>NC_069675.1:100384262-101584262 GCF_023699985.2 Odocoileus virginianus
GATGGTAATGACTGTGGTGGTGATGGTGGCTTTGATGGTGGTGATGAGTCACACTTTGTCTAGGCCTCATCAGGTGCGAGTCCTGCTCGGTGTCCTGCATGTTCCATTGCAGTTAGTCCCCAGGACACTATTGTGAGGTGGATCTCATAACCTGCTTTGCAAACGCCCCTGTGGCGGCCCGTGGAGAGTCAGCGATGTGCTTAAGGCCACACAGCTGGTGAGGAGGGGAGTCCTGTGCCCAGGCGCCTGTGGTCACCACCTCGCCCCTCTGTGCCGGGTGCCCAGGCGCGTGCTTCTTCCTCTGTGGAGCTTTTCATGGCACGTGTTTCCCCACCGTGTGGTCAGCCCAGCACCCACAGACTTGCTGCCCTGAGGGTCCAGAGAAGGGAAGGACAGGTCCACTCTCCTCATGTGCCAGCCAGGCTGGGCTGTTCACCTGATGTAGCTGGCGGGGAGAGGACATGAGCCCCCAGCCCGGCCCCTGCCCCAGTTCTGCTGTCCTGCCCTTGGTCTGGGGATGAAGTGTCCCTGCTCTGAGTTCACAGAGCTGACCCTTGAGTCACTGCAGCCAGTTTCAGGGTTCGAGGACGCTGGGTCTTGACCACCCCCCGCCCATTTGTGGAGACTCAGGTGGGGCCCCCAGCACCTGCGTCAGCACAGGGGTGAGGAGACGCCAGGGGTGGGTGCAGGGGTGAGACCTGGCCTATAGCCGGGGTGGCCAAGCGGTGGGGAGGTCACGGGCATGGACCAGCCCGGGCCCTGGGGGCAGCAGGAAGTGGTTTCCAACCGCAGGGAAATATTTCTCCACCGCTGCTCACCTGAATGCTGTCCAGTTCTCTCTCTCACTCCAAGGATGCTGCGAAGACCATGGAAAGAATTGTTGAGAGCCCGTCTGGCTTGGGGCTCTTCCTTTTCCATTGTGTGACCCGGGATGAAAACTGTCCCAGCAGGATGTAAAGTCTGACTTGTTGTTGGGGCGAGGAGAGTCTGAGCAGGAGGACGGCTCTCGGGAGGCCTTCCTTGTGGGAAGTCTCCCAGGACGTCAAGGAGGTGACTCGCCGAAGCCCCCTTCCCGCCCTGTGTCCCCTGGGCCAGTCTCACATGTCAGACAAAGCAGGCTCCCCTGAGGAGGGGCGCTCCGCGGGGCGGGCAGGGACCCCGTGTGCCTGCCGCCCCATGCACGCGCGTGCCTGCCGCACCTCTCTTGCTCGGAGGTGGACTCGGGCTGGGCTGCCCTCGCTCGGGCCAGACTTGTGGCCGGAACTGCTGGCCAGTGCTTCTCTCTTGCTATCGCTCCTTGGGCAGTTCAGCCCTTCTGCAGCCTCGAAAGAGGCGTCCATCTGTCCTCTCGAGTGACCGCGTCTCCGTGTACACGTGTGAAGCGCTTCGGCTGAAGTCAGCGGCAAGAGCCACAGAAGAAGCCAAGTGCGTGGCGGGAGCCCCGGGCCCGTCTTGTTTGGCCCGAGGAGGCTCGGGGTGCCTGGTGGTCCCTGGGGGCCGTGGCTTTTATTGAAAGGGAGGGGATTGCAGGATGAGGTGGCAGGGAGGGAGGGCGGGAGCTGGGAGCCAGCGGGGACGTGAGGAGCGGGGCCTCCCCCGTCTGGGCCAGGATGCTGCTCCTGTGCCCTCGGGGTTGTAGAGCTCTCCAACGGAAACTTCGCAATTTCCTCAGCTCACAGCAGGGCGCAGCTTGGATAAAATCTCATTATGGGAAAAGGCAGGACTGATCCCCTCAGCAAAAACGCCCGGCTCAGCCGAGGACGCTCGCGTCCTGTGTGTGCTGGTGACGCGGGCCTCGTGGGCTGCCCGGCCTGCCCTCGGCCGGGGGACGGCCGGCCGACAGCCTCCCTGGGCACTGGGGCTGTGTGGGGTGTGGAACGGCCACGATGACTCCCGGGCCGCGGCAGAAGCTCCTAGGGCCTCTGCAGAGCTTCACTGACCCGGTGGGGCAGAAACACGGTGCGTGGAAGGAGAAAGCCCTGGACTTCGTCAGCGCGAGGGAGGCAGTGACGGCCGCGGCCCCCCTGCCTCTCTGGGCAGGTGACGTGCCCCGCGCAGGGCGTGGCACTTAGAGCTAGACGGGGAGGTTAAAGTGTGTGGCCTGGCATCGGAGGTGTGGCCGCGGGTGTCACCTCTCTCCGTGAGGCGGGCGGGGCGGGCACCTGCCCCGTGGAGGGCTGCCTGGAAGGGGCGGCAGTGTTGTTTGCGGGCGCTGGAGACCCAGGTTGGCACGGGTGTGGGACGCGCCCCTTGGCTCCAAGCAGACCAGGCTCTGAGAGGCACGGCGGGCAGTGGCTCAGGACCCTCCTCATGCCCTTGTGGGAGTGACCCGTCCGAGCCTCGGTGGGCGCACCTGTGACGTGGGGCTGGGAGGAGGAGAGCCAGCTCCCTCGGGGGGACGCCGGGGCGCCGGGCTGGGGCCAGGAGGGGCAGCGGCTCCCGGTGGGCACTGGGGGGAATTCCATCTCTCTGAGCCTGGGCGGGGGTTCGGGACGGGGTGGGGGGTCTGTGCTGCAGCTTGGGCTGGACTGTTGCTGACGGAGGAGACGGAGTCGCAGCCCCGCGCCCCCTGGAGGTCAGCTGCCTGCTCTGGGCTGGGCTGCACTGGCCTCATGGGAACCAGGGGGCCCCGTCAGGGGGTGCAGCGGGGCCCGTGCCGGGGGGGTCCCAGAGGGAAATGCTGCTGTCGGAGGCTCACGGGCCGAAGAGGGAGCGGGCGGGCGGGATTCGCTCATTAGCTCACTGTGCGGGGTGGGCACAGCTGCTCCGGGCTCTGCAGGACGGCTGCGGGGGGACGGGCGTGCAGGAGGGGGTAGTGAGTGTCAGTAAGGGTCGGAACACCACCCCTGTCACCGCGGGGACTTCAGCGGGGCAGAGGTGGCCCAGCGGGGACCCCTGGTGAGTGCTCGCGGCATCAAGGATGAGGGGGCCAAGACCCTGCTCCAGGGCCAGACAGCGCCAGAGGCACCGACGAGGAGCTACGTGGCGCGCCCTTCCTGGTTCGACCCCCCCAGCCTCCGTTTCCCCGTCGGTAATCGGGCTATGCTGAGGTTCAGGAGAGACGTGTGTGGGGGGCGCCCAGCCATGGCCGGGCACAGGGTGGACCCCGTCACGGGGCCAGTGCTCCCCGTATTTGGGTCTCTTTGGGCTCACCCACTGTGAAGGCCGGGGGACCCACCCCCACTGACCTCAGATTCCGTCTGGGAAATGAGACAGGTTTACTGCACTGGGGACTTGACTTTCTCAGAAAACCCTGTAAACTCTTTCTCAACTAACATCTTCAGGGGCAGCCTGATGTCAAAGCCTGCTGAAGACCCCGGGCCCCTCTGTGGAGAGGCCTAGAGGGGCAAGGGAGCGCTGGAGGCCAGCGGAGGGGGGATGTCCTGCTGACGCTCAAGGCCCCGAGGCGCTGCAGCTGGGGGCCCCTGGCATCTCCCACCAGAGCTGCTGTCAAGACCCCAAGGGGCGGATGGTAGACCCCCGCCCTCTGAGGGACACGCCCACAGAACAAGCGTGAAAACCCATCCAAGGATTTGGCGAGGAAAATGATTTTTCAACACATGTGGGCATTTGCAGGGGAGGGTGGGTGGCGGAAAGGAAGGCAGCTTCACGCTGGGGGGAGGCTTGACTGGTCACGTGGACACTGCAGCCACCTGGGGAGGGAGTGGGCCAGGTGGCGACAGGCCTGGCCGCGGGCCGGGTCAGCAGGAGCGTCCCAGGGCCTGGGGTGAGCGGAGGTGTCTCTGTCAGGCTGGGCCTGTGAGTGGGCAGGGACGGCTGAGCCCCTGGCCTTGCTCGTCCCCTGGTGCGGGGCCTGCGAGCCCGGGTCCCGGGCCAGGTGCTTTGGGACACAGAGATGCTCCGGCCACGTCTGCAGCTCCAGAACCGGGGCTTTCCAGGGAGACAGGAACTATGGCGAGTGTACCGGTTCCTCCATCAATGGACGCACCCTCTGCCCACAGTCACAGCTGCGCCCCCAAAGGCCCTGAGCCTCTTTTTTCCAGTAGCTTCATTTGCAGAGCTTATATTCCCAGGTGATGCTAGTGGTAAAGGACACACCTTCCAAAGCGGGAGACATGAGAGACATTGGTTCCTTCCCTGGGTGGGGAAGATGCCCTGGAGGAGGGCATGGCCACCCACTCCAGAATTCTTGCCTAGAGGAGCTGGGGGGGGCAACAGTCTGTAGGGTCACAGAGTCAGACACGACTGCAGCGACTTAGCGCACATGCATTCAGATGTCAAGCTGCCAGTCGCAGGGAAAAATATTTTATTTGAATCGGATGAGATTTGAAATAGAAGTGATATTGTTTAATAAAAACATGTGGCTTTGACTCACAGCTCTGTCATATGGTTCTCGTTGGCTGGAGAATTTAAAGTGAGGGCCGGGAGCCCCTGACATCAGAACAGAGAAGGGCGGGGGCGGGAGGGGTGGGGAGAGGGGGGTCGGGGGGAGGGCAGCTCTGCCGGCAGAGGGAGACGAGGGAAGAGCGGGTTTGCAGAGGGCAGGCTCTGGCCCTGGTACTGGGCGGGTCGTGCTGAGCCGTGGGTGGGTGGGGCCTCTCGCCTGCTCTCTCCCCTCCATGACCCGCTCGCTGTTATGGGCCCGGGGCTGGGACAGCAGCAGGCAGCTCACTCCACACGCCCACTCTCCCCGGTGGCAGGAAAGCAGAGCGGGTGTAGGCCGAGCCCCCGGGTGCTGCAGCCAGGCTGTGGTCAGTGGTGTTCACGGGGAGGGGCCATCCGTGCGCATCGCCAGAGGCAGAGCTGGACACTGGGGGGGGGGGGGGGCGGGGGTGCGACTGGCACCTGATGAGGTGTGTGATGTGTGGATGAATGGATCAGTGGGTGGTGGGTGGGTTGATGGATGGATGGATAGATGAGTGGATGGACAGGTGGATGGACAGGTGGATGGACAGGTGGTTGGGCGGGTGGGTGGGTGGGTGGGTGGGTGGTTGGGTGGATGGGTGGCTTGGGTGAGGCAGCTCCCCCGCAGGAGGTCTGGCCCTGAGGACCAGCTCTCAGGTGTCAGGCGGTTCTCCTGGGTGAGCAGCGGGCTCCCTCTGTGCCGCCTGCTCAGAGCTTCCCTCCTCTCCCAGGGAGACATCCAGCAGCTGCTGCTCGTCTCGGACCACCGGGCAGCTTACGATTACTGCGAGCACTACAGCCCCGACTGTGACACCGCCGTCCCCGACAAACCCCAGTCTCAGGACCCCAACCCCGATGAATACGTGAGTCCCGGTGGGGGCTGCGGCCAGACCTCCTGGGAGGGGCGGGGTAGGGGGATACAGAGGCCATGGGACCCCCGTTTCAAATAAACCCAAAGGGTGAGACGAAAATCGGTCCTGGGGACAAAGTGGATCCCTGACTCGCTTTACGAAGCTCCCCGTGCTCCGAAGCGACTGAGTCACGGAGGACGTTGGTCAAGAGCCTTTCACACGAGTTTCTGGGTCAGGAGAGCCGGAGCCTGACTCAACACCAGGGCGGGCGCTGAGCGAGCCGAGACGCTGCAGGTGCCCTTGGGGGCCGTTTGGAGCTTGCGGGACAGGAGGGGCTCAGCGCTGTCCCAGCACAGAGATGGGCGCTCTGACCCCCAGAGCATCAGGGACCCCGAGGGCCAGCCTCGTCCCGAGCGCTCCCGGAACGGGTCTGATGCCGCCATCTGCCGACCGGGGTCAGCCCGCCCGTCCACCCACCCCCACAGTCCAGCAGCGCCCCAGCAGACTTGATTTCAGTTCTGTGCACCATTTTCAAATCCTCTGCCCTCCCTGCTCAGGTTTGACTCCTGTTTCCTTTAAGTAAAATTCGGGCCTGCCGGTTGCTTCTCAGCTGAGCACCCCTTCTCTCACGAGCAGGCAGGAGACAAGGGGGCACTCCATGAAGCCCCAGGGTCTTGGATTCAGTCACTAAGCCGTGTCTGACTCTTTCCCACCCTCTGGACGAGAGCCCTCCAGGTTTCTCTGACCCTGAGGTTTTCCCAGGCGAGAACACTGGAGTGGGTTGCCGTTTCCTCCTCAGGGGATCTCCCCCCATCCTGAGAACCGGGTGGACAGTGCTCCCATCTGGGTCCCTGCAGCCAAGTCCTCCTGGCCACCCCCCAGGTCCCCCCCACACACAGAGGGCGGTGCCCGCTGTGTCGTCCTCCGGGAAGTCCCTCCCGTGTGGTCTGGGCCTCCGTGGAGGTCAGGGGCCCCCAGGCGGCAGCGGCATTGCCAGCAGAACCCATGGTCCGGCTGGCAGTCCCGGCCCTCAGGCGCTCAAGGTCAGAACATCGGGCCTTTCAGAGGGCACAGGGCCCTGTTCCCTCCCCAGGATGCCCCCTGGGGCTGACTCTGCTCCCCGGAGCTGGAGGCGGGGGTGTCTGTCAGGCCCACAGGATTGGTGCTTGGAGCTGGGCACAGCCTTTGGGGTCCACTCTTACTGGCTGAGCCCGCAGGGGAGGGAGACACGGGCTGGTGTCCCGGCGGGGTGCGGCTCCCGCCTTCCTCACGCGGCCCTGTTTGCTCTCAGTACCCCGACGGAGACAATGAAGGGGACACCTATTACTACGAGTACCCCTACTACGAGGACACGGACGACACGGGCAAGGACCCCGGCCCCACCAAGACGCCCGTGGAAGCGGCTCGAGAGACCACGGAGGTGGCTGAGGTCTGGTCCCTGGGGGTTGTGGTGCGGGGTGTGGGGGTGTCCCTGGGGGCCGTGATGCGGCGGGGGGGGGGTTGTCCTTGGGACCCATGGTGCGGGGTGAGGGGCTGTCACTGGGGGCCGTGATGCAGGGTTGGGGGGGTGTCTTTGGGACCCATGGTGTGGGGTAGGGGGTGGTCCCTGGGGGCCATGGTGCAGGGTGAGGGGCTGTCACTGGGGGCTGTGATGCGGGATGTGGGGGTGGTCCCTGGGGGCTGTGATGCAGGGTTGGGGGGTTATCCCTGGGACCCATGGTGTGGGGTAGGGGGTGGTCCCTGGGGGCCATGGTGCAGGGTGAGGGGCTGTCACTGGGGGCTGTGATGCGGGATGTGGGGGTGGTCCCTGGGGGCCGTGATGCAGGGTTGGGGGGTTATCCCTGGGACCCATGGTGTGGGGTAGGGGGTGGTCCCTGGGGGCCATGGTGCAGGGTGAGGGGCTGTCACTGGGGGCTGTGATGCGGGGTGTGGGGTGTCCCTGGGGGCTGTGATGCGGGGTGTGGGGGTATCCCTGGGGGCCGTGGGGCAGGGTGGGGGGGCTGGTCCCTGGGGGCCATGGTGCGGGGTGGAAGGGCGGCCGATATTTGGCCCCTGGGTTAGGAGAGGGGGATAAGGAGGCCTCGGCGAGAATGGGGGGCTGTTTGGTGACACGTGGAGACCAGGCGTGGTGTGGGTAGGAGCTTGGCAGGAAAATGAGGGACCAGGGGACCATGTGCACTTTGTCCTCAGGGGGACTGGGGGCAGAGGGCTTCCCACAGTGAGCAGGATGCGGGGGGACGTGGACAGGATGGAGCATGGTCCCCTCCCCACGGAGAGCCTGGGACACTGGCCTGTGTGGCTCTCAGAATCTGGGAGCATCTCTTCCTCTTGTTTTTGGCTGCCCTGTGGCTTGCAGGATCTTAGTTCTCCTACCAGGGGTTGAACCCAGGCCCTTGGCAGTAAGAGTGTGGAGGCTTAACCACTGGACTGCCAGGGAATTCCCCGTTCTCTTATTTTAAGAAACTGTGAGAGACAGCTCCCCCATCCGGGTGTGCGATCCTGGGTTTTGTTGTGCACAGCCCGGCCTGGGGCTGGGCTGCCTCCCCCGGGCCGAGGGGCCCCTGCACCCCAGTCCACAGGGTCCAGCTGGCCGATGGGTCTGCCTCCCTCTCCAGCCTCGGAGGAAACCCCGGACCTGGTCCCGCTACACTGGCCTCCCCCTAACCCTGCGTGTCTGTGCCCGGCTCTCAGGAGCTGACCCAGCCCCCGACGGAAGCCCCTTCGGCGCCCGAGACCACCGTGGGCCCCGGGAAGGAGGAGGAGGACCCCGGCATCGGGGAGTACGACTATGTGCCCAGCGAAGACTACTACACGCCACCCCCTTACGAGGATTTCGGCTACGGTGAAGGCATTGAGAACCCTGACGAGAACCCCGACGAGAACCCCGACCAGAGCCCCGACCAGGGCGCCCGGGCCGAGGTGCCCACCAGCACGGTCCTCACCTCCAACGGCTCCAACGTAATTGCTTCCCTGCGAGCGGGCTCGGCCCGGGGCGGGGGCTGGATGCCTGGGCCCCTCCTTCTCTGCCCCTCACCTGCAGTCCAGGGGCGGCGGCCCTGTCCCCCTCCCCACCACACCTGGCCCTTGGCAGCTGGGCGTGTTAGATGCTCCCTGGGGCCCCTCGAGTTTAGAATCGCCAACTTGCTGGGTGGATCTCAGTGTAGAACGGAGCCTGGCCTCCAGGTCTCGCAGGGTTCGGGTGGAGATGGATGAGGTCACGCGTGTTTGCAGCCGTGCTCCTGTCTGTGGGCTGGGAGGGGGACAGGCCCATGAGCTGGGGGTCGGACGAGCAGACGAGACGTGACCCGACCTGAGATCTCCGCCAGTGACTGACCTTGGGCGGTGATGTCCCCGTCTGGAAAGCAGCCAGCGATCTCACTGACAGCCTGGCGCCCGTGAGGCCCGCCCCTTGGGGTCGTTGCCTAGTTTCCAGGTTGAAGAGGGGTTTGGCGCGGCCAGGGCACATGGCGGATGCTTGGAAATAGCCGCTGTGTGGTGCTGAGTTCTGGATGGCCAGAGGGCTCACACACGGGGCTGTGGTGGGCTCAGGCCCCTCTGCCAGCAGGCATGGAATCATGGACGTCTTACCCCGAGGCCCGGGGCCTGAGGCGGAGCCCCTGAGGGCTGGGGTTCCCCAAGTGCACGGGGCAGTCTGGCGGGGCACATCTGTCCCTGGGCGGCTCTGGTTCGCACGGCATCGTAGGGGTTTGGGACGGGTTTCCCCTTTACGAGAGGGAGACAGTGCCTCCCAGCAAGTGAGACCCCAGGCTCCCCGTGTTCTGTGACCGGGGAGGCCACGGTCCTTCAGGCCCTGAGGCCGGGGCCTGGGTCTGCCTGCTACCTGGCGTCCTTCGGCTTGACCACCGCTGCCCTCTCCCTAGCCGGCCCCGCCTCCAGAGGAGGGGATGGACGACCTGGAGGGAGAGTTCACGGAAGAAACCATCAAGAACCTGGATGAGAGCTACTACGACCCATACTACGACCCCACCATCTCCCCCTCGGAGATCGGGCCAGGCATGCCCGCCAACCAGGACACCATCTACGAGGGGGTGAGCGGCCGCGGAGGATGCCTCCCTGGGCCTCGGTGGGACCCCTGCCTCCTCAGCCGTGCGGATCTGGTGTAACCTGTGCCTTCTTTCTCCTCCCCCCTTCTCTCTCTGCGTCTCATGAACCCCCAGATCGGAGGGCCTCGGGGGGAGAAAGGTCAGAAAGGAGAGCCCGCCATCATCGAGCCGGTGAGATGCTTTCCTCTTCTCTCTCTGGAGCTAGCAGGGTCAAGGGTCAGGGGTCATGTGGGGGTTAGGGGGTTTGTGTGAGTTAGGTAGGATGGGGACCCTACTCTGCTCCCGGGGGACCCCTGCACCTCTGTGCCCCGGGCCACCATGAGGAGCCGCGTGATCTCACGGATGCCGCGTGCTGCTTTGAGAAATCCCTGGGCAGGAGAAGGTTCTGGACCTTGAATATGGGAGTGTCTGCTGATATTCAAATGGGTCAGGACCCTTTGTGCCACACACCCTGGATCCAGGCACATCACCATGCATCCAATCCAGTTCGAGAAAGAGACTCGGCTCTGGGAGGGAGGGAGCCCCCAGGGACGGCAGGGGGGATTAGCAGGCCGAGTGGGGACCCGGAGCTGCCGGTCGTGGGCGGGGAGGACCTGGTTCTGCCTCCAGCTGGTGAAACATGCAAGCTTGGTTTTCAGCCGCCTCCAGGGGATTTAATAAAACAGTTCCACGCCCAAACTCCCATTGAGTAAAACTGCCCTGTACCTGGCGACGAGGCCAGAGGCAAGTTGAACAAAATGACCGTTGATAACGCCTTAACCTTGGGAAGAAGTTCAGTGTGTGGGATTGTGGGTGTTCGCAGGGTCCCACGTTCTCTGCCCTCAGGGAGCCACGCCTGGCTAGGAGCACCCGGGCCCACCCTGTGGCCTGAGGCCCCGGCCCTGACCCGGGCGGGCAAGGTGCCACGCGATCAGCGGGAGGAGGAGGGGTGCCCTGCAGCCGCACGTGGGGGGCGCGGCCTCGGGGGCTGGGAGGCTGCTCTGGACGTGGGAGCAGGGGGCGGGGGCTGGCTGCCAAAGTCCAGTCCTGCCACATCCTCCAAAAGCGGAGGGAGGAGGCCCGCGTCCTGTCTCCCGAGGGTCACCAGCCTGGGGCCCGGGGCTCTGGCCTCCGCCGCCAGCACCCGGCTCCTGGTGGCTGATCCCAGGCGTGACTCAGGTGGAGGCTCCAGGGCCCCCCTGATCCCGGGGCGCCTGGCATGAGAACTGAGGCGGTCCTCCCGTCCAGTTCCCGTGGAACTGGGAAGGTTCTTTTGGAGCTCTGACCCCGTAGAGGCACCAGAAGTCCGTGGCCGGGGCGTCAGGACGAGGGACTGGATGACGGTCATGCTCTCTGCTCTCCCCGCCCCCTGACCTGACCCAGGTCCCGAGGGGCTGCAGCCATGGGCACACACATCCTGTTCTCAGGCTCAGGACACCCCCTTTCCAGTGCTCCCCAAGGGTCCAAGGGAGACAGGGCCTGTCTGGGGTGAGGGATGGGGTGCAGGGGAAAGGACAGGGTGCCAGGGTAGGCGCCCGAGGCCAGGTAGCCCCTTGCTCAGTGACATGAAGCACCCTGACCCAGGACGTCCGACTCTGGGAGGGCCTGGCCGGCATCTTGGTCCGGACGAGCATCCTGTTCGCCCGTCCCCCAGCATGGGCTGCCCCTGTTCGAGGGCCATAGCGTCCAGGTCTGGCTGGAGGCTGGTGAGGGGGGCGCGGGGCGTCCAACTGCCAGGCTGCACTGCAGAGGCCTGAGAACAGAGAGGGACCCGACACAGACAGCGTGTCTGCGGGGAGTCGAGTCCAGCCTCGTCCGGGGGCCATCTGGACGCGCTCTGGCCATGTCATTCTCTCCAGCCCAGCCCCCCGGCCTGATCAGAGTACCCGTGGGGCGGGGCAAGTCCCCCGGGGACATCATGTAAGCAGTTGGAACATCTCAACCTGGAGCATCACCAGCCGTCCTCAAGTCTTAGCTCCCCATAAACAGAGGGCTGAGCCCTGGGAGGCAGCGGACGTGGTCTTGACACATCCCGGCCCGTGGAGGTTGGGGGGCCGCCTGCTGTCCCCCACCTGCCCCAGCGACCTCCCTCTGGGGCGTGTGACTCGCTGTCCACGGAGCTCTTGGAACCAGCTCCTCTCTCTCCATCCATCCATCTCAGGGATGGTTCCCGCCAGAGCTGTTTCCCACTCGGATCTGGTACCCGCTGTCACGGGTCAGCATCACCAGTGGCTCCTTGAAAGGACAGGATTCCCCGGGGCGGAGGGGGACTCAGGTCAATGAGACCTGCTGCTCCAGGAGGACCCAGTGTCTCCCCATCCAGGGGCCTGAGTCACCTGGGAAGGCCCATCGCAGGCACGTCCCGCCTCCTGTGGTTTAAGGAAGGTTTTCTGGGCCCTGCTGCTTAGCAGATGGACGGACCTCCCTGTAGAGCTGTGTGGAGCTCGGCTAAGGCTGAGACCCCCCACCCTGGCGGGTGTGGACCAGGGGCTCTGCGGGCAGACCACCTCTTTGTGTCTCGGGAGCGCTCCTCGGTGGGGTGGTGGCGTGGGTCCCTTCCCCGCTCCTGGAAAGTGCAGGTGCTCCCCCTTCGGGCCCACCCATCCCGCGGCCCCCAGCCTTCCCCAGGCCCGCGACCCTCCCCTGAGGGCCCGCCCGCCGGGGGGCTCCCTGAGAACAGAGATGGTGTGTCCGCGGTGCAGCCGGGCTGTCTCCCTCAATCCCGGCTCAGCCCTGAGCCTGCTCAGCGGCCGTTGTCAGAGGAGCCAGGGAAGCCGGGAGTGATGAGGCGGGCCGGAGGAAGTGGTGTGCACACACCTCTGAGCGCACCTCTGTGCAAACACAGGGTGCGTCCTCCCGGCGTCCGGGGAGCCTGGTGGGGAGGATGAGGGGCTTGGTCTTAAGGGGCCTGGTGGCTGACTGCTGTGTGCCAACCAGCTGCATGTCCGGGGCATGCCCGCTCACCCCTAGGAAGCAGCTCCAGGTTCACTTTCGAAGGAAAGCCCATGACTGGGGAGGTGGCACTGGTCAGCCCCACAAGTGCCCGAGCTGGCTTTCTTCCGAGCAGCAGGACGCAGGTCTCCCCCGGGCCAGCGTGTGCAGCCTTCTCGTCCCTGTCTCGGCCGCCACCGGACTTCACGGGGAGGAGGGGTCCACGGAGGCCACAGGCCCTTCGTGCAGCCAAAGCCTGCTCAACAAGGCTGGACAGAAGCCCCTGTCCTGGGACCGCAGACCCCACCCCCACCGTGTTCTCAGTACACGAGCCCCCTGCCAGGGCTGGAGGTCCTCCCCTCCCTGGGAGGCCGTGCGTTGCCTCAGACCCCTGCCATGGGCCTGGGGCACCGAGGACGTTGGGGCCCACCTGACCATGGTGCTGAGCAGTCAGGGGCAGAGAGGAGGCCCAGGCCGGGAAGGGGGCCGGAGCTGAGGCCCGAGGGCAGGAGACCCCTGCCCGGAGCTCTGGCTGCAGAGATGTGAGGCCCGCTGTCCCCTCCGCTGCGGGGCTGATGGGGTCAGGAGGCCTTGTCCCCATGTGCGAGGAAAGACAGTGAGGCCGGGAGCCGGAGGCCATGTGGACCTGGGCTTGGCCGGGGGAGGGGCTGGAGGAGGGGGAGGAAGGATCCGAGTGTCTGGTGGGCCAGGCCGTGTTTCCCACGGGCTCGGGGCTGCTGCACGGAGGGAGGCGTTTCCTGCTGCAGGAGGGAGGGGCTGGGGCCCCAGCGCAGCCTGTCTGAGCGGTCAGCCCCGAGGGGCCTTGGCCTGTGGCCCCCCCTCCTCTTGTCCCCCCTGAAGCCCCGGCAGCCATCTCGCCGTCACTGGGCCCTCAGCCCGGGCTCCATGTCCCCCTGGGCTGCCGTCGCTGACGCCTGCCTGGGTGCTGCCCCCGGGATGGGAGGCCAGCGCGGGCGCTGGGGGCTGGCCCCCTCTGTCCTCTGGAAGCTGCCCTTGGGGGAAGCCTGCTGGCTGCTGTCGGGCTGGAGGCGCTCAGAGCTTGGTCACCGTGGCCCCCACCACAGCCCCACAGCAGAGGCAGCCGCTCCAGACCCGTCCCCGGACGGAGCGTGCGGCCCTGGAGGCCTGGGCTGCGGTCCTCCGGGCCACCCGGCCCAGAAGCCGCCCCCAGGACTGGGGCCGGGAGGCCGGGTCCGTGTTTCGGAATGGGGGAAGGCCGTCCTGGGAGCTCAGATGCTCTCCCTGTCTCTTCCAGGGCATGCTTCTGGAGGGGCCGCCTGGCCCCGAAGGCCCCGCGGTGAGTGTCCTGTTTCATTTCCCCTGACTTGTGGGGCGGGTCCTCGGGGGTGCAGGGAGGCCCCTTAACACTCCTGGATGGAAATCGGGGGCGGACACCCTGGGGTGGGCACTCGCCCCGTGCCCCGCTCCATGCCCGCCTTCTCCTGGCAGGCGGGCACCGCCCTGTGGCTGCATCTTTAACTCTGCCTAATTTTGTGTTTAATTTTAGGGTCTCCCAGGACCTCCAGGAACGATGGGTCCCACAGGCCAAGTGGGTGACCCTGGAGAAAGGGTAAGGACAGCCCCTGGGATCACGGGCTTGGTGGCCTCGTCCGGGCGTCCCCCCCACCGCCCCCCACTAAGGGACCGGCCTTGTCCTCACATGCACGGGTGACCACAACACACCAACGTCCTTCCCCAAACTGCCCCGACCCGGTCACCTCTCACGCCACCCCTGCTGCGCCCTCTCTCTTCTGATTTTGGGGTGGACTGTTGCCTGGCCCTGAGCTGGGGACAGGCCACTTCTGCAAGAAGCCGGGTCGTGAGCCCCTGGGGGCTCCGGGGGAGGGGCCCTGCGGCCGTGCATTAGTGGGGCTGACACACGGGGGCCTGCGGCGTCCTCCCCCTCACTACAGCTTCCTTGTTAGGAGTCAAGCGACAGATGCCGAGAGCTTGCTGTGGGTCACAGGGACGGCCCCTGCCGCCCTGGGTGGCTGCGGGGGCGATGCGGCTGAGCCCGGGATGCTGACATTCCGCTCTGACGCCTCGTGGGGTTGAGGGGACTGCGGCCCTGTGGCCGCTCCTCCACCTTGACTTTCCTTGTTTCTCCTGCTGGTCTGATGGATGCGGATGTGAGCGCGGCCAGACTCGGTGCTAATAAGTGGGTGCGGCTGTAGATCAGAGGCCCTGGGAGCGTGTCTGCACCTAAGAGACGCCTGGCACACGGCCCGGGGCAGAGCAAGGACCTCACGGTTTTGGGGAGGACGCGGCTGGGGTCTGCTTTTGAGGGGGTGTTTGGCTGTCGGGCGCCGGGGCTTTGGGGCGATGCTCCAGGCGGAGTGAGGTGCCGCCTGCAGACGGAGCAGGGGGCCGCACGGCCTGAGAGGGCAGCCGGGTCGGACTGGGCACCAGGCGGGAGTCTTACCGCGTTGCTTCACTGAGCCCGTGGCTTTGGGGGCAGAGTAGGGGGCCCTGGCTCCGTGGTGGCCTTCCCACGCATCCATGCCGCTTCCTCCTCGGCTACAGCTGAATAAGTGAGCCAAGCAAATGAGAGCCCGTCCTCCCCACCCAGGACCCGGGACTGCCATCTCTAACCCAGCTCGCGCCACAGGTCTGTGTGAGATGGGGTGACAGCCATGTCTGCTCACAGAGCCATCCTCCTATGGGCCCGGCGTGGGGCTAGGTTCAGACGTCAGCGAGAGCAGCCGTCTCTCTTGGATGTGGGATGGGACGCCGTCCACCGGGGCCACGGATAGCACAGACCACGTCTCCCACCAGCTCGGCATTGCTTCAAGTGTTCACCTGTCCACCTGGCACATTCCCCGGGTGTCCACGGCGCTGAGTCCTGCTCCGGCACTGAGGATCTAAATGTGCCTGAAACACTTGGTGGGGTGGAGGCTCCTGACCCTGGAAGCTGGGGCTTTTAGAGCTGAGCTCTCTGGAGTTCGAGGCAGGGTTCAGGAGATGGAGACCAGGGTGGGGTGGGCAGAGAGATCACCTGCTCTACGGCTTGCTGTTCTCAGGGTTGGAAGGGAACCCGGCAGCCCCCCGGCCCTCCTGGGCCCCTTCCCAGGGGGACGGGCTGATTCCAGGAGCTGACACTGCCCACCCTCGGGGCCCAATTCTCTTCCAAGGATCATCCCTGCTCACATCCCAGCATCCTCTCAGTGCCCGGATCTCCTGGTTGTCTGCTCCTTAGCTGTGAAAGAACCCTGGATGCAGAGTCAGGACCCACACGGCCACCTGCTGGTAGGGTGACCTCAGGATCCCCGGGGAGGAGAGGAGAAAGCTTCACCCTCTTAGGTTTTGTCCATTGGACCTGCAAATTAAACTGAACAAAGACCTTAACAGGAGAAAAGATAAATCATCTCATTAATATTTTTAATTTCACATGTACAGAGGCTTTCATATAGAAGTGAAAACCCGATAAATGGTTAGACTTGAGAACTTATATACCATTTTAACAAAAAGCAGTACATTGTGGAGAAGTGATTACAAAATACATGGTGGGAGGGGGCAGAAGCTCAGAAGATAAGGATGGTTCAGGAAGGTCTGTATGCAGACTCACCTGCATGCCCACTGTCCACCTCCAGTGATAAGCGTTGCCCCCCCTTTCCCGTCATCTTGGTTCGGGCGGGTGGGTGCTGGAGAATTCCCACCACCTTTGCAAAGGGAAGCGTGCGTCCTGCTTTTAGGCTGGCCGGGGAGGGCAGGGGCCTTCCCCGCATCTGTGAGTTCTCGGTTGAAGCGGCCTGTTTTGGGGTGGTGTGTTCTCATCGCGGTCATCTGCCTGGCCTCACGTGCCCGTCTGCACGTCAGAGCTGCTCACCGGGGAATCTGGAAGATCCTCGCCCCCCACCCCCACCCGTCCCGATCCTGGGACTCTGCCGCTCTTTTTTAAAATCATGTTGCTTATTTATTTACGTGTTCCTGGCGGTGCAGGTGTTTCCCTAGTTGTGGAGAGCAGACTCTGCTCTCTAGCTGTGGTAGGCTTCTCTGTTGCAGAGCGTGGGCTCTGGGCAGGCCGGCTGGATTCACGCTCAGGTCTGGGGACTGGGCACAGCCCAGGTCCCTGAGACGTGGCCAAGATGTAGGGTCCACTGAGACCCGTAGGAAGCTTCTAGCTCTACAAAGGCCGTGGCGTGTGACCGGGGGTGCCCCAGGGCAGGGTGCTGTGCTGTCTCCCGCCTCCTGGGGGCTGGGTGTGGGGCTTGGGCCCCAGGCGCCCCTGTGTGCCCAGGACGTCTTTCGTGGAGCCATCCAGCCCGGGACACCTGGTTAGTCAGCTGCTCTGCACAGCCAGTGTCTGTGAGGTCCCGGCCACAAGGCGTGGTGATGCGGGGCTTCCCCGGGGGAGGAGGGGCCGTGTCCTCTCTGTGACCTGCTCGCCCCCTGCCGTGCTGTGGGGGGGCATTACTAGCATGGTGCTGGGGCCACCTGAGTCTCCTTGTTAACCCTGAAGCCCCGGAAGCCGGAAGGAACCCTTTGTCATATTAGGGAGTGCACGGGGTCCTCCCGAGAGGGGCGGGCTGGGAGCAGAAACCCCCAGGGTCTCCGTCCAGGCCCGTCTGGCCTCCTGGGCTCAGATGTCAGTGAGCTCGTCTGGGACTTGCCAGCCCCCACCTGCTGCAGGGTGTGAGCGTGGCGGGCGGGGGGGTGGGGGTGCAGCTTCCCCCCAGGTTCTGGCCCGGCCGCAGGGGTAGCCAGTGTTCGGATCTAGACCAGGAAGTGACCACTGAGAACGCCTCTGGCCTCCCCCAAACCGCGACTGCACAGGATCGGACCTGAGCGAGCCACCCCGATCCTGAGGACCTGGGGGGCGGTGCGGCTCCTCCCCATTTCCGGGCCTCTCTGAAGCCTGAAAGCAGAAGTATCCCAGCGCAAAGGCTCGCCTGCTCTCTGGCGCTCCACGCCCAGCCCCGCTGCCTGTCCTTGTGGTGAGCTGCAGCCGGGCTCTGTAGCCAGGGATGAGCCCCGATTCGCCTGCTGCTGAGTCCCGGGCTCTGGACCAGCGGGGCTGGAGCCTGCAGCCACTTTCACAGCGTCTGAGCTCTCTGTTCCCTGTTGTCTGCGGCAGCGCGGCGCCAGGACGGCCTTGGAAAAGCCCTGTGCTGCCCTGGGAGGGCCGTGTGTCTGTATGGGGTCTGCGTGCAGCCTGCCCCGCAGCACCAGTGCTTTATAGCGTCTGCCTGGCCGGCTCAGGGCACTGATCTAAACCGGCCGGCTCTTCTTACATTGCCCTGACCGGCGGCTGCGGCGTGCCCTGCGTCCGACGCAGGCCGTGGACAGAGCAGCCCTGTCCTCGGCTCAAGTCCAGTGGAGGGTGGCGGGGCGGCTGGGTGCAAACCCCTGTTTTGGCTTGGGGGGCCGAGTCTTTGAGACACAGACCCTGGGGCCTGGCAGAGCTTGGCTGGCAGCTTCTCCGAGCAGTGCTGAGTATAGAGAGCACAGGCGCAGGGCTGCATGGGACTCGTGTCAGATTTTAAGGTGTCAGGAGGATCCCTTAAAACGGGGGGTTTTCTCCCACAGGTAAACCCTCTCTCTCTCACAGGGTTTCCAGACTTTTGTCTGTCTGCCCACATGGGAATTGTTTTCAGTCTAGTTGATAATGTCAGCATGAGGGCTGAGTAGCTTTGGGGCCCCGAGGTTGAATTTTCACCCCTGCAGCTTAGAAAGAGCAGGAGGAGGTTCTCAGTGGGTGAGGGGCTGCCCCATGTGCTTCCCTGGCTTCCAGCGCTACACGCATACACACACACATACACACACACACGTGTGAGCCCGCACCACATGGGCATGGACACTACATGGGCGGCATCTCATCCCTGGGACACGCGACTCTAAGCTCTGAGTTGGGGGTTTGCTTTGGGATCGACTGGGCGCGGAAAGCTCAGCGGTGAGCAGCTCTCAGGGTAGAATTTCCAAGAGGAAGTCTGACTGGCAAAACACTCCCTGGGTTTTTCTTTTTTAAGCAAATTTTATCTTCTGGGAATATTTTTTTCTTTTTGAAAATGGCAAGCAAGGACCATTTAGCTGTGCCTATTAGCAATAAAAAACTGGGGCAGGGAGCTGCCGCAGAAATCCTTTGACCCAGCAGTTCTGCTTCTGAGATCCTATCTAAGAAAGATGGTTCTAATTTCCCCTGACGGTCCAGTGGCTGGGACTCCACGCTCTCACTGTTGGGGCTCAGGTTCCATCCCTGGGTGGGAAACTAAGATTCCATGTGCCACCTGGCTCAGCCAAAAAAAAAAGAGGAAAGAAAGATGCCTGAAGCTTCATCACAACAGCCTGTGTCCTAATGAAAACTGGACCCAAACACGCGTCAGAGGAGGATGGATTCAGTCACTGATGAGCCCGTGAGGGCGGGGACCTCCAAGGCCATTGGAAGGAGTGAGGCTGAGCTCACAAACTGGCCTCACGTGCGGCAGAGGGGAGGCGCAGACTGCCAGACACATGTATAAGACCACCTCCTAAAAGGAGAACCGCCCCCCACGCCCGGCCCGTGGACTCATAGGCATGATACGCATCATGTGTTTGGTGCGTGTGCTTCCGGCCTCCCTGGGCGCCTACAGGCGTTTATCCCCGGCTACTCCTGGAGGCACGAGAGGGAGCGTTCACGTTCCGCTCGGCAGGCAGCCGTGTTCTGCCACATTTCACAAGCGGAGGGATCAGCCCTGGAGTAAGACAGTCGCAAAGAAGACGGGCGGGTGGAGGTCCCGACCAGCCCATCTGGGGTGGAGCCCCGTGCTCGGTCCTCTGGGCCAGGGCTCGGGAGTGAGGTGCGTCTGCCTCGGGAGCGTTGCGCTGCGGTCGTGGGTGCAGGGCTCCACCAGCACCCCGCCGTGGGCCGGTGGCGGTCTGTCTCACTGAGGGGGGCGGGCTGCACTTGTCTGCACGCAAACCTCGCCCACGGCAAGCTGCTTGGGCGTCTGTCTGCCTCTGTGAAAAGCTGAGTGATAAAAACGCTTTTTTGACAAGAAGCCGTATTATTCATGTTACAGAGGTCTTTCCAGGTGGCGCTAGTGGTAAAGAACCCATCGGCCAATGCAGGAGACATCAGAGACAAGGGTTCAATCCCTGGATTGGGAAGCTCCCCTTGGAGAAGGAGGTGGCACCCCACTCCAGTATTCTTGCCTGGGGAATCCCATGGACGGAGGAGCCTGGTGGGCCACATACACTCCGTGGGGTCGCAAAGAGTTAGGCGCGACTGAAGTGACGATGCTCTCACGCATCTGTGCTGCATTCACCTAGGCCTGACCTGCGCCAGAATCAGTCAGAGGCTCTGCCGGGGGCTGGGGGTGTCGGGGACCAGCCGGGTGAGAGCTGAGGTGGTGTCTGTGCAGAGGTGGGGCCTCGAAGTGCGCAGGAGGCCTTGTGACCCTGGGAATGCCGGCCCCTTGTGTCCATCCAATCGAGCGGACGTGGCCCGTGCATCATCTGCTCCACCCGCAGGGCTGAGGGGGCGTGGGGATGGGCTGGCCTCTCAGCCGTCAGCACCGGGGCTGTTGGGCTGCCCAGCCCAGGGTGGCACCCGGCAGGGACGGTCCTGGGGCTGTGGAAGCTGTGATGCCTCGCCCCTGCCCGCCTCCCGCGGGGTGGCCTGTGCCGCTCTGGACCACAGACTGCAGGCTTTCTGCCTCTTCGCTCGGCTCTCCTGGGTCCGGGGTCTCCTCGTCCTCGGCCCGCCGTGAAGCCCCCTCCTCCGGGCTCCGGGCCCTGCGTCGCTCTGCGCTTTCGCCGTGGCTTCCCACGGGCCCTGCCTCCGCCCCTCACGACGCCCCGGTCCAGCTCCCTCCTGGGCCCTGACCCGCTCTCCTGCCCTCTATCTGCAGGGTCCCCCTGGACGCCCAGGCCTTCCTGGCGCTGACGGGCTGCCCGGCCCTCCTGGAACCATGCTAATGCTGCCTGTGAGTGTACCTGGGGGGCGGCGCTGGGGGGCGGGCTCGGGGCTCAGAGTGAGGGGGGGTCCCCTGACCACAGACGGGCTCCAACCTGGGCCAGCCGTCCTGTGGAGATAGCTCCTGGGAGTGTTCTGCCAGCCCAGCAGGGTGGACACCAGGATCGGGGTCTCCACCTTCAACAGCGTCCAGGGCGGGAGCAGAGCCCATCTCTGCAGGAAGCCGTGTGGCGTCTGCCTCCGTCACCGCACACCTGCCCTCTCCCTCAGATCCCCAAACCACCTATTCCCTCCTTGAACATGACCTGCTCCTGACCTTGGGGGTCTGCAGAGGACCCAGGCCACCTCCCTCTTGGGGAGCCCAGGCCGGGAGACGTCCGTCTCTCCCTGAGCCCGTGTGCCCCTCAGCATGGGTGTTGGCACGGGGCTCTGGGGTCTCAGGAGAGATGTCATGGATGCCGGGGGTGGGAATCCCCAAGGCTGGAATTGTCAGGCAGAGACGGGGCAGCCGTGTGCGGGCAGTCGGGTGGCATGATCAGCAGACGGAGGCCGGGGGCTGGAAGCTGCCCGGCCAGCCCCTCCGAGACTCTGCTGTCACCTGAGAGGCCCCTGGACACCCTCAGCCCTGGGGTCCAGAGCGGACATCCGTGCCCGTGCAACCCCAGTGACCGCACTTACATCCGCAGTTCCGCTTTGGAGGGGGCGGTGATGCAGGCTCCAAAGGACCTATGGTCTCCGCACAGGAGTCCCAAGCTCAAGCCATCCTGCAGCAGGCCCGGGTGAGTGGCCCTGGGGTTTGGGGAGCAGCTTGGAGCCCAGCTTGCAGGGGAAGCCCCTCTTCCCAACTTGGGGTGCTCACCTGGACTCAGGAGCCTGGGGGGTTGTCCAGTCATCCCTGCACATTTGGGGGCCCTGGTGAGCACCAGGAGAGGTGGGGGAAGCTTCTCAGGGGTCCCTTGTCCACACCGAGGGTCCAGACTCCCAGATACGGACACAGCCGCTGAGCCCCTCTGGCTTCTGCTGACCCCGTCTTCTTCGGCCATCTACTGCCTCCTCCCGGCTCTGGGATGGAGAAACCCCATGTACTCCTGGGGGGTCCCTTGTGATGGGGCTGGGTCGAGCCTGAACCTCGGGGGGAAGCCCGTGGGCCCCGAAGCCCCTCGCTCAGCCTGGGGCATCCCAAGGAGCCTCCTTACCATTCTGCTCTTGGCAAACGAGCTGATGAGTAAATTGCGTTTTAATTGACAAGGCTCCAGATTGCTGATTGCCAATGACAAGAGCAAATGCCACCCGGCGGGGCGGGCCACCCTTCCTTGGAGTGCCCATAATGGGGCATCACAAGGAGCGGCTGAGGAGTCCCTCGTTTGGCGATATTTATGTAGCTCTGTCACCACGGATAGATGCTGATGATCAGAGTGCGTGGATAATGAATTACAGGGCAGCGGGTATGCAGTCGTTGCCGTGGAGCAAACTGCCGTGTAATGCAGTCAGCGGGCGACAGGCCCTATCCCCCGCCACGGGGCTTATTGACAGGCCGGCCTGGCTGGCCTTTGAATCTGTGGGTGTGTTGACTGAAGCCAAGTGGGTGATGGGCTCCTAAGATTTTATAACACAGAACGTTCCAAAATCGAAGTGGCCTCATGCAGGAAACAGGTGCACGATAGGTGTGGAAGAGGCCCTTGGAGAAAGCCGGCGGGAGTGAGCCTCAGCAGCGGGCAGGCAGTGGGCCCCTGGGCAGGGGTACAGGGGCGTCCCCGTGGCCGGGGCAAGGACTTCATTCACCCCGAGGCTCCCCGATGTAACCCCCGGGCCCTGAAAGTGCCTCTTGGGGAATGTGTGATTCAGCGCGTGCGCAACACGCGCCCAGCCAGCCCCCCAGGGCAGCCGCGTTTCACGCTCGCTGTGAGGGTGCAGGGCTGGCCGGGGCAGGTGGGGAGAAGGAAGGGTCAGCCTGAGGCTCCGGGCACCCACCCCCAAAGCGGTGAGTGGGCACCCACCCGGCTGCCGCCCACCTCTGCCGCCCTGTTGGTGCTTGCCGCCGGGAGCCCAGAGGATCGGAGGAGGTCAGTCCAGGGTCCCTGTGACCTCCCCCGCCAGAGGCTTCTGTCCTTGGCCCCTCACACCGGCCCCTTCCCGCCCGTCAGGACGGGTACACCAGCCGTTTCTCACATGTCCCGTTTTGCCTTGCAGCTGGCGCTGAGGGGGCCTGCTGGCCCGATGGGTCTCACTGGGAGACCGGGTCCCATGGTAAGTCACCTTGGGGTGTGGGGGTGGGTGCCCCTCACTGGCCCCTGCCCATCAGGCTCCCAGCTCACCGGGTCAGAGCATCTTGAGGGCGGGGGGTGGGGGGCCCCCGGGCACCAGAGGCCCGGGCTGCCCTCGGGTCAGGGAAGCCCTTGCACTTATATTGACCACGACTCTGCCTAGCCCCACCCCCCGGGGGGCTCCAAGCCTCTTTCTTTTGAGGCTATTTACCGTCCAGACCACTTCAGCGTGAGGCAGACCCTGATTCCCACCTGACTCCTTGGGCAGCATGTGCCGGGCACCCCAGGGCCAGGGAGAGGGGTCTCCGGGGGGGTGTGTGGCCCTTGCAGTTGCAGGGAGCCGGGGCATCGAGGCCCATGGGACCCTCTCTCTGTTCCCCGGGAGGGAGTGGGCTTGGCCCCTGGCCCTGGGGTGTTTGGTCCCTCGCGACATCTGGCGATCTTGCCCTACCGTGGACAAGTACGTCCACACCCGGCCCTGGGCTGTGGGCTGTGGCGGACGGAGGGCAGATCCGTCCCAGAGAGAAGCGAGCATGTGCTGAGCGCAGGGGTTTTCCCCTGCCCCCGTCCAGGGTTTCCCTCCAACCCAGGACGAGATGCAAACCAGGAAACTGACTGCTCGTCCCTCGGGGTGTGTCCAAGGCGGCGGGAGGGCTGCACGGGGGCCCTGCCCAGGGGGCAGCCCCGTGGTCCTTCCCCCTCCCTGCCCTCCCCAGCCACCCCTACAGCCTGTACCCCTGTGCCAGGCACCCCCTAACCAGGCGTGTCCCCCCAGGGCC
Source organism: Odocoileus virginianus (assembly GCF_023699985.2). Taxonomy (NCBI): domain Eukaryota; kingdom Metazoa; phylum Chordata; class Mammalia; order Artiodactyla; family Cervidae; genus Odocoileus; species Odocoileus virginianus. The sequence goes on from NC_069675.1 coordinate 100,407,408, forward strand.
CTCCCGGGAGCGGAGGTCTGAAGGGCGAGCCAGGAGACATGGGGCCTCAGGTACGTACCCCGAGGCCCTTGCCTCTCCGGGAAGACGGAGCTCTATCGCTGCTTCTGGTCAGGGAAGTGGGGGGAGCTGCCCTCTCGATGCGGAGTGGCTGTGGGGTCCGGAGCGGGACCGCGCGGGCTGCCTTCCGTCCCACCCTGGCTCAGGGCCACGGACCCTGCGCCCTGTCTGCGTGATGCCACATGCTGGCAGCTGGGCGGTGGGTGGGCGGGGGCGAGCACGGGGACCAGGCTTGGCTTTGTCCTCCGAGAAGTGGACACGCGACTGACCTTTGCCCTCTGATCCCGGACAGGGTCCGCGGGGCGTGCAGGGCCCGCCTGGCCCGGCAGGAAAGCCTGGGAGAAGGGTGAGTGTTTTTCGGCAGGAGTCGGCGCTGCGTCTGCCATGGTGACGCTGCGTCTCGCCGGCCAGGCTCCCCCGCCTTCAGAGGGCACGTCTGTGTCCAGGGCTGGGTGGGTCCCGTCCCACGGCAGCAAGCTCCCCTGCCCCAGCCTCCGTCCTGAGCATCCAAACACAGTTTAACATGTTCTTTTAAATTGGAGCATAACGGCTTTGCACTGTTGTTAGTTTCCACTGTATGACAATGTGAATCGGCTATAGGTACACCCGTACCCCTCCATCTTGAGTCTGCCTCCCAGTCCCCCGGCCCAACCCCAGGTCATCACAGAGCCCCAAGCTGAGCTCCCTGTTAACCCACATTTTGAATTAAAGCAGTTTCCCAGGGTCTTTGGGAGCAAGCGTGTAAAAGACAACATGATCAGTGTTCCCTCCTTCTCCGGGGCAGCCTCCTTTCTCCAGAAATGGCTTCAGTTTTGTTGCGGGGGAATGGCCGGGTGACTTCTCAGACCCCCCCGCAGCCCCTGTCTATCCCCCTCCTCGGACTCTGTCCGGCCTGGCGTGTTAGTGGAGGGGAGTGCTTTCCCTCAGGTGACCGTGGTGACTGACAGAGGGCGCGCGCCTTTCTCACCCAGCATAAATTAATGAACAGCGTCCATGAGAGCTCGGGAAATCCTGATTAACCCACATCAAACTCTCACTAGCGGATCTTCCCATCAACTGAATGTTTCTGCTGAGTGAAAGGGATACTCATTTCTCGTGTTAATGAACTTCTGCAAGGAACGCTGGCCACTGGTCTGCCAGTTCCTGCTCTAGTTGCAAAGCACTCAAGGCAAAAAACGAGTCATTCCTTAGTCCGGGGCCTCCGTCCCGGGAGTCGATCGTAGTTAGAAGGGATGTTACAGAGTGAATGGCTCCCAAGCACGGGTGTCTCGAGGCGGCCCCTCAAGGCCCCAGGTCCACAGGCAGAGGGGTGCACGGCCAGTTCTGAAAGGGCTGCCATTTAGATTTCTAACCTCTGCTGGGGTTCAGTGGTCCGTGGTGGACACTTAGGTGGTTAATTGGGTCGTGCCCGCTCTGAGGTTCAGGATGGTAAGGCTTGGGAAGACCAGAGCCTGTGGACAGCAAGCGGGACTGCAGGTCTGGGTCCTCTGGGCCAGCCTGTGGCGGCGGCTGTGGGGCCCTCTGTCTGACGTCACAGGCAGCCCTGCTCGGGGTCCTCCTCGCGCTGGCCGCTCCTTTGTGCTGACACTTTGCCTCGCTCTGTTCCAGGGCCGAGCCGGCAGTGACGGGGCAAGAGGGATGCCGGGACAGACTGGCCCTAAGGTAGGTGCGGTTGCCGCCCCCTGGGGCCCGCACGGTCGGCATCACCCCTGTCGTCGACTGTGACGAATATGCTGGAGACAGGGCATGTGCCCTCATCCGGGGGCAGGAAGGGTCAGGTTGGGTCAGCCCTCTGGCACGTGGACAAGAGGACCGGTGTCAGCGGGCTGAATTTCGTGGGTCACCCAAGTCCAAGGGCAGGAAGTCCTCTTGCCCAGGTGGGGGAGTCCGAGCTCCTCGGGGTTGCAGGGAGCAAGTAGACATTGCTCACGGGGAGTTCAGGTGTGTTTGAGGGCAGAGTTTGCCCTGGCTGAGGAGGCTGCAGCCCAGGGCAGCCCACGACCCCCGGCCACCGTGGTGCGGCGGGCCTGTCCCTCTGTCCCCGAATCTGGGGTGGGCCGGCCCTGTTCCTGGTACCCATCCTTCTCACCCTGCAAGTTTGTCCAGGGCCATACGAGGAGCCCACAGTGGGGACGGCAGCTGTTCCCGGGCACTGCCCCTGCCCGCCCCAGGGCTGGCGTGGGCCGGCCCCCGGGTGCCCCCTGCGAGCCCCGAGCGAACCTGGAGCCCTCCTGGCCTCAGGGACCTTTGGTGACAGAGGAGGAGAAGCTTCCCGAGTCTGTCCCAGGAGGTTACCGTCTTGTTGCAAACAGAAGCATTCCAGGCTGAACTAGCCTCCCCTTGTGCGGTTTGCCACACGAGGCGGGCAGCTGGGCTTTGGGAGGCCCCCTGGGCGGCGGGAGGGGGGCTGGCTGGGGAGCCGGGGCGCCCCAGGGCCCGAGGGCGGTGCTGTGCCGTCCACCGCACCAGAAGGCACGCCTACTGTGTGCGGGCGCCGCGCTGGGCCCTGGCGTGCCACGGTGAGGGGCGCAGGCAGACGGCAGCCCGGGAGCCCTTGTGCGCGCTCACACACAGACTGCAGCCTGCGTCTGAGGGCTCACTGCCCGTGGCTCTGGACAGAAGCCATTTGGCTCTGTGTGGCCTTGGTTGGGGCTTTGGGGAAAGAGATGGGAACATGGACCCAGGGCTGTGGCCGGTGCGCTGGGGGGTGGCCAGCGGGGGCCCCGGGTGTGAGATGCTGTGTGGACCACCGCCTGGGGCCCACAGAGGGGCCGTGGGGCCTGCGCTGAGCTGCCCTCTGTCCTCCCCGCAGGGAGACCGTGGCTTCGACGGCCTGGCGGGGCTGCCGGGGGAGAAGGGCCACCGGGTGAGTGTCTGCTGTCTGGGGACCGTGGGGAGCAGTGGTGTGAGGGCCCTCTGGGGCAGCCTTAGGTTCCCCGGGGGCCAGACTCTCGACCCCAGCGTGGTCGCTACGTGAGCCTCATGGGGCTGGGGCCGGACATGGACAGAACATCCTGGGGACGCGAGCTCAGCCCACGGAGGGCCCGTTTCTCCACCACCGCTGATGGCGAAAGGGCCACTTGGGTCTGTCCCTCAAGGGGCCAGGCAGCGGGAAGCCGCCTCTGCTCAGGGGCCTCCACACTGTCAGGAAACCCAGCAGCTGCCCTGCGGGGGCCGGCCAGAACTCTCCGCACCATTAAAGGGGCGACTCCAGGATGCGGGCTGGCCCCGCATGGCCTCCCCTGTGGATGGCCTCCCCCGTGTGGCCTCCCCCATGGACGGTGGTGGGGTGGGGGCTGCGGCTGGGCTTGTCTGACGCGACTCAGGTGCCCCCGGCCAATGCTCCCGGCAGCTCTGTGGATGGCTCCTGCCTGACGTGTTTTCTCTGATGCTGTCGATTCTTCTTCGATGTTTTGGCACACCCTGGACCTGCGGACACTTGTCTGTGTGTACGGCACACACGTGTGCACACACGCGCACCCACACACGTGTTGGCTTTGTCACATGGGTCACCCATCACGCCTGTGCTGCCTCAGGAGGCGGCTGTAGGGCTCTAGCCAGAGATGCCGCGCCCGCGCGCCCCACTGCCCCCGAGGACCCCGATCAGGCCGGGTCAGCGACGGGCACGTGCTGAGCACGGATGGAGTGCAGGGCCTGAGGTGCAGGGTGTCGGGCGGGCCAGCACTGACCCTCAGAGTGCCAAGTGGTGGCCCTTTCAGGGGGCCGCGTGGGGTTGGGGTGCAGCCTGCTTCCCACGGAGAGGCCGGCGGGGTGCCGCTCGGACCCTGCCGCGCGTCCTGGGGCGCCTGGGGGTCCTCGGTGCCGCTCTAGCTGACCCACCACCAGGACTCCGAGGCCCGGGGAGCATCCCGCCAGCCAGCCACGCCCCCCGACGAGCCATGAGGCGCCTTGTTTTCCGAGTGACTCTGGGAAAGGCCCGGGAGGGGGGTGGGATTTTCAGCCTCGGAAGCAGAGAGAGATGAAACGGGGGGTTGAGACAGCCGTGCGCGTTCACCCGGGGGGCTGGTGCTGACCCTGCTTGCCTTCCTAGGGCGACCCTGGCCCGTCCGGCCCACCGGGACCTCCGGGGGAAGATGGAGAAAGGGTACGTATCCTGCTGCGTGTAGGGTGCGCCAGCTGCCGTCTCCTCTGAAAACTGTGTGGATGCCGGCGGCGGTGCGCACCCGCGTGGTTGGGGGGGTGTCAGTGGGCTGCACCCAACTTCCGGTAGACGCAGCTCATGGACCTTGACGCTGACGGATGTGGGTGTCCTGAGCGCTTTGACCAGTTGCCCCTGGGGCGTGATCTCAGGAAAGACGTTGAGGGGGAGCTGATGAGCTCAGCATCTGAGCAAGCGCAGAGGGAGGCTGAGAGGGGCGGAGCGCAGGGTCTGGGCAGGGAGAGAGGCTGAGGGAGCCGGAAAGTGACTTTCCTTGCCCTGGAGGTGGGGCAGACTGATGCGCGTGTGGGGGGGTCTGGGCGCTCTATGCATCGATCCATCATCCGTCTGTCTGTTATCTGTTTACCTTCCTATCTTTAAACTTTCTATCTGTCACCCGTCTACGTATCTATGTATGTACGTCTCCATCTGTCATCTATTAATCGCCCATCTCTTACCTGTTTGTCTCTCATCTATCTATGCGTCTGTCCATACATCCGTCTGCCCGTCTTTAAATCTGATCTGTCATCCATCATCTCCCTGTCTCTGTCTGCTTTCTGCCAGGCAGTTTATCTTTCGTCTGTCTGTGTACCTGACAGGTAACCAGGGATGCTTTCTGCCCGGCTTTCCCCTCCCTGGGGCTGTGGCCTGGGAGCCTGACCTCGCCTTTCGCCCTCCGGGAGGAGGACGCGGGCCTTCCCTGCTGGCGCGAGGACTAGGGTTGGCTCTGGCGTTTGCTGGAGCAGCCCCAGGCCCGAGACTCCGGCAGATGAAGGAGAGGTGCCTCCCTGGGGCCCAGGCCGCACGGCTCGCCCCTAACCTCGGCCTTTCTTCCCCCACAGGGCGACGATGGAGAGGTTGGGCCCAGAGGGCTGCCCGGGGAGCCTGTAAGTGCTGGGCCGGGCGGGACGCTGAGTCTCTGCTGATGTTCTGGTATCGGCTCAGGGCCCAGATTAGAGAGGGCTCAGCCTGGAGCCAGGCGAAGCCGGGGACTCCCGGGAATGGAACGGGGGGGCACACGGGGAGGTGAGCAGGACAGCGCTGGAGAGCCGGTCTGAGCCTGAGTCGGGGAGAGAACTGCAGGGCGCGCGATCCGTGCGGGGGCGCCCGGGGGGCGTGCGGGGGGAGCCCGGGGTGCGTGAGGGGGGCGTCGGGGTGCGTGAGGGGGCGTCCTGGGTGCGTGAGGGGGCGTCTGGGTGCGTGAGGGGGGGGCGTCCGGGTGCGTGAGGGGGCGTCTGGGTGCGTGAGGGGGGGGCGTCCGGGTGCGTGAGGGGGCGTCTGGGTGCGTGAGGGGGGGGCGTCCGGGTGCGTGAGGGGGCGTCTGGGTGCGTGAGGGGGGGGCGTCCGGGTGCGTGAGGGGGCGTCTGGGTGCGTGAGGGGGGGGCGTCCGGGTGCGTGAGGGGGCGTCTGGGTGCGTGAGGGGGGGGCGTCCGGGTGCGTGAGGGGGCGTCCGGGTGCGTGAGGGGGCGTCTGGGTGCGTGAGGGGGGGGCGTCCGGGTGCGTGTGGGGGCGTCTGGGTGCGTGAGGGGGGGGCGTCCGGGTGCGTGAGGGGGCGTCTGGGTGCGTGAGGGGGGGGCGTCCGGGTGCGTGAGGGGGGGGCGTCCGGGTGCGTGAGGGGGCGTCTGGGTGCGTGAGGGGGGGGCGTCCGGGTGCGTGAGGGGGCGTCTGGGTGCGTGAGGGGGGGGCGTCCGGGTGCGTGAGGGGGCGTCTGGGTGCGTGAGGGGGGGGGCGTCCGGGTGCGTGAGGGGGCGTCCGGGTGCGTGAGGGGGGGGGCGTCTGGGTGCGTGAGGGGGGGGCGTCCGGGTGCGTGAGGGGGCGTCCGGGTGCGTGAGGGGGCGTCCTGGGTGCGTGAGGGGGCGTCTGGGTGCGTGAGGGGGCGTCCTGGGTGCGTGAGGGGGCGCCCGGGGTGCGTGAGGGGGGAGCCCGGGGTGCGTGTGGGGGCGTCCGGGGTGCGTGAGGGGGCGCCCGGGGTGCGTGAGGGGGGAGCCCGGGGTGCGTGAGGGGGGAGCCCGGGGTGCGTGAGGGGGCGTCCTGGGTGCGTGAGGGGGCGTCTGGGGTGCGTGAGGGGGCGTCCTGGGTGCGTGAGGGGGCGCCCGGGGTGCGTGAGGGGGGAGCCCGGGGTGCGTGTGGGGGCGTCCTGGGTGCGTGAGGGGGAGCCCGGGGTGCGTGTGGGGGCGTCCGGGGTGCGTGAGGGAGGCGCCCGGGGTGCGTGAGGGGGCGTCCGGGGTGCGTGAGGGGGGCGCCCGGGGTGCGTGAGGGGGCGTCCGGGGTGCGTGAGGGGGCGTCCGGGGTGCGTGAGGGGGCGTCCGGGGTGCGTGAGGGGGTGCCCGGGGTGCGTGAGGGGGGCGTCGGGGTGCGTGAGGGGGCGTCCGGGGTGCGTGAGGGGGCGTCGGGGTGCGTGAGGGAGGCGCCCGGGGTGCGTGAGGGGGCGCCCGGGGTGCGTGAGGGGGTGCCCGGGGTGCGTGAGGGGGTGCCCGGGGTGCGTGAGGGGGGCGTCGGGGTGCGTGAGGGGGGCGTCGGGGTGCGTGAGGGAGGCGCCCGGGGTGCGTGAGGGGGCGCCCGGGGTGCATGCGGGGGCGCCCGGGGTGCGTGAGGGAGGCGCCCGGGGTGCGTGAGGGGGCGTCGGGGTGCGTGAGGGGGGCGTCGGGGTGCGTGAGGGGGGCGTCGGGGTGCGTGAGGGGGCGCCCGGGGTGCGTGAGGGGGCGCCCGGGGTGCGTGAGGGGGCGTCGGGGTGCGTGAGGGGGCGTCCGGGGTGCGTGAGGGGGCGTCGGGGTGGGTGAGGGGGCGTCGGGTGCGTGAGGGAGGCGTCGGGGTGCGTGAGGGGGCGTCCGGGGTGCATGCGGGGGCGTCCGGGGTGCATGCGGGGGCGCCCGGGGTGCGTGAGGGGGCGCCCGGGGTGCGTGAGGGGACGTCGGGGTGCGTGAGGGGGCGTCCGGGGTGCGTGAGGGGGCGTCGGGGTGCGTGAGGGGGCGCCCGGGGTGCGTGAGGGGGTGTCGGGGTGCGTGAGGGAGGCGCCCGGGCTGCGTGCGGGGGCGTCGGGGTGCGTGCGGGGGCGTCGGGGTGCGTGAGGGGGGCGTCCGGGGTGCGTGCGGGGGCGTCCGGGTGCGTGCGGGGACGTCCGGGGTGCGTGCGGGGGCGTCGGGTGCGTGAGGGGACGTCCGGGGTGCGTGAGGGGACGTCCGGGGTGCGTGTGGGGGCGCCCGGGGTGCGTGAGGGAGGCGCCCGGGGTGCGTGAGGGAGGCGCCCGGGCTGCGTGAGGGGGGCGCCCGGGGTGCGTGAGGGGGGCGTCCGGGGTGCGTGAGGGGGGCGTCGGGGTGCATGAGGGGGCGCCCGGGGTGCGTGAGGGGGCGCTCGGGGGGCGTGAGGGGGCGTCGGGTGCGTGATGGAGGGCCCCCGGGGTGCGTGAGGGGGGCGTCGGGTGCGTGAGGGAGGCGCCCGGGGTGCGTGAGGGGGCGTCGGGGTGCGTGATGGAGGGCCCCCGGGGTCAGCGTGCGCCCGCTCGCTGGGACTGAGTCACCCCCAGGTGTCTGCTTAGCCCCCAAGGAGGCTCATCCACAGCGCTCTCCTCTAAGCCGGGTCTAGGCAATGCCTTCTGGGTTATTAACTCCTGCAAACATTTATGTGACTGGGTATTAAAACTGCGAAGAAGATTTAAGTGGCAACGAACGCAGGGAGGGTGTTTCTTGTGCTGCGTCTGAAAAGGTTCTGTCAGAATGAAGGGCCCTTGAAATCAAGCGCCGGCAGGTGGGGGGGTGGGAGCGGCCCGACGGCAGGTGGTGACCGCGCTGTGACCCTCCCGAGGGCGTAGGGCAGCGCCCGCGGATGGGGACTGAGCCCCGACCAGGCCCGGCCCCCGCCTCGCCCCTGGCCCCCAAGGCCCAGGCCGGGAGCCGGGGTGGGGTGAGCAGAGGAGGCGGGTGAGGAGGGGTGTCGGCCACGCTCCCGGGGCCGCAGAGACGCCGGGAAGTGGGGGGCTGAGTGGGGTGCAGGGCAGGGGGCCGGGATTCCGGGCTGAGTCTGACCCTCTTTGCTCTTCCCTCCTGCAGGGGCCGCGAGGTCTGCTGGGGCCGAAGGGGCCCCCGGGCCCTCCTGGACCTCCTGTAAGTCCCCTGCCTGTCTGCCCCGTCCCTGCCCGCAGCTGTGCCCGCGCGGTCCTGCAGGCAGCCCCCCGCGCTGACGGCTGTGCGCCTGGCCCAGCGCTCCTGTGAGGTGTGGGGCGGATCGTCCCTGCCCGCAGCTGTGCCCGCGCGGTCCTGCGGGCAGCCCCCCGTGCTGACGGCTGTGCGCCCAGCCCAGCGCTCCTGTGAGGTGTGGGGCGGATCGTCCCTGCCCGCAGCTGTGCCCGCGCGGTCCTGCGGGCAGCCCCCCGCGCTGACGGCTGTGCGCCTGGCCCAGCGCTCGTGTGGGGCGTGGGGGGATGGCCCGGCAGGCGTGAGCCTGCAGGTGGAGGCCGGCTGGGCTCACTCCTCCTTCCCCACGCACGGTGCCCAGTGTCGTCAGCAGTCCCCGGGATGCCCGTTTCCTCCCTGCGTGTGCTGGCCGGGACCCTCTCGGACAGCCCCAGAGGAAGGCTGCAGCCCATAGTCAGGCAGGGGTCTGTCCAGGAGCGGCTTCCCGGGGCCGGGCCCCCAGCCCAGCTGTCCAAGAATGCAGGGTGCCCCCACGCAATGAACCCAGCAGCCCCATTAAGCTGCAGCCAGTCTCAGCATTTACGTGGGGTCAGGCCTTTCCCCTCCCATGAAGGACGTGCCACCCTCTGACCTCGTGGGCAGGGACCAAGCCGTGCTGAGAGGGCTTCGCCTGTTGAGCTTTGTTGATTCTTTTCTGTTTCGATGCCACCCAGGGTGTGACGGGCATGGACGGTCAGCCAGGCCCGAAAGGCAACGTGGTAAGTCCGGGGATCCCACCCGACCACGGCCTCATGGTGGGGGCAGCCACGCAGGGCGTGGGAGGGGGACTCAGGCCACCCCGACAGATGTGGGAGGTGCGGGCCTCCCGCAGGAGAGCACGGGCTGAGGCCCTGCCCCGTCCCAAGCCTGAGCTCGCCGGGGGAGGGAGACACAGGGGAACAGCGTCCTCATTCCCCGGCCAAGCTGGTGGAGGGCAGGGGCTTTCAACAGTGCCCACTGAGATGCATTGCATGGGTCTCCTGTAAGAGGAGACTTCAGCTGACACGGTGACCTAGGGAATTTCAGCTGATTAGAATCTTTTTCCTGGAGGCTCCTGTCTCGAGTTCCCCCTGGGTGGCCACGCCCTCTCCCACACCAGCTGGGGGCCCCGGGTCTGGCTTCTCGCCTGCGCTCCAGGGCACACTGTGTCCACAGCCCCTTTCAATGCCTGCTGTGTTTCCTGTAGGGTCCCCAGGGAGAGCCCGGCCCCCCGGGGCAGCAGGGCAACCCAGGTGCCCAGGTGAGTGAGCAGGGCGGCGGGAGCTGGGAGACAGCACCCGGGGCCTGAGTGGGCGCTGAGCGCTGCCCCGCGCTGCCGGTCAGCCAGCAGGGCCTGCGGCCTGGGGGGGGTGACCTGGGACGGGGCTGGGGATGATGGGGGCGAGGGGTTCTGGGTCGAGAAATCCCTGACCTTTGCTGCTCGCTCTTCCCCTCCCAGGGTCTTCCAGGCCCCCAGGGTGCAATCGGGCCTCCAGGAGAAAAGGTAGGTGGGCTGCGCTCGGCGTAGGTGCCTGACGGTGGGGTGCATCCCAGCCCGGCAGGCATGGCGCCTGCCAGTGTCCAGGCCCTGGAGCGCCGATCACTGGCTCTGGTGTGGACCTGCGTCCCTCCCACCTGCCTCCCTTCTTTAGTTATGTGTTGACATAAGGTTGCCAGATTCAGGAAGAAAAACAAAAACGGGATGCTCAGTTTAATTTGAACTCTGTTGTCTGAAATCCATTTAACTGGGCATCTCATTTTGTTGGTCTTCCCAGGTGGCACTAGTGGTAAAGAACCTGCCTGCCAATGCAGGAGGCAGAAGAGACCTGGGTTCGATCCCTGGGTCAGGAAGACCCCCTGGAGGAGGGAATGGCATCCCACTCCAGTATTCTTGCCTGGACAATCCCATGGACGGAGGAGCCTGGCGGGCTATAGACCATGAGGTCACAAAGAGTCGGACACGACTGACGTGACTCAGCACACAGGCACTTTTGTTTGCCTTGTAGTGTTTCTTTTTGCTAAATTTGTCAGCTCTAAACACATCCTGGGCACCCCGAGCCCACGTGCTGGGGAGACAGCCTGGGCCCTGGCCTGGCTGTGGCTCAGCCTCAGGTGCCCAGTAAACCCACCCCCGGGCTGGCACCAGCCAGGACATCCTCCTAGGGGCAGTTCTCAGGGCATCACGGCCCCTGCTCCTGTCCCCACTGGGCGGTGGTCTTGTTCCAGTAGCCAAACCCGAAGGCCCTGGACACAGCAGAGGGTCCACTGTCTTTGGGCGGAGCCCTTGGGAGCGGTGCCTCTGAGCAGCCTTTTTAAGCAAATGCTTTTTGAGCAGATATGTTGAAGAGTGACTTTGGGGGTGTGTAGAGAAGGGTGGGCAGCCCAGGGCACCCTGGGGCATCAGCTCATGAAGTCTCTGGTTTGTTCTAGGGTCCCCTGGGCAAACCCGGCCTCCCAGGAATGCCCGGTGCTGACGGACCCCCAGTGAGTACCCTGGCCCCCTCAACCTTCATGCCCCTGCCCGTGTCCACCCAGGGGTGGGGGCTGGGACGCAGGCAGACGGCCCCTCCCCAGCTCCGGAGCGGGCTGCCTGCCTGGCCCACGTTGCCTCTTCCAGCTCCTTCGATGCAGCCCCATCCGATGGCTCAGGAATTACTGGGTTTTGGACATGCTCCCGTCACGCGCTGGTAACTGCACGCGGCGGAGCATCCGCCACCCGCGAGCCCAGCCCCGCACTTTCAGCTGTAACGAGGGCGGGGCTGGGCTCCGGGCCCTCGCGTGTGTCGCCAGCGCCTCGTGTATTTTTAGCGATCACGCACTGGGAAGCCGAGTGTGCACACGCAGCTGTGGAGCTAAGTAGATGCCGCCTAGAAGCAGGCAGTGAGGGACAAACCCGTCTGTGGCCAAGCTGTGAGGGAGGGGGCGGGATGGTGACAAACGCAGGCCTGTCCGCACCCACCAGCCTCCATGGGAGCGGCCAATGGGCTTTTTGCTTCTGGGTTATTTTTAGCGTATCTAATTGATGCCAAGTAGAGAGCCTGTTTTAGAGAATGATTAGCGAAATTAATTATTTCAGACACAGTTATTTTGCTCTGTTAATAGCGCCATTAGAAACGAAGTGAAAAGTTCAGCCCCTCAACCATCGATTGGTGGTTGGCTGGCGTGGGGCGGGGTCTTCCTGTCTTCTCTCTGAAAATCCTTTGGTCCAGTGAGTCACCCATCACACGCTTTATCTGAACCAACGATCACAGTCTCATTCCTGCTTGAGCTGCTTTGGTTGGCAGGTGGGGGGCCTTCCGCCTCTGACCTGAGTTTGATGCAAAGAGATGAATATTTTGCAACATGGCTTTTATGTGCTTTCACGTACATTGACACCTAACTGTTTTCTGACGATAAAATACCTTCTTCTGGAAAATTAGGAAAAGAAGTAACATGGCAATGTGAAAGCCAGCCCGATCCCATCCTCGAGGGCTGAACCCTGAGCGCAGGCGGACGTGCGCCCTTGTGGTCACAGCTTTCCTTTTGTCTTCACTGTCGGGCGTCTGTGGGCATTTCCCACAGCACCTCATGTCAGAGGGCTCCCCAGGTGGCTCCGGGGTAAAGAGCCTGCCTGCCAGTGCCGGAGATGTAAGAGACGTGGGTTCAGTCCCTGGGTTGGGAAGATCCCCTGGAGGAGGGCACGGCAACCCACTCCAGTCTTCTTGCCTGGAGAATCCCATGGACAGAGGAGCCTGGCGGGGCTACATCCATGGGGTCACAAGAGCTGGACGTGACTTAGCACGCGTCATGTCGGGAAGATTCCCTGACCTTACCTGGAGTCCTCCCTGAATTGAAGCCCCAACAACTAGAGTCCCTGAAGGGTCCCCGGATTCCTTTTGGATGCCGTGGGGAAAGGGGCCTTTAAGGGCAACCTGGCCCAGGAAGTCAGGAGGCCACCTCTCATAGGTTTTCCATTTCTTTTCCCCCGATCAGTGGTCGCACTTTAAAATACAAGTGTACTGAGGACGCCGGGGGCGGGGGGATGTTTGTGCCAGGTCAACAGTGATGATGCTCAAAGCGAAAGATGAAAGGGGGAACATCAGCACTGCAGGCAGAGGGACACGGAGCCGTCGTCACAGGTGAATCGGGAGGAGACAAAGGTTTGAAACATCTCCTTACAGAGGCATCACATGGTTGCAGCCTTAAAGAGAAGATTTGTTCCTCCCCACCTTTGTGTTGGTTTGGTGTGGTTTAAGAACGAAGGGAAGATAGATTTCAGAGCCGCTGAGAAGTGTCAGAGGTTTCAGGGCAGACGCTGCTCTGAATCAAGAAGTCATTCCAGGCGCACACAACAGGGTTCAGATAATGAATCAGGGGCTCACGGGAACATTACAGAGCCAAGAAAAATCAAGTTCCAGCAAGTATTCAGTGACAGGAGGAGATGCCCCTGATATAATACTAAATTAAAAATACGTCTTCTGATGCCAATTTTGCATGCAAACGCGCACAGCAAATAGATCAGCTGCACCGCATCACACCCTTGGCCGTCATTACTGTGTGTGGTGAGGTTATGAAGGGGTTTAATTTTCTCTTCCACTTGCCTAATTATCTACAATGAACATATATTACTTTTTTAATCAGAAAAATATCAAATACAAATAAGCTTTATTATTTTTGCATTTGTCTACAGTGAACATATTACTTTTCTAATCAGAAAATATCAAATATACATAATTTAAGCTTTATTACTTTGCCATTATAAAATCCTGCTGGTTACAGGATTCTGGGGAGAGGTCGGCGAGCAGAAAGAGGGCGAAGACGGCCGGCCTTTCACGTGGGAAGTCAGCCCCTCTGACTTGGGTGGATTTCCTCTTGCAAACTCTGAAAATATGTGAGCGACATGCTCCCCCCACAAAGTGGCTCTCATCCTGGGAACACGGCTTAGAAGCCTGGCCTCTATTCCAACGGCAGTAATCGCGGTGGGGACTTCCCTGGTGGTTCAGGGGTTAGGACTTAGCACTTCCACTGCAGGAACATGGGTTCATTCTCCGGTTGGGGAACTAAGGTCCTGAAAGCTGTGTGGCATACCCCCCAAAAACACCAGTACTGCCCCAAAACACAGTGGTCATGGCAGTGATCATCCTACTTTATCTGTTCCAAAATACTGTGATCAGGTGTACTCTGGGTTTTTTTTTAATTTTTTTTTTACTGTATCAGGTCAGTTGTGACACGTGTCAGTTGTGACATGCAGGCTTAGTTGCCCCAAGGCGTGTGGGATCTTAGTTCCCTGACCAGGTGTTGAACCCAAGTCCCCTGAATTGCAGGGCAGATTCTTAACCCCTGGACCACTCGGCAAGTCCCCAGGCCTGTCCTTACGGCCGCCGTTTAAATAAGGTCGTCGCCAGGTGGAGGGTCAGCTCACTCCCCAGATGTGGGGTCCGGACTCGTCTGTGTCCAGGGCCTGGCCTTCCCTACCCACAGCTGCCCGTGACCGCCGTTCCTTCACGGAGAGATTCTAGGTTTGGTGGAAAATGTATAAAAGGCCCAGAAAGAGCCCACGTGGCGGGGGGAGGAGGCCCCCCTTCCTCCGGCGACCGCCGGGCAGGACGCCGTCCCAGGCACATTTAGGTGCAGCCCTGCCGGCCTGGGACGCAGGTGGTGAGCCTCGTCTCGGGAAGGTGGAGGGCAGGCAGCGTGTCCCCTCCAGGCCCGGGCAGCAGGCGTGGTCTGACTGATGCCTGATTGACCTCACGGGCTCCCGGGGTACCCCCCCACAAAGGAACTTCCGCATTCTCCCCCTCGCGCGGCCACCGCCACAGGCTGTCTGCAGTGGCATCAGATCCAGTTCACGGTGATCGCAGATTAAGAAGAACACACACAAAGCATGTGTTCAAATGGGTGAGATCCGGGCACCCACAACACTGCTGTGTCCCACAAGTAGAGCCCTAGAACTTGGGAAGGATCGAGCTGAAAGCAGTTGACCCACTCTCTCGTTATACACCCTCGAAAGAGGACGCCCAGAGAAGGCAAGCGACTCACCCAAGGTCACACAGCAGCTCGGGGGTCCCCAGGATTAGAATCAGGCTGCCCCACCTGCCCCACCAGCATCCTCACCCCGTGCCACGTGGCTTCTCTTCCTGGCGTCCTGGGGGCGGGATCCTGCTTCTCGACAGTGAGGGCTCAGCTTGATTTTATCGTCCATGTTTGGCTCCTGCGCTCAGAGGCACTGAACTTAGTGACCAGCTTGGGTCTGAAAGTCAGAGAAGGTGAAATCTCTGAGAATGGACTGATGGCCCAGGATGGAGGGGGCCATGAGCACGGGGCCGTGAGCAGTTCCTGGGGCCCCCGCTCTGCGCCTCTGGGGGGATTCTCCCCCTGATGCCAGCTCCCCTCCCCGTCTGCGTCGCCTGGGGTGCCGGGGCACCTGGGGGGTCTGGTCCCCCTCCCCTGTCCTTGCTTGGGCACCGGTGTGGTTGTGCTGCTGGACCGTGAACACACGACCTTGCTGTCACTGACCCCTCCCACCGCGGGCTGGGCGCAGACTGGGGCCTGTCTGTGGGTTTGGAAGCGCATCCCCTGCCGTCGCCGCGCCCCGGCATCATTCTAGTGTTAACAGATGAAACCACCGAGGGTTGGGGCCAAAGGGCGGGGGACCGAGGCGCTGTGGGGGGGACAGGGGGGACCCGGGCTCTGACCCTCACACTGGAGACCGCTGTGGAGGAGGTCTGCGTTCCCTGTGGCCACTGACTAACGCCAGCCTTCTCTTTCCCAACAGGGGCACCCTGGCAAAGAAGGCCCTCCAGGAGAGAAGGGGGGGCAGGTGGGTACCGGCTGCACCCCGGCCCCTCCAGCATCTCCCTCAGGATGGGTGGGACTGGGCCCCTGTGATCTGGGACCCCTGCCCTGCTCGTTTCCATCCCAAGAAGACCCCCTGCAGGCCCCCCTTCCCCGTAGAGCTGGGCAGAGTGCCCACGTATCTCCTCCTGCAGGCCCAGCCTGAGACACCCATCCGCTCAGCTCGCAGCGAGAGGGCAGTGTGCTGGGGGCAGGCCCGCTTTCCAGCTTGTGCTGGAAGGACCCAGGGGTGGCTCAGAGTGAACCCGTGTCATCCACCCGAGGTGTGGCTAACGCACTTTCCCGTCTGGTTTCAGGGTCCGCCCGGCCCCCAGGGTCCAATCGGCTACCCGGGTCCTCGCGGAGTCAAGGTGAGCGTCTCAGCCTGGGGTTTTCCTGGGGTCCGTGGGGCCTGTGTTAGGGATCCGGTGCTTTAACCTCCCGCCCGCCCACACGGGAACAGCCCTGGTCTGGGCGATCGGCTCCCTGCATGTGAGCCCGAGCGGCTGATGGAGGGGCCCCGGGGGCCGGGAGGGGCTCCCACGGAGCAGGGCCTGCCCCCCCAGGGAGTCTGGGGCAGCGAGGGAAGCACGTGGTGGCCTTCTGCGGGACACGGGGCCCCCTTGGCCTCTTGCTGTTTGACGGTCCCCGTTAAGTGGCCTGCTGATCTTGGAGTCCCTCAGGGCAGCTTTCCTGAGCCCAAGCGACGAGCTAGGGGCCCTTGCCTGGGAAGTTTGGGACGTTTTCTTCTGGGCCCTTTGCACGTGGAGTCTGGGCAGACCTTGCTGTTGGGGCGTGTGTCCGTGGGAGACTCCATCTATTCACACCCTGTCGAGAGGCTCCTGGAACCTCGTTAAACGGGCGTGGAGCCCCAGTGCCCCAGATTCGGGGCTGTCTGTTCGCCCCGAGCCGACTGCGTTCGCTTTGCCTTGTGCAGTCTGGTCTTCAGTGAGGCGGCTCCCTGAACCTGCTCCCGGCAGACGGTGTCCCCCGGCGTGTATGCGCCGAGAGACCCCCCTCTCGGGCGGGGCTGCTGCCGCGTCTTCAGTCTCAGGCTTCCCACCCGCAAGAAAGCCAAGGGTGGTTCTTTCCTTCAAAACCCGTCATTTGATGTGAAGGATCATGTGTATGTAGAAAACATCTTGTTTATCTTGGAGGGCTTGAGTGAACACGCCCATAAGCTCTGGAGTCCCCACCCATGTCGTTCACGCTCCTTTATGCTTTCGAGCGTTTTTGCATGTCAGAGTGCACACCTACCCCGCGGGGTGGAGGAAGGAGAAGCCAAGATTTCATTTTTCAGGAACCTCCCCGCAACTCCCCCCAGATCCATGCCGCAGTCAGGACTCTTCCTAGACTCGCTTACCCCTAATTAAGTGCCCCATCCTGACCCCAAGGGGCCCCAACTCCCATTTCCCGGAATTAAGGTGTTCCAAGGTCAGGGGCAGAGAGACGCCCCAGGTCGGGAGCCTTGGACGGCAGCGTCGCTCTCTAAAGCAGGCCTTCGGCCCACGCGCTGCCTGATGAGTTTACAAGGGCAGCGATATAGCAGCTGTGCTGATTGTGTGAGCTTGGAGCGTGTTTATCTTACAAATTCCAGTTGCACAAAGAGCCTGTGCCAGCCACCATCCACAGCCAACTGCGAGGCACTGCTGCTGTGAGCCAGAAAGGTGTCTACTCTGAGATGCTCACGGAGAATGCTCTTATCTTGTCAGCCTGATTAGAATTCATCTGAGACACGCGCCGTCCCGCTGGACGGGCGAGCGGAGGGTGGGAGGGAGAGCAGGCCAGGCGCTGTTTTCTGATTAGTGGGTTCTTATGCCCGTGTGCTTGAACACCGCGGAGCCCCTGGCGTGACAAGGCCCGGAGGGCGGTGACTGCGGAGGTGCAGGCCAGCCCAGTGTCACAGTTGCCCTGGGAGACCGAGGCCCTCTGCTTTCCTCCACCCGAGTCCTGCCTTCCTCCCTAGAAAAGGGCCCCTCTGAGCTCTTTGATCTCACTGACCTTTATGCATCCCCTGGTTGCCCCCCAACTTACCCCTTTCTCAGGGGTCTGTTGGGCTTGACTGTGAGATCACATGGCCCCTCGCTGAGCCCGCGGGGCTGGGGGGCTGGTGGAAGCCCTCCATGTGAATCCACTCCAGGCCTGGGAAGCCCCGTCAGCCTCCATGCCCTCACAGATGGTGACCCCGACGGCCCTGCCCCTCCACCATTCTGTGACCTTGGATCTCCCTCCCTGAACCCTGGGCCACCGGGGCCGTGGTGGGTGGTCTGGTCCAGGGGTCTCACCCGGGGTGGAGTCTCCCCCCAGGGACACCTGGAGACGTTTCTGAGCATCACGGCTTGGAGGGGCTACTTCAGGGTCTACTGAGGGGCAGAGGTCTGAGAGGCTGCTCCACCCCCTATGTGCCTGGGCACTTTCGCAACAAAGAACCATCCAGACCCCGAGGCAGCAGCGCTCAGGCCGGGAAGCCCTGGTCTTCTGGGTCCCCGGCCCCGGCCTCGGACGGGTCTTGAGGCCGTAGAACTTCAGGTCTGGCAGGGATCCGCCCAATCCTGTCTCCCCCTCTTCTTTCTGTCTGGGCGTGGGGAGGGAAGCCCTCCCGGCCTGCTGGACAAGGTGCAGGAGAGCAGGTGCCAGAGCCTCCCCCCAAAATCGGGGTTTCAGGGTCCCTGCTCCTCTGTCAGGGAGCAGACTGTGTCCTGGGATGGCGCCCAGGGCGCAGGCGGAGCCTGCTCTCCACTCTCTGCGTCTGTCTGACCCGGCCCTCCACCTCCGCAGCTCTCCTCAGCCCGCCATGGCCTCCGGGCACAGGCTCAGAGCTGCCGGCTCTGAGCAGAGTTCTTGCCACAAGAGGGCAGCCGGCAGCACCAGGGTCTGGCCGCAGGCTCAGCCGGATCCCAGCGGGAGGCCGACCTCTCCGGGGCCCCACGGGCGGGAAGCCTGAGGCTGCCCGGGCAGTCCTCGGGGTGGGTTTCACCTGGTCCGGCGGGCTCGGACTGGTCCTGCCCTGATGGTTCTTACTCAGCACAAGGATGAGCCGAGTCCTCAGCCGATCCAATGAGAGGGACGGGGTGGTCGGTGTTACTCGGTGATAATTAATGCTATTAAACGCTGTTATAATTTTGATCAAATACTAATAGTGATAGAGAATGAAAACCATCAGATGGAACACAGCCCTGCTGAGCATCTGCTGTGTGCCAGGCACAGACCCCAGGGCTTCCCCTCACCAGCAGGGACGGGGTGAGGGCTGCCGTCACCCCGACCTTCCAAGTGAACAGAAGTCCGGGGCCTCGTCAGAAGCTGCAGAGGGGGCCCTGAACCCGTCTGCCTGAATCTAGAGCCCCAGCTCAGAGCTCAGGTCCCCTGCCCCCGAAGCCAAAGGGAGACGGGGTGTTTCCGGAAGAGAGCCGGGTGGGGGTGGAGGGGACCCGCGTGCCCGGAACCCTCTCCCGAGACCAGGGCGCGAGGGCTGTCTGTGGGGGCGCTCAGCCTCCCGGGTGTTGGGGGTCAGGCCCGCGTTCAGCCTGGGCTGTGACTGCTCCCCTTCCCTCTCTGCACAGGGGGCAGACGGCATCCGAGGCCTGAAGGGCACCAAGGGTGAGAAGGTGAGTGTCCCCGTCCCCCGCTGGGGCCTGGCCGAGAGCCGGGGAAGACCACTGATGTGTGAACCCCCAGTTCACTGACAGCGCCGGTGTATGCAGCTCCCCGTGAACCTTGGGACCCAGTGACCGAGCGCCCCGACCGCCCACCCCTCTGTAGCCTGGCCTGGCAGAGAGCTCCTGGCCTTCCTGCGAGGCCATCAGTCTCGGCCCCGCCCCTCTTGGGGGTCTTCTGTCAGTCTCCCCCTCCTCAAATCCACCTGTCACCCGCTACCGGGCCTGCGGTCATGCGCATACGAGACAGAGACTCTAAGGAACGGGTGTCTACAGAGCCTGCCCGGGGTGGGGCACAGTGAAGCCAGGCCTCCAGGGCTGCAGCCTTCTTGCTGCAAGCCGGCCAGAACCGCAGAAGGCAAAGGGTTAACAGGGACACAGCTCCCGAGGGCCGGGTTGGGGAACTCAGAGTCCCGACCCGGCATCAGCCCGTGGGGTAGGCGAGCCGGGTGGGGGTTCTCTCCCCCAGACTGAGGCTCTCTCTGGTTCCCCTGCAGGGTGAAGACGGCTTCCCGGGCTTCAAAGGAGACATGGGCATCAAGGGCGATCGGGTGAGTGTTGGAGGCAGGGAGGGGCCACAGGGCGGCCTCCCAAGACGGAGCTGAGGCCTCCGTGGTGTTCCTGGCCACCAGCAGCGGCCAGCTCCTCCCCAGCTTGTAGCCAGGAGCTGCGGCAGCCAACACCTGGTCCCACCCCGCTTGTGGGGTCACCTGCCTCCTGCCCTGTATCCATCAGGGGGTCCGTGGGGACTTTCTTCTTGCTGGCCAGTACCCTGCCAGTGCTGCAGTCCACAGGGTCACAAAGAGTCGGACACGACTGGGCGACTGGCCAGCAGCGCCCCTGGTTTGCAGGGCACTTCCTTTGGCTCCTGAAGTGAAACAGGTGTCCGGGAGAGAGAAGGGGTCACAGAAATGGCCCAGCTCGCCAGGGAGGGCTGCATCCTGCCAGAGACTGCTGGCAGGTCACCAGCAGGGCCACACCCTGACCAGGGCCTGGGCACCCTGACCAGCCCTTCGGGCGTCTGGGCCACCAACCACCTCTTCAGATGCCCTCAGACCCCGCCATAGTCCCTTCTGGACCTTGGGCCGGGCTGTCCGAGGCTGCAACAGCCTGGCTGGTTTTTAGTGAGTATACTGCCTCAGCTCCAGGGGAGCTGGCTGGGGTGTGGGCAGGCTGGGGTGTGCCACGCTGCAGGTGCCCACAGAAACCAGTGGCGGTGTCTCCGTGGAAGGGAGGGTGATACAGGTGATGCTGCGGGGCTGGGCTGGCGGGCCAGCTGCCTGCGGCTGTGGGGACACCCTGGAGACCCCCCAATAAGTCCAGAGGGAGCAGAGGCCTGCACCCCTGGAGGGGCCCGCTAAGGCAGCAGCTGCATCCACACCTGGATGGACGCCGTTAGCGGGAACGGGGCTGCCATGTGGCCGGCTGCCCTGATTGTCCCCACAAAGCGGGCCCGCAGGTGCCGTTCCAGAACCCGCCAGAACCAGGGGGCCTGTGGCGTGGCGCTTTGTCCCATGCTGGACAGGCAGAAGGGATCCGGGCCTCCGTCAGAAGGCGGGGAAGAACAGAGAGGCGTTCCTTTCACAGTCCTGTCCCAGTGACGCCGCTGCCAAAGACAGCCCTTCTAGAATTTTCTCTATGATGATGGCTCCCCACATCTGAGGGGCCTCTCGCTGTCTGGCTGGTGAAAGCCCCGTTTATCTTCCTTTCCAACAACGTGAGGCACACGTTTTCCAGAGCCGAACCCCAGTCACACGCCGTGCCCTGGACTCACCTCTGGCTGAGGATGGACGGGGGGCTGGGAGGGGGCCTCTTCCATCTTAATTTCTCCTGGAGAGGCATTTCTGCCGATGCTTGGCATTTCCTAATTTCCTGAGGGCTCAGTAAACATGGGAAGGATTCTCGGGTTGAGTGAGCAAAGCGCTTCTTAGGGACAGAGCGTCCTCGGCCTGCAGAGAGCTTGGGGCCGAGGAACGAGGGAGCCGTTAGCCGGCTTTATTCCTGCCACGCACATTTCTGGGGGGTGGTTTGCACAGCTGTCCTGCAGCTGCTCCTGGACTCCGGGGATCAGAGGAGGGCCCCACGCAGACGGCGAGGCCAGGCGGGCATTCTGCGGCCAGGCTGGGCTCCCGCTGCCGCCCTCGCTCGGCTCCCAAGGCCCCCTTCCTACTGTGCCTCAGGCCTTCCGGCCTGCACCTGGCAGAGCTGGTGAGGCGGCGTTTCGCCCTTCAGTCTCTGGACACAGCTTGTGGGTCTTCTGTGTGCGCTGACTCTCAGGCTGCAGTCTGGCCAGGCTCCTGGGCCCTTCCGGCACCTCCCAAGTCTTCAGGAGAAGAAGGCAGCTTCCCCTGCCGCTGCCCCCTTCCTGGTGGGGAAATAGCAGTTCAGAGACCCTAGTCCAGCCAGGAGGTGCTCGACTGGAGGTCACTGGGAAGAGGAGGCCGTGGGCCTTAGAGTGGGCGCCGAGGGGCTGCGGCCGCTCAGCAATGCCTGGTCTCCCGGAGCCGGGCCGGGGCTCGGTCTGCTTGAGCCGGCCCAGCGACGCTTGCCACCCACCCCTCACTCCCAGACGGTGGGGGCAGCCCCACGGACCGCAGTCTGTGGGCGATACCCTCATCTCCTCCTTCTGACCTGCAGGGAGAGATCGGCCCACCTGGTCCCAGAGGGGAGGACGGTCCTGAAGGCCCCAAGGGGCGAGGTGGTCCAAACGGCGACCCGGGTCCTCTGGGACCCCCTGGGGAGAAGGTACGTGATGCGGGAGCTGGGCCGCTTCCGGGCACCAGCCCTCCCGACGGCCCGGGGCGTTCAGGCGCCCTGGGTGGGGCCAGTGTGCGTCCTGCTGGGCCACCTCACCGCTCCTGGGGGGATTCCCTCCTCTGGCTTAGCTCCTGACTGAGCTCAGGGCTGGTATCCGGGGCTCCTGACAGCTGCTCTTAGACATGTGGGGGGGCCGCCCCCTCATCTCACTCTCCCACCCCCTACCCCAGCCCCCGCACAGGAACCGGCTCAGAAGTAGCCGAAACACCCCACCCTGTCCGGCCCCAAGGCTGGGGCGCTCCGACAGAAGGATTGAGCAAAACCCCACAGACAGAGAGCGCTTTTCCCGCACGCGGGGCATCAGCCTCCACCTGTTGGCTTCGGCAGGGGTGTCCACTCCTGCTCGAGGGGCCTTGCTCCAAACCATGCAGGGATTCTGGGGGAGACACTATCCCAGGAGGACAGGCAGGCTCTCTCTGGAGGCCATGGAGACCGCACCCTGCTCCAGTCCCTCTGCTGACACTCGCCGGCTTCCTCTCTGTTCCAAGCAGGGCCAGCCGGCTCGTGACGCACCTCCTTTCTCTCCGCAGGGCAAACTCGGAGTCCCAGGACTGCCAGGCTACCCAGGAAGACAGGGGCCAAAGGTAACGTACAGGCTGGTGAGGCCTGACCACGGGCGTCTGCCCGCCCTGCACGTCCTCGCACACCTGCCCCCCGCAGCGGCCCTGACAGAGCAGGAGGTCACGGGGCCGTGCCCGGCTCCGCCCCACTCACAGCCTTCTGCAGTGACTTGGCTGAGTCAGGAGGAGGGCCCGGGAGAATTAGGTGAGCCTTTCAGAGAGGCGACCACCCAGCAGATCCTGGGCTGCACCTCCAGTCCCCCCGGCCTCTCAGGGACCTGGTGCACTGGTTTCTCCACACCCAGAGCTGTGTACCTCCCTCAGAGTTAATTCTCCCTGGAAATTCAGAGGTTATTTGCTCGTAACTGAGCGTAAAAGAAAGACGAAAACTTTCTTATATGAAATCATCTTTTATGTTATGTGAAACAGCTCCTTGAGGCTTTGCAAATCACTTAAACCATTTTTTCTGTCTCACCTTTTATTATTCATGGTTCTTCCTTAAAAATTTGCCAGCTGCCTGCACTAGAGATGTAATTAACAGCAAAAGAGAACTCACAGACCTGTCAGGTTTGTGTCTGTGCATCTTGCCCTCCTCCGGCTTCAAGCCTCCGGACGCCCTCCTTGGTAGGAGAGGCAGGGTCCGCGGGCTGGGCTGCAGCTCTCGGTGTCCCCACGCAGCTGATGGCAGTGCCAACAGCAGTCCTCCCTGGGGAGCAGCACGTTTCCCCCCGGGTGGGTGAGCCCACAGCCGCCACTCGGGAGGGAATCATCTGCCATGAAACAGTTTTGCTTCATGTCTGTTAGCGACGTGCCTACTGACCGTGGTGCTGGCCGCTGCATTTGTGCAGAGAGACCCTGATGGACACGTTTCCTCTTCTGAAATGCGTGTCCATTTGGTGGGGGGAGGGAAAGAAAGGAGGAGTTTGGGAGAGACGAGGTGGGGGGTATAGATCAAGTTCAGGCAGCTTTTTGTGAAGGCAGAGGGAGAACCCTGAAGCTGCTTGGGCAGTTTGGACGGTCCTGGGGGCAGAGACCCCGCTCCTGAGCCGAGAGCCGTGAAGCCAGCACCCGTGGTTTTCCCGCCACAGAGCTCGGTCCAGTCTCCTCCTTGTATCCGCAGGCGGCACACGGGTGGGTTGGCCAAGCTGAGCCCCTTGGCAGAGGTAGCATCAGTAAACTTGTCCTGGTCTAGGCATACATTCAGGTCAAGGTTTTAAGTCAGGTGGAGGGTAGAGACGGACTCAGGAAATGCTTTAGACAGGGTCAGCGGGAGCTCACATAGTAGGTGTTTGGATGTTTGTCCAATCAAAGCTCTTAAGTGCTTACCTGCCTGTGTGTACCTTGTAAAGTTCTAGAATTAAAAGAGCCATGCGATGCCGTGGTTGGTGCATAAATTTGCATTCATTTTTGACTTTGTAAGCTGCCATGCTTTATTTAGAGGTGTTCTGAGAAGATAAAACATGACAACAAGGCGCAAAAAGCAAATGTCACAAATGTGAGATTCACACGTCTCCCCCAGTTAATCGTGGGTACATGCTCTTTTCTCCCAAAACACCAGTGTTTTGCAGACATGGGTGTGAGAGGAGGGTGTGGAGAGAGGGAGGAAGGGGAAGCACAGTTAAGATTTAGTTCTGATTTTTAGATTTGGAGTCTGTGAGATGCTCAGGAAATACTGGAGAGGTGGGTGGTGGGTGGGTAGGTTGATGGGTGGTTTGTTGGATGGATGGATGGATGGTGGGTGGGTGGATGGATGGATGGATGGTGGGTGGGTGGATGGATGGTGGATGGATGGTGGGTGGGTAGATGGATGGATGGTGGATGATGGATGGTGGATGGTGGATAGATGAGTGGATGATGGGTGGGTGGGTAGATAGGTGGACTATGGATGGATGGATGGTGGGTGGGTGGTGGGGGGATAGATGGATGGATGGGCAGGTGGTAGAGGGATGGGGGGATGGAGGGATGGGTGGTGGATGGTGGATGGATGGGTGGGTGGGTGGTACCTGGGTAGGTGGGTGGATTGGGGGATGGTGGATGGATGGGGGGATGATGGATGGGGGGATGGATGGGTGGGTGGTGGGGGGATGGATGGATGGATGGATGGTGCATGGGTAGTGGGTAGATGGATGGATGGTGGGTGGTGGATGGTGGGTAGATGGGTGGATGGAGGCATGGGTGGTGGGAGGATGGGTGGATGGGTGGGTGAGTGGTGCTTGGGTAGGTGGGTGGATGGGGGGATGGTGGATGGATGGATGGGTGGGTGGTGGGGGGATGGATGGATGGATGGTTGGTGCATGGGTAGTGGGTAGATGGATGGATGGTGGATGGATGGATGGTGGGTAGAGGGGTGGATGGAGGCATGGGTGGTGGGAGGATGGGTGGATGGGTGGGTGGTGCTTGGGTAGGTGGGTGGATGGGGGGATGGTGGATGGATGGATGGGTGGGTGGTGGGGGGATGGACAGATGGATGGTTGGTGCATGGGTAGTGGGTAGATGGATGGATGGTGGGTGGTGGATGGATGGATGGTGGGTGGTGGATGGTGGGTGGTGGATGGTGGGTAGAGGGGTGGATGGAGGCATGGGTGGTGGGAGGATGGGTGGATGGGTGGGTGGGTGGTGCTTGGGTAGGTGGGTGGATGGGGGGATGGTGGATGGATGGATGGGTGGGTGGTGGGGGGATGGATGGATGGATGGTTGGTGCATGGGTAGTGGGTAGATGGATGGATGGTGGATGGATGGATGGTGGGTAGAGGGGTGGATGGAGGCATGGGTGGTGGGAGGATGGGTGGACGGGTGGTGGGCGGTGGGCGGCTGGGTGGCGAGTGGTGGGTGGTGGTGGGGAGTCTCCCGGGGCTGAGGGCTCTGGCAGCCCGTCCCCGGCTGCACCGGCACACAGCTGTCCCTGCCCAGGCGCTCAGGCTTCTTCCCTCGTGGACTCTCTTGCAGGGTTCCATCGGATTTCCTGGATTTCCTGGCGCCAACGGAGAAAAGGGCGGCAGGGTAAGGACGGCCTGGCCTCTGCCCAGGCAGCTTGTTCTGCTGCCTCGGTGTTTAGCGAGTCGGTTCTCCAGCAGACCCTGTTTATTTCTCACCCACTTTGCTGCCAGAACTGCTTTCCGGAACAACTGACCTTAAGTCTTTACACTAAGCGCTGGTGACTCTCGGAACGCTGGGCCGGGCGGGAGTGCGGTAGATCAGGCAGCCGGCCAGAGAGGGAGGCGTGTGGAGGACACAGCGCTTTCTCACACTTGCCGCGATCGCAGCCGCTCTCGGGTCACTGGCGAAACCCAGACTCTTCCCTTGCAGCTCAAGTGACTCGTTTTAAAAGGCGGGGAAGGGCCCTTGCTCTGCGCTGATGTCTCAGCGAGTCCCTCGTCCAGGGTCCAGGTGCCCCCCATCTTCCCGGGCTGCCGCCGACACTGGACACCCTCCGGGGGGCAGCGGGCCTGGCTTCCCTCCGTTGTCATCGAGTGCGAAGGTGATCCGAGGGCCTAGGCTGGGGGGCCGTCCCCCCAGCCTCGCCAGCCCAGGCCCTCCGGCGGGAACTGCCTTGAGACCTGCTTAGGGGCACCACACAGCGTGGCCTGAGCAACTGCTCCCGGCTGAACGGGATCAAAAGGTCCTCTTGGGCCTTTGGACTCTGAGCAGCCTTGAGCAAAGGCGTGTGGAGTGTGCAGGGCAGGCCTGGGCCAGTCCTCCCTGCCCAGACGGACAGGCTGCCCCCGCTGAGGGGTCACTCCAACCACCGTTGCTGTCTTTGAGCTGACACTGTGATCTCTTGAAAGCACGGGGGAAGACCTAAAGCCAACCAAAGTCCACATAAATGGACGTGTTTGCCAGACTCAGAAAAGAGAAAACGGGGCTTCTTGAGTGCAGGTCGACCGCATGCCAAGGGGAGACCCTGATCTGTGTGTGTCGGTGTCTGGACGTGTCTACACATATTTCTATCTATGTCGTGTCTGTAGTTACATCTGTCCGTGTGTCTGCCCCCCACCTGCCTACCTATCTGTCTCGTTCCTCCTGGTGGGGACAGTCTGACTAGCGTCTTGGGGAAAGGCAGTCACTCGTGGAAAGTAGTCCAGGGTCTCTAAAAGCAGAGGAACCTCGGCAGCCCCGGTGCTCGAGAACAGGGCCTTGCACACCACGTTGCCGAGAGAATCCCCAGGAGGGGCCACGACAACTAACAGGGGCCTGAGATGTGACTGCCGCCCCTTTGCATGGAGGAGCCGGGCTGGGGACGCCGTGGAGGCCTGATCGTGGCCCTGGGACCAGCACTCCGCCCCGAGCCCTGCTCCCCTCTCCCGCTCCTCAGCCGCCCCACCCCTGAGCTGAGAAGGCTGGGCAGGTGCCCAGACGCCCCCGGCCCCCACAGGCCGTTGTTCCAGGGCATTGGCAGGCGGGTCACCGAGGTCATCACTGCAGAAGGGTGGCTGGAAAGCAGGGGGCCTCGGACCGGGGCCTTGCTCCTGGTCTGAGAGTCTGACTTGGTTCCCGGGACCTGAAGCCTGGACACCTCGAGGAAACCGTCTACTTCGGGGTTTATGCAGATGCATCTGGGGGCTGGGATACTGGACGTGACGGTGGCGTGTGTGCTGACACGTGTGTGCCCCCGTGTGCGGGCTGCCTGAGAGCCAGCAGGTGTTCGTCCGTCTGCCTCGTCCTGGCCTCTCTGGAGGGGCTGGTTGGGTTGGCGGACCACTGGCTGGGAGGTCCGTGTGCAGCTGGCTGTCACGTGACCAGCTGATGGCTTGTCCCTGTCACTGGCCTGCACCCTGGTCCAAGTCGGGGTCCCTGCCAGACTGGCTTGGGAAGAGCCATCCCCTTAGCAACGCTACCAGCAATCGGAAGCTTCCATCACCAGCTTAGGGCATCTCGACTTTAGCGAGGCCAGTTCTGGGAGGGCCCCTGCTTCCCCTGCAAGGCCACGCGGACAGGCGCTCACAGGAGATTCTCTGAGGAGGCCATGCGTGGGGCATCTTCTGTCCAGCGGCCTCCATCGCCAGGATGCAGACTCTGGCTTCATTTACGAGGAAACCTGGGAAGCCTGGTGTCGCCTGGGAGGCCAACAGAATCCAAGGCTGAGGCTGGGCAGTTTGTTTAGGTTGGAACCAAGAGCTGGTCAGGCTGCAAGATCAGAACTGTGATCCAGGCCGTGCTGTTGGACGGAGGCTTGGCATGAGCTGACATGCCTTCTGGACTCACCCGCAGACGCCAGGAGTCACCCGGAGTGGCCACGGTCTCCCGCTGGTGGGAGCCCGTCGGTTGAAAAAAAGCAGATGTTTCATTAATTCTCGTCGGCAAATATTTATTTGAAGCCAAGAGATACTGCCGCCTAATGAAAGCAGTGAGACCAGCGTGCATTGTTTAAAAGCATCATAATTACCTCATCATCATAAACGGTTTTATTAAATTCCTTTCAAAAAGGGAGGATCTGGAAAGCAGTTTCGGTTCTGGCAGCAAATGAGTGAAAGATGGTGAGAGGAGATGTATCAGGTGGCCCTTAGCAATGCAGATCCATCTTGGGCTTTGTCGTTAGAAACCGGGAAAAAAAATAACTCCGGAAAATGAATGGAGACGCAGTGGAGATGTAGGGCCCCGATCAATCCGTTACTTGCACGCGTGTAGGTAAACTGCACTTAGAGCTATTATGTCTTTGCTTTGGGGAAAAAAAATTGCAGTGCATTTGTTTTCCGTGGTTTGGAAAATGCAAAACAACGGAGAGAAGGAGTCTAAATTCTATTAGAAGAGAAGCAAATGACTCTGGGATGTATGATTTATATATTAAATTGCAAGTTTGTTTGTCTGCAGAGCCTGTTGAAAATTTAATGGCTAATATCCTTAACTGTAGCGGAAGTAAATTATGTATGAAAGGGGTTGACTTTCTCCTCTTGTAATAATGATCCCCCCCCCCCCCACTGCTGTGAGAGATGAAGAGGAAAGGTTGGAGGAGGGGGAGGCGGGGGGAGTGAGTGCTTTGAGGGGAGGAAACCAGAGAAGAGAGGTAAACACCCCTCATGTGGCAGAGGGAGCCAGGGTTTCAGAAGACCCTCGTGCAGACGCGTGAAGCTGTGTGCATTGCCCGAGCGGTGCCGCCTGCCACCCTAACACGTCTGCCTTTAAAGCCAAGATGAGGGGGTGGGTCTTTCTAGCTTGACTTCCAGCAGTCTCTGCATCACCCAGGCAGTGGCTGGCGTGCCACGTGACTGACCAACACCCTTCTCTGATTGCAGGGCACCCCTGGGAAGCCGGGACCACGGGGGCAGCGAGGCCCGACGGTAACCTTGGGTGGAGGGCGGCCTCCAGGCTGGGCGTGGGTGGTGGGGCGCCTGCCTGTTGGGAGCGGGGATGAAGGTGTTGTGCACGCAGGGTTGGGGCCCACCTGTCTTCTCTTCCGTCTGTCCAGGGCCCACGAGGTGAAAGAGGCCCGCGGGGCATCACCGGGAAGCCTGGCCCCAAGGTGCGTGTGCGGTCTCCTCTGCGGCCCCGGCCTGACCCCGAGTTCTTGATGCTGTCCACCCCCACAGAGGGGGCCCCATGGCCTTCTCCACTGCAAAAAATAAAAGAATGAAAGAAGATTTCTTGGGGGTATTTAAGAAGGAGCTGGTTGAGTTAGGTGAGGTCGAATCACAGAGGCCACCTGGGGCCACCGCAGCGTGGAGGTCAGGCCCAGCCAGGCTTTGGACCAATGTCCCCCCAGCTGTGATGGGGAGGCCTCGTTTCTCTTCTTGGAGAAGGCTTTGGAAGAGACATCTTGCCGGAATTCTAAAGAAAGTTCTTTCCGCCCCTGCAAGAGCCCAGGCCCGCCTCTAAGGTCTCTTCTCCCGCCCTGGGGCCTTGACACCGACTCTTCCAGTCGGCGTGGAAGCAGACCTCAGCCAGGCAGCAGGCCGTCCTGTCCTGGGCTGTGCAGGGCGTGATCCCACTGCACTTTGCTGCGAAAGAGATGGGCCCGCGGCTGGCCGAGGTGGAGAGCCAGGCAGGGGCACAGCTGGCCCGGGGGCTGCCCGAGCCCCTCCATGACGAGCTCTGGGCCCAGTCACGCTCCCAGGAGGCTGACTTCACGCTCGGCTGTTGCCTGCTGTTGGGTGGGCCCCGGGACGCAGGCTGTGTCCCGTGTCCCCGTGAGCGTTGGCCCCTGGTGGGAGCCTGGCCTTTGTCCCAGGGCAGCAGCGCGTTCTCCTGGGAGCATCCCAGCTCCGGCAAGGCCGGCTCGGTGTGTGCAGAGGCGAGAACCGCCCGAGGCTCACGCTCTGCTCCGTTCGGAGGATCAGGCGGGGTGACTCCAGAGGGCGCAGGGGCGCTAGGCGGTTCTGCACCTGTGATGATGTCATGGGCCAGTCTTTCCATCAAAAATAGTAATGACAGAAATAGTAATGATAAACTCTTCTTGCTCTTTCCTTGCCTTCCCAGGGCAACTCTGGAGGCGATGGCCCGGCCGGTCCTCCAGGTGAACGGGTAAGCACCTGGACACGTCCAGGACGCCCCGGGAGCATCTGCAGGAGAGCTGCCTGCCCTCAGCGGCCCCCAGCATGTCTTCCTGGGTGGGTGGGGCAGAGCACAGCCCGCCTTCCACCCTGGAGAAGGAGGGTGGTTCCTGAAACCCAGAGGTGGCTTGGAGGTGGCCTTCCCTGGGAGTAAAGTCTTTTCTGTTGGTTGGAGGTGGTGACCCCATCCCCTTGGCCCTGGCCTTGGGGTTTGGGGTGGGGGGGTGGCTGAGTTGTCAGGAAACTGAGTCCTGGGCCCCCCGCTGCCCCGAGGGACCTTCTTGTGTGACTGGACTTCCTTTTCACATCGGTGAGAGCAGGGCTGGAAAGAGCTTTTCAGAAGTCATGAGGAGCAGGGCTAACCATGCCTGTGCTCAGAGATCTGGTGGTGGGGCTGCTGGGCCCACGTGCTGGGGAGATGTCTGTCCTCATACCAGCTGTTGTCTGTCCCCAGGGACCCAACGGACCCCAAGGACCCACGGGGTTCCCTGGACCAAAGGGCCCCCCGGTGAGTACCGCATTTTCCCTGTGGGGCCGGCCCAGGGTGTCCCGGAGATGCTGGTCCTTCCCCAGGGCTCCGGCCTCCAGGCAGCAGGCTCGGGGAGGGAGGCCAGCCCAGGAGCTCTGGCTGGAGGGGCAGCTTTGGGGCGCGTGGAGCCCTCTGTCATCCAGACCATCACAACTGTCCAGTCGGCCCTGAGACAGTGTGGTATTGCCGCCAGGGCAAATGGCCACAAGCCCAGCCCCTCAAAACCACAGAAACGCGTTTTCTCCCTGTCCGGAGGCCAGAGCCTGGACTCCAGGAGTCAGGGTCCGATTTTTCCCCCGGAGGCCTCTCCCAGCCCCCGGCCTCCCGGGCTTGTGGACCCTCACACCCACCTCCGCCTGCATCTTCGCCTGGCCTTCTCCTCTCTTCTCTGTCTCACGTTCTCTGTCTCTACCCACTGGTCCCTGGATGAGGGCCCAGCGTAACCCAGCCAGACCTCACCTTGACCTGATCCCGTCTGCGGTGACCTTGTTCCCAAATGAGGCCAGGGTCGCAGCTTCCGGGGGTTAAGACCTCAGCCTATTGTTTCTGGTGGTGGTGGGGAAAGGCATGGCTCAGCTCGCAACAGATAACACTGTATTTCCTCTGAGAAGGAAAATGCCCTAATCACAGGAGTTGCTGCTTATCGGGACTCTCGTGGGCACGGGGGTTAGGAAGGGGCTCAACCTCTACACTGCACGGACCTGGGCCCAGTGCCTCCCGCACTCGGGCCTCAGGGCAGCTGATGCCTTGGCTTCTCCCCGTGGGTGACGACAGTGACCTCCGGGTGGATGTGAGGGTTCAAGGGGGCGGTGCCCAGACCCCGGGCGCCCAGCAGTGCTTGTCACTATGACTTGGCCATCATCACCTTGGAAATGAAATGGTAGCTTTTGTCCCCTGGGGTGGCACGAAGCCCTGAAGGTGCACGTCTCGGAATGAGATGACGCTTCCTTTCTTTGTTTTCTGCAGGGGCCCCCAGGCAAGGACGGGCTCCCGGGACACCCCGGACAGCGAGGCGAGACGGTGAGTGTGGGCAGGGCCGGGGGATGTGGGCGCCGCGACCTTCGCTGCTGGTCGGCTCAGGCAGGGCTGAGGTTCCACCTTGGGAAGCCCCCCGAGAGCCGGCTGGCTCCTGTGGCTGCGGGATGCGGCCTGTCTGGACGGAGTTCCACGGCCTCCAAGTCGCCCCTTGGCCTCTGTGTGTGAGGGTAGGTGTTGGCTTCAAGCCGTCCTGGCCAGACTGGCCCAAGGTCACACGTGCAACTATCATGACGCCAAGAAAACCTAGAGCAGTGGCCTCCGCCTCCTCCGGGAGGGTCCGAGAGCGGCCCAGCGCACACCACGCGTGTCTGAACTGGATGCTCCTTGGGAAGGTCCTCATTTCCAGCTTGTCCGGTTACTTTTTGCCGCCCCCAGCCCTGTTCGTCCCAGCCCTTCTGGCTTCGGGGGGACAGTAGGGGGCCAGATGGCTCCCCCCGAGTCCCCTTTTCAGTAAGGGGGACGGGTGGCCGGTCGGGTTGGAGTTTGGGCCCTTGGCTGTGCTCAGGGCCAGCGTCTCTGCTGTTACATGCTCACCTTGGCCTTGCCCTGACCTGTAGCAGTATCCGCGACAGTCTTCGACAGCTGGACTTAATGGACGCCTACGTTTTTTAGTTCTAGAAAAGCCATTGGGATCACTTCCTGGTCCCAGGAGCCGCAGGGGATTCAACCGTGCTTCATGCTGTGTCCCCTCCAGGCCTGTCCCTGGGAAGGGTGTGGGCACAACAGTGACCTTGGGCATCCCCGCTCTGGATAGTTGGGGTTTACAGTGCTTAGTGACCTCCTGGCCGCCATGGTGGTGGAGGGTGGCCCACGAGAAGGCCCCTTGTGTCTGCATCTGGTGTCTGTGTGGTCAGAGACCTCTGACGGACTCTCCCGGGAGGAGCCGTCCCCTCGTGAAGTGAGATCCCTTGCAGCACACTTAATAGGTTCTTGGTGCCGCTTAAAAACATCCCCGTGTCCCTTTCTGGCTCACAGTGATGAAGCATCTTCTAAATGTGCCGTCCTGGCGTTCTCCCTGGTGCTCAGTGGCCGATAAACAGAGTTTACTTTGGTCTTTTGTTTATGGAGAAAAATTAAAACTCCCCCAGCTTTGCAGATTTTTCTCTAATGCTTTCCTGAGCAGACCAGACGGAAGGTTTCTCATCTCACAGTGTGCGCTGTCCCCTCTGCCTTCTTCTGGGAAGAAGCTGGCAGAGTGATTAAGCCGCTTGTTTGCTGGGAAAGTAGGACAGGTTCTTCCCCCCCCCCCCCCCCCCCCCGCCACGCCTGGCTGCCCCCAGAGACGCAGGGGAATGCCCATCTGGACCCGCCTGGGGGTGTTGCGTCCTCCAGGGGTCAGTCCAGATGACCTGCAGAGAGGTCCTCCTTGGGGTGTTGACCTGTGCTTTCGTTAGAGAACTGGAAGCTCCTAAACGCAAGCCTAGAGCCAGCTTGTCACAGGGGGCTAGAGACGAATCCCGGCCTCAGCTGGTGTGGGCGTCCCCCCAGTGGACCACACGTCAGGCCTTCCTTGCCCTCGCGTGGGCACTGCTGCCCAGCCCCCCGAGCAGGGGTGACGCCTTCCATCTGTCCAGCGTGCCTTGTTTCTGACCCTGTAGAGGCTGCTGGCCTTGCGGCTAAGATCTAGTATAATACAGGGGCTTTAAGCTGGCCTGGTGGTAAAGAATCCGCCTGCCGAGGCTGGAGGCACAAGAGATGCAGGTTCGATCCCTGGGTCGGGAAGATCCCCTGGAGTAGTAAATGGCTATCCATTCCAGTACTCTTTCTGGAAAATTCCATGGATGGGGAAACTGGTGGGCTACAGTCCATGGGGTCACCAAGAGTCGACACGGCTGAGCACACACAGGCCGCCTGCGGGGACACTGCTTCGGCCGCGGCCGTGTCAGCCCGTGCGTGCAGCTCCGCTGGGCCTAAAGAGGGAGCCCTCCCAGACTCTGCCTGAAGCCCCCTCTGCTCTGGGTCTGCACGGTCCAGCGGCCGAGCGTCAAGGGTCCCTCAGCTGCACACTCGCTGGCTGTCGTGGGGTGGGGCAGAGGCCCTTGCCTGTCAGCCCCATGGGCAGCTGGCCTTAAATGAGCCGCTTCCCTCTCCGGACGCTGTAGAGTTTCCACTGAAAGCCTCCCGGGCATAGCATCTGCACGTCTTCCCCAGCGTCACGTGGCACCTGCAGATGGCATCTTGTCTGCACGTGCTGAGCTCCGTGGATGTGCCGGAAATTAAACCCGCGGTGCTCTGCCGTCAGCTTCGCCTCTGGGGGAGAGCATGTGCAGAGCAGCCAGGCGGCCGGGTCCGTGCCAGCGAGTGGAGCAGAAACGAGCGATTCCTGTTGAGTCGAGCTAAGAATACCTCCCAGCTGCCGCACTGTGGAAGTGGCAGGTCCCCGCTGCGTCCAGATTTTAATAACACCGCCTGTCCTGCCCCAGGGCCTTGGCGACACCAGCAGGACAGTCCCCTCAAAGTCGCTAATGAGCTCCAGCCCCTACGTGGCTCCCGAGTCTAGTTTCCAGTGGCTGTGACACCAAGTCTGCTCAGAAAGTGGACGCTTAGTGATGTGAGGAAGATGAGCAGTTACAGAGTGTATTTCTCAGCGCAGCAGGGTGATGGAAGCAGCTAGTGAAAGGAACCTGTCTCGTTTCCTGACCTTCCTAAATTCATGCAAAGTAGAACAAGAGAAATGGCCTTTTTAAATGAGTTCTGGGACATCCACTGTTTTGGGGTGGGGTGGGGGCTGGGGGTGAGCTTCTGTTGGCCGCTTCAGCCGTCTCAGCAGGCTGACTCTCTGTTTGCAGGGTTTCCAAGGCAAGACCGGCCCTCCAGGCCCCCCCGGTGTGGTCGGCCCTCAGGTGAGACACAGCCCCCGCTGGCATCTCTGGTCGTCCCGGGTTCCCGTCCATTCGGGAGAGACCGTCACGCTCGGGGCAGAAGATCCCCACATCCTCAGGGTGCGGGTGCAGCCAGGGGGCGTCACAAGGCCTGGAGCGCTTGTTCGGAGGTGCTTTCCCTGCAGCAGAGCAGGTGCAGAGGGGGAGTGATCGCGTGACGCCGACCAGGCAGGCAGAGCCAGGGGGCCGCCCTGTGGGCAGCTCAGCCCTGGGGCTCCACGCAGCCTGACTTCCCTCCCTGGATCCAGTGCCCAGGGCTACCATTCTAACCTTGGATCTGTGCGAGAATGGGCTTGCAGGCTCAGGGCCGCCAAGCGGGGTGCAGTCACCTTGCTTCCCAGAAAGTCTGCGCCTAACGTGGCGGTAAATAAGATACTGACCCAGGAAACGAGTGTGCGCCCCCCG
Source organism: Odocoileus virginianus (assembly GCF_023699985.2). Classification (NCBI taxonomy): domain Eukaryota; kingdom Metazoa; phylum Chordata; class Mammalia; order Artiodactyla; family Cervidae; genus Odocoileus; species Odocoileus virginianus. Next base: position 100,441,953 of record NC_069675.1, read on the forward strand.
CCCTTCCCCGCACAGGGGTTCCCCCCGAGGCTCAGGAAGCGCAGGCCCTGCTGGCTCCATCGGGGACGACACGCAGGACCACGGTGAGGGCCTGGCAGCGGCTGGTGAACACACGCCCAGGAGCGCTTTGCTCTTGCTCGGCTTTTACAGAAGGAGACCTTCCAAGGAAGGCGGCGGTCTGGTGGGCTCGCAGTGGCCCTTCACCTCTGCAACCAGCCTGTCCTTAGACTGGGGCAGAGAAGTTTACTTTCTTGCGTGTCCCTGGAACATGTTTCCTGCTGACACGCTTTTTCTCTGCAGGGTCCCACCGGGGAAACTGGTCCCATGGGCGAGCGTGGTCACCCTGGACCCCCGGGCCCCCCCGGTGAACAGGGGCTCCCGGGCCTGGCCGGGAAAGAAGGGACAAAGGTGAGTGGCTGGGACCTCCGTCCCGGGCGGACTTTCCTGGGGATGGTTTCGGCCCTTGTTCTGTGTCTTTCCGTTGCTTTTCTCTGATGAATGGGTGATTCTCAAGCAGCTGCTTTTCATGCCAATGCACCCCCTCAGACCAGGGACTCAGCTCCTCTCTGCTCACTTGGAAGGAGGGCCTGAGCTGACCAGCTGGCCAGACAGAGATGATGGGACGCTTTGGACCACCTCTTCCCCAGGGCACCCGAAGTGGCCGCCCACCCATTCCCAGAAACAGACAGAACTCTGACACTTCATGTGTCTAAACTGAAGTTAGCGGAAAGTGACCCTTTAAAAAATTCTCCACTTTAAGACATGAAAAATTGTCATTCAGTCGCTAAGTCGTGTCCAACTCCTCGCGACTCCAGGGACTGCAGCATGCCAGGCTTCCCTGCCCTCCACCACCTCTCAAAATTTGCTCAAACTCATGTCCATTGAATTGGTGATGCTATCTAACCATCTCATCCTCTGCCACCCCCTTCTCCTTTTGCCTTCAATCTTTCTCACCATCAGGGTCTTTTCCAGTGAGTTGGCTTTTTGCATCAGGCCAAAGTATTGGAGTTTCAGCTTCAGCATCAGTCCTTCCAATAAATATTCAGGGTTGATTTCCTTTAGGATTGACTCGTTTGATCTCCTCGCAGTCCAAGAGACTCTCAAGAGTCCTCTCCAGCACCACAATTTGAAAGCATCAGTGAAAGAATAAATAATAAAAAAATCCATCCCCAGACTGGGTGCCCCAAGCTGGTGGTCGTAACGTCCTGTGTTTTTGCATAAAGACGACTAGCCCGCCTCTTTCAGCTTTTCAGTGAGGGACTCAGGAGAGAGAAGTTCTCCAGCCCTTTTCGTGACCACGTACAGGAAAGTAACCTTGAAGAGTAACCAAGGAGCGAAAAGGTCACACACACGTATGTGTGTGCAGCATGTATGATGGAGCACATACACACGTGCTTTTGTATATGTGTGTATGCTTGTACGTATATGTGTGTGTGTATAACGTAGAGACAGCCATTCAGCCATAAAGAGAGCTAGCTGAGTTTGTAAAGGACACCCCTACACTCCCACGTGGGACCCCAGAGGAAGTCCTAGAAGACATCACAGCCTTAGTGAACTTCAGGGAAGGTCCATGGTCAGACAGGGAATCCTTTCAGCAAACGTGGTTCAGGCTCGAGACGAGTGTCTTGAGTGGTGAGTCCATTTCGGGCAAAGCTTCCAATGCTTTGGCCATGGAGTTCTTCACCTGAGCCAGTTTTACGAGGATCCCTGGGTACACGAGAAGCCCTCAGCCCCGCTCAGGCTGCCGCGGCCCCGAAGGATGCGGTGGGGAGCAGGACTCCACGGATCGTGAGTCGGTCCCCACACCATACGCGGGGCCAGCTGGCTGTGCAGGCTCCCAGGTGTGAGCTTGGGCCATGCTCCAGCGCCCAGACCCATCAACCAGTGAAGCAAGTCAAGACCCAGAGGTTCCTTTTAAAGCCGTGACCCCGGGAAGCCCCACTCCAGCCCAGGTCCCGAGTGGATCTAGAAGACCAGGCCCCGCCTGGCTCCCCGTCCACCTGGGCCGTGGGCATCGCTCGAAGCTGACCTGTGACTCCGATTCCAGGGTGACCCTGGCCCTGCCGGCCTTCCTGGGAAAGATGGTCCCCCCGGGCTGCGAGGCTTCCCTGGAGACCGAGGACTTCCTGGTCCAGTGGTGAGTGAGAGGTCCGCTGGGGGATGGTTGGGTGTCCACCCTCCACAGTGCCCTGTTCACACCTTGTTGCTTTGCAGGGGGCGCTTGGACTGAAAGGCAGTGAAGGCCCCCCCGGCCCACCAGGCCCCGCGGTGAGTGTTCTGGCTCCGCACTAAGCCTCTCCTCCACTCTCCTCCAAGCCTGCTCTGCAGAAGGGCAGGTCCCGGGGCCGGGGAGCATGCACACCGGCCCTGGTGGTCCCCCGGGGGTCCTGGGAAGGCTGTGCTGGAGGAGGTGGGTTTGGGATGGATGTGGCCAGAACGTGACGAAGGCCCGGGGAGGGGCCGTGCTGTGTGAGGGAACTCAGAAGGCCGAGAGTGTGGACCAGGCCTGAGTGGGCCCCCCGAGCCCGTGGAGGTGCTCAGCGCGGGTCCAGGACTGGAGCAGACCGGACGGGCACACGCAGCTCCAGCCCCCGAGCCAGGCCGTCCACACCCCCAAGGCCGCTCAGAGCACAGGTGACCCAGCAGAGGCAGGGGCCCGGCCCCCAGAGCCGGGCTGTTTCCTTAAGTGCTCCCTCCCAACCGTGAGATTCAGCTACCCGAAGCCTAAAGATTCAGACCTTTGAGACCCCGGGCTGTGGTCTGGGGGACTCCGGGGCCACGTGAGGCTGTGCCCACGGACCCGCGTTCTTATCTGACTCTATAGGAACGTGACATCTGCTTCACTTCCCCCTTAAAACAGGGCCCATCCAACAGCCCCCGCTCATCTGCTCAGATGGGGGGCTACAGGAGCGGCCCCGGCCCCGGGCTGGGTTTGGGGGTGGACCATGAAACGACACCCCACCCCGAGTTAGGGGCCGTTTGAGGGGGGATGATGGGGAAGGCAGGAGGAAGTGAGGTGAAAAGTTGTCTTCCTTCTGATAAAGGTCGGGAACAGGGTTCCTCCCGGGCAATCGGGGTCCCTCAGTGCTGGACCCCTAGAGTTAGTCCAGGTGCCCACCTGTCAGTGCTGGCCCAGGGCCAGAGCCTCCCCCATAAAACGGACAGCGTGGAGCAGCCGGGCAGCCAGGGAGCACCCCGGGGGCAGGCGGAGCCCACAGGTCTGAGTAGGTGCCAGGGTCCCAGAAGAGGCCCCTCCAGGCCGGGACTTACAGAGGAGGTGTCCTCGGACGCTCTGCAGGGATTCGGAATTGTGGGAGGGGCTCAGAGACAGCCTCAAGTGCTAGGCCCGATAGTTTGTGCTCACACAGGGCACTGGGGAGCTATGGCGGGCTCTAGAGTGAGGGGGTGCGTGGTATGATGGTGTGGGGCTTCAGGAAGTTGCACCCACGCAGCTGGAGAGCCTTTGAAATAAACCACTTTCTTGCCTCGCCCAGGGATCTCCAGGGGAGAGAGGCCCAGCCGGTGCTGCCGGGCCCATCGGAATTCCAGGGAGACCCGGCCCCCAGGGGCCCCCCGGGCCGGCTGGGGAGAAAGGCGCGCCTGTGAGTACTGCCCTGGAGGAGCTTGGTCCCTGCCCTGGGCTGTCCTCCTGGGCGTCTCCCTGGGGTCTGTGGGGGGGGTGGGTGCTGAAGTTTGCGATGTGTGCCTGGCTGTCACGGTTGAGGTCCAAGGGCTGCCAGATGCTTCCCCAGAGTGGTCTGAGCTGGAGGGGCGCTCGGGGAGTGTCCGGGCCAGGCTCCCTGGTCAGGCCTGCGCGTCTGTGCCCTGGGACATGCAGGCCAGGGCCGGGGGTGGGGGTGCGTGGAGACTCTGTCCAAACGTGGCCTGGGGCCCGGCCCAAGAGGATGGTCAGTGTAGGGGCAAGGTGGGTATTTGGGGGGTGCTTGCTGTGTGGGTCTGGGGGCAGGTGTGGAGAAGAGAAGGGACAGGCAACCTGATGAGAAGATAAGCAACCCCTTCCCAGACCCCTGACAGCCGACGCCTCACACCTGCCGAGCCCGTGTGACTGCCCCCGCCCAGAGGCTTTATGAGCACTTGGGGCGGAGGCCGGTCTGGCGTCTCGGCTTCCATGAAGGGGGTTAGAGACCCTTCCTGTCTAGACAGACGTGCCCTGGGAAGCTGACTGCCAGTCAGTGTCTGCCCCAGTGTCTCCCCGAACGCCCCTTCCTGCCCAGACGAACCCTCACCCTAGTCACATTTGATGTGTGCCTCATGATTGTGCAGACGCCCACCTGCCCTCACATTCAGTTGGCCATGGAGACAAAGATTCCAGCTCAGAGCTCCCTTCCAAATTCCGAATCTCAGAAGTCTGAGGTCCACGGGGACAGGCTACCTGGATGATGTCCCACTGAGTGAAGACACCTGTGAGGATTGAGTTCTGTTAGAGAGGGTGGTTTTCCTCATGGGTTTCCCACGGCTCGACGGTAGCAATAGGGCCCTGGTTGCCTTCCCGGCCGAGAAGTCCGCACGGGAACCACGCTGCACATGTGGGTGCCTGGCCGACCTGTCCGGCACATCATCGGCGGTTCTGAGGTGTCCGGTCTGTCCCCTGGGAGGTGTCCAGTCTGTCCCCTGGGCCCGTAGGACGCAGAGCCCCCAGGATTCTGCCCGAGCCCCGTCTCCTTCGGGCGCTCAGCGCACATAGCCCATACACGGCACGCAGAGCCCGGCAGACGTGGCTTGGGTTCGTTGTTTCAGGAGAGTCGGGGCTTGAGCAGAGACCCCCCAGGGTGGCACCGTCTGTGACAAGCTCGTCACGTTTGCAGCACAGCCGCCCGAGGAGAAAAGGCCGAGCAGAGGTCAGGTGTCATGTCAGCAGGAAGACTCTACCCGAGCCACAGTCTGCCTGGGCCTGTTCTGGCTTAACTGAGGAAGGGCCTTTGCGGGGGATCTCAGTCGAGGAGCAGGGCGTGAATGTGCCGCAGGACAGGGAAAAGGGTGCAGGAAGGGATGCGGGCGCGGCGAGACCTGCCAGGGACCGGGAGACGGCTCGCTTTCCTGTCCGCCTCCCCTCCCGGTTCCATTCCCGGTTCTGTCGAGAGACGGGGATCCTGGTTTGGGTGAGAAGGTGCCAGCCACTCACAGCCACACGTGGCTGGTAACATAGAGCAAGAACTCGGTAAGGGTCATTGGGATAAGCAAGGGGACCGTTAGGAAAGTGAACCAAAACTGTGAGGAGAGGAGGATGGGTGTGTGCGTGTGTGCACATGTGTGTGCACATGTGTGTGCGTGCGCACACGTGTGTGCATGTGCGTGTGTGTGCCCATGTGTGTGTGCGCGTGTGTGTGTGCAGGTGCTTTTGCTCCTGCTCGGGGGGCATGGGGGGTGGTATTAGTAGAAAATTGTGAGAATGAGCAAGTTGGCCAGAGCCAGAGCTCAGACGCCCTGGCCACTGACTCAGGCGATCGCCCACCTGGACCCGGAATCGGGTTGCCCTGGTGAGCATCCGGCTCTACTGCTTACGAATGAGCCTCTGTTCCCCATCTGGGAGAGAGTAGGCCCTCCCAGGATGGGTGAGGGTTAACCACGGAGGTGCACGGGTCCGGTGATACAGGACTGGACTCGAAGCCGCCGCTGGCACGTCTGGCAGATCCGTGAGGACCTGGGGGGTGCTCCCTCCCCAGGAGCCGCCCGCTTCCCGCCTGTGGGTCTCTCGCCAGGGGATGCGCTGCTGGAGGATGTTCACACGATGGAGCTGCCTTTGAACAGTGATCCCCTCTCCTCTCTAGGGCGAGAAAGGTCCACAAGGCCCAGCTGGCCGAGACGGTCTGCAGGGTCCCGTGGGGCTCCCCGGTCCCGCTGGCCCTGTGGGCCCCCCTGGTGAAGACGGAGACAAGGTAAGAATTTGGAGAAGCCCCCACCCCGTCTTGGAACCCTGCATGGCCCAGCTTGGCCGGCGTCTGCAGGTCGGAGCTGGACGGGGTTCCTTTTAAACCAAGGGACGCAGGCGCTGTAGGGGCTCTGGGGACAGAGGGACCCCGTACTGTGCATCCGGTGCTCTTGGTGTTAGCAGATGATTTTGGAATAGCTCCCAAACAGCGGTAACAGATGAGGTCTCTGACATGCTCGAGGGGACTCAGGCAGTGCTTTCTTCTTGTGTAGTTTTGATGTCATCAAAGACATTTCTGTAGCAGCCAGAGCAAGGAGAAGTACTCTAAAGCATTTCAGATTCCAAATCTGTGGAGCCGAGTTTAATGAGGTTTTACTCAGTACCTATTTTTAAATGTCTCCACTGGAATCATCAAGGCCCCCTTTCGCTAGGAATATGCTTTATAATCTGATGCTGTTACTGTAGCATTGTATTCTCCACTTAATGAAATCAGAGGAATTCAGCTCTCTGGTTTAGCTCCCCGTTTGTGAGAACTCTCCAGTGACATTTCCGACTTGTATCACCTCTGCAGTGTTGACGCCTGGCCTCTCAGGGTGGAAGACAGCCCGGCATAGCAGAAGCACTGAGGGTTTTTAATAGTTCTGGAGGCATAGTGATTGAGTTCTTTATTACACTGTCCTGTCATCCTATTTGACGAAGTAAATATTTCCATTATGATTTTTTGCCACACTTTCAAATCTACTACAATCCCGCAAAGTGTAAAATCAAGGTCTTATCTCTTCCAGCTCTCTTATTAAAGAGGAAATCAAATTAATATATGGAAATGTTACATCTTAGGAAAGTTAGAGGTCCCCCTGGAGAGGAAATGGTTCTTACTCTCTGAGAAAAATTAATTAACAGGGAGCAGAGAACGTGCAAGCAGTCACTGGGCCCTCTGACGGGTCTTTCCCGTTTCCCCACAGGGAGAGATTGGGGAGCCGGGACAGAAGGGGAGCAAGGGAGACAAAGGCGAACAGGTAAGGGGCCCCTGGGGCAGCCGCGGCTCAGGGCCATGTGCTCGGCTCGGGGCACTGTCCTCACTGGCATTAACCACCCTTACGAGGGAACCAGGCTTCCCTGGTAACTCAGTGGTGGAGAATCTGCCTGCAATGCAGGACATGCAACAGGAGCCACAGGTTCAATCCCTGGGTCGGGAAGACCCCCTGGAGGAGTGAACAGGTTCCCACTCCAGTCTTCTTCCCTGGAGAATCCCATGGACGGAGGAGCCTGGTGGGCTACAGTCCATGCGGTCGCAAAGAGTCAGGCACGACTGAGCGACTCATCACCAATGAGATATGAACATTCACACCTGTAACCAATGGGAACCCGGTCTTGGGCTTTCCCCCCGTTGAAATCTTGTGTGCATGCCTGTGTGCACGTGTGTGTGCGTGCACAGGTATGTGTTAGACGTCTGTGTGTTTGTAACACACATCTGTAAGTGAATCCCTTATTACCAGATGAATAGGAAGCCCTCACAGAATTTGTGAAGTAAAGCAGATGGAGTGTGTTTGTCCTCGAGGTGTTTGGTCCCACGGACATAGTCACCGCCTCTCAGCGCCAAGGGCCGCGGAATATTCCAGCAGCAGCAGCACCCTGACCAAATGCCTCTTAATTTTCCCTAAAAAAAATTCTGCTGAGAAATACTAGTGCATTCTTGCACAAGCCGTGTCACATGACTGCGGCTCCTCTCTGGGGCCGCGGAAGGAGGCCTGCGCTGCGGACTTCTTCGCCGGCGTGTGTGTTCCCAGGCGGGCAGGGACTGCATCCCTGCTGGTCGGGACGGTCAGGCTCCCCGCACAGCGCGGCCTCTCCCCCACGCTCCCTGGGCCAACAGTGGAACGTGCTTGGGGGCGGCGTTGGGCGCCAGGCGTGGCCTTCAGAGTCAGGCCCTTGCTCAGCCGTGCAGGAGCCCCTGACTCATTTCTGAACGGGGTCTCCGCGGCCTGAGTCACGGGTGTGTGACGGGGCTGAGGCGGTGCACAGGGGCCTCTGGCACTGTCAGCACGGCCACCCCGCCGCCCGCTACCGCGCATGCTCAGGGCTGGACCCCAGGCCTCTCGCCTTCCAGAGCTGCAGCCTGGCCGGGGCGGGCCCCGCGTGGGCAGGGCCCAGATGAGCTGGGCCTCCGGCCCCCATGCCCAGCGGCCTCAGCGGCGACTCAGGAAGCCACCACCTCTCTCTTCCCACAGGGTCCCCCAGGGCCTACAGGACCCCAAGGCCCCATCGGACAGCCAGGCCCCTCCGTGAGTATCCGCGGCTAACTGCCCTCGGAGACGCCGACCCCTCGAGCTGCCGTGGTCCCGTTCTGGTCCTCAGCACGCCCATCCGTCTCCCCGCAGGGAGCCGACGGCGAGCCGGGACCTCGGGGCCAGCAGGGCCTCTTTGGGCAGAAAGGCGACGAAGGTCCGAGAGGTTTCCCTGGGCCTCCGGGCCCCGTGGGGCTGCAGGTAACAGCGGAGTTGGCACAATGATTGGGTTGATTTCCCCGCATCTTTGCTGTGTCCCGCCCCGCCCTCACACCTCCTCCCCTGCCCTCCCCTCCTGCTCCCTCCCTTCTTGACGTACATACACCATCCATACTGTGTGTAAAATAGGTAGCTAATGAGAACCTACTGTATAGCTCAGGGAACCCTGCTCTAAGCTCTCTATGACCTAACTGGGAAGTGAGTCAAAAAAAGAGGGGATATGTGTATGCACAGAGCTGATTCAGTTTGCTGTACCGTCGAATCTAACGTGACGTTGCAAAGCAACTGCAGGCCAATAAAAATTTTTAAAAATGGGGTTACTAAGGAGAGTTGCATGGGCTCCTCCACACACCTGAAGAGCTGTGAATTTGCAGAAATCCAGACACACACACATTCGCCTCTCTTATCCTGTGACGTTTGTTTTCCTGCTAATTGTAGAAATGTTGGAAACTACTGATAGATTATTCGAAAAGGGAACCAGAATGGCTCCTGAGTGCATGGGAGTGCACACCGTCCAAGTGCCCGTGTGCAAACACACACACACACGCATGTGCATCGTTCCATTTGGTTTCCACAGAATCCGAGTCATGCTGCATGTATAGAACATTTTGACCAGGCTGTCCCGCTTCCTGTTAACATTCGGACCAGGCTGTCCTGCTTCCTGTTATGTTACAAGTCACGTCAAATGCCATTAAATATTCTTTGAACATGTCACCTTTTATTTACTTTTGAAAACATGGCTCTTAGTCACTGCCTGTGTCTCAGCATATGGAGGGGACATAATTGATTCCGGCAGCTCCCTGCTGGTGGCTCATTAGGCTTTGTTGTTTTATGGGACACTCGCAATAAGCACCTTGTCCATAAATCCTTGCCCACCTCTTGGACTCTCTCTGGGCTAGTTCTGAGACGGGATCTCGGAGCCATCCTCATGCGTAGCTGAAATGCACATCCCCGAGGCTTTTGGGGCGCTCAGCTGGGAGGCAGCGGAGGTTGGGGGGGCACTGGAGCCATGCCCACCGGCCGAATGTCTAATGGCCTCCTGTTCTCAGGGTCTGCCAGGACCTCCCGGAGAGAAGGGCGAGACGGGCGACGTGGGTCAGATGGTGAGTGGGACTGCTCACGGGGCGCAGGGCACAGTGGAGCTGGTGTTTGGGGGGGAGGCCTGCCTTTCCTCTGGGCTCAACGGCTCCCCTCCTCCAGGGTCCGCCAGGTCCCCCCGGCCCCCGAGGACCCTCCGGAGCTCCAGGTGCGGATGGGCCGCAAGGACCCCCCGGCGGAATAGGCAACCCCGGAGCCGTGGGAGAGAAGGTGACACACGCCCCGTGACTGTCCTGGCGCATGTGCGTGCGTGCGTGTGTGTGCGTGTGCATGTGGAGACACGCAGGTGCACTGCTGGGCTGTTCCTGCCACATGCATCTCAAACCTGGAGGACCGTGTGGTGGACCTGGGAGCCCCGCCCTCTGCCCAGCGCAGCCTGTGCGGGATTTCCCACAACGCGACCCCCAGCAAAGGCCACCACCCCCGCTCCGAGATTCGGCTCCAACAGCCGTGGCTGTCTGTCCTTGACGTGTGTAGTTGCTCCTGTCGCAACTCCTGTTTCCCTCAAGTCCTGTCATCTCACAGTCCCGGGTCCTCGTCATCTGATCCGGCTCATGCCAGATGCCTGAGCACAGTGGCTGTATGTGTGTGCACACGCGTGTACATGCCTTACACGTATGTGGGTGGTGGGCAAGACAGTGCCAGAGTCTGACTCCTCCTGGGCCCAGGAGTTCACACTATTTTAAAGCACCAATCCCAGCTTCTTGGGATAAAAGGAAGGAGATGGACACGAGCCCGTCCGTTTGCATTCCCTGCACACCTTCCAGAACTTTCTGCTGACGTCTGGCCATTCAGTTGAAACCAGTGTCCCATCGCTGCTCCCTTTTTATGATAGGAGAGTCACAGAGGAGCATGCCTGCTGAACCCACCCGTGACGGCGGGTGGCCTCTGGGGGGCCGCGTCTTCCCCCTGCCTGCTGCAGGGCGCGTCCCCCTCCTGCCCGCGACACCCCTCCCCCCACAACACCCCACCTCCGCCCGGCTCTGTCCCTCCAGCCGGCAAACCCAGGGCACTGTGCTGTTCTCCATCCGCCTCTGCCCGCTGTGCCCCCCTCACCTGGCCTCTCCCGACCATCCTCTGGAACTCCGGGAGCATCCCTTCCTGGGGAGAGCCATCTCTGACACCCCACGTTCTCTCCACGCCCCGCCCACGTGTGTCACTGCCAGCACTGTGTCCCTGGGCTCCTCACCTGTGTCTCCTCCAGGGCTGGGAGCTCCCAAGAGGACAGTGACCACTGTCCCACCCCCGTCCCCCCAGCCCACCCCACCCCTGCCCCGTGTCAGGGACGATTTGTGAATGCCTGGTGCTGGGACCTCTGCCCTCATTGCTGTTTGTGTTTCCTCCTTAGGGTGAACCTGGCGAAGCGGGAGAGCCTGGCCTTCCAGGTGAAGGGGGCCCCCCGGTGAGTGAGTGGGCTCTGGGGAGGGGTGGGATGTGGTGTGAAGAAGTGCCGGGTGGGAGGGTCCCACTCTACCTCAGTGTTCCCATCCATGAAATGGGAGTTGTGTCTCCCCTTGTGCCTCCCTCACAGGATTGCTGGAAAAAAGAGGGAGAGTGGTGGGGAGTGAATGTATGTGTGTGTGTGACTGTGCATGTGTATGTGTGTGTGAGCATGCGTGTTTGTGTGTGTGAGCATGCATGTATGTGTGTGACTGCATGTGTGTGAGCATGCGTCTATGAGTGTGCATGTATGTGTGTGCATGTGTGAGTGTACATGTGTGAGTGTGTGCATGTGTACGTGTGTGTGTCAGCATGCATGTGTATATGTGACTGTGCATGTGTATGTGTGAATGTGCATGTGTGTGAGCGTGCATGTACGTGTGTGAGTGCATGTATGAGTGTGTGTGCATATGTGTGTGAGTGTGTGCGTGTGTGTGCATGTGTGTGAGCGTGTATGTGTGTGAGTGCATGTGTGTGTGCATGTGTGTGAGCGTTTGTGTACATGTGTGCATGTACGTGTGTGTGAGTGTGCGTGTGTGTGAGTGTGCATGTGTGTGTGAGTGTGCATGTGTGTGTATGGGTGTGTATGCAATGTGCATGTGTGTGAGTGTACATGTGTGTGAGCGCATGTATGAGTGTGTATGTGTGTGTGCGCATATGTGTGTGAGTGTGTGCATGTGTGTGCATGTGTGTGAGCGCATGTGTGTGTGCGTGTGTGTGAGCGTTCGTGTACATGTGTGCATGTACGTGTGTGTGTGCGTGTGTGTGTGTGATAGCACGCATGTACGTGTGTGTGAGTGTGCATGTGTGTGTATGGGTGTGTATGCATATGTGCATGTGTGTGAGTGTGCATGTGTGTGAGTGAGCATGTGTGTACGTGTGTGTGAGTGTGCGTGTGTGTGTGTGGATGTTAGTGATGAACACCCAGGACAGTCGGGCGTGAGCTGCCCCTCCGTCCATGGTGTTCCGGGCTCTGTCACGGGCTTCCACAAGCGTGGGGCCCAGTGTTGCCACCTGTGCACCCAGACCTGGGACATTCTGGCCTTCGCAGGTCAGATGTGTGGCCTCTCGAGGCCCGCTGGGGGCAGCTCTCTGGCCCAGGGAGCGGCTGGTGGACAGAGGTGTGCTGGGCTCCCTCCACTCGGTGCGGGGGGTGGCCTGGGTCGCTGCAGCCCCTGGGGGTCCACACCGCCTGCTGTCTCGTCAGGAGGCAGCCCTGCCCTCGTCACCTAGAAGCCGAGCCTCGGCCTCAGAGGCCCCAGGACGCCAGTGGGGCCCCGAGACCCCTTGCGGTGCCCGCGGGGCTGGACTCGTGGGGACTTGCCAGGGGCAGGGGCTCTGGAGGCAGCTGACCCCCCAGGGGCCTGGGGCCTGGGGCCTGGTGCCTGGCCTCGGTCAGGGCTCCACGTGGTGCCAGCGCTGGGCGGGCTGCAGGCCAGCTCTGGGAACACACTCCCCTCCTCTCCCCACAGGGCCCCAAAGGCGAAAGGGGGGAGAAGGGCGAGTCAGGTCCCTCCGGTGCCGCTGGACCCCCGGGGCCCAAGGGCCCTCCCGGAGACGACGGTCCCAAAGGCAGCCCCGTGAGTACCGGGGGACGCTGGGGCTCTCAGCAGCGTCCTTCTCACTTCCAGGCCTGGGGGGTGCAGAAGCTGCCTGACCCCCGTGGGTCTGGGGTGACCCCCTGGGTCCTGAACTAGAACAGAGGAGGAGGGAGGAGGAGAGAAGGGCCTGGAGGGGGCACACCTCGGAGGCCGTGGGCCGGGCAGCCTTCTGGACGGAACGGGCTCTGTGCCCCACCCCACCCTGCCACGGTCTGCCTCGCATTGCCTCAGGAAGGTCTGCAGAGTAGCGAGTCCTGGAGTTCAGGGTCCAGGATCAGGGTCACCGCGGCCCCAGGAACAGACGTGTGGGCAGGAGGCTGCCCTCCGAGGCCTCCGGAAGGCGAGCGGCGGCCCCGCGTGGCCCACCGCACACAGAATGATGCTCTGGGGGGAGCCGCCTGCTCTGGGGGGCCCCGAGGTGCCAGGCTGGCGGGAGGCGTGGGCTGGCCGTGTGGATGCAGCCCCTTGAGGCCTGTGCACTCTGGGAAGGTGGCTGACGCTTCTCTACTCTGTTTCAGGGCCCCGTTGGTTTTCCCGGAGATCCCGGTCCCCCTGGAGAACCCGGCCCTGCGGTAGGTGCTCAAGGGTGCAGAATTGGGGGTCCCCACAGCCCATGACCCGCCTCCAGGCCCGTCTTTCCCTTCTGGTTGCTTCTGTTCTGCCTCTGCTCGGGGCCCGGTGCTCACCCCTGCTCTGACGAGTGCGCGGGGAAAGGCGTTGCCCCTCCGAGCTCCCTGAGCGGGCACCCCTGGGTGGAGCTGGGCTTTTCGGTCGGGACTGGGGGCCAGTGGGTGCTGGTGCCTGAACTCGGGTGTGTCCAGGGCGCAGAAAGAACCTGCTTTTGGTCCCACAGGGTCAAGATGGTCCCCCTGGCGACAAAGGAGATGACGGTGAACCTGGGCAAACGGTGAGTCCACCCGGGACCTCTGGGGCCCCTGATGCAGCTTCTCGGGGAGGTGTTGGGCATTGCAACTTGCTCTGTTCATTTCACCCAGTTGCCTTAGAGTAGTGACCCAGCCACCACGGGAGCCGTGAGCTCCCTCGGAGGACCCTTGCGAGCTGGGGACCCTCCTCCCAGAAGGGGAAGTGCACCCCCAGGCCCGACAGTGGCTCTGCACATGAAGCCCGGTGTCCATGACCCCCCCCCCCCGCCACCGCATCGTCAGGATCCCTGTTTCTGCTGGGTGGGGTCAGACATGCTCCTCAAAAGACTCTTCCCACGTGAGCCTCTGGAGCTGAGCTCACATTGGCCGTGCCTCTCATCTAATGCTGGGTTTCTGACACGTTGCTTCAAGCCTGCTTAGGGACACCGACTTAGGGCCCCAAAGAGATGTCTGCCCTTCTACCACTTCCTGGCCGGTGACCCAGGGTCCACCTCTGCAGGAGGGGTGCCGGCCAGCTTGCTGGGAACCTTCCCCAGACACAGCAGAGTCAGAGGTGGGGGGTGCCCCCACACTACCGCATCCCGAGAGCAGGGCAGGGCAGTCGGGGACCACCCTCACTCAGGGCTGATTCTGCAGAAGATGAGACAGGCGGTTTCGGGGCTGGCCGAGGACAGACTGAAAACTCTGTGTTTTCTTAGCCTCGGACCCACCCAGCCCCGCCGGGTCATAGCTAACATCCTTGGTTCCTAAACACTCTGCTCTCTCCCACCCCAGGGATCACCAGGCCCTACGGGTGAACCAGGCCCATCTGGGCCTCCAGGAAAAAGGGTACGTGACGCTGCTGGGCACCCCTGCACGAAGCCTGCCCCTCCCCAGCCCTGCACGGACCCTGGGGCCCTGAGCAGCCCCAGGGAGGAGGAACGGGCTTCTCTTTGAAGCTCACTCCCTGCTCAGCTTTCTGCCACAGCATCCGATCTCAGAGCCCCCAGGTCGATGCGTTGCTCCTTTCAGGATGAGCTGACTGCGGACACCTTCAGTGACAGCTGTCGTGGGAGAAAAAACTCCCACGAAGCTGAAAAAGCCCCTTTCCCCCGGGTCAGACCTTTGAAAAAGTCAGAGCAAGCAAACTGAATCATCCAGCAAATGGAACCATCCGTTGCTGGCCTGCGGTGACCGCGGCTGCTCTGAGTTTGCAGGAAGGGAGGCCACCGGAGTGCCCGCCCCTTGTCCAGCCCAGCCCTCTGGCCTTTTCTGGAACTGGAGGCCCCGGGCCTTGTTCTGAAGGCCTGGAGCAGCCCCACGGCCCTGCCAGGCCTGTGCCCCCAGCGCGCTCAGCTGCCCTCTCGGCGTCCGGGAGGCCACTCGTCACGCATTGCCCTCTTAAACCTTCCAGGGTCCGCCCGGCCCCGCCGGTCCCGAAGGCAGGCAGGGGGAGAAAGGAGCCAAGGTAGGTGCTTCTCAGCCCGGCTGCGGCCATGACCGTGAGCATGCATGGACCTTTCGGGGTGTGCCGAGGGCATGGAGACCGCTTGGGGTGCGGCGGGAGAGGGACTGGACGTTAAACATGCGGAGAGGGGCCGGCTGTCTTCAGACTTGGGCGGAGAGCCCATCCTCTGCAGGGGGAGCTGGGCTGTGCCTCCAGCCTGGGGTCCCTGGCCGGGCACTGCGGGTCATGTGCCCCGCCAGCCTGGGGGAGGGGAGGCCCATGCCGGGTGCCTTCGGACCTGGCGTTGACCTGGCCGGGCCTGGCTGCCTCACCTGCAAAGCAGAGACGGTGACAGCACCCACCGCAGGGCAGAGGAGAGGGTGGAGTGCCCTGCGGTGAGGTTACGGTGCAGCCTGGCACCCAGAGCCCTTGTGGCCGCTCTGCCCAGGAGCTCTGGGTGGGGCCTGGGTGCCTCCTCCTGGAGTAGAGGTGCCCCGGCGTCGACTGAGACGGTGGAGCTCGCCCAGCCCCCATCTGCTCAAGGACATGCAGCGTGTCCACCCTAAGCTCCGAGCTGGCTGTAACTGCCGTGGTGGCTGGGCGGCTGGAGCCCCGATGACTGAGGTCTTCAGTGGGTGGAGGATGGGGCTGGGCGGCCTCTACAGGGAGGAGAGTTGGGGCAGCCCCTGGGTGTCGGGGGCATGCGGGGTTCTCGCCAAGGCCCCTCGTGGTTTCTGAGCGGTGGTTCTGGGCGGGGATGACCATAGCCTCAAGCGTCGGGGCCCCACTCTGCCCTCTCTGCAGGGAGAAGCTGGCTTGGAAGGCCCTCCTGGGAAGACTGGCCCCATCGGCCCCCAGGGGGCCCCCGGGAAGCCTGGGCCTGATGGCCTTCGAGGGATCCCCGGCCCAGTGGTGAGTGGCCTCAGGGTGGGGGTTGGGCCTGGGGGGGAGTCTGCTGAGGGAGGGGCGTGGGGACGGCCAAGGCGGGGCTCACGTGCAGGGTCGACTGTGTTTCAGGGTGAACAAGGTCTTCCCGGAGCCCCAGGACCCGATGGCCCCCCGGGACCCATGGTGAGTCAGGACATTCCCCAGGGGCCCCCAGCAGAGGTGGCGGAGGGCGGGGTTGGGGACAAGAAATCTGAGCTCCCTGCCTCCCCCACAGGGCCCCCCAGGACTCCCCGGCCTCAAAGGAGACTCTGGACCCAAAGGGGAAAAGGTGAGTGGGCTATAGGTGGCTGTGCGGTTGAAGCGCGGGCCCTTTGAGAGCCTGTGCCTCCAACCCGACAAGGTCTGGCTTTTCCCCCCGTGCATCACCTGCTCGGGGTGGGGACATGAAGGGAACAGCTCCGTGTGGCTTGGAGACCTGACCACTGCCTGCTGTCGGGGCCAGCCCCGGGCACGTTTCCCCTGCAGGAGCTTCGGGCTGGACGCGAGGCGTCGCCACTGCAAATGCCCCTTTCATTCCCACAGGGTCACCCAGGCTTGATCGGGCTCATCGGACCTCCGGGCGAACAGGGAGAAAAGGGTGACCGCGGTCTCCCTGGCCCCCAGGGCTCCTCGGGCCCTAAGGGAGAACAGGTGCGTGGAACAGGCTCTGTGTCCAAAGACCCGAGGCTCGTTAGAGCCGGAAGGACGTCCCCTGCCCACGGGATCAGGGCGGGAGCAGCCGAGGGGCCGGGCTCGCCCAGGCACACAGGGGACAGGGGCGGAACTGGAGTCCAGCCCAGGCCCTGAGCAGCCCTCACGGTTCTGCTGGTCTCCGCAGTGAAGGTCATCACCCCCCGCCACACTCGGAAAGACCCTCTCTCCCAGCTGAACATCCAGGGGTCACTGGCAACACTCAGCTGCATCCTGGCTCCCCCTTGACCCCGTATATGCACACCTGACCCTCGACTTCCCTGGGAACCAGCCCCCGGGAAACCACAGCCACGAAAACAGCCTGCGAGGCTGGCCCACCCTGCACCTAGGAGGTTCTGGCAGTGGATTCCTTGGCCAGGGAGCGGGGGTGGGGGTGTGCGTGGGGTTGTAGGGGGGCCTGGCAGGCCTGCCTTTCCGTCCCCATAGCAAGGCCACGGGGCCTCATTGCAGCCTGTGAACCCCCACTGCCCCGCTGTACCTTACACACATGTGTGCGGCGAGCCCTGGAGATGATGCCTGAGCACATTGGGTGTATGTGCATGCACACGTGTACATGCCTTACATGCGTGCGTGCGGCAGGCCCTGGAGATGACGCCTGAGCACATTGGGTGTATGTGTGTGCACACATGTGTACATGCCTTACATGCGTGTGTGCGGCAGGCCCTGGAGATGACGCCTGAGCACATTGGGTGTATGTATGCACACATGTGTACATGCCTTACATGTGTGCGTGCGGCGGGCCCTGGAGATGACGCCTGAGCACATTGGGTGTATGTATGCACACATGTGTACATGCCTTACATGTGTGCGTGCGGCGGGCCCTGGAGATGACGCCTGAGCACATTGGGTGTATGTATGCACACATGTGTACATGCCTTACATGTGTGCGTGCGGCGGGCCCTGGAGATGACGCCTGAGCACATTGGGTGTATGTGTGTGCATACATGTGTATATATCTTACACACGTGTGTGCGGCGGGCCCTGGAGATGACGCCTGAGCACATTGGGTGTATGTGTGTGCATACATGTGTATATATCTTACACACGTGTGTGCGGCGGGCCCTGGAGATGACGCCTGAGCACATTGGGTGTATGTGTGTGCATACATGTGTATATATCTTACACACGTGTGTGCGGCGGGCCCTGAAGATGACGCCTGAGCACATTGGGTGTATGTGTGTGCATACATGTGTATATATCTTACACACGTGTGTGTGGCGGGCCCTGGAGATGACACCTGAGCACATTGGGTGTATGTGTGCACACATGTGTATATATCTTACACATGTGTGTGCAGCGGGCCCTGGAGATGACACCTGAGCACATTGGGTGTATGTGTGCACACATGTGTACATGCCTTACATGCGTGCGTGCGGCAGGCCCTGGAGATGACGCCTGAGCACATTGGGTGTATGTGTGTGCATACATGTGTATATATCTTACACACGTGTGTGCGGCGGGCCCTGGAGATGACGCCTGAGCACATTGGGTGTATGTGTGTGCATACATGTGTATATATCTTACACACGTGTGTGCGGCAGGCCCTGGAGATGACGCCTGAGCACATTGGGTGTATGTGTGTGCATACATGTGTATATATCTTACACACGTGTGTGCGGCGGGCCCTGAAGATGACGCCTGAGCACATTGGGTGTATGTGTGTGCATACATGTGTATATATCTTACACACGTGTGTGTGGCGGGCCCTGGAGATGACACCTGAGCACATTGGGTGTATGTGTGCACACATGTGTATATATCTTACACATGTGTGTGCAGCGGGCCCTGGAGATGACACCTGAGCACATTGGGTGTATGTGTGCACACATGTGTACATGCCTTACATGCGTGCGTGCGGCAGGCCCTGGAGATGACGCCTGAGCACATTGGGTGTATGTGTGTGCACACATGTGTACATGCCTTACATGCGTGCGTGCGGCAGGCCCTGGAGATGACGCCTGAGCACATTGGGTGTATGTGCGCACACATGTGTATATATCTTACACACGTGTGTGCGGCAGGCCCTGGAGATGACGCCTGAGCACATTGGGTGTATGTGTGCATACATGTGTATATATCTTACACACGTGTGTGTGGTGGGCCCTGGAGATGACGCCTGAGCACATTGGGTGTATGTGCGTGCATACATGTGTACATGCCTTACATGTGTGCGTGTGGCGAGCCCTGGAGATGACGCCTGAGCACATTGGGTGTATGTGTGTGCATACATGTGTATATATCTTACACACGTGTGTGCGGCCGGCCCTGGAGATGACGCCTGAGCACATTGGGTGTATGTGTGTGCATACATGTGTATATATCTTACACACGTGTGTGTGGCGGGCCCTGGAGATGACGCCTGAGCACATTGGGTGTATGTGTGTGCATACATGTGTATATATCTTACACACGTGTGTGTGGCGGGCCCTGGAGATAACGCCTGAGCACATTGGGTGTATGTGCGTGCATACATGTGTACATGCCTTACATGTGTGCGTGTGGCGAGCCCTGGAGATGACGCCTGAGCACATTGGGTGTATGTGTGTGCATACATGTGTATATATCTTACACACGTGTGTGCAGCGGGCCCTGGAGATGACGCCTGAGCACATTGGGTGTATGTGTGTGCATACATATGTATATATCTTACACACGTGTGTGCGGCGGGCCCTGGAGATGACGCCTGAGCACATTGGGTGTATGTGTGCACACATGTGTATATATCTTACACACATGTGTGCAGCGGGCCCTGGAGATGACGCCTGAGCACATTGGGTGTATGTGCGTGCACACGTGGCACTTAGACCAGGAGAGAGGGTCAGTCAGAGGATGCAAGCTCCACTGTGGGGAAGCCCCTGGGCGGCTGGATGGACAGACGGAAGACACAGGGCCCCAGGACGCTCTCTGCCCTCTGCCCTGGGCTCGTGCTTGGGGTGGACCCCCAGCAGGAGCAGAAAGCAGCCAGCCAGACAGGACCTGGTGGGGATGGTTCACACAAGGACATTAAAGGGAGGTTCACGCTCAGGCTCCCCAAGGGTCCTTCCAGGCTGGCCGGGCAGCGGCCCCGGGTGCCAGGCCTCCCAGCAGGTGTTCAAGCCCCACCAGGCCCCGCAGGGAGTGAGGGCTCTGCTCACACGTGTCCGAGCTGGGGGAGGAGGCCAGTGAGAGCCCGGGGACGAGGCTGCAGGACGGCTCCCTCCTGATCCGGGCGATGACGACCGCATTTCTGCTCCTTTCAGGGCATCACCGGTCCTTCTGGCCCGATTGGCCCCCCAGGCCCCCCTGGCCTGCCGGTGCGTATCTGGAGGGGCGGGAACCACCCGCCCTGGGTTGTTCTGGGGGAGCAGGGTGGGAGTGGTCACAGGGAAGCTGTGGGGCCCCAGAGTGGGGTCTGCGGGCCCCCTGGGTTGTTCTGCTCATTATCTCTGATCCGAGTTATGAGCGATGGAAATCAGGAAGTGGGTCACTGGGCCCTGATTTCAGGTGCGGGAGCTAGGGGTGAGCCTCTATCTCCAGGCATTTAAGGGCATGTGGACAGTCCTCTGTAGGTGTTTTGGGGACAGTGAGGACAGCGGCCGGTCCCTCCTGGCCCCTCGCTGTCTGCACGAGCAGGGCCAGCCTGGCCCAGACATGAGGAGCTGGGGTCCTGGCTTCCAGGCACCAGCCTGGGGCCTTCCCCTGCAGCTGGGAGACCCAGGACACGTCCCGGAGCCTTGAGTTGCTTCTCACCCAAAACCAGTCGACCTCTGAGTTCCACCCGAGCCTGGGTCCATGTGGCCCAAGGTGGCCCCAGCTTCTCTGCCACTGGCCCCGTGGCAGGCTGTCAGGAGGGGCTGGGGGCTCCACGTCAGGGCCTCCGAGGCCAGCACGCCCCTGTTGCTTCTCACGTGGGTCGCCTGAGCTGCGATTTCCCTGCTGTGGAGGGTGGGGGGCTGGGCTGGGGCCCACAGGACCCCCGACCTCCATGTGAGTGAGCACTCCCCCACCTGCTTCCCTGTGAAGCAGATACAAGCTCAGACTCCTGGAAGGGCCAAGGGCGAAGGAGGAGGGCAGAAGGGAGGCGGGGCTGTGAGGGTATGGGTCACAGCCTGGGGCCTGGGGGGAAGGGGCCAACCCCGCTGATGCCCTGCCTCTCTCCACAGGGCCCCCCTGGTCCAAAAGGTGCTAAGGGCTCCTCGGTAAGTGGCATCGCCCCGACCAGCCCCTGGGCCCGGGGTTGGAGGGGGTGCAGGCTGTGGGCTGAGAACCTCCCGGGGTCCCCCATCCCCCTTGCCTCTCGGGGCTGGTGGTTGACGCCCCTCCTGTGGGGCCGAGCTACCCTGCGCTCGCCTCCGGCCTCAGTCACCACAGACCACGGCTCCCTGCGCGCAATGAAGGGCTCTGTCCCCCAGGCTCCCCCTCGGGCTGTCCGGTTCTCACATCTGAGGCTGGGGGCACCCAGCACGGTCGACAGGCCCCTCTGCCTTCTCCACGTGTTCCCGGGATCGTTCTGGACCTCCAGGTGGACAGGCCCTGTCAGGCCTCCGTGAACCATGGCTGATTCTGGTTTCTTTCTCCCCAGGGTCCAACTGGCCCGAAGGGTGAGGCAGGCCAGCCAGGACCCCCTGGCCCACCGGTGAGTAGCCGTTGGGGAGTTGGGGAGTCCCCTAATGCCGAGGGAACCGCGGGAAGCATGTCTGTGCAGTTCGATCCCAAAACATTCTGAACCGTGTGTGTGGCGTGTGGCGGGGCGGGGCCTGTCCCTGGACACAGATCAGCCCAGGGCGCCTTGCCCTCCGAAGTCTGGCTGGGGAGAGATGAAGGGTGAGCACACGTGTGTGTGTGTACCCACATACCTCTGTGTGAACAGGTGTGTATGCACACATATGCATGTGTGTGTGTGCATGCATCTGTGTGTTAGGTGGGGGCCGGGCAGCACTAGGCAAGGCCCCGCGGGATCGTGTGGAATGTTCCAGAGACACAGAAAAGGGAAGAAGACTGCTGAGATGGACAGGCGCCTGCAGCCTAGACTGCAGCGGCGGCCCTGGCTGTGGGCCCTGCCCTGCCCTGCCCCGCCCCACCCACCGCTGCCCTCTTCTGCACCCAGGGCCCCCCGGGCGAGGTCATCCAGCCCCTGCCGATCCAGGCGTCCAGGACCCGGAGGAACATCGACGCCAGCCAGCTGATGGACGATGCGGAGGGCGAGCAGTACATGGACTATGCGGACGGCATGGAGGAGATCTTCGGCTCACTCAACTCCCTGAAGCTGGAGATCGAGCAGATGAAGAGGCCGCTGGGCACGCCACAGAACCCCGCACGCACCTGCAAGGACCTCCAGCTCTGCCACCCTGACTTCCCCGACGGTAGGGTGGCCGCGAGCCTGGGGACGCATGGAGGGGGTGGTAGCAGGGACCAGGCCTGGGCGGGCATTCACCTTGCTCAGGTTCCCTCCGTGACGGGACGGGGGTGCAGGGGCCTCTCCCCCGTCACCTGATGAGGCATCGCAGGAGAAGGGGAAGCCGCCCTGGGAGCCTAGGAAAGAGGTCGAGGCATGGGGTCACATGGAGCAGAGTCTAGTTTAAGCTCAGTCATTGTTGGGCAGTCATCTGCTCTGACCAGAGCCGATGCTCCACATCTGTAAATGGGGGTAAAACACGTCCCCGTCAGGACATGCGTGCACGGCCGTGATGCCGGCCGTGGCTGCCATCCGTGTCAGTGAGAGTCCTCGGGCTGGTGTTTGCTGTTGCACCTGGGGAAGCACAGCTTAGGCTCCAGGACACCATAAAAATGCAAACCAGTCCCGTTCTGTTGACTCTGACCCCACGTGCGTGAACCTCTAGGAGTGTTCCCAGAGCACCCCTGGGCTCCCAGCTCGGGGTCCCCAGAGCCTGTGGCCCTCACGCTCCAGCTGTGCTCCTGGGGACCAGTCTGTCCCTGTGGCTCCGTGGGCCCGGCAGGGACAGTGGGAGGCCACTGGGAAGCCCAGAGGGGGCCGTGCTGCGGCCCAAGGCCAGGGCGTGTGCCGTGACTGCTAGACGACGGGTGGCAGCTGCTTCTGTGCCATCCAGGGGGCAGCTCTCACAGTCCGCCTCCCTGACCCTGACCCTGACCCCAACCTGGATCCTAGCCCTGACCCTAAGCCGACCCCGACCCTGACCCCAACCTCAACCCCGACCCGGACCCTAATCCTGACCCCAACCCTAACCCTGACTCCGACCAAGACTCTGACCCTGACCCCGACCCCAACCCTCACCCCGACCCAGACCCTAACCCTGACCCTGACCTCCACCTTGACACAGACCCTGACCTCCACCCTGACCCTAACACTGACCCTGACCCCTGACCCAGACCCTAACCCTGACCCTGACCTCCACCTTGACACGGACCCTGACCCAGACCCTAACCCTGACCCTGACCTCCACTCTGACCCTTGACCCTGACCCTGACCTCTGCCTTGACACTGACCCTGACCTCCACCCTGACCTTGACTCTGGCCCTGACCTCCACCCTGGTCCTGACCCTGGCCCTGACCTCCACCCTGACCCTCACCCTGATCTCCACCCTGACCCTTGACCCTGACCCCCAACCCAGACCCTAACCCTGATGCTGACCTCTGCCTTGACACCAACCCCAACCCGGACCCTAACCCTGACCCTGACCCCAGCCCTGACCCCGACCCGGACTCTCACCCTGGCCCTGATCTCCACCCTGACACTTGACCCCGACCCGGACCCTAACCCTGGCCCTGACCCCAACCCTGACCCCGACCTGGACCCTAACCCTGGCCCTGACCCCCACCCTGACCCTGACCCTGGCCCTGGCCCCAACCCTGTGATGCAGGTGAATACTGGGTGGATCCGAACCAAGGCTGCTCCCGGGACTCCTTCAAGGTCTACTGCAACTTCACGGCTGGGGGCTCAACGTGCGTCTTCCCCGACAAGAAGTCCGAGGGGGTGAGTGCCGCCCTCGTCACCTCCTCTCCCAGTGAGCTGGGCCGGGGCTCCTGCTGTGTCACATGCACGCAGTTTCAGGAGTGAAAACGAGAAGCTGAAACCAGGAAATGAAAACCAGTTCCAAAATTAAGCTTTCTTCTCCAGAAATAGACTTAAATTTTCTTTGAGGAGAAACTTCTAGCAATGAGACGGGCTTGGTGCAATCTCGTTTATGGAAGGTTGAGGAGTGCCTGGCTCATGGGCATCTTCCCCCGACTACCCCCAAAGCTAGGACTTCCACCACTGGTTGGTCAGATCCTCCCCAAAGTGACCCTGTAGTCCTGACCTCAGACCAGCCTGAAGCCCATGGAAGGACTTTTAGGGCCAAGTGACCCAGATACATCTCGTAGAAGGTGGCGTTTGCTGAAATTCTTAGTGGCAGCTTAGGATGTTTGTTCCTGAGCGCAGTACGTTCTTTTATAGTCTGTTTAGTGAGGACCTGATCCATGGAGATTTTGTAAGGTGTCAATCGAAGTCACCTGTGGTCTTTTAGAGGTCTCGCCTCTGTGGTGGTGTCTCTGATGTGTGATGTGTGTGTGGACAGGTGTAAACCAGGGTATGTGGATAGTGAGTGATGGTGTGTGGGTGGCAGGTGGATGGTAGCAGGTGGCATCCGGGTGACGTGTGGGTGGCATGTGGGTGGCGTGAGGGTGACGTGTGGGTGATGTGTGAATGCTATGCAGGTGGTGTGTGGGTGGCATGTGGGTGACGTGGGTGGCATGCGGGTGGCGTGTGGGTGATGTGTGGATGGCATGAGGGTGACGTGGGTGATGCGTGGATGGCATGTGGGTGGTGTGTGGGTGACGTGTAGATGGCATGTGGGTGGTGTGTTGATGGCGTGTGGGTGGCATGTGGGTGGTGTGTGGGCGACGTGTGGATGGCATGTGGGTGGTATGTTGATGGCATGTGGGTGACGTGTGGGTGATGTGTGAATGGCATGCGGATGTGTGGATGGCATGTGGGTGGCGTGTGGATGGCGTGTGGGTGACGTGTGGGTGATGTGTGAATGGCATGCGGATGACGTGTGGATGACATTTGGATGGCGTGTGGGTGGCCTGTGGATGGCATGCAGGGACAGGTGTGTGTGGCTGGCATGTGTCACCTTCCCTCAAGAACGTGTTGGAGACAGGTGAGGAAGGAGGGCGAGGTCTCTAGCTGGGAAGACGGTGCAGTCTTGGGCCGCAGTGCCCTCTGCACCTCCTGGACAGACCTTCCTCCATGACGTCCCGTCCCGACGGCTCCCCGTCCCTGCCGCAAGCCGAGGGCAGTGGATTCCTGGAGCCGCGCGAGTCCAGGGTCACGCCCAGCAGGAGTCGGGCACCCGTGTCCTCAACGCCCAGAGCCGCTTCCCTTGAGGGAAGCCGCTGCGGTGCCAGTCCCTGTGGCTCACCATCCCCGCGGGGAGCGCCGGCACCCCCCGGGGCCACGGGAGCAGGGCCTGCGCTGACCGGGACACTGCAGGGACCCTGGCTTATGCTCACACTCCCCCGACCTGGGATTTTAAATCCTGGGGGAACACACTCCAGCAGCAAGTACCCCTGTGGGTCACGAGGAAACCCAGACCCCGGCCCTGCCTCTGACAGAAGTGCCGGTGGAAATTTAGGTGGAAAAATGCCCTTTCACGTCCTTGGGTTGCTGTCTGTTCTCCGCAGACAGCCTCACTGCTGGGGAGCCAGGGGAACCCCTAGGAGCCTTCCCTGGTGGTGGAGCGGGGCGGATGGTGGGCTTGGGGCGCTGAGTGAGCCCCGCGGCTCCTTGCTCTTCCTCTGCTCATGTGCTGACCTCCACGGGCCCACGGGCTGGGAGCCTCGGGCGGGTGGAGACGTTGTGCCCAGTCGCCCGGGCTGCAGGGCCCCCTCGGCAGCGGGAGGGTGGGGTGGGGAGGAGAGGTCTGGGTGAGGCCCCCCACTGCCTGCAGCCCCGCTCCTGCTCCGGGGGGACACGGTCCTCACGCCAGCCAAGCACAGCAGTGAGAGCGGCAGGCTCGGAAGCGGGTGCAGAGTCCTGCAGGACGGGAGGCGGGCTGGATGCGCTGGCCCTCCCCTGGGGCGACTGCTCGGGCTCCCCTGCGCGAGCTCAGTTCAGGAGAGGAGCCGGGGATGGGGCCCAGGACTCCCGGCACGGGCAGAGGACCCGAGGGACGGCTGGGAACCGGCTGGACTCATGGGTGCTCTCCCCAAAGAGGGTGCCCCACCACACAGTCAGCACACACACCACACATGCCACCAATGCACACATCACAGGCAGGAAACACATGTACACCTCACCCCTAGCTGGACCCTGGGAGACTCTCCTGCCCGCTATGTTCCCATGGAGAGGCCTTGGAGATGAAGCCATGCCCCTAGATCGGTCTCTGCAGTCGCCAAGCGCGAGGCTCTGTGTGCTGGACACGCGGAAGTGATCAGATGCAGACTCTGATCCTGCTCGTGGAGCCAGCGTGGACCCCCGGAAAGCACCAGGGCCAGTCCCTGCGGCAGTCATGGGCCTGTCCCAGAGCGAGCACCAGCTCAAGGGGAGATGGGGGCGCTCGAAGGGCCGGCCCAGCCGGCCTCGTGGCTTCTCCGCTCGGCGGGGAGACGGTGCGCCTGCAGGACGCGGGAGCGTCTCTCGAGGAGGCAGAAGTAACGCTGTCGTTCTCTCTGTTTCTCTCCCTCCCTGCCTCCCCCCTCGATGTTTAGGCCAGAATCACTTCTTGGCCCAAAGAAAACCCGGGTTCCTGGTTCAGTGAATTCAAGCGTGGCAAACTGGTAAGACGGCCTCCGCCGTGTGTGCGGTGTGGTTTGAACCCGCCCGTTTCGTATCTTGCAGAGTAAAATGGCCCGCTGGCCCAAAGAGCAGCCTGCCACCTGGTACAGTCAGTACAAGCGAGGGTCGCTGGTAAGTGGCCCCGCGGCTGCCTGCTCGCGGCTCGGCCTGGCTCGGCTCTGCATGGGACGGACCCCCAGCGCCGCACCTGCTCTCGCCCTTTGGCCAAACTGCTCCACCGCCGTGACCGCCAGGCTCAGACCGGCCCCTCCTGCCGCGCCGAAGCAGGTCCACTCTAGCCGAGGGCAGCCGGGCGGCTGTCTGCTCAGGTGGAGGGCGTGAGGCTGGCTTTCAGAGCCCCCCGCCGGGGGCTGCCAGGAACCGAGACCAGAGACACCAGGACTGGAGGGTTTATTTCACTCAGTCCTAGTGGGCAGCTCGGATGGGGTGGGCCCTGGACCGCCAAGCCGTCCAGCCCCGATGCTAACTTCTGGGGACCCAGTCTTAAAAAATGGTCCATCCAGAGGTGCAGGCAACTGGCGTCCCCTGAAAGGACGACATGATGGGTCTCCAGGGGTCGAGAGACTGAGGCCAGTCGCACCTGATCCCCTGGGGCCGTGACTGCTTCCGCCCAATAGAGCGTTTTCCCAGACCGTTCCAGGGCTTCGACTTGGCCCATTTCTGGGGCCCAGTGCAGAGTTCTGTGACCCCTTCCTGATGAGCTCAAGGCCCAGGTTCCAGACGTGGTCACGTGGCAGGTGCCACCAGAGCCCCTTGCTTCCTGCGTTCCCTCCTCGGCCAGGGTCCACCCGGCCGCCCTTGAAGGACGTCCTTGTTTCTCAGAAGCAGCTCTCAGGTCCACAGCGTGGGCCTGACCCTCCGCCCTCGGTCGGCTCCCCAGGGGCCCAAGGCCGCTCTCCCCTGGGACTCAGAGCAGGGCCATCCAGCGGTCCACCCCGGGGACCCTGATCCTAGACCCCGAGGTGCTACGTGCTCACTGTTAACAGCTCACGCCCGTGTCCTCGAGCCCCGGTCACTGAAGCTCCTTCTAGACACAAGGCCTGCGCTCGCCTTGCCTCGCCATGGGCTTCCTGTCTCTGTGCGGACACCCAGGCACCCTCGCCCCCTCCCTCCTGCTGACTTTCCTCCCCGCGCCTCCTTGGGGCTGTCCTCAGGACAGCGCCACTGGCACGCAGAAGGATCTGAAGTGGGCACCCCTTGGGAGGGCAGTGCCCAGGGCACTTGAGCCTGGCGGATGGTGGTGGGTGGGCGCAGCACTCAGGAGGAGGAGGGGCCGGGGCCAGGTCCCTTCTGCAGCCGGGCTGGTGGGCTTCTCCAGACAGGGGCCCTCACCCCCCACGCCCACTACCTGATTCCGCAGACGAGGGCGCGGAGCACCCACTTTCAGCCACCGGCCCGAGCCTGCCTCCTCCTCACGTCCTGTTTGACCAAGAATGGAGGTGGAGGGACGGTCCCGGGGACGGCAGCACATTGCCTCCATTTTTCGGCTGCATCGTTTCAAGGTGCCTGTGACTGTCACAGGGCGTAGATGAGGTCCCCCCCTGAAGAAATAGGCGCTTTTCTGGGCCAGCTGCCCTGGGCGTCATGAAGGGGATGCTGCACGGCCCCTTTCCCCAGGAGGGGAGGGGCTCACGCCAGGGCTCTGAGATGCCAACGTGGGGCTCAGGGTGGGCGGAGCCTGGGCCTCACCCCTGCCTGGCTCTGGGGCTTCAGGTCCTTCTGCGTCCAGCACTGCCCCCCGCCTCTCTCTGCGCATGCCTCCTGCCTCCAGTCAGTCACCTTCCCTCCAGGAGGAGCGCCCAATGGCCCCGACTGCGGTTGGTATCCCCTCTCTCTCCTCAAGGTCCGGCTGGAAGTCAGCGGCCGGCGGCCACGTAGGGCCGGCTGCTCCGTGCCCTTCCCACCCAGTTGTGGAGGAGTAGGAAACCGGGCTTGGCTCACCGCCATCAGCCGTCCTTACACAGATATCTCTATACACATGGACAGTAGCAACTTCAAGCCCCCCTTGTGTGATCAGCATGGGTGTTTGGGGCCCTCCCCGTGGATTTCCACGTAGACTGTCTGTAATCCCTTCTGGTTCTTCTTGGTTCTGGAGGTTTTACACTTGGCTCCAACCCTCTTGTTGAGCAGAGCGGCTGGGGCGTGTGTCAGAGCTGGTCACAGGTGTCCCCGGCCGGGGGCAGGCATCCCAGGCACCAAGCTGCCTCTGCGTGCTTGGGGGCAGCCAGTGCGCCTGCCTGGCTGAGCCAGGCGCTGGGGTCTGAAGCAGAGCAGAGGTGGAGCAGCCATGTGTCGGGAGGACCTGGGGTGTCAGGCCCTGACGTTCGCCCGCCCCTGTCTGATGGGGACCCAGGACGGGCCGAACTTGCTCTGCTGGGTCTGAGAGGAGGGCCTTCGGGGAGGAGAGACCTGCCTTGTCCCAGGGGATTGGGAGCCCCCGCTCCTGCCGGGCGCAGCAGCTCACAGAACCGCCATTGAGAAGGTGCAGAAGCTGACCTGTCCCTCGGGGCGCCCAGCAGGGGCCCGGCTGAGCTCCCGGCCCGTGACGCCGAGGAGTCACTTGGGAACCAGCCTGCCCTCTCTTACGGGTGGCTCACCCTGACTTCAGGCTGCCCGCTCACATGGGCAAGACTGACCCCCTGACCCCTCGGCCAAACCCCACCCTCTGTGGTCTCTCCTGGGTGAACGCCCGGGGAGGGCACAGCAGAGGCCTTCCCCCATGCTCCAGGGAAGTGCCCAGTCCCTCCAGGCCTCTGGCTCCTGGCCATATGGCCCGTGACCCTCTCACAGGCTGGTCTTCCTGTCTGCTGGCCAAGCACCCCATGCCCCGTGCCCAGCCGGCCCGTTCCCCTCCAAGGCCTCATGCCCTTTCGATGATGTCCAGTTCTGACGGCCCCGTCAGGTCTCTGTACATCACGGCGACCACCAGCCAGTGGTCAGCATCATTCCTTATGCTGACCTCAGAGCACAGAGATAGAGCTGTGCATGCCAGGCTCCTGTCCCCAGGGTACTCTCGGTCCAAGGAGGGCCACAGACCAGGCCCCAGGGGCCCCCACACAGGAGTCAGTGCTGGCATGGAGGGCCCTCCAGCCAGAAGGAAAGATGGACACTGAGCCAGGCCACGTTGGGCAAGGACATCTAACCTAGGCAGGCTTCCTGGAAGAGGAAGCATATGAGTTGGGCCCCAGAGGCTGAATAGGGACCAGCCAGGCAAGAAGGAGTGGGTGGGTTACTTGGGTCCTTGAAGGAAAGGAGGCGGGGCTCACTGTGTTCCAGGGAACCCCCCCAGAGAGCCAGCGCGTGCTGGTCTGGGGGCCCGGGTGTGTGGCTTGTTTCCAGGTGGGGCGCTTGGCATGACCCACACTCCAGAGGAGACAGCTCGGGACTGAAGCTCCCAAGCCCGCCCGTGTGGACGAGGGGCCTTGCGAGGCCGCGAGTCCCCGCCCTGCTGAGCCCCGGTCCTGTCGCCCTGCAGCTCTCCTACGTGGACGCCGAGGGCAACCCCGTGGGCGTGGTCCAGATGACCTTCCTGCGGCTGCTCAGCGCCTCCGCCCACCAGAACATCACCTACAACTGCTACCAGTCGGTGGCCTGGCAGGACGCCGCCACAGGCAGCTACGACAAGGCCATGCGCTTCCTGGGCTCCAACGACGAGGAGATGTCGTACGACAACAGCCCCTACATCCGCGCCCTGGTGGACGGCTGCGCCGTGAGTGTCTTCTGCGCGCGGGGCGGGGCGTCGGGCGTGGGCGGGGCAGCGGGGCGTGGTGTCGGGCGGGGGCGGGGCGTCGGGGCAGCGGGGCGTGGTGGCGTCGGGGGCGTGGCGCGGTGCGGAGTCTGGCGCCGTCTCCTGTGGGGCAGTCATTGCTCTACATGAATTTCCTGGGCACCTGCTGTGTGCAGGACGCAGTGAGGGCTGACCGTGGCTGGCGGACGTGCAGTTCCGTAGCCCACAGCGGGACCTTCCCGAGGTGCTGGGGTTGGAGAGGCCGAGCCCAGGTTCCTGACCCAAAGCCTGGGGTGCCGTGAAGTGTCTTGGTCCGATTCGGAAGTTGAGACGCCTCCACTTTTTGGGAATGGCCGGAGCTGAGGCTGAGCCCCCTGGGAACATGGCCATCCTGGGAGATGTCTGCAGACAGCGGGCAGTAGAACTGCCCACTCTCATGACATCCCCAGCCCACACTGGGTCCCCTCCTTGGACCCTGTGCCGCCCTCTAGGAAGGAGGCTGTGCTCAGACCCGAGAGGCCGGCCAGGGCTGGGCTGCCTTCACTCCTTGGACCTTGTGCTTGCCCCCCTGCACCCCTACATGTGCCCCCCAGAGTGAGGATCAGTCCCTAGAACTGAGCTGGGTCCTTCTGTCCTGGGATCCTAGGAGATATTTAGCGTAGCTGTGCACGGGGCCCAGTCCTGGAGAAACCCTCAGATGGGTCTCCCGTGTGGCCTGTACAAGGCTGGAGGTCGGGGGGTCACCAGGAATCACCGTCCTGCTGGTCTTACGGCCGCCTCTGACATCGGACCCCTGACCTCTCACCATCTGCTTCCAGAGACCCTGCCCGAGGTCCCTGCCCAGCCTGGCTCCCTCGGGGACTTGGCTAGTGTAGGCTCTGCCCTGCTGGGTGTCCAGGGCCCACTGCATGGTGCCGGCCTCTGTGGACACCCTCCTCTGGAAGGCGCCAGCCTCCCATCTTATGGTCGGGAAGCCCTTCCCTCCATCCCAGGACCCAGTCCCATTTGGGGCCCTTCCCATGTATTTCCACATGGAGTAAATCATCTGCAGTCCCTTCTGGTTCTTCTTGGTTCTGGAGGTTTTACACTTGGCTCCAACCGTCTTGTTGAACAGAGCAGCCAGGGCGTGTGTCAGAGCTGGTCACAAGCGTCCCCAGCCGGGGGGCAGGCATCCTGGGCACCAAGCTGCCTCTGTGTGCTTGGGAGCAGCCAGTGCTCCTGCCGTTGCATTCCCATCCCATGCTGTCGGGGTGTGTGGGATCTGAGGGTTCTCCCTAAGGTCCGTCAAGGTGGTCTGGCCACTTGGCCAGCCCAGAGTGTCTGGGATGAGCCCAGAGGGCCGGCAGGAAGGCAGGTGCTGACCCACTGCTGAGAGCAGGACTCAGGTGGATCTAGACTCACATCTTGCCTCCTACCCTGGCTGCTCTGCTGGGACCGGCCTGGGCCTTTCGGCTGTGGGAGCTCCCGTCCTTCTTCCCATAAAAGGATCTAGTTATAGCCCCTGGGGTTTCTTGGGCATTAGAGGTGAGTGTGCGGGGCAGTCATGGGGCCAGGGTGCCTGGCGGGGCAGCCTCCTCTCCCCGATGCCCTGGCCCCTGGCCCTGGTGTGGGTCAGTCCTTCGGACCTGACCATGGCCTGGGCAGAGCGGGTCCCTCCCTGAGGTCAAGGGATGCAGGGCACCCCGGGTAAAAGGGCCCAGAGCTCCGGAAGCCCTGGTCATCCAACATCTGCTCACGTTCCTGACGCAAACCCCAAGCTGCTTCCAGAGGTCGTGAGGCACCAACTAAAATCCTGTCTCATGTCTGCCTCCTACAAAGGAAGACAAGAATAGCACTGATTCACGGGGCTGCTCTGGGAGGAACGTGCCGGAGGAGAACTCAGAGCTGCGCTCAGCTGCCGTGAGCCCAGAATCATCGCGGTTCCTATTTTTAGGCAACTCGGGCTCCCGAGTGTGAGGCAGTCAGGTGGAGGAGGAGGAGAAATGAGGACTTGAGGAGGAGGGCCAGCCCTGGGCAGAGCCTGCAGTGGGCTGAGCTCCCCGGCTCCCCTGGCAGAAAGAGCAACACTCTGGTTGGCCCACACGTGTCACCCGGTAAAGGGCAAAGACTGGTTTTCCAGAAGAGGGGACGTTCCCTGAGAGGATGCTGGGAAAACGTATCTGGGGTGAAGGAGCAGGTGGTATTGCCACGTGCACCTCTGGGGACAAGAGTGCCCGGCAGAGGGCCACCGCTCTTCAGGACGGTCACAGTTTCTGAGCCACTCAGAAGGTCAGAAGGATCCGGCTCCTTGTCTCCACCCACTGAAGCCAGCCCTGCCGCCCAGGCACCCTAACACCGAGACCCACGTGAGATCCAGACCCTGAGCTGCTCCTTGAGAAAAACACAGATCCAGTTGTCTGCTGCGACCCCAGGAACCCTGGCCATCATTACCACGCTCCGTGCCAGTCCTCTGGGCACCTACGATGCAGAACCAAGACTTGGCATCATGGAAATATCTGCATTTGGCGCTTGACATTTTTACTCTTGGAAAGAGTCTGTCTTTGACAAGGTGGAGAGGTCGTGTCTAAAGAGAGTAACCCAGCTGATGGGGAAAACTGGGCTCAGCGGACAGGCAGGGGAAGGGCCGCGGGGAAGGGCTCCGCTCCGGGCCAGGCGGAGCACGGAGCTGGGGCACGGGCGCTTCTGGAGGATGGCTGGGAGCCGTCTGTGCTCTGCTCACCCCACGCCACGCCACCGCCCGCCGGAAGTGCAGCCACGATCTGAAGGTCACACCCCTCCCAGGTACTCGTGCAGGAGGCTCAAGGAACGCAGACTGGGGTCAGAGAGGCCTGCCTCCCTGGAGGCCCACTTGGGCCACACTGTAGCAAGGACTGAAGACGCTGGGATTCGGACGCTGGCGTGGGGCAGCTGCGCAGCCTGACGGGCGAGCCGCCGAGTTCAGAGGCTTAAGGAGCCCCGCCACATAAACCCCGCGGTCTGTGCAGCTCCGCGCACCCGGGGGCCCGTTGCCAGCCCGTGATGGTTATTTATGCCTCAGAAGTGATGGGGTGATGGAGCACAGTGCTCATGGACGCCCTCCTGAGTGCTCTGATAACCACAGCGCCGGGCCCCGTCCGTCCGGGAGAAAGCACCCACCAGCTCGGCACATGCTGCCGTCCCTGGTAGGAGGAGGCAGTGGGCACCGGCGCCGCCAAGGCCTCTTTGTCCCCTCCCCGTGGAGGAGAGGCAAGCCAGGCTGCCCGGCTCCCTGTGACCACAGAGGCCCATCGGAGGCCACGGCGGCCCCTGCTGGGTGGTGGTCGGACCAGGGCCAGAGCTGGGGCAGAGGGACGGGTGGACTCTGAATCCTCCTTGCTGGACCGGTCAAGGGAGTGAAAAGGCTCAGCTTCCTCCCAGGGCTTCCCACCTAAGAGGCGAGGGTGGCATCCTCCCTGGGGGCCCTGAGTCCAGCCCCGCTGCCCCCCAGTCCCTCCCAGCACCCACAAGGCTGCGGTGATCCTTAGCCCCTTCCCTGGCAGTGGAGGGCTGGCTGTGCTCCCCAGGCCGGGCCTCAGCCCCTCCACTGGAAGCCCACCGCATCTGTGCCCTCGAGCTCCTGGCCGCTGGACAGGCCCTTCAGACACTGTTGCTCAGAGGCTGACCGTGACCCACGCGTGTCAGCATTGCCCGAGATGCATCTAAACCATGCAGATGCCTCATCCTGCTCGTGGCCTTCTGAATTCTGTCTCCGGGACAGGCTGAAGCCAGCGGTACTAACAGCTCCCAGGAGGACGCACCTTGACTCTGAAGTGTTCATCCCGGCGTTAAAGCAATCCCAGCCTGGCCCACTGAGGGTGCTCCCTTCCTGTGAAGGCAGAGCCGAGGGGAGGCGAGTCCGCGGGTGGCGGAGACTGAAGGAAACTCAGAGCAGGTCTCTCCCGGGCTCAGTCCAGAAGCGCCTTAACGGAAGCCCGGCTGGGATGTTCCCTGAGGCTTCGCCCGTGCTCCCCATGTCCGTGGAGCACGGGTACCCGTTCTCCATGGAGAAAAATGAGCCGCAGGGAGTATGGTAGTCATCCATTGCTTGTAGCAGATTACCCCCCATATTTAGCACCTAAAATAGCGGCTATCAGTCACCTGACTTAGTTTCAGAGGGTGACGAATCTAGGGGTAGCTTAGCAGGCTGGCTCAGGCCCAGCATCTGTCCTGGTCTATTTGAGCAGCTGTCACAGGTGACTTCTGACCAGGGGCTTATCAACAGCACACAGGCATCCTCGCAGCGCTGGAGGCTCAGGTCTGAGCCGACGCCAGCTGTCCGGGCTGGTAGGGGCCCTCCCCCCGGGCTGCCGACATCCACCCCATCTCCCCTTGTTAAGAGCTAGCATTCCAGCTGCTTCTTAAAAGGGCGCGAATCCCTTTCATGAGGCCCCTTCCGTGACCTAGTGGCCTCCCAGCACAGTCACCCAGGGGGTAAGGCCTCCCCATCGGGTCTGGGGCCGCACGGAGTCAGTCCCTCAAGGTGCCTGAGGTTGCTGAGCGACTGCCACGTGAAGCTCCCTCCTGAGGCTGTCCTCACCAGGCAGGCTCCCCCGAGGAGTGATCCGCCCGGAAGTCAGGGGCCGGGGCCGTCCTGAAGCCTGCCACCCAGAGAGTGGCGGCCACCTCCTAGCACTGACCACCTTGCCAGGGCCACGTGGGGCTCCAGGGGCTTTACGTGGCCACCCAGGTGATGGTTATGGCCTCCCTGAGAGGGTCGTGCCCACTCCATCCTACTGGAGGGGGGTGAGGCCGCCGGAGGCGCTGCCCTCTCCCTGGACCGGTCACCCCTGGTGGGGGATTGCACGGGGGAGGGACAGCCTCCCGGGGCCAGATCCAGCTGAGGCCGCGCCTGTTCTCAGGTGAGGCAGAGAAGGCCACTGGTCCAGAACAGGCCGGGAGGCCGTGTCTGCGCTGATCCTGGACCCTCATCTTGGGGCGCTGCCGGGGGGCGGGGCTAGTGCATCCCTGACAGACGTTCTGGTGCTCGGGGTTGGGTGTGGGTGGTTCTCCATCCAGTGTGGACTTGCACCTTCAGCCCTCTATTCTGGGGGATGTGGCCGGCGGGGGAGGGCAGCTAGCACTCCTGGGCAGGTGTGTACCCGCTGGGGTTCACTCTCCTAACCAGAAGGTGGTGCTCT
Source organism: Odocoileus virginianus (assembly GCF_023699985.2). Classification (NCBI taxonomy): domain Eukaryota; kingdom Metazoa; phylum Chordata; class Mammalia; order Artiodactyla; family Cervidae; genus Odocoileus; species Odocoileus virginianus. Next base: position 100,477,054 of record NC_069675.1, read on the forward strand.
CGTCCACCAGGGTGGTGCTGGGTGGGAACTCAGGTGCTCACAGGAGTGAGGCAGGGGGTTGGAGCTGGGGAGGCCTGACTCATCCTGGCTGGACTGCCTTGGGGCAGATCCATGTGGCTCAATGCGGGGGGTCCCAGCTAGCGGGCATGGAAGCATGCGTACTGATGGGCTGAGGACCCTCAGCACAGCCTCCCTGCACTGCGTCCCGCTCCCAAGTAGTGGGGCTGGATGAATGTCCTGGGGTGAGCTGCCTGCTCCCACGGCGGTCATCCTGCTAGGGGTGTGTTTCGGAGCTGGGAGGCGTGGTGGACGTGGGCCGTTGGTTCACCTTGGGGGCCCTTGCTGATCCATCCCCCTCTCCCCCTCCGCAGACGAAAAAAGGGTATCAGAAGACAGTTCTGGAGATCGACACCCCCAAGGTGGAGCAGCTGCCCATCGTAGACATCATGTTCAATGACTTCGGTGAAGCGTCGCAGAAATTCGGATTTGAAGTGGGGCCGGCTTGCTTCCTGGGCTAGGAGCCGCGAGCCCGGCCCCAAGAGCAACCTCGTGACCTCAGCGCGCCGCCTGCGGCCTCCGGACAGTGAGGGCCTCTCGCCCCTCCCCACCGTGCCGGCCGCCCCGCCCCGAGAGAGCAAAGGGAAAGAGCCGCGTCCGCGCCCCCACCCTGGAGCCGAATCACATGACCTAGACGCCCCGCAGCCACCCGCTTCCAGCAGCCCCTTCTGCGACGCCGCACTCCCTGGGAAGGGAGCGGGGCCCACGGGTCTTGCCCCCGAGCCTGTGGATGGTCTTCACGGAGAGGGGTAGGGCTGCCGTATTTGGAGATCACTCATTTAAAAAAAAAAATTCAACTTGAAGATGTGTATTTTCCCCTGACCTTCAAACCATGTTCCGAGGCCAGCCTTGTAAAGGTCACCCCACCCTCCAGAGCCTCCGTTTTTAACAAGATCCATTCACAGGCCAAATGTCATTCTGCATGTGCCTTTCCGATGGATTAAAGGTGCTTTTGTTTTTGTGAGTTTTAAGTAAATATTTGTATTGTATTGTCATACATGTTCAGTGTCCCTGACTTTCAATCATGCCTGTGAACCCTGGCTGCAGACCTGGGAGGCGGGCCACACCCCCGCCCTCTCCAGGATGTGTGATGAATTGGAAATTTGCCAAAGGCAGCGAGCATTCGCCCCACCATTCGCAAAGCAGGTGCCACTGCCCCTTTCAGACAAGTCTTTGATTAGCTCTGGATTTTTTTTTTTAAACGGAGAGAAAAAGAAAAAAGGATTTTATACTCTGCCTTCTCCACATGCACTTAGGTGAAAACGCAGGCTTAAATTAATTTTAATTGCTTCCTTTTCCCATGTTTCTTCCTGCAGAGCCTGATGGGAGAATGTCCAGGGCAGGGAAACCACATTTTCTGTCAATGATGATGAAATGAAAATTGGTGCTTATTTTTACACTCCTCTTTTGTGGTGCTATCTGTTGAGATCTCCCTGAAGGTGTCACTGGGGCTCCCTGCTGTGCCTCGTTCCCCATCTCTCTCCCTCCACCATCTAGGTTTTTGCCACGGACATTAAGATAAACGCGGGCCACCCGCCCTCCCGTAGCCCTGCCCGCCTCCCAGACAGCAGCGAAGCCGCTCCAGGCCGGGTACCACTCTTAAGCTGTGCGTCTGTGATCGGAAGACGCACGCACACAATAGGCGCACGCCTCCCGCGTGATCCACAGTGTAACGATGGCGGATTGTACTCAGTTGCCGAATGTTTGTGGTGCTAATTTCTGCGTTGTTGTTTTTTATTTTTTTTTGCAAGAACTGAATTGAGGCAGCTCGTGGCCTTCAGCGGGACTGCCCTCCATGTGGCCTCAGCAGATAGACAAATGTGCAATGAACTCCGTGAGTCCCGCCGGGGTCGCCAGCTGTGCCTTATCCCTTTGAAAGCGATTTGGATTTCCGTCTGCAAAAGTGTTGGGCGTGGGTCTCAGCTGCTTGGGTGCTCGGGCCAGCCAGGCTCCGTCCGGTACCGGTCCTCCTCACCGAGCAAGGGCGAGGACTTGCTGGGCTGGCAAGGAAAGGTAATTCCTTTACTGTGAAAAGCTGCCCGCGTGCAATGCCCTTTCCTGCCAGGATGGGAGAGCGAGACGGGCCCTGGGGCCCTGTGCAGCCCCGTCAGGAGGCGTTGTGACGGGTCCCGGCTCTGGTGCTGTTCCCCGCCCACCCTGCCCCATCGGACCACGGTTCCAGCTTAGGAAACCAGAGCAGAGCAACCCAGGAGTGACAGCACACCCCCATGAGGCGTTCCCGAACCCCCTGGAAATTGAGTCCTGCTCTTGCCAAAGAAAAGTCTGGCTTCGGGATTCTCCCGAACCCAGAATGCCAGCATCTGCCAATGGCCCTGTCCTTCATCTCTTCAAAAGAAAAGCCATATCGGATCGTTGCCACAGGGCGCCCTGTGGGTTTTGTCTAGGTCATGTGATTCCATTTTGATTTCTCATCCCACCGAGTTCTCCTTTTATTCTGTCAATCTTTTCCTCCATTGGCCCCTTCAAAGCTGTTGTAATTTGTACTGAGTCAAAACATGTCCCATTCTCCCCAGACCACTTAGCTATGATATATTGCAATAAAATTACTTCTTATATTTGCAGAAATTCTTTCGGTGTAATTTTATTTTTTCCCCCCTCATCTATATATAATTGGACACATGTTGATGAAGAGAAAAGGAAAATGGTCAAAAGAAAACCTATGGCAAATATTCTAGGACATTAGGCCCTTTAAAATAGAATGTCAAGTGACATAATGTATACACTTCCTGAAAACCCAGTAGACGTGTTCATACGTTTCAACTGTAATGCCCAGGAAAGCGTATTTTAAAATATTTTAAACCTGTGTAACAGAGGAATAATTGTAATAGTTTTTCAATAAATCAAGATGACTGTTTCCACCGTAAACAGATGTGATCGGCTGTCTTCTTAAGTGTGACCAGGGCCTTCCCCTGCATTAAACCGATGTGTGACCCCAGTCTCAGGACAGCAGAAACTCAAAACCCTAGCCATGGTCACAGAAAATGGAAGGAAGACATGGGCCAGACCACCCGCCAAGGGAGCTCTTCCTCGGAAGACGTGGCAGGGGGCATCGCGAAGACAGAGCTGTGCCCCGAGTGCCCGTGGGCTGTGGCCAGGCAGCAGCCCTCCCGCCTCGCGGGGAAGCTTCCACAATCCTCGGTCATTCAGACCCCAAGTGCCCTCCAGGGTGCCAGGTCCCAGGCGCCTGCTCCTGCTGCCCAGCTGGACAGAAAGATGGTGCTGCCCGGCCCCCTGGCTCGCGACGGCCGATGACCCTGACAGGACGTGGTCATGTTGGCTCCCTCTTGCATCTCAGCAGCCATGTTCCTGGAGTGACTGCGTCCCCAGCAAGCATGTTCCGGAGGGAGTCCCCAGCCAGACCGCCAGGAACTTGGAGCATGAGCAATAAACGTGAACTGTTGGTCTCAGCTGTGGATGTCGCAGAGTGTGGTTACTGTCAAAGCCACTGGGTCCGTGGGCCATCGGCCAGAGCATCAGCCCCTGGTTAGGATGCAGATTCCCAGGCCCCGCGGCAGACCTGCTGAACCGAACAACTTGGGGGAGGCCCCGTCATCTGTGTTTTGAGCAGGTCGATAGGGGAGTCTGGTGCTTGGGTTTGAGATCCATCAGCCTGGACGATCCCGGAGCAGATGGGAACGTGAACCAGGAAGTGGGCACTTCTTTTCCAACACCAGTGTGAGTTGGCAGATCCCGCTGCGGGGCAGTGGAGTCAGGATCTGCCATCGGAGGATGGAAGGTGGCCCATACCCCAGGAGCAGAATGTGTGGTCAGATTGCTCTCTGTGACCTGTGAGAGCCTGCAGGCCACTCACGAGCATGTGACTTGGGAAAAGGTCGGAACCAGGGCAGTGATGCAGGGCGCCGCAGATTTGAGGGTTTCCAGGGCCCCAAAAGGCAGCCATTTCTCAGCATCCACGGTTAAAGATGAAACTGAGGGGGCTTCCCTGGCGGCTCAGTGGCAACCACGCAGAAGGCACGGGTTTAATCCCTGATCCGGGAAGAGTCCCCGCGCCACGGAGCCACGAAGCCCGTGCTCAGCAACTACTGAAGTCCAGGCGCCCTAGAGCCGTCATCTGCAACCAGAGAGGCCCCAGCTCACCGGACCTAGGGAGAGCCTGTGCGTAGCATCGAAGGCAGAACACGGCCAAAAATTAATCAATTATGTAAACCATTTAAAAAGACGGGAGCATCATGAGTAAGACCCTTCTGGGGCGACGCCCTGCAGAGTCCCCTGCTTCTCTCCGCCTCTTCCCTCTTCCAGAGACCTGACTCACGGAAGCACCTGCTGTAGGCTGGGCTGGAGGATGAGAGCCCAGAGGTGCTGGTGCAGCTGGAGCCCGGAGCCCAGTGCCCGGCGAGCACTGTGTCCTCCAGGATGGGAGCAGGGAAGCTGGACTCGCTCGAGCACCGCTCCCCCCAGTGCCAGGGTGCCCCCCTGCAGCCGCCGACACCTGGACTGGGTCTTGTGAAGATTGGAGTAGAGGCATCTCACCAGGACTTTGCTCCCCGTCTTGGGAGAGGTGAGATCTGTGTAAACAATGGGCTCCGGGGTCAAGAAAGAGAGGGTTGTCAAGGGAGGGGGTGGGGTGCCGAGCTTCCTCGCGCAGGAAAGCCGGTGCAGTCAGAGGTCAGGGCCTGGACGTCCCTGGACAGTGCTAGCCGAAGCCTGCACCTGGGTCAGCTGGAAGGTTTTTTAAAGCAGGTTCCTGTCCCTCCCTCCCCTACGTGATTCAGCAGCTCTGAAGGCTGCCGAAGACTTGTAATTCCGAAAATTCCCCAGGTGTCCTGCTGCTACTTGGAACACACGGGAATTAGCGTTGGTAGCTTATCTAGTCTCAGCTCCCACGCACCCCTGGCCACCGGAAAGGCAGGTGCCGCCTGCGTACCGGCTGTTACCAGATTTTACAAAGGCTGAAGCATATACCCAGACCCCCTCCACCCCCAACTCCCCTGATGCTAAACGTCCCCTATAGAGAAGTGTGGTCCTTCTGTATAGAATGCATCGCTTTAAAATGCAAGTCTTTAAGCCTTCTGAGGTGTTTCTTCTTATTAGCGATCCTGTGGCAGAAATCAGCTTGACACCTTGAGTTCAAGTGGCATTTATTTGGTGCAGAAAGACGGAGCCTGAGGAGGCAGGAGCGTGTGCAGGGCCCCTCTGTTGGGTGGAGGTGACAAGGGTGGTGTCCTGTCGATTTCCCCTCTTTGACCGCTTGTCAAGGGAGGAGGGGGTCTTCTCTCCTGCCTGCAGCCCCGATGGGAAGACCACAGATGGGGGACGTCCGAGGCCCACACCGTGTTTGTTTCACCCTGGTCATCTTTACGTTCCCTCTGAGATGACATGACGGGGGCTCAGGCGGAAGAGAAGGAGATGACCTGATGAGAAGAGGTCTGCAGGCGCCCAGTTCACAGTCACTGTGAGCGGTGAGGTACCCCCCACGTGTGATGATGAGAGCATCCCCACATTGGCCAGAAGAATAACAAGGACGATGAGGATACAGGCCTGGCTCGGATGTGGTGGAGGCTCTGAACGCTCTGCAGGGTGGACAGTCTGTCTTGGAGACAGGATCAAGCATTCGGGGAAAGGTTTGGGGAGCAGGAGACGGATGAGGTTGGGGCTGAGCTCTAGAGACATGGACCCGACACCGTGGTGTGGAGGAAGACCTGGCAGCAACAGAGACCGGGGAGAAGGTGCTTCGCTCAGCGGAGGAAAGAGCATTAGTGAAGGGGGGTGCCGGGCGCCGACATCCCGGTGCTGCAGGGCTGATGTCAGCCTTCCTGCTCCGTCTCCTACCAACGATTACTTTCTCAGGCACCTGGCCTCCGAGCTTTTTCTCAAACCCACCAGGATCTCGTCCTCTTGCCGTAGGACTCCCACCCGGAACACCGCGTGTCTCACCCATGCCTCTCAGCTCCCTGCTCAAATGTCACCTTTCCTGAGAGGCGTTGAGGGACGAAGAGCTTAGAACAACTTGCTCCCCAGACGTCTTGGGTCTGATTGCTGGAAGACGGCTTTCGTTGCGCTAACCCTCCTGCAATAAAGTCTAAGAGTTGCCGGTGAAAATACAGTTACTAGAAGGCAACGGAGAGGGACAAAAGAGCAGATGGGAACTGGATGTGGGCTAAGAAGGACAGCCACCCTGACCTCCTGAGGGCCCCCTGGCCCATGGGTGCAGGGTAGCACCTCTGTCTCAGGAGACAGAGGCTGTCTCGGAGGCTGTCTCACTGGGCTGGGGACTTGGGCGGAGATCCAGGCTCCCAGCTGGGCAGGGGGTAGAACCTCCTAAACAGGAAGCCATGTTGCGAAAGCCCCCGGGACTGCTGCAAATACTGTCCTGTCCCTGCCGACGGTCGACCAGAACGTGCGGTGAGGGGAGGGGGAGATGGTCAGGACGCACCGCTGGGCGGGGGCCAGCTGGGAGGCCCACACAGCTGAGAGGAGGCGTCAGCACTGCCCAGGGTTGGAGGCAGTTTGAGTTCAACTCCCACCATTTTGGATGGATTTGATAAACACCTCAGGCTTCCTCCAGGGAGCCCAACCCTTAAGTAAGAGGATAGTATCCCAGGCCTGAGATTAAGGCCTGGGATTAAGGGCAAAATAGAGCCACAATAACAAACCTAGAGCCAAGACCGCCAGGCTCAAATGATCCCGCGCACCTGCCTGCCAGCACCAAGCTCAGTTTGCTTCTGAGGAAGCTCAGAATGCAGACCCTGGGACTCAGTATCCATCTGGTTCAGAATTAAGACTCACTGGACACATAAGAAAGGAAAACATGACCCATGGTCAAGTGGGGAAAGTAGAAACAAATGAACAGTCACCTCCAAATTTACAGACAAGTACTTCGAAATAAGTAGGATAAATGTGTTAAATAATACATGAGAAAAGGTGGATATAGTGAGTAAAGAAATGGGACATTTCAAGAGAGATAAGAAAACTAAAGCATGAACAAATTGTAAATATTAGAAACAAAAATTGCAATATATGAAATAAAATATTCATTGGATAAAGAAGACGTACAGATGACTGATAGGCATGTTAAAAAAAGTGTTCATTGTTGCTAATTATCAGAAAAATCAAAACTGCAGTGAGGTATCCCCTCACACCAGTCAGAATGGCCATCATTTAAAAATCTACAAACAATAAATGCTGGAGAGGGTGTGGAGAAAAGGGAACCCCCTACATACTGGTGGGAAAGTAAATCAGTGCAACCACTATGGAGAACAGTCTGAAAGTTCCGAAAAAAGCTAGAAATAGAACTACCGGCAATACCACTCCTGGGCATGTATCTGGAGAAAACATGATCCAAAAAGACACATGCACCCCAATACTCACTGCAGCACCATTTACAACAGCCGAGACAGAGCAGTGACTTAAATGTCCATCGACAGGTGAGTGGGTAATGAAGACGTGGTATATATAGATCAACGGAATATCACTCAGCCATAAAAAAGAATGAAAAATGCCATTTGCTGCAATGTGGATGGACCCAGAGATTATCACTTAAATAAGTAGGCCAGACAAAGACAAATTTGATATCACTTATAGGTGAAATCTAAAAAATGATACAAATGAACTTATTTACAAAGCAGAAACAGACTCACAGATAGAGAAGACAAAGTTACCCCCTAGGGAAGGGGAAGTGGGCGGGATAAATTGGGAGCTGGGGACTAGCAGATACAAGCTATTACATATAAAACAATGAACAACAAAGTCCTGAAAATCACAGGGAACCATGTCAGTATCTTATAATAACCTGCAGTGGAAAGGAATACGAAAACCTGAATCACCTTTCGGTACACCAGAAACTAACACAGCATTGTAAATCAACTAAACTTCACAGACTGTTTTAAAAACAAAAAGAGAGCGTATTTGTTGCCAAGCAGATCACATAACCAGGAACGTGGATGGAAGTCCTTCATATCGTGTCTCGTCGGTGGTGCACGTGGCTTTCAGCTACATCAGAGCTCACCTTGCAGTAGCGTTATGTAGTTGTTCGTCTGCTTAATTTTTCTGTCTCCCCTAATAGCTCAGGCGCCCAGCGTGCAGGGACCTTCTATGTCTCCCTCTGTGTCAGGGGGCCCAGAGCAGCACCTGGCACACAGCGGGTGTTCGCTAAATACCCCTTTCTCTCCTGCTGGTTGTTGTTCAGTCTTGTCTGACTCTTTGCGACCCCATGGATTGCAGCACGCCAGGCCTCCCTGTCCATCACCAACTCCCAGAGCTTGCTCAAACCCATGTCCATCGAATCGGTGATGCCATCCAGCCATCTCATCCTCTGTCGTCCCCTTCTCCTCCTGCCCTCAGTCTTTCCCAGCATCAGGGTCTTTTCCAATGAGTCATCCCTTCCCATCAGGTGGCCAAAGTATTGGAGCTTCAGCATCAGTCCTTCCTCTCGCTGGAGAGACCAGACAGGAAGCGGAATCCCAGTGTGCTGGCCCAGGGCGTGCTTCCGGAGCTGCAGCGAGTTCTGAAATTCGGGAGCAGGACTCGCCCTTGTGCAAGGCGGCCAGTGACAGGACTTGCCTTTTTGGCCGTCATCCTCGGTTGATCCTTTCGCTTGTGGCCTGAACAGCTCTTCAGCTCCAGTGAGGAGCCTCGAAGGACCGCTGGGAATGTTTAATTCCGGTGCGGGGACCCTTAGAGATGAGGGCTGAGCAGGAAAACGTGACCTGCAGCAGGAGCCCAGGCACAGGTTTGCAAAGCCTCCCTGTGGGGGCAGGGATGTGCGCCAGAAGCCGGAGGGCAGGGCGGGGTGGGGCCGGGTGGGGGGGGGGAGGGGGCGCCAGCATGCCAGCGCCTCAGGGGAGCAGAGTTCTAGTCCTGCCTCCCCACTAGCAGGCCGTGCGCCCCAGGCCGTGTCTTTCCTTTCTGCATCTCCATTTTCCATCCCTTCCTAGACGTGTTCTCCAAAGCACCCGGCGGAGCCAGGCCTGTTCCTCACCGTGTGGGTCTCTCTCCCCTCTGTGATGCATCATTGCTGACTCTTGTTCCCCTTCTGGCACAGAGAAGATTTCTCTGTGTGCGACTATCTTTTTAAATTAATTCAAATGCAGTTTGTTCAATTTACTAAAATTATACATGCTAAAGTCCAGCAATTCCTTCAGCTTTTAAGTTGGATGTATCAAGCTCATTCTATGTAAAAAGGCACATTTGAATTTCTTCCTTTACGGGACCTGTGAGTGATTCCTGTTCCACTGACTGACTCAGTTAACAGCTTTCAACGTTTTAATTGCATTTTCAAAATGAATGTATTCACATCTGGGCTCTTGCGCTTCAGTTGTCTGCCTTTAATGAAACCTTCTGAGTTGAAGCTAATTTTTAGGGATCTACTAATGTACACATACAAATGTGATGAATTTAGGGGCCTCTTAACTCTCAACTATAAACAATAAACAAAACAGCAATATTTCCCCATAAAATTGCTAACGTGTTCTGTTACTCAAGGTCACGTTTTCAGCTGGATTATCAGGTTCTTCTTTTAACAGACCAGATTCTCTGAACTAAAGCTGGTACTTCCCTGGTGGGCTTCTCTCATAGCTCAGCTGGTAAAGAATCCACCTGCAATACAGGAGACCTGGGTTCAATCCCTGGGTTGGGAAGATCCCCTGGAGAAGGGAAAGGCTATCCATTGCAGCACTCTGGCCTGGAGAACTCCATGGACTGTATCGTCCCTGGGGTCGCAGAGAGTCGGAGACGACCGAGCGGCTTTCACAAACCGGTACCGCAAACATCAAATGGGGCATGAGTTTCTTTCTTTTAAAGGTTTATATATTTATGTACACTTGTGGCTGAGCTGGGTCTTCGCTGTCGTGGTGACTTTAGTTGTAGCAGCGGGGCATCCTCTCTAGCTGCGGTGCGCAGGCTTCTCGTCTCGGGGACCTCCCCCATTACAGAGCGTGGGCTCTGGGTGCGCAGGCCTCAGCCGTCGCCGCTGGCAGGCTCAGCGGTTGTGGTGCACGGCCTCAGTTGCTCCACAGCAGGTGGGATCTTCCTGGACCAAGGATCGAACCGGTGTCCCCTGCGTTAGCAGGCAGATTCTTAACCACTGAGCCACCAGGAAAGCCCAATGCCAGTTTTTTTACGCTAGAACATTAACACTGTGAGTACCACCTCTTGCCCCGTCTGTGCCCGGGGAAAAGCTCAGCCCAGCCGGAGGGCAGTCCCCACCCATGCAGCGCGGGAGCCAAGGGGCCTCCTTCCGGCCCCAGCTCGGCGTCTCTCCCTCCTGTTCTGTGTGCACATCCCCAGGGAGGCTGCCTCTCCCGCCGAGCCCACCCCACGATGGGTGGACTCTGGCATCTCCTGCTCTTGGAAGTTCACATCCCGGCAGCAGCCCACCCCCCAGCCATGACCTGCCACTTCGGTGGATTGATTGTTCTGAGCGGTGGATGCCTCGCAGTTGCTGTCGCCCAGCTGTGCCTGACTCTTTGTGACCCCACGACTGCAGCCGTCCAGGCTCCCCTGTCTTTCTGGAGCTTATTCGAACTCATGTCCATTGAGTCAGTGATGTCATCCAACCATCTCATCCTCTGTCACCCCCTTCTCCTCCTGCCCTCAATCTTTCCCAGCATCAGGGTCTCTTCCAATGGGTCGGATTTTCACGTTAGGTCCCAAAGTATTGCAACTTCAGCTTCAGAATCCGTCTTTCCAATGAAAATTCAGAGCTGATTTCCTTTAGGGTTGACCGGTTTGACCTCCTTGCAGTCCAAGGGACTCTCAAGAGGCGCTAGAAAACCAGGAAATACAGGGCTGGCGTCCTCCGAACTCCCTCCAGGAGGAGCTCAGTTGTCAGCCCCTCCTGGTGGGGTGGGCTCCATCAACAGGGAAGACTGACTCTTGACTCATCCCGGCAGAGGAGACCAGAGGTCCAGCCCACACTCAGACATTGTGCGGTGGGCCCTCAGCTCGGGCGGCCTGTTGTCAGCCCTGCAGGGCCCTCGGGCCCAGGACGAGCCTTTAGCAGCTCTGTGTCCTCTGCAAAGGTGAAGCTGGGGGTCTGGAGGGCTCCAACGAGCTCTCCGTTCTCTGAGGCTGCCCAGGGCTGCCCGGAGCTGCAGGGCCCGGGGAGAGAGGCACCAGCCAGTCCTGGGAGCCTCTGTCAAGGGCGGAGCGGGTGGGAGCCCGCAGGGGGCTGTGCCGTGGCCGGGGCATCAGCTCGGGCCTGGGGAAGCAGAGAGACCCTGCTAGTGTCCTGGCTCTGCTTCTTCCATGTGATGTTGGTGGGGAGTTAACCTCACCGGTTTCTTCATCCACACAGTAACGTAACACCACGCACAGCTGAGCATGCCCACGAGGCTGGCGTGACCCAGGACACGGTCCAACAAGCTGTGGGTTTTATCTACTACTATTGTCGGTGATCATGGGGAAGGATGGCAATTCAGCCCGTTTCCCTGAAGGTTCAGTTCCCGTTCTTATTATTGGAGCTCTCTCTTGAGGAATGAGAGTTTTTGGACAGTGAGGGCCACGCTCCCCCAAGTGAGAGGATGCTGGTTAGCTGGGAGGAGCAGACCAGATGAGGGGATACCAAGGCCGCCACACCAGCAGAGGGACGCTCCCTGGGGTCACGCGAGAGGCAGCCCTCCGTGTTGTGCAGTGCACAGCATGCACACCCGCACAGGGCAGCCCTGACCAGGACCAGCGTCTGGGACCTCCCAATCCTGGGTGCCAGCCGGGCTACTTCTCCTTCTGAGCAGGTGATTCCCTGACTCACAACAATAGCACCTTCTCTGCCAAAGACAAGACAACGACAAAATTCTGGAAACTGTGCGGTGCGGTTCCAGGGGCCTGGTGGTATGACTATCACCTGTTGAACCTGAATGGGCACTACCTCGGGGGTCCCATGAGAGCTTTGCAAACAACATGAACTGGTGGTGGGGGGAAGTGTGCAACGAGAGCGCCACGGTGTCAGAATTGAAGATACAGGCCACCAAGGGCAGTGCCCATCGGCCAGGGCCCCTGGGAACAGCTCCCTCCACACGCACCGCTGGGGGCGGCTCGTCCAGAGCCCTCTCTCGGAAGGGGACGCGGGGCTCCTCACTATCCTCACAGGAGCGGAAGAGCTGCTTCCTGTCCGCTGGGCCGGAGCCTCATGCTCTGAGCCACCAGCAACTTCCAGCCCTCTGCCCCCTGCGAGGATGAGAGTAACTGCCAGCCCAGGTCTCACCAGGCCCGTGTTCTCGATGAAGACACTCACTTCCCCGACAGCAGGCAGATCTGGGCTGCCTTCGTCACCACCCTGCTCTGACCGCCAGTCCCGCGGCCCCTGTCCGCCCAGGTGTCCTCTGAGCTGAGGGCGTTTCCAGGGCTCTGCGACCAGAGTCGTGGAGCAGGGCCCCGTGGGGACGCGTGCCAGTCGAGTCCCACCGCCCCCCTGCTGGCCGCACTGCCTTCAGGCAATCCCACGCTCAGGCCCAGCGGAGGGCTGGAGGCCAAGCCAGGTGACCGCACGTTCTAGAGTCTTCATGCTCGGCCCTTTGAGAGAGTGTCCCCCGACCCGGGCTCAGAGGTGAAGTGACCTGTGCGGGCCCAGGCCCCCGGCCCAGCCGCCCCTGCAGGTCCATGCCGCCCAGGCTCCCGGCCCCCATCCCCCGTCAAGTGCCCGGTGGCCAGCCTGTCCTGGCGGGGGCCAGCTCGTAACACTTGCCCGGCTATCTGTGTCCCTGTCAGTCCTCTTGTGTCTGTTCTAGCTGCGTCATCTACTCAGAAAATCCAGAAAGGTCCCAGATGGTTGCTACCCGCTTGCTCCTCGAGGTCCCTTAGACGGCTCCTAGCAGCAGCAGCTGCTCTAAGAAGCACACAGAACCATGGAAGGTGCAGCATGTCTGGGGGCGCCGTGGCCTGAGATCTGAGCCACTGCTCCCGGAACCCACGCCCACTCATGCATCTCCTTGTGCTGCCCGAGGGCCTGAGATGGGCCAGAGCAGGATGGAGGGGGCCAGCCTGGGGCGGGTGGGGGGTGGTCCTCCTTCCCCCGGGCCTGAGGACAGGCCCACACCCACTCACCAGGGGCCAGACTGGGCCCCAAGACAAAACTGACAAACTGGGAAATGCAGTGATTCAACATGACGTCAGGGGTTCTGCCGCCACAACATTATCCCCATCACCTCTTCTTTCCCTAAAGACCTGCTCCTTAACCTCTGGGCAGGAGGGCAGTCCTGCTGGGTGTGGACTCTGCTTGGGAACACAGAATGCAGCTCTTCACTCGCCAGGCCCGGGCTCTGATGCACCATCGTCCGGGGCAGCTAAGACCTTGCCTGCATCCCCGGGAGCCACAGTCAGGACCAAGAGCCGGGCTTGGGGACTCTCCCACACACCCGCCGCCCTGACATGCCCGTAGCATCTGCGGAAGGGACTGAGCCTCCGGCAGTGGAGAAACGCCCACTGGCCCAGCTGGAAAAGGCAGGACTAGAATCTGACCCTGCGTCTCGGCCTCTCGGGCTTCCAGGTGGCTCAGGGGTAAGGAATCCACCTCCCGGGGCAGAAGACGCAGGAGGCCTGGGCTCAGTCCCTGGGTCGGGAAGATGCCCTGGAGAAGGGAATGGCTCCTCATTCCAGTGTTCTTCGAGGAGCACTCCATGGACAGAGGAGCCTGGCGGGCTTCAGTCGTCCTCGGGATCGTCAGAGCTAGACACAAGTTAACGACCAAGCATGCACTTGGCCTCTCAGTCCTAGAACTAAGCTTCTCCTGGAAAGGAGCCTCCTTTATAGACGTTATAATTAATATCATGAAGTTGAATTGTGAGCAATCCCTCTTGAGAAAAAAATAATTTCTTACATGTCATGTCATTATTGTGGAAGGCAAAAATAAAACTCTTAAACAAGAAACACTCTTTACTTGACAAGCCAGAAAATTTTTAAGTGTTAGGTTTAAAATCTGCTTAATTGAAAGATGGGCTGAAAATATAATGGGCTAAAAGATGGGAAAATAGAATGGGAGAAAGATGGGCTAAAAAAATAATTTTCATAAATAATGTGAGCCTTGCTATAATTTATTTATAAATACTCTTTTGCTTTGGGGACTTGAGAAGACTTTATTTTTTAAAGACTTGTGAAAATGAGGTCAAACGTACTCGGGCGAGCAAGGGGCTTGGGAACTAACTTGTAGTAACGAGTTCACTTGTACTGTGTGTGCATCCACCTTGCGTATGTGTGCGTGTCCCCACGTGGGGGCCGCGGAAACGTGTAACAGCTGGAGGGCATCTGAAGAGCCAGGAGTCCCCGAGGAGGGAAGGTGCGGGTCCTGTCTCCCCCAGGCCCCCGGCACTGCCTTCCGGGAGCAGGGCTTTGGGGCGGGCTGGGAGCCCAAGCCCGGGCCAGCCGGGTCCCTCGACGGGCCCTGCCCTCCCCTCCTGCTCTTCCAAGGGCCCGGGCCTGCGCTGGGGGAGACGGAGGCAGAGGGCTGGGGGTGGGAGGGTGTACTGAGCACAGCGTGGTTCTTCCTGGCGGCCGTGACCTCTGCGGCGGGGCGGGCACAGGCCCAGCCTGGCGGGACCGGCTCTGGTGGCCGTGACCCCCGACAGCCCCTAGAGAGGTGAGCGCCACTGAGACACCGCTTGTCTGGATGGCCCTGGCAGCCTGCCCGGAAGTCCGGCCGCAGGAGGAGGGTGGGCCTCCCGATCCAGGCGAGCGAGGCTGGCCCCCACCCCAAGAGACCCCCTCCGAGACGAAGTGAGAGTGCCTCCTGGGGACGGGGCACACCCCTCCCCTGGGTTTCCGTTAGGGTCCCAGAGAGAGCGGCTGATCTCAAACACAGCGAAGTTTCGGTTTCAGCCGGTGACAGGCGGGGACTCTGCACCAGCACAGCGCTGGGCTCCCTGGGCTCCGCCAGGCTCAGGCGGTGTAACCTGGGGTAAGTCACTGGCCTTCTCTGAGTCTTCTTTGTCATGTGACTCGCAGACCCGTGGATTGACGATGATAAGTGGGAAACGTGGGGTCGATGGGGCTTCCCTGGTGGCTGAGTGGTAAACAGTTCGGTGGTCAATGCAGGAGATGCAAGAGATGCCAGTTAGATTCAAGGGTTGGGAAGATCTCTTGGAGGAGAAAATGACAACCCACTCTGTATTCTTGCCTGGGAAATCCCACGGGCGGAGGAGCCTGGCAGGCTACAACCTATGGGGTCGCCAAGAGTCGGGCATGACTGAACGACTGAGCCCGCAGCGGGGTCAGTGCCCGTGAGGAGTCATCACCCAGGCCTCCCCGCTGGCCTGATCCCCCCCCAAGCGGCCTCTTCCTGACTCTAGGGCCACCCTCCGTGGACTGGCCACCTGCCTGCCTCCTCCTGAGCCAGCCTCTGTTCCTGGTGGGAGCTTCACAGCCTGGGCAGAGGAGCCCGCTGGCTGGGGTCTGTTGTAACCCCCTCCCCACCCCAGCCTCCCTCCCTGCCCACGACCCTTGGATGCCCCGTCGGGGTGTGTCCTGGGGACCCCGCTCTGCTGGGCACACCGGCCAGAACGGGGACTGGGGGGTGGCCCCTCAGGTGGGCAGGCCCTTCCATCGCCTGCTGCTCACAGGCACCCCGGGTGTGAGGTCAGCGCTGCAGCCAACCTATCCACCTTCTCTGCCATCAGAACCCACTGGGGGAACAGGCTTCCCCTGCCTCTTTCCCGGCCTGAGGAACATCACCCCTCCCTCCAGTAACGCTGAACTTTGGAGCTGGGACTCTCCGCAAAGCCTGAAACCAGCCTGATAGGCTCGCCCGGGCCCCCCTTCCTGTTTCCTTCACCATGAGGTTACAAGTTTTTCCAACGATTCCACACCTCAAGAACCATTTACAAGAAAGGGATTGGAAAGGCCATCTGGTCACATTCAGGCTTGGCTGGGCCGGGGTAGAACGCAGCCCTGCCCACCGGAAACGGGGTGCCTTCAGGCTGCACTCGTGATGGTGAGGGGTCCAGACCCAGGGCGGGAGCCGTGCTCCTCTCTGCACTCCTGCGCCCTGGGGTCGGAGTTTTACACTTGAAAGCGGCCCAGGAGGGAGCGTCACTAGGATGGGAGAGACGAGCTGGGAGCCAGACTTTTAGGGGGAAGGAGGATGGCCTCCCCGGAGCAGGAGCCGGGCCTGGGGCAGCATGCCCCCCCAGGAGGAGGAGCCCTGTCCCGGGGCTCACAGGCCCCTCTCCCCCCACCCCCACACCCAGAGTTATGTCCTAGGCCTCCATCCTCTCCCCGGAGACTCTGTTCAGGAAGAGCGGGGTGGCCGCCTTGTCCAGGTCACCCTGGGTCCTCCCAGTTTTAGCACTGAGCATCCCACATCCTGGAAAACCCCTCAGAGCTGGACAAACCAGGGGCGTTGGTCGCCACGAGGGGAGGCTCATGGACGTTCAAACTGCAGCCCGCGGGACTCCCCTGGCGAAGCAGTGGTTAAGATTTCGCCTTCCAGTGCAGGGAGCTGGGGAGCCAGGATCTCAGTTGCCTCTGGGCCTAAAAACCAAAACATAAAACAAACAATGTTGTGACAAATTCAGAACAGATTTTAAAAATGGTCCACATCAAAAAGTTATAGAACAAGCCAACAACTCCATCCCAGCCTTTAGCAACAGAGGAAGGCCCTCAGGCCTGCACCCCCTTTCCCCAAGGCCGGGGCGGCCTTCTCTTTCCTTCACTATGTTTGGTTAGTCGCTGAGTCGTGTCTGACTCTTTGTGACCCTGCAGACTGCGGCCTGCCAGGCTCCTCTGTCAGTGGGATGTCCCAGGCAAGAATCCTGGAGTGGGTTGCCGTTTCCTCCTCCAGGGGATCTTCCCGTCCCAGGAATCGACCCATGTCTTCTCCAGGCAGATTCTCTACCATCTGAGACACTGGGAAACCCACTTTCTTCACTGGAACGGCTCTACCGGATTAGTGAGCAAAGACAAGAGCAAGCTCCCCACCGCCACCCCTCAGCGGGCATCTGCAAAGTCCTCTTTGGTGGGTGGGCGAGTCTACGCCCCTTGGAAGGAGCGCCCGGTCTAGTGGGGGGCCCCCGTGAGTGAGGTAAAGACTCATGTAGGGGTGCACGCAGGGAGCCTCCTGTCTTTCTTTCACCCCAGCCTGACTCTCAGCGCATCCCACCTCGCTGCCTGCCCAGCCTGGCTGGACTCCCACGCTTATAAAGCTACCTGCACGTGGACGGCTGAGGGAGGCCGTGCATCCTCCGGCCCGACAGGCCCCTGAGAGCCCCTGGGCTCCCAGCGGGGAAGCCCGCGCCCCTCAGCCTGCCTGCTTGTCACAGCGGCTGTCAGCGCAGACATCTCAGACGGGAGTCACCTCGGAAGAGCAGCGGCCAGAGCGAGGGGCGGGGAGGAAGGTGGAAACGTGTTCGACGCGAGCGCTGCTTCTGATAACGCGGGAGGCGGTTCCGCAGAGGGGCCTCTGGGGCTCCAAGGAAAGACCGTGCAGATCCGGAACGTGCGTGCTTCTCTGCCTCGGCAGTCTGAGGAGGCACTGCAGAGAAGGGGAAGGTCCTAGGGAAAAATCAAGCCATTTGCCAGCAGGAAAAATGAAGTGAAGAGTCCAGCAAACTGAGGTCTTAGCAAGTTGGAAAACACCTAAACATCGCTAGACCCCCAAAGGAAGGGATGGACCTTTTTCAAAGCCCTTGAGTTGCAAAGAGCAGTGAAGTGTTTTTTATTTTGGGGATAGAGTGACTCAGCCTTGGGAGTAAGATCTTTTCTGCCCAAGCCTGGGAGCTCCGAGCAAACTCCCGTTAAGATGGCAGATCCGGGGAGGCATGGAGGTGGAGCAAAGAAGGGACCAGACGTGTCTCAGGACGGAGGAGCCAGGCTCTGGGGAAGGGGTCGGGGGGCCTGGATCACTGCAGGGTTCACCAGCCCCCCAGGCCCTGTGGGACCATGACAGGTTTGTATGACGTCACGGGGCTGAGATATGAAGTTGTGTATTAAACAGACAGCTGTCACTTACTTACGTTTACAAAGAGGTGGCCGGGGGAGGGGCAAAGAGCAGGGAGGCGAGAGGGGAGACCTGCAACCTCGCCCTTGCCCTAAATCCAGCTCTGGGCTCTGAGCCGACCTTCCTCCGGCAACTTCCTATCCATTTCTTCTGCCACCCTGGAGCTACTCAGCTTGGTCGTCATTGTCACAGTGACTAATCAACCATATGGGTGGGGGGGGGGGGCGGCCAATTATCTGATTCCTGGAGCCTTGCAGGAGGCTGCAAGCCCCTCCACCCCCGCCGCCCCCTCCCAACTCCAACGTGTGGCACACGTCCCAGCCAGGAAGGCAGGAGAGCTTGGAACCATCTGGAAGTGTCCATCTGTCCCAAGGGAATGAGCACAGCGCTCCCAGAGCCCTGCGCCTGCAAGAGAGCTGGCCTACATTTTAATTGGGGTTGAAATAGAAATCGTCAGAGTCTGGGGATGGAAGCGAGGCGCAGTTGCTCCAGTCCATGCTTTCAGGCTCAGCGAGGACCAGCGCCCCTGTAGCCCCAGATGCACACCCACTCGCTCCTGGCCCAGCACCCCATGGGCGGGGAACCCTGCTGCCCCCTTGGAGCACTTTGCAGTGAGGCCGGAGCAGCTGTCTGACCTCGGGCGCGCCCCTGCCTCTGCATTTGGCCCTGCCTCTCGGGAGAGTTCTTCCACCAGAGGGCCGGGTGCCCGGGGCCGCAGGATGTCCACGCTGTGTACCCACCACCCTCGGACAGGCCCCATCGACCAGTGGCCTAGACAGAGGAGCTGAGGACAGAGACATCCTCAGAAAACGAAACAGGAAGCCGTGCTCACCCGGCAGGCTGTGAGGCTCTCGGGGCGGCGGCCCCGTAACTGAGCAGGGCTTTCTGGGTCTGACAAGCGCGGGTGTTGTGAGCGGCCGGGGTGTGTCCTGGTTGCTCGGCCGATAACTCGTGTGACTCAGACAGAAACGTCCTCCCGTGAATTAGCTCCGCTCTGCCCTCCTGCAGCACACTGTCTCCTTCCAGACAAGCTCTGTCTGACGGGCCAGAGACCCAGGGCTTTCATTTGCTTGCCCTGAGATCATCCACAAGCGCACTTAGCCCTGAAGATAGCGTATTAGTGGGTTCCAAGGCTTTTCCACTTCACCCCAAACTCTGTCTGCACGTTTCTGTTTGGCACCAGTGAACAGAGGCCGAGTTTCGGCAACAGCACGTCAAGAGGGATAAAGGCTATGCAGCTGCATAAGAGCAAGGTCCGGCAGGGTGTTCAAAAAAGACAAAGTGTGTGCAGGACAAGGGGGACGATGAAGCCGGGGGCAGGGAGCTTACGGGGCCGAAAGACCTTCCTGGTCAGTGGCAGAGGGCAGAGGTGGACGGGGCTCCTCAGATACAGACACCCCGAGAGTAGGGGAATGTGTCCCCAGCACAAGCTGGGAGAGGGGAGTTCGGGCAATTAAAGTATTCACTAATAAGAGAGAGGTGACGAGAACGAGCCTGGGAGAGCGAGCCCGTCCACTGAAGCCCCGTGGTGGGGTTTCTCTGCTTGGGAGCGGGTGCTGGGAACAGTCCTGGGGGGTTGCTTAAATAAACACCCTCTGCCTCCCCTAGGTGCCAGGGCGGAGCTGTTCTAACCATCACTGAGTTTTGAGGATTTGAGTCTGATAGGCACTTGTGTTTAGGAGAGACTCGGCTTTTCTAAAATAACAGTTGAGTTCTGAAAGCTACATATTCAAAAACTTTGCCTAATCTTTCACATTCAACATACGCATCTCATTTTCCATTTGTAAGACCTGCAAATCTTAACAGTCACTTTTAAGGGTCTTTGAATGCTACAAATCTAGTTCATTAAACCTTCAAAACTCTGAATTGTGATAATAAGGGTAATATATTAAATTTCTTCTTAGGCATTTCAATTGCCTAGTGGACAAAACCTTCTTAGTAGTAATTAATTTTTAGAGATCTAATGATTTCACTTACAAATGCAATGAACCCAGAGTTTCTTACGTATTCTAGTCCTGTGAATAAACGTACTAAGATTTCTAGATAGCATTACAAGGCTAAGTCAACTGGATAATTACATATTTAACTCTGGATTTATGAGGCTTTCTTTACAATAGACCAGGTTCTTTAAAGCTTAAGGGACCATGAGATTTCAAAGCTACCCAGATATCTTAATATGAAAGTCCAAATTTTAGGGCTTTGGGTATATTAATTGCTTCTAGACTTACAAGTCTTCCTGGGTTTATAAGATGCTTACCTATTAAGGGAGAAAAGTGCGGTTTTAACTAGCAGGCTTTGCTTCTAATGAGAGGTGGTGGTCAGCGCCTCGTGGGGTCCATTCAGCCCTGGGTGGGCTGCATCTCCTCAGTTACTGAGTCGGCGACCGTGGACATCAGGAAAAGACGCGCAGGTTGCCCGCCTCCCTAGATCTAGGGTGTGCACTTTCTTTACACATAGTTATAGAATTGTGAAGTGTGTACACGAAAGTCCCTAAGAGGAAAAGTGAGATCTGGCTGCTTTTGTTACCGTGTGGCCCACAGGCTTGTCATCACCGCTCAGAATCCCAAATGCCCGCGGGGTCCCTGTCACCACTGCATCCCACCCAAGTACAAACACCCTCTTGTCTTCCTGGTATATGTTTACCACCTAAGCTGTTGTTGTTCAGTAGCTAAGCCATGTCTGACTCTTTACAGCCCCATGGACTGCAGCACACCAGGCTTCCCCGTCCATCACCAACTCCCGGAGCTTGCTCAGACTCACGTCCACCGAGTCAGTGATGCCGTCCAACCATCTCATCCTCTGTCATCCCCTTCTCCTCCCGCCTTCAATCTTTCCCAGATCAGGGTCTTTTCCAGTGAATCAGCTCTTCGCATCAGGTGGCCAAAGACTGGAGCTTCAGCATCAGTCCTTCCAATGAGTATTCAGGATTGATTTCCTTTAGGATGGAGAGGTTGGATCTCCTTGCAGTCCAACTGACTCTCCAGAGTCTTCTCCAGCACCACAGTTCAAAAGCATCCATTCTTCGGCACTCAGCCCTTTGTGGCCTAGCTCCCCATAAACTGCGGGTCTCTTTAACTTGGAAACCAGCCTTGTGCGGTGCGGAGCCGGCACCAGGCCCGCTCCTCAGCCCGGGGTCCCCCCGGCCCAGCCGCCGCGTCATGTCTCCACCCTGGGTGTGGTCACAGCTGTCCAGTTCTCACGGCCGAGTGGCATCTGCCACACAGCTGTGTTTAGATGACTATCTGCCCTCTTCCGGTGGCCTCAGGTGGTTGCCAGACTGGGGCTGTTGTGAAGAGTTTCGCCATAGACTGTCCTGCCTGTTATGCCCGATGTCCGAATCCCCGAGCGGGAAGAGAGAAGGCCTCCAAGACAGTGCAACTCGCCAAAAGGGAAGTTTATTGCTGACTCGAGTCAGGGCTCCTGCCGCATCCAACACAGTGGTGCAGGTCAGAGAGCCCCGAGCCCAAGCTGTTACACAAATTTATAAGGTGAGCACACGCCATTGGTAGTTGGTTTAAGCGGAGTGGTTACAAGTTTGCAAAGCAATTTCATTGGTCAAACCCACTCAAAACTTTCGCGCTCGAGGGACTTTCCCGGGGGTTTCCACCCCGCTCCTAATTGGCAAACAGCGGTCAGTGTTAAGCTGATTGGTTGTATCCAGGTGGCCTGATAATCTTACCACCCAGAAGTAGGAAGGCCTACTCCTAATCTAAGCTGCCTGCCATGGCGTTACTTCTGCTCGCCTCACACTGCCCATGGTCCCTGAGGCACATGACGCTCATTTCCACGTCAGGCAGTGGAATTGCCAGTTATGGGCCTGTGTGTCTTCTGCTCTAATAATTAGTAGCACACTCTTTCCCAAGTTGGTGGCTTCAGTTCACGCTGCTGCCCACAGTATGTGTAATCCCCCCAACCCTGCTGCATCCCTGACACTTGGTGTGATCAGTTTTCCAAATTTTATCGGTCCTGACGAGTGTGGAATAGCATCTCACTTTGATTATAATTTGCAACAAAATCGAGAAGCTTTTACAAGTGTATTGGTCCTGTGTGTATCATTTTTTGTGAAGTGTCTGCTCAAATCTCTTAACCCTTCTTACTGAGCAATTAAAATTCTGTTGATTGGTAGTTCTTTGGGCTTCCCTGGTGATTCAGCAGTGAAGAATCTGCCTGCAATGCAGGAGGCGTGGGATGGAGAAGATGCCCTGAGGAAGAGAATGGTTACCCACTCCGGTATTCCTGCCTGGAGAACTCCATGGATAGAGGAGCCTGGCAGTCTGCAGTCCATGAGCTCACAAAGAATCGGACATGACTTAGCAACTAGGCAACAAGAAGGAGTTCTTTAAATACTCTGGGTGTGAGATCATGCTGTTTTTTTTAATGGGTCATGGCAGACAGAATATGCTCCCCCTGCTAAAGAGCCCCTGATCCCCAGGTGGACGTGCGTCACCTTACACGGTGACGGTGACTTGGCAGAGGTGCCTAAATGGAGGATCTGGAGACAAGAGAGGGCCTGTGATACCGGGTGGGCCGGTCGGATGCCGGAGACTTCCAGAGCAGAGAGGCTTTCCCCACCACACCCAGAGGGGCGGCGACCCGGAAGCAGGGCCGGAGGGCGGTGCTCCTGCCCTCTGAAGACCGGGAGGGCCCTGAGCCAAGGAGGGCCAGGAGCCTGCGGCAGCTGGAACCGGCGAGAGAACAGACCCTCCCCGGAGCCTAGAGAAGGAACCGGCGCCCGAGCCGAGTTGCTCCCAGTCCCGTCATACCCACACCCGACGTCCAGCCTGCACGGCCCGTGGCGACACGTTTCCCTCGTGCTTTAGGCCACTGAGCTGCAGGTAAGGGGTTGGGGCAGCAGTGGGAAAATAGCAACCTACGTGTCACAAAGGGCGTCCCTGGGAGCCCGGTGGTAAAGGGCCTGCCTGCCAAGGCCGGATGCAGGAGGCCCGGGTTCGATCCCTGGGTCAGGAAGAGCCCCTGGAGGAGGCCATGGCAACCCACTCCAGTATCCTTGCCTGGGAATCCCGTGGGCAGAGGAGCCCGGCGGGCTACAGTCCACGGGGTCGCAAAGAGCTGGACACAGCAGCGCGCACACACACACACAGACACACACACACAGAGACACACGCACGCACGCACGCACACACAGACACACACACAGAGACACACACACACAGACACACACACACACACACACACACACGCACGTTGCGAGGGATTTCTGTCCCTGGGTGAGTTTCCTTCTGTTTCCTACGTGGTCCTTTGATAAACAGAGGCTCCCATCAACCTTGCCCTTTCCACCCCGCCCCTCTGGAGTCTCGGGTAAGAGACGTCTCCCTGCCTGAGAGACAGAGAGCCCTCCTCCGTCTCCCATCAGGCTGTGGAGCTTCGCACACGGAGGTCTGTGATCGTCCAGGGCCCGAGGCTCCTGCCCTGGGGTTTGCGCATGGGGCCTGCCGCGCTCCCCCTGCTGGGTGGACGCGGCCCCTGCCCCGTGTGGGCCCAAGTCTGGTGTTTCAGCGGCTCTTGGGGGAAGCTGGTCCAGAGCAACCACCACACTGACTGGAAGCAGAAAGTCCCTGTTTATAGCAGACTCCCCTCTTTTCAACCAGAGTGTTCTAGTCTCAGGGTGACCTGTTTAGAAGCGTGTGATGCTGGGAGTGAGGCGGGAGAAGGCAAGAGCCTTTGGGGGAGGGAGGGGACCCCCAGGTCTATTGATGGCGGGAGCTTAAGGCTTCGGCTGATGCTTGGGAGACATTGGCGACCGCATGTGCTAAGGGGGGCTTGAACTGCCCCTGGCTTGGCTGGGTCAGAAGGCCCTGCTGCAGATTGGCTGTGGGAGAAATGCTCAGAAAAGCTCAAGTGCAAAGATGCAAATGAAAACCGGCAGGAAAAAGTATGTCAGAAAACAAACTTTAAAACCGTGGTGCTTCTGGCTAGGCTGTATGTCTTGGAGTTCAGATGCGGACAGGAGGGGCTGGACCCTGCGGGCCTTATGAGCGGAGGCAGGGGAGCAGCGGGGGCCTAACCTTCGCCTGGGACAGAGCAAAGCTCGTGGAGGCTGCGGGCGGCCGGGTGAGCCACAGCTTCATCTCTGAACCTTGCAGCTGTAGTTGTACCCTCCCCACGACTTCCAGTTGATGCCGTTGGCGTGGCCCGTGTGCTGCCCCTCGAGGCAGCGGCCGTTCAGGCTGGCCGAGTGACAGGCGTGGTGCCACCAGGCCCCCTGGAACTGCACGGCACAGCTAGAGGCGCCCTCATCACTGTCGCGGTCTTTGGTGGAGAAGAAGTGACTTCTGCGGTCCGTCAGGAAATCACCTGCTCGGGGAGGGGGGCGGGCAGAGTAGGGTGTTGCTGGTCCTAGAGGGAGCCACCGTTGGGGGGCCCTGCTGCCCGCCCAGCGCACCTCCCCTCTAGAGACCCCCAGGGGGCTGAGAGCCCCCCTCGGCCATGGGGCAGAGGGCGCCTCCTGGTCCCGGAACTCTGCACCAGGGCGCGAGCCTTCCTCCAGCCTCACCTGTTTCCTCCTGACTCCCCAGAGACCCCCAGGCCCTCGGGGCCCTCTCTTCCGCCAGCCCGCACCTCTCTCCTGGGCACCGCCCCCTCCCACTGTCTCGCCCTGGTCATCCCGGGGGCCCAGCACCACTTCACCAGGGGCCCTGGCTCCAGCTCCAGCCCCGGGCGTGCAGCTTCCCTCTGGCCCCTGCAGTATCCACGCCGCCCCACGCCAGCCTGGCCCTCACCTACACCACGAGGTCAAGGGTCCCCGCCCTGCTCCTTCCTTGGAGGATCAGAGGAGGCCCTGTGTGTCAAACAGGCGCTTAAAGGCCCCCATTAGCCATCCCCTCCGGCATCCCGGGGGGCCTTGCTCTCTGGAGCTCTGCTTCAGCGTAATCCAACAGGCACCTGGCTCCTTTCCTGGACACGAGTGCACCTGGCGTTTCCAGGATGGGCCACAGGAAATGCCTTCCCACTGTCTGTGACCAGGGGTCTTTCTGGAGAGAACACCCCACAGGGTTGGTGTTCCGTGGAGCCACTTGAGAACAGGACCCTAAGGTCTCCTATGAGGTGACCGTCCTCTTCCAGGTGTTAGCAGGAACAGGGTCACTGACCTCAGTGAATTGCAGGCCCCACGTTGCACAGAAACTCAGGCACCGTCTTGTCTGCCTCCACAGATGGAGAAGCCAGGCCCCGAGACAGGAGCCCCCAGCCCAGGGTCTCTCGGGGAGACAGAGCCAGGACCCCCAGCAGCTGCTCTGCTTCCCCAGCCCTGACCTGAAGCGCCGGCCCCCGCAGTGCCCCGTGCGGACTCTGACCTGCACCGCCCTCCACAAAGACCCCCAGGACCAGCTTGTGCCTCTCAGCTTCACCCGCCATCCTGAATGACTGGTGCTTGGCAAATCGGTGGTTGCCCTCAAAGTCCACGAGGTCTACCCAGAGCTCACTGGTTCCTGCTGGAGGAAGGTGTTCGGGTCTCAGCAGACGGGGCCCTGTCTCTCCAGGCAGAGGAGGTGGGAATTTGGGTAAATTCTGGAGGGATGTCTGAACTTGGCATCCGGGGAAAATTCAGCGGGGAAGGTGTGAGAGGCTGGTGGATATGAGGATCCGGGGAGGGCTCCCTGACTTCCGACAGCTCCCCTTCTGTTCCATCAGCCTCGCCCAAAATCCCACTGTTGGTGTTCCTTAAAAGGAGTGAAGCCTCACTCTGCTGGAAACCCTAAATTCTCCTGTAAACCGCTGTGAATGCCAGGGCAGGAAAGTATATTTGTATTGGTTTCTTTTGCAAGAATTTCAGGCACATGAGTGGATACCTTCAAGGTTGCCCTGAGGTAGTGGGAGAATTTAAAATAGGATTCACAGGTCTACAGTTGAACTCAGGACCACCCATGAAGCTGAGTCTATGGAACAGAGCAGTGGGCTGAGGGGGACTGTGTCAGGACCCCCACGTGCAGTGACCAGGAGAAGGGAGGAGGGGGCTTCGGGGTCTCAGAGCCCAGGTTCAAGGCAGGACCGACGGCTGGGAGAGAGAGGAGGGCACCGCAGTCCAGACGGCCTGCTGCCCACTTCCTCCTCTCGGGATCTAAAGTCTGATTGGTCCTGAGACCAGAAGACATCTTCCCTCCAATGACCCGCCTTCTCCCGATTCTGACAGAGAGTCTAGGAGAAGCGCACCCCAGGCTGGCTCAGGCATAACCTTCCTGCTGTCAGAGGGGAGCACGTGGGGGGCGAGGTCTTCTGCTCCACACGGCCCAGGGCTAAGGTCAGGAGCTGTGGGCTGCAGCCCCCCAACCAAAGAGCCCCCACTGTGGCCCTGCCCCGGGCGGTCAGGGTGTGGATGTTGTCACTCCCCGGCCAGAACTTGCCCGGCTGACTGCCGAAGCCCTGCGTGTACGTGGTCCGGGTCCGGAAGAAGCCCCCAGGGCCACCCCTCCTTTGCTGGAAAACCTGTGCAAGGGTTGGGGGGGGCTGGGGGACAGGCCCCTGCTGCTGACCCCTGCGGGGTACCCCGCCACCCGTGAGCACAGCGCCGGTAGCTCCTAGCGCTTCAGTCTGAGGCCCAGGATGTGGGTCTCATCAGAGACCCCGGGGACCATCGGGGGAGCACCTACACGTGGCCAAGGAGAACATGGAGACTCAGAGAGGGCAGGGGACAAGTCCAAAGTCACGCGGCTGGAGAGAAGTGGGCACTTCTGGGCCTCCGCCCACGGCCTGGAGTGACGGGCCTTCTTGCCCCTGCCCCGACGTTCCTGCTTCTCCCGACCTCAGTGACAGGACGGGGCCAGCCTGAGCCTGGGGTTAGACAGTCTCACAAAGGCCTCTAAAGACTGATCTCCCACCAGAGGGGCCTCCCAAGTGGGCCCACCTCTGCCCACGGGCCAACGGGGCCGTCTCTGGGACCCCCAGCAGCTCACGGCACCCCCGCCGTCCATATCCATGTCACACAGCACGGTCAGGGCCGGCAGTCGGGCAGGTAGATGGTGTTCCAGCCACTCGGGAAGTGCCCCCTGGTGAGCAGCTCCTTGCAGGTCCGAGGTCCAGGGTGGGGAACCGGGGGGTGGACGCCAGGTTGGGAGCCTGGGCAGTGCAGGGGCCACGCAGGGGGCGGAGGAGGGAATGACTGCCCGGGGGAGAGTGGCACAGAGGCCCGGGACGGACGGAGGGCACCCCCACCTCCCGCTGTCCCCACCTCGGCCCGGGCACCCCGCCTTCCAGGGAAAGCTATAAGCTCCCCCAGGAAGACTGCTGTGGAAGGCACATGTCATTCAGGCAATAGCTGCCTGTAACTGGGGAGTGAAAGATATGCAGAGAGTGTTTCATCTCTGGATACTGGGAGAGAAGTCTGTGCAGCTGGCCTTCTGGTCAACCGCCCCCACGGGAGCAGGTCCTGGCTGAGGTCCGGGGGTCGGGGGTCAGCGTGTGGGCAGTCACCTGTGGCACACGAATGGAGCTGCCCCAGCTCTCCTGTTGTGGAAGAGAGGACACGCACGTCACATGTCTGGAAACAGCCCTGTGCCCTCCCCCCCTCTGCTCCGTGAACATGGCACCGAGAGTGGAAACCATTACCCAGCTCTTCCAGGACGGACAGCTCCCAGCCCTGGGCAGCGGTTCCTAGGCTCAGCCACACGGGCTTGCTGGGTGCAGGCAGCCAGCGCTGTCGCTTGGGGAACTGGCTGGACCATCGTCCTGGCCACCTCTCCTGGGCTTCAAGGCTCCCGGCAGTGAGGGTCAGCTCCTCCGGCCCATCACTTTCCACCACCAGTGTCTCCATCAGAGCCTCTGGGCGTGGAAAGTCCTGGGGCTGTTTGGGGTATGCTTGGGCCCCGACCAGTGCACTTTCTGTTTGTCGTCAAAGCTTGTGACTGTGTCTTGTGAGCGCTCAGCCGTGTCCGACTCTGCGACCCCATGGACTATAGCCTGCCAGGCTCCTCTGTCCACAGGGATTCTCCAGACAAGAACACTGGAGTGGGTGGCCATGCCCTCCTCCGGGAAAATCTTCCCAACCCAGGGATGGAGCCCATGTCTCCTCCATCTCCTGACCGGCAGGCAGGTTCTGTACTGCTAGCACCACCTGGGAAGCCTGACTGTGTCTTGGTGTTTTACCTTTTCTCACTTTTAGAAATTTTTAAATAAATGGGCATAAACCAGAAAAAAACAAAAAGCGAAGCGTCCACAGTCATGCAATAAATCAATGTCACCAGTCTCCTGGGGGCAAGACTGGCAGCCGCTGACTCCTCCAGCCTTGAACCGCCAGGACGGCCCCTCTGCCCCCACCCGTGGGCTGGACGGGCAGGGCCAGGAGCATGGTCTGAGCTCCTCCCCCAGACGGTCTCCTGGGCCCCGGGGCACCTCCTGTGATCCAGGCCTCTGGGACCACCCCCCCAAGCCCCCTGCAAAGCCTGGGGGTGCCCCTGGGGAGGGGAGGGGCTCACCTTTCTCTCCATGTGCACCCCTCTCCCCTCGGGCTCCTGGGGAGAGACAGGGGATGCAGAGGACACCTGTCAGTGGACAGCGACCCTCTGCTCTGGAAGCCACCCCAGGCTCAGCTCTTCGGGGGGTGGGGGTGGGCGTGAGGCTGAGCCACACACATGCTCCGCGGCTCACACGGCTCTCTCTTGGCGGAACGGGTAGGCGGCTGGGGACTTGAGGCCTGGGATTCTTCCCTGGGTCACAGCAGGCTGCTGAGGACCCAGGACCCTGGACCGGTTCAGACGCCTCGAGGCTCTCGGGACGCGGGCAGTAACAGGTGCGTCACTGTCTCCCGCCGCCCTCCCGCCCTGTCTCTCTCCCATCTCTCTCTCCGCCTCCCCGCGCCCTCTCGGTCTGTCTCTCCGTCTCTGCAGACAGGCCCCAGGGTCCTGCTGGGGGTCACAGCTCTTCATCACCTGTGCTTCCTTTGGGTCCGGCTGGCCCTGCCTTCCCAGGGACTTGGGCGAACCTCGTTCTCCTGTAAATCCCAAAGACACACCATCGAGGGAAAGGCCATCTGAGGCATCCTACTTGGGTGCTCTCTGCCCTGAGGAATGAAGTCCTGACCCTCCCGCCCCGGCTCCAGTATCCTCAGGGTCGCTGTCCCCGGTGAGGGGGACAGCAGAGACAGTGGGGGCAGAGCCCCCATGGCCCCTGGGGCAGACGGCCAGCACCCCAGGGGCCACCGGCTTCCGGCTCCCGTAGACCTCGGTGTAGCAGGCCCGGTCTACACCGCAGCACAGAGCTCTACCGCTGAGCCAGGGGCTGGGAGCAGGAGCACGTCCTCACCAGGGGCAGCTGGAGAGGCCAGCCATGGGCCCAGCTCTCTGTGTTCCCCCCAGATGCAGGGGAGAGCGTTAGCTGCTCAGTCGTGTCCAACTCTTTGGAACCCCATGGACTGTAGCCCACCAGGCTCCTTGTCCATGGAATTCTCCAAGCAAGAATACTGGAGTGGGCTGCCATTCCAGGGATCAAACCGAGGGATCTCATAGATAGCAGGCAGATTCTTTACTGTCTGAACCACCAGTGAAGCCCAGATGCAGGCGAGCTCAGACACAATTACACATCCCTCTGGGGAGGTTCCAACTCCACCTCCAGAGGGGAGGGGTCAGCAGCCTGAGGCCCCCGTTCAGCTCAGTTCAGTTCAGTTGCTCAGTCGTGTCTGACTCTTTGCAACCCCATGGACTGCAGCTTGCCAGGCTTCCCTGTCCATCACCAACTCCCAGAGCTTCCTCAAACTGAAGTCCATCGAGTCGGTGATGCCATCCAACCATCTCATCCTCTGTTGTCCCCTTCTCCTGCCTTCTATCTTTCCCAGCATCAGAGTCTTTTCCAATGAGTCAGTTCTTTGCATCAGGTGGCTATAAGTATTGGAGTTTCAGCTTCAGCATCATTCCTTCCAATGAACATTCAGGATTGATTTCCTTAAGGATGGACTGGTTGGACTCCTCGCAGTCCAAGGGACTCTCAAGAGCTTCTCCAACACCACAGTTTGAAAGCATCAGTTCTTCAGTGCTCAGCTTTGTTTATGGTCCAACTCTCACATCCATACATGACCACTGGAAAAACC
This sequence comes from Odocoileus virginianus, assembly GCF_023699985.2. Lineage (NCBI taxonomy): Eukaryota > Metazoa > Chordata > Mammalia > Artiodactyla > Cervidae > Odocoileus > Odocoileus virginianus. Next base: position 100,507,047 of record NC_069675.1, read on the forward strand.
ATAGCTTTGACTAGACAGGCCTTTGTCGGCAAAGTGATGTCTCTGCTTTTTAATATGCTGTCTAGATTTGTCATAGTTTTTCTTCCAAGGAGCAAGCATCTTTTAATTTCATGGCCGCAGTCACCATCTGCAGTGATTTTGGAGCCCAAGAAATAATGAGGCCCAGGTCTGCATTATTCATCTTGGCAGGAGGCTAGGACCACCCAGGGCCACCTTGCCCTCCTCCAGGCACTGATGGGAAGGTCAGGAGAGGCAGCCCCAGGCTCAGCAAGGGGAAGGGCAGGAGTCTGCCAACAGGCTCACCGCCCAGGGGAGTGGGGTGTGGGGGTGGGACAGAGGGGTAGCGCTACTTCCTCGTGGGGCCGGCGAAACACACCCCCTGGCGGCAGCAGACCAGACATGCCCTCCTCCAGGGTCCCCCAGCAGAACCCCATCTCGGAGCCCATTTTAGGGCCCAAACCTTGTAAGGGGGGATCGCGCCGTGGGCAGATGTATGGAGTGCTCGGGGCCCTCACTCTGGGCGGAGACCCAGCTCCTCGCTCCCTGCCGGTGCTTGGCTGCTCGGAACTCCAGGTGTCTCCTCTGAGGCACGGGGATGGAAACCTGGGGCCCCGGTTTCCGGTGAGCACGCCAGGCACATGAGGCGCAGAGCTCCTGCCAACAGTCACGGCAAAGCCAGTCCCGATCACACACCCGGAAGCGCATGCTCCATGAAGACACTCCCAAACATGAGATGACAATAGCTGGGACCAGCGCCCTCCTCCGGGGACGGCGGTGCCGGTGGGTTCTGGGCAGAACCCGTGACCCAAACTCCCAAGCTGAGACCCCCCGGGGGAACTGCCCTGCTCGGGCTCCAGTTTGAGAAGAGTCGGTGCTCATGAGCCCCGTCGCCGACCCCGAGCACATACCCTTCAGTCCACCGGCGCCTGCCTCTCCCTTGGGCCCTGGGGCTCCGGGCAGCCCTGGGCAGCCTTGGAGGACGGACAGCTTGTCGGAGCCCTCCAGACCCACCAGCTTCACCTCTGCAGAGAAATGCGGAGTTGGGGTCAGGGCGCTGGTCGCAGGGCCGATGACATGCCGCCCGAACCAAGAGTGTCTGCCGCAAGGTGACCTGGTCCCTCGGCTCCGGCACGTGTCACTGGTCTCAGATGAAAGGTCAGCCTGGCAGTGAGCTTCCTGCCTCTGGCGGGCACTGGTCAGGTGGGGAGGCCATGCCGGGCAGAGCCGTGGCCTTGGACTCCACGCTGCCAATTCCCAGCCCCCCACCTCCATGCTGTGTGTCTTTGGGCAAGTCACTCAACCCCTCTGAGCTCTGGGAATCCAAATGGGGACAGAAATAAGGCTGTGGGGAGGATTAGACCAGATAATGCAGGTTTTTAGATTCTTGGCACACTTCACGGCATTTTAAAAGAGCCTCATAAACAGTGGATACTTCCACTACTTGACAGCAATAAGTATTTATAAGACTTGGGAATTTGGGGACAGCATAACATTTTCAACCCCAGACCACGGATTTGTGACCACAGAGCTCCCGAATTGGAAGGGGTCACTGTAGGTCCCCCTGCAGAGAAGATAGATTTGATCTAAGAACACAGAGCAAATTCCAGGAGAACAGGGACCAGGGGGTCATTTCCTTCTCGGGGAAAAAAAAAATTAAGTTTTGTTGATTTCAAAACTAAAACATCCTCATAGGAGACAACTTAGAGCGTGTGGGAGTCAGCCAGGCTCCCACGGCAGACGCAGGAGCTTCTGCTTTGGAGTCGTCTCCACCAGAGATGCTCTCAGGGGGACAAGTTTATGCTTCCCCGGCAGGTACCTCCTCAGCTCACAGCGAGGCTGGTCTGTCCTCAGGCAGCGTCTTTCCACGCGTGGGCCCAGCCCCCTGCACGGGATCAAAAGGGAGGCCACCCACCCTTACGCCTCTGACCTGCCGATTCACACTCTGGCGTGAAAGCCGAAAATCTGCAGTAACAAACCCCAAGCGAGCGTGGGAGCCCTGGATGAGAGAACCTTTCTGAAAAGTCCAGGAGAAGACAGGAAGCAGGGGGCATTGTCCTTCTTGGGTGCAGAGCCGAGACCTGACTGGACGCTCCGTGGAGCAAATCCGAGGCTTGAGAGGGAGACAGACCCGGATTAAATTCCCGCTCCTCGCGCGCGGCCGTGGGCTGTTCGTCAACTCCTAGTCTGAGGACGAGGCCGAGCCGCTGTCTTCGGAAGGTGCAGCTGGAGGGTTTCACCCTGGATGCTCCCTGTGGTCAGTGAGTGGGGAGCTCCAGGGTTCAGGGCCGGAAACAGGTCCATCTCGCCTGGACAGGTGTCAGCAGCCCGGGCAGCGAGGGTCCTGAAGTGCAGGCATGCGCGGAGCGGGCCAGCGGGCCCAGGGCCCGGGCCGTGCCTCCCAGCTCCACGGCCTCCGGTCCGTGACCGCGCTCTTGCGGGCGGTAGAAGCCAGCCCTTGCCTGGGCCTGCGGTTTCTCCACTCCAGGCGAACGCCCACTTCCTCCTGCCTCTTTGCTTACACCCACAGGAGGTACCAGAGGATGGCAAAGGGCGTTTCCTTCCCTCTGGGCCCCAGCAGGCTGCCCGCTGAACTGGGTTCACGTCCTCTGGCAGGATACTCTGTTCCCGGGTGAGAGAGATCCCAGGACCCCTGCGTTGGAAGGGGTCTGCCTTTCTTGTGGCTTAAGGAAAGCTGCAGCCCCAAACCCCCTCCTTATCACCCAGCTCTGCCCAGGCAGCACATGGAGGCTTTGACTGGGGTGTGAGGAGGAGTAAGACCCCCTCTCCCTCATCTGATTTCCAGAATGTTCTAATGACTGAGTACCTAACACTGGGGAAGAGAAAAAAAAATCCTGAGCACTTCTTAGGTGCCAAGTGCTACTCACACCAGCCCCATTAGGAATATGCCAAGATCTGAATTTCACAGGTGGGGGAACTGAAGCCGCTCTGCTGGTGGGAGCCAGACATTTCCCCGAGTCTGTCCGAGGTTCCACGGGTCTGGTCTTGACGCCTGAAGGTGAGGCTTTGTCTTGCCCCCCCCAGATCCCAGAGGTTGTCCTGAACCAGCATAGGTGGTGGGCCTTCCAGGAAGGGCTTCTGCAGACGTGCGGAGGGTCACCAGGGCGAGCAGGACGGTGCCGGAGGGGAGGAGCTGGGGATGAGACTCCTTCATGGAGTGATGTTTCTCCAGTCAGCATGCGTGAGCTGGCGTCCTAACCGCACTTACTGTCTAGCTAGGAAAGAAGTGCGGGATGGCTGAACCTGAGGTTTGCGAAAGGGCGCACAGGACCTAGAGCCCATCTCGTGGGCTCTGGGGTGACACCAGACCTGGCACAGTGTGGAGCAGTGGCTCCAGCCCACTGAGACAGAGGGAGAGAGAGATCGCCTTGCCTCAGCCACCACTCAGCCCGCAGCCAGCTGCGGATCTGAGCTCCGTCTGTTGGAGAGGAGCTAGTTCAGGGTTGTTCATCCTGTCTTAGGCAGCCGATGTTAGTCCCGCCGCCCCATCTGCAAGCAAGCCCCTCCCTGCATCAGGGTGCTTCCTCTTCTTCTCACTGTTGATAGGATGACTGTAGGTGGGACGCTGACCACACTATCACATATCACTTTAATGTCCCTAAGAGTATGTGGGCCTGAAAAGATGACAGAACGCAAGACTCTGTCAAGTTCAGATATCTTGAAGTGGGGTCAACCAAGGTCATCTGATTTCTGGCAATGACAGGTTAGGTATTTGGGGCCATCTGTCCTCAGAAAGACAAATAGAAGTGAAAGTGTTAGTCCCCCAGTCATGTCCGATGCGTTGTGACCCCGTGGACTGTAGCCTGCCAGGCTCCTTTGTCCATGGAATTCTCCAGGCAGGAATGGGTAGCCTGGAGTGGAGTGGAGTTGGTAGCCATTCCCTTCTCCAGGGGATCTTCCCAACCCATGGATCGGACCCTTGTCTCCTGTGGCTCCTGCATTGGTGAGCAGATTCTTTACGACTGAGCCACCTGGGACTTGAAACTCTAGTGGGGTCTTCCTATATCACTGTTGCCTGCTTGCTCCAAGCTGAAACCAACACAGATCTTCTCAGAAGAATAGTATCACCCCAAGACTTAAATGATTTCTGCAAATATACGTACCTTTCAAATTAAATCTTAGAATGCAATAAAAGATAACCAGGCTCATGAGGACAAAAGACAACATGTACAAGAACAAACAGAAGCAACACAGTGTAGAAACAGATCTGCAGAAGCCACAGTTACTGAAACAACATGACAGTGAATGGTGAAAACGGAAAGGCACGCCCGGAGATTGAGAACAAACAAGGTTGCTCATACATCGCCACTTCTGGTCAGCATAGTGTCACTGTCAGAGTAGTAAGGCAGAAAAAAATAAATCAGATGTATACAAGTTGGAACGGCAAGTACAAGGCTGCTATTACTTTTGCAGAAAACTCAGGGGGATCTAAAATTTTTAGAATGAATGAGCTTAGCAAAAATCAATTATGTTCCTAAAAGTTAAACAGTGAATTACAAAAAGAAAATTTAAACATATGCAATAGCGACACCAAACTCAAATAACTGAATAATTCCGGCAAAATATACACTAGTCCTCCATGTAGAAACATCAGATGGGAATGAGAGATGTTTAGAGAACAACTGGAAGAATATTCTCTGCTCATGGATTCAAATGCTCAACATTATAAAAATATGTTTCTCTCTAGTTGATCCATAGATTCACTGCATTATCAGTTAAATGCCCCTCTTATTGGGAAACTTGACAAGATGAATTTGAAATTTGTCTAAAAGGTTAAAGGCCAATAATTAGGATATCTTGAACTGGAGCAAAGAAGGATGACTTGCTCTAGTTGATGCCAGTATTTGTCGTGAAGGTAAAGTTACTGAGGTGGTGTGGCACCAGCTCAGATGCAGACCGAACCATCAGAACCGAATAAAGGATCTAAAAACAGATTCAGGCCCGTGAGAGTGGCGGCTCCACGGAGCCGGCGGGGAAGGGCGAGCTGCAAAACTGAAGAACAGCTGATTTACAATGCTGCGTTAATTTGTGCCATGCTGCAGAGTGATTTGGTTTTATACACACACACATATTCTTTTTAATATTCTTTCCATTATGGCTTATCACAGGGTATTGGATATAGTTCTCTGCACAATACAGTGGGGACTTGCTGTTTATCCATCCTACATTTAATCGCTTGGGCTTCCCAGGTGGTAAAGAACCCACCTGCCAATGCAGGAAATGTAAGAGACGCAGGTTTGCTCCATGGATGGGGAAGATCCCCTGCAGGAGGGCAGAGCAGCCCACTCCAGTGTTCTTACCTGGAGAAGCTCATAGAGAGAGGAGCCTGTTGGGGTACAGTCCATAGGGTCACAAAGGGTCAGACACGACTGGAGTGACTTAGCACACACACATGCATCTACTAGCTTACATCTGCTAACCCAGCCTCCCACTCCGTCCCTCCCCCAGCCCTCTTCTCCTTGAATAAACTTCCAATAAGCACTGTGAGCTACTGGGTATTCACATGGGAAAACCAGAAATGAAACTTGACCCTTTCCATATAGCAGAAAAAGAGCCATGTTGGCAGAATCATAGACCCAAATGTGAAAGATGAAACAGTAGTCTTGGGCCACATCTTAAGACGTCAGATACCTTTGTTGATTTCTCTTGCAGGAATGAAAAGAACTAAGTACTGGACAAGTCTGAAAACTGACATCGAAATTAAGAATACTGGGTTTTCAAACGACATCCCTGAGAGAGACAAAAGCTGCCAGGGGGTGGAGAGCAGGCCGCACGCAGGAGTGACAAACCGCTGTGTCCAGAATAAATAAGGAATTGCTGTAAATCGATGCTCCTGTGCAAAATGGGAAGGTGACTTACACAGATACTCCTCAAAAGAAACATTTCAATGGTCGATAGAAACAAGATGAGACTCTCAACTTGATTAGTGATCAGAGACATGCACGCCTGCACCTGCTCGATGACCCACAAGCTGGAGCCCAGCCCTGCCCCCCGCAGGCAGAGGACACGGGCAGAACAACGTCCCGTCCCAAACCACAGCAACCAAGTGTCCATCCAGAGCAGGACAGATCCCTGGCCCAACGCGTGTTCAAATCGGAGAGACCTGCAGAGCGTCACACAGACGATTCCTGCTCCCTACAAACCATCGTGGAAATTCACAAACACAGCATCGCAGGGAAAGTGGCATCAGGAAGGAGACTTTGTTTGGTTGCATTTGTACATAAAATTCATAAGTGGGCCACTCCACAGAGTCGTGTTGGGATGAGGTGCATGAGTGGACTGTGGAGAGGAGGTCCAGGTGCCCCCAGCCAGGAGGGCAGCCCCCTCAGGAGGGGTCCTCGAAGCTGGAAAGGGACTCGAGGGCTGGCCCTGTTCTCCAGCTTCTTCTGACGCACTTTGCTTCACACACTCTGGTGAGGAAGTGTTATTTTCCACTTCAAAAAAGAAGTTTAAATACAATGAAATGGAGCATGCAGTGGCCACAGGCAATCTGTATCACTTCCTACCGCAGTGCGCAGTGCGGCGGTCCCCAGCAAGCACCGAGATTCACAAGGGCCCCGTGTCCTGCCCGGCTCCTGGGAGGCTGGCTGTCAGCACACAGGTACTGTTCCACTGCCTCTGAGGGGAGCTGGTCCCGGGCCGGGGCTCCTGCACATCTCCCTCCACCCCAGTACCAGGGCCTTTGCACGTGACTCTGTGGATTCAGGAGAGATGTGAGCCCACCCAGTGATGCTCGAACTCCAAATCGCCTCATCCAGGTCCTGGCTCAGGGTGAGGACCACAGCGTCTGCCAGAGCTTCAGCCTCCAGAGCAGGAAGGGCGGTCCGATTGACTGAGGTTTTGAAGTCTGGATTAGGGTGGGTCTTCCAATGGGGCCTAGGGTGGGAGCACCATGTCATTGTTTAAGACTGGTAGACACAGCAAAGTGAGGTTTTTTAATCCACACAGTTCCACTCAAACTATTGATTTCTGTTGATGAGTTGATGGGTCTTTGGAGAAAATGCTTCAGTGAGTAACATGGCATTTGCAGCCTTCAACTTTCTTAGGGGAGTCTGTAGACAGCATATTAAAAAGCAGAGACATTACTTTGCCAACAAAGGCCTGTATAGTCAAAGCTATGGTTTTTCCAGTAGTCATGTACGGATGTGAGAGTTGAACCATAAAGAAAGCTGAGCACCGAAGAATTGGTGCTTTTGAATTGTGGTGCTGGAGAAGACTCTTGAGAGTCCTTTGGACAGCAGGGAGATCCAACCAGTCCATCCTAAAGGAAATCAACCCAGAATATTCATTGGAAGGACTGATGCTGAAGCTGAAACTCCAGCACTTTGGCCACCTGATGCAAAGAACTGACTCGTTAGAAAACACCCTGATCCTGGAAAGACTGAGGGCAGGAGGAGAAGGGACAACAGAGGATGAGATGGTTGGATGGCATCCTCGACTCAGTAGATGAGCAAACTCCAGGAGATGGTGGAGGCCAGGGAGCAGATAGTATAGTCCATGGGGTTGCAAAGAATCAGACATGACTGAGCGTCGGAACAGCAACCCCAGGAACATCAGGGTCCCCGGGAGCACAGGTGTAAACCCTGCCCCACCCACAGAGGCCCCCAGTCCCGGCCTCCTCTCTCCCAGGAGTAGGGAGTGTCCCCCAGGGTAGGGCTTGCCCTGTCCCTCTGCTGGTTCCCTTCCTTCCTGCTCCTGCAAGACTTGTGTTTGGAGGGCCTCAGGAAAGGGGCTGCATGCCGGCTGGACCTGGCGGGGTCCCCTGATATCCCCCGGAGGCACCTTCGTTTGGCCGTGAAGACTGTCGACATCTGCAGCCCCTCAGTGGGGGAGAGGCTGCCTTCTGAGTCCAGTCCAGCCTGGAGCCCAGGGAAGGGACCCTCGCCAGCTGTCTGTGACTTTCTATCTGGGAAGAAGGAGCACACGGGGCTTGCCTTGAAGGATGCCCCAGGCCACACCCACAGGCCGGGGTTCTGACCCAGGCAGTGTGACCTCGAGCCCGTCGCTTAACCTCTCTGAGTCTTCTTTGTCATCAGACTTGGGATAACAGAATGGATTTGAGGATCCCGTGGAGTGAGGATGATAAGTTGGAACCACAGGGTCAGTGACCATGGGGAGGTCAGTGCCTACCCTTTCCCTGGCCCTGACTTCCTCCCGGCAGCCTCTCTGCCGGCTTCCCGGGAGGCCCTCCAGGTTTGGCCACCTGTCCCCCAACCACCCTCCCAGCCACCCCAGCCTCTTTCCAGTGGGCATTTCACAGCCTGGGAGAGGAGCCCTCTGGCTGGTGGTGTTGTCACCTCCTCCCTGCCTCCGGCCCCTCCCTGCCCCTGCCTCTCAGCGGCTGGGCCGGGTCCTGGCCGCCCCATAGAGCGTGCCGGGAGCCGTGTCCTGGGGACCCCTCTCTGCTGTGCACACCGGCCAGATGTGGCACGAGAAGGCAGCCCCCTTGGGGGGCAGGGCTCCACAGGCGTGCGGCCCCCACTAGTCCAAGAGCGCCTGCAGCCCCCGGAAGCCTCTGTGCCTGCATGCTCAGTCGCTCAGTCGTGTCTGGCTCGTCATGACCCCGCGGACTGTAGCCCGCCAGGCTCCTCCGTCCATGGGATTCTCCAGGCCAGAATACTGGAGCAGGTTGCCGTGCCCTCCTCCAGGGGATCTTCCCCACCCAGGGATCGAACCTGCATCTTTTGTGGCTCCTGCATTGCAGGAGGATTCTTTTACCACTGAGACACCAGGGAAGCCCGTGACAGCTTCTAGGGGGTCCACAAAAATGCTCTTGATGTATCAGAGGGAAAAAGTAGATAAAATATGGCCAAGTTATATTCAACTCTGAACCTCCATCTTTGTGAAATACAATTTCTAATGATTTTCTGTGGAGGAACGGGCCCAGTAAGGAGAAAGTGCCTGGGGTCCCCAAAGGGGAGACCCTCCCAGGGCCCCTCCTGGCACATCCTTGAAAAGCTGGGGTAGGGGGCGGGGGTTGGCTCTGTGCCAGGCCGTCAACTGTCAGAAGGAAGCTTTCTCTTCCCCACCCCTCACTGGCCTGAAACGTCCCTTCTCCTGTCATTAACAACTCCCCCACGGCAGGCTGGCTCAGCCCTGGCACTAGTGACTTTTTGGCCCAGACCACTCTCGCCAGGGGAACCATCCAGTGCCTGCTAGATGCCAGTCACACCCCCGGCCCAAGTCATGACAACCGGAAATGTCAGCAGACGTTTCTGCCGACCGTCCCCTGCGGGTCGGGAGAGAGAGTCACCCTGGGCCCTGTCGTTTTTGGAATTCCTACCTCTTCACTGTCACAACCCTAACGATGACCTGATTTCTAGGCCAGCCCCCAGCGTCGGACCTGTCCCAGGCCCCCTCCCTCAGCTCCTCTTCCTCAGCTATCAGCAGGGACATCTTCTGACTTGAATGATGTTCCCGGAAAGTATTCGTGCGTTCCTGTTTTTTCATGTAGGTAAATGGCGCTTGTTGGAGCTCATTCTGAATTCTGCTTTCTCCACTCAGCTGTGTGGGCCTCGCGAGTGTGCGCGTCTGTGCGGGCCAGTGACTTTCAGGGTCATGAGTCTTGGTGCATTTCTCTACATCCAGCCCGCTGCTTTCAACTGCCAAGTCTGTGTCACTTTGGACCTGTCTGCGTTTCCTAGGCGGTCTCCCGGGTGACCTCAAAGCCCACCCTCCTCGGCCACCGATGTCGCCTGCGGTCCCCCAGGCCCCTGTGTTCACACCAAGTGGGTTTCCAGGGCCTGCAGTCTGCGGAGCCTGAATTCGGCTACCTGAAGGGCCTGTCCTTCAGAACAGACGTGTCCGCGTGGGGTCCCCCTCCTCTGCGCTCCTCAGCTCTGATGGCCTGGTCCTCAACAGCTGTAGCTCCAAGGTTTCCTCTTGCATAACCCGCTCTTCCGTCGCCCTGAGGTCGCTGCCTTCTCGTTGTGCTTTCCAGACGTGAGTCACGTGTTGGTTTCAGACGGTGCAGGCATCTGCTCCCTTCCCACTGGCTCCCCGTTAGCTTTGCCCTTGGAGTCTTTTGCACTTACCATTTTTGCTTTTAAAGTTTTATTTGTGAAGTCTGTCCCTCCCCCGAAGTCCCAAAGATAATCTCCTGCATTTCATTTTCTAACTTTATGCTTCTATTTCTCCCATCTGGCTCTTCACTCCCTGTGGCCCTCGTAGTTTCTAGGTAACCCCCCCCCCCCCCCACACACACACACACACACGGGGATTCATTATTACGCTCCATCTCATGGGCAGGTCTCTGAAACTGTCTGGAACTCTGTCCTTTCCCACTGGATTTGTGGGGCCACCTCGTAATGAATGAAGATCCCACAGGTGGTCGGTGGGCTCTGCCCCTGAACTTCGGAATCCAGTCCACCACTGAGCGTCAAGACCGCGTGGGATTCATGTCTTTGCTTTTGCAGGATGCCTTATATCTCACAGGACAGCCTACACTCTACCTTCTTTTATAAAGCTGGTGAAGCTTTTTGTGGACCTTAATACATCCACATAAATCTTAGATCATGTCTGAGTTCTGCAAGAAATTTTTTGATTGGGATCGCATTGGATTTATGGGTTAATTTGAAGACAGCTGGCATCTTTATAACATTAGATCTTCCCATAGAGGGCCCAGAGTCTTTCTATATATTCAGGCCACATCAGAGTTTCACATTCGGATTAGGTTAATTCCTAGATTCCTTATGGTTTCTGTTCCTATCCTATGGATGACACCTTTGGAAAAAATCATATTTTCTAATTGATCATTACTGGTGAAAATAGATGTAATTTGTGTCAGTTCAATATGTCCGTTCAATATGTGCGATAGACATACCCGATACACCTGCTGAATGTATTGGCTTTTTTCTAGAGAGATGATTTGTGAGGAAAAACTATGATGATTCACTAAAAACGGAGCTGAGAAAAACCAGTTCCTTTTTTTCTAGAATGAGAACTCATTCTCTCTCTGTCTCTTTCTCTCTCTCTCTCTCACTCACACACACACACACACACACACACACTTCCATACACACGAGCGTGCATGCACACACAGCTGCTCATATACACCCATGTACACACCCACACTTGTGTACCCACACACACATCACACAGATATATACCCATGCACACACATGTATGCACACGCACACATATACCAATGCACACACATCACACACATGTGTACCCATTTCACACACACGCACACAGACACACGCATGCTTGCAAAAAGAGCCAATCTGTCTTCTCGCCGGCAGACCCTGTGGGCCCTGCTGGGCACCAGGGCACATGCTCTGTCAGCCCCACGTGCCAGGACGCAGGTGGGGGCTCCTGGCCTACGGGAGCTGGGCTCTGGCTGGGGAAACACAGCATGTCTCAAAGACTCAGGGCAGTGGAGGGGTGAACTCCGCCTTGCTGTCATCCAGCCCCAGTGCCCATCACCCCCCTTCTCTTCCTGGGACAGCAAGGGTGGAGACTGACCCAGTATGAAAGGTAAGACCCCAACGGCAATCAAACCCAGAAGACGGCTGGTTGCCTTCTGCTGGATGAACCCGCCCGCCCCAGTCCTCCCGCGGCGTGCCCAAGGCAGCCGGGGCTGGGAAAGGATGGGAGGAAGCAGTTCCCTCCACGGCCTCAGGCTGGTCTGTAGCCTCAGGGGCACGCCGTTCTCTCGGAGCCTCAGTTTCCCCATTTTCCAGGGGACGTTTGGACCGGACGTGCTTTCTGACCCTTCTCTGCTAAAGCCGGAACCCGCCCCCTTGCCCCCACCTCCGACCAGCTGCAGCCTGAGACCAGGGTCCCTGGACCCTGGCAGAACCTGGCTGGCTCCCCACTGCACTTTCACGGCTTGAACCTCAGGGAGCAGACAAGTGTCCCGCAGCTCTTGTAGCTGGACTCTGCTCGGGGAGGTGCGGGGGCGGTGAAGGAGCCTAAATTCTGCAGGAACTGGAACCAGCCCGCAAGGGTGTGCCTCCACGGGGGTGTAAAGCGACTTGGAACAAGATTGCCAAGGAGTCCAGTACAGAAAGCAGGACGCCCGCTGGGAAAGCGCCCGGGACACGGGGCCGCCTCACCACTCGCCATTCCACTCCCCATGTGTCCCCAGGGAAAGTGACGACGGACATCCACACGAGAACATGGCCCTCCTGCCCACAGTGGCCAGAAGGTGGACGCAGCCCAAACGCCCATTGGCTGATGCATAAATAAGTAAACTGTGGTCTAGGAGCCTGGTGGGCTACAGGTCGTGAGGTCACACAGAGCCGAACACGACTGAAGCAACTGAGCGCGCATGTGCCCACGGCTGTCATCAGAGCAGAAACACTGCCGAGGTGCTGACGGAGCCCTCGGACCACGCCAATGGGGACGCGGTCAGGAAACCACGTGCTGCCCGACTGCACCGATACGAAGCGGCCAGAAGAGGCGAGTCCATGCAGACAGCCTGGGGAGGGGTGCAGGGGGTGAAAGCAAAGGGATACAGGCTTTCTTTGGAGATCATAAAAAAGTTCTAGAATGTTCTCAAATATAGAATATTCACCGCCCTCTAAAACTGGAATGTGCTGAAGGTTCACAGCTCTGCAGATACACAGAAAGCATTGAATGTGTGGTTAAAAAGGGTGCGTTTATGCAATGTGACTTAGCTCTCAATAAAGCTGTTAAAGAAAGAGAGCTCTGCAGGGAAGGTGGGGGTGGACCAGGGATGCTGGCACATGGTTCCTTAGAGTGGGGGGCCGGCCCTGCAGACCGAGATGGGGCGTCCTAGATGAGGGGAGCCGACTCTGGAGACCCCTCCCCACAGAGGGATCCTTCTGCCCAGTGGACCATCAGGGGAGAGACCCTGGCCTTCTGCTCTACACAGGGGCCTCTTCTTCCAACCACCCCTCACCAGGCTTTCTACACGGCTCCTCCTCCTGTGACCCAGGAGCTCCGCCACCCACTCCCAGGCCCAGAGGTTGGGGCAGGGGGGGGCAGGACGCCCTGGCTCTGGCAGGAAGTGACCCTCACCCTCGGGCCGTTTTAATTTCCAGGAGATAATAACACCAGCCAGAGCATCCCCGGGCACCTGAAGACGGATGACCAGTGTTCGCAGGGTAATCGCTTGTGTCAGAGTAAATTGGAATTTATATCTCAGGAGGCAGATCATTCCCATAGAGCCTTCGGCATCCTGGGATTGGAGACATTTGCACCAGGCTGAGGACACCAGCAGAGGCAGCTCCCCGGGAGACCCGGCTCGCCCGTGTGCTGTTTAATATCTTAATCGAGTTTGCAGACCCGAGGACACTGTGGGGAAAGCAGATCTCACAGCATCCTCCTCCCAATTTGCAAGGGATAGAGGTCATTTTCACCTTCCGGAAACCCAGAGAAAACCAGCCTAGAAGCAGGAGCTATTTTGTTTTTTTTGTGGCTGTTGCTTCCTTCTTGCATGCATTTATAAAGCTTATGAGCAGACAAGAAAAACCCAGGAGTCAGTTCTCATCCAAGTTAAACTAATTCTTAAAATCCCAAATCCTTGCCTGGCTCCTTATTTCCGGGGACCAGAACACAATCTGCTTTGCTCTTGACTTGAAGGCTGGTGAGCTGGATGGGGACCGTCATATATAATGCATGAAATGAGCAGCAGAGAGATGAAGCCGTGTTGAGCGCACACGTTACCCGCTCTGGAGCTCTGTTCCCAGAGCCGTTGTGCAAACATATTTACTCTGCATAAAAGAATAGGCTGAGGCTGCCCACGACATTTGTTCATTGCAGTGGATTTAATTTTTAAACCTGCATTAGGACAGGATTAACCTTGCTGAAGGGTATCGAGATGTGGGTGGAATGGATAAAATTAATCCCAGCCACACAGCGCCATGGAGAAGCACTGGGATCAACTCAACATTTACTGCATGTAAATGCCGTCTTCTCAGCCCCTTCTTCCTGAGCAGTCACCTCAGGTAGCAAGCTCTCTGCCCAGTGGAGTGGAACACGGGGCCCAGCCTCAGGCCTGGACACACCACGCTTCCTTCCACCCTCCCAGCTCCCCTTATCCTGGCCCTCTCAGTGACAGGTGGGTGGACTTTCAGACTCCCAGGAGCACATGTACACCCACATGGGCCTCTGGCTGGGCTCTTTCCTTCTCCAGAGACAGAGAGAACGTGGGCTCAGTTGCAGATAAGTCACCGTCATCCTGGTCTTTGAGCTGGAGGCAAGAGAGAGCATGACCCAGCAACGACAAGTAAAGAATCTCAGGGAAGCCTCTGATTGGCTGGCCATTGGCCAATCAACATGATGGAGCTTCTGGGCACAGCCACCATAGGGGACCTTCACCAACTGCTTCCATCTGCCTAGGACTGTCCTCACTTCAGCAGTGAAACTTCCATGTCCCAGAAACCCTTCAGTCTCGGGCAAGCCAGATGGCAGGTCACTCTAAGCTCAGGAATCCACCCCAAAATTCCCAAACTCAATTAGCAAGTTCTGTGAGCGAATCATAACCTGTTTTGCAAGCATTTCATTTGGGCAATTTCCCCACAAACTGTTTCAAAGGGATGACAAAGAAGAACTGAAACCAGGTCAGGGTGAGTCTCGTGATTTTTTCATTGGCAGATTCTCAGGCTCTGGGGCACCTCTTGGTTAAACCAAAACCACAGTTTGGGAATCTCCACTGATCCCCAGCCTCCCCGGGAGGCAGGTTCCTTTTTCAAGAGTTGCCAACTTGGAGCTGCTCAGGAAACACTTGGGGTCAGTCAGCCTTGGGTACCAGACACAACTGGTACCCAGAAAGTTTCCCCACTTTCTACTACAAGCCTTCTAAAGAAAAATTGGCCACATTGTCATATTAATAACAACCCCAGTGGAGGGAATCCTGAGTTGCAGGGCAACCCAGACATCTAGATATTTTAAGTTTCCTCCAAGCAAGAGGACCAAGGCCTGAGCAGCCCCCTGGCCACTCCGTGACCTGCACAGGCAGCCGCCCTGGGCCCTGTGCGCTCGCCGACGACAGGAGTGGCCTGAGACCTCGGATCGCCTGGTCACACGGCTGACGCAGCACGGAGCTGCAGGATGGATGGCCCGCAGCACACAGCACCATCCACGGGCAAATGTCAACCTTCCTTGATGTAAAGAAGGAGAGCTAGTCAAAGCTATGGTTTTCCAATAGTCGTGTATGGATGTGAGAGTTGGACTTAAAGCTGAGCGCCGAAGAATTGATGCTTTTGAACTGTGGTGTTGGAGAAGACTCTTGAGAGTCCCTTGGACTGCAAGGAGATCCAACCAGTCCATCCTAAAGGAAATCAGTCCTGAATATTCACTGGAAAGACTGATGCTGAAGCTGAAACTCCAGTACTTTGGCCACCTGATGGGAAGAACTGACTCATTGGAAAAGACCCTGATGCTGGGAAAGATTGATGGTGGGAAGAGAAGGGGACGACAGAGGATGAGATGGTTGGGTGGCATCACCGACTCAATGGACATGAGCTTCAGCAAGCTCCGGGAGTAGGTGATGGACAGGGAGGCCTGGCGTGCTGCAGTCCGTGGGGTCACAAAGAGTCGGACACGACTGAGCGACTGAGCTGAACTGAACTGATGTAAAGAAAATCCACAATGACATCAGCTGTAGGTGACAGTCACCCTGTGCCGGGAGGGCTCCAGTGACTACAGCTGTTCATCTTTGTGACCTGGGGCTGCGGCTTCGTTCTGCATGTGGCATCTGGGCAGCCAGCGGCAACACAGTGGATGTCAGAGTGAGCCGAGGCGGAGAGCGCGGGCGCTGGCCAGCGGTGAGCCGTGGCTTTGTGAGGAGGATGAGGAGACAGAGCCTCGCCTTTCCCAGGTCACGACCGCTGTCCCCTGATGCCCGGCTGTCACTAGCATGCTTCAGGGGCCCTTCCCTGTGAGCCCCAGATTTCAAGTTAGTTCTGCTTCCTCTAATCAAATCTCTGGTTTAGCTAAGCTGGAAGGACCCCCAAAATTACCTGATTAAAGTGATTTACATGAGCTTGTAAAGACTGATCAGTGGAACCTTCCTGAGAGTTTTTGCCTCCCCCTTCCTTTTGAACATGCCTCAACCACAACTAGATGGTTGACCTGGGGAGGTGACTGATTACATCTCTGCCTCTCCCAGCCCCTCGGCTTCCAGGTGGCGCTAGTGGTAAAGAACCCATCTGCCAATGCAGGAGACCTAACAGATGTGGATTCAATCCCTGGGTCGGGAAGACCTCCTGGAGGAGAGCCTGGCAACCCACTCCAGTGTTCTCGCCTGGAGAATCCCACGGACAGAGGAGCCTGGCGGGCTACAGTCCATGGGGTCGCAGAGTTGGACACGACTGGGCGGCTTAGTACACCCAACCCCTCGGGCTGGAGGAGAGCACTCCACAGGGCGCACCGGGCGTTCTGGAATGTCGTCGGGCCCCCTCCTCTGAAGACAGCTGGTTTGGGGTGGGTGTGGTCCCTCTGTGCTCTGATACTCCTGCTCAGGCGGGCTGCTGTCGGGAGGAGGGGAGGCCTCCCTGCGCTCCCCTGGATCTGACAGTGATGGATGTGGTTGGATTCGGAACCAGACAGGGATGAGTGGAGGTTCTCATCCCGGTCAGTCCAGCCTCCCCTGGTCCTGCTCCCCGGCTGCAGATCCAGACCTTGGGCTCCTCCAGCTATCAGAATTCTGTCTGCGCGGACTCAGGGGGGGTCGTAGCAGCATCTCAGGGTGTGGTGCCTCATCCTGCTCACAGAGGGCTGGGCTCGGTCCTGGGCTTTGCCATGGGCAGGGGAGGGGGTAGAGGCGTCTCGGAAGCTCCCTGCAGAGGGCACTGCTCACCTTTCGGGAGGGCCCTGCTATTAGCCCCACTTTCCAGGTGTTAAAACTGAGGCTCTGTCAGGGGCGGGTATTTGCCCATCTTCGCCAGAAATGGGGTCTCCGCGGGGCTCCCGGACCCCACGTTGGAGCCAGGTTACGTGCTCTGCCCTTGAGGGGCCTCTTGCTTCCCCGGGCCTCACGCTCCCAAGTCCCACCTGATCTGATGAGTTCAGATGCCCCTTTGCAATAAACTAGAGGACAGGACACTTTGGCGGGGTTCCCTGGAAGTGTTAGCAGGGGTTAAGGATGTCCACTCAGCATGGACCCTTCCTATTCACAGGTCATGTGGCGGCGTCTGCTCACTCGTGAGCAACAACTCACAGTTTAAAAGGCCCACTTGCCTGTCCCCGCAAAACGCGCCCAGAAAGGAGAGAGCGGGTGCCCAGTGGTTATGGCCTCAGGTGGGGTCACCAGGGCCAGTGTCCTGCCCCCAAGCCCCTCTGGTGACGAGGGTCTGGCCTCCAAACAGCAGCTGGAGGCCCATGCTGACATCCCGCCCCCCAATCTGGGACAGGCTCTCTGAGGGACCAGGACACTTTCAGCCGGCTCAGGGGGATGCCAGTTCAACCCCGTTTCCATCATACACGAAGAGCCATTCCTGCCTTCCGCCCGTCTGCCCTCTCGGAACCTTCCAGACCCGTCTCCATCTGAGGCTGCGACGTCTGAAAAGCCTCCTGGAGCTTCTGTGCGGCTGCAGAGAGAGCTTTGATTCTCTGCTGAGAGCCCGTACCGCGGGCCCCACCGCGGGAGCCGTCCCTCTAGAGAGGAGCAGGAGGAAAACCATTTTGTCGACTCCAGGTAATTAAGTCACCACGCAGTCACAGAACACGCATTATATGATGATTAATCCCCAGGATGGTGAGGGTATTTTTCATCTTCAAAGCTCTCCTCTGCTGTTCATTAATCATCTCGGCCCCAGGGAGAGAAGTGCTGATTCTCGTCCCAGGAGCCGGGAAACTGAGTCCACCGTGCCTGCGCCAGCCCCCGGGTGCCTGGTAGACGTAGCCCCGTGGGTGCTGGGCCATCTGCTTGCTTCTCCAGCATCGGCAGGGCAGGCCTGCGGGGGTCAATGCCCACGCTACCCTACAGAAAAGGAGAGCCGCCCAGCTCCGCGCTCTGCCGCGTGCGGCTGTCATCAAGGGCCTTTTGCGCGTGACTTTGTTCTTATTTTTCTCCTGTACCTGCACTTCCAGCTCGCACACAGCCTCCCTCAGAATGCTGACAGCCTGGCCATTTTTGAGGCGAGCAGTTTAAAAGAAAGTGCTGTTTTGCTCTCAAATACCTTCCTCTCCAATTGGGACGCACTGCTATAAATACAGCACATTCTGCTTGGCATTCAAATTGTTGGGCAAGTTGGAGGCTGTGGATAAATATTCTCCTGGTGCTCACGACAGCATTACTGTTATTTTGCCCCCAGGTCTTGGAACGAGGGGTAAACGACACCCCTCTTGTGCGCCCCACCCCCGACACAGACTGGCGCAGGGCTCTGCTCCAGCCGTGAAGGGTGAAGGTGGCCGGGACAAGAGCCAGACCAGAGCCGGGGCCGGGCCGAGACAGGGGCATCCTGAGTGTGCAGGTGGGGCGTGTCCTTCCGACCAGGGCTTCTCACTGATGCTTTCTCCGGGCAGTCTTCTGGGAGCAGAGCTTATCCTCAGAGCTCAGAGGTCGTGTGGTCCAAGCTGGTCCTTTGACACAGGGGAGAACTGAGGCAGAAAAGAAATGCCTGGAGCCAGTTCTCCAAAAACACTGTTTGTGACCACAGTCTGCCCGGAGTAGGACCCGACTGCCCCCCTGGCGGCCTCACCCAGATCCTGGGAAGCGGTGTTTCTTCCCAGGGCTGCTGGGGCGGCTCGTGGAGGGGTAGCACCACCGTTTCTGGAGGAAGCGGAGGCCTCGGGTGTCTTTGGTAGAAAGAATTCAGTGGCCAGGCTCGCATCTCAATATGGGATCTGGAGCGGCTCGCCCCGGACTCTGAGCCTGTGTGAGAGCCCCACCCTCCACCCCAGCCCCAGAGTCCACGGCTTGACCGTGCGCTGCGTCTCGGGGAACGAGACAGGCCGGGGTGGGCGTTGCTCAGTGGTGAAAGCTGACAGGTTTCTCCCCTGCTGGGTGTGCCTCCAGGAGGGGACTTGTGACGTCACGTGGTACCGCTCTGCAGAGTTGACTGGCATGTTCCCAACAGCGGATAACACGGAGTTTCTTCTCGTGTGTTTATTGGCCATTTGTATATGTTACTTAGAGAAATGTCCTTTGCCCTGAAAAAATTTGGATTATTTCTTTTTTACTATTATTAAGGAGTAAGAGTTATTTATATATTCTAGATACAAGCCCCTTGTCGGAGATATGATTTGCAAATATTTTCTCCCATTCTGTCAGTTGTCTTTTCACTTTCTTGCGTGCTTTGATGTACAAAAGTTTTTAATTTGAAGTCCAAATGATGTACTTTCCTTCTGTTCCTTGTGCTTTTGATGTCATTTCAAAGAGACTCTTGCCTGGTCTGAGCTGACAAAGATGCGCGCCTGTGTTTTCTTGCAAGAGTTTCATAGACATTTAGGTCTCAGTACATCTTGAGATCATTTTTAACGTGTAGATAATTTCTGTGCATGCATGTGGATGCCCAGGACCATTTGTTGAAAAGACTATTCTTTCCCATTGAACTGCCTTGGAACCCTTATAGACAGTCGACCACAAAAGTGAGGGTTTGTCTCCAGACTCTCAGTTCCATTCCACTGATCGCTCCATCTGTCCTTGTGCCAGAACCACACTGTCTTTATAGTAGCTTTGTGGTAGGTTTCCAACTAAGACGGGCGAGTCCTGGAACTTGATTCTTCTTTTTAAGGACTGTTTTGGCTACTCTGGATTCACTGCATTTCACGTGAGCCTTAGGGTCACATTATCTGCTTTCACACACACAGAGCCCGCTAAGACTTCAGTAGAAACTACACCGAATCTATAGGTAAACTTGAGGCGTGTGACCACTGAAGCAACAGTAAGCCTTTCGTATGAAGACCTTGGAACATCTCTCCGTTTGTTCAGCCTTAGCGTCTGTCAACAGTGTTTCGTGGTTTTCAACGTACAGTCCTTACACTTCTTTTCCTAAATCTGTTGTTGCCGTTCAGTCACTAAGTTGTGTCTAACTCTTTGCAGACCCACGGACGGCAGCACGCCGGGCTTCCCTGTCCTTCACCGTCTCCTGGAGCTTGCTCAGACTCACGCCCGTTGAATTGGTGATGCCGCTCAACATCTTGTTCTCTGTTGCCCCTTCTCCTCCTGGCTTCTGTCTTTCCCAATACCAGGGTCTTTTCCAATGAGTTGGCTCTTTGCATCAGGTGGCCAAAAGATTGGAGCTTCAGCTTCAGCATCAGTCCTTCCAATGAATATTCACAGTTGATTTCCTTCAGGATTGCCTGGTTTGATCTCCTTGCAGTCCAAGGGACTCTCAAGAGTCTTTTCCAACCCCACCACTCAAAAGCATCAATTCTTTGGCACTCACCTTTCCTTATGGTTCTACTCTCACATCTGTATATGACTACTGGAAACACCATAGCTTTGACTATACAGACATTTGTTGGCAAAGCAGTGTCTCTGCTTTTTAATACACTGTCTAGGTCTGTCATAGCTTTTCTTCCAAGGAGTAAGTGCTTTTAATCTCGTGGCTGTAGTCACCATCCACAGTGATTTTGGAGCCCAAGAAAATAGTCTTTCATTCTTTTGTTTCCCTATGTATTTGCCATGAAGTTATTTACCCCTAGACATCCTAAATTTACCCTGTATATTTTATTCCTTTTACTAGTATTATAAATGGAATTATTTTCTTATTTTCACTTCTGGCTGTTCATTAAAAGTATATGGAAATATACTGATTTTTGTATATTGCTTACATTCTGCAACATTGCTGAACTCTATTAGTTCTATGAGTCTTTTTTGCAGTGGGCTACTTGAGATCTTCTATGCAAAGTCATATCATCTGCAAAAAATAGATAGTTTACTTTTCCTTTCCTTTCTGATTGTGTTTCCTTTCTTTCTTTTACCTAACTGCTTTGGCTAGAAGCGTCAGTACAACACTGGATAGAAACGGTGAGAGTGGGCATCCTTGTCTTGTTCTTTATTTTAGGGGACAAGCATCCTGTTCCTCCGCCTTAAGTATCATGTTCTCAGGGAGCACTGTGCTTATCGTTGCGTGCCAGGTCACTTCAGTCGCGTCCAACTCTTCATGACCCCGCGGACTGTAGCCCACTGGGCTCCTCTGTCCTTGGGATTCTCCAGGCAAGAATCCCGTGGGTTGCCATGCCCTCCTCCAGGGGATCTTCCTGACCCAGGGATCAAATCCGCATCTCTTTTGTCTCCTGCTTTGGCAGGCTGGTTCTTTGCCACTAGCGCCACCTGGAAAGCCCGTGGCTATTTTTGAATGGCGCCAAAACAAAGGCTTCTTTCACTCTGTCAACAACTCTTTGAGCAACCCCAAGTCTCCAGAACCCCTCCTTCTTCCTCTGCTTTCTCGCGTTCACCCACCACTGTCCTCTGTCCTGACTTCCTCGCGATTTCAAACAGAAGCCCTCCAGCTGTTTCGGATGTTGCTCTCAGTCCTTCAGCTGAAGTTGGAGCCTGGGGACCAACCTGGGTGCATAGGGCCTCTGTACCTCTGTGCCCTCGAGGCGGGGGCACCTCCAGTCTACTGCCTGGGCTTCTCCTTGGGGCATCCAAGGACCAGCACGCAGAAGCCGGCAGCAGGCCTTCCGGCGCCCCCTCCTTTTGGCCTGCCCCTGTCACAGATTCTTTAGGAGTGCACTGTTGGATGGGTGGATGAAAAAAGGTGGAACGTGCGTTCTGACTGAACCACCGTCCAGTGTCGGGAGGAGAACAGAATCTGGGAGCAACACTGACTCAGGGAGAGTTTTTATTAAAATTCATGCAGGTTCATTTGTTCAGTGAATGTCTATTACGCTCCAATCACATGCCAGGCGTTGGGGAAATGGGATGAAGGAGACAGACAGAAGTACCTCTCACACTTATGCCTCGTGGGCTCAGAGACCTGCATCCAGCATCCCCACCTTTGGACTCAGTGCTTCTCCTCTAGTCACCTGGGTCGGGCAGGGCTGGCTGCCCCCAGCTGAGCGAGGTTGGCCAGGGGACTTGCGTCACTAGGGACCTGCCATGTCCATGCCTTAGCCTGCCCTGGACACTGACCTTGCGAAGAGCAGCTGCCAGGGTAAGGAAGGAAGGAGGATCCATGCTGGCTGGTCCACACTCTGACGCGACCCTTGGCCTGAGGCTGGACTGGGATCTTCGCAGGAGCACAGGCTGGTGGACACCAGAGCTGAGGGCTGAGAGCCACGGGTCCAAGCTCTGACCTCTGTAACCCGGAAGAGACGGTGTCAGAAGAAGACGAGTATTAAACACGGTTGCCTAACCTTTGTGTTGTTCAATTGCTCAGTCATGTCTGACCCTGCGACCCCATGGACTGCAACACGCTAGGCTTCCCCGTCCCCCACTATCTCCCATAGCTTGCTCGAACTCATGTCCATCCAGTCGGTGATGCCATCCAACCACCTCGTCCTCTGCCGTCCCCTTCTCTCACCCTCAATCTTTCCCAGCATCAGGGTCTTTTCCAGTGAGCCGACTCTTCTCATCAGGGGCATAAACATGTGTCTTTCTCTGTCCAGCTGGTCTTTCATCAAGCCTCTGGTTTCATGCTGCACGATTAATTACAGGGTTTCAGTGGAGCATAATAATGAAGGTGCACATACACTGATGAATGATGAGCGGAAGCTGACTCTAGACTCTGACGAGGTTTCCTGGGCCCACGTGGGAGGCCGGCTGACAACGGGAGTGCCCCCTGCAGAATGACGCTCGCCACCAGGGACGTTCTGGACCCTGACCGTGTGCTCTCTCCACGGGAGTGGCCACAGTGCGGTCCTGCAGCCTCCCTGTCCCTCTGGGCCGGCCTCCCTCTTCTCCATGTGGCTGGTATCATGGAAGGAGCTGCCGGGATGGAGTGACGGCCTGAACCAGCGACCTCTGTACCTCCGTGTGCAGAGCATCCATCCGGCCCCTGGACAGGAAGCTGGGAGACAGTGGAGGCAACCCAGGCGGGCCCCCAGGAGGTGGTGCTCACACTGGGAGCCCCGTGAGGGAAGGCCCACAAAGACTCACGCCCCAGCCTGTGGCACACACCCCCAAACACAGATCCTCACCATTCCAGCCTCACCTTCACTGGCAACAGCAACGAGAAATAATATTTTCTGAGGCCCTTTCTCCTCCTAAAGTCTCAAAAAGTCAACAATAATGTCAAGTTCACTATGATCCCCTTGAGGCGCCGTCTTTCCTGGCCTCTGTTTAAGACGTGAAATGGGGCTGAAGCGAGCTTTTGTGTCTTTCCGTGTGTGGCTTGTGTGTCCAGCCGTGTGTGCTGTGTGTGTCTGTAGGTGTGCTTGTGCGTCTGGCTGTGTGCATCGGTGTCTCTGTACATGTGCCTCCGTGTGTGTGTGTGTGTGTGTGTGTGTGTGTGTGTGTGTGCGCCCGCACACGTGTGTGCTCTAGTCACCACGCCCAGCCCTTGCCATCTTGATTTGATGAGCAGAGCAACCCCAGAGCGCCCTGTGCCCTGCCTCGGGGGATTATTCTAAAGGGCAGAACCGAAGTCTATGAATTGCATGTGGTGTCCCCGTGTGATTCTTTCAGTGGAAAGTCTGGCTGGCCTCAGACATCGTCACCATCTTCCTGGTGACCGCGACACACCACAGAGATGCCCTTTCTTCTCCTTTCGGACAGGAGGACAGGGCCTCACTGTTTGGGAATGAGGTCAGGATGAGGCTTTGATCAGAGAGGCAGGACCACCGGGAGACGTAGTTAAAGGGTTTATTACAGGACTTTGCCCTGATGCAACCATGGGAGCTGGCGACACAGTCAACAGGAGACTCTGCTTCTGCGCCTGCCAGTGGCGCCTGAGGTCAGCAGGCAGCCTGCCAGGGGCAGAGGTGGATGTCCAGTGGGGAAGCAGGACACCGGGAAACAGCTGGGATGCGTGGACTCTCAAGGGTAGCCTCACTGCCACGGCCTCCAGCTTCAAAGCCAGGTGCCCTGGGGAGAGGCCGGAGACTTTGTCAGGAGCTGAACACACACATGGCCTGGGAGTCAGAGCCCGGGGCGGGGTCGGCAGGTGCTGGCCACAGAGGAGAGACAGTCTGTGCCCAGCGCTGCCCCGGCCTTCCTCCCGAGGCTGCGACTGCCCTTGGGGACCGCGCCAGCCCAGGGCTGTGCAGGAGAGGGCGGTAAGTAAGGCCGGTGACATGGGGGAACCCAGCACGGCCACGCTGTCAGCCCCTGACCCCTACCGAGCTCATCTCAGCGGTCACGGTGCCCGACAAGAGCAGGATGCAGCCTGACGCCTGACGCAATGCTAACGAGCTCCATAAAACTGGAAACACGCTAAGCCTTGCCCAAAGCGAGCGCAGAGCCCTTTCCTCATCCCGGGGCTGTTCCCCTCCTCCCGCTGAGTCACACGCCCCTTCGGTCCCCTATGACTCCAATACCGAGAGTGCTATTTGTCTATCACGAGGGGCTGTGTGACACATTTCCCGAAACTTAGACGCGTCACCGATGTCCCTGAGGACAGGAATCTGGGGTGTCTTAGCCGGGGGCCTCTACCCAAAGTCACCGAGAGCTGCAGCCGGGGGCCTGCAAGGGCTGGTCTGGAGCCTGGACTGGGGAGGGGCCTCCTGAGAGCCGTAAAGCCAGCCTGCCGACAGCAGGCTGTGGTGAAGGAAGGTGCAGCCTTTACTGCCAAGGCTCCAGGCAAGGAGAGCAGGAGGCTCGTGCTCTAAAACCCTGAACCCCCAGAAGGGTTTCAGCAAAGCCTCTTTAAAGGCTGTGTGAGGGACGGGACCCCAGGGTGTCTGGCCGGCTCCTGCACATTCTCCATTATAGACGGGGAGGTAACAGGGCATGTCTCAGGGGTTCACACCTTCAGTCCTCAGGCACCAGCACGTCTGGGGGCGGTGTGCTCGTGGCCATAAAGTTGTTAAGTCCTTCCATTTTGTGGTGGCTTTAGCATCTGTAAGACAGCTCAGAAGTGTGCATCAGATGCTGTCAGCTGGGCACTGCAGAGGAAATAGGAGAGGGGTCTGTCCCAGAAAGATCCAGAGGGCCTTGCGTGGCTACACCCACATGCTCACCCATACGGCTATTGACTGAGTGGTTGGGTTCTTGACACACAAGCTTCCCTGGAGGGCAGTTTGCATCCCTTGGAGCTGGGGCTCCAAAGGATCGAACCCAGCTCTCCTGCATTGCAGGCAGATTCTTCACTCTCTGAGCCACCAGGGAAGCCCAGGAAGGTGGAGTCCGTGTCTTTTTTATACGTGGAGTCTCAGACACGATGGCCCAGCTCTCGTGCCAGAGTTCATCCACTCATTAGCAGTGAGGCCCTGGTGAGCCTGTGCTCGAGAAGAGGGTTTATGCAAAGCTGTGAATACGGGGCAGCTCAGAGGCCGCCCCCCAGCTCCCACGTCACTGAGACAGACAAAAGCAGCTGCCGCCAACACGACTTGGGTTAGCGGTGGGGACGTGGAGCCGGGACTCAGAAGAGCATTCGGTGACTGTGTGGACAACACACGTGTGTCTGCATGAGCCACACCTGGTCACACGTCCAAGGGAGTGTTGCTAACTGCCTTCCCACCCCGCTCTCAGCCTCCGCCCTCCTCCTCGCTGTTGAGTCTCGTTGCCTGACTCATGACCCAAGCTTCCACTGCCGAAGTGTCTGAGCTGTTAACATTGCCCGTGGGTTGGACTGTTGCTGTTTTCCACTTTAGTTGCGGTGCTTTGAGCATCTCAAGGAGGCAGACGCCTTAGAGCTGGGTAATTGCACATCTAGAGCCCTGTGGCTGCCCCAGGGCCTTCCAGGAGGATGGAGCCTGAGCCCCAGCCCCAGGCCCCCCCCGGGGATCTGCGGCTGGGTCTGCAGAAGAGATCCGGCCCACAGCCACCTGCCTGCTAGCTCCGCTTGGCAGGGGTCTTCTCAGAAAGTCTCCCCCCTCGGGGGCAGCTCCGGCTCTGGATAGAGGCTGTGGCTGCTTACCCTGCCCCAGTGCAGCACCAGCCACCCCTCTGGCTTCTGCCCGGTTGTCAGGAATCCACCAGGGTTCCCTGCATCCTTCATCCTTTCCTTGAGTCATTACAGGTCTGGCACTGAGATGGCGAATGCCCACTGTGAGCAAGACAGGCAGGGCAGCTGGGTGATGGAGTCAAGCCCACAGGGAGAAGGAAGCACCCTGCCTCATTTAGGGCGTGAGTCCACTTCACAGGCAGCACAAAGGTGGGCACAGTCCAGAGAGCAAGGCTTCCTGGGAGGGAGGGCCCTTTTGATGGGTGTCGGCAAGGTGGTCCCTGAGGCAGGGCCCCGAGAGGGCCTGAAGGCAGGCACGTGTCACCCTCGGCCTGCAGGCTGGCAGCTGGAAGGGACGTGGAGAGGTGGAGAGGGCCGGGAAGGCCAGGCTGCTGCAAGCCCGGGACCATCCTATCGACTGAAAGAAAAGAAAAAATACACGCAACCGGAAGGTTGAAAGTTCCATTTTATTCAGTGGGAATTTGGGGGACTTAAGCCCAGGAGGCAGCATCTCAAGTGTCCCTGAGAGAACTGCTCAGAGGCGGGGAGGAGGGGAGTCAGGTTATACGGAAATTTTGCAACAAACGACAGGCAGTCTGAACATCCAAAAATTATTGTTAATTAAAGGAAGCCAGATATTTTCAGTTAGGAACTCAGCACTTCTCTCTGTTTAGTAAGATGCAAGAGTCTGGGCTCGCTGGAACCATTCCTTCCCTGCGCGTCTCAGCTAAGGGCCAGTCTCCTGTTTCTCCGCACCTTGAGCTTCCTGGGGTCACCATCGGGAGTGGCTGCACCCTGCCAGCTGCCAGATGGCAGGTGTGCTCCCCCTCCCTGCGGGTCCTCAGGGCTCACAGTGGAGGCCGCAGTCGCTGATGGCCATGACAGCCTCGTTCACTGATTCAGCACGAGGTACTCCACTTCTCAACCCCAGTCGTGGGGACATGGTGTGGGCATGGCTCACCGCCCTCTCTCCAGCCGACCCAGGAGGGAATGTGCCTGCTTCACTGCTCACACCAGAGCCTGAAAACCCCCCATTCTCTGGGGATGACTGCGAGGGGCCTGGGGACCAGCTGTGTGACCAGCAAGGGCAATTCTGAGGCAGCTGGTCTGAGACCGGTGGGGACACCCGGGCAAAGACGGGGCAGGACCCTGGGAAGGAGCATGTCCCCTGCAGCCAGGCCTGAGCCAGGCGGTACAGTCACAGCCGCTTCCTCGGGAAGAAGTGAGCAGCCCACGGGTGAAGAGACCCTGATGCCCGTTTCTGGACGCAGCCCGGGGAGAGGGCAGGAAACGCTCCCAGGGTTTTGCAGCGTCTCTGGGAGCCCGAGGAGAGGGACCGCTCGGGCCACGCACATGAAGCCAGTTAGGAACCAACAGCCGTCCCCTCCCAGGCCCTGCTCTCCGGGACGCACGGGCAGAGGCGTAATTAAGGCCTGCGCAGCTGCAGGGCCAAGGGCTCCAACCCGGCTTTCAATTAGTAAGTAGGCCCCTTCTGCAGAGCCACGCTGAACAGACAAGGGCGCCGCGACCTTCGTCCCCAGAGGGATGGTGACACAGCCCAGCTGCTCTGCAGAAACATCAATGGCTTCTGTCAAAGCTGCTTGGGTGGAAGGACATGGGGAAGAGGCTTGGCTGGGAGGACAGTGCAGGTCTCTGCTCCTGGGCGCCGGGCACAGCAGATGCATTTCCCGAATCCGCCCCGGGCCTGGTGGTAGGTGTGGTGGCTTTTCTGGGGCCAGCAACCAGCAGCACATGGGGCCAGCTGCCTAGAAGGTTCATGGAGTGTTGTGAGGGTCTCCCTGGTTCCCCAGGACCAGAGAGCTGCGACAGCCAGCCAGCAGCCCCCGCCCAGCTCCAGGGAAGGGAGTGGTCCCTGGGCCACCAGCCCCCACACCACACCAACCACCCACGATCTCACAGCCGAGCCAACCTTTCTGCCTAAATAACCCTGTGCCGTCAAACCACAGAACCTTCCAGGTGGCTCACCCTGGAGACTAACCGCCCCCACCTGCCGGCTCCCACAGAGGGCAGCTGAGGCCAAGGGCCGCCGCGACCAGAAGCGGGAGGCCGAGCCGGGACCGGGGCCTGGGCCTCCCGGTTCTCTGAGCCTCCCTGAAGCTCACGTAAGATGCCCTTAGTCATGAGTTCTTACTGACAGACGTGGACTGAGGTTCTCAGAGAGGACTCCTGGGGCTTTGAAGAAGCCCAAAGTCCCGGCGCCCTGGAACCCCGGGTGGACGATGCGGGCTCTGGTCTCCTGAGGGTGCCGTGCTCACCTGGGCCACAGCCCCCAAATCTCCCCCGCAGAGGCTCACCGCTGGGCCCCTGCTGGGCCCACAGACCCCAGCATCCCCCCCACAACAAACACACAGGCTGCCCAGCCTTGGCTGTCTCACCTCCCGCCACCTGGGCGCCAGTACGTGGACACACGCAGTGATGATTAAGGCTGCGCTTGGGACTCTGACCTTCCCCGCAAGGCTGTCGGCACCCCAGGCAGGGGGCGGGGGCAGGTCTTCTCCGTCTCCCAGGTGGTCAGCTCACAGGAGGGGCTCCGTCGGCACCCCAGGCAGGGGGCGGGGGCAGGTCTTCTCCGTCTCCCAGGTGGTCAGCTCACAGGAGGGGCTCCGTCGGCCCTTGTCCACTTCACAGCAGCTGCGCTCCCGCCAGAGCCAACGGAAATGGAGGTCCATGGGTGCAGCGTCTCTGGGTGCAAGGTGAGTTCTAGGGCTTTACTGTCCAAGATGGTACCAACCTCCCAAGAGGGAACCACGCCCTTTAAAACAGGTGCAAAGGACGGATCCAGGTTGTGTTCTTACAAGGGAAACAGAAGGTCACAAGGAGGTTTTGGGAGGTGATGGGTGCAGTTAGCACCTGGGTTGTGAAGGTATCATGAGTGTGTGCCTGCGTCCAAACTCAACAAGATGTCATTAATATACATCCACGACTACACAGAAGAGAGTCAACCATAAGTCACAGCTGGAGTGGTCCAGAGGAGGGGCTCTCCCCTCTCTGCTCCCCCGGCCTGGGAAGCCTGCTGATTGTCAGGCTTCCCAGGAGGGGCTGTGTGCCAGGGGAGCCCCACGGACGAGACCTCAAAGCAAACCTGTCCATGTTTGCTAACCAGCAAGGGGCTACTGTATAGCACAGGGAACTCTGCTCAATGTTCTGTGATAATCTGGACATGAAAAGCATCTGAAGGAGAATGGGTGTATGTACATGTATACCTGAATCTCTAAGCTATGCCCCTGAAACTAACACAACATTTTAAATCAACTATAGTCCAATAAAATCTAAAAATATAAAATGAAATTTTTAATGGCACGAGGGAGAAAAGATGTATACATTTAAGCGTGCATGTGTTGGGATATCAGTTGCACCGCAATAAAGCTCAGATTGTTCCGGGAAGCAGACAGAGGCCTGTGATGCTCCCAGCAGTGTTGATGGACACACTCTCAGGACGGGGAGGTGAGTGGAGCTCTTCCCAGGCATCGTCACAAGAACACCCCCGGCTGCTCTGGGGGCCTGAGGCCTGGGTCCTACTCAAGCGGTCAGCAGTGCATCTGTCCCTGCAGCTCCGCCCCCGAGGGCCCTCACCCGGCCCCTGCCTGTCTCAACCCTGACTCCCACGGGGCGGGCTCGACCCTAGGACGTGGGAGCGCGCGGGGCACACCCCTTGCAGCAGCCGGGGCCACACAGAACACGGGCGGGTTTGCAGCAAGGTCTCACCTGCGGGGCTACCCGGGCACAGAACCCCTCCCAGGAAGCCTGACAATCAGCAGGTTCCCAGGAGCCCCTCCTTTTGACCACTCCAGCCATGATTTTATGATAAAGGAGAGGTCTGCCCTCCCAGCCACAGACATAAAATTTAATTATGCTTTTTAAAGGCCACAAAGCCTGCCCTTAAAGAATCTCTTCTGTAACTTGCTCAGAGCCCAAGGGTGACTATTAGCTGTGGTCATTTGAAAGGCCAGGAAGAAAATATCTCCCACGCAAATGCATGTTTGTATTAGGCTCCTGGCTTTTGGGTCAGCACTTACCAGCCGGGCACCTCCAGCCCCTGAGGCAGAGGACGTGTCCTGCCTGCCCTGCGAGGAAGCATGTTTGGAATCAGAAGCCTGCATCTGAGTCCCAGCTAGGTACACAGCCCTCAGTGTTTCTGAACCTCACTTCTCTCCTCTGTATAATGGGTTCTTTAGCTACATGTTTTCCACCAACCTCATGGGCTCATTGGGAAGGAACAAGCCTGCCAGGGCTCATCATGACAGCATGCTGGACCACTGTCACCTGGGCCCTGGGCCATCACTTTCTGCACCTGAGATGTGGTCCCCGTGATCCCCGTACATGGAGGGGAAACCGAGGCCCAGGGAAGTTAGGGCGCTTACGCTCCATCCTGCAGAGGTTCCGGGCTCAGATTCAACCCACAGTCTGGTGTCTTTAGCTCCTAAGTGTGATGGTAACTGTGACAGTGAGCAGGAGAGACAGCCCTGAGAACAGGGGGCACACACTCACACACTCACACTCACACCTGCTTGCTCTGCTCCCCGATAACTCACCCGGGGGCATAACTGCTGTCTGAGTTGCCTGAAATAAAATGAACCTTCCGTGTGAGGTTCTTTGTGCTGAAGAGAACGATTCCAAATGGGGAATAATTGGCCATCCAAGACCCAGTTCTTGCCGTGGAAATGAAATGTGCTGACAAGCCAGAGGAGTGGAAATAAAACCACCGGCAGTGAGACCCGGAGCAGGTAATGAGGACGAATCAGCAGGTTTTAGAAACGAAATAGGAATCGTGGGTCTGGAGCTGCGGCTGGGAGGTCACACAGCATGATGGGGCGCTGAGCATGGGGCGGGGGGTGGCCCCCGGAGACGTATTTACTGGGACTGGTGACAGACACCTCCTCAGACCTTGGGGACACTTGGCCCCAACCTGCTTGGAGGGTTAGGCCCCCCTTCAGCCAGGCTGCCAGCCAGCACTTTCCACACAGCCCCTGTGTTGGTTTGTTCAGCGCTGTACGTAGGGCAGGCGGTTCAAAACGCACACTCTGCGGGCGGGGTGTCCAAGATCGGGGTGTGAGCAGGGCCGGCTCCCTCTGAGGCGCCCTGTCCCCGCGCCCTCATGTGGCTGCCTCTCTGTGTCCACATGTACCCATTTTACGAGGACACAGGTCATGCTGGAAAATCCTATGGACAGTGGAGGCCGGTGGGCTAGAGTCCACACAATCTCAGAAGAGTCGGACACAGCTCACTGACTGAATAGCGGCATGTGGGTTAGGCCCACCCTCACGGCCTCGTGGTAACGTGAGCTTCTCTGCAAGGACCCTGGCTCCTAGCCCAGCCACTCTCTGAGGTCCTGGCTCAGGGCTGAGACACATCAGCTTCAGGAGCAACCGCTCGGACCCTCACATTTCCCTCAGCCCTTTGGGGCTTCACTCGTTCACGGGGTGAACTTCACCTGCGCCTGCTGTGTGCTCAGCTGGGCCAAGACAGAAGCTGCTCTCAGGAGCTCGGCACCCAACAGACGCCAGCACGGTGCGTGCGGCACCTGCGGCCGCAAGGTCAGAGCCAGGCCCGGCCCGCCTGCGCGGCGGCCCCCGGGCTCCCGCCCCTCCAGGACCCACACGGAGCGGGCTCTTGGAATATTCATTTCCTCAAAACCGCATTCCTGGATGGATGCCGGACTGAGCCGGTCTGTCCACTCGGGCAGTCCACCGTCCAGGACGGAGCGGGTGGCCCCGAGACCGGAGAGAAGGGCAAGTCCTGAGCCCCAGTGAGCACGCCCAGTGCCCACCCGGCCTCGTGATGGAACGGCCAGGCCCCAGGGAGGCCCCAGAAGGGTGAGCGCGGCTCGTGGTGGGCGGCGAGGCCACATGTCAGCATTTAAAATGTCGTGTCCTTTGACGCATCACCCAGGCCCCCGGAGGACATCTGCAGAGGTCCCTGGACAAGGCTGTGGTGGGCTCCACGGGATGGTCCCCAAATCCCAGGGGCTCCTCCCAACAGAAAGCCCACGCCGTCACTCGAGGATCCAGGCGCCCTGCCTTTGAAGTAGAGAGAAAGGGAGAGTGGGGGATGCACGCGTGCTCCCCCCACCCTCACCCTGTGTCCCACGGGGTGACTCCTGCACCTGGTCACCCCCAACGCCAGGACGCCGTGAGAAAGAGGCTGCCTGTGCCCTGGGAGAAGACAGCCCAGATAGAGCGCCAGCCATCTCAGACACCACATCCCCCCAAGGTCTGTCTAAAGTAGTTAAACTCTGCCTGCAACTCGAATGACCAGTGAACAATGAGCTAAATACCGTTAATGGTGGCTCCAGGCTTTCGGCCAACACCCACCATCCCATAAACACTTACCTTGACATCACACTGTGTGACATACTACACAGCCCAGAAAAACAGTGGCACACATTGGTATTCACAGATGTCAGTTGGATGACAAGACCAGGATTCAATGCAGATTCATCCAAATGCATGCAATTCATCGAGATTCTGACAACTCAAGTTTTTATACCCTCTGGTACACATAAGCATAGAGAAATATGGAAAGATTTTCACAAAAGTTGACAAAGATGTCTACAGCTCCTTTGTCCAGTGTCCCTTCAAGAGACGGGGCTTGTTTTGCCCCCCTGGGGCTGTGGGCGGGTCTTAGCAGCTGTTTCTAATGAGTGTGGCAGACACGACTGGGAGTGACTCCTGAGATCTGGTCGGAAGTGGAGCTGACCCTCCTCCCGGCTTCCTCCCCTGGACCGTCTGGCTGGGGAAGGCGCTGGCCCTGCAGCGAGCTCACCTAAACAGCCCTCAGAGGTGCCCACGCCGTGTGGTGTGCATCTTGCAGGGGCTTTCTGCAGCCCTGGTCTGGCCTTCCTGTGGGGCTGCCCCACAGACACCTTGATGGCAGACTCGAGAGAAACGGGAGGCAGAAGCTCTCATCTGGGCAGCTCTTGAGTTCCTGACCCACTGACACCACGAGATCAGAGACGTCTGTCAGTTAAACCTCTTCATTTGGGGGTCATTTGTTACCGGCAGTGGATGACTAACACACACTTTGCAAAGCAGAGGGCCAAGACTCTGAGCCTGCCTTCCGCTGTCTCGCTTCTGTGTCTATTCAGAGCCAAGTCTGACAGCCCCCTGGCTGGACCCAGGAGGCCAGCTGAGGCTGGGGGGCCTGACTGCAGTAGCTGACCACCTGGGTGTGAACCCCAGCCACGGTCTCTCAGGGCCTCTCGGGGCAGAACGGTGGCCCCAGACCTGCCTCTCTGTTCTCCCCCAGGGGGCCCCCAGTGCTCCAGCCATCCCCCTCCAAGGCCCTCAGTCTGACAAAGCCAGCCGAAACACTACGAACATCGACTCTCAGAAGGCCGGGCCACGTCCGCACCAAGCCTCCTGAGAGCCTGCACACATCCTTGCGGGATGGGCAGAGGAGTGCAGAGAGAAGTCTGCAGGATTAATTTGTGTGACCTTTGAAACTGGGGGGAATAAAGTACATGTGACTTCTCAGACGGTGCAGTGGGAAAGAATCCGCCTGCCAGTGCAGGAGACTCGGGTTTGATCCCTGGGTGGGGAAGATCCTTTGGAGGAGGAATTGAAAACCCTCTCCAGGATTCTTGCCTGGAGAATTACATGGACAGAGCAACCTGGTGGGCTACAGTCCACGGGGTCGCAGAGCGTTGGACACACCGAGCACACACACAAAGGATCTAGAAGCAAATGGGTTGATGCAAGACTCCACATGAGCGGGGAGCTAATCGGTGGCGTGACAGCTTTGCGTGCTGGCTCCCGGGCCGCCCTCTGAGGAGCCGGGCAGCCTCCCCAGCCTCGGGCTCTGCCCACACCGCCCCCTCCTCCTACCCCTCCCCCGCTGACTCCCGGGATGCAGAGGCTCTTTCCCTGGAGTCTTTAGTGGGCAGAAATGGGCTCGCTGCTTAGTGGGAAGAGCTAGTGCAAATGGACTGGGAACTTTGAAAAGGCAATTAACAGAGCTGGACGGGGCGTCCGCCCCACCCCTGGAGGGTCCCCACTGGCTAATGGGCCTTCCTGGAAAGACCACTCAGGGCTGGTGCCCATGTTCCGTGATGGGCTGAGCAGGCACTTCATGGTCTAAGGCCACAGCGGGGGCAAGAAGCGCTTTCCCAGACTCACTTCCCTTGTGGGCCTCTCATGGGTGAGGGTGGCCATGCCTCACTCGATCCATGGCCTTGCTCTGGGGTCGGTTGGAGGGAGGAGGAGGCGGGGAGAAGCCCCAGATGGACTCCTGGTGGCCTGCAGCCTGCTCGGCCTGCCCTGCCCTTAACCGTCATGGCCCTGAGGGCTCAGAGCTAAGTGGGCAGTGCCCCTGGGCTCAGGGCCGGTCACTGCCCGGGGTACCGGGCCGTCCTTTCCCATCCTGACCCATTTTGTCCTCTGTGACGGGAAGCTGCGGGCAGACCTGTGGGCTCTGAAGATGCCCTGTGAGGGATGGTCCAGGAGACGGCTAGGGAGCCAGACACACCAACGGGAAAGTGGTAAAGATGCCCCCAGGTGTTGCCCAGCCCTGGATGAGGAGACCAGTCACCTTGGGACGAACATACAGTCACACAGCCCTGTGACCGAGCCTCCGGGGGTGGGGGGGAGGCACTGGGCAGCTGATGGACGTCCTGAGTCTCAGGTCCCTCGACTCAAAGACTGAGCGGCACAGCCCACCCCGGAGCTGCCTGGGGACAGGAGCGGGGAAGGTAATACAGCGGAGCCGCCCAGCTGGGAGCCGGCGGGGGTCGGGGCTTCCGGCCACCCCCAGGCAGTGCCAGAGGCCCTCTTTACACTAGGCCTGCATCGTCATCAATTGTAAAAGGGGCTAAAGCCTCCTCAGCTTTGCCGACTCTGCCCCTGACCTTGAATGAGCAACCTGGTCCTGAGCATCTCTACCAGCTCATCCCTGCTGGGGAAACACGATTGCCTCCAGGCGCCCACGCTCATCTCGGGATTTCACCCCCACCAGGAGAAAGAGAACAGCGCCTTCCATTTATAAAAAGTGTGTCTGTGGCAGGAGGCGGCCTGGCGTGGGCAGCCGCTGACAGCTTGGAGGATGCAGGCCGGAGTGAGGGGCGCGCGGCCCGCCTGCTGGACACGCTCACACCACCCTCAGCTCGCAGACTCGGCACGTCCAGACTGCTCAGGCCCTCCCATCATTTGATCAATCAAGGCAGGAAGGGCTGCTGGGAGATAAAATCATTTTTTCTCATTTCTGCCTTCTCAATATTTTAATTTTTCACAGTGCTCAATTCTGCTTCCCTCTCCACAAAATAAAGAGGAGGAGAGAGAGACACAATTAGGACAATCCTCTGTTCTATACCTTCACTCTTCATCAATCTCAAGAGTGTACTTCCAAAGGAGCAAGTTGTTTTGGGGGCAAGAACTCAGTGGTTAGAAGCCGGAAAGGAGGCCTGAATGTCAGCAAATCACGGCGGCCAGACTTGTCCCCACATTTGCTGGTGTCCCCGGAGCAGAGCAGTGATGCGGTCCTGACTCCAGAGCAGCGCCCTGCTGCAGGGAGCCCCCCCCCCCCCCACCGCCTGCCCCCCGCCCGCCCCCGCTCCAGCTCAGAGGCAAGGCCGCCCTGGAGCTCACTGCTGTGTTTACTGATGCTGCACGGACCAGCTAGAATCCTGCCGGCCTAATGGGCGGAAAGTGGGCCGTGCATTTACCAGCTTCTATTTGTCAATTGTAACAAATCAGATGTTTGCCTTCTGTACCGAAGGCAAGTGAAGACTCTGCAGTGGGTTGCTGGGAGCAAGGCTCCCGGGGAGGCTGAAGGGGACTCCCGGGGGGCATCCTGGGCCTGGAGCACCTCCTTCCAACATTTACAGTCCTCGACATCCCCGGCTGGAATTTCCCACTCCCTCTGACAGCTCAGGGCCTGGAGCGCTGGGAGCCTGAACCCTCCCCGCCTGCCGGCTTCCCCCACCCCCAGCTCTCCTGCAAACGCGGCTCCTGAGGGCCCAACCCCTGGGAGCCGCCACCCAAGGGCTGCCTCTCCCTCCCGCTTCCTGCTGAGCTGCATCTAAAGACCCTCACCCTCTAGGAGGCGGGGGTGGGGGCGCGGGAGGTGAGGCGCCGCCTTGCCCATAAACACTTCTGCAGCACCCTGGGTTCCAGAGCAAGGTCTGGCCCTACCCCCGCCCGCTGCTCACAACGCCTGGGCTCTCCGTCTGGCCCGGGTCTCCCTGCCCAGCTGTTCTCGGTCCACTGCCCTCTTTCCCCCTCGTGACCGAGAGCCAGAGAGGGTGCAGGCTGTGTCTGCTCCCCACATCCATCCGCTGACCGCCTGTGAGTGACGAATGAATGGACGAATGAATGAATGAGTGAACAGACAAATGAATGAGTGAACACTTCGACAGCCTGGATGCTGATGAATTCTAACAGGAGGACACGGGCATCACCGCCCCTGGCAGGGCTGTGTCATGCCTTCAACGCCCATCAATCTGCTTCTAATGATAAGGTGTCATTAAACCACACACAGTATCTGTCTTCTTAAATTGAAATTAAGTTCCTTATGGAGACAGTTAAGGTCAACTGAGTTCTTGGCAGCCATGGGTATGCCCATGGATTAGGCTGGAATCATCCAGCCTGGCGCCTTTGACCCCCAAGCTGACCTCACGTGTAGCCTGAGCTGCCCGCCCTTCCGTGACTCTCTCATGACCCTCGGGTGGAGGAGAGGGGCTGGCGGTGTTTCTCGGAGCAGCTCTGGTATTGACCCAGAGGAGCAAGGGTGGAATCGTTTATCATCCAATTAATGGTGTCAGCAGAGTCATTATTATAATGACCAGCCACATGTGTAATCCATCTTTAATGAAACAATAATTGTGCTTCCTGGTCGATGAGCACCCAGCCTCTCCTAAAGCCTTCTTGGTGTGAATTATGAATAGCGATGAGCTCTGTCAGGGCCAAGTGACAGTGGGTGGGTGCTTGTTCAAGGAACTTTGGTTCAAAAATGTCACGGCTGCCAGGGAAGGAAGAGCTCGTGAGTCCAGCCCCTGCCGCCCAGTCCAGTGTGGTCATTGGAATGCGCTCCCTGCCCCAGATCGATGTCCAGCCTCAGGACCGTGTTGGATGCAAAGGCGAGGTGGCGAGACACAGTGTATTGCTAAAGTTGTTCGTGACGCTGACTGTCCTGCTGTTCACACTCACAGCCCAGACTGCCCACACTGTCCTCACTGCCCACACTGTCCTCACTGCCCACACTGCCCACACTGTCCTCACTGCCCACACTGTCCTCACTGCCCACACTGTCCCCACTGTCCTCACTGCCCACACTGTCCTCACTGCCCACACTGTCCCCACTGCCCACACTGCCCACTGTCCTCACTGCCCACACTGCCCACACTGTCCTCACTGCCCACACTGCCCACACTGCCCACACTGTCCTCACTGCCCACACTGTCCTCACTGCCCACACTGTCCTCACTGCCCACACTGTCCTCACTGCCCACACTGCCCACACTGCCCACACTGTCCCCACTGCCCACACTGTCCCCACTGTCCTCACTGTCCTCACTGTCCTCACTGCCCACACTGTCCACACTTTCCTCACTGCCCAGACTGCCCACACTGTCCTCACTGCCCACACTGTCTTCACTGCCCACACTGTCTTCACTGCCCACACTGTCCCCACTGCCCACACTGTCCCCACTGCCCTCACTGTCCTCACTGTCCTCACTGTCCTCACTGCCCACACTGTCCTCACTGCCCACACTGTCCCCACTGTCCTCACTGTCCTCACTGCCCACACTGTCCACACTGTCCCCACTGCCCACACTGTCCTCACTGCCCACACTGTCCCCACTGTCCTCACTGCCCACACTGTCCCCACTGTCCTCACTGCCCACAATGCCCACACTGCCCACACTGTCCTCACTGCCCACACTGTCCCCACTGCCCACACTGTCCCCACTGTCCTCACTGCCCACACTGCCCACACTGTCCTCACTGTCCTCACTGCCCACACTGTCCCCACTGCCCACACTGCCCACACTGTCCTCACTGCCCACACTGTCCCCACTGCCCACACTGCCCACACTGTCCTCACTGCCCACACTGTCCTCACTGCCCACACTGTCCTCACTGCCCACACTGTCCTCACTGCCCACACTGTCCCCACTGCCCACACTGTCCCCACTGCCCTCACTGTCCTCACTGTCCTCACTGCCCATACTGTCCTCACTGCCCACACTGCCCACACTGTCCACACTGTCCCCACTGCCCACACTGCCCACACTGTCCACACTGTCCCCACTGCCCACACTGTCCTCACTGCTCACACTGTCCCCACTGCCCACACTGTCCCCACTGTCCTCACTGCCCTCACTGCCCACACTGCCCACACTGTCCTCACTGTCCACACTGCCCCCACTGCCCACACTGTCCTCACTGCCCACACTGCCCACACTGCCCACACTGTCCTCACTGCCCACACTGTCCTCACTGCCCACACTGTCCTCACTGTCCTCACTGCCCACACTGCCCACACTGTCCTCACTGTCCACACTGCCCCCACTGCCCACACTGTCCTCACTGCCCACACTCTCCACATTGTCCCCACTGTCCTCACTGCCCACACTGTCCTCACTGCTCACACTGTCCTCACTGCCCACACTGTCCTCACTGCCCACACTGCCCACACTGCTCACACTGCTCACTGAACCCAGGAAAGACAAGGCTCAAGTTAAGAGGCTGGAGAAGCCTCGAGGAGTGGCTGGAACCCGAGACAGATTTATTTTCTCCTGCTGGCACGGCTGCCGTGACACAGCCTCTCTCTTCGCTGATGCAGCAGCCATAACATGACCATAATGTAGCCGTAAGATGACCTCATATAAACGTGATCGTGATGCCAACAGTGTAGCCCAACACAGCAGCAAGCCTTCCCCGGCGGCGCCCATACAGGCGTACTGCACAGAGTAGCCTGTGACCAAGTTAGTCCCGCGTGGCGTGCATGCACAGTGCTGTAAGTGATCTTAGCTGCTACAGTAACGTGCAGAGCCATTGTTTACAGAACACAGGGTGAGCGGGCATGAGAAAACAGCTTGAGAGAGCTTGACTGGCACCATCTTACCAATCTCCCCCCACACGAGGACCAGACGTCAGGGGATTTGGGCATTGAAGGCCAGCTATCAACACATCTTTACCTTCTTATATTGATACAACATCAGTTGAAGCTTCCCAACTCCCCGCTTCTGAGCCACTTCCCATCTGAAAGGTCAGGGTGAAGATGGCGAGGCCACAGGGCTGATCTGCCTCTGTGTGAGCATCTGGGCTCTGTAGGAGGGCGGG
Source organism: Odocoileus virginianus (assembly GCF_023699985.2). Lineage (NCBI taxonomy): Eukaryota > Metazoa > Chordata > Mammalia > Artiodactyla > Cervidae > Odocoileus > Odocoileus virginianus. The sequence continues at coordinate 100,546,273 of NC_069675.1, forward strand.
AAGGACAAAGCCGTGGTCCTGACTGCATGTGTGTGCTGGGGCATCTTCATGCCCTGGCGCTGTCCCTGGACCCCAGCAGCCCCGAGGCAAAGCCGTCTGGCACGGTTTGGCATAGCAGAAATGGTCTTCTCCCTGCCAAGGTCCTGGGCCCTCCTGAGGGGCAGCACTCAGCTCCAGGGAGACGGTGGGCCCGGCAGACCCCAGCGGCGGAAGGTCTGCTTCCTGTTCCTTGGGGGAGTGCTGCCCCTCCCCTCGCCCGTGGCGCCCCTTCCTGCTCCGCACTGGCCGGAGTGCCCCTCCGCCCTCTGTCTCTCTCCTCCCTGTCACCGCCACCGCCACCCACGCACGCAGCCTGATGTGACCTCCTCCCCCACTTCCTAAACTCCCACCACCTCCGGTTTCCTTGTTAGCACTTTCACACTTTCCCTCCCCCAGGAGCGAGCCGAGCTCTCTTTGTTCTTTAACCCTCAGCCCCTCACACCAGCCTGGCCCCCCAGAGCTGAGTGAACTCTGCCTCTGACCGCGGAAACAAGAGGCTGCAGAGACGAGCTGCAGGGAGGCGGTGTCTCCCTGGGGCACAGATGCAGGAGCAATGGGTATCCTGCAGGCCCCTCCTCCCCCCGTCCCCACACCCCTCTAGCTAGGACTCCCCTCACGTCCCGCCTGGTAAATCCAGCGCCATTTGGACCCACTTCTGCCCTCTCTGAGTCTGCAAGGGAAATTAATCATAACTCATTATCTAAAAATGTACGTTTCATGAACGATCACATTGACTTGATCACATCTGCTTGGACACTGTCAGCTTGTATAACCCTCGGGGATCACAGCTATATAATTAAATAGCTAATTGTGAGACTCATTTAGTGTCTGTCTCACTTCTGAGGGCACCCGTCCTATCTATTTATTGCTTCATCTCCCCCTGTGTGATCCTCTGCCCAGCACACTTACATTCAATGAATAAGTGCTTGGTGAATGAATGTGTCGAGCAAAACCTTCTCTTGGCAGGAGCAATATTAAAAACTAACATAGCTTCCTGCCAAGATAAAGTGACAGAAACCAAACTATTCTCCCTCTTGAAAGAAAAACAACAAAAACCCAAACTGAAAACAAAAACAAAAACACTGGGCAAAATATATCAAACAATAGTTCCAAAGATTTTGGACATCAGACAAAACAAAGCAAAAAATATACCCTGAAAAGTGTGAAACAAAGGGAGAAAGCCCTGTGACTGTTCCTGCTGCTGCCCAAGGAGAAGGTCCAGGACGGAGGCAGGAAGGGAACCGGGAGATGCCGAGATCACTCACAGTGGAGAGCCGGAGCTCAAGGTTCAGAGAGGCCAGGGCAGCTGCAGCCTTCAGGGGACAGAGCTGCAGACAACCTCAGACATCAGCAGGGGGACCCACAAGTTTTCAGCAAATCAGCGCAAGTAAGTGAGGAAAATACCAGAGGCTGGAGGGGAAAGCGCCCAAAAGGACTGCAGGGAACAGTCCTGGAAACTCAGGCAGGAATGGGAAGAAAGTCTGTTTTCACAACCAGGGTGTAAGACGTCATAAGTCACAGGGCATCGAGCGGCATACTCAAACGAGTATTGAGAAAAAATAGCACTCTACTACACGTTGCTCCTCCAATACTTTGGCCACCTGATATGAAGAACTGACTCATTAGAAAAGACCCTGGTGCTGGGAAAGATTGAAGGCAGGAAGAGAAGGGGATGACAGAAGATGAAATGGTTGGATGGCATCACCAACTCAATGGACACGTCTTTGAGTAAATTCTGGGAGTTGGTGATGGACAGGGAAGCCTGACGTTCTGCAGTCCATGGGGTCACAAAGAGTTGGACATGACTGAGTGACTGAACTGAACTGAAATGTTGCTCTCTTTTTGTCTGAGAAAGCTCACCAAAAAGATGTTTCCAAGGAACTTAACATCCCAGAGTAAGCTCAAGAATATGTATAAGATTGTATATTATCTTATTATTAACAAGACAAAATTCATGATATCTAGCATCTAACCAAAACTTGCAAGACATGCAAAAAACAAGAAAATACAACCTATACTAAAGAGGAAAATCAATTGAAAGTGACCCAGAAATGATACAGATAATAGAATTAGTAAATAAGGAGTACAGTTAGTCTAATTGAATTCCATACATTCAAAATGTTACAGGAGAGTAAACATATTAAACAGAGACATGGAAGATATAAAAATACCCAAATCAAACTTCTAGACATGAAAACTACAATGTCTAAGGTGACCTATACATTAGATACAATTAATGACAGTTTATATTGAAGAAGGAAGAGTAAATGATTAATGAAATTTAAGACAGAGCAATGGAAATGTCACAAAATAAAGCATAGGTTAAAAAAAATTACTGAAAAAAATAACAGAGCATGATAAACATGGAGAGGAAGCTCTTAATGGAGAGAAAAGAGTTCAAGCTGGTTTAAAACTCAGTATTCAAAAAACTAAGATCATGGCATCTAGTCCCATCATTTCATGGCAAATCAGTTCAGTTCAGTCACTCAGTCATGTCCAACTCTGTGACCCCATGGACTGCAGCACGCCAGCCTTCCCTGTCCATCACCAACTCCTGGAGCTTGCTCAAACTCATGTCTATAGTGTTGACGATGCCATCCAACCATCTCATCCTCTGTCATCTCCTTCTCCTCCTCCTTTCAATCTTCTCCAGCATCAGGGTCTTTTCCAATGAATCAGTTCTTCACATCAAGTGGCCAAACTATTAAAGCTTCAGTTTCAGCATCAGTCCTTCCAATGAATATTCAGGACTGATCTTCTTTAGGATTGCCTAGTTTGATCTCCTTTCAGTCCAAGGACTCTCAAGAGTCTTCTCCAACACCACAGTTGGAAAACACAGTTCTCCAATGTAACATCATGGAAAATAGATGGGGAAAAAATGGAAACAGTGGCAGATTTTATTTTCTTGGGCTCCCAAATCACTGTGGATGGTGATTGTAGCCATGAAATTAAAAGACACTTGCTCCTTGGAAAAAAAGCTATGACAAACCTGCTGCTGCTAAGTCGTCTCAGTCGTGTCCGACTCTGTGCGACCCCATAGACGGCAGCCCACCAGGCTCCCCGTCCCTGGGATTCTTCAGGCAAGAACACGCCATTTCCTTCTCCAGTGCATGAAAGTGAAAAGTGAAAGTGAAGTCGCTCAGTTGTGTCTGGCTCTTCACGAACGCATGGACTGCAGCCTACCAGGCTCCTCTGCATGGGATTTTCCTAGACAGTGTTTAAAAAGCAGAGACATCACTTTGCTGACCAAGGTGCATAGAGTCAAAGCTATGGTTTTGCCAGTGGTCATGTATGGATGTGAGAACTGGACCATAAAGAAGACTGAGTATCAAAGGATTGATGCTTTTGGAACTGCTGTGTTAGAGGAGACTCTGGGGAGTCCCTTGGACAATAAGGAGATCAGACCAGTCCATCCTAAAGGAAATCAACCCCGAGTATTTATTGGAAGGACTGATGCTGAAGCTAAAGCTCCAATACTTTGGCTACCAGATTCGAAAAGCCTACTCATTGGAAAAGACCCTGATGCTGGGAAAGACTGAGGGCAGGAGGAGAAGGGGGTGACAGAGGATGAGATGGCTGGATGGCATCATTGACTCAATGGACATGAGTTTGAGCAAACTCCAGGAGAAAATGAAAGACAGGAAAGCCTGGCGTGCTGCAGTCCATGGGGTCACAAAGAGTTGAACAGGACTTCTCTACTGAAAACAAGAACTGATAAGTTTAATATGTGTACTATAAATACCAAAATAATCAATAAAACAATCCAAGAGTTTATAGCTAATTTGCCAACATAGCAGTTTAATAAAATTTTCTTTAAAATCACAATTGATTCTTTAAAAAACTTAAAAAGAAGACAAAAAATAGAGGCATAAGATGAAAAAATATCAAGATGGTAGACTGAAAACCAATCTATTGATAATTACATTAAATGTTAAAAGATAAAAAACCCACCAATTAAAAGGCAATTACTAACAGATTAGGTCAATAAGCAAGACCTATGTATAATCTGAATTACAAGAAATCCATATTACTATAAAGGCAGAAGTAGGCTAAAAGAAAACAATTCAGAAAAGATACATTATGCAAACACTGATCAAAACAAAGCTGGTTTGGCTATAAGACAAAGAATATTTCAGAGTAAAGATATCACCAGGATGAAGAAAATCTTTCCATAATGATAATGGTGTCAATTCACAAGGGGGCATAAAAATCTTAAACATTTATGCACCTAATAACAATTTCAAAAACACACAAGGCAAAAGCTGATAGAATTGCAAGGGAGCTGATGGCTGGAGATTATGTGCTGACCTCTCCCCAAAGCAGGGCAGCCAGGCCATCCTGAAGGGGGTCTAGCTGGTCCATCTCTGTGTCCACCACTGGATCCTGAAGTCCTTGGAGTCCACCTTGATTGGGAACAGAAGGGCCTCTGGCTGTTTGTCCTGGGATTGAGCGAGGACGAGGTGGAGTAGGGGAGTAATAAGGCTGGGCATCCCTGCTACATGTGATTTTTCTCCAAGCTTTAAATGTGTTCACCCAGATCTGCTCACATTTTAGACCCCTGAAAACTCTCTCCTCAGGGGATGAGGAGTATACAAGAAAGGGTTACCTGTTGGAACATCACAGCCTTGGAGAAGGTGTTTGACAAGAAGATAATAATAACTGCATAGAAAGATATTGTGATGGGTCAAGAAAATCACATACCTAAAATGCTCCATAAGTGGCAGGGGTACTTGTGTAAGTGCCAACAAGACCTTACTTTATTTCCTCCTCTTGTTCATTTACTCCACAAATGTTATGCTGGAGACAGGTAGGCATGAAGGTCCTTCCACTCTGAATCAGACAACAGACAGCTTTTCAAGTTACCTCTGGGGATTGCTCATGTCCTTTGACACCTCCTAATGACACCCTCAATGTGATTTTGGATGCCATCTGCTTCACACTCAAACTCTCCTGGGACCATCATGTGTCAACCAGCAATTTTACTAAGACCTGCTAGCCTGTGGCTCTTTATGGCATAGAAGGGGTATCATCTTCCTGTAGATATTCACGCTATTGCATTTGAGTCTGTAACCCCAAGAACTGTAGCCTGCCAGGCTCCTCTGTTCATGGGATTTCCCAGATAAGAATACTGGATTGGGTTGCCATTTCCTCCTTCAGGGGATCTTCACAGATCAAACCCATGTCTCCTCCATCTCTTGCACTGGAAGATGGATTCTTTACCACTGAGCCTCCTGGGAAGCCCAGAGTCACAGGAAGGTCCCATCTGAGGCTAGTGGTTTGTAACACTGAGGTTTTCCCAAGGATGTTCAATTGTTTTCCCAGCAGGACACAATTCCTGCCATCCCTGAGCACAGGCCCCTTTCCAGCATGACTCTGCAGCTCTTTGTGGAGCTATTTTCCTGCCCTTTGCACCAGGGCTGACCTCTAGGCTGCTGTGACCAATAGGTGGTGGTGGACAAGGCTGCGGGTACCAGGATTGGGGGGGGCGGGGTCTCACCCTCAACTCATTGCCCTGAGGCAACACATAAAAGAGCCCAGGCTCAGAGGGGAGGGAGGCCCAGCCGATGGTCAGTCCCAACCAGCCAGCTTGGGTGAGGCCGTCTGGGAGCATGCAGGACCACCAGCTGCCAGATGTCTGCAGCTCAGGAGTCACCCAGATAAGGCCAGTCCAGACTGCTGACCCACAGAACCTGGGGCAAGTAAAACTGGCTGATTCAAAGCCTGCTGTGAAACCACCCCTCCAGAGAAAGTCCTGTCACACACCCCTCCACACCCTCACGTCTCCTTCTCTACACTTCCCTGCTTCCTAAAAAGAACCACACTGTTTGCCAGTTAATTCCCCCTCATCTGTGTTGTCTTTGTTGTTGTTTAACGGGCACATGCTTTATCTCCATAATCAGACCGTGAGTAATCCAGGATAGAGAATTTATGCACAGCCGGAACTCAAGCAGTACCTGTCTGCTCTCACTAGCCTTTCTTATGAGTACTACGGACACCCCAGCTGTGAGACAGGAGAGTCGGACACGTTTTTGTTATGGGCACTCAGGGGTCGCCATCCTCGGTGGCGAAGTGCAGCTAACCGCAGTGCCTTTGCACATGAGGTCAGCGTGCGGTGGGAAGAAGGCAGTGTCCTTCTGCTTTGCTTCCAGCTTCCTGGGTGTGAGGGGCCCCAGCTCATGTTTCTACCAGCTGTCCATATGGATTATTCTGGAGCTTTGCTTCTGCAGTGGTGTTTCAACATCTTAATCAAATTATGCCTGAAGAGCTTCAGTGAACACAGCCCCTTGCTGGCAGAGCACTCGCAAAATGTTAGGAAAGAAATGATCGAGTGAGGCTTTCATTTCATATATCAGAGGAAGAACAAGATGGTCCAGGGCAGAGAGCCCCCTGACTGGGAACGGGGGAGTCTCTGGAGGGTCCCAGTTCTCTCCCCAGGAGAGAGGGGCCGTCCCGTGGTGCAGTGAGCCCCACACGAGAAAGGTCGCCGGAGAACAGAGGCGGGTGACAGGTGCATGGTGGGGCTGCTGGGAGAGAGCCCGAGGTCCACTGTCTCTTCCTCCCTCGTTGCCTGGGAGGCCCACACAGCCTGGCCAGTACAGATCTTGCCCTTGACCTCAAGCGTCCATCAGCTGCCGTGGGAGCCGCCCTCAGCTCTCTCCACTCTGCTCCCGCCAAAGCCCAGAATAGTGACTGTCAGTGTTGACCGGCGATGGTGCTCCCTGCGGACCTCAGGGAGTCTGGGCTGACTGCACACAGCGTAAAGACACAGCTTTTCAACCCGGAAATCTAGGTTTTCTGTGATTCGGCTCCAGGCTCTGGTTTCAGCTAAAGAGTCGTGGGCTGGCTGAGACGGGGCTGAGCCCTTATCCGCCTGGGAGGGTCTACACTTGACCCCAACTTCCCTGGAACTGGTGGCCCCTCATCTCCCCAGCAGGACGGGCTGCACCCCCAGGACTCTGACCTCCAGGAGCCCGGGCAGCTGGCTTTTCCAGCCTCCACTGCAGATCCCCGGGGACCCACTCAGGTGCCCTGACCACCTGCTCAGAACTTGGAGAGCAGTGGGGCCAGCTCCTTCGCCTGGAGCTTGGGGCCCGTCTGCTTGGAGGCTGGCGACTTGGCCTCTCTGCCCTCTGCCCACAGTTCCAGCCAGCATGGCAGGGCCCCTGGCTAGGCTGCAGGAAGCGCTCCTGCAGCGGCTACCTTATCAGGTCACCAGCGGGCTGGTGCTTTCAGAGCTGGGAACGGAGGTTACATACTGAGCAGAATTAGGGGACGAACAATTGCTCATCATTTCCAGTAATTTTTTTAAAGATTTTTTTTAGTGTGGACCATTTTAAAGTCTCTATTGGACATGTTATAGTAATTGCTTCTGTTGTTTATGTTCTGGATTTCTTGGTGGTGAAACATATGAGATCTTAGCTTCCCGATCACGGATTGAACCCACTCTCCCTGCATTGGAAGGCGAAGCGTTAAGCACTGGACCACCAGGGAAGTCCCTCCAGCAGGGTTTTGATCTGGTCGTGGAGGTCAGAGCAGGCTCCAGGCTGGAGAAACAGTGGTCTTGGGACAACTGTGGAAGCGGTCGGAGGCGTTGCCTAGCCTGGATCGGACCGGACCTGGGGCTCATCTGTGCAGCCTCCCTTCACCGCCCTGAGTTTCTCCTGGACCAGGCGGGTAAGAGGACCTGTCCCGCGGAGCCGAGGGGCCAGCCCTGGGGCGTGGCCAGCGTCCTCCCGCTGCCGTCCTGGCTCCTCAGCTCCCACTGCCGACAGCAGAGCTCTTCTGGTTGATGCCCCGAGGCTGGCGCAGCGCCCTGGGCTGTCAGCGCCACGAGGTCCACTCAGAGGAGCCAGGGGAGGTGGAGGGCGGCTCCCATCAGCCAGCCCAGGGACTCGGCTGCCGCCCTCATTTACACTTGTTCAAAGGGATGTATGGATTTCACTGTAATTTAATTTTAATACTTACAGCTTAATTAAATAGGCTTATTAAGCCCCGGCAGCGTGTTTTTGCTTTCAGCACAGAAACAGCCTTGAATGTCACAAAGGATTTTCGTCCTTGAGCTAGGTGATGAGACGGCCCAGAGCAGGGGCCGCCTCCGCTCCTCCCCCACCCCGCCCCGCCCCCTCCCCGCCCCCATGCAGAGAGCCTCAGGACATTTTTTTCTTAACACTGGTGCCCCGACTTCCTAACACCTGCCTGAGGGCAGAAAACAAAGGATCTTGCTCTTCAAGGCGACTCACTCACGGGTGTCTTTGGGAGAAAGCCAAGGCCCCTGTGAACTGGAACTGAAGGAGACCAGTGGACTAGAGGCGAGCGCCAGCCTCTGCCTGCAGGGGAAACGGGAAGGCTGATGGCCCCGGGGCCACGGTGGGCGGGGCCAGGGCCTGATGGGCGGGGCTCGGGCACGGTGGGCGGGGCGGGGCAAAGTGAGTGGGCAGGGTCCCGGTGGGCGGGTCCCGGGTCATGGTGGGCGGGGCTAGGGTCCAGGAGGGCGGGGCCAGGGCAAGGTGAGTGGGCCAGGGTCCCGGTGGGCGGGGCCTGGTGCACAGTGGAGGGACCCGGGCTCAGCTGCCCAGTCTGCATTCTTCACCAGGGGCAGCCACGCGGAAGCGGGGCCGAGGGTGCGCGTGCGTCGCTCAGCAGTTGCCGCCAGTCCTGCTGGGCATGAGGGGCCTGCTTTGTCCCTTTGCACTTCACGCGAGAGCCTCGTTAGGAGAGACCGCCCTCTGCCCGAAGCACCTGCTGAAGAGCCTGGAACGTCCTCTGCCATCAGGACCCACCAGCTGCCTATTTTTATCAGCGTTCGGATTTCTAAAACTGCACCTCCCCTCTGCGGCCTGGCAGCCAGGGACTTGGAACTGAATTAAGTGGCGTGTGCACGCTGCACCCCCTGGGCCTGGGGGCTCCAGGGACACACACAGGTTCCAGACGGCCCTCTGCAGAGCCTGGGCTCCAGCGACGAGGGAGATGAGGCGCTCACCGCTTCCCCCAGTGGGGAGGGGGCAGCGTCCGCCTCCGGGTCGGGACTGCGGGCATCCAAGGGGAGCAGCTACGCGCCGGCCATGTCCCCCACTAGACTGCCGGCCCCACTTCCCCGCACACTTGCCAACTCAGCCTCCATCTCTGCCTCTTGCAGGGCCTGGGGTGTGGGCATCGCTCTCCGGGCCTGACGTTACCTTGGACACGCCTTGAACTGTCACATGATGATCTCCAGTAAGATTCCAGGCTCCCGAGAAAACGGAGCAGCCCCGTTTCTTCAGCCTCCCCCTGGAACCCTGGGGCTCTGTACTGGGAGAACCTGGCTACAGGGCAGGAGTGAGGTCCACCCGTGGGGCCACGCTGCCTCCTCACGTGGGCCTTCCTCAGGGACCTTGGGGAGGGTGGGCCTGTTGCTCTGTTTTGTGGGCGTCAGCCACGTGAGCATCTCCTAGATGCTTCTAGACTTCTAGAAAAGTGGTGCACAGACTCCCCTGCCCCCGCCCTACTCCAGGTTCACACAGCCAGCTAACGCTCCGAGCAACTGCTTTTACCAAGTGTTAGGTGGCTCAGACGGTAAAGAGTCTGCCTGCAGTGCAGCAGACCCAGCTTCAGTCCCTGGGTCGGGAAGATCCCCTGAAGAAGGACATGGCTACTCACTCCAGTATTCTTGCTTGGAGAATCCCATGGCCAGAGGAGCCTGGCGGGCTACAGGCCAAGGGGTTGAAAAGAGTCAACAGGGCTGAGTGACCCACTTTACTGTGTGTCAGACCATCTTTTATGTGATCTCACCCTCAGGACGCTCTGGTTTCACCTACGAGACAGCTGAGGCACAAAGGCGCTGTCACCTGCCCAAGGGCGCGCTGTCTGTGGGCGGCAGGCCCCCCACCACCTTGCCAAGCACGCTGTGAAAGGGCCAGGGCCTCCTGGGACCCCAGTGTCCTCGGAGCTTCTTGCTGTGAAGTCCTGACCCCCAGCTCTGCCTGGCAGCCAACCCAGTTCTCTCTGGAGCACAGGTGAGCATTTGCAGGTGCCCCGCTCATCCTGGTGCCTCTAAGGATGAAACAGTGGCATCCAGGAGTACGGATCACCAGGCTGTCTATTTGTGGATCAGGCAGAACGCCTGCCTGCCTGCTGCCCCCCCCCTCCCCGCCCCCCGCCCAATCTGAGCCCTGAAGCCCAGGAGAAGATGAGAAAAGGTACAGATTAAATTCTCTTTGCAGCAAAGGTTGGCTTTAACTGTCCCTTTGCCATTTTAGCTAAAGTTTTGAAGACTCTGGACACTGAGGTCCCAGGCCTGGGGGACGTGGTCCTCAGCTCTAGGCATGACCTGGGCACCTTTAGAGTTTACTACTCATTTTTCACTTTTCTGCGTGAACATCTTCAGAAATACCAGGACAAAACGAGTGCCTACTACCCACATCGCCAACACCCAGCTGTCACCACCTCTGCCCAGCAACATGATTCTGATTGCAGGAAAGCTGAGCTCTGGGTCATTTATCAGGCAGGCGGTCAGGAGCCTTGGGCAGAGGCCAAAGGGTGTGGTTTGGGGAGCAGCGAGATGTGGCCAGGATCTCGGCCTCTTTGTTGTGTGACCCCGTGTTGTGCTAGTCGCTCAGCTGTGTCCGACTCTTTGAGACCCGTGGACTGCAGCCCGCCGGGCTCCTCTGTCCATGGGCTTCTCCAGGCAGGAATACTGGAGTGTGTTGCCATGCCCTTCTCCAGGGGATCTTAATGTTCTCGACCCAGGGATCGAATCCAGGTCTCCTGCATTGGCAGGCAGATTCTTTACCATCTGAGCCACCAAGGGAGGCCTGGGCAGGTGGATTAACCTCTCTGCACCTCAGTCTCCTCATAGGCACAATCGCCATGACGAGGCCTCACCCACGGCATAGCTGGATGAGACTTGCTCTTCTAAGTCTCTCTGCTTGGCTGTTGGCACGCACACACCAAGTGCTCAACAAACAGTGGCTTTTTTTCCTTCTTTTCTTTTATGAGAGAACAGATATGAGAGAGCTTTGAAAGCGGCAGTCGGCGCCTAGGAAGGATTTGCCTGGCGGATTCTTGGAAAGCTGAGTTGCCTGGTCCTGATCACAGGTTGTGATCAGCTTGGAAGGAAGCGTCATCTGTTTCCCAGCAAGGAACAGCGGATGCCCCTAGGTCTGCCAGACACACAGTGGCAGGGCGGGGTGGGGGTGGGGTCTCATCCCCACCGTAGATTCAGTTCCTATTTCCCTGATCGCCTCCCAGCCTTGTTAGAGAAGAACCTGAATCTCCAGCCTGTGTCAGGGAGCATGTGTGCGGGCTCAGTCGCTCAGTCACGTCCGACTCTCTAGCGACCCCACAGACTGCAGCCCACCAGGCTCCTCTGTCCACGGGACTCTCAAGGCAAGAACACTGGAGTGGGGTGCCATGCCCTCCTCCAGGGGATCTTCCCGACCCAGGGATGGAACTCTGGTCTCCTGCACTGCAGGGGGTTCTTTACCACCACCGCCACCTGGGAAGCCATCAAAGAGTAATCTGTATAAACCGCAGCCTTCCTGCGGGTCTATACACTCAGTGCTCTCCCCACAACCCAGGCCCTCCCTGCTCTGGGGCAGCAAGAGGGCTGGAAGCAGCCCAGCGCACCCAAGGGCAGGTGGTCGGGGGCCGCGCGTCTGGGAGTCTGGGCTGCGGGCCCGCCCTGGGAAGGAGGCCTTTCAGCCTCGGGGCGCCCTCTCATCCAGGCAGACTCATGCGGGGGTGGCGTTCTTCACCACGGACCACAAGGGGTGAAGGGGATTGAGAGACTGCAGAAGGTGTGATCCGCTCCAGAGCTCGGCCCTTAAAGGCCTCCTGCCAGGGCTTGGAGTGCGGCTTCCGAGGAGAGGCCGCTTGTCACCGCGCGGGGCCTTGGCTGTTCCTGGGAACCAGGCGGGGCCCCAGGTCTGCAGCACCGGTGTCCCGGGCGGGGTGAGCGGACCTGCTGTGATGCAGCGCGGCTGAGTGTGGCACTGCGTCTGAAGAGAGCACCCCGCCCTCCCCGCTCCCTTCTCCTTACGGCAACGCTGACTGAGTAACTGTCAGGCATCACGGGGGGGCCAGGCTCTAGAAGCTTGGACCCGGGACAGGCTGGGACCTGGGACCCGCGCTGCAGTGCTTGCACACAGACACGTCTCCTCTAGAAACAAAACACAGACTGTAAGGGCCTAAAAATAACAGCGAGCACGCTCACGTGTGCAGTTTGGGCAAATTATGGACAAGCTACAAAAAGACCAAAAACCCCATGGCCACTGCTGAGCAACCAGCAGCCGAAAAAGCAAAAAAGCGGGGTCTACAGCATGGCCGCTGCATTCAACACCACCGCAGGGGTGGGCAGGCCTCCTAACCACCCCTCTGGGCCAAACCCTGGACACACCCCTACTTACCTCGTAAAAGGAACCAGCTCGACTCCCTCAGCGAGCAAGCAAGGGGAGCTGTTTGTTCTTGCCTCCCTCCGCTGCGGCAGGGGCCCCATAAAGCCTTGCCTGAATCTCTTGTCTGGCCTCTGATCAATTTCTACTGACTGGGGAAGGCCAAGAACCCTGGTTGGTATCATACTCAATCCTTAACATCCCTGTGAATTAATCTTCTTGTTCATTTATTTTACAGATGCCCCCTGAGTCCCGGGCACTGTGCCAAGGGATAGGGGTCCTGCCCTCATGGGGCATGAGGCCAACAGTAAGGACAAACCAACCATGAATACAGGCCCAGCCAAGGCCCTGTTTGGGTGTCGGTCAGAGCTGAGCAGAAGGCCAAGCTTGAACAAAATACAGGGACTCTGTTAGACCAGAGATGGCCAATGTCCAGCCCCACAGTGCTCTGGAACCAGCCCTGGAGGAGGGGTGGGCACCCCACCGGGCCACTCACCAGGGTGGACCCTGGACCCTCACGCCCATCCCCAGCTCACAGGTGGGAGGGGACACTGCCAGGGTCCCAGGGCTGTTGCATGTGCCAATTGAAATCCAGGCCAAGAGGACCCCATGCCAGGCATGCGTGTTGCCCACAGGTGTTGAACGGCACTGACCAAGCCCAGTGTCCCCAGCGGCTGTCAAAGTGGTGTTTTCCTGGAGGCCTGACATGGGGCGGGCCGTGCCCCAGCACAATCCCTCGAGGCCGCCAGGGTCTGCGTAACTCACCACGGGCCCCACTCTCCGCAGGGTCACTCCAGGGCTCTGGCTGGGCCGCATCTGTCTCTTCACTGCAGTGACTTTGGAGAGACAAAAAATGGAGCTGCTAACATTTGCAGAAATCCTTTCTAACAGTATTAGACATTGCTAATTAAAATGACTCATGCTGCTTCAAACTGAGTCAAATCAATCATTTTTTAGCAAATCAAAGGCTGTTCTTTCTTCAGCAGCTTTGGGGAGCAGATGAGCAGTGGGGCGAGGGCGATTGCCCAGGCATCTTCCCCGTGGGGCTGGGGGGACGTGGCCAGGGCGGAGCCACCTCCAGGCAGATGGACGTCGTAAGCCTGGGTTCAGAGGGTCTCCCGGAGGCCTTGTCCTGGGACATTCACCACTTTGCATCTCAGTTCTGTTTTTTCCTAACTGACTCTGAAGTATAATGCATATTTACTGCATTACCCACTTTGTGCCAAGTGGGAGAGACTGTGGCAAATGAAAAGGATGCTTTGGGCGATGGGACGGAAAAGGTGGGGGGCGGGAGGGAGGAGGTGGGAGGGGTGGGTTGGGAAAGAGACAATGACAGGGGGTAAAGCAGTCATTTCCCAGTGTGTTCAGAGTCTGGGAGACGGCGTATCCGGCTGACATGGAAACGTGGCTGGCTGGAGGGTGACTGTGGGTGGTGGGCCCCTGAAGAGGGGGCAGGAGTGGGGGCTTTGCGCCATCAGGGGAGGGTGCGGGCAGAGCAGGCGTGCGGTGGCCTGGGCCCTCTTCCAGAGCTCCACCTGCCGTTCTGTGGGGCTGGGCAAGGGAGCACAGCTTTTCCTGGTGGTCCAGGCAAGAGCGCTGGCAGCTGGAGAGAGGAGGATCAACGTGGCATGTGTCCCAGAGGTGGGCTGAAAGATTAGGAGATGCAAAGATATGGGTGGGGAAGAAATGACTGGACAGGGCAGGCGGTGGGGCCATCTCCAAGTGGAGGCCACTCGGGGAGTGGGCTGCAGGGGACCGCTGAGACGGAGCGCCTTGGCAAGGTCCAGAACCGACACAGAGAAGGAAAGAGCAACCCCCTCCAGTGTTCTTGCCTGGAAAGTCCCGTGGACAGAGGAGCCTGGTGGGCTACAGTCCACGGGGTTGCAAAGAGTCAGACACAACTGAACACACACACACACACACACGGAGTCACCAGTCTACTGACGGTGTCCAGAAGCTGGAGGCTGCATTTGGTGACCTGCGGCCAGGGGATCAAGAGGGGAGGGAAGTGGGGGAAGCCAGGTCGAGGCAACGCGGGGAATCTGCCAGGTGAAAGGGAAACCAAGAGCCTGCTTCAGGAAGGGGGTGATCCAGAAAAGCTGGGGCAGAGACCTGTGGTTGGGGCAGGACTTGTCAAGGTCAGTGTGAACAGTGGAGGAGATGGAAACCGAGCTGCAGCCACTGGTGGATCTGAACAACACGCTTAAGACAGGAGCGGGCCCCGCAGCCGGCGGGAGCCCCGCCTGGCTGTGCCGTCTGCTGCCTGCGCCACTCTGGGCGGGTGTCAGAGCCCTCGGCTCGATTCCCAGGTGCTCAGAGCGGGGGGCTGCGAGATGCAAGCAGAGGGGGACAAACTCCATCTGCTGGAGCCCAGGAGGGCTTCCCAGAGGAGGGGGCGTCAGTGGAGGTGTGGAGTCTGCCGGCTCTTTCCAGGTCGAGGTCAGGGAGGGTGGGAGGCAGGAGCAGGCGCGGAGCGGCCTGGGCTCTGCCTCACAGCTCTGCCTGCAGTTCTGCTGGGCTGGGCTTTGGGGGCTGGGCGGGGGAGCACAGCTCTTCCTGGTGGTCCAGGCAAGAGTGCTGGCAGGAGGAGAGAGGAGGATCAAGGTGGGATGTGTCCCAGAGGTGGGCTGAAGAATTGGGAGATGCAAAAATTAGGAGAGCAAGGCAGAGAAGGTTCTGGAGAAATGGGGGATGCATGCTCCTGGAACTGAAGTGGAACAGTGAGCTGGACTAGGGGGACTTTGGATGCCTTGCTAAGCACTTTTAACTGTAAATAAATACACAAGCCCAACACTGCTAGGGCATCACCAGGTCTGCTACACAATGTGCATTAAATATTTTTGTGCATTTTAAGATAATATGTATTCATTATGGGAAAATCAGAAAATATGCTAGTGGACTGAATAATGGCCCCCAAAGATGGCAGTGTCCTAATCCTCCAAACCTGTGAATCCTGGCAAAAGCTGCGAAAAGAAAGGAAACAGATCCTCCTCTTTAGCCTCCCTGAGGAACCAGCCCAGCGGACGCCCTGATTTTAGACTTCTGACCTCCAGACATTGAAAGAATGGATCTGCATTGGTTTAAGCTGCTGAACTTACAATGATTGGTCACAGCAGCGATAGGAAATAACACAAACGCCAAGTGTAGCAGGAAAGAGTGTGGAGAGTGTGGTGACCACTGCTGACATTCCACCCAGAAAGGAGCTGAGCGCCAAAAAATTGGTGCTTTCAAATTGTGGTGTTGGAAAAGATTCTTGAGAGTCCCTTGGCCTGCAAGGAGATCAAACCAGTCAATCCCAAAGGAAATCAACCCTGAATATTCATTGGAAGGACTGTTGCTGAAGCTGAAGCTCCAAAACTTTAGCAACCTGGTGTGAAGAGCTGACTCACTGGAAAAGACCCTGATGCTGGGAAAGATTGAAGGCAGGAGGGGAAGAGGATGACAGAGGATGAGATGGTTGGATGGCATCACCGACTCGATGGACAAGAGTTTGAGCAAGGTCCAGGAGATAATGGAGGACGGAGAAGCCTGACCTGCAGCAGCCCATGGGTTTGCAAAGAGTCAGACACGACTGAGCAACTGGACAACACACCTTCTGCCTAGTCTCCTGCCCTCACAGAGTCCTTTTATACAGAATTCTTTTACTCTTTTAAGACATCTTGCATTTTTCACTGGACTTTGCGATGAGCCTGTCTCCCACGTTATTAACGTTGCTTTTGTAATTGCTTGTCAGCATGACTAGGTTTTTAAAGTAAAAGAACAAGATGATCTGTGAAAATTAATAAAGGGAAGCCTCACTAAAATGGAGCGCTCCTGAACATACCACTCAATACAGATCCCCACAGGTAGAGACCTACCTTGAGTCTCCAACAGGAAGGAAGTTACTCCTTACCACCCCGCAGGGAGAGGAAGATTTTCTCCCCGCCTGGCAACAGCTCAGCCAATGAGAGACCAGCACAGCACAGCCAATGAAAAGCCACCACACTTCCAACCCCCAGTTTCCTCCAATGGGCTCTTTGTTTAGAACAGCCCCTCCCACTTCCCCGTCTCGACTAAGAAAGTTTTCCTTCTTTTGCCAAACTTGCCTGTGGTTTGCCGTAGACTGCGTGTCCCGAATTGAAATTCTTTGCCTGTCCTGAATAATTCCTTTTTGCTGATAAAAAATAACTGGCTTTTTATTGTTTTAGGTTAACAATTCAAACTACCTTTTGGAAGGAAATCTCTGGCACCCAGCCCCCAATCTCAGAAGCTTGAGCAACTCTTAATAGACTTTCTGGGCTGGCATGGGATCCCTGGCAAGAGTGTTAGTTCACGTATGATACCCAAGCCCCACATGTGTCTATTTTCCACGTGGGGCTTCCTGTTGGGACGCAGCCTTCTCTGGGTGGAAGCTCGGGGGCATACCTACCTTCCTTCTGTCCCTTTAACCGTGGCTTCCGCAGTCAACGTGCTGGAAGGGGATGGGGACACAGAGGGTGAACTGGGCCGGGGGTCGTGCTGGGAAGGAATAGCGTCAGGAAAGAAAAGATAGTCGCTCAGTCATTGAGACCCCAGGGACTGTAGCCCACCAGACTCCTCTGTCCATGGGATTCTCCAGACAAGAATGCTGGAGTGGGCTGCCATTTATTCTCCAGAGGATCTTCTCGACCCAGGGATCAAACCCGGGACTCCCGCATTGCAGGTGGATTCTTTACCATCTGAGCCACCAGGGGAGCCCCTAATAAAGTCAGAGAGGTTTTAACTGGGAAAATTTTATGGCCCTGCATGGGAAAAGCTCAACTCGACTACAAACATCCAATCCCATGGCCACTCCTGAGTGTACAGAGGCTGAGAGGCAGTACTGGCCAGTGAACCCAGGAGCCGAGAAAGCATCTGTCTAAAGTTCAGTGATGCCCCTTTGGGGCATGTTGGAGGGAGCACCCACATGTAAGTAGAATGTGGTGGGGGACAGAAGCTAACGCTCCAGCAGGGACAGGAAGCAACACTCGAGACCCTGCGAACCGAGGAAGAAAAGACCCCAGCAGAGCCTGTGAGTCTGGAGCAGGGCCCTCTGTTGGAGGGGAAGGTGTCCTGGGGTGAATGGTGCCCTCCTGGGACCTGTGAGTGAAACCTTATAGGTGGGAGTCCCAGGATTTTTATAAATGTCACTAAGCTAAGAGTCTCAAAATGAAATCACCCAGGATCACCCCAGTGGGCCCTAAACCCGAGGGCGAGTGTCCTTATAAGTGACGTGGGGGGAGACTCAGGGAGGAGAGGAGAGGGCGGAGCAGAGACAGGAGTGATCCAGCCACAGCCAAGGAGGCCTGGGCCTCCAGGAGCTGAGGGCGGTGGGAAGGACCCGCCCTTGCTTTCAGACGTCTGGCCTCCAGGACCGGGAGAGAACGAATCTGTGTTGTCGTAAGTCACCCAGTTGTGGCCCTCTGTCACGGCAGAGGTCACAGCGTCTACTGTCACACAGAGTGTCACAGGCCACTACTGGGGGTGGGGAGCAAAGCCAGCTGATGCTGGAGGCAGTGGCCGCATCTCCTGAAGGCTCCAGAGAAGCTCCTGGAAAGAGGACCAGCATGGCTTCTCTCTGCACTCACCACCCTGCCTGGCCCGGGGGCCACGCTGTGGGCTGAATGGGGGTGGGGGGCGCGTATCTGGAACTCACCAGCACGGCGTGCATGGATGGCAGGGCCAGCCCAGAGGGTGTCCTGGTCTGAGAGCCAGGCCGAGGCTCAGAGGGAAACAGTCAGGCCCTCTCTTTCCAGAGTCCCTCTGGGGGTGAAACTGGAGCCCTTGGGGGTGTGCCAGCCCCCAGTGAAGCGGATTTGCTTTCAAATGCTGGTAATGTTACAACCAAGAAAGTGATTTCCCAGGAGAAGCTTCCGGTCTGGCAACATACTAAATAATTTGTTGTTTTGAAACTTCTGCAAGATTTACTTGATTAAAAAACCATCAACTGTAGTTTTGAGTCCACACATTCGAGGAATATTCTTGAAGATTCCAGCTTATTAAGATGGAGAAATGGAGTTTGCAGAGCATCTCAGATGACAGCCCCGCCCCCGCCTGAAGTTCAGGGAGCCACACGCTCAACTCAGAATGGCCGTGTGGGACAGACCTGAGATTAATTTTTCATGGGGCGTTGGACTGTAAATGATTTTTCTATTTACTTATGTTACTCGTACATAAAAGATGATGGCATTTAATCAAATACAGACCAACTGCAAATTATGCTGGATAAACAGTGTGAAAAAATTCAATATGCTATTGACCATTTACATATACATGCACACATATATATTATTGATATATATTTAAGAGTAGCAATCTACCTCATATTGTTAACCCTGCCTGAATAGTTTTACACTTTCCAGGCCTTTGCTTGTGGTTTCGAGAGTCTCAGATGCCATTGCAATCGAGGGTTTGTTGTAGCAGATTTGCTTTTCATCCCATCCCCACCAACTTCTGTGCCACCAAGGTTCTGGGAAGACCATGAGCTCCTTTAAAAAGATGCGCTTTTTTAGTCTTTGCCTCTCTAGCCTCTAACGCAGAACGTCTCAACCCGGGGCAACTTTAGCCCCCAAGGGACGTCGGGCAATGCCTGGAGGTGCTTGTGGTCGTCACAGTTTCTGCAGGCATCCAGTGGGTAGAGGCCAGGGATGTAGCTCAGTGGAGAGTTGGCTTGTCCAAAGATGTCAGTGGTGCTAAAGGGGAAGCCCAGGTCTGAGACTGCAGCAAACTCGGTCCGTGGGCAGGGAAAGGCTCGCACAGCTCCACGCCCGCTCTGCCGCTCCCTGGAGCGCCTCCCCGGCTTCTTTCTTAGCAAACGCCCTGGGCTCCTGTGAGAGACAGCCCCAGGATCACTTTCAGGACGATGCCTCCCTACTCCAGGGCGCCCAGGGTACTCCACAACCCCTAGATTAGAGCACTAATCCTAGAACACTGCTAGTTTCTCAATGGATCGTGAAGTCCGCGGCACACGTAAACTCCTTCTTGCTGTTTCTGTTTTCCCAGCAGCTGTACAAGGCCCCAGAGCCCAGTCTGTTCTGAATAAATGTTTGTGGGTTAGCTGGCTGGCTGGCTGGATGACTGAATGGATAGTGGATGGATACGAGGATGAATGGGTAGATAGAGTGGATGGATAGAAGGGTGGATGGATGAGTGGTGGGGCGTTGGGAAGATGAATGGATGGATGGATAAATGAATGGAAGGAAGGACGGGGGCTGGACGGGGGATGGACATTGGACAGTGGATAGATGACCAGATGGGCAGGAGACCTGGCTTCAGGCCTTTGTCTGCCACCAGCTGGCTGTTTGCCTCTTGCAAGTTCAGAAGTCTGCAGAACCGAACAGCTATGAACAACCTGCACAGCCTCTCCAGAGGGGGCAGAGATTTCTTTCCAAGCAGCGCTGGGAGGTCCCAAGAACTCCATGGAGGTGGCCTCTGAGATGTGCCAGGGAACATGCTGGACACCTGAGGGAAGTGTTCAAACAGATAAAATACAGGATTCCTCATTTACTCTGATTATTTGTGATCAGATAAATAACTTCAACTTTTTAGTGTATGTTTATCTTAAATGTTATGGGACACACTTATACTAAAATAGTATTCATTGTTTAGCTGAAATTCAAATTTAAGTGGGCATCCTGTATTTTAATTTGTACTTCTATCTGGGGACTCTGACTGGGAGGGAAGCTGTGTGTGTGTTTTCTCCTTCACAAACGCTGTGAGGTTCTGGTGCAAAGTTTGAACACTGCTGGCCGAAAAGACCTTGAGGACCCTCGTGGAGGCCCCCGAGGTTTCTGGGGGCTGGTAGAGGGGCTGCCACCTCCCGTGTGGCCCTCAGGCCTCCGTCAGCACGGGGAGGACCCACAGCAACAGGAAACTGCGCTCCCGGCCGGCCCGCCCTGCGCGCTCCTGCTTCGAGGCCCCTTTCACCGTCAGGCCAGCTCTCCAGCCCTCCTTGGTCTGGCCTTCTGGGGACGATTCCAGACCCCTTCCCTGTGGTCGGTCCCGGCTCTGCTTCGAGATGACAGATAAAGTCATTAACTGCAAAGCGAACAGCAAGAGGCCACTGCAAACTTGTGTTAGTTTGTGGATTTGTACGCGTCCTGGGAAGCCAACAGAGAAGGGTTTGGAGAGCTCGCTGGCCCTGCAGACAGTTCCAGCGGGAAGGCCCGGCGGGGCAGGGGGCCGAGGACGCAGACACCAGCGGAGGCGCTCAGCCTGAGGCTGTGCTCGGTCCTGCCCGAGTCTCCGCCCCGCCCAAGACCCCGAGACCCCAGGGCAGTGCCTGGATTTCCGGGATCAAAGCTTCACCAGATCTCACCCATCCCCTGACCTTTAGTGACTCCGTGTGTCCCCCCTCCCCACGCCTGCCAGGTGCTGGGAGACTCCACCTCTGGGCCCCTGACCTTCGGGAGCCAGACGGGGGTAGGCTGGAGCAGGACTCAGCCTGAGAGCATTGGGGGGCTTCCCCTGGGAGGGGGCTTCTACGTTGAGTCCTGAAAAGGCGTCGGGAGGGAGATGTCAGAGTCTCAGCGGGACTTGCTCGTGGGAGGCCAGGAGAAGGCCAAGGCTCAGTGTGGAGAAGCCGGCTCTGCCTTGTGGGGTGGGGGCCCAGCGGGGCTGGAGGGAGAGGTGACCCCTGCTTTCTGTCCTGGGGACCCAGTGCAGGGGCGCCATTCCCTGGATCACAGGAGTCTGAGAGGGCAGGGCTTGGGATAAATACTCTGGACACGGCGGGTCTGAGATACCAGCAGGGCAGCCAGAGGGACTGTCCAGGAGTGCAGGACGTCACCCCACCACGCCCGGCTCGGGACCCCAGCCCCCGGCCGTGCTTTTAAGTGACTTAGGGAGCTCCAGGGGCTTCCAGGGTGAGGCCAGGGCGGGGAGCATGGATGCAGGCAGACGGCCCAGGCAGGCCCACGGTGACCACGGCCACACAGACGCCAGCAGACTGCTCGGTCCTTCCTCCTCGGGGTTGCGGAGAGACAGTGAGGGGCGTGAGTCTCCCTGGGCCTCCTGCTGGCTGTGGGCGGCGCCAGCCAAGGTGACCCTCCCTCCAGGCTGCCCAGACCCAGATGCATGCCCTCACTGCAGGGGTCCGGTCCCACGATGCCCCCTTCCTGGCCTGGCAGCCGTGATCTCCCTGGGCGGTCCAGCGCTCTGGGTGATGGCAGCTGGCACCCTCAGCGTGGATTTTACTCCACCTCTGACTTCAGGACTTCATGGTCTTTCTCTGCCGAGGTGCAGGTAATGGCGAGCGAAGCTGACACTGAAGATCCGCTTGCCCTGAATAGATAAATCAGACCCAGAATCTTGCTGGGTTTGAGCTCTGCAGGTGAAAAACACACATCACTTTTCACAACTGATAGTTAGGGTGGGAGTAACAGCCTGAAAAGTTGTCCAAAAATAGACTTAATAACAGTGCAGTCTGCAATTATTATTTTTCTCTGAGATCTTAAAAATTCCTTCTCCAAAAGATTTTTTTCTTTTGGCTGAAAATATCCTCCGGTGCACGGAGAGCCTGGGCTTTGACGGGCCGTGTCGTGCCAGGACGGGGACAAAGGCAGGCTGCCGTGGGGGGGATGAGGTGACTGCTCAGAAGCTGAGGGGTCCGGGGCAGGGGGCCGCTGACCAGCGAGCAGGGCAGGGTCTACGGCGGCCGCGTTCCCCTCCCCCAGCTCAGAGGTGAGCCAGAACCACAGAACCGGGGTGCTAACAAAGGAGATTAGAATCAGCCCGTGCTGGGTTGCCAAGAGGTAGGAGAAGAAAAGAGATGAATTACCTTTGATAAACTGCTGGAAGGTATTTCAGCAGGAAAGAAATTCAAAGCCGACCCCCCCAGCATTGTGAGGAATTGTACCCCCTCCCCAGATTCACATGTGGAGTCCCAGCACCCAGCACCTCGGAGCCCAGCCTTATTTGCAAACAGACTCCTTAGAGATGCAATTAGTTACAGCAGCTCCCTCTATAGCAGGGTGGGCCCGGATCCAACGTGACTGGTGTCCTTGTAGGAAGAGGGGACTCAGGAGGAGGCCTGGGGCTGAGAAGAGACTACGGAGGAAGGACGGCCACGTGATGATGGAGCGGGGTCCTGGAGCAATGTGCCCACAGCTGGGCGCTGGCGGAGGCAGGGAGCAGCCCCTGGAGCCTCGGGGAAAGCCCACCCTTGCCGACCCCTTGGCTTGGGACTTCCGCTCTCCAGACTGTGAGAGGAGAGGTTTCTGTTGTGTTAGGCCCCCAGCCTGTAGTAAGTCGTCTCAGCAGCCACGGGGCGCGGGCAGGCTCGTCTGTCCGGGCAGCCTCGACCATGGCCCCTCCTCTGGGTCAGTGACCGCAGACACAGCTCTTCCAGGTGAAGGGCCCCCACTTCGGTGTCTGCACTTGGCTGGGAAGGTCAGCCGGGAGCTCAGCCAGCGTCCAGAGGACCGGGTCTGCAGGAGATGCCCAGCTTCCAGGGGCAGCCCTTCAACCGGCAGGTCCCATGCCCTGGCCCTCTCCCTCCATCTGTGTGGAGGCGTGGGGGGGTCCGTGCACACACACAGTTACCCAGCAGCCCGAAGGGAATGGTGGAGGAGGCGGCCCTGGGTCTGCAAGAGCCTCAAGGCAGGGGGCACTTCCTGGCAGCCTCGTTAGGGGCGCTCCTAGCCAGGGTCCCCAGGATCCAGACGCCCTGCCGGTATCTGGTGCGTCTGAAGTCCCCAGATGTGGATGACTGAGAGAGGGGGCCACGGCAAGCTCCCCTGGAGGGCCGAGGGGCAGGGCTGCGGGCAGGGGACTCTGGGATCTCACAGGGCAAGGCACACGTCCATCCATCCTGGCCAAAGGCCCTGCCCGCCTTGTGCAGGCAGCGATGGTCCTGTGGCTAGGGGACCCCGTGGGGCAGGCAGGCGGACGGACAGAAGAGCGACGTCCACCTAAGGCACCAGAGCTGGACACACGCGCCCCCAGCATCAGGCTGGGCTGGAATCCACGCGGCCGGTGGACACGCGCCCCCAGCATCAGGCTGGGCTGGAAGCCACACGGCCGGTGCCCACCAGCACCGTGGTGACCGGTGTGACGGTACCTCGGGAGCCCCCTGAACAGGCAGATTCCTGGGCCTCAGACTCCGGTTCAGGAGAGCTGGGTGGCCCCAGAGTCTGCACGTTTGGTGCGTGGTCTTGCGTCTTCTTTCCCTCCCACTTCTCTGGCAGCTGAGGACCTGGCTTCTCCCATTCACCGCTGGTGGCCTCTCCATCTGCAGGTCTTGGCCTCAAGGTAAACTCACGCACAGGTGGGGCTCCCACAGCTCCCCCTGGGGCAGGCCCATTAGCCACGGCCTCAGCTCCGCGGGACCGGAAACTGCAGCACCTGTCGTTAAAGGCACCGGATAAAGGCTCCCAAAGCCACTGACATAAGCGGTGCAGCTGGTATCTAAAGGTGTCATTTATCATCCCCAGTGTTTTCCTAGTTTTTAAAGGCAGCTTCACTTTCCGGCAGTGGTTTGCTCCTGGGGTTTGTCGATGGCACGCGCGGGTCCTCCACCGTTCCCTTCAGGCCTCCCGGTGGCCCTGTGTGCGCACAGCCCCCCAGATGGGAGCAGCAGTGCCTGTCCCAGGGCGCCCTGCGGAAGTCAGAGGAGCCCACGCGGCGCTCGCAGCGGCTCAGAGGGCGCGCCTGCATGCACCTGGCCGACGGGCGGTCCCGCGAGCAGCTGACAGAACGCCCAGGATGTGAGGAGGAGCAGAGCGCTGCGGCAGATGGAGCCGGCCCTTAAACACTAGCAGGACACTGGGGGGATAAATGCGCCTCAGACGCCAGCTGCAGAGCTCACGTCGGTGGCTCCGCGAGCGTCTATCGGGTCCCTTTGCCCACGGAGGACGGTGAGGAGTGGCCAGCGCGTGCCCAGGAGTGGGACTGCTGGATCGCAAGGTCGCTCGGTTTGGACTTTCCTCCGGAACCTCCTGTTTTCCACAGTGGCTGCACCAGGTTCCATTCCCACCAACAGCGCACAGCGTTCCCTTTCCTCCGCGTCCTCACCCACATTCATTGTCCGTGTTCTTTCTGGTGAGGGCCGTTCTGACAGGCGTGGTTTTGGTTTGCATCTCCCTGATGATTAGCCATGCTGAGCTTCTTTTCATGTGCCTATTGGCCATCTGCATGTCCTCCTTGGAACAATGTCTATTTGGGTCTTCTGCTTGGTTTTTAATTGAGCTGTTTATTCATTTATTTTGATGTTGAGCTGTAAAAGCTGTTTCTGTATTTTGGATACTAACCCCTGATGGGTCATATTGTTTGCAAATATTTCCCCCCATCCAGTAGGTTGCCTTTCCGTTTACCACTGGTCTCCTTTGCTGTGCAAAAGTTTTTAAGTTTAATTAGGTCTCATTTCTTTATTTTTGCTTTTATGTCCATTATTCTAAGAGGTGGTTCCAGGGAGAAAAAAAAAAAAAAAAAAAAAACTCCGTGATTCAAGTCAAAAAGTGTTATGCCTTTGTTTTCCTCTAGGAGTTTATAGTATCAGATCTTACATTTAGACCTTTAATCCATTTTGACTTTATTTTTGTGTATGACATTTCAGAATGAATACTCTAATTTCATTCTTTTAGATGTAATCATCTACTTTTTCCAGCACCATTTTTTGAAGAGACTCTCTTTTCTCTATTGAATATTATTGCCACCTTTGCCATAGACTAGCTGTCCACAGGTGTGTGAGTTGATTTCTGGGCTTCCTATCCTATTCCCATTGACCTTGAGTCTGTTTTTCTTCCGCTACCACATGGTTTTGATTACTGTAGCTTTGTGGTTTAATCTGAACTCAGGAACCAAGGTTCCTCTCCCTCTGTTCTTGTTTCTCAAGATTGTTTTGGCTCTTGGAGGTCTTTTGTGTTTTCATACAAACTTTCCTAACTTATTTGTTCTCGTTCTGTGAAAGATCCCACTGGTACTATGATAGGGATTGCATTGACTCTGTAAATTGCCTTGGATAGTATGGTCATTTTAAAAATATCAATTCTTCCATTTCAAGAACAAGGTGTATCTTTCCATCTGTTTGCGCCATTTTCAGTTTTTTCTCACCAGCGTCTTACAGTCTTCCTAGTACAGATCTTTCACCTTCTTAGGTAGGTTTCATCCTAGGTGTTTTATTTTTTATTTATTTATTTTTTTTTGATGTGATAGTGAATGGGATTCTTTCCTTAATTTCTCTTTCCAATAGTGCATTGTTTGAAAAAATACATGCACCCCAATGTTCACAGCAGCTTATTTATACCAAGATGTGGAAGCAACCTAAGTGTCCATCAGCAGATGAATGAATAAAGAAGATACACACACAATGGAATACTGCTCAGTCATTAAAAAACGAATGATACTTTGCCACTTGCAACTATATGAATGAATTTGGATTGTTAAGTCAGACAGAGAAAGACAAATACTGTATGATATTGCTTATACATGGAATCTAAAAATACAACAAACTAGTGAATATAACAAAAAAAAATCACAATAGACAGTGACTTCAGCCATAAAACTAAAAGACGCTTGTTTCTTGGAAGGAAAACTATGACAAGCCTAGACAGTGTATTAAAAAGCAGAAACATCACTTTGGCGACAAAAGGCTGTACAGGCAAATCTATGGTTTTTCCAGCAGTCATGTATGGATGTGACTTGGACCGTGAAGAAGGTTAAGCACCGAAGAGTGGATGCTTTTGAACTGTGGTGTTGGAGAAATCTCCTAAGAGTCCCTTGGACTGCATGTAGATCAAACCAGCCCATCCTAAAGAAAATCACCGCTGAATATTGGAAGGACTAATGCTGAAACTGAAGCTCCAGTACTTTGGTCACCTGGTGTGAAGTTCCGACTCATTGGAAAAGACCCTGATCCTGGGGAAGATTGAAGGCGGGAGGAGAATGGGGTGACAGAGGATGAGATGCTTGGATGGCATCACCTACTCAATGGACGTGAATTTGATCAAACTCTGGGACATAGTTTGGATGGTGAAGCCTGGCTTGCTGCAGTTCATGGGGTCGCAGAGCTGGACACGACTCACTGACTGAACAACAACAAATAATGAAAAAGAACCAGACTCAGAGACAAAGAAACCAGTGGTTCCAGTGGGGAGGGGGAGGGGGGCGGACGCAGGGAAAGAGGATTCGGTGGTGCAAACAGATATGTAGAAGCAGCCACAAGATGCAGTGTGCAGCGTAAGGAATATAGCCAACATTGTATAAGAACCGCGCGTGGGGCATAACCTGTCAAACTGCGGATCCCCACACCGTGCACCTGTAGTGTATAACGTGCTGCGCAGTCTTAGTCGCTTCAGTCGTGTCCAACTCTGCGCAACGCTAACAACTGCGGCCCGCCAGGCTCCTCCGTCCATGGGGATTCTCCAGGGAGGAATACTGGAGTGGGTCTCCATGCCATCCTCCAGGGGATCTTCCCGACCCAGGGATCTAACCCAGGTCTCTTACATCTCCTGCAGTGAAAGGCGTGTTCTTTACCACTAAAGCCACCTGGGAAGCCCAGCTTATATAATATTGTGCATCAACTATACTTTAATCAATCAGAAAAAAAGATAATGGGCAATTGGTTCTGGCTGGGAGAGTTGCCTTCCTCCCCGGAGCCGCTCCTCACTGGACTTGGGACTTGACCCGGGTCCCACTAGTGTCTTCCCTCCTCTGTCCCGGGGCCCCGAGGGACCCTCAGGGCTCTTAGCTGTCAGGCTCCCTCGGGCTCCTCTGGGCTGGCGCGCTTCCTCAGGCTTTCATTGTCTTTGGTCATGGCCTCGGGAAGGTCAGGAGGGCTGGGCAGGAGTTCTGTAGACTGCCCTCAGCTGGGACTGGTCTGGTGTTCTCACATCAGTGGCTTTGGGGCAATGTTCCTGGGTCACTGGGCCGGCTCCCTCCATCTGCAGTTTGCACTTGGGTGGTGGGTTTGGGGAGAAAGGCCACAGAGGTGAGGTTCCCCATCTTATCAAGGGTACCTGCTTGTCAACACAAGTCATCAGCTTCATCTCTGCTGACCCTGACCTTGACCACCTGGCTGAGTTGGGGCTCGTCAGTTTTCACCACTGACAACGACTTTTATTTTTACGAGAGGGACCTATTTTATTAGCAGTGCTTCTGTAGACTCACCGGGCAAGGGGCCTCTCCCCGGGGCTCAGACTCCGCCGAAATGCCATGTGGCATGCACTCATCACCTACCATCTATTCATGAGAATCTGGTGTCCCTTGGGGGCCTCCCCTTCAGAAGAAGGGCTTTTGACCCGCTTCCAAAAAGGAACCAGCAATTAAAAACCCACCTGTGGAAGGCCCACAGGTCCGCTTGTGGCGACTTCTCCACCTGGCAGCCATTCCCACTTCCCCCAGGGGCTGTGGCAGCCCAGCCTGCCCTCTGCACCCCGGGGCGCTGACCGTGGGAGCCTCGGCCGCGGGCAGCTCCACGGCGGGATCCTGAGGAGCGAGAGCTTCAGACAAGCGGAGCCTGGATCCATGCTAATGAGGCGAAGGCAGGCAATTTCACAGCTTCTCTGCCCTTTTCAAATATTTATTTCTCAGCCCTGCCATTCCTCACTCTCAAGCGGCCCGTATCCTAAAACGGCATTTGATTTAGTGCTAACGATGGCAGCCGTCTAAGCCACGGTAGCCCTAACCTTAATTAAGATGACAAAGAAGGGGCCGGGGCTGAATTACAGGGGCGCTTTCTGTTTCCGCACAGCCTTAATTAGAGAAGAGGGGCTGGGCTGCCCTCGTTACAGTCTTGATTTAGAACCGGCGGCCCACACAGCTGCCTCGCCCGGGTGCCTGGAGCCAGGTCCGCGCTGGGAGGCAGGCCAGCCGCCCTGCCTCTCGGGAACCCCGAGGCCTGGCTCACCCGTGTCCACCCCTTGTGGGCTGTCGTCCTGTCTTTCTTCCTCCCTCCCTCAGTCTCTCCCCTCATCTTCCTCCTGTGCGTAAATGGGTCTTTACCAGAGTCCTCTCCCTTCCAGAAAAGCAGCCCATCCCCAGGGAGACACCCAGCACCGCTCCCAGGTTTGGTTCATGCTCCAGGATGAATTGAGGGGGGCATGGCAGCCCACTCCAGCACTCTTGCCTGGAGAATCCCTTGGACAAAGGAGCCTGGTGGGGCCGCAAAGAGTCGGACACGACTGAAGTAACTTAGCACAGAGGCACAGAATGGTTGTGTCCCCAAGATTCCTGTATTTGAGGTCCTAACCCGAGGATCTGAGTGTGTAACTGGACTCGGAGATAAAGTCAAAAGAGGTGGCTAAGTTAAAATGAGGTTTTTAGGGCAGGCTAAACCCAGCTGACTGGTGTCCTTATGAGAAGAGACACCAGAAAGGTGCAGAGACAGATGGAGGCTGTGTGGGAGGCAGGGAGGGAGGTGCATCTGCGGGCCCCGTGAGGAGGGAGCAGGCCGGGGAGCCAGCCCTGCCCGCGCCTGGCTGGACATCCAGCCTCTGAACAGGCAGAGTGTCGCTGTTGTCGCTGTTGCCGAAGCCTGTCTGAGGAGCTGTGCGCTGGCCGCCCGGGGCAGACCACCCCGATAAACGTGCCTGAGAAACTTGTCCTGTATCTACTGGGCTGGCCACGCTGGGGCTGGGGGCCCAGGGTGGGTGTCTGAAAGCAAGCCTCCCCTCCTGTTTGCAAGCTTTGCCCAGGCCCTCCAGGGTCCCTGGGACCCCAGGACTGGGCCACCTGGCCCAGAGATGAGGCAGATGGCGGCAGGGGCCACCAGATGACCTGTATGCAGACCAGCAGCCCCTGACCCAGAGCTGTGACTGTCGATCCCTGGCGTTGGCCTCTCTCCAGTCCTGGGGGACCAGCACCCTAACCCTCAGCACATGAGGGTGCAGCGGAAACGGTCACCCTGTCCCACCATAAGACACGTGCTTGGGCGGGGCCTGGGGCTGCCAGATAAAATACAGGATGTCTGTGACATCGGAATTTCAGCCATAGGACCCAGAAATTCCACTCCTACACAACTACCTAAGAAAAACGGGAACACATGTCCATGCCGAATCCTGTCCTCAAATGCTAGAGCAGCAGGTGGGAACTTGACCTAGAGGGGGACAGACTGGATGTCTGCTGGCAAAGAACCTCTGCACCGGGCGCATGTTAAAAACAGCAAGACAGACCTGGCTCAAGTCACTGTAGTTGGGGAGAGAGGCTGTGGGGCAGAAATGAGCTCAGCTCTGAGCAGAGCAAGACTGAGGGGATGGACCCCCAGGGTTGGGGGAGACAGGAGGTGGGGTCGGGGGGTGGAGGTCACTGAGAGGAGCTGACTGGATAGCCAGGTGGGGAATTCTGCTGACCTGGCCTGGCCTAAACCTGTCAGGGCTCCTGCTAAAGGCCAACACTGAGGACGGAGCGGGGGCTGGAGCGGGTACCGGTGTTGGAGGAGGGGAGGATGCCCTTTGGTTTTCATCAGCGTTCTTTGCTGAACTTGGGCTGGGCGTGCCAAGGGCAGGCAGCAGGCTGAGGTCACAGAGACAGCCCCTTGCCGCCACCTCCGATGGCTGGATAAACAGATTAGCATGACAAGGTGTGAGGCCCTGGCACGTGGGACAGCATGGATGAAGCTGGAGAGCAAGGGAAGCGAAGGATCCTGTTACAGACCATGCCTCACACGACTCCATTCCTGCAAGACGCCCAGGAGAGGGGATTCCTCTGGACACAAGGCCGAGTGACGGTTGCTAAGGACGGAGGGTGGGACCAGTGAGCGACAGCCAGTGGGGACAGGACTCCTTTCTGAGTTGATAAAAGTTCCTAAAAATGACCGTAGTGACGGTTGTGTTTATCTGCAAATATGCTAAAAACTGTGGAATTGTACACTCGAAATGGATGCATTGTGAGTCTGTGAATGTATGTAAATAAAGATGTTTTAAAAAAAAAAACAGGCCTCCCCAGCACACCAAACATAAAACTCGCCTGACTGACAGCTGCTTCCCTTGAATGGTGTCAACATTATCCTGAAAAAATTTAAATTCCAGGCAAACAAAAATCTAAGCATAACCAAGTACCACAGGGCCCTGGTTGTTCACCTGAGGGTCACACGGGCAGGCATTCTGGGTGTCCACCCACCTGTCCAGGCCTGGCCCTGTCTGCCCAGGAGGCTCAGGAACCTCTTCTCCAGCCCATCCTAGTCTTGGAGGAGTCTCACCCTGTTCTCCGGGCGCCAGAAAGCGGCCCCTCATTTCATCGGATGGACCAGTGATAACAATGACAGTAATAATAAATCACAGCCAATGAAATAGCACATAAGACAACGGATTTGTTGTTCAGTCGCTAAATCATGTCTGACTCTTTGCAACCCCACGGACGACAGCATGCCAAGCCTCCCTGTCCCTCACCATCTCCTGGAGTTTGCTCAAGTTCATGTCCACTATATCAGTGATGCCATCCAACTGGCTCATCCTCTGCCACTGTCTTCTCCTTTTGCCTTCAATCTTTCTCAGCATCAGGGTCTTTTCCAATGAGTCAGTGGTTCCCATCAGGTGGCCAGAGTATTGGAGTTTCAGCTTCAGCATCAGTCCTTGCAATGAATATTCAGGTGGTCCACTGGAGAAGGGAATGGCAAATCACTCCAGTATTCTTGCAGCAAGAACGCCATGAACAATACAAAAAGGCAAAGGGAACTGATAATGGCTGCCATCTTTTAAGTTCTCATCTCGGGCTCTGCATCTGGTTAAACGTCCCAGGTGGGGTGTCTCAGTGAACCCTGATCAGACTCCCATGAAGCAGAAAAACAGAGGTCAGGGCAGCTGTGGAAATGGACTCGATCCTTGAGTGATGGGTGAGGTCACACCAGCTCAGGGACCCTACAGAGGAAAGGAGCCAGAGATGCCGGCCGATCGTGGCCGTGTCTGCCGGCGAGCGTCCACGAGGTGGTGCTGGCCATCCTGAAGGTGTGAGGGCCCCTCCTCCTCAGCCTCCCGGGACCAGAGTTGGATTCCAGGTCCTGGGAGTCTGGTGGGGCTCGAGGGGGGGTGGGCAGGGGCCTGGGACCAGGCAGCAAGTGTGAGGGCAGCCCCAGGGGGCAGCGCTGGGCCCAGTGGTGTGGAACTGCATCCTCGTCCGGAGCCCCAGGGCCTCCGAGTCTCCACAGTGCAAACGCCCCATGGATGAGCGGCGAAGCTTTCAGGAAGCACTGCCTGACCTCCGCGACAAGAAAGGGAAGTGAAACGTCAAGTGCTTCTCTGAAAAGCACCTCTAGAGGAAGGAGAGAAAGGTGCTCTGCTGACAGCTGAGATCTGAACCCCCAAGTCCTCTGCGCTTGCAGTACCCCACCCTGGAGAGACCCCCTGGGCTCCAGTGCCCCGGGGGGGGCCTCCCTCCTGACACCTGCCCTGGTGGTGGGGTTGGCCCCGGTGTGGGGGGTCGGCCCAGCGTGGGGGGATCTGCCCTGGTGTGGGGGGGTTTCCCCAGTGTGGGAAGGTCTGCCCCCAATATGGGGGGGTCTGCCCTGGTGTGGGGGATCTGCCCTAGTGAGAGTGTCTGCCCTAGTGGGGGGTCTGCCCCAGTGTGGGGTCTGCCCCAGTGTGGGGGTCTGCCCTGATGTGGGGCATCTGTACCAGTATGGGGAGTCTGCCCTGGTGTGGGGGGTCTGCCCTAGCCCTGGGGGGGTCTGCCCCAGTGTGGGGGGTCTGCACTAGTGTTGGGGGTCTGCCCTTTTGGGGGGCTACCCTGGTGGGGGTGGGACTCCACCTCAGCATGAGGGGTCTGCCCTAGTTGGGGTCTACCCCAGGGGGGTCTCTGCCACACCCCGTTGCTGGCGTCTTGCACCAGGTTTAGGGGAGGGACTGAGTCTGGAGCCCGCAGACTGGAGGGCGACGGAAGCATGGCTAACAGCAGGTTCACGGCCACCTCCTCCCAGCAGTTACACAAACACTAATAAACAGGCATCCACAGAGGCAAGGACTCGAGACGGTGCGTAGAGGCGACAGCCTGAATCCAGACCAGGCGTCTCGCTCCTGCCGAGAGCTCCTGACACGTGTTACGTGGCTGATAAATTCCTCGGAAACAAGACTTGCTTTTCCATTTCTCTGCGGCCCCGTGCTCACCAAGATGAGACCCGGCTGATGGCAGCCGCTGCTGCCACCAACGCCCTGACGGAGCTCGCCCGGCCCGGGGCCTGGACCCCACTGCCCTGATGGACCCTCCTCTGCGTGGGGCCCAGACCCTGTCCACCAGGACCACTGCCCTGACCAAGCCCACGCTGCCCGAGGCCCAGACCCTGTCCACCGGGACCACTGCCCTGACCGGACCCACGCTGCCCGAGGCCCAGACCCTGTCCACAGGGACCACTGCCCTGACGGGGCCCGCGCTGCCCGGGGCCCGGACCCTGTCCACGGGGACCACTGCCCTGACCGGGCCCGTGCTGCCCGGGGCCCGGACCCTGTCCACGGGGACCACTGCCCTGACCGGGCCCGCGCTGCCCGGGGCCCGTACCCTGTCCACGGGGACCCCACCCTGCTGCGGGCCAGGCCCTTCAATGCTTTGGATTACCATCAGACAGACATTTGAGGTCACCAGGGAGACTGGCCAGGGGTCCCACCTGCTTTTTCCTCCCATGAGCCACCCAGACAGCATTTCCAGACCCACCTGCAGCCTCTCCCTGAGCCTCGGAAGCATCTGTTGTCCAAAGGGTCCTGGGCCCAGGCCGGATGCACTGTCACCCCCACTCAGGAGGGGTGGACAAGGGCCAAGGGCTGCCCAGCCTTTCTGCCCAGCTCCCGCCCCCGGGCCAGCCTATGCTCTTGGGGCAGAGGAAGGGCAGAGGTGCTTCCAGCCACCTTCCAGCCACCATTCACCCGGGGAGGTGCTTTCAGCCGCTTAGGGGTGAAGCTTCAGGCTCTCAGCGGCAGACCCCCACCGGCCCCCACCCCCAGCTGAAATCCCACGGCCTCTCTCTGTTGTGGAGGGGTGCAGGGGAGGAAGGTTCCCCCTGAGTAGACCCGGAGGTCGGGCACATCAGAGGATGCGCGGCAGTGCCTATCCGCCAGGCCTGGGGCCGGGAGACCCGTGCCTCCGGCCAGCAGCAGTGCCTGTCTGCTGCCCTGACATACGGGCCCGTCACAGGGAGGACGGCCACCCCTGGCTGCCCGTGGGCTAGGGTGCCAGGTGCCAGCGAGAGGCACCCTCTGCTCCCGGAAGGATGCTCAGAAGGACGTATCCAGAGAGGGCTGTCTCTCTGGGTCCCAGCCACCCATGGTCTGGGCTGGGTGTGGACATTTGCGGGTTGGCTTCTCAGCTGCAAAGCCAACCCGGGGCTTGGAGGGGTGGCCCCTCCGTGGCTAGGTGGCAGGGTGACCTGAGCACTGGAGTCGCTCGCCCTCTCCAGGGGCTGTGCGGAGAGGACAATGCGTGCGGTCGCGCCCTGGCTCCGGAGCTGGCATGCCCTGCACGGACAGGAGGTGTTATTAAACCCATCTGTTTCCTGGGACGTCCCTCCCAGCCAAATCCATTTCACACCAATCAAGCTGGAAAACGGCCGCAGAGCATGGCTCATTGAGAGTCTGTGATGTCGGCCTTGGGTCCCGGGGTCCTGCTTTTGTGGGGCTCCTGCTGGGTCTGCTCGGCCTGCTGCGGCCCCTGAAGATAACGGGTCCAACCCCTGGATCCTGTAAATGTGAAGTTACATGGAAGCATGGTGTTTGCAGATGTAATGAAGGATGCTAAGATGGGAGGGAGACCCTGGGTTATCCAGAGGCCCGATTTGTCACAAGGGTCCTCGAACAAGGGACCCAGACGGACATCTGACCCAGGTGGAAGAGAAGCCATGTAAAGACGGAGGCAGACACTGGCGGCAGTGCTTCGGCCACAAGCCCGGGGACGCCTGAAGCCTCCAGGAGCTGGGAGGGGCCAGAAGTTTCCTTCCCTAGGCCTGCGGTGGGGGCGAGGTCCTGCTGACACCTTGATGAGAGGGACCTGGGAAAGAATGAGTCCCCCTTTCTTAGCGGCCCACCTGCGGTCCTTCGCAGCAGCAGCCCGAGCACCGCCCCGCGGGGAGCAGCCTTGTGGGGTCTGGGCGGAAGTCTCTTGTGCTCTGAGGGCCTGGGGCCTCCCAGCTGCAGGCAAGGAGGCTGTGGGGACTCTGCCCAGCCACGCCAGTCCACTGCCTGCTTGGGAATGGTGAGACCTCAGCAGAGCCTCGTCCCAGGGGGTATGTGAGAAGAGGATGTCACCACACCTGATTAGGGGGCTGGCTCCTCCAATAAGACCCAGAAAGGTCTTGGGAAGTCAGCCCCTTGCATGCCCAGCCCTGGGGCAGTGTCTGCCGTCCAGAGGGGTCTGGGCAAAGCTCTGCTCCCTGTCCTGGGGTCCAGGCGCCCCGCTGACCAGCATCCCCGAGTCGATGACTTCAGTGGGGTTGGCGGGAGCTCCCTGGGCCTCCTGGTGGGTGTCCGGGGCGGCCCTGCATCCCGCCCTGGCCAGTCACGGTGCCCCAGGCCTTGGGTCACCTGCCACATTGCATGAAGAGCTTCCTGCTTCCCTTGGAGGTCTGAAGGAGCTGAAGACTGACCACGCAGTCGGCCACAAGGACAAAGAGCAGAGCCCAGCTCCAGGTCTTGGAGCCATGCCTGAGGCCTAAGGGGCCAAGGAGCTTTGGAGGTTGAGGTGGGCGATGAGCGCGCGGCTTGATTCGACAACGGACTCCACTCGCCCAGCTCCCTGCAGGTGGGAGATGCTGATGACTAGTTCCTGCTGGAGGGGCTTCTTGTGGCCCAGACCCCCACCTGAGGACCCACAGCTGGCTGCCCGTGGGCGCCTTGGCTCATTCACTCACTAGAGCCAGCAGCTCGCCCTGCAGGGAGGGCAGGTGGTCACAGGTGGTCTCGGCCATGCGGGGTCAGTGAGCGGGGGTGGGGGGGCGCCCGGGGCTCAGCCCCCCAGCCTGGCCCTGCCGCCCCCAGCAGGGACTGCAGGCTCTCGTCCAGCCTCTGCAGTCTCTGACCTGGGTTCCAGGCACCCGCAGCCACAGGGCCACCGGGGTCTGGCCTTCCAGCCAACCTTGGCAGGGACACCCACGAGCTGCAAGGGAGCTGGGCTGGGAAGGGCATTGAATAACAATTCAACTTCCCTTTTCTAAGCTCCAGGCTGTTGGTGGGAGTGGGGAGGGGTGCTTGCTGGCTGCCTGCTGAACTAGAACTTCCAGAAAGCCTCTTCCGGATTGGAGTCTGTACTTTACATCTCTTAAGCCCCAGAGCTGGTGAACGCAGCAAGGGATGGAGGGAAATCTCGACTTAATTTTTCGTGGGTGACTTTTCTGAACGAAGTCAGGTCTTATGTGTGTAGACTCAAATGCAATGATAATCAAATGCCTTTGGTCCTAAGCCTCTTTCCTCCTCGGATTTCAAAGCATTTTCGCCCTGAAATATGAGGATTTCTTGGCAGATTGGACTCCCCCCGCAGGCCGTCCATCATCTTTGGGCACTTGGGATAACAAAAATTACAGCAATAATAACAGCATTAGTGCACATTGTAGGGTGCTTTATGACGGACAGAAGCCCTTCCACATCCGTCATCTTCACCTCACCCTAGAGAAAGCTGCAGACAGCGGGGAAGGCAGCAGGGCCTCCACTGCAAAGAGGAGGCAGGTCAGGCCTCCGCTGCTCGCCGACGGTGGCCCTGGCTTTGGGGTCCCTTGCTGGGATGATCTGCCCAGGCCCGAACCCCCGGCCCGAAACCCCGTCCCAGAGCCCTGACTTTCAGTGCCTCTCGTGGCTCCGTGGTCAGCCTGCCGGGTCTCTGACTGCCGCTGCTCAGCCTCCGTCTCGCGACCTGCCCCCACCACTTCCTGCAACACCCCAAAGAAGGAGCTGAAGCTGAAGCCCCAATCCTTTGACCACCTGATGCAAAGAGCTGACTCATTGGGACAGACCCTGTTGCTGGGAAAGATTGAGGGCAGGAAGAGAAGGGGACGACAGAGGATGAGATGGTTGGATGGCATCCCCGGCTCGATGGACATGAGTTTGAGCAAACTCCAGGAGATGGTGATGGACAGGGAGGCCTGGCGTGCTGCCGTCCGTGGCATCGCAAAGAGCCGGACACGACTGAGTGACTGAACAGCGACAGCAAGGGAGTGGAAGGCAAGGGTCCCTGTGGCCCTTTCCCTGGAGACTCCCTTTCTCGTGGTGTTTCTTGGACAGCATCTTGGAAACCAGCTTGCCCATTTTCAGGTTTGAGGGAACCAAGGGGCAGGGGAGACAGAAGCACAGATGCTCTGACCTCCCATCCGGCTCCCCGTCACCTCCAGGCCTTGGGCTCCCCGGGGCTCTGAGAGCCGAGCCCCTAGGGCACTTGTTGCCTGGGGCTTCCCTGGGTGCAGGTCCTCCCTGCCCCTCCCAGGGCTGAGGCGTCCGAGGGCTGCCCGGGGCAGAGTGGTCTTGGCGTCTGCCTCTTCTTCCTCCCCACCACCCTCGCTGCCCCAGGAGAAGCCAGGCTGTGGTTGGACTCCCCCCCCCCCCCCAACCCAGGGCACAGCTCCAGGGCACAGCCAGGAGCCCACTCTTTCTCTACCTGGCAAGCCCAGTGCTGGGGAGAAGCTCTCACTTCCTAGAGATGGCTGAAGCCCCATCGTGGACCGCTGATCTGGGAGGACCGCGTGTCCCTCCCAGAGGCCCTCAGAGACATGCCTCTCTGCCAGCCGAGAAGTTGCGGCTTCAGAACCCGAAGCCTCACCCGGATTTCTCTCACTCCAGGGGCCCCAGCCGGGAGCCCCTGCACAGAGCATTTCCCAAACCTGTTCCTTGGCACCTGAGGCCCAAGTGCATTCCCAGGGCAAGGCCGGCATCATCTTCCCACCACTGACCCTCTGCGGGCCCCGTGAGCAGGAGGAAGGCCAAGGGGTCTTAGAGGAAGCGGGGTCACGTGAGCACTGGCGTCCGGGCAGGAAGAAGCAGCTGACCCCTCGCCAGCTGCTCCGGGGGGTGGGGATGACTGAGCAGCATATTTGCGGAGGACGCATAGATGTCAGGGTGTTATGTGACAAAAGATACAAGCAACATGATCTCAGCTCTATCACATACACATGCACACACACACACACACACATATACACATCCACACATACACACACATACACATCCACACAGACACATACCCACACACACATCCACACACACATACATACATCTGCACACACATACACATATACGCATACACAATACATATACACATACATATACATATACACACACGCATATGTACATATATACACACAGGTACATATATGCACGGACGCACGCACACACACATATACACATCCACACACATACACACACACACATCCACACATATATACATGCCCATATGCACATA
The DNA here is from genome assembly GCF_023699985.2 of Odocoileus virginianus. Taxonomy (NCBI): domain Eukaryota; kingdom Metazoa; phylum Chordata; class Mammalia; order Artiodactyla; family Cervidae; genus Odocoileus; species Odocoileus virginianus. The sequence goes on from NC_069675.1 coordinate 100,583,970, forward strand.
CATATACACACATATGTACATGTATACACACAGGTACATATATGCACGGACGCACGCGCGCACACACACACACACACATGGCAGAACAAACCCGGGACAGAGCTCTGAAGACAGCCAGCCCGGGAGGCGGGCAGGGTGGAGGGCTGTGATCACAGGCTGGGACACGGGGGCGTAGACGCGGTGCCCACCCCCCAGCTCTGGTCTCTCAGTGGCACCGGTCACAGGGTTAAGGAAAACCTGCAGTCTGGGGAGGGTCAGGCGACGGTGCCCACCTCGGTCCACGGCAGCGCCCACAATGCTGTCTGCAGGGTGGAATGACCAGCCTTTGCTCCATCTGTCCACTGGGCCCATGTTTCCTCAATGCACGACTTTCATAACCACGAGGATGCTGTGCAGCTTGAGGCCTGCAGCCCCACCTGGCACGGTGGCTGGGGGTGTCTGAGAGTCCAGGATTGGGCTGCCCCTGCCCTCCGCCCCACCCCTGCCCTTCGGAGCCTCAGGGTGGGTGGGTCCCCCAACCCCTCCTGCGGCAGAGCAGGGAGCCTGGCCCAGGCCTGCCCCTCCCTTCTGCTTGAGCAGCTACCTGGCGCCCTGGCTAATGGGGGCCCATTGTCCATGATGCAAAGGGAAGCCTTCCCCTGACTGGCCGTGGTCGGGGCCTGGGATCTGCTGGCCACACCCCTCACTCAAGCAGGCAGGCCTTGAAATGGAAATAGTAACCTACAGGCTCCAGGAAGCAAAGAGGGAGGTTTGCGGCTGCCTTCCCCGTCAGGGCTGGGCCTGTGAAGGGCACTTGTTCCCAGAACCTCTGACAAACGGACGGTCTCATCTTTGCACCCGCTGCCCTGGCCAAGGGTCCAAGAAAGGTTCATACAAGAGGTGGGGCTGGGCTACGGCGGGTCCTGGGAGGGAGGGGCAGGCTCTAAGGGTGAAGCAGGACACGCGCTCCCGGGAGGGGATCCTGGGAGGCTTGGGGTGCTGGGCGGCCTCTGCTCGGAGCAGAAGGAGACCACTGGTTGTGGGAGCAAAGGCAGGAAGCAGGCGGACCTGAAGATTCTGGGACATTCGCCCAGACTCCGCCGGAACCAGGGCCGCAGGCCTGGAGGTGAGGGCAGGGCGTCAGTCCTGGGGTCTCTGTCGGGACAGCGCATCTATGCCCTGGCCCCTCCCACAAGACTCAGCAGAGACAGTCAGCGTGGTCCTCAAACCCCAAGGCTGTAAACTCAGCTTGTAGGCCTCGAAACTCCTCTTCCAGAGGTTCTCATTTGGAAATGCTGATGGGGCCTGGGAGCCTGCATTCCACAGGCAGATGGTGATGCTGGAGGCGTTAGGTCGCACGCTGAGAAGCACCAGCTCGGGGGGGGCGGGGCCGGTCCCCACTGGGTGTTTGGCCTGCCGTGAGCAGGTGTCTGCTATGCAGCCAGCTGTGTGCTGGGAGCCACAGGGACCCAGAGATCACTGTCCACAAGGTTCCTTTTCATGCACAATGATTTGTATAATTAATTTGATGCAAGAGTCTGCAAAAGGCAAAATTACAGGGATGAGAAGAGATTAGAGGTGGTCAGTCAGTTCAGTTCAGTCGCTCAGTCATGTCCGACTCTTTGCGACCCCATGAACTGCAGCACACCAAGCCTCCCTGTCCATCCCCAACTCCCGGAGTCCACCCAAACCCATGTCCATTGTGTTGATGATGCCATCCAACCATCTCATCCTCTGTCGTCCCCTTCTCCTCCTGCCCTCAATCCCTCCCAGCATCAGGGTCTTTTCCAATGAGTCAGTTCTTCTCATCAGGTGGCCAAAGTACTGGAGTTTCAGCTTCAGCATCAGTCCTTCCAATGAACACCCAGGACTGATCTCCTTTAGGATGGACTGGTTGGATCTCCTTGCAGTCCAAGGGACTCTCAAGCATCTTCTCCAATACCAGAGTTCAAAAGCATCAGTTCTTCTGTGACAGCTAGAGGGAACCTCTAACCTGCGTCTCTGTCCTTGTGGATATGCAGGCCTGGGGCCCCCGTGGGCTCCACAGCTCTCAGGACAGGGCTCCATGCTGGGGGCACAGGGAGGGTGGGGGGACATGGGAGGCCAGGCCACCTCCCATCAGGGACCGTCTCGGGAGGGGAAAGGAGGCTTCCTGCCTAGCTGCCCTCCTTCTGCAGAGACGATCCTGGAGGAGAGGTGCTGAGCCCACCCCCGAGGAGCCCTGCCCCCGGCCCAGCAGGTGCCCTGAGTGTGCCCCCCACCTGGCACACAGCCTCACAGCATCCACACGGCAGCAAAAATGGTGGAAATGTCCTGGGTATCCAGTGACGAGGCGCTGTGGGCCCCAGAGCCCCGGGAGCTGCCTCCCGCAGACTGACATGGAGCCCCTGGGGCATGTGCATCCACAGAACAGGCCTTGATCCACCCCAAGAGGGCTGCCCGACGACTCGGAGTGGGTGGGGGGTTCTGGAACCCTCTCACCCCTCCTCCTGGGCTTCGTCGGCAACTGGGGGGCGGGGCAGAGCCTGAGCCCTGAGGCTGCTGAGCCTCAGATTCGACTCCGCTGCTCCTGACCTCAAATCAGCAGCCCCCCGGCCGCACCCCACCCCCACCTTGCCCGCAGGCATGTGTGTGTGTGTGTGTGTGTGTGTGTGCACATATGTGTGCTCATGCCTGTGGGTGGATGTGGGCACATTCCCGTGTGCATAGACACTTCCTCTGCCAAGTCTGACCCCCCTGCAGGCAGCCACTTTTGCCCCCACGTCCCCTCAGGACCCACCAGGGACGGGACGCTGACCCAGCCTCCACTCCAGGGAGCAGGCAGTGGTGCTCCAGGCCCCCAGATCCCGCGTGCTCCCCACATCTCCCCACTTTGCTGTGTTTTACTCCAAAGACTGGGGCCTGTCCCTCAATGGGGCCCCTGAGCCAATCTCCCTCCCTGTGTTGAGAGCCGGGCCCACCTCTCATCATCTTAACTGCTCTCCCAGAAGCTTCTAGAAGACTGCATCCCTGACTCCCATCCCCGAAACCGTCCTGTCAGGAGCAGACTCCTGAGAGGGGACAGCCCTTTGGAAACGGTGCGGAAGGGCTGTGGCGGTCTGGTGAGTGTGACCCGCACCCCGCCCGCAGGCACAGATCCCACAGCGGGAGGACGCCTCTCAGGACCGGTGGGGGTGGGGGGGAAGGTGCAGGGGGTCGCCGGGTCAACCTGCCCAGAGCAGCCTCCCCGCGCGGCTGGGAGGCTCTTCCCCCATCCTCAGACCCCCTGGGCCCAGCTGGGCACAGCAGGCAGGCTGGGGTCGCTGAGCTATTGATAGGGAAGATGAAGGCAGCGAGCCATTTGGGGGAGAAATCTGGCCAGAAAAGAGCGAGATCCTTGTGAAAAAGGATAGTTTACCTGGGAACTGGGTTTTTAACACATTAGAATCTTCGTTTGTGTGAAACGAACATGCCAATAAACAGGCATTTATTTCTCCGAGTGGTTTTGGCAGGAACAGAGGTGCTCCCCCAAGGATGAGGTCCTCTGGGCTCACGCGCGCTCACCCTGCTCCTGGCGGCCAGCCTGGGGCTGCCCCGCGGGGCTGACCCCCTTCCTTCTCGCCGCTGCCAAGCGTGACGGCCGGTCTGGTCCTTACACGTACAGACTCCCCAAATCCTCGCCTGGTTTAGGTGGGTACCCTGCTGTCCCCATTTTGCAGACAAGGAAACCGAGGCCCAGGGAGGGAGGAACTTTCCAAGGTCACCAGATGAATGCCCACCCCTCATGCCCACCTCGCCCCTCACCTCACTCACTGCCCTTTAGGTGCCCACTCCACGGCTTGCGGGAGCTCCCTCCGGGCACAAGTCCAGTCCTCACTTCCGGAAAGAACGTTCTGAGATCTCACTCGCTGAGATCCACACTCTGCCAGACCGCCTGCACTCTGACTGTCATAAAAGACACCTAAGGAACGTGAACCCACCATCGTGACTGTGTTTACGCGCACGGCTCGGGGCATCAAGCCCATTCACACTGCGTGCAGCCATCACCACTGTCCTATCCAGAACCGTCTCCTGTCCCCTCCCCCAGCTCCCCGCCCCCACCGCCTACGTCCTGTCTCCATGGATTTGCCTCTTCTGGGTTCTTCGTATCCGTGGATCCTACAATCTCTGTTTTTCTGAGGCTGACTTATTTTACTCAGCACAGCGGCCTCGGGGCTCATCCACGCTCTGATCTGGCTCAGGGTTTCCGTCCTTTTTCAGGCTGAATATATCCCAGCGTATGGATGGACCACATCTAGTTCACCCATTCGTTCCTCGATGGACCCTTGGGTTGCTCCCACCTTTTAGCAGCTGAGAATAAGGCTGCTGTAGACACGGGTGTGCAAATATTCACTCAAGACCCCGCTGCAACTTAGAAGCGGGGTTCCAGGATGCCGCGGTGGTTTTGTTCCCGTTTTCTGAGGAAGCCCCGTGCTGTCTCCTCAGCAGCTGCACCGTTCCATCTGCACAGGCACCAGCGATCTCATTTCTCCACGTGCTGCCTGACACGCGTTGTTTGCTGCTTTTTTTGGATAATAGTTACCCACATGTCTGTGTTAGCATTTTAGGCATTATCACACTGATTCTTTTACTCCTCAAAAATGGGAAAATAATAACTTTCTATTCTGCGATGATTCCCATGTAAGGATGAGGAAATTTGGGACAGAGGGCTAAGTTTTGTAAACCACGTCTTGCGGCTGGTGTTCTACAAGCCAGGCCCCACTCTGGTCTGGAGGGGACACCTCATTTCTCACCAAGGATGCCCTCAATCTTGGCAAACATATCTGTGAGTGAGTGAACAAATGATGGATGGGTGAACAGGGAATGAATGAATGAGAGGCAGCATGTGCGGGGACTAACCACGGGGTCACCACGGGGCACGACTGCTGATTCCTTCTAGGGGAGCCTCAGTTGTTAAAAGGGGTCCCGGGAGGACCCTCAAGAGCACTGGGAAGGAGGGGTGCAGAGAGCAGAAGCTCTGCTTTGCACAAAGGGGAGCAAATCCACCTCTGGGGCTTTGGGCAGCCGGAGCCAGACCATCCCAAAGCCAGGCTAGAACTGCAGGGCCAGAGGCTGGGGGAGCCCACCCCAGGTGGGCAGGGGCCGCTGGCAGAGTGGACCTCACTTTCCCCCAGGAGGCCCTGCCCTGACTTTGTAGGACAAGGGGAGGGAGGCTCTTTGGTGGGAGGAAAAGTAAGAGACAGCTCTTTGATCAATAAGTGAATTAGTCCACCCTGATTTGCAAACCACCCAGCTTCCAATTGCCTGGCGGACATTAATCAGTTCCGCTGGCCGCCTGGCCCCACTCAGGCCGGTAGGCGGAGGGAGACATACCATCGTGAGGGAAGGTGAGACACTACCTGCCTCTAGAGCGGGCTGTGCCCAAAGCCCCGTGCGCCCCACCCCCCGGCTGTGGGCAAGTGCGCCTTGGCGTGGGCACTAGGGCGCCAGCCTCGGGCGGCCTGGCCCTCGGCCTGGGTGCCGTCACAGGCTTCCTCAGCCAGTGGGGGCTTCCAGGGGCCCCTCTCTGCACACAGTTTGCTGTGTTCATCCCGTGCTTCGTGCATCACCCGGGAGCCTGCCCAGCACCCACAAGGAAAGGAGGGAGTGAAAGGAACAAGGAAGCTCCGGCTGATCCAGCGTGGGAACCGGCGCTACCGGGAAGCGAGGCCCTGTCGCTGGGGGATGTCCAGCACCGTCCTCTCCCCCGGGAGATGTACACACATGTACACACTCAGACGTGACATGCTTATACACACGCACGGTCGTGTGATACACCACAAACCAGGCACATGCTCATGCCCACACAGGTACACACATGTGCCTGTACACACACACACACACACACACACACACACACGCACGCGTGCACAATATCCTGAGTCATCTGGCTGCACCCCTAGGGCGCGTCTGGTCTTCTCACATCCCAGGGCTGAGACTCCCACGCCCTTCAGAGCCGGCCAGTTTTCTGCGGCCCTCACCCCTGCCCTGAGTTTCTGAGCTGGAGGACACCCCCAAGGAAGGAAGAGCTTCTCACCAAGAGGCCTCCACGGGGAAGGGAAGAGGGGTGCTTGCCTGCCCCTGGGACTCGCCTGAGTCCTCCCGGCCCGCAGGATGGATCTTCTCAGCCGAAGCTGAGCTCCTGAGGTTTCAGCACACTTAACGGGTTTCAGTCTGCTGCAGTTACTTTTATGCCCAGACTGTCCCATCATTGACTCCCAGTGTCCTTTTAAAAGTGCTTTGCTTTCAAAACAACTTCATCCATCTCTCAGGAATCAATTTTCAGCTTGCACAAAGCCGTCCTCCAACGGGCACCTGCGGGTCCCAATTCCCACTCGCCTGCATCAGATCCGTGGACGCTGCATCCCTCTGAATGTCTCGGGCTCCTGGTCCTCCTCCTCCTCGGCCTCTGCAGGTGACACAGCCTTCACCGTGTTCTCAAGGGCGACCCCAAGAGGATCTGACCTGAGCTGTCTCAGAACCAGCTCCGTGGCCCCGTGGATGTGGCCCCTGGGAAATGCACAGGAGAGGACACAGCCGCCGTGCAGGCTGAGGGCCCGGGCCTGGCCCGTCTCCACCCCTGCAGGGCCTGGTGGTCAGAAGGCGGTCAGACCTTCCATGAATGACTTCTGTGTGTAGGTAGACGGATCACCATTTTGATCTTAGGGTTCTGCTCTAGAACCAGAGCAGCATGGCCCTCTGGGGCTCGCGAGGAGATTCCAGGGTGCCATCCCGCTGCCTCCGCCCTCCCCTCCCCTCTGTGGACAGGTCACAGGGGCCTGTGGTGAGATGGCAGCGTTTGTAGCTTTTTCAGGATAAGTCTCCAGAGGCCGCTATTCTCACCCTCTCCCAGGATCCCTGGGGAAAGCGGGGACATGCGCCGCCCGTGCCACCAACAGCCGACAGCCCAGGAGTGCCCCACCTGTGGGCTCAGATGCCGTGGAGGACAGTAGCAGCTCCCCCGAGACTCACAACCCAGAGCTAAGGTCGGAAGTTTCCGGGAAGGTCCTCGAGGGTGTGAGAGCTCCCCGACCACCTCCCCCGGCCCCCCGAGTCTGGTCCATGGCTCCGTCTCCCAGGTGGCAGCAGAAGAGAAGGACAGGGGCCAGGGTGCCCTGCAGGCTGTGCGTCTCAGGTCCCGGGCGGGCGCTGGATGCACCCACCCCAACGCGCCTGGGTCAACATGCGGGAGCCCCTGGCCACGGCTGAGCCAGACGGCAGCCTCCAGACGCACAGGCTCAGTCGTGGCAGAGTCACGCTGACCACGTCCTCCAGGCCCCTGGGTCACAGAGCTTCCACATCCCAGGTGGACTCACATTTGGGGCTGGCTCCTGCTGCCCAGAGCCCGGTTCTCCCAGGCTTATTTCTTCCAGCAGGGCAGGTGAAAAGCCTCGGTGAACTCCATCATCTTGGAGGTGACGGGTCCAAGACAGAAGCCAAGTGCATGGCTCAAGGGAGGGTCCTGGGAGCCCCCAGGATGGGGGGCTGCCATCGTGTTCCAGGGTGAGCCTGCAGGCTTTTGTCTCAAGGTCCTACCGTCAGGAGCCAATCCTGAAGGTACCTGAAGCCCAGGCTGAACTTTCATTTAGAAAAATAAGACTGCGTCTTCTGCCTGGCTTAGCCACTCACACCTTGGGTTGGATTTCCATGAAAACACTCAGAATCAGGCTGACCCTTCACCCCGGTACACAAGACTCCAGCATGTCCAGGTGGTATTTTTCTCAGGTTACCCGGCTCTTCAGGGGTCACCAGATTTTGCCTGGTGCCTGGTTTTGTGCGGGAAGCACATGGGGCTGTGCACACCCACAAGTGAGCAGCAGAGGGGTGAGCGGTGCTGGCGAGCGTCCTTTCTCTAAAGATGAAAAGCGTTGGAAGCCGTTGCCCTTCGTTTGTGCCACAGCCCCTCCCCTTAAGAGTAATAAAAAATGCATCCACCAGGGAGCTACGGATACAGATGCCTTTAAAAGTCTGTAGCCTACTCCAACAAACAGGATGGTAAAAGAGGACAGACTAAAAAATATTTTCATCGCGTAAAACTGGAAAAGTCGGCATTCATTATTCATAAGCAATTCCTTCGAAAAATCTGCCTGCACTGTGCAGCTGCAGAAACATGTGGGTCCCTTTCTTTCAGCCCGGGCACCACTGAGCTGAGACAGCGTGTTCGCCCTGATGCCCCAGGGTCCCTCGCCTTTCCTCAGGAAGCTTCTCCCAGCCCCCCAGGATGGGTTCTGTCGGCTGAGACCAGCTCGCAGGAAGCCTGCACTGAACGTCGTCTCGCCGCCGGGCCAGCATCTCTCTCCCAGGCGGCTTCCCCAAGGGCAGCAGCTTCAGCCCCTGCTCATGGTGTCTGGCAGAGGCGAGGCGGCCCAGCCACGGAGGGTGGGTGGACAAACGCGCCTCCCGCAGAGGGTTTATAAAGAAGGACAGGGCAGTTAAAAACGGTCCTTTCTCAGTGTGATTCAAGGCCCTTTGAGCAGAAGCCCAGTTGTCTGGATGCATCACTTGCTGTGGCCTCACGAGATGCCCCAGGGTCAGCTTGTGTGGTTCTGGCCCCCACGTGGGACCAGCCCCAAGAACCCTGAGTCCTACTGGTAGGATGGTCCACAGGGATCACAACCTGGGTGCAAGAGGTGGTCATTGTCTCCAGGCCTTTTCACACACATGCACGAGAAAATACATCATGACATCACAGGTTTTTATGTAATTTATTTTGTTGACTGTGGTTTTGTTCTCTTGCATCGATTGTCTTCATCTTAATTGCTTGTCCCACTATGAGTGTGTGCTTCTCCGACACACACATCTAATATTTTCAGAATAACAACGTCAATATTCTCACTGACAGCAGAGAAGCCAGAAGGAGTTTGATCGCTTTGCCTTTTTGTTCATCAGAAGGACACACAAGATACAGCTCGCTAGGTGCTCACAGAGTTCTGAAGTTTCCTGAAATAACTCCCGGGAGGGCGCAAGCTGGGAAGACCAGCTGCCCTCCGCCAGCCCCTCCCTGTTCCAACACCCCTAGCAGGAAACAACCATTTCACCAGGTTTTAAAACTCACCCGTCCACGTTATACAATGTAAGGAACGGTAATGGTAAGTGTGTGTGTTTGCATATATTATCTGTATTCACAGCCCCTTTTCTTAGGTTAAAGGTGGCCTCCGTACACCTTTTTTTCTACACCTGTCTTCTTTGCTTCCGACATGTCCCAGTGATCCTGCCGGGTCGCACTGAAGGGACACCTTGATTTATTTTTAACGGCATGTTCTGCATTTTATTCCCCTTTCCTTAACTGGCAGTTCTGTGCCGACAGCATTTTATATTCTTGCTAGTGGACATTCATTGCCTCTCTCCAGAGTTCCCTCCGCAGGGATTGTTTTGTTTTGCGCCGTTTCCTGGGGCGGCCGTAAGAAAGTACTGAAAACCGGGCAGCTTAAGACAACAGCTGCGTCTTCTCTCCCAGTTCTGTAGGATGACGCCATCAGCGTGTGGGCAGGGCCCTACACTCTCTGAAACGTGTGGGGGAGAATCTTGCCTTATCTCCTCCAGATTCTGGCATTGCCAGTGCCCCTTGGCACTCCTTTGCTTGTAGACCTGAGACTCCAATCTCTGCCTCCGCCATCACCTGGCAACTCCTTCCTGGGGTCTCTCTCCTCTTCTTAAAAGGACCACAGTCATGCAGGGCTGCGGCCACCCTAAGGATCTCATCTTGACCTCCTCTGTGAAGGTCCCACTGGGGACACATCCCCAGGGATCAGGAGTCAGGACTGCGATCTCTGTTTGGGCACCCCATTAAAACCCAAGCACATTCCTGCCAGCAACTGATGTGGATGCCAGCTCGCCCTCGGTCCCACCAGGAGAGCAGGCGGTCACGCTTTCAGAGATGTTCAACCCGGTGACTGGGAAAGGGTGTCTCCTTACCATTGTCGTTGGCTTCTCTCCCTGGGATGGTAAATGTGGCTGGGCATCTGCTCATGTGTTTAAGGGACATTTGCATTTCTCCTCTGAATGACAGAAAGGTTTTCTTGAGCCTTTACCATGAGCCAGGCCTTCTGGTCACCAGGCCCATGACCAGGAACAAGACAGAGAGGCGCTCCGGTCTTTATCAAGCTCGCTCTGCCATGGAGAAGGACGGTAAACAAACAGACAAGTGGGATACACGGTCTGCAGTTTCCTGCTGTAACAATCACCACTACGTCTGTGGCTTGTAAGCACACACGTTTGTTCTCTTACGGCCCTGGAGGGCAGAAGTCTGTGGTCCGTCTCATCAGGCTAAGGCCCAGGGGTGGGCAGGGCTGGGTCTCTGCAGAGGCTCCAGGGAGAGTCACACCCAGGCTTTTCAGGGTCCGGTGCAGCTTCCAAAGTCCGGCAGCCTCTGACATCAACCCGAGTCCTGCAAGACGACCACTGTGCTCACACCGTCTCCCATCGCAGGATCCCTCCTGCACCCGCGAGGTCCCTTCTGCTGTGAGAGGAGGCACTCACTGTGCCAGAGATTCGGGTGTGGGCAGCTCGGGGGCCGTTTTCCACCCGGCAGGCGCGCCAGATTGTCACTGATGTCAGACGCTCTGCCTCAGAGGGGAAGTCAGAGACCGCTGGCAGGGCAAGAGAAACTCTGGAGTGAGCGTCACTGAGGAGGGGACATTCGATGGGACACAGGGGTGGGAGGGGGCTCCCCGGTTGCGCGGACATAAAGAGCCTGCCTGCAAGGCAGGAGACCCAGGTTCCACCCCTGAGTTGGGAAGATTCCCTGGAGGAGGGAATGGCTACCCACTCCAGTGTTCTTGCCTGGAGAATTCCATGGACGGGGGAGCCTGGTGGGCTACAGTCCATGGGGTCACAAGGGTCAGACACAACTGAGCGACTTCACTTTCACTTTCGGGTGGGTGAGGGCACTCTGGGCAGAGGAAGCAGCGCAGCAAAGCCTGAGGCAGCCCAGCGCCTCTGAGGAGGGCGGGGACGACGGAGGGCCACGTAGCCCCCGGCGGGAATCCGGAGCTTTCCCTCGGCGACAGGAGGAGCTGGGTACGGGCTGGGCAGACAGGACCACTCTGACACTGCACGGGGCCTGGATGGGACAGGGCCAGGCAGCAGGAGGCACTGAATGAGTTAAGAGGGGAGCGGTCATATCTCTGCAGGCACGTGGGTGCACCTACCTAGCTTGAAAGACCCAGGGCCAGTAAAAATGCAGGCAGGGACCCTCAAAATTCATGCAGGACCCCCAAACTGCAACAACAGAACAGCAAGCCGAGTGCAAGGCCCCGGAGGCCACATGGGCCCCAACACCCACCTCCCCCCGGCCACTTGCGGAGCCGTCCATCCACACGGCCATGTGGGCCGTGGAGCCACAGAGCAGTGGATCTCAACACTTCATGACGGCAGAGCCACTGGATGTGCTGCCAGGCTGGATGCGGGAAGAGACACAGCAAAAACAAGGCCACAGTTTGAGCCTGAATAGCTGGGGGATGGAGCACGGCCCGCTGAGAAGGGCCAGGCCAGGAGGTGGAGCTGGACGGGCCATCCAGGGAGACAAGCCAGGGAGCGGTGATCGTGACCTCGTGGTGTCAAAGGTCTGGAGACGAGGCAAAGACACGGAGACATGCTCGGGCAGAGGACAGGACGGGCGGGAAAGAGAAACAGAAGAGGCAGGGAGAACCCATCTGGAGAGTCCCGGGAGGCGGAGAAGGCAGGGCGTTCAGAGGGGCCAGCAGTTCAGTTCAGTGCAGTCGCTCAGTTGTGTCCGACTCTTTGCGACCCCATGGACTGCAGCACGCCAGGCCTCCCTGTCCATCACCCACTCCCGGAGCTTACTCAGACTCACGTCCATTGAGTCAGTGATGCCATCCAACCATCTCATTATCTGTCGTCCCCTTCTCCTCCCACCTTCAATCTTTCCGGCATCAGGGTCTTTTCCAATGAGTCAGCACGTCTCATCAGGTGGCCATGGGCCGTTCTAAATGCTGCCATGGGGGTGGGCCTGCTGGGTGCAGGGCGTGGGAGGCAGGGAGGGCGCTGGAGTCGGGCACTCTTTGGAATTGGTTGGGGGTAAAGGGGGCAGAGAAACGGAGCGGGGTCAGCAGGGCCCGGGAACTAGACAGTGTCCACTTTGGTTTCTCACCGTTGGAGCACATGCGCACGGCAGAGACGCAGGCATGGCTGTGTGTGGTGGGGAGGGGGCGGCACCAGGATCAGGCCCGCAGGCAAGGAGGCTGCCCAGGCACCGGGCCGTGGGGAGGGTGGGTGAGAGGAGACGAAGGGCCTGGGGCTGTATGCTTCTGGCTGCCGCCTGCCCGCTGAGCTGAGAGCCAAGGATACAGGCGCCATTCAGCATCTGTCAGCTGTCATCCAGGGCGGCCACAACGAGCTGAATGCCCTGCGCTGTGTAAACACAGAGCTGCTTTTCAGACTCTGTGTCCCTGGGCTTTCCCAGAGCTTCTGCTGAGTGGGGCTTTCACCACCAGCATCCTGGGGTCAAGGTCGCCTGGACCCCGGGTGATGGGGTGGTGCAAGGGACCCATCCACCTATCCACTGGGCAGGCCAAAGGACAAGTCGGAGTGGGAGACAGGGGTGCGCCGTGCCCCCGAGAGCTGCCCCTGCCCCTGGCTTCAGAGGATGCTCAGGGTCAGGGCAGACGGAGAGGGCCCTCAGCTTCTCTGCCCCGAGCAGGTCCCTGGGCTCCCTGGCCAGGCAGGCTCCTCCACAACCCTGGAGCCCAGCTCCCCTCGAAGCCTGCCTGCCCCCACTCCAGGCCCCTACATGACCCAAAATTTCCATGAAAGGTACAGCAGGGTCTGCCTGGGCCAGGAGCACCTCTGGGCCCCGAGGGAGGTCACTCCGTCCTGCTGTCTGGACTCCCGGCCCCAGACCCCAGAGGCAGATCCACCCTGAGAGACAGACGCCAATGAGCCAGCTTGAGCTTGCTTCACCGCCTTCGTGCTCTTCCCGAGGAATGGCTGTCTCATGTCTCCACGGCCCTGGACCCCGTGCTGAGCTCTGAAAACCAGTTTCACCGGGAACTGGACTAAGTGTGGAATGTTCTTGTTTTGCTTCTTGTCACATTCCCCAATCTGCCTGGATGGGTAATTAATGGGCCTGTTTTCTTCTGCTGCTTGGAGGGCTGGAGGCTGCCGGAGGAGAACAGTGCCCCGGGAAAGGTCGGGGAGAAAAGTCCGCTGACCTCGAGACGCAGGACGCCCGTGTCTCCTCCAGCAGCCCCTGGCCAGCAGGGAGGGCCCCCGTGCAGAGCGCCGTCTGTTTAAAGAACAAATCCTCCCTGTTCAGCAAATGTGGACCGATGGACCAGCCCCTGCTGAGAGAATCGAGCAGTTTCATCGATCGTTTTCCTCTGCGACAGAACAGCGTGTTACACAAACCCACATCCCCGCCCTGGATAAGGCCTTGGACCTGCGTGCTGGGGAGGCGTGTGTCTGAACTCCGGCAGCACCGTCTGCAGATGGGAGATCTGTGCCTCCCGCCCCCATCCCCACCTCTGTCTCCACCTCCATCTTAGCTCAGCTCGCCCTCCCCTTGTAAGGGTCCATGGGGGGATGTTGTGCTCATTCATTCATTTCCAGGAACAACGCCAGTTCTGTCTCCGCATGTTGTCCATGACAGCCCAGAAGGAGGAAGACTCCTCCCGGGGCCCCGTGGTCCGTGGCGGGCACTGCCAGCCTGGAGGCGCGCCCCCACGCTGCCCCGCCGCCCACAACCTCCTTTCTTGCTGGTGTGTGGGCCAGGGTGAGAGAACCGAGTGAACGCTGCCTGTGACCAGGGCGCAGCGGCCACGGAGCTGGGCAGGACACAGGCGAGATCTGCCGGGCGGGGGGCACCCAGGCCCCAGAGGCCAATGGCTTGTAGAGGACGGGGCCACCTTCTGTTCGTTCCAAGGCGGGAGACTCAGGGGCCTGGGGCTGCACATGGAGGCTGACCCTTGACTCACAGAGGAAGAGCAAAGAGCCGGGCTCTGTCGTCCTGAACCACAGCAGAGTCCAGAGCTGGAGGGACTCATCGGACTGTCAGCCAGGTGACCGCCCAGGGCCCTGGCTCCGCTGCCCACTGACCCCTGCTCAGCCTGTCCCGTGCCCCTCGCCTCGGGCCCTAAGCTTCAGACGGTCCTGGCCCTCTGACACCTCTTCCCCAGCACCAGCTCCCGCTGTAACGCTGGACTGGTCAGTTACGCTGAGTCCGTCATGCCCAGGGTCTGCAGATCACCCAGGGGCGCAGTCATCAGGGCGGTGAGGAGGGAGGAACTGGGGGGCCAGACCACGATGGGAGAAACGAGCCTCCCGCTCCACGCGGTTCTCTCTCATCAGGCACGATCTTCAGACTTCATCCTGGGACGTGTGCTTGTCTTTGTCAGATAGGAGTGGCAGATGGCAGACTAGATGGATTAATGTCTATAAAGCCCTAGAGAGGGCCTGGCACGTGATCATCACTATGTAAACCCCGCTTTATATCGTAACAACGGCTATTATCGTTACTTGAGGACCGGGAACCTTGAACGGTTCCCAACACAATGAAGCCAACAGAATAGGTGTTTACAAGATTAATGGTTTCAGCCATTCAGAGCCCTTAAAAGCAGGAGACAGGATAGTCTCTTATTCATTAATAAGTATTTACATTCACTCACTCACCAGACACTCCCCGCGGCAGGCCGCATTTTCCCAGACGCAGCCGGTCCTCTGCCTCCGTCCCCGACACTCTCTCCACACCGTGATGGCGGCCCTCCTCTCATCTCGCGGCCAAGCTCGAGCCTCCGCTCCCTGAACCTGGGCCGAGTTCGTGCCGCCTCCACCAACAGGGGAAGTGACGCCCGGCCACAGAGCGGCCACGCACTTCCTCCCACACTGTCCTCACGCACAGCCTCCCTCGGCCCCAGCCGCCGTATTGGGAGGGAGCTGGACAGCCCCTGGACTGGCCACGTGCAGCGTCTCCGGCCAGCAGCCCCAGCTGTGGCCCCAGCTGCCGGTGAGTCCAGCCCCCAGCACTCGCGGCGTCTCCAGCCTCCAAGCCACCGAAGCTGCAGCCGTCCAGAGCGGAAGAGCTGTCCCTTCCGGGCCCTGTGGGAAGGGCAGACGTGTGGGCACAGTGAATAGCGGGCACTGCCTAAGCGCTAGGTTTGGAGGGTTATGAAGCATGACAGGCAGTGAAGTGGTGGAGCAGAGTCTGGGGGGGCGGGGACTGCCACGACCAAATCCGAGGACATATGCCGCTGGCTTAGACACCAGGTGGCAAGAAGCCAGGCAAGCTTGGAGACTTTTGGTCAAGACGAAAGGTACGTGGTGGCATGCGCGGACATCCAAAGGACCAGGAGGAGGCCGACAGCGAGAGTTTCAGGAAAGTCAGTGACTGCCCTCGGGGCTTCGAGCCTTGTTATGCTGGACAGAGAGCTTGGCACCTCTGCTGCCCATGGTTTCATGGAAAATCAGAATTAAACTTACTGAACTCAGCGAGTTACCTTAGGCGTCTCCAGGCAGCATATTCAAAGCGCTACCTGGCCCCTTCTGGAGCCCTGCAATAAAACGCCAGAGGAGAAAGAGAAGCCAAAGGCTGACCGGCAGCTGTAAAGGTCAGCTGCATCTGAAAATAAAACAGGCTCTTCCTTTGGTTCTCCGGTTGGGAGATGATTCTAAAAGTAAGAACTAGCTTCCAGGGTTTCATTTCCAGGAGAGAGACGCTCCTAATAAACCAGTCCTCTAGCAAAAAGCAACTAAAATGGTGGACAAAATGCAAAACAATTCTCTGAAAGCTCTGAGGAACGAACGTAAGCAGCCGGATACAGCACGGGGCTGGGAACAAGGGCAGGGAGGCAGCGAGCGAGGCGGGCGGGTCCTAGGTCTCCGCAGCTGCGACCGCAGGGAGGGCCAAGCAGCTGGCGCTCCGATGGGAAACTCTACTGTCCTCCTGGCAGGAGCCTCAGGAAGGAGCCCAGGCAAGAGAGACTGACCCGGAAAAGAAGACCAAAAGGGGGGCCCATATCCGAGACAAAGGCTCAACCTGGGACCCTGACTGGACCCTGGAACACACACCCACGGAGCAGACGAAGAGCGGGTGAACTGGAATTTAAGCTTCGTCATCCACAGGCGTGACAGAGTTCACAGTTTGGGTCTAACCAAGTAAATTGCCTTAAAAATACCACCCCTTCAGAGCCATACAACAGAATCCAAAGTCTCAGAACAAAGCAGTAATAGTTTCTAAAGGCATTCAGTGATGAATAATCAGGAAAATTTGATATATTTACAAGGAAAAGATCCAGAGACGGACCAAACGTGGCATCAGTGGGCAAGGGCAATCATTTTTAACTATGTCCATGGGGGAAGGGAAATGCCATCACAATAAACAGAGAGAAAACCGGGCAGAGATACAGAAAATGTAAACAAATCCAAGTGGAAATTTTAGAACTGAAAAATAAAGCATCATACATTAAAAATTTTTCCAGATGGGCTTAATTACAGCTTGAAGGTAGCAGATGAAAGAATCAGCAAATCTGAATATGGAATGATAGAAATCACCCAACAAAGAAGAGAGAGAAAAACCACTAAGAAAATAAATGGCATCTTAGAAGGCATCCTTAAAGAAAACCCGCTCAGCCAAGACGTTTACATCCGAGCAGAGTGGCTTCAACAGCGAAGAATAAAGATATGGTTTGTTACAAGACAACGAAGAGCACCCTTTTCCAGATGCTGAACCGCAAGGAATGCTGAAGGCAGTTCCCCAGGCAGATCGCAGTGATACCGCGTGGAAATGTGACGCTTGGGGATGGACGCCACCCACCAGAAGTGGCAAGCCTCACGTCAGTCAGCGGAAAGTGACTGCTGCTGTCCAGTCCCCCGGTGCTGTCCGACTCTTTGCGACGCCATGGACTGCAGCACGCCAGGCCTCCTTGTCCCTCTCCATCTCCCGGGGCTTGCCCCAGTTCACGTCCACTGCGTTGGTGATGCCGTCCAGCCATCTCATCCTCCGATGCCCTCTTCCCCTTCTGCCCTCAATCTTTCCCAGCGTCAGAGACTTTTCCAATGAGTCGGGTGTTCACATCAGATGACCAAAATACTGCAGCTTCATCATCAATCCTTCCAAAGAGTGTTAAGGGTTGATTTCCTTTAAGATTGACTGGTTTGACCTCCTTGCTGTCTGAGGCGCTCTCGAGGCTTCTCCAGCACAATTTGAAGGCATCAGTTCTTCAGTGCTCTGCCTTTTCCAACTCTCACAAGTGACTATTTTCCCCTTAATTTCTTTAAAATATATGTGACTGGTTAAAGGAAAAATAGACACTGTCTTTGGGGGTTATAGAGCATGTGAAGTAATACATTTTAAAACACCACCACCAAGGATGAGGGTGTGGATGAATCTGCAGTGTTGTAAAGTGGCACAACGTTAGCCCACATAGACAGTGAAAAATTAGGGGGTTTATACCATGATCCCCAAACAGTCACTAGAATAACAATGGAAAGGTGTACAACTCAAAAGCCCAAAGGTTAATTGTAATGGAATTATTTTTAAAATAATCAAATAATCCAAAAGAAAGAAAGGAACAACAATAACAAACAAAGAAGAGGAAAAACAGAAAAATATAAAACAATACACATGAATATGAGCAGAATAAGTACTCTAAATAAAAGTATCATAGACCCACCCAACTCTATATTGTTGGTAAGAGAAGCACCTTAAAAAAGACAAAAACAAGTTGAAAGTAAACGGATGAAAACATATATCCCATGCATAGACTACAGGTAAGTTGCAGTAGCTTTATTAATATCAGATAAAATAGACACCAAGACAAAGAATGTTGGCACAAGGGAGAGATGGATATCTTTATCATGAAGATAAAAGGGCCATTTCATCAGGAAGATTCATCCACAACAATCATGAATGTGTGTCCAGCTAATAATAACAGCATCAAAATACATGAAACGAACACCTATAGAGCTGAAGGAAAAGTGTAATTCCATGACTGTAGTAAAATGTTTTAATGCTCCTCTGCCAAAAACTGATAGAAGAGCTGGAGGGAAAAAAATCAATAAAAACTTGGAAGACCTGAACAGCACTATCTATCACCATGACATAGTTGATAGGTGTCAAACACTTTGCCCAACAAAGAAAAATGCCTGTTTTTTCCCTAAGTGCACACGGTCTGCTTACCAAGACAGACAATATTCTGAGCCACACAGCGAGTGAACAAAATGTCAAAGAATTGATGTCAGTCAGAGCCTGTTTCCCGACCACTGAAGCTGTTTACCTGCTAAGTCATGTCTGACCCTTTTGCGACCCCATGCACTGCACCCACCAGACTGCTCTGTCCATGGGATTTCCCCGGCAAGAATGCTGGAGTGGGTTTCCATTTCCTTCCCCAGGGAGTCTTTCCGACCCAGGGATCAAACCCGTGTCTCCTGCATTGGCAGGCAGATTCTTTACCACTTACTCACCGGGGAATCCCTTCCTGATCATTGTTGAACTGAATTAGAAATCAAGAAATAGTAAGATATCTAGGGAACCCCCAAGCATATGGATATCAACAACATCTAAGTAATCCATGCTCAGGGAAGAAATACAATGAGAAGTGTAAAATACTTCACGCTGAACGATGATGAAAAGACAGCTTATGACAGTTTACGAGCTACAGTTAAAGCAGTGCTTTGAGGAAAATGTATACCTTTGAAGGGCTTGTAACAGACGTGAATAAAGACTGCAGTCAGTGACCTAAGGGTCTACCTCAAACCAAAAGAAGGGCAAAATCAACCCAGAGTAAACAAAAAGGAGAAAAGGCAAAGATAAGGAAAGAAATCAAGGAAACAAGAAACCAACAAAACATAGCAGCAGTTAATAACCAAAAGCTGATTCTCCAAAAAGATCAAACAACTGACAAAACTCTAGTAAGACTAACCCCCTGAAATGAGAAAAAAAACACAGATCATCAATATCAGGGTTAAAAGAATAAGTGCTATTTCAGATCTTAAAAAGATAAGAAGAAGACAGTATGAGTAACTTTATGCTAATAAATTAAATAACATTAAAAATTAATGAAAGAATATCATGGAAGTTCCCTGGTGCTCCACTGGCTGACACTCCACACCCCCAGTCCCGGGGGCCCAGCTTTGATCCCTGTTGGGGAACTAGACCCCACGTGCCCCAGCTAAGAGTTCACATGCTGAGATGGTGCAATGGAGCCCCACGTGCTGCCAGTGAGGCCAGGAGCAGCCAAATAAACAAATTGAATGATGAATATTGCAAAAAAGGAATGTCACGAGGAAATTTATGCTGACAAATCCAACAGCTTTGGTTAAAAGGACAAATTCCTCCAGAAATGCTGCTTACCCAGATTTATACTAGATCAAGGAGAAAATTTGAATATTTCTATAGTTATGTTTTAAAGTTAGTTTTTTAAAGTAAAAACAAACAAACCTTCCCACCAGGAAAATTCCAGGCCCTGAAGCTTTCACTGGTGAATTCTACCAAACTTTCAAAAAGGTGTAACATCAAATTTACAGAAATCCTTTCAGATAACACAAGAAGAGGGAAAACTTTTCAACTTGCCTTATGAGGCCAGCATAATTCTGAAATAAAAGCAGACAACGGCATTGCAAAAAAAAAAAAAACAACAAACCTGCGAACCAATATTTCTCATGACTGTGGACAAGAAGGTCCTTAATAAAATATAAGCAACTCAGGAAATCTAGCAACATTTAAAAAGGACAATGCATTACAATTATGCAAGGTTTATCTCAAAATACAAGGATGGTTTAGCACTCATAAATCAATCAATGTAATTTACCATATTAACAGAATAAAGATCAACACTCACAGGATCATTGTAATAGATACAGGAAAAAGCATTTGACAAAATTAAAGATCCAATCATAACAAAACTCTCAGGGACCTCAGATAGAGCAATACAGGGTGAGGATGTGAAGTCTAAGCTAATGTCACACTCAATGATGGTAAACGTTATCCCCATGAGATTGGGAATGAGGCAAGGATTCCTGCTCTCAAGGCCCCTCTGCACCATTTCCTGGAGGGTCTAGTCATTGCAGATGGAAACAGAAGTCAGCGCCTGCAGACCTGAAAAGAAGCGGTCCAGTCTCTCCTTGGGGGTGGGATAGTTGCTTACGCTATCCTCACAGGAGCATGGACCAGCGGCCCTCACCTTGGGGCTCAGGGTCTGTGGTCCGTCCCGCACGCCTCCAAGCCTGTGCCCTCCAGGCAAGCCCCAAGAGAAAAGGTGATGCTGGCGCCGTGGATCCCTCACTCAGGAGACAGACGGCCCCTGGAAGCCCCCGATGAGCCCTGCGCTGGGGCCAGCACCTCGCAAGCCCCGAAAGCACCCGGGTTCGGTCTCAGTTCCCACCACGGCTTCTGGCAGCCCTGCTTTCTTACGAGAAACAAAGGCTCTTGGAAGCAGTCCCAGAGGTCAAGCAGTTAGTTACCTGCTTGGTCTCCACGCATCGCCATGGCCCAGAGGTTCCCTTGGGGAGATCTTCCCTGAACAGCAGGTGGGGGACTGACTTTCAGACTGTCTCATTTGGTTGTCGCTGCTGACAAAACGCTAACGGGGAACCCGCGGAAGCGGATGTGCCTTATTTCATTTTGCCTTTTCTCTAAACTACGAGCTTCGCTGGCGTGTTTGCTTCCTTTGCCATCTTTGTTCTCAAATTGCACCCAGGGGAGCCAGACAATCAGGTGAAGCTGCAGATTTGAGAGTGTGTCTGAGTGTCTCTACAGACGCAGACGTGGGGCTGAGTGTGGCCCCACGTGGAGGGGGGAGCCGCCGGGGGGGAGCAAACTCTGGATCCTGGGGGTCCCGGGTTTGAGGCAGTGACCCCCCGTTTCCTGCCTCAGTCTCCCCACGTGAAAAACGAGGCCACGGCAGGAGACGGGACACAGCGTGTCGCCCCGGTCGGGCCCGCGCTCACTGCTTGGCAGGTGGGAGCTCTCAGGCATCCTTGTGTCCCTGGTGGTCCCTGGACGCAAGGGTGGAGTTGGGAAGGAGGTCGCCGTGCTCAGAGGGGGTGCAGGGCAGTGCTGACCCGATCCCAGCAGAGCAGTGTGGGGGACGAGAGGGCCAGGGGGCTGAGCCGTGCCAGGCAGCTCTGCGGGCACCTGGGGCCGCGCTGGGCATCTGCGGACTCGGTTTCCTCACTGAAAAGGCAGAAGGAGTGCGGCTTAAACATCACTTCAGCTCAGGTCAGTTGCTCAGTTGTGTCTGACTCTTTGTGACCCCATGGACTGCAGCACGCCAGGCCTCCCTGTCCATCACCAACTCCCAGAGTCTACCCAAACTCACATCCATCGAGTCAGTGATGCCATCCAACCATCTCATCCTCTGCCGTCCCCTCCTCCTCCCGCCTTCAATGTTTCCCAGCATCAGGGTCTTTTCCAATGAGTCAGTTCTTCACATCAGGCGGCCAAAGTATTGGAGTTTCAGCTTCAGCATCAGTCGTTCCAGTGAACACCCAGGACTGATACAGACACAGTGAAAACACACTTCAATGCATGCGGCCCCAGTGCGGCAAAGCACAGCGGCTTTAACAACGGCACCATCCCCCCTTCTCTGACCAGGAGGAAAGCTGGGTGCGGGGTGGGCTACCAGGGTGGAAACCTCTCGACAGGAGCCAGCCAGGCCCGGGCTGGGGAGCTGGGCAGGACGGTCAGGTGAGAAGCAGGGGCAACCCCACAGGGGCAGCGAGCGGTGCGCCCGGGCCTCGGGGAGGGGACCGCCCACCTGGCTTCACACCGGCTCCCTCTGCCTGTCCCAGCGGCCCGGTCCCTCTGACCCCTTTGCTCACAGAGCCCAGCGGACCCCAGGCAGCCCCCACCAAGCCTCCGACTCAGCGTGCCCCACCCCCAGCATCTCCTCCCAGGCCTCTCACCCAGAGCCCCTGACTGCCCTACCCACTGTCTTCGCATCTCCCCTGCAGGGAAAGCCCAGTTCCCACCCAGAGCCCCAAGCCAGCTTCCAAACCACGCTTGACTCCCCAGCCCCACACCCAGCGGTCAGCAGGTCCCATCCATCCACGCCTCCATCCACGCCTTACGCGTCCCCTTCAGCCAAGCCCAGTCATCACTCATGCGATCCTTCATCCAGCCCAGGGCAACAGCCTCAGCGGGTCCCACTTTGACCCCCACCCACCTCCCTTCTCTACAGGGAGGCAGAGTTCTCCAAATGCACCCAGACCCGGTCACCTCCCTTCCCCCAAGCCTGGCCGCCCCGTCATGGGAACAGATTCTAAAAGCACCGCCGTGGCGGGCACGGTCCTGCCAGCTCCTGCCCCTGCGGTCCATCTCCAGTCCCCTCTCCCTCCGCCCATGCCCGACGTCTCTCCCCCGCCAAAGTCACCACGGGATGCTGCCTCCCGCCCCACGGGCTCCTCAGGGGGCTTGCCTGGCCACCTCCCTCCCAAAGGCCCTCCCCAGAGCCTCCTGGCCCTTACTTACCCCCACAGCACCCACCACAGGCAATATTTACCCAGCTTTCTATTTCCTTGTTTTCTGTCCCTGCTCTAGGCTGAACAATGACAGTCCAAAAGAACGTCCACACCCTAACCGTTCCGGCCAACATTACCTCATACAGAAAAGGTGTCTTTGGAACTGGGATCAAGGTAAGGATGTCGCTGTGGGGAGACTATTCTGGATTATCCAGGTGGCCCTCGATGCAACCTCAAGTGTCCTTGAAAGAGGGAGCCAGGGGAGATTCACAGCCACAGTGGGAAAGGGGAGGTGAAGGCGGAGCAGAGAGCGTGAGGATGTGGGCCTCGGACGACGCGGCCACAAGCCAAGGAGCTCAGGCACCAGACCACCAGCAACTGAAAGCCAGGAAGGACCCTGGAGCCTCCGGAGGGAGGCCGGCATCGCTCCTGGCGAGTTAGTCTGAGCGGCAGGAAGGGGGGGTGGCTGCTGCTCCTGGGAACTCTGGGCTGGGATGCTCGGGGCCACGGAGCTGTGTCAGGGCCGCTGTGACTAAGCGGCCGGGGAGCTGTCGGGCTGGGAGCCGGCTCCCAGTCCAGGGTTCAGGGAAGAGTCTGCGGGCGTCACAGACATGTGGTCACTGCCGTGGCCTGGAGGAAGCACCGGCAGAGACCCCTGGGAGGCAGGAATACGGGGAGGACCGCGGGGAGTGGGCAGCGGCTCCGGAGGGAGGGCGGGCTCCAGGGAGGGGGCACCACCGCACTGGAGTGCCGCTGACGTCTCCACGTGAGATGAAGGCCCTCCTTCAGCAGCTGGGATTGGCGGCCTGAGCTGGGGGCCAGGAGAGACCAGGAGGAGAGCCGTGGACACGGGGAGCGAAGAGCCTGTTTCTGTGAAGGGGACGGGGAGGTGGGGCGATGCGGGAGGGAAGAAAGGGAAAGGGCGTGCTTAATAAGCGGGAGCAGACGGCCACCCTCCTGGGCCGTGGGAATGGCGGGGGCAGGGTGGGGCTGGGGGGCAGACGGACTGGGACAGAGCAGGCCCCGCCCCGGACGTGGACCTCCAGGTGGGAGCCCCAGCTGCGCAGGCCATGCGAGGAGGGGACCACGCCGGTGACGGCAGCTGGGAGGGTCTGAGCTCAGAGGGGCTGAGGCAGGACCCCTGGGCGCGCTGGGTGTCCTTGGGGGGAGGTCACGAATTCACGGGAAACATCCGAGCGGTCCCGGGAGCCGTTTGGGAGCAGCCAGGATGGGGACGGCCAGGGGCTGAGCGCCGAGAGTGGCACCAAGGATGGTTCCAGAAGCCCAGCTGGGCAGAGGGGAGGGGCGGTGAGAGCAGGGGTGTAGCCGGGGCTGCAGCCAAGGGATCGGGGGTCTCAGTGCCCCCGGCTCATGGATGGTCGGCGGCAGTGTGACCGTCACCTCCCACAGGCCTGGGGCTTCCTGAGAGAAGCTGTATCAGCCCTCGGCAGAGCTGGGCGCACCGCAGGGATGAGAAAGGGTCATCTGCGTGCTCCCCACTTCCACCCTGACACTGCCCCGCATCCAGGACCGGCCACCGCCCCTGCCCAGATGACCTCCCAAGATTAGAAGCCAGCCGCCCGGTCCGAGGCTGAGCCCATGACCGGTGAGTGCCCGCTGGTGCCTGCAGCCGGAGACCAGCTCTGTCTGGCCAGGCCTGTCATGCAGTGGGTCTCGGTCAACACCTGCCATCCGTGAGGGTCAGTTCAACAAGGACAGTGGGCACCCAGGGAGGCTGAGAAGGGAGAGTGGAGGTCTGCGGTGGGGGGAACTGGGCTCTGTGCCTGGAAGAAGGGGCAGCGGGCAGCCCACAGCTCTGAGCACGGAGGCCGGACAGCTCGTGTGGGCTGGGCCCCTCTTGCTAGGAAATTTGCAGGGAGGAGCGGGGAGAGGCAGTGCTGTCGCCTAGGCAACCGCTCTGTCACCTTCTAAGGAGCCTGGCGGAGGGAGCAGGAGGCCTGTCTTAAAGGAGCGCGAGACCCATCGATTGATTTGGCGGCGTCCTGAGGAGTCTCAGCAGGAAGTCGGTTCCTCCCGAGCTCAGGCCCGAGTTCCATCAGGACGGACGGAAGGAGAGGGGGTGCCCGGGACCCGCTGCACCAGCTGAAGGGGCTCAGGGCTGGCACAAAGGGGCAAGAGGCTGCTCCGGCTGCCGGACACACAGGCGGAGCCCCCAGCCTGATTCCACCTGGAGCCGCTGCTCTGGGGGCTTCGCGGTCTGCCAGGCGGAAAGTCACTGGGTGAGAAGACTGGAGTCTAAACTGGTCAGCAGAGAGGTGTGGCCACACCCCGGGCCGTGGCCACCTTGCACCCCAGCTTTGGCCAACCCCAAAGCAGTGGTCGGGAGCAGAGAACTGAGGAGGGGCTGGTGGGGGCACCGGGGTGGGTGCTGGACCAGAACAAGGCCCGACTATAAGGAGACTTGGTTGGCAGGAGTGAATAAGAACATGATAATCCCTGGTGATGCAAACTGAGCCCTGAAATGCAGAGACGCTTCCTTCCTCCAATCACAGGGTTCTTCCAGGAGATCGTAGCTTCGTGCCATGAAGATAAACGAGCTTTTAGTTAACAACATTTGAGTTTGACTTCGTCTTCCCAGCCTCTGTTAGGTTCAAGGACAAGCTAGGATTTCCAGGTTACAAAGCGCGTGGGGGTGACATCAGCTCTGCTCATCTGTCCTCGGCCTCCAGCCTGTGTGCCTGGCACTTCCTGGGCATTTCTGCGGCAGCAGCTCCCTCACTGTTTGCAGCTGGCAGGTAGGGACCGCCTCATTGATGCCCCCGCAGAACAGGTGGGCGCGGAAGGGTGACCCCCACGGCCAGAAGTCAGATTTGGTTTTAGGGGACAAGACCCAACACTTCTTCCCAGCTCTTCCTCTGCACGCCCAGGAAACCGTCTGCATCACCCCCACCTGGCCCCAACACCGCCTGTTCTGGGCAGCGGGCTTTTGTCTCTCCTGCTACGTTCTTCTTTGTATGTTAACTTCACAAGCAATAAAAATAATGAGTCTGTGTAACTTTTTAAAACAACTTTCTTAAGATAAAATTCACAAACCATACAACTGACCCACTTAGAGTATACAATCCAATGGTTTTGGTATATCACATCATCATTTTAACTGTAAAAATTGAATATAGTAAAATATATATTTCCACTCCAGTATTCTTGCTTAGAGAATTCCATGGACAGAGGAACCTGGTGGGCTACAGTCCATGGGGTCACAAAGAGTCAGACATAAGTGAAGCAACTTAGCACACATGCATGCCTTGATTTGTAACATCACCTTGCAGACAAAGGTCCGTGGAGTCAAAGCTGTGGTTTATCCAAGAGTCAGATACGGATGTGAGGCTGGGGCCATAAAGAGTGCTGAGCACTTAGGAATGGATACTTGCAAACTGTGGTGCTGGAGAAGACTCTTAAAGAGTCCTGGGACTGCAAGATCAAACCAGTCAATCCCAAAGGAAATCAACTCTGAATATCATTGGAAGGACTGATGCTGAAGCTGAAGCTCCAATACTTTGGCCACCTGATGTGAAGAGTCAACTCACTGGAGAAGACCCTGATGCTGGGAAAGACTGAAGGCAGGAGGAGAAGAGGACAATGGAGGATGAGATGTGAGATAGCATCACTGACTCAGTGGACGTGAGTCTGAGCCAGCTCGAGAGAGACTGAAGGACAGGGAAGCCTAGCGTGTTGCAGTGCATGGGGTCGCAAAGAGATGGACATGACTGAGTGACTGAAAAACATCAGCAGCCTTGCTCTGGGGCCTCCTGCTCTGGTGATCCCATGTGGGTTACGCCCCCAGGCTCCAGCTTCCCCACCTGGGACGGAAGAGACCTGGATCACCCCACCCCTTGACGCTCTGCATTGTGATTATCAGCTGTTAGATATCTCCTTCTCAGAGTTTACTTTCCGAAGACTAAACACTGAGAAAGAGGTAAGAGGGAGGTTTCCTAATACCTATTTCCAGCATAGCTTCTCAGAAAACGGCGGTGCTTAGGGTTTCTCCCCTCAGATGGGGCACATAATGGAGACGGTGGGGTCTAAGGCTTGGATCTGGGCTGGGAATGCCTGCGAAAGGAGAGTGTGGGGCTCACACAGAGAGGGGCCAGGAAGAAAGCGCATTTCCTCACAGCTGGAGGGGCAAGTCCAGGCCTCTGGGTAAGACAGCGGGCCGAGGTCGGGGTCTGGAGGCCCACCGAACTCTCCTAGGCGCCTGGTTCCGCGAAGGCATCCCGGGTAGGCAGAGTTGGGTCTGTTTCCATCTGAACACCCAATGCAGACGCACACACCTGTGCACGCCCGCCCCCACGTATGCCCATGAACCAGAAACACAAGCACAGACCCTCACCCAAGAGGCCCACCTGGGGCAGAAGCCCCTGCAGGCGACATCTGCTCCCTCCCGGCTCTCCTGCGAGGCACCCGGAGGACAGAAGGAGACCTGCGAGGAGCACCGGCCACCCGCTTTCCAGCTCTGGGTCCATCCCCCTCAGCTCTCCTCCATCACCCCTCCCGGCTCGCAGCCTCAGTTTATCTCACCTCCAAGGACACCTCCGGGAGATGGCCAGCCTTTCCATCCTCGGCCTGCGCCCCTTCCTGCTCTGCGTCCATTCTTTGAGGGCAAGGGGGCCGGGATCCCAGAGGCCAGGGGCCTGGAGCCACGCCGCCAGGCCAGCCAGGATGGAGTTTTCCCTCCCAGTTAAATTTCCCCCGCCTGCTTGATGTCACATCCTGTCCCGGCTTCCCCGCCGCCGCCCTCCCCACCCCCGCGCGTGAGCGTGGCGCGCGGGTGCCCCTGCGCCTCCCGGCCCCCGCCCCTTCCCCGCAAACTTTTGGCACCCGGGCCGCCCAGCCGCGCGCTCGAGCTCTGCGGGCGCGGGGCCGTCAGGAGGAGGGGCCGAGGAGAGGCGGAGGGGCTGCCCGCCCCGCCCGGCGACCGCGGAGCCGCTCGACGCGCCGGAGATGCAGAGCGGAGGCTCCGCGCAGCAGACCCCGCGCGCCGCCTGCTCCGGGTGCTGAAGGCGCGGGGACACGGCCGGGCGCCGCCGCGGAGCCCGCAGACCGGGAGCGCGTCCGCGTCCACGCAGCCGCCGGCCGCCGAGCACCCAGGGCTCCCCGCACGCCAGGACGTCGGAGGCGGCCGCGAGACATGCAACCGGCCCGGAAGCTCCTCAGCCTCCTGTTCCTCATCCTGATGGGCACCGAACTCACCCAAGTACGTGCATCCAACGCCATTTTCCTCCCTGCGTGCGAGGCGCCCGCCTGGCCCGGGGCCGGGCAAAGTCGGGAGCCGCTCCGCACAGCCCGGCGCCCCCCGGCCCGGGCGCGCGGCCGCGGGATTGGGGAGGGGACCAGCTGCAGCTGGGATGCAGGAAGGGGTGCAGGCTGACCCCAGACTGCTGCTCTGTCCCCCAAGACCGTCAGCCCCGAGCCCTTCCTCCTGGACGCCCCGGCTGCCCACTCCCTACTGAGAAGTTCAAAGGGCGGCGGAGGGGGCCGTTTGGCGCCTATTGTCATCCGGGCGGAAGACCGAGCAGGCGGTCCGAGCCGCCGGCGCGCTCGGAGGTGGATGTGACCCAACTCCCGCCCCTGCATCCCTGCCTCTGGCTACAGTTGCTGCCCTTGGGGCTCCCGAGCTGGCGGTGGGCATGGTGCGGGGGAGACCAGACTAGGGAGGGCAGGCCGTGTGTCTGAGGCTGGGGTACCTTGTGGTTTCCATGTGCAGGTTTGGGGGGGAGGTTGTGGCCACATGCGTGGCATGAAGTGAGTGGCCAGAGTGTGTGGGGACCGCTGGGCATCTTAAGTGGACTCGCCACCCCTAAACAATGTATCAGTAGAGAGCCTGTCTCGGGCTGGTATTCTCCATTTTAAAATGCATTTGAGAGCTGGTGGGGCTGGCGCGCCGAGGCTGGGGTGTCGCTTTGGCACCAGGGTGTTGGCAAGAGGCTGCCAGCTTCGGGAGCCAGGCCGCTCAGAGTGACATTAAAATGCCCTCTCCACGGCGCCTCTGTGCCACGGTCTGAGCCGGGAGATGCCCTCTGCAGCTGCGAGTCCGGGAGGTGGGGGGGGGGGTGCTGCCAGGAGCTTGGCCCCAGGCGCCAGCTGCCCCCAGCCCTCCTCTCTTCCCTCCTCCCTCTGCGCCTCCCTCCCTCCCAGAATAAAAGGAAACAAAAGAGAGGAGAGAGGGTGAGAGGTGGATCACAGGAGAAGGCTCTGGAATGAGCGTCCCTTGTGTTCCCCGGGAAGCGCTTGCCGGCTGCCTGGCTCTGCGGGAAGTGTGCGGCCCGGCCCCAGCCCGGGAGGGTCTGCGTCCTGCTGCACTGGGAGACCGTGCTGGTGCCACGCAGGCAGTCAGCCAGGCACCCTGGTGAGGGTCCGCCCGTCTCCGGGAGAGTTTTCCTGGCTGCGGGGAAGGCCTGGCCGAGGGGCAGGCTCGGGCTCTGTGAGTGGACACGGTATGAATGCACGTGCCCACGCTCACACATGCTCCCACTCCACACACACGGGCAGACACGGCAGAAAGCAGCCAGGAGGCATGTGCCTGATTCAGACATCTCGGGGAGGAGACGGCGGGTCTGGGTGCCCTGGAGGCGACCACCCTCAGGCCCTCCAAGCCCTCACCTCCAGGCTCCCTGAGTCTCCATTCCCAGCCCTCCTCCAGAGGTTCACTTCTCGGTCTTTTTAAAGATCCCCTGTTGTTGGAAGAAACTTTTGGTCTAGCTTGGGTTGGAAGCTTTGTCTGGGTGGCGCGAGCCCTCGCCTGTCCACGCGGTTGGCGCTGGACGTCCAAGTGTGGCCAGCCCCCGCACTCACAGGGGCAGCCACACCGTCCCTTCAGGACCCTGGTCAGCTCCCCAAGGCCCCCTGGGCCAGGAATGGAGATGATGCTGTTTTCTCTGAAAGGTTCCTGTTTGCAAAGGGAACTGTAGGATCCCTCAAGGGAACGCCTCCCTCTACACAGCCGAGAGGCAGGGCCCTACCCTCCCGGCCTGCCTCTGAGTCTGTGCTCTGAGAATCTTCCATCGGAAGCCTAGTATCCCTGATGGCAGTGGGATTTTAGAGCCGAGGCCCAACTGGCAGAGATTGCTCTAACCGGTCCACGTCTGTGAAGCAGTCAGAGAGTGGCTGGCTTAGCCACCGGCTCCAGAGATCCCGGCTGCCCTGGTCCCACCCAGGGGGCTTCTCTGGGGTCAGGCCAGGCGCCTCTCCTTTGTCAGACCTCTGAGGAGGGGACTGGGTTTGGGGGGTTACAGGTACAGGGCTGCTGTGAATCTGAGAGCTTCTTGGGGCCACCCCTACCCAAGACCCTTGCTTTCTTGATCCCAAAGGGATCCACCTCTGGGAAGCCACACTGCCTGGCGTCAGGAGCGATGGTCCCTCCACGTGTGATGAGGGAATCACCTCTGGGCTTCGGGACAAGGAGGGCAGGGCAGTGGTGACCGGCCTGGGTGGACTCCATCTCCCCCCACCCTCTTCCTCTCCCCCTTCAAGTAAGCTGCCTCCACAGCCCCACCCTCTGTCTCAGGGCCCTTCCAAAGAACGTGGACACGAGGTTCCAGGGCCGCTGTGTTTGTGGATTAGGGCCTGTCCGAATGGGAACAAGTCAGAACCGTGTGGGTGTCACCTGCGCTTCACGGGCGCCGCTTGAAGGATTCAGGCAGACGGGCGGGGGGTGGGGGGAGCGCACATGGCCGGGCCATCTGTTCTCCCAACAGCAGGCTTACGATGAGCCACTCAAACGCCAGCGAGTGATCGATGGCCTACTACGCGCCAGGCTCTCGGGCCCAGATGAACTCTGTCCCCAGACGGAAAGACGCTTGACTGGGTCCCATGCTGTAGTTTTTAGGAAGAGGCTGGCGTCTCCAACTCCTGGAGAAGCACCATCAGAGCTTCCCAGCAGAATGCAGAACCAGACCAGCGTCTTGGCGGAGACGCCCTGCCCACCCCAGCCCAGCTCACCTTCCCTTGCAAGAAGCACGTGGCCCCCCGCATGAGATGGCCCGAAAGGGGATGGCAGCTCTTGACAGTGACCCTGGGCCCAGCTGCCCCTCCGCTCCTGGCCCCACCAGGCACTCTGGTGACCTTGAGAAGGGCTCTGAGCTTCAGCCTAAATGTCCACCCTTTTAAAAGGAAGAGCATGAAGCCTGGTCCCCCCTGCTAGCCCCACTCTGGCCCTGCCCTCCTTTCCCGCCGATGCAGCTCTCAGATACCAGCGGGTCAGGCTCGACTCCAGCGCACCTGGGCTGGCGATGCTGAGTCCAGGCCTGGCCGTCTGGCCCGCAGGCCACGGCGCTGAGTGGGGGGACAGAGACGCTGCCAGGCTGGCTTGCTCCAGAGGCCCGAGGACTCTGGGATCGGAGTGGAGGGAGCTGAGAGTGCTTTGGAGAAGGGGCGCCCTTTGCACCTGCCGAGCTGGGGCAGGAAGATGGGGAGGAACAGGTGGGCAGGCGGGGGCTGCACCCGGAGGCCACAGCACGCAGGAGGGCCCAGAACCTCGGCACTCAGCAAAGGGGCGTCGAGGGCTTAGCTTCATCTCAGGGGTGAAGTGGGTCCCTTTTCATTCGTCCCCAGGCCAGACATGGCCTTTTGGAATGACAGACCCTGACCCCGGCCCCTTGGGGTGGGGCTTCCAGCTGTGATGGAGCACAGGGCCCCAGGCTTCAGGGAGTGACTGGTGACGCTTGTCCGGAGCCTGGGGAGCTGCGTACAGGTCTCAGCGTCGGAGAAGAGGTGTGAGTGGTCCCCAGGGGTGGGGTGGGGGATGGGTCCATGAGCCAACAGGCAGGTGTCACAGCGGGGCTGGCCTGGAGCCGACCGCTCAGCACCCTCTCTCTTCAAACCTGTTCTTGTCCCCTCAGATTCAGCCAGAGCAAAGACCCCAACCCACCGCCCTGAACAAACCAAACAAGAATAAAGCATCCGTTCAGACAGAATCATCTGTCACCTGCTTGAATCGGAGCCGGGGCTCGTGATCCCACTGACGTCCTGTCCGTCTGCCCCAGGCCCTCGCCTCCCCCGGCTCTTTGGTCCACTTGTGCTGGGGTGTTAGTGGCCCAAGGAGCGGACCAGGGTGCTTTCCTCTCTGAAAGCAACGTGCCCCTCATCCCACCACCTCCAGCCTCCCCGGTCAAAAGAAAGGTGATGTTCTGCCTTGGGTTGTATTTATTACCAGAGTTATCGGGCCCTGTAATCAGTATTAACACTCAGTGTAAAGTCATACAAAACTAATTACTGGCTAAACCGAATTAGATGCACGCGACTACAGGTGGGGCAGTGGGGACAGGGGCTGGTCTCGGCTCTGGGGGCGCCCCTCGGACACTCTTGACCCCCAGAGCAGCAGCCTGAGGCCCCTCCCATGGCAGCTCAGATAACGGGGGGAGAAAGTGCACCAGGCGCATGTCTTCACGTTTTCAGATGATTGCACATCAGAAACTTGGCCAGGGGCTTAGGCACTAGGGCGGAAAACCAGTCATGAGGGTTAGTATTTCTGTGTGTCCCCGAGTGTCAGCCCCTCCCCACCGCAGGAGCCTAATCTGGGTCAGATAGAAGCCGCCTCAGCACCCTGGGCTCCTGTCCTCAGTCTCCAGAGGAGGAGGCAGAAGCCGGGTGGCGGGTGGTAAGTCACCTGCCCAGTGGCCCAGCGCGGAAGTGACAGACCCCAGATGCGGCCCAGGTCTGCCTGACACCCGAGTTCGTGTTCTTGTTGAGAGAGAAACACGAAGAGCTGAGAAATAGCATCGCTGAGAGCCAGTAAGGAAGGGGCCGCCGGGGGCCGTCACGCCAGCTCGCGTGGCCTTTGGAAGAGGGTTTGGCCGGGACTCTGACTGTGTGGCCCAGTGCTCAGCCCGCTCTGGACCTGGAGCTTTGTGAAGGGGGGCCCTCGGGGGTCAGCTGCTTCCTGCCCCTGAGCTGGAGAAAGCCAGCAAGCCCTTCATCCCGGGACGGGGAGGGCGCCTTCGAGGGAGCACTGGTCATCACCTCAGCTCTCTCCTGCCTAAGGGGAGGCTTCACGCAGGCAGCTCTGCACCGCCTGAGTCTGCGAGCATCCGCCCAGGGACTGAGCTCCCGGAAGTAAGAAGCAGCACACGGCCCTTCTTAGCCGATGTCCCCTCTGAGTCTCCGAACCGCCCCCCACACCCGGTTACACCGTTTGTTACATTTGGCACGATTTGTAATTTGGGGGGGAAGACAGCACTTCCCTGGTGGCTCAGCTGGTAAAGAATCTGCCTGCACTGTGGGAGACCTGGGCTCAATCCCTGGGTTGGGAAGATCCCCTGGAGAAGGGAAAGGCCACCCAGTCCAGTATCCTGGCCTGGAGAATCCCATGGACTGTGTGGTCCATGAGGTCACAAAGAGTCGGACACGACTGAGCGACTTTCACTTTTCACTTTCACAGCACAGCCGCAGGACGCGGGCTCCTCCTTGCTGACAGGCCCCCCTTCTCCTGCACCCAGTTAAACCCCAGGACAAATGCCTGGTGACAGTGGGCAATGGCAATGTCTAGAATACGCGGCCTTCCCCGTCTCCTTGCCCGGGTCTCAGCGTGGGGCACTTGGCCTTCGTGTTCCTGACGTTCAGGCCACAGCATTTAAGAGCAGACTGCCGGTAGGAGGGGCTGAGTGAGAAGCGTCTCGACCAAGGAGGTCAGGGCAGAGGGGAAGGTGCCAAAGCCCCAGGCTCTGTCTCCCGGGAGCTCTCACCTTGGAGAGCTAGTCTAGGGCGTTCGGTCCACGTAGCGTAGTGAGCACACCCTCCGGGAGCTTAAACCTCCCAACGCAGACGTCCCCAGGTGCACCCAGCCCTCACGGGGGGCTCTGGGAAGAAGGTCACCCCCACTGGCTTCACATGACACTTTGAGGGACTGAAAGTCAAAGAAAGAACAGAGGTGTGACCGTAAACATCATAGATGACCCAACCCTTCACTCCGCGTGCCGCTTACATTTCTGACAGCACAGTGGGACCCCGAGAAAGGCGCGCTCAGCATTGTGAACACTTCTGCTCTGAGATGGGTGGGCGTGGCCCCACCTCGCCCCGCCCCGCCCCAGCAACCCCTGAATCTCGCCTGCACGGGTGGAGTCAGTGGCACGTGGCCCCTAGGGAGAGGGCACTGGCTGAGTCCCCCGTAAACAGCTCGAGGGACTTCTCAGGCCAACTCCACCCGTCAGCAGAGGGGCTGCGATTCCTGAGGCCAAATCCGGGCTCCACAGGCAGGGACTGTGGTCAGGCTGAGATGCTGGTGAGGGGTGCAGATTGGAGCGTGTGCTCCCGGGAGTGGCCACGCGTGGAAGCCTCTGGAATCAGCCTGCACGGAGTCCTCTGCTCCAAGCGAGTGTTACATTCCAGGGTGTTTCCTGCGTTCCCAGCCCAGACCCCAGGGTTGCTTCTCAGACGTCTTCATGACATCACCTTCTAATTCATGCCAGGGTCAGTTACTTACTCGGCAGAAGCCAGACCGCCCTCCACTAGGTGTGACGGGGCCCCTTGCCTGGGAAGGAGGACCCAGAGGCGTCCACGGCCCCAGAGCCCAGCCCCGACCCCGGGTGCCCTCTGAGCAACCCCGTCCCTCTTGGGGCCTCTCCTGGGACCAGGCCCCACTTCTGCTGGGGTGCCTCAGACAGGGTGGGGCCGTGGCTTCCCGTCCCCGTCTGGGCGGATGGTCTGAGGCGACGGGTCTGTAAGGAGCGTGGGACTTTCCCGAGCCAGAGCAGAGGCTGTGAGCGGCTGGCTCTGCAGGCGGACGGGGCGGCAGTCGGGGGCGCCTCCCAGGACAGCCCCGCGGCAGCAGGGCGCTCACCCTTGGGGAGGCGGCCGGCCCCCGTCTTGGGGTCTGAAGCTGTGTGTCCTGACGGTAGAGAGGGAACGCAGGCTTGAGCAGTCAGTCCTTGTCCGTGGTGGTCCCCCATGGTGGTCTCCCACGGCTGCTGGGAGGGCGGCCTCCTCCAGCAGCAGAAGGCCAGGTCCTCCCGCCCCCAGAGCTCCGAGGAAGGAAGGAGGAAGGCAGGGAGGCTCCGCGACCCCGTGGTCCCCTCCCTTCCCTCCCCCTTTCTCTCATCTCTCTCCCCTTCTCTCTCTCTCCCCCTCCTCCGCACCCCCACCCCCAGCCACACGCAAATAGCTGACGGAAGTACGGATGTTCTTAAGCAGCAGAAAGGCCTGCACTCTGTCCTCTGGGGTCTGCCTTGGAGCACGGGAGGCTGGCCCCGCCCCCCCAGAAGTGTCCACGAGCCCGGTGGGCCTGTTTCCTGTCCTGTCCGTGGAAGGGAGGTGACAGAGGTGCCTCCCTGACCCGCTCCCTCGCCCCGCGGCCACGCGGGGGACTCTGTCTGCATCCGGGACCCCGCCTGCCGTCCGTCCGTCGTAAGGAGGACAGGCTTGAGGTGGGAGGGCGCATCCAGGGTCATGTAACGCTGGTCCCCACCTGCAGAGCCGGGAGGCCCGGGAATCCTTGTTTCCCATCTGCTGGTGCCTCTGCACGAGCCCACCAAGGTCAAGGCTGGGACGGGCTGGCGTGAGGACAGATGAGCCAGCCCGCAGGCCCCGCAGGGATCGGGGAAGGGGAGGAGAGCTCCCCGCCCTCCCTCGGGCTTAGCTGACCGGAGCCCAGCCATGCTCTGGCAGGAATGGCGGGGCGTCATGCCCGCGGAATGGCGCAGTTGGCGGGTATCTGTGGCCACAAAGACACGGTACTCCTGCACCTCGAGAGACCTCACGCGGCTCGGGCTACAGTCTGAATGACTGTGTCCCCCCACCGCCCACCACATTGCGTATGTTGAGATCCTCACCCCCAGAGGTGATGGCGCAAGGAGATGGGGACTTCAGGAGTTGCTCTGCCCTCCTGAACGGGATCGGCCCCTCCTGACAAGCTCCAGAGAGCCCCTCACCCCTCCCGCCACGGGAGGACGCAGGGAGGCAGGCCCGTACTGGACCGTGACCACGTGGAACCTTGATCTCAGACATCCGGCTCCAGAACTGTAAGCAGGAACTGTCCGGTGTTCACCAGCTACCCAGCTGGTGGTCTCAGATGGCCCCAAACACCGTGACATCTGAGGGGCGGAGGTGGACCATGTCTTTGAGCCTGGCCCTGGGAGAGGGGCTCCTCACGTGACCTTGGGCAGGTCTTGTCATCTTTCTAAGCCCCAAACGCCTCCTCTGTAAAGCCGAGCTGCCTTGGCACCATCCTGAGAGCATCTGTGAGGATTCTGCGAGTAACTCACTTCATGTAAGGGTGTCTGGGGTGCGGTACCCACTCCGTTAGTCCAAAGATGGCTACTGAGGGCTGCAAATATAAGTGAGCCCTGGCTCCAAGGAAAGCCGTGTGGGAACTGGGGTTTCGTTTCCTTGTAAAGAACACTCAGTGTTGGCCAGTGCCATGGAGCCTTTAATCCATATGCATCCATCCTTCAACAAGCCACAGTGTGCTTTTGGAAATGCTGTGTAGCTTCTAAATCAAATGACACTTGCTGAGGCTTCTCACATGACCCTTTCCAAATGCATTAAAAGCCATAGTCTCTCTTACTGAATCACAGATCCCGGACACTGGAGAGGACTTGGGTGGGGGATTAGATGGAAGTGACCTGCCTTGAACCTCCCAGTGGTTAGAGCCACACGCCATCGGTTACAGAAGCACAGGTGCGGGTCAGAGCGACAGGGACACAGGTTCCAGCCGGGGGAGCTGGCTGTGTCCACCGCATACCCAGCACTGTCCACACACTCCATCCGGGAGTGGAGGCGGGAACAGTGCGTCTATTCGATTCTCTACAGTGAGCTGACCAGTGATGAGATGATGGCGAGGATTTAAGGGCGTCCGGTGGGTGTGAGTCAGCTTTCTTCCTGTCCCTCTCAATGCTCTGAGCTCCGGGGGATCAGCTTAGTTCCCTGGGAGCTGCAGGAATTCCAAGGTGCAGCCTGCATTTGACAAGCAGGTGTGAGTAACCCAAAGCTTTTTAAAGGACTCCTGTCAGCCGTGCCTTATGGAGATGCAGGCTCCCCTTCAGGACCGCAGGCTCAGGAGAAATATGATAAGGGGGTTTCAAGTCTCCAGGCCGGCCCTAATTGCCTGCCCTCCGGTGCATCTGGGAGAGGCCCGGCCGGGGGGAGTTGGGAGCTGGCCCCTCAACCCTGGGGGTGTCTAGTCCCAGCAGGTCTTGGGAGTAGGACTTGGCTCCACCGGTGCCAATGACCTGGATTTCATTCCCTCCGCTGAACAGCCCAGCCAGGCTGGCTCTCTTCTAGTTTAGAGTTCCCATTGTAAATCCCCTGGGACACAACTGCCATGAAAGCAGATCAGAAGTTCTTCAAGATCAGAAGAGGTTTTTTTTTTTTTTAATTCTCTGTGTCTGCACGTTTGGCGCTCACCTTCCTGGAACAGCTCTGGGTGTTGGGAGTTGTTTTCACATCCAGCAGTACTTCCTCCGTATTCGTATGTCTGTACCAACGGCATCTCTTGTGGGTGGTCTTTAGCCAAAAGTAGCTCTTAGGAGAGGCGGCGGGGGTGTCTGGGGGCGCCAAATCCCAGCTTGGTCCCATGCCCACCCGTCAGTTGCTCCACTGAGGGTCCCCTTCGAGCGCCCTGGGTCTTCTGCAAAGCGGGCATGACGAGGGTGGGTACCCGTACTGGCTGCCATGCCTGCTCCTACGCTGACTCACTGAAGCCTCGCACACCCTGCTATTATGCCCTTTACAGATGGGGAGACTGAGGCACGGGAGGGCTAACTACCTTGGCTGAAGTCTCACAACCAGTCAGGGGCAGAGAACCCAGGCTGCCCACAGGCTGTCTGGCCGCAGACTCTGAACACGGAGCAACCACTGAGCCGCCTGTCTTGGTCGGTTGGCTGGTTGTTGGGAGGTGTTTGTTCCTGCACGTTGCTGGGAGTCTGCTCCGCCGTGCCGGTGTTGCTTCTGAACTGGGAGGTTACAGCCGGCTGCACCGCATGTCCCGGCTCTGATCCGGGGCCTGCAGCTCGCTGTGCCCGCATCGTGCACACAGGAGGTGATGAGAATCTGCTGCTTCCCGACGGCTGGAGTCAGGGTTTTGCAGACCCCAGCCTCGGGTGGGATCTGCAGCGGTCCCAACAAAATCGGGGGTGCGTGTCCTTCTGCAGCGGGAAGCGGGTGTGAATGACTTGGGTCGGCACAGCTCGAAGCCCTAAATCGGTGTTTAACGTTCACTTAAGGAGAAAGGAGGCGGGCGTGGGGGACGGCCGCCCCCTCACCGGGCGGGCAGCCTGCACAGCCCGCAGAGCCTGCAGTACCCGCCGGCACTGGGAGATGGCGCCCTTCCCCAACTCTTGAGATTCTCTGCCTGCCACCCAAAGGCTGCCTCAGGTCCCTGCCTTAGCCAGAAAAACAAGCCCGAGGCGCCCCTTCAGCTCGCGGGTCTCGCACCCGCGCTCAGGCCAGGGCCGTCGTGGCTGTCAGCGTTCTCTGTCCCTGGGAGCAGAGAGTGGAGCCCAGGAAGGCGGTGTCCCTCCTCGGTGGCCCCAGAAAGCCAGCGCCTTTCCGCCTGTCTGCCCTTCTGGCCTGCCCCGGGAGGGAGATCGATTTCCACGCAGACAGAGAGTGTCGTGGGGTGCTGCCCTTAGCTGGGGGGCCTGGGGGAGCGCCTTTCTTCTCCGTCAGAAGCCGCCTGCAAACTCTAAAGTCCTGTTAAGATGTGTGACTCCAT
The DNA here is from genome assembly GCF_023699985.2 of Odocoileus virginianus. Lineage (NCBI taxonomy): Eukaryota > Metazoa > Chordata > Mammalia > Artiodactyla > Cervidae > Odocoileus > Odocoileus virginianus. Next base: position 100,622,044 of record NC_069675.1, read on the forward strand.
CATGCCTGTGCTTCAGAGGGGACTTCACATGTCCTGGCTCAGATGCTGCCAAGGGCTGGGGAGTTGTGCCAGCCTGCCCGGCCCCCCGGCCCCTCTGCCTGGGCACCAGCTCCCCCCACCCCACAACCCCAAGGAGGAACCAGTGAGGACACGCACCCCTGGCCCCCAGGTCCTTGACCACCAGGTCCCCACCACCTGGACCACACTCACCCCGGGTGGGGCCGCTTTAGCAACCCCACTTGGAGGCCTGAGCCCCTAACCCACGCCCAGCTCCTGCCTGGCTGCCACGTGCCCACACCCCTCACAGCCTGACCCGGGAGCCCGCCCTGGGCTGTGCCGGGGCTGCCAGCAAAGGCCTGCCGTGTCCCAGCTGCCCCGGACTCCCAGAGGGGCCTCTCTGCTTCCCCTGGCCCCTCCGCCAGCGCTGCGGCTGGAGACCCCCACCACGAGCTGTGTTTGGAGCCAAGAGTTCGGCTGTCTGTGTTTCTGCTGGGCTCCGGGGGGCTAAGAGAGACCTGGCTGGGTGGGTGGGCGGGTGGGGTCTCAGAGCGGTGCCCGGGCCTGGCTGGCCGGCGGCCTTGAGGGTGGGAGAGCGGCGGCCCGCAAAGCTCGTGCGCCGAGGCCGCCGTGTCCGAGGGCGGATTTTGATGACTTGCGGGGCGGTGGTCTGTCTTTCCTCGCGGTCGACGGGGCTCTGCAGACCTCGCTGCCAGCAGCCAGGGGGCGGCGGGGAGCCGGAGTGGAGAGGAAAAATCCACCCATTTCCTGGGCAGATTGCGTCGGCCGCCGCCCGGCCGTGTCCCCGCCTCCTGGCCGCGGCCCCCGCGCGCAGCCCGCGCGGCACTCAGAGCCGGAGCCGGAGCCCGAGCCGGCGGCCCTTCCCAGCGGCGCGCGGGCGGCAGCGGACGGCGGGCAGCGGCGGGGCGGCCACACTCCCGGGCGCCCGGGGCGGCGCGGCCATGGCCGGGGAGCGCGGGGCGGCGGCGGCGGGCGGGCGGCGGCGGGCGGAGGGGGCGCGGGGACACGGCCGGGCGCCCCTGCCCGCCGCGGTGCCCGCCGCCTGAAGGCTGCCCGGGGCGCGGAGCCGGCGCCGGCGCGGCGCGGGCGCAGGAGGCGTTCCCGGCGCGATGTCGGTGCCGCTGCTTAAGATCGGGGTTGTGCTCAGCACCATGGCCATGATCACCAACTGGATGTCCCAGACGCTGCCCTCGCTGGTGGGCCTCAACACCACCAAGCTCTCGGCGGCCAGCGGCGGGACGCTCGATCGCAGCACCGGCGTAAGTGCGCCCGCCGCCCGCCCTGCCGGGGCCTCCTTCCCGCTCCCTCCCGCTCCCCAGCCCCGGGCGAGAGGGCGCCGCGCGGGGAGCAGGGCGCAGGGGCAAGGGCACGCGCGGGAGCCGCGAGGCTTCCGCGCGCCGCGGTGGCGACCCTGCTCCCCGCGCCCCCAGCCTCGGCCACTCCGCCGGTCGCGGGCCCCTCTGTGTGGCGCTTCCCGCCTCTGTCCGGTCCCCTCGCGGGGGCCTCCCGAGAGCCTGCCCGGGACTCAGAGGCTCGGAGTCCACATTCAACTAATACGTCCCTTGTTGACAAGGTTCGGAAACTGAGGCGGGGGTCTTGAGGACTTGTCCAAGGTCACTCAGCAAGTCAGAGGGAGACGCGGTGGCCCCCGTCCGGCCGGGTCCAGTCTGGGCTCGGCGCTGAGCCCGGCCCACTTGGCAAAAGCCGGACTGGACCGGCCGGAGTGGGGCCCGGGCGGCCGGGCGGCCGGGCTGGGAGCTCCTGCGCTCGGAGTCCCGGGGCGCCTTTCCCCTTAGCACGGGCGGAAGGCCCGCGGTCCCCGCGGCGGAGGGTGCAAAGGGGCCGGTCGAGCCGGGAGGCGCAGCCTGGGGCTCGCGCCTCGCCTTCCGCGCCCCCTCCCGCCCTGCCTCCCCAGACGCTCCTCGTCCCTTCTCGGTGCCCTGGGGGAGGGGGCGAGCGGCGGACTCGGGAGTGGCGGGAGCGGGGCCGGCGGAGGAGGGGGCGCGCCCCAGGCCGGCTCCCTCTCGGCGGGAAGGAGAGGTGAAGGACACGCGCTCCTCTCCCGCTCCGTTGCTTCGGCTGTGAAGGGCGCCGTGCTCCGAGGGGCTCTCCCGGTGACCCCTTCTGGCCAGCACCCGTTCACCTCACCTGCCCTTCCGAGGACTGCACGCAGCCCTTTCCTTCCTGGTGACTTTCTTCCTGCCTCGGGGTCCTGTGCCCCCAGGGCTGGAAATGAATGAAATGCAGTATTTGTACCCTGGACTCCATCCACCCAACTTCTCCCCATCCCCACGCTAAAAATAGCAGGGAGGTGACCTGCGGCCACCCAGTCGGCTGCAGGCTCTGTGCTCAGGGGGCAGTTTTCAGCCGGTCGTGTCCGCCCGGGCACCTGGCGGTCGGGACCTGCTGAGCTGGGCTGCAAGGTGACACCATGTCCGTGTGTCAGCAGCCGTGTGCGGCTCAGGTGTCGTGACGGTGCTGGGGCACACCTCGGGGCGAGGCTGGGTGTGACCCCTGCACAGCGTGTCACCAGCAACTTGGCGACATCTGCCAAACGGCTCGTGGGCGGCAGCCTGCGTGGGGTGGAAGCCCAGCATCCCCTCGGGGGCCTTCGCCAGGCGGGCCGCGGTTGCAGCCAGGGCCTGGGGTCATCCCAGCTCTGGGCTAACAGGCAGCTGAATGCTGGCCGTTCCTCCCCAGCTTCGGGAGCAGCGGAGCGCGACTGCGCCAGCCGCCCCTGCTCGCCTTGCCTTACGGGAGGAGATCTTGTTTCTGAATTACATGCGGCTGTGAGTCAACCAGCCGCTTGCTTCCCTGCCTCGCTCCTTCACCCAGCTCCCAGCCTCTGCTTACCCCTCCCTTCCACCGAACCTGTCAGCTGGGTCAGACGCCAAAACTCTGAATATCCCCTAAGTTTCAAAATCCCTTGAATTAAAAAGTATGTCTGAAAGAGCCTTGCCTGACTCCCTTCCAGCCCTGGGGATCCTGATGGGAGGCCGTCTGGGTTCCTGCCCCGTGTGTCAGCAGCTGTCTTTGGACCCCTTTCTCCTGCCCTTTCCCGGGGGCTGGATGCGGATGGTCATGCTCATGGTCTCACTTTCTCTCCCTCCCCCCCGCCCCCCAGGTGCTGCCCACCAACCCTGAGGAGAGCTGGCAGGTATATAGCTCTGCCCAGGACAGTGAGGGCAGGTGCATCTGCACAGTGGTCGCCCCCCAGCAGGCCATGTGCTCACGGGACGCCCGCACGAGACAGCTGAGGCAGCTGCTGGAGAAGGTGAGTCTGCGGGGGTGCGCGGCTGTGTGTGTGCGTGTGTGTGTATGTGTGCATGCACGCGCGCGTGTGTGCGTGCGCGCGTGTGTGAGTATGGTGGTGCGCGGCTGTGTGCATGTGTGTGTGAGTGCGGGGGTGCACGGCTGTGTGTGTGTGTGTGTGCGTGTGTGTGTGTGTGAATGCGGGGGTGCACGGCTGTGTGTGTGTGTGTGCGCGCGCGTGTGTGTATGTGTGCGCGGCTGTGTGTGTGTGTGTGCGCGAGTCCCGTGCTGGCAGCAAGGCGTGGCAAGCCTGCAGGTTGCGTCCCAGCTCTGAGGCCTCGCTTTCCCCCAGCAGGGCCCGCTGGGAATGTTGGTGAATGGATGAAATGGAGGGAGGGAGGGAGGGAGGGAGGAGACTCCCCCGGGGCTGCCCGGAGTGGGGGCAGTACCTCTGCCCCGGAGCGACAGAGGCGGAGTGAGGGGGCATCCGGGCCTCTCTCCCCTCTCCCACACAGCCGTCTAGGGCTCACGCCCACAACCTGGGGTCTAGGGGGCCAGAGCTGTCCCCGAGCCACACCTGGAATGCTCCCGTACCGGGAGCATTTCCCTGCCTCTGGGTGGTTGGACTGAGTGCTGGCCAGGCCAGGCATTCGCTCCTGCGGATGCCTTCCCTGCAGATTAAGTCATCACCTTTGTGACTCACCTGGGAACAGCACATGCGTGCTAATCTGCTCTTTCAGTTGCTCCTTGTAAGAGCTGGGTGAATCTGGTGAGATTTTCACCCCATTTCAAGACGTGGGATCTGGGTCCAGGGTGGCAGGCTGACTACCCCAAGGTAGACAGCCAGCGAGCAGGGGTGCCAGCTCTGAACCCAGCCAGCCCCCCGCCCCAGCACCCCCTGCCCCCGCGGAGGCCCGTGTCCCGGATCACGGCCATCCCGCCTCCCGGGCCAGTACACATGGGAGCCCTGGGGTCTCAGAACCTGAGCACTGGGTGTCCCGAGAGCTCCTAGGGGCGGGGGAGAGGGCAGCCCTTCTGCTCCATCACCACCCTCCCCAGGGAGATGGCGTGTGGCACCTCGGGACCCCTCACTCACCACACGCACACATGTGCATATGCACAACGGCACACAAATATACACAGACACCACAGGCAAATGCACACAAATACTCGTGTAGATACACCACATGGAAATGCACACAGACACTCAGAAACACACTCATATACACACATACCACACATACACACAAGTACATAGAGACACAGTCACATGCACACCGCACCAGGACACACAGCTTACACACCATGCACAATCACACGTAAACACACCACGCACTGCACACGAATTCACATGCACCACACAAACACACACGTATACATACACCACACACATCACATACGAGTGCTCACTTATGCACACGCCCCAGGAAAGCCATGACTCCCCCATCAGCTGAGCAGCAGGGGCTGTGGAGGAGGGGTGCGGGGGCCTGCCCTGGGGGGCTGGGGGGCCTCCGTCGGGGCAGGCCCTCCTTGGGGGGACTGGAGGCCCTGCAGCCCCGCGCAGGCCCAGTGCATCCGTAGGCCTCTCTGGAAATCAGGAGGGCAGGGTGGGGCCTTCCTGGAGCTCTGCCCTCTGGAAGGGGCTGGGAGGGGCCTCATCCCAGCCCTGGAGCAGGAGGGCGTGGAGGAGCCGCTGCCTGGCTCCCCAGGAGGACCCCGTGGGCTCTGCTCCACCATCTTCAGCCACCCCAGTAGATAACTGTAAAAGAATTAAAGATGCATGTAACAGGTTCCACACACATTTATTACCAGCAAACTAGACCAGAGCCTAATTGGGCCTTTAATTATTCATGATTGTGGAGGAGAGGGTGGAGCTTGGAGGGGCCTTGGGGGCTGGCGGGCAGCCCTCGAGCTCTGGGAGGCCTGCTCAGCTCCAGAAAGCTTGCAGAGCCCCCGGGAGCCCTGGCCTCGGGCGCCTTCCTGCCCGTGTCCGCCTGGCACAACTGCTGAAAAATTTAGAGCCCGACTTTACACCCTGGCGGGCACTGTGCTCTGGGGCAGAAGCCGTCCTCGGTGTGTGTGGGGGGCCTCCCACCCCCCCTCCTCTTTCCTTCTGAGCATCTGTTCTGTCCCTGGGGCTGGGGTCCCAGCTTGCCTGCTTCTGCAGCCTGGGGTCCTGTTAAACCCACCCCAGGAGCTTCCGAAGGCGAGCCCTGCTGCTGTTTGCTGAGGCCTGCAGTCGCAGAGGAGTCTGGCCCCAGTGTCTCCTGGACGCAACCCCCCGGCCCCCACTCCCCGAATTAGAGCCTCAGGCTCTATTCTCTGGGAAGAAGCTCAAGGCCCAGAATTCGAAAGCGTGGGCACTGGAGTCGGTCCAGGCCTTGCTTGGTGGCTGTCTGCTGTGACAGTTGCCAAGTCACCTAACTCCTCTGAGCCTTGGTCCCCTCTGTAAAGTGAGACTTGAGATAGCGCCTGCCTCCCAGGGTTTTGTAAAGATCAGATGCGATCCATAGCCCAGTGCCTGAAGCCTAGGAAACGTCCCATAGACACTAGTGATCGGGATCCCCTCCAGGCCAGGGGTGTCGGCCACTCGGTTGGCCGCTGCCCTGCCCGTCTCAGCACCCGTGGCCACCTTCAGCGAGGTGGGGAGGGGTGCCCCGTGCCGTTGGCAGCTGTGTGACCTTGAGCTCCTCATTCGGCTTCTGGGGACACATCCTACAAGGAGGAGGGTGGACGCGCTCAGCAGAGGGCCTCCAGGCTGTGGGTCTGAGACCCAGGGGCCTGACTGCTGCCTGGGGCTTGATTATCTGCTCTGGTTGGAGGGAAAGGGAGGCGCTCACCTAGCCTGGAAAGGACTGGAGGGGGGACGGGGGGACTCCATAGGGCACATGAGTAGCTTGGCATCTTTAAAATGTTTCCTAAATTTAAGATTTGATTTAAAACCATTTGAACTCATTAAAACAGGACTTCCCTGTAGCTGAAATGGTAAAGACTCTGACCGTGATGCAGGAGACCCAGGTTCGATCCCTGGGTTGGGAAGCTCCTCTGGAGACGGGAATGGCAGTCCACTCCCGTGTCCTTGCCTGGGGAGTTCCATGGACAGGAGAGCTTGCAGGCTGTAGTCCGTGGGGTCGCAGAGTCAGACACGACTGAGTGACTAACACACACAGATTCATTAACAGCATCCTTCTGGCATTTGAACAGCCGGGAGATCTGTGTGTGGCCTCCTGAGAGATCAGGCTGACGCCAGCGAGGGCCCAGCCGTTTCTGCCCAGCAGAGTCTAGTCAGCAGCCTGGTGGGTTCTGCTGTGGCTTCAGCAGTCCACCCAGGAGGGAGAGGGGGAGCAGGGTCTTGACTGCAGCTGCCGTTTTTGTCCCTTCCTCCTGCTATGGTCGTGCCTTAGGGGCTGGACCTGTGTGCTGGTAACATGTGTGAACGAGGCCCTTCCACCCCCCTCCTGGCGGTTGAGACAGGGACGTGGGTGGCTGCTGTGCCAGCAAGGTGATGGTGTTTCCAGCTGGTTATGGCCACTTCTGGCTTGGTGCATCAAGGATGCCTCCCTGGAGGAGGTGGCATTTGTGCTGGGCCTGGAAGGATAAAGGAAATACAAATTGTCTCAGAAGTCTGCCGTTACTCCAAAAGACAGAATAAACCGTTGTGAAGGGATGGGGGACAGGAAGACCTGAGGTAATAAATATATTTCAGTTTCCCCTGAAGCATCTAAAGAGAAAGGGTCAGAGGGCGTCATAGTCATCTACATGCTATATATTATAAACCTGAAATTTTAAACCGAACTCATGTGTATTACTCTCAGGTAACAAACCATAGAACCCCAGGCATTTTTCAGCGCCAAGTTGAGCAGCATCAGTTTTCCGACTGAGAAGCCTCTTGGTGTTTTGTTTTATTTGGTGGGGGGACTGCACTATCATCTCTTCTGTTACTGACCAGGCAAAGCTGAGCCTCACACCCAAAGCAATTTTGTTCCCAAAAGGGAGGGTATCTGCAAATTCAGCACACACACACAAAAATCAGAAATGAAGATTTGTGATTATGGAGTTATCTTCCCACTAGTGATTGGATTAGATTCTGAGAAAATGGCCCAGACGGCAACTGTGCACCTCTTTCCTCCTCCCCGCCACCCTCAATGCCTGGGCACAGAAGGGCAAGCTAGCTTCCTGAAAATAGAATGCACTGGCAGGTAGCTGCACTAAAACTGTTTTTCTTTTAAGCTCTCTGGAACCCTGTTGAATATTAAAGTTTCATCTTGAGGCTAGAATCAATTCAGATCTGCCTGTAAAGATGTAGAACAGCGATTCTTCATTTGCTGGGTGATTGATTCCTGACTCTTATGTTGTGAGTGCCTGTTTGCAGAGCAGTCATCTGCCTATGATACTGTGGGGTGTGATGGATGGTGTGTGAGATGCGGAAGTGGGGAGCCCGTCCCCTGCTCCCCAGCACTGTGCTTGTGCCCTCAGCCCTGAGGTTTAGGGGAGGGATCTGTACCCGGAGATAGAGGAGCCCAGCCATGCTCTTCATGTTTGTTGGCATTTGTGCCTGATGGATTTCATCCCGCAGAATAGACGCAATCGCCTGTCCCCACCCCGAAGGAAAAAGCCACCCAAAGCCACGTGCCTGGAGCTTTGACCGACAGGGAGCCAGAGGTCCCTGCACCCTGGTTGTAAGAACACGTCCTGGAAGATGGCAGAGGAGATGTTGACCAGACCATTTTCTCTGTTCAGGGATTCTTGCTCATAACAACCCGATACTGGTGACAAGCTAGTTAAGCCACGCACAGGCCGCCTCTGGCTCCCGCTGCTGTCTCTGCAGGAGGCAAATACAGTCTCCGGGCACCTGCCGCACGCTCCGTCCTTGAGCCTGTTTGTTGCCTTTTTGACAGGTGCAGAACATGTCTCAGTCCATAGAGGTCCTGGACCGGCGGACCCAGAGGGACCTGCAGTACGTGGAGAAGATGGAGAACCAGATGAAAGGACTGGAGTCCAAGTTCAGACAGGTGGAGGAGAGCCACAAGCAGCACCTGGCCAGGCAGTTCAAGGTACGCGTGCTGTGGCCCCTGCGCCTCCCCTCCCCCTCCCCCTCCCTCCCTCTCCCGCCCCTCCCCCTCCCCTTTCTCTCTCCTCCCCGTTCTCCCCTCCCCTTTCTCTCCCCTCCCTTTTCTCCCCTCCCCCCTTTCATCCCCTCCCCCCCTTCTCCCCTCCCCCTTCTCCCCTCCCCCCTTCTCCCCTCCCCCTTCTCCCCTCCCCTTCCCTGAGACTGTGATTCCACCTCCTGCTCCCACTCTCCCTCCAGAATAGCAGTTTGAAGCCAGGGAGGATCCCAGCAAGGATTGCCCTTTCTCTTGCCAACGGCAGCCTTCCTTGGAAGTAGAGAGGCCACCTGCCCTTGCCCTGGTTTGGCGGAGATTCACCTTGAAAGGGGCAGAGTTGAGGTGCGGTTTTCACACCTATTGGCTTCCTAGCCCAGGACCCCAGGCCCCAGCTTCTCCAGCCAAGTCACAGATTAGCTGGGAAGGGACACGATTGGTCCTTCCCGACCCACAGCTGCTGCAGGTGAATCACATTAGCCAAGGATTAGCTTAATTGATTAGAGCCGTTTCTGAGCAGGGATTGCTCAGGGCAGTTCTTCACATCTGACCTAATTTAGCGGCAACAGGGCTCGCTGTAGATTTGCAGGGAAGGCAGAGAGACACCAGCATCTTTCTCACCTCCCGGTTAGTCTTTCTTTTCCCCACATAACTCCGATGTTAAAGCCAGAGTTGGTTTCACCTAAAATTATATATACATATGTACAAATATGTATATATACACCTAGAGTTTACTCAGCTTCAGAATCATTAAATTGACAAATGATATGCAGCTTAATTAAGGCATACACGCATGTTAATTAGAAACCGAGCCCAGATATACATGAACGGGTCAGGTTACACAGCCCCGCTGGACTGCAAACTGCTGATGCCCTGGGTCTTCGGCCTTTTTATGCTAATGTTTCCCTTTGATGCTCTCCCTGCGTGCAGCAAGAGCTAATTCGCTTGTAAAAGCCGTACATTGTATAGACGGAATGGCAAGCTAATGAAGTTATAAATCTATATGATAAATAAAATGATAGCAGCTTGATTCTGTTGAGGAGAAATGAGCTGGTCTCTCTCGCTGGACTCAGGTGGACCTGTCCTTGCTTCTGACGTGTCACCATGCATTATCTCAGAAAGAGACTTTGACCTGCCTGACCCAAAAGAGCTTGTGTCTCTCCTCATAAGGCCAGCACTCTCTTCCCGGGGGTAGTCTCAGATTCCTCTAGGGATGTCTTCAGCATCCATGGGCTAGCTCCTCTTTGCAAGCATGCTCTCCTAGTTCCCACATCTTGAATCCTAGGGCTCTGGGGGGGACGTCAGGCTACCCTTGCTTCTGACCACACCTCAGTTGCCTTGAACTCTTGCAGCAGCAGTTGCTGTGAGGGTACCTAAATGACTGTGAAAGCAGTTTGTCTCGACTGACTCTAGTCTTGAAGCGTGATTTTTTTTAAGTGATGGTTAAAATATTGTCTGTTAATGGCTGTCTGTTTCAGGCAGGCTAGTAAGCTAGTTCTTCAACAGTTTTCATTTTCTTGCTTGCAGGGCTAACTTAAAAGAGTTTTTTCAATGCTGCAGACTGAAGAAGCAGTCCACCCCCATGTAACCATGACAGAGGGCCAGAGAGCTTTTTTGCACCCTGCATTTTTACAGTTATCTCCCGTTACTTAGCACCATGCCCCCAAGGAACCTTGAACACAACCAGGATCTCTTTTGCATGTGACTGTAGATGCATTTCATGAATAGTTTGAACCCTTGTCAATGCATTTTTTGAAAAAACAAAAACAAACAAAAAAAGAGATACTTTGTGTATGTGACTTGAAGCATGTAACCTTAAGATGTTGCATTCTAAACTGACAATAAAGACCTTTCCCAAATATGTTGGTGTTCTGAAGACTGTTTAATATACTCTTCTAACTCCTGTGGGCCAGAATAAATCCATCTATAAAGAAAGCGGGAGTGTGGACATTTTCCCTCACCTAGGGAGAAGCCAGGCCAAGGCAGGGTGTTAGAAGTTTTTGCACGCATCGCACTGAACCCAGCTTATTTTAACCTTGCAGGCGATAAAAGCGAAAATGGATGAACTTAGGCCTTTGATACCTGTGTTGGAGGAGTACAAGGCCGATGCCAAATTGGTATTGCAGTTTAAGGAGGAGGTCCAGAATCTGACGGCAGTGCTTAACGAGCTGCAAGAGGAAATTGGCGCCTATGACTACGATGAACTGCAGAGCAGAGTGTCCAATCTTGAAGAAAGGCTCCGTGCATGCATGCAAAAACTAGGTAGGCCCAGAACCCCGCGGGCGGGCACTGCATCGCCCACCCGCCACTGGCTCATGCAGGCCCAGGGAGTGGTGCTGAGCCGGACAGCACCCGCCTGGCTTCCCGAGCGATGGCTGGATTAGGGCTCCTGGGTAGGGTTGCCTGGACAGGTAGCTGAGGAGTGTAGGCCACGCCTGTCCTAGGGCCTTGTCCAACCCATGCAGAGGCCAGCTCACAGACCCCACTGAGTTGCACATCTGGAAAATTGATGTTAGATGAAGAGTGTGTGTGTGTGTGCACGCGTCCGTGTGCACTTGTGTCTGTGTGTGTTGGGTGGCTTTTTAGGACAGGAGTTTCATAGAGCTGGAAGCACATCTCATTCCCTCCAGCTTTCAGGAGAGGGCTGACAAAGCTCCCTGAGAAACCGAACCATGCAGAAAATTCCATCACGTCAAGGTGGAAGGCTCGCCATTCATAACAAGCAAGGGAGTCCCTCTAGCACCTGGAGGGGCGGGGCTGGGAGCCGGTGGCCCCCGGGTTTCTTCTGAGTCTTGTTTGTGGTGGATACCCATCACCTTATCAACTTTCTGGTTAATTTAGCAGATCTTAACATGTCCATGTCGGAGTCCACTTTGAAAATGCACATTTTAAATCCCAATTCCATTTTTAGGTTCTCTTAGAAAAGATTGACTGGCCCTTCTCACTCACTGTTTTCTAATGCAAAGGTTATTCATTTTCTTATTGTTTACTTTTTAGAGTAACTTAGGGTAATTCTGCTTTATGCACAAGTTTCTTTAGGTTTTAGCTGGTGTTTTCTTAATTCTCTTTTCATCCCCCACCCCCCTGCACACTACAAATGCCTTATTTTAAACTTAAAACGTCCCAAAAGAACAAGTACTTAAAAAAAAATCCGCAGTGCTATTAGGTGGGAGACAGAGAACGTTCAAAGGGCAAGGAGACAGAGTCAGCCAACCTTTTGTTTGAACAGGTTCCCATGTCTGGGTTATTTTTAACAGTGTTCTAGGTGCCCTGGTAAAGTCCCCCAGGCCCAGTGAGGGCGGTGAGCGATGTTGGAGCCTTAGAAGGAATCTGTTGTGATGTGTACACTTGTCAGCATCACATGAGCGATTCTCTGCTGCTGTTTTTCACATGTGCTGCCTGGTCCCCAAGTCCTGCTGTGTCTGGGGCTGGGTGACCTGGGGCAGTTTCAGGATGGGTCTGGGCTGGACGGTCTCCACCCGCCCTCGCATATCAGCATCCGGGAGTCAGCAGGAGTGTTTGCAATGTTACTGGGTGTCGGGCTTATCAATGGTCATGGGCTGCATTGTGACTTCTGGCAGACACTGTCTTGGTTTCTGCCTGTAAAGACGTGCGCTCCAGTCCCACTCTCCAGACACTCAGGTGCTCCCCTGAGGGCTCTCTCTTGTGACTCATTTCAGACAGCACTGTTTTTATTCCCTGGTACACAGACCATGTAGACCAGTGAGAAACCAAGATTAAACCTCCACATTTTCCGATTAACCGATCAAGCAGCAAGGTGGAAATTCAGAGAGAGAAGTTAGGGCTGATGAGACACTAGGAGACTTTGCAGGAGAACGCTGCCCAGCCCAGGCTGGCGGCCTTCCTCTCCAAACTCGGCCTATTTTTAGCAGCTCGGTGAATTCATTTTCAGGCTAGAGATCTTGGGGCTTTCACGTGGCCGCCCTCGGGCCGCTGAAACGGCCCTCTTGGGAGTGAGGAGAGAGGACACGGGCCCCGGAGCCCTGCTCTCCACCGCTGCGTGCAGCCGCTTCTGTGCATGACTCCTTCTTCAGAAGGACCTTGACCCGGAGAGGGGTGTGCTGAGCTGGTGGCGGTGGGGTTGGGGTGGGGTCTGCCTTTAACCACACTTGGCAGGCGATTCAGGAGGGCAGCAAACTGAGGACCCCACCCGGTGGTGTCCTAAAGCAGTGAGGGCCGTGTGGCTCAGCCAGGGCACTGACCACTTCTGGTTTCAGCCACCTCTTCATTGTAAAACGAAAGCAGAGGGGTCCCTGCGCCCTGGGGTCACTGAGTGAGTTCACATCACGGACTGACCGTGCCCGGTGCGGAGCAGGTGGTGGAGGCACACATAGGCAGGTGAGGAGGTAGTAAGTGATAGACGTGGTTGGCAGGTAGACAGACAGCTAGACAGATGACAGACAGGGAGGTGGGTAGATGGACAGACCACAGGTCGCAGATTTAGTTGCTGCTTCTCCCACATCCTAGGTTCTCATTCAAGCTCAGCTACTTAAATCCCAACTAATATTCTGTGGCTACTTCATTTAGTCTTTATGTTAGGTACAGATAGGTACAAGCAGGTACCATCTTAGCAGGCTGTTTTCCTTGCTGGGAGGCAGCCGATGAGCATAGCACAAGGAAGCCAGTCACCCTCACGATGCCGTCCTGGGCGGGCAGAACTCCTGGAGACACAGCGTCTCGGGGGCCAGCGGTTCTTCCCTGGCCCCCTGCCCTCCCCGCACCACGCCCCCCCCCCGCCTCGCCCTTTGGTTCAGGTCTCAATCTGCCTGCAGGCACCTTGCTCTAGTGAAGAGCATCTCGGTGACCCTCCGGCTGTGAGACTGGGGCCCAGGGTCTCCCTGCAGTTTCCCCAAAGTCCTCTTAATTAGGTCTCTCCTTTTCACATCGACATTGCTGACAATTTCTGAGCCCAAAACATGCACAGGGGAAAAAAAAAACACAAGGGCTGCTGGTTCCACTGGTTCTCTGTTTCCATTTTTAAATCCTTCTCTCAATGGGATTGTGTGTTTTTCCTAATGGCCCAGCCAGAACTTGAATCAGAAAGTCTGATGTCGGGAACTGGACCCTGGCCTCACGTCTCTCAGGAGTCCTCTGTTTCCCAGGCAGGGGAGGCAGGACTGCCCGGCAGCCCCACCCCCAGCTTTCACTGCCGCCCCGCCCCGGACAGCCTGCAGGCAGACGCCGCAGCAGCTAACCCAGCTGCAGCAGAGACTCAGAGCCAGCGCGGAACGCCACTCGTACTCATCCAGGTGTCCCGTTAGCGCCAGAATTGTCCTGTCTGTGAGACAAGAGGTCGTGTGTGCACTCGGCCGTGTCCACCTGTCTGTGACCCCGTGGGCTGCAGCCCGCCAGCTCCTCTGTGACCCCGTGGGCTGCAGCCCGCCAGCTCCTCCGTCCATGGGATTCTCCAGGTGAGGAGACTGGAGGGGGCTGCCACGCCCTCCTCCAGGGGATCTTCCCCACCCAGGGATCGAACCTGAGTTTCTTATGTCTCCTGCATTGGCAGGTGGGCTCTTTACCACTAGTGCCACCTGGGAAGCCCAAAATAAGAGAACTAGCTAATTTTAGGACTTCTTCCAGTCAGACCATCCATCCTGGGCCTCCAGTGCTCAAGGTCAAATGTCAAGGAGACAGAGAGAGGGGCTCACACCTCCTGCCCAGGGGCCTGGACAGAGCCAGGGACAGTGGATAAAACAGTACACATGGATTTGCATTCAGCTTTGAGAGGGGAGTTCAGGGTGTCTCAGTCTGCAGGGGTCCGACTAGAATGGTGAGGACGGAGGGAACCCCAGTTCCAGAGCTGCTCACGGCAGTGACTCAGTGGGGGCCATGCAGGCCGGCGTCCCCCCTCCAACCGGCTTCCTTCTGGGGGTGCTCAGGGTTGCCCGTGGCGAGAGGCCTCCCAGCGCCCCGTCCCTGCTGGGTGTGGAGGGGGGACAGGCGGCCCCTGGGGGCTCGTGTGCAGGGAGGCGGCCCCGCCCAGGTGGTCTGTCTGCAGGGACCTGTCTGTCTGAGCGCCCAGCCTGGCCAGCTCTGCCAGCTCCACTCTTTCCAGTCTGGACAGGATAAAAGCTGGGACCAGGGGAGACGGATCTGATGGGCGGTCTGCGGGCTGGTCGCCTGCCGCGCGGCCATCGGCCCCTCAGTCTGGCCTCTGGCCCGATTCCTGCGTGGGCACGGCACCCTGGGCCTGCTCAGGCTCCCCTCGGAGACCGTGCGCTTGTTCAGAAGTGACCTTCTAGGAAGAGCGGGCGCCCGAGGGTTTCAGCAGCGGGGCTGCTGTGACCAGGCCACCCCCCGCCCCCGAGACCGTCTCTCAGGGGCCCCAGCTGGCGGTGCTGTGCCCCCGCGCCGGCCTCCTGGGACACGCCTGCCACCCCTGCCTGGCTTCCCGAGCCTGCCTGCTCCCCAGCCCCCCACCCCCGCCCGAAGCCCGAGCCCTCCTGACAGGTGAGGGACACTTCCGTGAGCTGAGTGTGCCAAGACACGGCCTCGCGGCTCTGCCGTGGGGCTTTTTTAGATCCTGTCAGTTCCCCAGGTCTTGGCAGAACCAGTCTGGACAGAGAACCAAAAATAACTCCCTGACTCAAGCAGGGCAGGCGGCCTGCAGCCCCGGAGGAGAGCAGAGTCAGCCCGTAGCCAGGAGCTGGGCGAGAGGGCCCTGGGCCGGCCGGTCCGCCCCGGTCACTGTGAGGCTCCCTCCGAGGGGCCGGGGGAGACCTCGGCCCAGGGCAGGGTGGGGCTGTCGCAGACGAACCCACCGCCACCTCCCCCGCAGGCCGGCTCCCCCACCGCCGGCTCCCCCTCTCCACAGCCACGAGGGGACCGGACACGGGATTGCCCAGGGCAGCCCCCGCCTAAACTCAGCTGCCGTCTCAGTGTGAGCCTGTGGCTGCAGCCTTCCCTGGCACGTGACTCGTGACGGGCATCCTCCCAGGAGCTCTCGCTGGTTCCTGTGCTCGCCCCACGCCCGCCTCTGAGGTGGGTGTCCTGACAGATAAGGAGGGCGCACTCAGAAGCGGCCCAGCTTTATGGCCCCCCACCCGTCCCTCCGCCGGGTCACGTGGCAAAGCAGGGGTGGAAGGGTGCTCTGGCAGGCGCACGATTATCCCTCTCAGTTCCTGAGAGGCGGTTCATTCATTCATTTTGGACAGCTCCAGGCTGAGCCTTGTGGGGGACGGGCATCCCAGGGTGTCCTGTCGGGACCCAGATACCCAGGTCTACGCCTGGGGGTGTGCGGGCCCCACCTGGGTCGGGAGGCAGGGTGGGTACAGTCCAGAAGGAGGCGGGCCCTGCAGCGGCATCAGTGTAGGTGAGCACAGAAGTGTGTGTGGGGGGGGTTGTCTGGCTGTCCTGCTGGGGGGTCGGCCCAGGCACAGTCCCGGGGGCGCAGAGAACTGGGCCAGCGGCCAAGCTGCGTTGGGAGCCCACCCGCCGTCCTCGCCCTCTGAGTGTGTTACAGAGGATGGCTGTCCGTCCCCTTCCGGGGAGTGCGCCCCTTCGGGGGAATGCATCCCAGGCCAGGTGTGGCCGGTGACGGCAGGACAGAGCGTTGGCGAGACGGACATCTTGCTGGGAGGTGTGCCATGATAAGTGCCAGCTGGTGTCCCACCCGGGGCAGAACCGTGACGCCCTGGGGTCGGTCATGGTGCCTTAAGACTTCTCTTTCCAGGGGCTGACGGGACCACCGTCCCTGGCTCAGCAGTGGGGAAAACTCCAGACCTTCAGGGCTTCACCAGCGAGGGCCAAGGCCCTGAGGGGACAGTATTTAAAAAGACAAATTCGGAATTCCTTCTGAAAGGGGAACAGGCAAAATAGATCCTGGGAAGGGATGGACAAGTAAAAATAGTTGAGCTCCTTTCTCAAATCTGGGCCAGAGGCAGCAGCCCAGGGAGCAGGGCCTCGTGACTTGATGGAATTTGGGGGTAAAGCCGCGATTCTTCTGCTTGCAGTCGGCCCCTGATCCCTGCCCACAGCCTCTGCAATGCCCGGATGCAAGCTGTCAGGATAGAGAGACGGGGTGCTGGCGGGGGTGGGCACGGGGGTCATCTCTCCAGTCTTGTTCAGTGATGCTTATGCATGTACTCACCCCGTTTTATGTTTGGGGAGAAAGTGGGAGGCACCCCAGACACTGCAGCAGTGGGTGTTGGTCTCTCCCTGGGGCCAGCTCCCAAGGCTGGGCCCACCTCGCCTGGTGGGACAACGCCCGGCTAAACCGCAGTCCCCCGGGTTAAGTCACAGGCAATCTGAAAACGCGCAGGTGTTCTCTGAGCTTGGCAGACCGACCTGAGCATTCGCTATTATGGGGCAGTGTAGCACGGTAGGCAGAGCCTGGGACACAGGCAGGCCGGCCGGGCCTGCAGGAGAGAGGCCACTGCAGATGCCAACGACCCCACGGGCAGCGCCTGCCGCTGCCTGTGTCCAGGGGCCACTGGGCTTTGGTGGCTCAGATGCCGGCTGGGTTCACTTTCTCCTGCAGACTTCAGGGCCATGTGCGCAGGTTGGCGTCCAGGTGGCAGGAGGGGGATTTTTGCTGGACGCCTAGGAGTGCGGGCTTTCAGCTCGGCCCTGCCCGAGCGGCAGCGTGGCCCCGAGGACGTCCCAGCTGGTCGGTCAGCCTCCAGCCTCCATCTGTGTGACAGGAGAGCGCCGAGGGCACACCCAGGGCGCCGTCACCCGCACTCCAGCCCCCTGGCCCCTGGGCGCCTCCTCCAGGCTGTAGGAAGTCTGGGGACGCTCACAGGCCCTCTAGCGGGAAGGAGCAGCCTTCTCCTGGTCTGGTTCTGACTGTCCGGCACCTTCCATTTGGCACCCGGGCTTGGGTAGACTTTCCCCAACAGCCGTAGGAGGTGCAGCTGCTGCTGCCCCTGCTTCCCAGAGGCTCCTGAGCAAGGCCAACCCCCCCCACCCCAGAGATGTAGTTCTGGCATCGCACCCCTGCCTGAGGCCTAGGGGTGCATCTCCCTCTCCCCGCCCACATTGCCTCAGATGCTCTCTGCCTTAGGCAGGGGACGGCCTCTCTGCCCTTTGGGGCTGGGGGTGTCCTGGCAAGAGCAGGGCAGGCGCACCCGGTCACAGCCGAGGGAGGGGTGGCGTGGGGGTCAGGCTGAGGCACTCACCCTCCCGCACTGGGCCCTCTCTTGCAGCGTGTGGCAAGCTGACTGGCATAAGTGACCCTGTGACCATCAAGACCTCTGGCTCCAGGTTTGGTTCCTGGATGACCGACCCCCTGGCCCCGGAAGGTGATAACAGGGTAAGTGTCGCCTCCATCGGGCCTGGGTCTGAGGGTCTGGATTAGCGAAGTTTGGTGCCCCTTGGTAAGGGGGCGGGGGTTCCGGGGGCTTTGGGGAGCGGCTCAGGTCCCTTGCTGAGGTCCCTGTGCTAACCCCGAGTCAAAGACTGCAAGGCGGGTCCTGTGTGAGGATGACCGTGGCAGGGACAGTGTGAGGCGGGGAGGCCTGTGACCCCCTCCCCAGGCGTGGTTCTGCCCCTGGGAGCCGAGGAGGGCCCTCTGGGCTGAAACCTCCCACAGTCTCAGCCCTGCCCCCACTCTACTGGAGAAGAGAGTGGTCAGGCCTTCTTGTTTTAATGACTTCTCATTTGTGTTTCATTTGCCATTCCTTTCATGGCTGATAGAAACTCATGTTCTCTTTTGATTTAGGAAAAAAGCCGTGCTCTTTTTTTCCTAGACTCTTCCCCCTGGGTAAAAACCTCATAAAAGGAAAGAGGCGAGCAAGCGCCACATCTGTCTTGATGGGGATGCGGGGCGGGGGCGTGTGGGGGGCCGGGCAGCCGAGTTCTGTGGTTGGCGTCCCTTCGTCCCTTTGGGGTGTGGGGAGCAGAGGGCTGGCTGGGAGGGTGGCGCCGGCCGGCTCAGCCCGGATGGCGACCCTAACCGCAGCCTGTGGGAGCCTTCCAGCAAAGGGAGCTTCCGCACGCCCAGGGCTCCGGTTCTCGGGGCAGGGGAGGCGCTGTGGCTTTCCTGTCCTTTGCTGGTCCACCAGCCTGACCGCTGACACCCAGGGTGAACCATCCAGCAGCCCGGGGCCTCTCTTATCTAGCCCCTTGCCTGAAGGACGTTTAGAAAAGAAGCACTTAAAAAAAAACTCAAGTCTTCGCAGGCAGACTGAGAAAGGAGGTTAGAAATGTGAGTTCCTCTGAGCCAGGTCTGGAGGATTTTTAAAGGAAAGGAGTCTTGAGACTTGGTCTTTGTAACTCCCCGGCCCCGCCCCTTTAGACGCTGTGCCTCCCCGGCCCCGCCCCTTTAGGCGCTGTACCTCACAGGCCCCGCCCCCTTAGACGCTGTGCCTCCCCGGCCCCGCCCCTTTAGACGCTGTACCTCCCAGGCCCCGCCCCCTTAGACGCTGTACTTCACAGGCCCCGCCCCTTTAGGCGCTGTGCCTCCCCGGCCCCGCCCCTTTAGACGCTGTGCCTCCCCGGCCCCGCCCCTTTAGACGCTGTACCTCCCAGGCCCCGCCCCCTTAGACGCTGTACGTCACAGGCCCCGCCCCTCTAGACGCTGTACCTCCCCGGCCCCGCCCCTTTAGGCTCTGTACTTCCCCGGCCCCGCCCCTTTAGGCGCTGTGCCTCCCCGGCCCCGCCCCTTTAGGCCCTGTACTTCCCCGGCCCCGCCCCTTTAGGCGCTGTGCCTCCCCGGCCCCGCCCCTTTAGGCTCTGTACTTCCCCGGCCCCGCCCCACCCCACCCTTTAGATGGAGTGATGGCTTCTTTTTCAGTAGGGAATCTGCACGGTGCCTCTGGCAACGTTCTCCTTCTGGGGGAGATGCCTGAGGGACCATTTCCGGCCTCCTAGCGGCCTGCGCATCTTCTTTATGCAAAGACCTCTACCTTCCCCACCACCTCACCAGCAGCCCCTTCCCACACCTCATCCCTGGGGACAAAGGCGCGGGGCCGGCTACAGGCTGCAAACCTGGGAAGCGACCGAGTCGGGATTCTGGGGGCGATGTTCATTTTCTTTTTATTTTCTGAGTCGTGACAGGGAGCTGGTGCTTGGACGTTTTCTAACAGCTTAATTGGCCAATGAATTACCAGTTAATTACCAGTGAACGATTTAATTGGCCGAATGTTACCCTATTCTTCAATTTCATCCTCTTTCCCTCCCCCGCCTCCCCGAAAATGCCACTTTGGTTCTGAACTTGGTTAGGAGTGTGCTCTTGTCACAGATATGGGTGAAAATATCAGTAATGCCGACGTGAAAACAAGGTGATGGTGGCAGACCCCAAGAGCCCCCGTGTGCCAGGGGCTGGCAGAGCACGTCGTGTGTACATGTTGGAATACGAGAGGAAGCATTTGGTTTCCCTGATGCAGCGACAGCTGTGCCCAGCCTTCAGCTGAGATCCTGTGCCTGGCTTCGCTGAGCCCAGCAGCTGCCCTCCAGCCGGAGATCATTTGTCTCCCCTTTGCTGATGGGAAAACCAGGGCCAGAAGCCTCACATGAGTTGCCCAAGGCCTTAGGAAAGGCTGGTTAGTGGTTTTATTAACCATTTACTAACCTTTGAGGTTCAGGCTGTCTCCCAACTCACCCTCCTCTCCATCCCTCTCTCCCCACCTCCTGCTGGGTCACACACACCCTGTGACCCAGCAGACCTGTTGGGATCTGCAAGCCAGAACCCATGACCTTGGTGCTGCAGAGGATGAACCCAGTCTGGAGGATTCCACCCCAGCTGACACCACGGGTGTGCCTCTTGGTCCCCAGGTCAATGTCCGTTTGTGTGTGTGTGTGGTGGTGTTCAGTCGCTCCGTCGTGTCCGACTCTTTCCACCCCATGGACTACAACATGCCAGGCTCCTCTGTCCTCCACTATCTCCCCGAGTTTGTTCAAACTCACGTCCATTGAGTCGGTGATGCCGTCCAGCCATCTCATCCTCATCGTCCCCTTCTCTTCCTGCCTTCAATCTTTCCCAGCCTCAGGGTCTTTTCCCTTGAGTCGGCTCTTTTTGTAGTGAGCGCTTGTCAAATTATCTTTTCTCAGGTACCAAGTCTCTGGGCTCCTAGAAGCCCCCTTATCGTGAAGACATCAGTTTGCAAAGCCATCAATGTGGTGAGGGAGGCTTTTGGAAATTAGATATCTCTTTTCTGCTTGATGAGTTTGATTACCCTCCAGGAAGGGGGCCCCTGGTGATGGATGGAGGGCAAGCAGGAAGGCAGGAGGGGCCTTGGTGGAAGCCGACCCCTTGGGGAGGGGACCAGCTCACTGTCAGGGAACCCTGGGGGCCCCTCCGGAACGCTGGGCAGTTGGCAGCCCTGGCTGAAGCCGTAAGCTCAGCTCAGCCGCCAGCTCACAGCGACACGTCCCCGGGTCTGGCCATTGATCTGGAGGGCACTGTTGTGTTGTGTTTTGATCTTTTCCTTCTCTGTCTGATTTTGATCACACACACATACACACACACAGGAGACCAATAACTCGCTCCAAAAAAATAAATCAATGTCAGCTTCAGTGTAGGAGGCCACAGGGGTGAGAGAAGAGGGATTGTGGCTAACAGTAGGGAGGGGGAATTGCCTTGGGAGCCCTGTCCAGGAGCCCTCGAGGGGGCTGCCTGCCCCCCTGCCTTTGTGCTGAGCTGTTAGAACCAGGTTAGCTGATTGACTAAGCACCAGTCGGGTGCTGAGCTCTGGTGGTCCCCCATCCAGCCCGGAAGCAGCCATTTCCTCAGCAGTGACCAGCCCACATGCTTTTTATTTTTTTCAGCTATGGTCACAGCCAGTAAGTTTCATGACCTTTTATTTTTTGTGATTCTAAATGTAAAGAAAAATGCAAACAGGTTAGTATCCTCCTATAAACTTTTCATGTGATCTCTTGCCTTCCATCTAAATACTACCTTTATGCCTTTTAGAAATATATTTAAGTTATCAATTAGTCAATTTATTAATCACAGTCAGTGAAACTGAAAGAAAATACACATCATTTTTGATCTCAAAATATTTAAAATTAAGATATGGAAACAAAACAATTACTTGAAAAGTTAATGTTATAGAAATAATTCAAAACAGTTTAAGATGCCAAAAGATATTGTGCTTATCATTAATTACCAAAACAATTATACACCAACCAGTCTGAAGGGAATCAAGCATCAAAACTAAAAGAGTTGTCGTTGTTTAGTCACTAAGTCATGTCCGACTCTTTGTGACCCCATGGACTGCAGCATGCCGGGCTTCCCTGTCCGTCACTGTCTCCTGGAGTTTGCTCAAATTCATGTCCAGTGAGTCGGTGTTGCCATCCAATCATCTTGTCCTCTGTCACCCCCTTCTCCTCCCGCCTTCAGTCTTTCCCAGCATCAGAGTCTTTTCCAGTGAGTCAGCTCTTTGTATCAGGTGGCTAAAGTATTAGAGCTTCTCTTTCAGCATCAGTCCTTCCAATGAATATTCAATGTTGATTTCCTTTAGGATTGACTGGTTTGATCTCCTTGCAGAACCAAGGGACTCTCAAGAGTCTTCTCTAGCACCACAGTTCAAAAGCATCAATTCTTCAGCTTTCAGCTTTCTTTATGGCCCAACTCTCACATCCATACGTAACTATTGGAAAAACCATAGCTTTGACTAGACAGACCTTCCTAGGCAAAGTGATGTCTCTGCTTTTTAATGTGCTGCCTAGGTTGGTCATAGCTTTCCTTCTGAGGAGCAAGCGTCTTTTAAGTGGGCTGGTCACCACCTCCACTCTAGACGTGGCATCTCTGCTCTAGCCGTGGTGTTTACCAGGGAAGAACCCTCAGGTTGCTTTGTTTTCTCTTTTCTGGTGAGAAGACCCTCGTGGATGGGGGAGCTTCTGGGGGAGGGGGGCACGCTGGCCTCAGACCCACGGGGGGCTCCCCACTCGCCCGGGACCTTCCCTCTGCCGGCAGTGCTGCGCTGGGTGCTCCTTGCTGGGGTTGCCCTGGATTCTCACCCCGTGTGCCCTCAGCTCTCCCCTCCTCAGCCCGGGCCCCACTGTCCTTCCCACAGGACAATGCACACAGGGAGCTACAGCCTGCGTGGAGCGTGGCCCGAGGTCACCAGTGCCCTGAGGACCGGAGGCTCTCAGCCCCCAGGGCCGCCCGAGCCGTCCTGCCGGGAGGCGGTGGTTCACCCTGCGGGCGGGAGTCTGGGTGGAAGTGGCCCAGCAAAGGCGGGCAGCGGGTGTGGTGGACTGACCTTTGACCCTGGGTGAGACCCTCCCCTCTGGGCCTCTTGAAACTGGGCATTTGGAAGGGGTGGTCTCAGGGACCCTGCTGAATGTTAGAATCACCTGGAGGCTGTAACCAGCCCATGCCCAGCTCCACCCCCAAGGTCTACGTGGCTGTTCTGGGTGTGAAAGCTCCCAGGGGCCCCATCTAGGTGGAGGACACTGGTTCCAGGCCTCAGCAGTCTGGGCAGCATCCCGGAGGGGACAGGATGAGTGGGGACTCAGGATGGGCGGGGATGCAGGACAGGCAGAGAAGGACAAGGCATCTGAGGTGAGGCTGGAGTGAACGCCGAGGGGGGCGCCTGCTGCCATCGGGGCCTTTGGGGGCTGTGATGAGCTTCTCTTTCTGCACAGAGGGGCTCACGGTGGCTTCAGCCCTCCAGGCCGAGAGCTGGTTGGCAAACGTCTAGCACCTGTGCTAATTTTCCCTCCCACCCTCAACTGCATTTGCCAAGTGCTGGGCCCTGTGTCCAATGTGCCAGCTGATCGAGGAAAGGGCAGTTTCAGTTCAGTTCAGTCCTCAGTCTTGTCCGACTCTTTGCAACCACATGGACTGCAGCATGCCAGGCCTCCCAGTCCATCACCAACTCCCGGAGTCTCCTCAGACTCATGTGCATCGAGTCAGTGATGCCATCCAACCATCTCATCCTCTGTCGTCCCTTCTCCTCCTGCCCCCAATCTTTCCCAGCATCAGAGTCTTTTCTAATGAGTCAGTTCTTCGCATCAGGTGGCCAAAGTATTGGAGTTTCAGCTTCAGCATCAGTCCTTCCAGTGAACACTCAGGACTGATCTCCTTTATGAAGGACTGGTTGGATCTCTTTGCAGTTCAAGGGACTCTCAAGAGTCTTCTCCAACACCACAGTTCAAAAGCATCAATTCTTCACACTCAGCTTTCTTTATAGCTTAAAAACCCTTAAAACTTGGATGCTGACTTCACCCAGCTCTGCCCACAGGATGGAGGTCCCAGGATGCATGAACCCAACCAGGTCCTCCACTACTCATGGGGGCAGCAGAGAAGGGAGCATGTTCAAAGAGGTGTGATGGGGGGTCGGGAGAAGGTGCAGAGGGGGCTGTCACTTGAGCTCAGTCTTGAGAGAAGCAGTGAGCTCCCTGTCCGAGAGGTAACCAAGAGGAGGCGCGCACACCCATCACGCATGTGCCTCCGGCGCCCTCTCTGACTCCCCACCCAGCCCCGCACGTGCCCTCTCTCCTCCACAGCCCACAGAACTGAGGGCTGCTCTGACAGAGGCCAAGGACGATGAACAGCCCCAGATGAGACCCAGTTCTTTGTTTATTTGAATCTTGTTAAAAACAGAAAGCACATCTGTCTCTAAGCATTGAATGGGCGTCTCAGGAGCAAGGGTGCATTTTTTTGTTGTTTTTTTTAATTTTTAACGCATGTGTAAAACCACGTCTGAAAGCTCCCACATCCTTAATCTCTCCTGCAGCCAGCGGAGCCCTTGACGGATAAAGCAGCTGTCTTATTGCCAGACAGATGCACCGGGAATGGCATTAGCCTGGCAGATTTTCCTCTGACTAACTGCATTGCTTTCTAATTTGCTCCCAGATTGGTTGAAAATGACTAAAGCGTTTTGTACAAAGTCTAGACAGTTTTCGAGTCAACTGGCGTTTAAGCAACAATGGGGGGGCTCTTCCTCGTAACCCCTGACTTGGGCCTCATCGGGTTTGCTGTCATGGTTGGTTTGTGCTCAGAGCCCGGGGAAGCCCGGATTCCTCGGAGAGGCACTTGCCCGGGACTGGGCGTGACTATATGCTGAGCATCCCTTCTGCCAAATTAATGACGTCCCCCCACTGGGCCGGTGAGTCAGCCTGGCCCGCTGTGAGGGCCGGCACGGAAGGACAGGCCTGACGCACGTGCCCCCAGGGAGCCACTGTCGCCCTTCCTGGTGACCTTGAGAGTGGTCAGCCTCACCGACTGGCCACTGCTGTGGCTGTGCCCTCGGCCCAGCGTCCCGTGGAGTGCGGCGTCCCGCGCTGATGGCGACCAGCCTTCCCAGATGAGACAAAACAGCTGCCGTGCACCCTCGCCCGGGACAGCAGGGAGCAGGCAGGTGGCCCGCTGACCCACAGCCCCGGGGCAACCAGACGGACGCACTCGAGGGTCTGTAGTGGGTTCTGCCACCACCCACTTGGCGGGAACAGCAGAGGGTGCCTGCCGGCCATGCCCACAGCCAGGCTGTGCGTCCCACGTCCATGCACACGGTGTCCTTTCTCCAGACTGGACGCTCCCTTCCCGATGGGGAGATGACCCCTGGGAAAGGACCCCATGGGTGTGGAGGAGGGATGTGACCTTGTTTAGGGCTCTCTCCGGGTCCTTCCAACTCCCGCCCTGGGCACCGAGTCACCAGACCCCCAGTCTGGGAGGGGGTGCCTTCCCGGGGCGGGGGGTACCCCTCCTTCAGCACCACTGACGGATCCACTGTCCCCGCAGGTCTGGTACATGGACGGCTACCACAACAACCGCTTCGTCCGCGAGTACAAATCCATGCTGGACTTCATGACCACAGACAATTTCACGTCCCACCGCCTCCCGCACCCCTGGTCCGGCACGGGGCAGGTGGTCTACAACGGCTCCATCTACTTCAACAAGTTCCAGAGCCACATCGTCATCCGGTTCGACCTGAAGACGGAGACCATCCTCAAGACGCGCAGCCTGGACTACGCGGGCTACAACAACATGTACCACTACGCCTGGGGCGGCCACTCGGACATCGACCTCATGGTGGACGAGAACGGGCTGTGGGCCGTCTACGCCACCAACCAGAACGCCGGCAACATCGTCATCAGCAGGCTGGACCCGGTGTCCCTGCAGGTGCTGCAGACCTGGAACACCAGCTACCCCAAGCGCAGCGCCGGCGAGGCCTTCATCATCTGCGGCACGCTCTACGTCACCAACGGCTACTCGGGGGGCACCAAGGTCCACTACGCCTACCAGACCAACGCCTCCACCTACGAGTACATCGACATCCCCTTCCAGAACAAGTACTCGCATATCTCCATGCTGGACTACAACCCCAAGGACCGCGCCCTGTACGCCTGGAACAATGGCCACCAGATCCTCTACAACGTCACCCTCTTCCACGTCATCCGGTCTGACGAGCTGTAGTCCCCGGCCCCGGTCCCCAGGGGCCCAGGCTCCACGTCCTCACCCGCCTGGAAACTCCTGTGGAACAGCTGCCGAGGTAACGTGGGTGAGACGAACAAGGCTCGTTCTGAAAACTCATGCAGCGTGGACTCCGGCGTCTCGGGGGCGAGGGGTGGGGTGGGGAGGCGTTGCCCCCACGTTTCTCTAGCTCCAGCCGGAGGGCACCCGACGTGGGAAGAAGCCCTCGTATTGACGGCTGGAACCACAGCCCCAGGGCTCCCCGGTTCTCCTGCCCCGGTCCCCCTTTCTGGTCAATATACTCAAGACATAAGGCGATGACTGTTGGCCAGCTCTCACCGAGAACAACCTACTGTTAGGATCGCATGGACTTGTCTGTAGATCGTGGTCAGCTCGATGGATGTGAGTGTTGTGTCTCATTGAAGCGCCCCCACCCCAGCCCGGGCTGTGCTCGGCGACAGAGGGGCGACGTAGGCTCATGTAGCTGCATCTCATCACCACCGCCGTCCTCAACCGTGTGTAGTGTCTTAGATGAACTGTGCTGAGACTCCGAGAAGCCCGTGGACCCACGTCTAGTCCCCCAGAGCGGCGGCTGGCGTGCGTGGACAGGCACAGGCCCCCGGCGTCGGACCCTTGTCCCCCTAGCTCCATTGTGCGGTGTCTGTCTGTGGCTCCCTTGAGGTGGTGACGTATCTCTTTAGTTGATGCCATGAATGTTGTAAATGCAATGCCGTAGTTTGGATTAATAAGTGGATGGTTTCTTGTTTCTCAAAAGAAAAAAAAACACACACACACACATCAGTGTTCGCCCTAGTAGAGATGATCAAGGTTGATAATCATTAAAGGAAATACCCTCTTCTCGTTAAATTATCTTAAATAGTGTAACCACGGAGAAGGGCTCCTCTCGGGAAACTCTGGTTTCCAAAGGGAAAGAAATGCTCCTGTGGGCAGCAGTATGCGGAAAGTACATTTTTTAAGTAAAAAAGAGGGAAACTTTGTACTATCTGATTAAGGAACAATAAAGATATTAGGAGATGTTTTCGCTTCATTTGTCATTTTGGAAGGTTTTGAAAATGACAAAGGCTTCTGGATCCTTGAGGCCGGGTTCCAGTACGTGTCCCTCGCAGGGGAGGAGGTCAGGGTGTGGTCGGGACACAAGGCCCACCGGGTCCCTAGGCATCCGGTCCCGCAAAGGTCGGAACTCGAGAGTTGCCATGGAGATCCCCACCCCCAGGGTGAGTCTCAGTCCAAAGACAGCCCCACTGGGAGTCCACCTGCTCCATCCAGACAGGCTCCTCCAAGTCACCACTAGAAGGAGCTTGGGATGGGCACCCGCTTCCAATGCGGCATTTGCAAAGACCCTGCTGAGAAGTGGGCGAAGGTGAACCCAGGCCCTCTCCGGCCAGTTGGCTTGCTAGGAGCAGGATGGGGGGTCCAGGAGACAAGCGGCCGGCCCCACCTGGGCTCCCCTGAGACAGAAACCCTCACGCGTCGGGGGAGCCCAGGCCATGTGGCCAGGCCTATAGATGCCAAGCCGGGCCCCGTTTCTGAGGGGACCCTGAGGTCTGCCCAGGACAGGGCCGTTCTGAAGTGCCCTGGGGATTCACATGGCCAGAGGAGGCGTGTGCTGCCTGCGTGCCCAGCCGCCTCAGGCGTGTCCGACTCTCTGCGACCCCACAGACTGTAGCTCCTCCATCCCTGGGATGCCCCAGGCAAGAACACTGGAGGGGGTTCCCATGCCTTCCTCCAGGGAATCTTCCCGACCCAGGGGTCAAACCCAGGTCTCACGTCTCCTGCACTGGCAGGCGGGTTCTTGACCACTAGCGCCGCCTGAGAACCCCAGAGGAGACACGGGGCAAAGTAACTCCCCTCTCACAAGACAGCGTTCAGGGCCCGCCTTAGCACTGAAGGTCACGGCAGGGGGTGGCCGACCCTCCCGGCCCTGCCCTCTGCTCTGCTCGAGGCCGCTGGCCTCCTTGGCAGGGTGGACGGCAGGCCAGTGATGTGGGACTGGGGAGGAGCCAGTGCCCGCCTCGAGCTGGGCTGAGCTGGCACCGCACCCGAACCAGAGAGGGGAGGAGCTGACATGCCCTCGGAGTCAGCGTGAGGACGTCCAAGAACGTCCGGTTCCGTCCCTGGGGCCCCTCAGAGCCATCAGGGTGAGGCAGGGAGCCAGTTGGGCGAGGAGACCGTGGGGGTGTGGGGCCAGTTCCTGCCAGTCACAGCGATGCCCTTGGGCTCTGGCCCGTGGTTGGGAGAATGTGGAATGAGATGGAGGGCGGAGGCCTGCTGCTCGACCCCTGAGCCTGCTGGTGAGGGACACGCCGAGGAGGAAAGGCATGACCGCTGGCCAAGGCTCACCGGCTGGCGGGATCTCCTGGGGTTTCCCTGGATCGCGGTCAGCACCCCCTTGAGAAATCGGGTGGGCCCTGGACCATGGGGAGGGGAGAGACGGAGTCAGAGGACCCAGGAAAAGTGCGGGGTGGGGTGGGGGTGCTGGCCAGCAGGGCAGCCTGGGGGAGGGGTGGAGCCTTGAACGGTCGGGAGCCGCTTCACCCCCACCCACCCCGGGACCAGATCTCCATGCACACTGGGCCCTCGGCTCCCGAACACGCGCAGCACTGTGGATGGACAGGCCTCCTCCTGCCTGGCTCAGGCCCCCGCTGACCGCAACAGCCTCAGCCTCCCCCTCTGCACACCCCCCGTGAGACCCACGCAGCAGGTCTCCTCCAGGTACACCCCAACACCCTCGCCTGTGCCCCCTACGTCCGTCCTCCCCTCCCCAACTCAGGGTTCCGCCTTCCAGAAGCTTCTCACTCCCCATCCCCCAGACGGGCATTGCTTCTCCTCTGTTCCTTTAAGTCCGGCCTCCGTCCTGTGCTCCGGCTGCCTGTCCTCCCAGCGTCTGGGCGTCCCTCACACCCAACGCACTCTGTCAGCTTTGCTGTTGCTGTTTGGTTGCAAAGTCGCACCTGACTCCCCACAGTCCCATGAACCACAGCACTCGTCCTCCCTGTCCATCACCAGCTCCCAGAGTCCACCCAAACTCATGTCCATCGAGTCAGTGATGCCATCCAACCATCTCATCCTCTGTCGTCCCCTTCTCCTCCCACCTTTAATCTTTCCCAGCATCAGGGTCTTTTCAAATGAGTCAGCTCTTCGCATCAGGTGGCCGAAGTACTGGAGTTTCAGCTTCAACATCAGTCCTTCCAATGAATATTCAGGACTGATTTCCTTTAGGATGGACTAGTTGGATCGCCCTGCAGTCCAAGGGACTCTCAAGACTCTTCTCCAACCCCGCAGTTCAAAAGCATCAATTCTTGGGTGCTCAGCCTTCTTTATGGTCTAACTCTCACATCCATACGTGACTACTGGAAAAACCATAGCTTTGACTAGACGGACCCTTGCTGGCAAAATAATGTCTCTGCATTTTTTAATATGCTGTCTACCTTTGTCATATCTTTTCTTCCAAGGAGCAAGCGTCTTTTAATTTTGTGGCTGCAGTCTGTCTGCATTGATTTTGGAGCCTAAGAAAATGAAACCTGATGTTTGTGAGATTTGGGCATTTTTTTAATTCATCAAGCCCAAGACAAAATAATCCAAAAAATCCTTTCTTGCTTTCTTGTTATGACTGGGTTTCCTTTGCCAGATGCTTTGACCCCTGATGAGGTGGGGTGGGTAGAAAATGCCTAAGCTTAATTAGAGCCTCATTAGCTGGAAGTCATCCACCACCGCAGGACGAGCTGCAATTAAAACATTTAGAAGTGGGAGGCCCTTCTCCATTCATGCTTGCAAGTTACCTCTGGGGGAGCCATGCAGAGTCCTCTGCCAGAGAGCCTGGGGTTGGCTCATCATAGAAAAATCCCAACTTCAGTGAGACAGCCTAAGAGGCCACCGACTTTATTCCTCGGTGGGAGTCTGCGCGGGGACAATCAGGCCAGGATTGTTGGGTGATTGCAGCTGCAATTACAGGCCGATCTCATCCTAATTTCTCCTTGATGACACAGGAGACAACAAATGTACAAATACCTGCTCTGAGTCACCAGGAGACAGAATAACGACCTGATGGCTTCAGAATGGATTTGCCGTCCCCCTCTGAGTATTTGCCAGGGAAAATATTCCTCCAGGATATTAAATATGCAAGAAAAATGGTTTCATCCAGAGAGCAAATAAAACAACCGGCTTGCCACTAAGTCTCCTGGGTTCCAATAACTGAATATATTGGCTGATGGCAGAACATCTGTAGATGAATTTTCTTTATTAAAAGTTTGGCCCGGAATCAAAACCCAGCAGTTTTTCAGGGGGGACCGGAGGCCAGAGCGTGAGACGCCTGGTCCTGGGTGCAGCTGGAGGGGCCTAGAATATTCCTGGTTTCCCACAGAGTTCTTCCTGAAGGAGGCCTGTGATGGCTGACCCCACACAGCTGCCCATGGAATTCACCTCTGGCTCCCGGAGTTATGATGCCCATGCAGCTTCCAGGGGGTGAGCAATGAGGGTGGCCAAGCTCTCGCAAGAGACCAGGAAGGAGGCATCTCGTGGTTTTGTGGGGGAAGCTCTGGGTCTTCAGACAGAGGCCAAGCTCCACCTGGGAGAAGGGAAAAGAAGGTGAAGGTGCTTCAGGTAGCTGAACATGCCGGGGTAGGGGGTAGTGTTTGTCTTTAATTGGAACATCTAACCTAATCCTATTTTCAGATTGTAAGTGGTAAATGTTGGGCCCAGACACTGCTTAGAAGCCGAAGTTGACACTGGCTGCCCTGCATATCTTTGACCTCTGTCCACTAAGAAAGACACATAATGTGAGAGTGGCAAGTTAAGGTTTATTGGGGGCAATATGGGGCCTGCAGGCCAGGAAACAGGAGCTCAGAGAGCCCTGAGAGACTGCTCCACAGAGGCCGTCGGGGAGGCCAGCGGATAAGGGTCTGGTGACAAGGAGAGGCCAATGCAGTCAAGAGCTTATTTTACAGATTTTCTGTTCGTCACGATGGGCTGGTGTCACCAGGAGGGGATTTAGTGCTCTTCTAGGTATGAGGAGATGCGAGGGTCGGCATCATGAAATCAGTTCCTGAAAATATCCAACCACCTACAGACCTGTCCCCGCAGTGTCACTGGGGCACAGAGCGCCCCGCCGCCCCGACTCCCTCCAGGGAGGTGTTGCAGGTCCGCAGCCACAGCAGCACAGGCGGATGGCCAACGCCTGTCGTCCGGGCGCTGACAGTGCTCCCGGCGCGCGCCTGTCGTCCAGGCGCTGACAGTGCTCCTGGCGCGCGCCTGTCGTCCAGGCGCTGACAGTGCTCCCGGCACGTGCCGGTCACGTGCAGCTGACGCCTCACGCCAGGTGCAGGAGAGACGCCAGGCTCCCCGTCCTCAGATACAAAGTCGCCCGGGACTGAGCTTCCGACCCACGGAAGGGCACCCACCACCTCAGCACAGCTCAGGCCAACACAGGACACGTCAGAAGACCTGGGGGTCCCTGGAGAAGGTGGGCGGGGGCTGGGTCACCACTGGGCCGGGCCCACGGGCAGCGAGCGGTTTCTCCGGCCTCAAGGGAAATGGACCGCGGCAGGCCCGAGAGGCTGGAATGGGAGGCAGGGGGCTGGGGTCCCGTCCTCGTCCAAATGCCTGTGCCGGAGTGGCCTGGGACCACACGACACATCTCCCCGAGAGCAGCGTGGTTTGGGGGCTGCCGGCCCGGGAAGAGCGAGGCCAAGTCCCCGGTCCAGGAGCTCAAATCGGAATGATCCGTCTGATGCCCTATGTCAGCCGGCCCAGGCCGAGCAGCACCTTCCAGGTGTTGAGGAGGTGGTCTGCTCACCGGCAAGGAAGCTGTCCCTTCGTCGGTGGCCCAGGTCTGCAGTCCTGAGGAGCGGCTCTCGTGGGAACCATCACCGTTTGATTTCCTGTGGCTGCGTTGTTTCTAAAAGGGTCTCCTGTAAGCAGTGTTTGGCTTTAAAAATCTACTGTTAGAGATTACGTTCACAGGCTGTAAGAATGAGATATAGAGTCCTTTGACCACAACAGCGCAGTGAGGCACGCGTTGGTTCGCAGGCCCCGCTTGTGTCTGACTCTGCATCTCGCTGTTGGCACACACTTCCCCCGGGAGGTGACTCCTCCAGGGTCACAGAGAGACAGGTGGACTCCCCGTCTTCACTGACGTGTGTGTCCTGTCCTGCAGATGCCGCGAGCTGTGCGTCTCCAGCACCCCACGGCGGGTGTGTGGGCTGTTTCTCAGAGTCTGTTCTTAAGAACCATTCCCTGCAAATCACATCGCATATCATGTGTGACGTGTGTCTTTGGAATAAAGGATCTGAGGGCAAACGCTTCTGTTCTTCCTCTTGATGTTGGTGAATTCCCTTCCCCGGAGGTCGCATCACTCTGCCTTCCTCCTAGCAAAGCACAAGAGTACAGGTTTCCCCGTGGGGTGCTCAGGAAGCTGTTCGGAGACTTTCAGCCTGGGAGGTCAGACGTGGTGTCTCTGAGCGCTTTGAATTTTCACTTCTCTTATGAAGAGTCAGGGTGGCATCGCTCACTTGTGTCAAGGCCACTGGCAATATTTACCTGGGGGTCTAGAGACCAAGACCCCATGCTCTCAGTGCAGGGGCCCGGGTTCAGTCCCTGGCCGGGGAACTAGATCCCACGCACCATAACCAAGACCCGGCATAGCCAAATGAATATTTTTTAAAAATTTATCTGGGAACTCTCAGTTCATATCTTTTGCCCACTGTTTTTATACTCAGCTGCTGAGAATTTTCTCCTACACAAATGCTGGGAGCTCTTTGTACGTGTGGGAAGCCAGGCTTTGTGTTTCAGGGGGTTGCAAATATCATGTGGTTTGTCAACCTTGATCTGGGTTATGGTGGGTTTTTTTCCAGTGTAGTTGGAATTGTCACTTTTCCTTCTGAAGCCTTTGTCTCTGAGTCACTGTAAGGCCATCATAACGAATGGACTCACTTTCCTCTGCTGCCGGAACCTTCGGGGTTTATGTGAAGGCAGGTCCAGTTTTGCAAAAATGAAGTCAAAGTGTTCAATCGCTCAGTCGTGTCTGACTCTTTGCCACCCCACAGACCGCAGCCCACCAGGCTTCTCTGTCCATGGGATTCTCCACACAAGAATCCTAGAGTGGGCAGCCATTCTCTTCTCCAGGAGTTCTCCCCTACCCAGGGATCTCGTCTGGGTCTCTTGCATTGCAGGCCCGTTCTTTACCATCTGAGGCACCAGGGAAGACCCCCTGGCCCATGATCCGTTGTTGTTTGGTCACTAAGTTCTGTCCTTCTCTCTGAGACCCTGTGGGCAGCAGCACACCGGGCTCCTCTGTCCTCCACTGTCTCACAATTTGCTCAAACTCATGTCCGTCGAATCGGTGATGCCATCCAAGCATCTCATCCACTGCCACCCCTTCTCTCCCACCTTCAGTCTTTCCCAGCATCAGGGTCTTTTCCAACGAGTGGGCTCTTTGCATCAGGTGGCCCCAAGTATTGGAGCTTCAGCATCAGTCCTTCTAATGAATATTCAGGGTTTATTTCCTGTAGGAGGGACTGCTTTGATCTCCTTGCAGTCAAAGCGACTCTCAAGAGTCTTCTCCAGCATCACAGTTCAAAAGCATCAGTTCTTCAGCACTCCGCCTTCTTTATGATCCAGCTTTCACATCCGTACTTTCGCCCTTTTCCAAAAGCCTTCCCAACTGTCCCAACACAAGTTATTAAATGGCCCAACGTCCCCCCCACCCCCAGCTGAACCCTAGGCTAAGGGCCCCATGTACTTAGGCCCCATTTCTTGGCTTTTCTCTTTCTGAGTCTGTGTTTGATGCTGTCACTGGAAATTTGACTATTTACATAAATTTCCATAAATTTGCCTATAGGTGAATATTCATCAGCTCTATGACGTGGACACTTATTCCCTTGCCTTTTAAAGTGCTCTTCCGAAGGTTTGTGTACAAGGACGTCTAATCTCCATGCTTGTGAAGGCTCGCCCCAGGGACAACTATCCAATCTGAGTGGGATTTTTTTGCCTTCACTGATTTTGTCAGATCAGCAAAGATTAAAGTGGTTCAGGGATGCTGCGTCTCTGTGAAGCTCTTCTTTGTTGTTCTAAACAGAACGTCTCTATCTGGAGACGCTGCCGGGACGTGGACACAAGGTGCGGTCCGGCCTCCGGAGGGTCCCTGGGAAAGCCCTCGCCCCACGTGGCGCCTCTGCTCAGCCGTCTGGCTGCCCACCCCGGGGGGCTGATGGGAGGTGGAAACTGGGGCGCTGGGTCCTGTTCTCTTCTCTCCCCGCCTTCACTGGCCGTCGGCACACACGGCCTGTCCTCCAGCGGGTGAGTCACTAGACGCTGATTCATCACACAGCAGGCAGCAGAAGGTGCCAGAATGGAGCGCCCGTGAGGATCCGGGCTCGCCCCGCAGCCCAGCTCCAGGGGCCAGTGAGTCAGCGCAGTGGGTACCCAGCAAAGCAGCAGAGGGAGGCGGGGCCCCAGCCGAGGAAGGCAGAGGCTGGCGTCATGTCTGCTCCTCCTCGCTAGGGGAGGCTGGGGTGGGGCGCAGGGGCCTGTCCGTGGTATGCCCTCCATCCCATTGCCTCTCACCTGCACACACCTGCACACAACAGCTAATTCCAAGCAGTCTCAGATAAGCTGCAGGTCAGCAGGCTGACCTGAGAAGCCTCTTTGGCGGCTCCTTCAAGGTTTCAACTCCACTTTGGTGATACAGATGGTAAAGAATCCGCCTGCAATGCAGGAGACCTGAGTTCAATTCCTGTGTCGGGAAGACCCCCAGAGAAGGGCATGGCAACCCACTCCAGTACTCTTGCCTGGAGAATCCCCTGGACCGAGGAGCCTGGAGGGCTACAGTCCGTGGGGTCGCAAAGAGTCGGGCACGACTGAGCGACTAACACCTTCACTGTCACTTTCACTTCGCTGCTTCCGCGGGAGACAGCACCCGACCTGCCCTGGTCCAGGCCTCCCGGCCGGGAGGGAGGGCACAGCGGGGCAGTAACGTCACAGGACCTGGGCTGCAGCCCGGGTCGGGGGGCTGTGGAGGGAGCACCTCCCAACTCCAGAGCCGGCGGCCCCGTGTCTGTGACCCTGCACTGGGGCTGGCAGAAGCACCAGGGCCTCACGTGGGAAGACCAGGGGCTCCGCCTTAGCAGCCCTCCCAACCCCGCCCCCTCCGCAGGAAACTTCCATCTCATCAGATGGCCCCTCAGCCCCAGGCTCCCCCTGGAAGGCATCGAGCTCACGCAGGCCAGTGGACGACTGGACAGGTGAGCGCGGCTGCTCAGCGGCTGACCTGCAATCGGGCTCCGGGCTCCTGTCAATGGAGAGCTGTATCTGGCGAGGTCAGGGGGATCACACGCATTCTCTGCTCATGGGCCCGAGTCCCAGGATTGCTGGGGGGGCGCATGCTGCCCCCTTACCCCGAGCTGGCTCTTATTTCCCAGTCCAGCCCCGGGGAGAGAGGGCCGTGACAGCAGAGACAGCTTCAGCCGCGACTCCAGGAAAAACAATGATTTCCTTCCCAATGTGTCCCTTCCTGGTGTGGGTCAGAAAATAAGGTCGCCAAGATGATGTTGCTGGGCACGTCCTTCACTGCTTCATTTTTGCTTACTGAGCCTCAAGTTATTCCTGGAGGACCTCCTGCCCCCCCAGCCTCCCCCACCCCCAGCACCTTCTCCCATCAGCGGCCCTCGAGGGCCTCTGGAACAGCATGGTCTTTGCCAGCAGCAGCCCCAGCCCACCACCGGGCTGCCCCCGGACCAGAGACCGCGAAGGTGCCCACCCTCCCGCTGCGTCGCCGCCGAGTCCAGCTCCCGGCTCCCACCACTGCCTCCTGCAAACAGCCAGACAGGCTCTCCTCTCGGGGCTCATCTCACCTACATGGGCGCTGGGGTCGTGACTATGTTGACGGTGGCAGGTCCTGATAGAGAAGACGTCAGGACACTCAGAGGAGCTGACGTTTCCTCAGGAAGAGCCAAGAAAGGAGACGCTCCTTTCAAGCCTTCCTGCAGCTCAACGGCTCCAGGCCGGGCTTGCAAATCGAGGAGCTTCAGACATGATGCCCAGAGGAGAAGCTGCTTGGGTGCTAACTTGGGCTCTAGCCATCCGTCCATCAGCACCGGCTAGTCTCAGAAGACTGGTGTGAGTGCCCTGGGTGATGATCCTGTAATTCAGTTGCCGCCCCGGCTCCATGCAAACACCCAGCCCTCAAGGCATTCTGGGTCCAGCAGAGGTGAGAAGGAGACAGCTTCGGAAGGTGTCAGGAGGCTCTGAATTTCGGACACTGGGTCCACCCATGGCAATGCAATAACAGGCAGACTCAAGTAGACTCTTCCAGCCCTCGGTGGCTCTACAAATGCAGGCTTGAGGTCACCTGAACGGTGACTTGCTGGGAGAGAACCACCCGCACTTAGGCCCCAGCTCCTTCCATTCTCCTCCCCAGCACAGGCTCTCACGGGAGCCATCTGCACAAAGGAACCAAATGGCCACAGAAACCACACCAAGGGAGAAGCCAGGGGCAGCGAATAGGCAGTAGATGCTGGAGGTCGTGTGGTCCAGTCAAATCCCAGCTCCAGCGCAGAGGCGGCCACACCCCTGACCCCACAGGACCCACCCTTGGGCCACCCCGAGGGACATCTGAGCCGCCAGGCCTGGGGAGGCACACAGGGCCCTGGACGTGGACGCTGGGGCCGGGGCTGGGAGCACGTAGTAGGGCTGCCAGGACCAGGGGGCTGGCGCTGGGGCAGCTGGCCCGGCCGCCTCTCCTCAGAACCCAGGGTGCAGGGTTCTGGGCCGGCCCTTGAGCTCATGAACTGAGCTGGGCATCGCTGCAGTCGGCTCAGGTGGGAGCAGCCAGGGCAGCTCCAGCAGGCGGCATAGTGTGCCGCCCCCCACCCCCCCACCCCGTGCTCGTGGAGCACCCATCCGGACCGCAGGCAATGGACCGAGGACAGGTTCCAGCGGACACTGCCTGCGGCGGTCTGCAGGCAGCCATCTCCTGGGCACGTGGCTGAAGCCTCACCCCCTCCCGCTGACTGTCCGCTCCACCTGGAACATTGGCCCCGATGTTCACCTGGCTAAGGGCTTCTCCACCTGCCGGTCAGCCCGCTGCTGCAGTGTGTCCATCCAACGCCGGCTGTGGTGTCTGTATGTCCTGCCTCCACAGATGAGAGCCTGGAGATGCCCCCCGCATGCATCCTCAGGGCCGAGCTCCGGGCCTGCACACAGTAGGTGCTGAGTGACTGATCCGTGTGCTCCGAGTACACGTGAGTATCCGGGAGAGGACAGTGCTGCTCACTTTGGAAACGGGCTTCCCAAACACAAGTCGAGATCCGGGCGGAGTCGTTCCTCCACCCCAATGGAGCCGATCCTTCCCGACCTCCAGGGGGTGTGCACTGAATGAGGAGAGGGGTGCACCCCCTCGAGGCGCGCCCACCTGGTTGAGCAGGGGCTCAGGGACCAGGGGACGTCCATCTGGTGATGATTCTTCAAGACTCTCAAACAGGTGTCTCTGCACATTCACTTTCTGCTTCTCGGATCTCCAAGCTGGGCTCCAACACGAAGAACAAGAGACGGACCCAGGACGCCCTGAGTTCCGCCAGGGGCTGCGGAGGCATGTCACGTCCCCTCCAGTCCTGCTCAGACCCCCAGGGACCTCGAGAGGAGGCGGGGGCTCCATTCCACTCTCCACCTCCCCTCCCCCACTCGCCCGCTGCAGCCATCCAGCAGTCAGAGCCAGAAGCAGTTTGTAACAGGGTGTGAATTATTCGGAGCGTGTACAGATAGAGAAGCAGAAAATAGATCCCGATCTGGAAGGATTCTGAAGGTTGATCCTGAGACCAAGCTAATGGTAACTTGTCGTTTAGTCGCTCAGTCGTGTCCAACTTTCTTTCGACCCCGTGGGCTGTAGCCCACCAGGCTCCTCTGTCCATGGGATTCTCCAGGCAAGAATACTGGAGCGGGTCACCATTTCCTTCTCCAGGGGATCTTCCTGACGCAGGGATCAAACCCGCGTCTCTGGCATTGACAGGCAGATTCCCTACCGCTGCATCACCAGGGGAGCCCTAGCAGTGAGCTGGGGGAGCACTGTTGATCAGAAGCACCTGGCCGTCTGGGAGGCACGTCTCGTAAGCTGTGTCCTCAGGTCCAGCCTGTGCTGCTCTGCAGGCCCCCGCCTGATCACACGCTCCAGGAGGACAAAGGTCCTTCCAACACTCTCACCTCCCGGCTCCGAGCCTCGCGTCAGAGCCGCACGTCACAGGCGCCCAGGAGATCGCCTTGGAATGGGTCAAATAGGACTTCCAGCTCGCTGTCCTGAGCCCCCACACACGTACCCCCAGACCCCAGACTGGGTCCCCGACCCCTCCCCCGCACCCCCATGCGGCCCAGTCCTGACCTCACCCGTGTGCCTCCGGCGAGTCGTCCCGGCAGCGGGATGGAGCCCCTGGAAAGCGCGACCCCGTCGCTGCACAGCCACCCCGACCCACCGCCCGTTCCAGCTGAGCCGCTACAGCTCCTGTTTGCCCCGAGAGGGGGCACCGCCTGTGGGAACTGAGAGCAGAGCTGTGGTGCGGGCACTGAAGCCCCGGGCAGCAGGAGACACGGCTGTGCCCAGGACCCGAAGCAGAGGGTCAGGTCACCCCAGCCTGGCCAGGTTCGCTGGGCCCAGGCAAGGCCGTGGCTCTCTCAGCCTCACTCCTTTTCTGAGCTCCAAGATGCCAGGCTCTTCCGTTCTGACGTTCTGGGGTTCCATCCGTGGCCACCTGCTTCGTGCGCCCAGAGCTGTGGACGGCCGGCCCTGATTCAAGTCTTTACTGCAGGATCGTGGGGACCAGGAAGGGTTCCAGTGGGGGAAAGGGTCACATCGGGTGTGCAGAAGGGAACCAAGACCCAGGGCTAGGATGGGGAGAGGAGAAAGGGGTGTGGACCTGAAGGAGGCAGCTGAGAGCCACGGCTGGCAGGCCACAGGCCCAGGGAGTCGGGCGGGGGCCGGGCCGGCTGCCTCGGGGCTCAGGACCCTCCTCCCTTCTGAGTGTGGAAGGACAGGACTGCTTCAGCCTACAGAGGCGGGGCCACCGGGGGGGCGGGGCGTGGGTGTCAGCTGGTGTCAGGAGAGCGTTCCCAGTGCCGAGCTTCCCGGAGCTGGCAGCATGCAAGCCGAGGCCGGGTATCAGGGAGACGTGTGTAAAGGCGGTGATCTCTGCCTCCCTCCCAGCCCCCGAGGGTGTAAGTCTGAGTCACCAGCAGCCTCACCACTGGGTTTATTAGGGGGAACCTGCAGGCTGCAGTGCCCGTCTGGGTGGCGCTGGTCCTCCTCCGAGAGGCGCAGCCACACCCTGCGACCATCTGCTTGTGTACAGGGCCAGACTGTTTTTCTACAACATCAGCGTCGCGGCTCCAGGCGGCCCTGCCCGGCTCCCCACAGCCAGAGCACACCCCCCCCGAGATGACCTTTCAGCCTGGTCTCAAAGTCAGCGGAATAGGATTGTATCGACTGAGATGCTGGGCTTGTCGATTTGCGATGCGGGAAGAAGTACGCACTTTCCTGTCGCTCCCCTCAGTCATAAAATGGATTGCGTGTATAAAAGGGTGACATAAAACACTGGCCACGGCGAGCTCCGCGAACCGCTGACTTTATAAATCAGGGAGATGAGCTACACTGGAGCCTGGTCTCCTTTCGGGATGTAAATGGTTGAGCTCTAAATTGGCAGGGAAATCGGCCCAGATGTCCCGAAGGCTGCCAGAGGACAGAGCCTGGGGAAGGGAGTTGGGTTTTCCCAAAGGCACCTGCCTACATGGGGTCTTCAAAAGGCAGAGGAGACAGCCCCCTGTGGCTGAGCCCCAGGGACTGGGAAGCACTGGCCTTTCCAGCTTCGAGGAAGCTACCCACCTCCTGGACGATTGTTTCTAGGAACGGGCCCCCTCGTGTGAAGCGACCGTGCCTCTAACCCGAGGACAGACCAGTGTGTGTTTGTGTCCAGTCGTGTCTGACTCTGCACGACCCCACGAACTGCAGCCCACCCGGCTCCTCTGTCCACAGGATTTCCCAGGCAAGAAGACTGGAGTCGGTTGCCCTTCCCTCCTCCACGGCATCATCCTGGCCGATGGACTGAATTGATCTTTCTAACACTTTACAAGGAAGAGCAGTGGCCTACGGGCCCAGGTTTCCCCTGCCTTCTCTCCCTTCCTTGCCACAGGGAGCCAGGATCACCTCCCTCCGTTCGCGAGCCTCTGGGTCTTCTCAGGAGGGGAAGGTGCGCCCACGCTCTGTGGCTGTCCCTGCCCTCGGTCAGTCCGAGGCCCCAGCCCCAGTGCAGGGGATGCTTTGAGATGTAGTTCCCTGGGTTCTGGGGAAGCAGGAAACGGGGGTGACGGGAACCAGTCCTTGCCACGGCGGCTGAAATAAAGTCGGATCCAGGACCACACTTGGAAGACGCTGCTGTGGCTTCAGAAAGCCGCTGGGCCCCTGTCTGTACCACCATGGTGGAAAGGCCCACCCAGGCTGGCAGGGCTGTGAGGGTCAGACCCCAACCCCGGCCAGAGCCAAGCTCAGCCACCGTGTGCATGTGTGTGTGTGTGCGCACATGTGGGTTCATGTGCGTGCACGTGTGTTCATGTATGTTCTTACATGTGTTCATGTGTGTTCATGTGTGTGCGTGTGTGTTCGTGTGCGTGTGTGCGTGTTCATGGGTGTTCGTGTGCGCACACATGTGTGTT
This sequence comes from Odocoileus virginianus, assembly GCF_023699985.2. NCBI lineage: Eukaryota > Metazoa > Chordata > Mammalia > Artiodactyla > Cervidae > Odocoileus > Odocoileus virginianus. The sequence goes on from NC_069675.1 coordinate 100,662,445, forward strand.
CACGTGTATGTGTGCATTCGTGTGTGCACATGTGCTTTCATGTGTGTGCACGTGTGTTGATTGTGTGTGCGTGTGTTCGTGTGTGCACGTGTATGTGTGTGCGCGCATGTGTTAATTGTGTTCGTGTGTGCACGTGTGTTCTTACATGTGTTCATATGTGTGCATGTGTGTTTGTGTGCACGCACGTGTGTGCATGTGTGTTCGTGTGTGCGCACATGTGAGTTCACATGTATGCGCGCGTTTGTGTGTTTGTGTGTATGTGTGTGCATGTGTGTGTTAATTGTGTGCACGTGTGTGTTTGTGTGTGTTCATGTGTGTGTGTCACTAGGCAGTCCGTCTTCAAGCATGCCACAAGCCCCCACGGATGGCTTTAGCAGACCACCCGCCTCCACCCTTCATCCCCAAAGGAGGGGCTGGGAGTGACTGGCTCCAATGCAGCACTCACACTCCGGGTGAGCAGTCAAAGGTGACCCCTCTAGAGAGGACTTGGGCTTTCTTAAGGACACCAGGCAGCCGGCCTGGGGCCAAGCCCACAGTGGACTGTCGGCCAGCAGAACACAATGTCCTCGGACCCCGGCTGAGGCCCTCCCTCGGCCAGCGCCCTCCACCCCTGAGCCAGATGCCTCCGTGTCCCCCCGGGTGCAGGCGAGCTCACTGACGTGCTCCAGGCTCCCATCCGAGGGTGCCCCCTGCCAAGGGGCTGGATCTCCCTGGGCAGCAGGTAGCCCCAGGCACGGTGAGCAGGGACTGGGCCACACCAGGTCCTCAAGGAGGCGGGTCCAGGGCCGACGGGGCAAGGCTGTGAAACAGGCAGCCTGAGACCACCGCCCTGGTCTCCACCGCAGAAAATGGAAGTTCAGCAGCTCCTAAAATCCCCACGAAAGGAGCTCCGGTGGGAGCCAGAGCTAGGGGCGCCCCCCGCCCGGCCTGGCAGACAAGCTGGGGAGGAGCTCGCCCCACGGCCCCGTAGCTGGAGCGCAGGCCAGCGGGTTCCGGCTGTTTGTCCAGGACCCACACCAGGGGAAGGAGGGACCAGCTGGAGAGGGCCCGGAGCACAGGCCCGGGAGGCGGCAGGAAGCCGGGCCCTGCTGGGAGGCTGCGGCCCCGGGAAGAGCCGGAGAGCCGAACCGGAGAGGCCTGGTGGGGCGAAGGGGCCGGGCCCCGCTCCAGGGGAAAAGGCGCCCTCTGCCTCGCTCACCTCCGCCTGGCGGTGCTAACGCCGCCATCGGCAGCCTGTCTCCCCATCTCCAAGCATCTGGCCTTATTATCTAGCTGCTTAACGACGGCAGGAGAAGCGGGAACTCATCTCCATGTTAACACGTAATTTATTCCACATCCATAATTAGGTTTTGCAGCCAGTAATGAAGGAGCCCCGTGCTTCCAGCTTATCAGCACTGGTGGTCAGCCTTGTCAGGCCCTAATGAAGCTCAGACCCCACCGAGCCTCTGCCAGGGGGGTTGTTCAGGGCCCAGGGGTGCCTTTCCCAGACCGAGCTGGAGCTGGGGTGATGGGGGTCAGGTGGTGACTCTCTGGGGGACAGAATGACAGCCTCCCCCCACAGAGACCCACGTCGTGACTCCCAGGGCCTGTGACTAGGTAACCCGCGTATGAACTCAGGGCTGAGGGGTGGGCTTTGAGATGGAGGTGATGCTGGATGATGCTCGTGGGCCCAGTGTCATCGCCAGGGTTCCTGCTGCAGGGGGACAGAAGTCAGAGTGGAGAGAAGGCGTGAGGACAGAGGCCACGGCCGAGGAAGGAACATGCTACCAGCCCAGAGATGGGGAAAGGGCCAGAGCTGAGGACCGCAGGCACCTCCAGAGTTGGGGGGGTCGAGCAGCGGACTATTCCCAAGAGCCTCCTGGATTTAGGGCTCACGCGTCCCGTGACTGAAGCACTGAGTTTGCACAGATTGTTACGCCAGCTCCGGCCAGCTCGTGCAGCCCCCTGAGGCCCGTCCCTGCTGCCCACGTAGGTCCAGGGGCTGTTGCAGAGAGAGATGGACCGTGAGGGGTGGAGGAGGGAAGGGGGGCTCTGTCCAGAGGCACAGAAACACCCCCGGCCCGGACACCCCTCTGACTGCTCCCCAGGAAGGTACGCCCGGTGGACCTGCCGGAGCCACAGCTGCTCCCGCACCTGGTGGGGAGCAGGCGCTTCCAGAGAGAAAGGCGGTGGGCCCTGGGGAGGGCAAGGGAGGTGGGCAAGGGGGACCCCGGGGGGCCTGGGTGCCGGGGTCGCTCGTCCTCCTACCCACCCTATGCTGCATCACCCCTGGATGCCCACGCGAGGACCGCTGCGCGAGGACCCCCAGTGCAGGGGTCGGGGTGGGGAGGGAGGACCCAGCCCCTCCCACGGGGCCCAGAGCCCCTCCCCCCGGGTCGCAGCGCCCTGGCGGGCAGCTGGCTTCCTCCACGCCACCCTGCTAAGGTCCGCAAGGGCTGGAGCCACGGCCACCCCTCCACGGCGGTGTCCCCAGACCCCAGGACAGGCCTGGCACAGACGGAGAAACAGGGGTGCCTGTGGGGGGTGGAGATGGGGGGCAGGGTTGAGGGAAGGAGAGACAACGAGGAGGAGAAAGAGATGGGGGGGGAGAAAGAGGAAAAAGAGGAGAAAGAGGTGACTGGCCCCCCAGCCCAGGTGGTTGCAGAGAAGGCGGCCCCTGACCCCCCACCCGGCCCCCAAGGAGCCCCTGGAAAGCTCGGATGGCCTTTCAGTCCTGAGCCTTCGAGGACAGATCGCCGGAGCTGATGGACTTGTTCTTGAACTCCAGCAACTGCTGGGGCCTGAGCTCCTGAAGGGGAGGGAGCCTCGGGCGTCTGAGGGCCCTGCCCCAGCTGAGAGCCGCCAGCAGACAGATCGGACCCAAGCAAGCGGGACCAGGAAGCCAGAAGTCGCTGGAAATCACCCACTAATCCCTGTTCTAACCCCGTGATCTAATTTCCCGCAGGCCTGGGCTAAAAGACACCTGGGGGGTTAGCGACAAATTTAGACCGCATGCGAAAGTGCTGAGTCACGCTCGCCTGTTTGGAAAACAGAGAGTGCTAATTAAGTTACTGCCTGGGAGGAAGAGGCTGCCGCACAGGAGTGGAAAAAACCCGCCATCACCGGCAGAAAGCGGCTCCCCGGGGACCGCGAATCAGCCCAGGCGGTGTGACCCCCATGGCCAGCCCCCACCTTCCCCAGACCTGGCAGAACTCTCCGAAGGGGGCTGGGATCACAGGGCGGCCCCTCTCGATACAGACTGTGAGACCCCCAGCAGGGAGGAGCCTGGGTCCCCCACCCCCAGGGGAAGAGGAAGACGGAGGAGAAAACTCAGGGGGCCCGGCGAGTCCTGGGGGGCCCGGGGGGCACAGAACTGGGGTTTCCAGCACCGCCCCTCCTCCTGCGGCCACCCCGCCCTCCTCCCCCTGAGCCCACATAGGGAGCGTCTCTGAGCCAGGAGGCAGCTCCCTGCCAGGGGCACCCTTGGGCAGGTCTGACTCTCAGAGCTTTCAGCCTGGCCTCGCTGTGGCCTGGGGGGCGGGGGCAGCCGGCTGAGCCACACCGTGGTGGGTGCGTTGGCGGACACTGGTGTCCAGTGGAGGAAGTGAATTCACAGGTGAGGCCAGGTTGCAGGAGGCAGGCAGGGATGGTTACAGTCCAGATCTGAGCAAAGGAGACGGCGTCGACTCCCTTAGCAAATTCTTGCGGGCACTCATCTGGGACAGACTGCTGGGGAGATGAGCTCAGAAGGAACCGAGCCCCTCTATCTGGAACAGAGATGGTGACCCTGGGTGGGGCCCCTCCTCCCAGAGCCCTGTCCAGCAGGGGAACCTAGAACAGCCACACGGCAGATAGGAAGAGTCGGTGACGCTGGGTCTCTGCTCCCTCGACCCACCTGGTCTTCCAGGCCTCACCTCCCACCCCGGTCTCATCAGCACAGCACCCAGGGGCTTGGAGAGGGAATGATCCACCCAGAGCCCTGCCTCCAGCCCGGTCCCATGGGCCCTGTCTGCCAGGCCTCCTCTGGATGAGGGGAGATGCCCTCCACTACCTCCCAGGGGGGGGCCTGGCAAGCCACAGCATCATGGGACTTGAGAGCCCTTCTGTGCCTGGAAGGGTCCCCACACAGCCAGCTCCCAGGAGGGGAATCAGGAGGGGCACACCTCATGCGATCCCTGGGGGGCTGTGCTGGAGCCTGGAGCCCAGGATTCTGCCCAGACCTTGTGCCTGGGGCTCCCCTGGTCCTGCCAGCGATGGGGTTCAGGCAGGAAGACACCCCCACCTCAAAGACTTCACTTTGGTGGTGTCTGGAACCCTTCCCCAGGGGACAGGCCCTCTCCTTCAGCTTGGGAGGATCATCCCAGGACTTTTGCTGACTTCACAGACAGGTGCAGATGACCAGCATGGAATCCCCTGCTGAGGACGGGTGTGTTTGCAGAGAGGAGGCAGGAAGGACCATCAGGATGCTGGGTGCACAGACCCTCAGCCCCTGCTGCCTGCCCCTGACCACCTCCCAGCCTCAGCCCCTCATACTCTCCTCCCCACGCTCCAGCCATTCTCACCCCCAATGTCATGCTCTGACTGCTGGGCCTTTGTTCTGGCAACTGCAGGGAGAGCCTCTCCATTAGGACTATGCTTGGGCAACCCAGGGATGGTTTGGCAGCTCGGCTACAAGGACCCAGACCTTTCCACATCCCGTCTGCCTTCCCTAGGGGGTGGCCTTTGTCTTCATGGCCCAAAATGGCAGCCTGAGCTCAAGCCATCACATCTCTGTTCTAGTCAACAGGATGGAGGATGGGACAAAGGAGTCATAAAGAAGTCACAGGGTACTTACCAAACTGCCTTTTAGGGACTGTCTCTAGAGGCGACATAGGACACATTCGTTTGTCCCAGTGGTGGTTACTTAGTCACGTGACTATCTGTCATGTAGGGGAGGCCGGGAAATGTTTTCCCCACTGAGGACTGAGGTGCTTGGTCTGCCAGGCTTTGCCATCAAAGCTGCTGCAGGCGGAGGAGGAGCGTGCAGGGACGCAGCCCGAGGCGGCCAGACCTGGTCCAGCAGCGCCTTGAAGGATGCAGTGTGCAGGGACGCAGCCCGAGGTGGCCAGACCTGGTCCAGCAGTGCCTTGAAGGATGCAGTGTGCAGGGACGCAGCCCGAGGTGGCCAGACCTGGTCCAGCAGTGCCTTGAAGGATGCAGCGTGCAGGGACGCAGCCCGAGGTGGCCAGACCTGGTCCAGCAGCGCCTTGAAGGATGCAGCGTGCAGGGACGCAGCCCGAGGCGGCCAGACCTGGTCCAGCAGTGCCTTGAAGTCTCATTGTCTCAAGATGGCAGGATGCTGTAAATTCTATCCCGTAGTAGATCTGTGTCTGCTTTGCTAGTAAAGCATGTTTCCACCTCCTTCCCTGCAGGTCCCTGACTGAAATGGACTTTGTGGGATGATAAACAATGTTCCCCTGCTCACACAGGCCCAGCACCGTGGGATCAGGCCCCAGTCCAAGGAGTGCAGCTTGGGTCACTGGCAATGGCCCCTCTGGCTCTGAGGCAATGAGGGCGCTGAAAGGTGTGGCAGTAAGGATGAAACGCAGAGTGTGAGTGTGTGTGAATGTGTGTGTGCATGCGTGCGTGTGTGCGCTCATGTGTGTGCACGTGTGCATGTGCGTGTGTGTGTGTTCCTAGATTCTCTTAACAATGGCCATACCATGTATTTTATATTCAAGTGTAGCATCTCATTTTGAGCTTCCCAAGTGGCACAGTTGGTAAAGAATCTGCCTTCCAATGCAGGAGACACAAGAGACGTGGGTTTCATCCCTGGGTTGGGAAGATCCCCTGGAGGAGGATCTGGCCACCCTTTCCATTATTCTTGCTTGGAGAATCCCATGGACAGAGGAACCTGGCAGGCTACAGTCCATGGGCTGTAAAGAGTCGGACACAATTGATTACACACACACACACACACACACACACGCACACATATCATTTTGCAGCTGCGTTTTCACTCTCATGGGTGTGTTAGACTCCATCGTCTCCTGGAGGAAAGGCAGTCTTTTGCAGAAGAGAAGTCGGAGGACCAGAGAGCCATGTCTTGCCTCCTGTCCCTCTGCTGGTGCTTGGCGATGTTGAGTTTAGGTCCCAGGTTTCACCTGGAGCACAGAGTCTCCTCACCAGGAGCTCTGAGGACTGTGCTGTCCTGCAGACACCCTCTCCACGTCTGTAAAGCTGAGCTCCGCTGGGGCTGGCATCCGGCCTCAGCCAAGGCCCCACACACAGAGCCCAGAAGCTGGAAGGGGACGAAGGGAGATGCCACAGGCAGTTACAGCTGCAAAGACCCTGTTTCCAGATGAGGTCACGTTCTGGTCCTGGGGTGAGGACGCCACATGGGGAGTTGGGGGACGTGACCCAACCCCTACCAAGCAGCCTCCTGTCCTGGGCCCCACCTTACACTCGTGCCTCCTGCTCCGTCCATCCCAAACCACCCTCCAGCTATCCCATGGACACTCCCTGGCCTCCCACGAAGGTGCTCAGGGTCCACCTCGCCCCTCAGCATCACCCCCCACTGGGCACAGCCTTGTGCACCCAGAGGGCATCAGATGAAGCTCATGAATGGACTGGCATGTGCAGGGGCGTTTTTCACTCCACCAGATCCAGCCCGAGCTCCTACAAAAGCCTCTTCAGTCCAACCAAGGGGAAGACCCTGTCTGGTGATCAAGGAGTCCAGGGAGGCCCACAACTCGAGGTGCGGAGGTGGTTGCCCTTGCTTCCCACTGCCAGGCAGGCCCCAGTGAGCTGGCATGGAGGCGTGCTGACAGCAGACAGTTCACCCTGGACTGGGTCTCTCAGGAGCCCCCCAGCCCCGCCCACACAGGGAGCCCCGAGATGAAGTGTGCTGGGTGTCTCCCTGGAAACAAACTCACTTGTGTTTCCAGCCCAAATTGCCACATCAGCTCCCTGGCTCCCCAAGGTCACTCACGGGGAAGCCAGCCTTCCTGCTACCAGGCTGGGAGGCAGCCAGCGGCAAAAACATGTCTGCAGGAGGCAGCGTGCTGGGGCCTCAGGCAGCAAGGGCGGATGGGAGCTGGAGCCCAGGCTGATGCAGCTTCCTGTCCCAGGGGCAGGGCAGTTTCCAGGGCCACGGAGGGCCGGCAGTGTGGCTTATCCACGTCAGGTCCCCAGCCTCCAACCAGGGCCCAGAGGGCGATCCTGGAGGCGCTGGGCAGGGGCCTCTGCCTACCCCTGGGCCCCGTGACCAACCAGCGTGTCCCCGAGCCACAGGCTGGCCCAGAGGCCTCTGTCCTCTCTGGAGCCTCCCTGGTTCCAGGCTGAGCGTTGCTCCCTGCCTACCTCCCCTCCCGCCACACCCCCTCCAGCTGAGGGGACTCGGGATGTGGACTGGCTGAGGTCTGCTGGGCGCCCACTGTAAGCCGGACCCCTCCGGGGCCCACCCACCCCATCCAGCCCAGCGTTCCCCCTGAGTGCAGACCCTCCGCTCAGCTGCCCACTGCAGTCTGCGCTTCGCAGGGTCTCTGTCCCCAAAGCCCTCCAGCCACCACACTCGCCCCACTGCTTGGCCCACCGTCCCAGGTGGTGCTGGGTAGAGACTCCTCTCCCCATCACTGATCCCAGCCAATGTGAAGTGGTGTCCACTTTGTTCCCAAAGCAGTCTCCAAATCCATGCGGGTCCGCCCTAATTCCACCTACACTCCTGGACCTGAGCCGATGCGGCCGGGGGTCCCCCACTGCCTCCCTCTGCTCCCTGCCCTCCACTCCTGACAGCAGGCTGTACCCGCCCCCACCTTCTTTAGCACACCCGATGCACCCAGGCCCTGTCCGGCGCCCCGATGTCCCTCGGCCCTGCCCGGCGCCCCGATGTCCCTCGGCCCTGCCCGGCGTCCAGACGCCCCTCGGCCCGGCCCTGCCTGGCGCCCCGACGCCCCTCGGCTGGGCCCGACATCCTCCTGCCCACCAGCTTTGTCGATCAGAGCGCCCTCCTGGGGGCGGTGGGGGGGACTCCTCCTCCTGGAATGCCCTCCCCTGGTGGATCTCTGTCCTCAGATTCAGAGGAGCCGTCTGCTGTCATCAGATCCCAGCCTGACGTCCCTCCTGGGAGGCCACACACCGCCCGCCCCCACCCCATACACTCTGACTGTCTGCTTCTCCACCAGAGGCTCCTACCGTGATCTTCTCCGATTCTTCATCTACCTGGGAGGAGGCCGAGCCTGGGCCTCCGCGGGGCCTCCTGCTGCAGACTCCGCATATCCCAGGGCCCCCGGCAGGCAGGCCATGCCATCGCCTGCTCCCCGGATTCACGCTCTGCGTCCGTCTCGTGAATCCCAGGCCGGCGCTTTGCTCCCTCAGGGGTCAGAGGTGCTAGAAACACACAAAAAGAGAGAGGTTTAACAGCGGGCCTCCCAGACCCTGGCCCCCAGCTCTGGGCAGCCCCTTCCTGACCCTCTGAGATGCCCCAGGCATCAGGCCAGCTCCTGGGAGGCACACCCGATGGGTGTCAGGGCTGGTGACTGTCCTGGGCTGCCAGGACCTGTCCCCACAGCGGGCAACTGAAGACCGCAACGCTGTGTCCTCTCCAGCCCGGGGCCCCCTAGTCCAGGACCACTACAGGCGGGGCCCCCAAGCCCAGGACCATGGCGGGCGGGGCCGCGCTTCCCTGGGGGCTCCCCAGAAGGATCCTTCCAGTTGCGGGCACCCTGGGTCCCCTGGCTGGAGGCTCCGTCCTCGCACACCCACCTGTCCCCCGGCCTCCTGTTCCAAGGGCGCTTGTCACGGGGCTTGGTCCCACCTGATGACAGGACCTCAGCCGGAGGCCCTTCACTCAGTGACGGCTGCAGACCCTGTGAGCAAGGCCATGGGCAGGGCCCAGGCAGGGCGAGCACAGCTTTGGGGCTACACCCCCCTACCACAGTGTGCTTCTCCTTCCCATTTTTAGCGCCTCCGCCAGGCCCCGCGCCCTGCCCGGTCGTCCCTGCGTCCTCTGGGTCTGGCGCAGGGAGGCATCCTGTAAACACTGGCACTGTGCTCCGGGCCAGCCCAGGCCGGGTGACGACAGAGCAGGGGACCTTTCTGGGCCCCCCACCCCAGGCTGGCGAAAGTCAGCGTGGATGTTTACAGGCGGGACGCACCTCCCCACTGCAGTGCCCACTCATCTCAAGGCAGCCTGCAGACCACTTGGGCGGCTGGGCGCTATCTCCCTGGGCCCTCCAGGACAGCCTGCGGCTGCCGCCTGGGCCCCCACTGAGGAGATCGCCCGCAGACCTTGGAGCAGGGATGACCCAGTGCCCAGAGGTGACGCGGGCGGGCAGGGCTCCCTGCCCAGGCCGGAGGCTCATTAAGGCGGCTCGGGAAGCAGCCAGGGGGTGAGTTCACAGCCACGAGAGGGGTGCACGCTTGGATCAGATTTATCTTTATTTTACAGAAGTTCACAACTGAGGAGGAGGTGAATGTGTGACCCACTTCTGCGGCTGATGGGCACAGCATTGGCAGAAATGCTATGGCAACCAGATGCACAGGCTTAATTACATCAGCCCAGGGCGCTCTCTCACGAAGATCCATAGGGAGCAGACACCGTCACCTCTGCCTCCATCGGGGAGAAGGAGACACCGGCTCTGGGGATGAGAGGAGCCCATCCACACCACCCTCCAGGCCAGCTGCACCTCCAGGCCTGAGACCTGCCCGGGGCCTGGGATGGACGGGGCCATGAATCAGAGCTGTGGACTCCCCCCGCTTCCCGGGCCCCGCGCCAGCTGGTCCTCTGGCCGCATGACAGCCGCCCGGGCTGGCTGGGCTGGCCTCACGTCTCCCGTGTGCACCTGCCACCTGGCCCCGGACCGGGCACGGAGCAGCTCTGCCAGTGGGGAGGGGGCCTGGCATCCAGGGCAGGCCTGGGAGGGGCAGGCGGAAGGGGGGTGGGTCGTGGGGAGAGCCCACATCTCAGGAGTCATCCGGCATCAGCACACGCCCATGGGTGGGCAGAGAAGGTGGGGGGACCCCCCAGACCCCCGCATTCAACACCCTCTCCCGCTCCCTCAGATGGCAGGTTTGGAGTTCCCAAACCTATCCTCCAAGACTTGTCCAACAGACAGCCTCAAGAGGGACCACGGGTCGGGATCCCAGCGCCTGGATCAACCAGGAGAGCTGGACAGCCTCTGTCGCTGAATAAAGGAAGGTGTAGGGCCCACGTGCTTGCGTGGCCATGCGGTCAGCCCCAAGCCCTGGCCACACATGAGGCAGGCTGGCCAAGCCGCCCCGTGGGCACAGGCTGGCCCCGGAAGGTCCTGCTCCAGAAACTGAATGCTCAGCCAGAAATTTCCACACCCCCTCCTGCTCAGAGCTCACTGGTCAGAAGCTGTCACATGGCCTCACCACCCACAGAGACCCAGGAAGTGCCAACCACGGAGCCAGGGGAGTGGAGACCTGTGGGGAGTCGTGGTGATGACACCACGGCAGCCAGCAGAAACGTCCCCATAACCGCCTCTGCCCCCCAGGCCTGCAGCCCCGGAGCCGGGACCCCGAGGGCAGCGACCCCTACCCTGCAAGCACCAGGCTGGGGTCTCAGCGTTTGCTTATTTAGCTAATCCCTCCGCGCGGGGCTGCTGGAGGGCGCAGCCCCAGGGGAGTGCCACCCGTGGCGGGGATGTCAGGAGACCCCCGGCTCAATCCCAGCCCCTCCGCCTACCAGCTGGAGGCAGGCAGGCCCACCCGCAGCCCGAGCCTCTTCTCAGCCTCTGAATGCAGGACAGCAAGGCCCTGCCTCCCGGCACTGCTGAGCGGCTCCTGAGGCACGAGGGATGTGGCGTTTCCGGCTCCCGGCTAAACACCTGGAAGAGAAGCAGTGACATTCACGGGACGACTCTGCTAACTGCCCAGGAAAGCGTGTCCTGAACCGACTTCACTTCTAGCACGCTGCTTAGGTGTGGAGGCGGGAAAGGCTGGGCTGGGGGGCTCTCGTACACATGTGCACACACACACACACACACACGTGTGCACATGCCCGTGAGGAGGGCCTGGGGAAGGCTGGGGTGGGGGGTCTCATACATGTATATGCATGCACGCACACACACACGTGCACATGCCCGTGAGGAGGGCCTGGGGAAGGCTGGGGTAGAGGAGTCTCATGCACGTGTGTGCCCACACACACACACGTGTGCACATGCCCATGAGGAGGGCCCAGGGAGGGGCCAGTGTGCTGGCTCACACGGCACAGACGTGCACACGCAGAGTGGAGGGTACAGGGAGCAGGGCTTCGAGTGAGGTCTGCGGGCCGGCGGCTGGCCGGGGGACGGAGGGTGGACGGCTGTGTGGACCAGCGGCTGGCCAGGAGACGGAAGGTGGACAGCTGCGTGGACCGGCGGCTGGCCAGGAGACGGAAGGCGGACGGCTGCGTGGACCGGCGGCTGGCCAGGGGACGGAAGGCGGACGGCTGCGTGGACCGGCGGCTGGCCAGGGGACGGAAGGCGGACGGCTGCGTGGACCGGCGGCTGGCCAGGGGACGGAAGGCGGACGGCTGCGTGGACCGGCGGCTGGCCAGGGGACGGAAGGCGGACGGCTGCGTGGACCGGCGGCTGGCCAGGGGACGGAAGGCGGACGGCTGCGTGGACCGGCGGCTGGCCAGGGGACGGAAGGCGGACGGCTGCGTGGACCGGCGGCTGGCCAGGGGACGGAAGGCGGACGGCTGCGTGGACCGGCGGCTGGCCAGGGGACGGAAGGTGGACGGCTGCGTGGACCGGCGGCTGGCCAGGGGACGGAAGGTGGACGGCTGCGAGTGGCCGGGACTGCAATGGCTGCACTTCAGCGTCGTTAACGACAGCTTCTTCCAGGCTGAGCTTGTACTTTCCTTGATGGTTGGAGAAATCTCCAGACAGGAGACACCCTGGGATGGGAGGGTCCTGTCCACGGAGAGGAGGCTCAGAGGGATCCCAGAGCAGCGTTTCCCAAATAAGTGAAGAGATGGGACCAGCTCAAGGTCTCTAACTCTGCAGAAGAGCAAGGATTCAGCTGGGGAGAAGACGGGCTTGTTCCAAAAGTAGGTGCCTCCTCCCCCTCCTCCAGCCCCCAGGGGTCCTGACTAGGAGAGTCTGGGGGGCCCAGAACCCCAACAGCCTCCCCAGGAGATCCTGATGCAGGCAGCTCCCAGCTGAACATAGATTTCTCTTCAATGTCCAGGCCAAACATCGAATCTGCTGTTTCCATGAAGGGGACTGGGTTCCCTTGCAGGCTATAGTCAACTCCACCACCCAGAGCTAAACTGGCCGTCCCACCCCTCCATCTACAAGAAGAACTGGCCCAAGTAACTGGCAGGAGGAACAGTTCAGTCTTAACTCATTTCCCGAGACTTCATAACACACCGACCAAGAAAGTTTGCTGTGATAGATCCTTCACTAAAGGTTCAGTGAGGTGGGGACCAGACGTTGACACTGAGCTACATCACAGAAGGCTGACTGCAGCGACTTCTCCAAATCCAGATTCTTTGTCTCTCCCACGTATGTGTGTTCAGTCGCTCGGTCGTGCCCGAGTCTTTGCAGCCCCATAGACTATAACCCGCCAGGCTCTTATGTCCATGGGATTTTCCAGGCAAGAAGGCTGGAGTGGGGTGCCCTTTCCTCCTCCAGGGAATCTTCCTGACCCAGGGATCGAACCCCCGTCTCCTGTGTCTCCTACATTGCAGGAAGGTCCTTTTCCCTAGCGCCACCTGAGGTCTGCCATCCGTACCCTACAGTGACGTCAGGGACCCACTCAGCCTCTTGGTCACAAAGTGACTGCCACAGCCCCAGACCTCATTCACATTTTAGGCTGGAGGAAAGGAGAAGAGTAAAGGTAAAAGGGATGTGTCTGAATCAGCCTCTTACAATCAAGAAAATAGTGAGAGTTCCAGGAGCCCCACCTGCCAGATGAGTTTACATAGGTAGCGTGTCTCAAGGGCCAGCCTGGCCTCTGGGACGTGTGGCTGGGAACATCTACAGCTAAGCATGCGGTTGTGCCAAACAAACGGTTTCTAAGGAGGGAGGGGAGGGGGGTGCTGAGGAGGCAAGCTGCAGTGCTGGCTCCATCCTCACGAGACAGACCCGGACATGAGCCAGGAGGGCTGGCGGGGAGGCGTCCAACCCTGGTGAAGTGGTTCGGGGCATGGAGCACGCACTGTGGAGTTGTTAAGGAATCCCGACTCCAGGCAGCTCCTTCCCTTGCTGGCTGTTGTAGGAGGTCCTGGTGGTCTCGGGACAGGCCCTCGGGGACGGGGTCCTGCATGCAGCTGTGGCTGCATCATCCTGCCCACATCACAGCCCGCGCTTCTTTACCTGTTGGCCAAGACGCCATGCGTCTCCCACCCCCTCCCTGGATGGGGCTTCCCTGTCTGTCTGGGAAAGCATTGGTCTCCTCATCCCTTGAAAATTTCCAGGTGCCAGCAGGCACCTGGGAGGAGGACGCTGGCTTTGAGAGGCGGGCAGGAGCCTTGAGAAGCGTGGCATCTGCCTCGGGCCGGGCGCTCCCTGGGCGGCCCAGCATCTGCCCGACCACCTGCCTCCGCACCTCCCTCTGGCGGCCTGGCCGTCACTGGGGCGGCTCCCACAGCCCCAGACCCTGGACACAGCCCGGAATGTGCCTCCTGGGGCAGCAGTGGCATAGAGAGCCGCCTCAGGCCTCTCGGAGCAAGTGCTAGAAGCTCCTGTGGCATCTGATCTCAGCTCGCACCTTCAGGGAAGCAACCTTCAAGACATGACTCCCTGAGAGGATTGGAGCTCGGCTCCTGCTTAGAGCCCAGTCCCGGATTCGAGGCGGAGGGTGGGGGCTTGGCTCTTCCTTGAGCGTGTGCCCGGTCATGTCTGACTCTACGCCACCCCTTGGACTGCAGCCCCCAGCCTCCTCTGTCCATGGGATTCTCCAGGCAAGAACACTGGAGCGGATAGCCGCTTCCTCCTGCAGGGGACTTCCCCGACCCAGGGATCGAGCCAGTCTCCTGCATTGGCAGGCGGGTTCTTTACCACTGAGCCACCAAGTTGGAGATGTGTTCCCTCCCTCCCTCCCACCCCCCTTCCCACCTTTCCCTCTTTCTCTCTTTGTCTACAAGAGGCCTCATGAAATAGCACGAGTAACAGCTGCTTCAGAAGCACAAACCCATGCCAGGCCGTGCTGAACACCCCCACGCTTCATCCCGTGAGTTGTCACAACTGCCCTGAAGTCACTATTACCACGTCCCCATTTCACAGATCAGAAGGCTGAGGCTCAGGAAGCACAGGCCCCAGCTCCAGGCTGCAGGGCCGATGGGCACCAGAGTCAGGATGCAAACAGAACTCACAGCTGAAGCACTGAAATCACACCCATCTTGCTATAATAGGCTCATAGCAGTTTCTGATTTTGTTTTCCAAGGTGGTAATTGGTAAGTGCGAAAAAAAAAAAAAAAACCCAACCCCAAACCAACCAGACTCTTTCATACACACACACACACAGATCTCACAAGTTAACTAGAAACGCAACTCTCCCAATAGCGTTCTGGTCTGTCTAGAGCACAGCTTGATGGGCAGGGCAGGCTGGTGGGGCAGAAGAGGTTGTCTGGGGCCAGAGGGTGGGACAGCTTCTTTGCTGGCCCCTGAGGCCATCTGAGAGCCACCTGCCAAGCCTGCAGGGAGGGGCGTGGCCATCGTTTCTGACTCTGAAACCCAGGCTGACACGTGGAATGGGGAAATGGTCCCCCCTCAAGAGGAGGGTGTCCCTGAGCTGGGCAATATGATGGAGGTCTGCGACCTGCCAGTGTGGAAGCAAGGGACGGAAGTGGGGAAACCAGAGGCTGAGCCGCCCCTCCAGGACCAGGCTGCGTGAGCACAGAGCCGTGTCCTCCACCACCAGCCCGCGTGTGCACAGAGCCGTGTCCTCCCTCCCCAGGCTGTGTGTGTGAGCACAGAGCCGTGGCCTCCCTCCCCAGGCCGCGTGTGCACAGAGCCGTGGCCTCCCTCCCCAGGCCGCGTGAGCACAGAGCCGTGGCCTCCCTCCCCAGGCCGCGTGAGCACAGAGCCGTGGCCTACCTCCCGAGGCCGCGTGAGCACAGAGCCGTGTCCTCCCTCCCCAGGCCGCGTGACCACAGAGCCGTGTCCTCCCTCCCCAGGCTGTGTGTGTGAGCACAGAGCCGTGGCCTCCCTCCCCAGGCCGCGTGTGCACAGAGCCGTGGCCTCCCTCCCCAGGCCGCGTGAGCACAGAGCCGTGGCCTCCCTCCCCAGGCCGCGTGAGCACAGAGCCGTGGCCTACCTCCCGAGGCCGCGTGAGCACAGAGCCGTGTCCTCCCTCCCCAGGCCGCGTGAGCACAGAGCCGTGGCCTCCCTCCCCAGGCCGCGTGAGCACAGAGCCGTGTCCTCCACCACCAGCCCGCGTGAGCACAGAGCCGTGTCCTCCCTCCCCAGGCCGCGTGAGCACAGAGCCGTGTCCTCCCTCCATCCCCAGGCCGCGTGAGCGCAGAGCCGTGTCCTCCCTCCCCAGGCCGTGTGAGCACAGAGCTGTGGCCTCCCTCTCCAGGCCGCGTGAGCACAGAGCCGTGTCCTCCCTCCCCAGGCCGCGTGAGCACAGAGCCATGTCGTCCCTCCCCAGGCCGCGTGAGCACAGAGCCGTGTCCTCCCTCCCCAGGCCGCGTGAGCGCAGAGCCGTGTCCTCCCTCCCCAGGCCGCGTGACCACAGAGCCGTGTCCTCCCTCCCCAGGCTGTGTGTGTGAGCACAGAGCCGTGGCCTCCCTCCCCAGGCCGCGTGTGCACAGAGCCGTGGCCTCCCTCCCCAGGCCGCGTGAGCACAGAGCCGTGGCCTCCCTCCCCAGGCCACGTGAGCACAGAGCCGTGGCCTCCCTCCCCAGGCCGCGTGAGCACAGAGCCGTGTCGTCCCTCCCCAGGCCGCGTGAGCACAGAGCCGTGTCGTCCCTCCCCAGGCCGCGTGAGCACAGAGCCGTGTCCTCCCTCCCCAGGCCGCGAGAGCACAGAGCCGTGGCCTCCCTCCCCAGGCCGCGTGAGCACAGAGCCGTGTCCTCCCTCCCCAGGCCGCGTGAGCACAGAGCCGTGTCGTCCCTCCCCAGGCCGCGTGAGCACAGAGCCGTGTCGTCCCTCCCCAGGCCGCGTGAGCACAGAGCCGTGTCCTCCATCCCCAGGCCGCGTGAGCACAGAGCCGTGTCCTCCCTCCCCAGGCCGCGTGAGCACAGAGCCGTGTCCTCCCTCCCCAGGCCGCGTGAGCACAGAGCCATGTCGTCCCTCCCCAGGCCGCGTGAGCACAGAGCCGTGGCCTACCTCCCGAGGCCGCGTGAGCACAGAGCCGTGTCCTCCCTCCCCAGGCCGCGTGACCACAGAGCCGTGTCCTCCCTCCCCAGGCTGTGTGTGTGAGCACAGAGCCGTGGCCTCCCTCCCCAGGCCGCGTGTGCACAGAGCCGTGTCCTCCCTCCCGAGGCCGCGTGAGCACAGAGCCGTGTCCTCCCTCCCCAGGCCGCGTGAGCACAGAGCCGTGTCCTCCCTCCCCAGGCCGCGTGAGCACAGAGCCGTGGCCTCCCTCCCCAGGCCGCGTGAGCACAGAGCCGTGTCGTCCCTCCCCAGGCCGCGTGAGCACAGAGCCGTGTCGTCCCTCCCCAGGCCGCGTGAGCACAGAGCCGTGTCCTCCATCCCCAGGCCGCGTGAGCACAGAGCCGTGTCCTCCCTCCCCAGGCCGCGTGAGCACAGAGCCGTGTCCTCCCTCCCCAGGCCGCGTGAGCACAGAGCCGTGTCGTCCCTCCCCAGGCCGCGTGAGCACAGAGCCGTGTCGTCCCTCCCCAGGCCGCGTGAGCACAGAGCCGTGTCCTCCCTCCCCAGGCCGCGTGAGCACAGAGCCGTGTCCTCCCTCCCCAGGCCGCGTGAGCACAGAGCCGTGTCCTCCCTCCCCAGGCCGCGTGAGCACAGAGCCATGTCGTCCCTCCCCAGGGCGCGTGAGCACAGAGCCGTGGCCTACCTCCCGAGGCCGCGTGAGCACAGAGCCGTGTCCTCCCTCCCCAGGCCGCGTGACCACAGAGCCGTGTCCTCCCTCCCCAGGCTGTGTGTGTGAGCACAGAGCCGTGTCCTCCCTCCCCAGGCCGCGTGAGCACAGAGCCGTGGCCTCCCTCCCCAGGCCGCGTGAGCACAGAGCCGTGGCCTCCCTCCCCAGGCCGCGTGTGCACAGAGCCGTGGCCTCCCTCCCCAGGCCGCGTGAGCACAGAGCCGTGGCCTCCCTCCCCAGGCCGCGTGTGCACAGAGCCGTGTCTCCCTCCCGAGGCCGCGTGAGCACAGAGCCGTGTCCTCCCTCCCCAGGCCGCGTGAGCACAGAGCCGTGGCCTCCCTCCCCAGGCCGTGTGAGCACAGAGCCGTGTCCTCCCTCCCCAGGCCGCGAGAGCACAGAGCCGTGGCCTCCCTCCCCAGGCCGCGTGAGCACAGAGCCGTGTCCTCCCTCCCCAGGCCGCGTGAGCACAGAGCCGTGTCCTCCCTCCCCAGGCCGCGAGAGCACAGAGCCGTGGCCTCCCTCTCCAGGCCGCGTGAGCACAGAGCCGTGTCCTCCATCCCCAGGCCGCGTGAGCACAGAGCCGTGTCGTCCCTCCCCAGGCCGCGTGAGCACAGAGCCGTGGCCTCCCTCCCCAGGCCGCGTGAGCACAGAGCCGTGGCCTCCCTCCCCAGGCCGCGTGAGCACAGAGCCGTGTCCTCCCTCCCCAGGCCGCGTGAGCACAGAGCCGTGGCCTACCTCCCCAGGCTGTGTGTGTGAGCACAGAGCCGTGTCGTCCCTCCCCAGGCCGCGTGAGCACAGAGCCGTGTCGTCCCTCCCCAGGCCGCGTGAGCACAGAGCCGTGTCCTCCATCCCCAGGCCGCGTGAGCACAGAGCCGTGTCCTCCCTCCCCAGGCCGCGTGAGCACAGAGCCGTGTCCTCCATCCCCAGGCCGCGTGAGCACAGAGCCGTGTCGTCCCTCCCCAGGCCGCGTGAGCACAGAGCCGTGGCCTCCCTCCCCAGGCCGCGTGAGCACAGAGCCGTGGCCTCCCTCCCCAGGCCGCGTGAGCACAGAGCCGTGTCCTCCCTCCCCAGGCCGCGTGAGCACAGAGCCGTGGCCTACCTCCCCAGGCTGTGTGTGTGAGCACAGAGCCGTGTCCTCCATCCCCAGGCCGCGTGAGCACAGAGCCGTGGCCTCCCTCCCCAGGCCACGTGAGCGCAGAGCCGTGTCCTCCCTCCCCAGGCCGCGTGAGCACAGAGCCGTGTCCTCCACCACCAGCCCGCGTGAGCACAGAGCCGTGGCCTCCCTCCCCAGGCCGCGTGAGCACAGAGCCGTGTCCTCCTTCCCCAGGCCGCGTGAGCACAGAGCCGTGGCCTCCCTCCCCAGGCCGCGTGAGCACAGAGCCGTGTCCTCCCTCCCCAGGCCGCGTGAGCACAGAGCCGTGTCCTCCCTCCCCAGGCCGTGTGAGCACAGAGCCGTGTCCTCCATCCCCAGGCCGTGTGAGCACAGAGCCGTGTCCTCCCTCCCCAGGCTGTGTGTGTGAGCACAGAGCCGTGTCGTCCCTCCCCAGGCCGCGTGAGCACAGAGCCGTGTCGTCCCTCCCCAGGCCGCGTGAGCACAGAGCCGTGTCGTCCCTCCCCAGGCCGCGTGAGCACAGAGCCGTGTCGTCCCTCCCCAGGCCGCGTGAGCACAGAGCCGTGTCGTCCCTCCCCAGGCCGCGTGAGCACAGAGCCGTGTCCTCCCTCCCCAGGCCGCGTGAGTGCAGAGCCGTGTCCTCCCTCCCCAGGCCGTGTGAGCACAGAGCCGTGTCCTCCATCCCCAGGCCGTGTGAGCACAGAGCCGTGTCCTCCCTCCCCAGGCTGTGTGTGTGAGCACAGAGCCGTGTCGTCCCTCCCCAGGCCGCGTGAGCACAGAGCCGTGTCGTCCCTCCCCAGGCCGCGTGAGCACAGAGCCGTGTCGTCCCTCCCCAGGCCGCGTGAGCACAGAGCCGTGTCCTCCATCCCCAGGCCGCGTGAGCACAGAGCCGTGTCGTCCCTCCCCAGGCCGCGTGAGCACAGAGCCGTGTCCTCCCTCCCCAGGCCGCGTGAGCACAGAGCCGTGTCCTCCACCACCAGCCCGCGTGAGCACAGAGCCGTGGCCTCCCTCCCCAGGCCGCGTGAGCACAGAGCCGTGTCCTCCCTCCCCAGGCCGCGTGAGCACAGAGCCGTGTCCTCCCTCCCCAGGCCGCGTGAGCACAGAGCCGTGTCCTCCATCCCCAGGCCGCGTGAGCACAGAGCCGTGGCCTCCCTCCCCAGGCTGCGTGTGCTCAGAGCCCTGTAAGAAGCAGGTGTGAGGAGGGGTGGCGCCTCCCGAGCTCTGGGAATGCCAGTTCCTGCTGCGCGTTCAGCCCAGGAGACCGGACACTTGGGGCAGGAGACTGGGGCCCCTAAGCTGGCTGTGTCCTGTCCTCAGATGAGCTCCTCTGAGGGCTCTGGGCCTTACGCCTGCGAGAGGACTGGGGAGGGACTTCCCTGCTGGTCCGGTGGCTCAGACTCCACTCTCCCGAGGCAGGGGCCTGGGTTCAATCCCTGGTCAGGGACTAGGTCCCACATGGTGCACCTAAGATCCAGCACAACCAAACAGATATTTTTAAAAAGAGACAGAGAGGACTGAGGGGGAGGACTGAGGGGGAGGACTGAGGGAGGGGACTGAGGGGGAGGACTGAGGGAGAGGACTGAGGGGGAGGACTGAGGGAGAGGACTGAGGGGGAGGACTGAGGGGAGGACTGAGGGGGAGGACTGAGGGGGAGGACTGAGGGGAGAGGACTGAGGGGGAGGACTGAGGGGGAGGACTGAGGGAGGGGACTGAGGGGAGGACTGAGGGAGAGGACTGAGGGGAGGGACTGAGGGAGGGGACTGAGGGGGAGGACTGAGGGAGGGGACTGAGGGGGAGGACTGAGGGAGGAGGACTGAGGGGGAGGACTGAGGGAGAGGACTGAGGGGGAGGACTGAGGAGGAGGACTGAGGGAGGGGGACTGAGGGGGAGGACTGAGGGAGGGACTGAGGGGGAGGACTGAGGGGGAGGACTGAGGGGGAGGACTGAGGGGGAGGACTGAGGGGAGGGGACTGAGGGAGGGGACTGAGGGGGAGGACTGAGGGGGAGGACTGAGGGGGGAGGACTGAGGGAGGGGACTGAGGGGGAGGACTGAGGGAGGAGGACTGAGGGGAGGACTGAGGGAGGGGACTGAGGGGAGGGGACTGAGGGGGAGGACTGAGGGAGGGGACTGAGGGGGAGGACTGAGGGGGAGGACTGAGGGGGAGGACTGAGGGGGAGGACTGAGGGAGCGGACTGAGGGTGAGGACTGAGGGGAGGGACTGAGGGGAGGACTGAGGGGGAGGACTGAGGGAGGGGACTGAGGGGGAGGACTGAGGGGGAGGACTGAGGGGGAGGACTGAGGGGAGGGACTGAGGGGAGGGACTGAGGGAGGGGACTGAGGGGGAGGACTGAGGGAGGGGACTGAGGGGGGACTGAGGGGGAGGACTGAGGGGGAGGACTGAGGGGGAGGACTGAGGGGGGAGGACTGAGGGAGGGGACTGAGGGGGAGGACTGAGGGGGAGGACTGAGGGGAGGACTGAGGGAGGGGACTGAGGGGGAGGACTGAGGGAGAGGACTGAGGGGGAGGACTGAGGGGAGGACTGAGGGGGAGGGGACTGAGGGAGGGGACTGAGGGGGAGGGACTGAGGAGGGGACTGAGGGGAGGGGACTGAGGGGAGGGACTGAGGAGGGGACTGAGGGGGAGGACTGAGGGGGAGGACTGAGGGAGGGGGACTGAGGGGGAGGACTGAGGGAGGGGACTGAGGGGGAGGACTGAGGGGGAGGACTGAGGGGGAGGACTGAGGGGGGGACTGAGGGGGGGGACTGAGGGGGAGGACTGAGGGAGGGGACTGAGGGAGGGAACTGAGGAGGGGACTGAGGGAGGGGACTGAGGAGGGGACTGAGGGGGAGGACTGTGGGGGAGGACTGAGGGGGAGGACTGAGGGAGGGGACTGAGGGAGGGGACTGAGGAGGGGACTGAGGGAGGGGACTGAGGAGGGGACTGAGGAGGGGACTGAGGGGGAGGACTGAGGGGGAGGACTGAGGGAGGGGACTGAGGGGGAGGACTGAGGGGGAGGGGGAGGACTGAGGAGGGGACTGAGGGAGGGGACTGAGGGAGGGGACTGAGGAGGGGACTGAGGGAGGGGACTGAGGGGGAGGACTGAGGGGGGGGACTGAGGTGGGGACTGAGGGGGAGGACTGAGGGGGAGGACTGAGGGGGAGGACTGAGGGAGGGGACTGAGGGAGGGGACTGAGGAGGGGACTGAGGGAGGGGACTGAGGAGGGGACTGAGGAGGGGACTGAGGGGGAGGACTGAGGGGGAGGACTGAGGGAGGGGACTGAGGGGGAGGACTGAGGGGGAGGACTGAGGAGGGGACTGAGGGAGGGGACTGAGGGAGGGGACTGAGGGAGGGGACTGAGGAGGGGACTGAGGGAGGGGACTGAGGGGGAGGACTGAGGAGGGGACTGAGGGAGGGGACTGAGGGAGGGGACTGAGGAGGGGACTGAGGGAGGGGACTGAGGGGGAGGACTGAGGGAGGGGACTGAGGAGGGGACTGAGGGAGGGGACTGAGGGGGAGGACTGAGGGGGGGGGACTCAGGGGGAGGACTGAGGGGGAGGACTGAGGGGGAGGATTGAGGGGGAGGACTGAGGGAGGGGACTGAGGGGGAGGACTGAGGGGGAGGACTGAGGGGGAGGACTGAGGGGGAGGACTGAGGGAGGGGACTGAGGGGGAGGACTGAGGGGGAGGACTGAGGGGGAGGACTGAGGGGGAGGACTGAGGAAGGGGACTGAGGGAGGGAACTGAGGAGGGGACTGAGGGAGGGGACTGAGGGGGAGGACTGAGGGGGGGGACTCAGGGGGGGACTGAGGGGGAGGACTGAGGGGGAGGACTGAGGGGGAGGACTGAGGAAGGGGTCCAAGCCTGTGGTAACTGTCTCCAAATGTCCTTTGGGCGTCCAGATGTCTGCAAGGAGCTCATCCTTACATCCTGGTGATGAAGGGTGGTCTCTCTCCCGCCCAGAAGCCCAGTCGTCATCACAATGGCACAGAGAGAACTGCTGGACGGCGACAGACTCCTCGAGAGCCGACCCGGGAAGGGCAGGCACCCGGGAAGCCTGCACTGCCGGCTCCCAAGGAGAGGCTGTGGGACTCGGCAGTGTCCCTGCCATCAGTGCCCGGGTTGACGGCCCGTGTGCCACCGGCCTCACCGGCATCATCCTGGTGACGGCTTTACTCTGTGGCCTGGAGGTCTGGCGGGAGCCCCTCAGAATCAGCAGCGCTGCTGCTGTAGCTGGGACCAGAGCCGAGGGTCCAGGGTCGGGGGTGGGTGGTGGAAAGGGGCAGAGTGGTCCTGCGTCCACGCCCTGGTCCTGCCCCCCACTCACACCTCGGACAGACACACCTCTCCTAGTCAGGATCGTGCTGGTATACCTGGGTGATGCTAACCTCAGACAGGGTCTCGAAGCCGTGAAAAAAGGATGGTTAGAAGTGCAAACACTGGGCTTGGCTGGAGCAGAACAGGCTAGGGAGAGGTGGACTGACCCCGATCTGGGGCTGGTGTGCCTCCTGGATGCCTCACTGCTGTGGGGGTGCTGGGAGGAGGTGCATGCCCATGGGGCGCTCAGCGGGTGTGGGGCAGTGAGGCCAGGTTGGGGGTAGCGAGGCTCCTGGGTTGCTGGCCCCCAGGTCAGAGCAGCCAGGGCGCAGCTGCTCTCCTCCATCTGGGGGCCTCCCCAAGGGGTCCAGGCTGACCGCCCCTGGAGCACCATGGAGCCTGGGCCCCTCCAGAGGGTCTGCAAAGCCCAAGGAAAAGACCAGGGTTCACGAATTCATGCCCCAGTCCCTAAGGCACTCGGGGCCCATGAGCAGCCTGATAAGGCGGAAGGGGGCAGAGGGCATCTCCCAGGCATCACTGGGAGCCCCGTGGGCTGATTTCCTGCCGGCTTTGGCATCCAAGGCTGTGGCCGCCTTAAGAAGCGCTTCTACCATCCTCCTTCTCAGCCCCAGGCTTCCAGCCAGGAATCGGGGGTTCGGGGGCCCCAAGGCTCAGGCTAATGACCACTCCCACCTTCACCTGGCTTGCCCAGGGCCTCTGAGCCTGTGATGGGTGGTCAGGCCAGCATGGTTGCTAAGTAACCACAGGTGGGGCCGGGGGAGCCGGGCCAGACCCGGTGGGCTTGGGCATGCTGGGTTCCGCTGCCTTTCCAGGTCTGCCTGTGACTCCGCAGCTGTGGCTTTGAATTCCACACCCGGGGCATCTGTCTCCAAAGCGGGAGCCCGTGTTTATTGCTGCTAACGGATGTTCCTGGGAGGGGGTGTGTCACAGTGGTCTATCAATTTAGGTGTGAGACCCTAGATGGAGACGGATTCGCGTGTCGAGAGCTTGGCGGCCGCCTGGCTGGGAGAGAGACAGATCTCCCTCGGGCCGCCGAGAGGCAGCTCATTTGTTCAGGGGAGAAGTGGGGGGGGTGGGGGCCCATGCCTCTCATTTGTCTGGCAATGCCTTGGAAGCTTCCCTGCCTGCCTCAGCACCTGGGGCTGGGCTACCCCCCTCTCTGGCTCTGTGGCCAGTGGGAACAGCCAGTGAGGGGCTGGAAGGACCCCGGGCGGGTGGGCGCAGGCCGAGCAGGAGGTCAGGGAGGCAGCCACGGAGAGGCCTGGGGCTGAGGCCCCAGCTCTGAGCTGCAGGCCCCGGAGGCAGACTCAGAGCTGGACAGGGTGGCACACAGAGGTGGTACGGGGCCCGATCAGGGGTCTGCACGCCTGCCCCCGGCCCCCCAGGCTCGGACGGAGGAGCTCTTTCCCCAGGCACCGTGGTGCACTTGGCCCAAGCGGCCGCCGGCCAGGGCCAGGCACAGCCCCCCAAAGACCTCAGAGGTGTCCACCCATCCGTCCTCGGGAGCGTGGCCCCTCACACCCTCACCTGCCCTGCCAACCCGCCCGGCCCGAGCGGCCCCAGAGTCAGTCCGCAGGTGGCGGCCGGAGCAGAGGTGCGCGCAGGGCCGCGGGGGCTGGGAGGGGTGCCACGGGGCTGTGCGCAGACTCCGGCAGGAGATGAGGGGCCCGCCTGGGCCCGCTTCCGTAGCATGCGAGCTGGCCTAGGTCACACCACCCCAGCCCTGGAAGGGCCCTGAGCCTCGGGCTGCTGGGCCAGAACCTGAGACAGTGCCTGCTTCCAGGAGGAGCGTCTGAGAAGCTGCTCCATGCGCCCGGTCAGCGCTGGGCCAGAGGAGCACCCGGACGGGCTGCCTTTCCCCCCGCAGGAGCCCCCAGTCCCGGCCCAGCCAGGTACGTCCCCTCAACACCTGCGCAGGTGCCCCAGGCCTTGGAATCCTCACAGACGTGGATGCGATGGGCATGACGGCTGCTGTTTTGCAGGCGAACGGACTGAGGCCTGAGGGACACCCTCGGTCCTGTGAGCCTGTGGACCAGCAGAACAGTGTCTAACACCCGGGCATCTGAGTGCACAGAGAAGCTTGCAAGCACCCGCCCGAGGCAGGACTGGGCTTCAGCTGGCGCGGTCTCAGCTGGCGACGGCCCTGTTCCTGGTGCCCCCGAGCCCAGCACTCTGATGTCCTGCCAGGTGGCTCTTGAACGCCTACCAAGGGATGGACAGAGCCTGCAGCGTCTCCCCCTCTGCTGGCCAGGGAGCCCCTCCATCACGTTCATCCTTCACCCTTCCCCAGCAAGACCAGCCCAGCCCAGCAAGGGTGTCCTCAGAAAGGGCCCCAGGCACTGACCAGGGGTGGGCAGGCGCTAGAAGCCCCCCGAGCCCTGCCCGGCAGCCCCCGTTCCCACAGGACCAGCTTCGCTTGAATCCTGCCCACCGCCTGGGCGGGTGATGGAATTCAAGGATTCATAGTTTTGACAAGCTACACCCTCTCTGACACGCTAATTAGTGTTTTCCTGTGGCTGTTAGTGGCTCTGCAGGAATGTCACAACACAGCCTTCCTGGGGGAGGCCGGCGCTCAGTCCCTCCCAGGAGCCCACTGCAGCTGCAGTGGCCGTGCCCGCAGGGGCTCCATGTGGCCCCTGGGACCGGGGTGCCTGCCCCCGCTGGTAGCCCCCAGCAGCCCGGGTCCACTGGGCCCCAGAAGCCGCAGTATCGTCACTCAATGCCTTAGAAACACGCGAGGGGGAAGTCAGGCTCCGAGGCCTGAGGGAAGGGGGGCTATTTTTAGCAAAATTCACATCTCTGGAAAATCTCGTGCTTTCCGGGAGGTGTCCCTGGTCGATGAGTGAGCGAGGAGAGGCGGCTGAAATGTGGGCTTATTCAGCCCCTTGCTGTCTCCACGTAGCTCCACGTGGGGCCACAGGGTGGCCTGCTGGGTGCTCCCCCGTGGGGAGGGCCACCCCCACGGGGAGGGCATCCATATCTAGACCACCGTCACCGGCCAGGGGCCCACACTGTGTGGTCAGTGGCCCGGGGAAAGGCCCCCCATCCTTCTCCAGCCCCTGCAGGACTGGACGGGGCCCCAGAGGCTGTCTTAGGAGCCACCACCCATCTCCGAGGCTTAGCCTCTCTGCCGGCTGCCACAGGAGCAGGGGGACATCAGGGTCGGAGTGGGGGGATGTTCCATGTGAGTCACAGTGTCCCAAGTCCTGCCGCCTGCCCCAGCCCAGCCAGGGGGAGAACTTCGCCCGGCTTGACAGGAGCATGGGTCCTAAGCCAGCCCAGAAGTACGGCGTGCAGGAGAAAGGGATTCTTAAAAAGCAAAGAAATGCCCGACTGGAGTCCCCCATGGCATGCCCATCAGCTTCTCTCCTGCAGAACAGGGCAAGATTCGGGAGGTTTTGCTGAGCGGCCCTGGAGTGTGGAGAATGCTGCTCACAAAGCCGGCAGCTCCTGGGGCTGACAGACGTGGGACGCAGAACCCTGGGGAGGCGTCAGGAGGCTCTGCCCCCCAGTCTCTGACTCTAAGTGCAGTGAATGTCATGTCTTGATGCCAGGCAGAACTGGGAGAAACACAGGTTTCACCCTCACTGTTACCCCCAGAACAGGAAACCCGAGTCCGGAGCAAAGCAAGGGTGAGCCGTGGACACGAGGCTGCCTCTGGTCACTGTGGACAAGAGCGAGAGGAACGAGAGCGTGCGTGTAGACGTGGAAATAAGTGGCTTTATCTGCCCTGATGGTAAAGAGTCTGCCTGCGATGTGGGAGACCTGGGTTCGATCCCTGGGTGGGGAAGATCCCCTGGAGGAGGGCATGGCAACCCACTCCAGTGTTCTTGCCTGGAGAGTCCCATGGACAGAGGAGTCAGGTAGGATACAGTCCCACGGAGTCACAGAGGGTCAGAAGTGACTGACTGACTGACATGCTTTAATCTGCAAAGAAGGAAAAGAATTGCCCGTAGCCTGTTGCATGGGTCTCTGCAACCAAGAAACCCATGAAGACCCAAGAGGCCAAGAAGGCTGGAGCCCTCGGTCACAGCTGAGGCTGCCGTTTCCCTCTCAGGCCAAGGCCACAGGTTCACCCCCTGGGGTGCAGACCCGCAAGAAAAGGGCAGTAGGTGCAGCCAGGACCGTGGTGCTGATGGCATCGACTATGGCAGGCATGCTGTCAAGAGCCCTCCAGCTGAGGGCTAAACACCAAGGGTCACGGTGACTGTTTCTCCTCCTCCCCCACCAGACAGCAGGCCAACCACACACACGGACCCGAGGGGCCCAGAGGTGTGAGCAGGCACAGCCCCCGCCCCCTCAGTACGGGGTTGGCCGATCACAGTGAACCTCAGAGCTCATGTTCCTCCAAAGGAAGTGACGTGCTCTCAGTCTTCCTAGGTGAGAAGAGGGATGCAAGGACAAGGGGCGGCTCCTGGCAGCTACGCAGTGACCATGAGGACAGTCAGCCCAAGGTCAGAGCCAACACGCGGAGAAGGCAGAGGCAAGAGAAACGCAGAGGAGCAAGGCACCATCACTCTGTGACTGGGCCCAGAAGCCTCTGGGAGCCTCAGTTAGAAGATGAAATAGATCCACGCATCTGCTCAATGCGCTCATGACCTGGGAGCTATATGCCGTTTTATAGGTGAGGGGACTGAGGCTCGGGGGATCTAAGCTGTGTGCCAGTGATCACGGAGGGGCCAGGGGGATGTGGGTCTGCTCGGAGCCAGCCTTCCAACCCCGAGGTACACGCTGTCCTGTTGCGTCTGGGCACCAGAGCCCCCTTGGGGAGGGCAGGCAGATGAGGGGCTGGCAGTGGCCACAGGCCAGGCAGCTCCGCGACTTCTCAGCAAGGAGATGGGGGCGGAGGTCAGCTGAGAACAAGGCTCCCACCGCTGCCCAGAGATCATCCTTCCCTGGCCAGCAGATCACTCGGCTGAGGGGAGCATCTGTGTGGTGTGTGCACCCTGGGGAACTGGGTCTCGGGCACCTTCCACTGCCCGGGCAGGGGTGGGACCGCACGGCCCGGCTGAGAAACGTAAGCGTCTCTGTCCTCCCCACAGAAACGCCCAAACCAGCGCCTTTGGGGGAATGGAGCCGGCTGCCAGCTCAGCATGGAGGGGAGGTGGGTGAAGGAGGCTCTAGTGTGCAGCTGCCTGGCTCCTCGCTGCTGCTGCCTCGGGGAAGGAATCCATGGAAGAAACGGGAGGTGTTTAGAAAGGATCTGGCGGAAGTGCAAGAAATACCTTGTTCCCTATTCAACTTCCCAGAACCTCTTCTGAAGTCTCAGATGCTGTGAGATTCCTGGGTGGCTGTGACCCCAGAAGCCCCACTTCTGTGGCTGGAAACGCTGCTTTGAAGCCTGGGAGGAGCCGAGAGCAGGCTCCTAGTCCTTGACCTCAAGAGAGGTCCGGGAAGGTCCCTATTCATGCACACGGACCCCTCAGGACTCACAGCCTCCCCGCCCCGCCCCGCAGCAGGTATGCAACAGGACCAGGTTCCTTGCCAACGCCGGCAAGGCCAAGGGGAGCCCAGCAGGCAAGCAGCAGGGTGGACGGCGGCCCCTCCCTGGGGCAGAGGGCGTGAGAGGCCAGGGGCCTGGAGGGGGCCTGGGGGCTTCGCCTCCTGTCAAAGGCAGAGGGAGAAAGCTTCCCCTTCTCCCAGCACAGTCAGCTGGGACCCCAGTGTTGGGCAAATTGTACCTCGTCTCAGCGCGAATTTCCCCACGCCGTGTGTGCGACTGTGGACCCGGGTTTATCGGGCTGGAAGCAGCCTCTGCAGAGATGGGGGCCGGGGGTGGTCTCTCAGCCCCGTTTTAAAGATGACTTAGCTCAGATCCCAAGCAGGAGACAGCAGGAAATCACAATCCACTGGGTGAACAAAACAGGAACGCAAATGTGACGAACAGAAGTAAGTTCCTCCGGAGAGAAGAAGTAGGACACACTTTCTTCTCACGGATTTTTAAACTGAACCCCCCACACAGCGCAAGTGGGAGCCGGGGCTGGCCAGCCACACCTCAAGGCACACCCTGACTCTTCCAGGAACCAGAGTCAGGCTTCACCCAGCACTCCTGAGCTCACTCGAGGACAACTGG
This sequence comes from Odocoileus virginianus, assembly GCF_023699985.2. Classification (NCBI taxonomy): domain Eukaryota; kingdom Metazoa; phylum Chordata; class Mammalia; order Artiodactyla; family Cervidae; genus Odocoileus; species Odocoileus virginianus. The sequence goes on from NC_069675.1 coordinate 100,690,919, forward strand.
GGTGTGGGGCTGCGGCTATAAGACCTGCCTCGGTCCAGGTCATCATGGTCCCTGAAAAACCCGGTGGGGGGGGGGGTTTCACGGGGCGGGTTTCCAAGCAGCAGGTGGCTTAGCGAGACGGTGGGAATGGACGCGGGAGAATGGATGGTGGCATCAGGGAGCCTTCTGAGGTTCAGGGCCAATGTGAGGATGCTGGGAAGTTGGCATGTAGGAGGGCGCTGGCCCCCGGCGGGAAGAGGCCCTGGCCTGTGAGGCTCGGCCCTGGGCAGGGGAGGTGCCTGGGTCTAGGGTCCCAGAAACACAGGCTCAGCTGTGTCCCTCGCCGGCTGTGGACTGGGCGGCCCTGGACCTCGACTCACACGGGGACGCCTCTGCGCCCCTGGGGAGCGCGCCCTGCGTCTGGAGCCGGACACATGGTGTGACCACAGAGAAGTGACGCCCTCTCCTCGGCTCCAGACGGGCAGGCGTGCGCGACACCGCGCCTGCTGGGGCCCTGGGTCGCCCCTCACCGACCCAGCATTCCGTCTTTACAGCCAGAACACACCGGCCCTTCTGGATTGGTGCGGGGAGGCAGGACCCCAGCGGCGGCCCTAGCCCCTGGGTGTGGCCCAAAAAGCCAAGCTGAAAATGTGAGTTGCTCAGTCGTGTCCAACTCTTTGCAGCCCAAGGACTGTAGCCCACCAGGCTCCTCTGTCCATGGAACTCTCCAGGCAAGAACACTGGGGTGGGTTGCCATTCCCTTCTCCAGGGGATCCCTTCCCCACCCCGGGGTCGGACCCAGGTCCTCTGCGCTGCAGGCAGATTCTTCACTGTCTGAACCAGCAGGGAAGCAGGAAGAGCCGGGCGGGGACGGACCTGCATTTTCATTTTACGGTAGAAACTCATTCTCCACTTCTTGTCAGAGGGGACTGCCTCTGTGGATGGAAATTCACCAGATTCCTGAAGCCATGGATGACTTTTAATATTATGGGAGTTCTCCATTTTCCACTAATTTAATTTCTGGGGCTATTAAAGGTAGCCTGAAGAAACAGCATCTGTTGAGCCGATGATAGACTGGAGAAGGAATTTCAGCGGCAAGATTGTAAATTTCCACTTTATCAGGGATCTTGGTATCTAAAATCAATTTGGGAAGGCATTGAAATGCTTATCAGGAGAATTTCCCCACTGGGGGCCTCTTGTGCCATTTTCATTTTGATCAATCAGCTCCTGACATTCTCCTGCTGGAGGAGGGCTCTGACACTCACATCCAGGTGCCGCCTTCGGAAAGTAAAACACTTAAGGCATTTTATTTGTGTCAAAATTCCAGCAGTCCTGAGTCTGCTTCGCTTCAATAACAACCAGGTGTGTTTCCATTGGAAGATCCTCTTTTCCAAGGAGCAGAAGACCCAGGCGGCAGAAGCTGGCCCCCCTCACACCGCGGGGATTCCCTGACAGAGGCGTCCTCTCTCGTGGAGATGGGCTGGGAGACCCTATGTCAGGAAGCCGCTCCCCCGGGGCCTCTGGCCACCCGGGTTCACTCTGACTCTGTCAGCGACTCGCAGGTGCCAGCTGCGTGCCAGGCAAAGAGCGACGGACACAGCCCTGTCATCCTGGAATTAACAGCGTGGGGCAGGTGGATAAGAAATGGCCACAGGAGGCCTCCAGGGCCGGACTGCAGCCGCTGAGAAGGGCGGTGGAGGCAGCAGGCCAGGGCTTGCGGGCAGAGAGGCCATGCCTCCCGAGAGGGACGGCAGAGCTGAAATCCACGGGGTGGGGGGTCAGGGAAGGGCGCACCCTTGGGGCAGCAGTGTCCCTGGGGGGGCGTGAGGCATGTCTGTAACTGCCCGACCAGCCTGTGAAGACCCCCGTCCACAGCAGAGTCTGGAGGCGCGAGGGCAGGCAGGGCTTTTGTTGGAAGTGCTGTCTTCATTCTGAGGTCCTGGCAGTTGCTCAGGTCCACTCCCGACACCCCCGCATCCGGGGCCAGCACACCTCCTCCCGCTCGCCCCGCAGCCAGGCAACAGACCACCAGGGGCCACCCTGGTGCCCCAGAGCCTGGAGACCACTCTAAGCAGCCGGTCCACAGAGCCGCGAGGCCCACAGGCCCCACGCTGCTTGCCACGCAAGGCCGTCCTGCAACACAGCCATGCATGTAGCGATCACACGGGCCCTCAGGACGCCCGGCCTCTGACGGTGGACAAGCGCCCGGTCTGCGGGGCCCACCCCCAGGACTGCAGGCTTGGGTGGCTCTAAACTAGATGGTTGTTTTCCGGGGGTCCTTGCAGGAGAGAGAGGTCCCCCGGGCAGGCCACACAGACTCGCCTTCACTAACAGCTGACACCTCTGCCAGGGGGTGGGTCTGACAAGGGGGCGGCAAGGCCCCCGGGGGGAGGCAGGAGGGGCACTGATAGAGCAAGGCCTGGACCGGCCCTGATGGCCACGGAGACCCCCAAGTGAGCCCAGGGGGGCCCTTAGAACGGGGAAACCCGGCACCCGTGTGCGGCCAGCGAGCAAACCACCCCCACCTGCAGGACGCGGCCCGGGCAGACCCCTCATGGGGCTATGATATCATTGCGGGGTGGGCAAGCGCATTCTGGAAAGGGCCTGATGGTAAACGTGGAGGGCCCGCAGGACGCCTGGGCCCTGCCATCGCGGCACAAAGCCGCGCCAGGTGAACAAATGGGCGTGGCCCATTTCCACAAACAGGCCAGCTCTGGCTCTCGGCTTTGCTGGCCCCTGGACTATGCTGTTTCACCCTCAGACCATCCCTGGAGGTGTCTGTGATGCCCGTCTTGTTGCTAGGCAACCAGAGATGGGAAGGACCCGCTGGAGCCAGGGCAGCGGCTGCTCCTGCTGCAGGCGGGCTCACTGCCCCTCCCTCTGCCTGAGTGCCCCCGACCCCACCGTCTCCTTTCAGTGAGTCAGAGAAGCGAGACTGACCAGAGATGAATACACCTAAAGGGATCTGTCGCAAGGAACTGGCTCCCACAGTCACAGAGGCTGAGGAGTCCTGAGCCCGGTGGTCAGACCAGGGGCGCTGACGGCATCAGTTCAGGTTCAATTCAAAGGCAGCTGAGGGGGGCACCCCAGCGCAGGAGTCGGGCAGGGCGCCCTTGGCCCCTCCTCTGTCTGTGTTCGGTGGGGGGTCTTCAGCGGGTGGATGAGGCCACCCACATTGGGGAGGGTCCTCACTTCACTCAGTCTATCAGCTCGAATGCTAGTCTCGTCCAGAAACCCCCTCACGGACCTCCCAGGACGGTGCTGAAGCAGACCTCGGGGTCCCGTGGCCCGGTCTAGAGGACACGTCAACCTAACCAGCACGTGGCCCGGTCTAGAGGACACGTCAACCTAACCAGCACGCTCCTGCAGGAGACACCACCGTCACTCAGATTAGCATTGTTATTGCTGTTAATTATTCCATTTGCGGATGCAGAACCACTCTCAGGGGTCAGGCCGCTGGCCCGAGGCCCTGGGACTCACAGGCACACCGCCCGTGTCTCCGCAGCCCTGGGACACCGGCCCACCTGGGAAGGGCGCACACCCAGGCACCGCCAGGCCCCCAGGACTGTGCTCTGAGCCCCACGGAGCCCCTCTCCGGCAGGCACAGAGGCTCCGGCCAGGCCGATTCCCCAGCCCTGGGCCTCGCTTTCTCACATCTCCATTTCCAGCTCAGACCGGGCACCCAGTGGCCTTCCTGGTCCTTGGCTCACACAAGCTGGTCCCCTAAGTCCCTGCGGCGTGTCCCAGCCCTGCCTGGGGCCCAGCTCCATGGCTGCCCCTGAGGAGGGGGCAAGGGCAGGGGGCAGGCTTGGCTCTGATCATCCAAGGCAGAGAAAGTAAAGCATGTCCAAGGAACCGTGGCCATTTTCCAACAGGCTGTCTTCAAGGCTGTTGCGGCAGCCGGGTCTCCAGATACACATGTAACGATGTCCCAGGTCCCTGCGGATGAACGCCCACAACCGGGAGGCTTAAACAGCAAAGATGCCCTCTCTCCCAGGGCTGGAAGCTGGCCATCCAAACTCTCCGTCAGCAGCCAGCTTCCCTGCAGGCACCCCACCCTTGCAGGCCTTGGGCTCCTTGGCTGGTGGCCGCGTGGCTCCAGGCCCTGCCACTCCCCTTCCCCGTGTCCGGCCTTCACAAGGCCTTCTCTGTTCCGGGTGTCTGCCTGTGGATGCCAGACACGCCGGGTGAACGCGTGAGTGAAAGTCGCTCAGTCGAGTCCGACTCTTTGCCACCCCATGGCCTACACAGTTCATGGAATTCTCCAGGCCAAAACACTGGAGTGGGTGGCCTTTCCCTTCTCCAGGGAATCTTCCCTACCCAGGGATCGAACCCAGGTCTCCCGCACTGCAGGCGGATTAGGCCCGCCCTAAGCCAGCCTCACGGCCCCTTAACTGATGTCTTAATTATTTCCACAAAGGCCTTGTCATCAGTAAGGCCGCGTTCACGGACACAGGGCTCAGGGCTTGAACACCCCTTTGGGGGACACTCGCGTCCCCCGCAGACGGACACGTGGATTTCCTGAGCACCTGGAACGCCAGCTTTCTGGAAGGACGCCAGGTGAGGAGTGACCCGTGACCCGGCCTGGGCAGCACCGGCCACGCCCCGAGAAGGCAGGACCACATGCAGGTGGGCCCGGGGGCGGGGGGGGGGGGGGGGGGCCCATCCTGACGTCAGAGGCGCCCCCTTCAGTCCAGTCCTCGGGTGGCTGCGGCTCGCGGAGCTCCTGACCTGGGGAGGCCCCCCGGGGCCCGGCGCCCACACGTCGTGGGTCCATGCCCTGTGTAGCATAGCGGTGGGCCTGCAAGGGTGCAGAGTCAAGCGCGCCGTGTCCCAGGAGGACCACGCCTGGAGGCCTGGGCGGGCACAGCGTGCCTGAGCGGGAGGGACCTCAGAGCGCAGCCCTGCCCGGGTGGGAAGACACCTGGGCAGAGAGCTGGACGCGTGGGTGTGCCCAGCTCACCCTGGGAAGGCGCCCCAGTCCTGCCCAGCGAGCGGGGGTGCAGGCACTGGAGGTCAGGGAGCTCCCAGCTGCCGACTCCCACGAGCCTGTGCGCAGGTGAGAGGAGGGGTAATGAGGTGCCCCCACCTCCCGTTACACCTTCAAGAGCACAGCGCAGACGCGTCTGTCCTGAGTGCCCGTCGGGGCCCGCCCGCCCTGCCTTCCGCCCTCTCAAGGAGCCCCTGACCCCGCACTGGCTTCCAGGACCCAAGGGCAGGGCAGGGCAGGCCGCTGTCCACACTGGCCTGGAGCCAGCAAGGAGCCGGTCTGTCACCAGGGCTCGGGACGCCGTGAGCTCGCCCGAGACAGCGTTCCCACTCCTGGCGGGCACGGCCCGTGTCCGGGCTCACTTGGGGGCTGGTCCCCACGGCGTGCAGAGCACGGCTGCATTTTCACTCTCTTTGACGGTTCGCTGTCACTCAGGCCCCGGCCAGCACTCGAGTTTTCCCAGCAACCGCGGACAGGCTCTCCACTGGACCGCGCTGGCTGAGAGCAGCCTCCGGCTCCCTGTGCCCCCGGCTCAGTGCCCACCTCTGCCTGGGGTGGGTACGCCTCCCCCACGCCCCCGGGGCCCAGGGGTTCTCAGTCTGGGGATGCTGAGACTCTGCTCACAGCAGCTTCTAGTTCAGCAGAAACCACCACAACTGCCTCAAGCGTGGGGGTCGTCTAATCCTGGTCTTGCCTGGCCTCAGGGGATGAAGGCTCAGAAGTGGGCCTGAGGCCTCATTCAAGTCCCAGAAAGATCTGCGAGTTTCCATCAAACGTTTCCACTGTGAGCATGTCCTCCTCCAGCCCTTGACTCCAGGCACACGTGGCCATGCTCCTTCCCAAGTCCAGCAGAGGTGGGGACCCCGATGGCCCACAGGAGGGTGTCTCCGGGGCCCTGGTTGCCTGTGACCTGGGCCTCCCTGCCCTGCCGTCAGCGAACCTGGTGCTGGAATGTCCATCACTCCTTGCCAAGCACCGGACTTTGTAGTATCAGGGTCCCTCTGGGAGGGGAAGGGCCGCTGCCCTTGTGGGGTCAGGCGCCTTGGTCCCAGATGGCCAGGGGCCTCTGAGGCCTGGAGACAGAGACCATGAACCTTCTCACCCAGGGCTTTGGGTTTCTCTGTTGGAAAAACTGCCACTCAGGGAACAGCCCATCCTGGGGCCATGAAGCCGAGGTGAGTGCCTGGGTGAAGCCACCAGGAGCTCCTGGGGACGGGCGTGACGAAGGAGCCTGGCTTCCTGACCCGAGGCACCTCATGCGGGGCCACAAGGATGCTTCAGCCCATGGCACACAGAGCCACACCGCTGCTTGGACCCCGCAGCCTTCCGCGGCGCCTGGATGCTCTCAGATGCCTCCCATCTTAGCGCCCAGGCACTTTCCCTGCACCTCTGCTCATCCCCAGGGTCCCCAGCCTCCTCTCCCATGTCACAGGCACAGAAGGAATGGTAACAGGTGTGCATCAACTGGAATGAGTGGGCGAGGCGTGGAATAAGTAGGGGCGCGTGCGGTGGGGGGGGAGGGGCTCTGTCCCCTGCCTCCCCCCCCCACCTTGGGTGTGGAGCCGCTCACACTGGCCTTCTTTCAGCTTCGGGAACACACCAAGCCCTTTACGACACAGGACGTTTCATAGATGCTGTTGCTCTACCGAGAATGTGGTTCTGCTCATCGCGTGTGCGTATGCGTACGTGTGTGTGCAGAACACTCGCACACACACACACCCTTCAGGTTTCAGCCCCATTTAGGGAGCACCTCCTGGCCCTGCAACTCGTTTGCATCTTGCAAGCACCCTGCTTTCTCCCCTTTGCAGCGCAGATCACAGCTCTAACTCAAACTCATTGAGCAGGACCTCCTCCTCTGGCCATGATGGCGTCGTCTCACCCTCTTGCTGTCAACACTTACAAAACTGGATAAAGTAGGACCATGAAGTTTCCCTGACTGGACACCCGTGGGGCCGGAATGCTGAGAGGAGGAGGGTGCACCTGTCCCACGGCCACCGGCTTCCTGTCTGTGGCACTTTCTGGACCCCCAAGTGGTTCCGCCTGGACTCTGTTCATGGAGTCCTCCCGTCTGAGATGACGTGGGGTGACTGCTCAGACAGATAACGTAGCTTTGCTGAGCTGGGAATGCAGGGATTGGAATTTGAGGCTGGCAAGGCAGTTAGAGTTAGGGGCAGAGAGGTGGTCCAAGTAGGAGCTTCTGAAATCCACACAGGGTCCCATGATATCTTCTGAATGCCTGGCTGCACATTCAGGGAGATGATCTACACAGCCAGCAGGAACAGGGAAAGTCTGCTGAAATTCCCAGGCGTTCAACTGACAGCCTGGAAAGGCTGTGCCTTAGGAGCGGGACTAACCGCACCCTGGAGGAAGAATCTCTGTTCAGTTCAGACTCTTTGCGACACCATGAACTGCAGCATGCCAGGCCTCCCTGTCCATCACCAACTTCCAGAGTTTACCCAAACTCATGTCCATCGAGTCAGTGATGCCATCCAGCCATCTCATCCTCTGTCGTCCCCTTCTCCTCCCGCCTTCAATCTTTCCCTATGTAAGCCCATCTAACAAAACTCAAAACCAAGTCTGAGAATCAGCTCATCTGCCAGTAAACGAGCTGCTTCTCAGAACAAAATTCAACACTCTCTCTAGAAAGACAAAAGCACCCAGACTCTCAAAGTATCAACAATGTCAAGCATGCAACAAAAATGATGAGATGTGAATAAGCCAGGCAATGTGACCTATAAACAGGGGAGGGGAATAGTTCAGGGAGACTGACTTCGAAAAGACCCCGGTGTTAGAAACAGACAAAGAGTTAAAGCAGCTACTATAAATATATTTGAGTACTAAAAAGAGATTATTTCATTAAAAATGAATAGAGGGAAAACGTCAACAAACAAATGGAAAGTATAAAAGAGAATAAAGAGACAGTTCTAGGACTAAAGAACTTCATGTGTTAAACTGTGACACTTGCTGGCTGGAGTTAATAACAGGTGGAAAGTGGCAGGAGAAGGGGCCAGTGAACGAGATGTGGAGACATAGAAACTCTCCTCTCTGGAGAAGAGACAGAAAAGTACCGGAAAAAATGAACCGAGATTCCACAACCAGTGGGGAAACATCAAGAGATAGAACATACATCTCTTTATGAGAATGGGCCAGAAACAGAAGACTTGGAGGACTAATGTTGAAGATTTCCCCTAAGTTTCTGAAGAACAGAAAACTTACAGATTTAAGCATCTCAGCCAACTCCTAGTAGAAGTACGAAAGAAAACAGCTCCTGGGCACAGCATGATTAGATCACCAAAAACCAAAGACTAAGAAAAAACTCTTCAAACAGATCTGTTGCCTGCAAGGAAACAAAAGTGCTTCCTAGAAGTGATGGGGACAGAAAGTGTGGGATTGAGGACGTGTCAATCCAAAATTGTACGTCCAGTGACGATATCCTCCAAAATGAAAGCGGAAAAAGATATTCACATATAAACAGAGAATTCACCACCTGCACTGTAAGAAATATTGAGGAAAGTTCTTTGGGATGAAGGAATTGATCCAGACAGAGATTCCCATCTGGAGGGGTATAGAAGAGTTGTTGTAATTCAGTCCCTCAGTCATGTCCAACTCTTTGCAACCCCATGGACTGCAGCACACCAGGCCTCCCTGTCCATCACCAGCTCCTGGAGTTTGCTCAAGCCCACGTGCACTGAGTCGGTGATGCCATCCAACCATCTCATCCTCTGTCATCCCTTTCTCCTCCCGCCTTCAATCTTTCCCAGTATCAGGGTCTTTTCCAATGAGTCAGCTCTTCACATCAGGTGGCCAAAGTATTGGAGCTTCAACCTTAGCATCAGTCCTTCCAATGAATATTCAGGACTGATTTCCTTTAGGATGGACTGGTTGGATCTCCTTGCAGTCCAAGGGACTCTGGGTGTGATAAATATGGAGGCGGCCATCAAGGAGTTGGTTTTTTTGTTAATTTCTTGAAAAGGCAGTATCTGCCTCCTAGGATGCACTGAGAATGGTACAACCCCACTTCTGGGTGGGCCTCCGGAGAATGCACGGCCCCAGGTGGACAGACTTGAATAAGGCCTGTGCCTCATTCAGAAGCATCTCCTGACTGCGGTCACTGCACTATGATGATGTGAGAGCTGAACTTGCTCAGCGCTGATATGGGGGTGGTGGGGGGGGACTTCCCTGGCGGTCTGGCGGTTAAGACTCCGAGCTCCCAGCGCCAGTCCCCCAGTCAGGGAACAAAGTCCTGCCCGCTGCGCTGCACAGACAAAAAACACACAGACAAGAAAGCGATGAGGGCGAAGGGCCCGCCCCGTGGCTCTAACTTACTGTCACACGGCTCAGGAAATATGGTGCAGATGTGTGTGCATGCACGCAGTGACGGAGAGAGAAGACACGTCGTATGTGAGAGCGCCTCGTACCATTCGTGCAATTTTTCTGTAACTATAAATGATGTAAAAAAGAAAAGATTTTTTTAAATGATCATTTCAGTAACAGCTAATTGTATGGTAGGTGTTTGATATGTTTCTCCACTAAAGAGTGAGCTCTAGGAAGCCGGGACCCTCCCCAGCGTGCTTTGGCCTGCTGTGGGGTGTGTCCATGCGGACATGGGAGCCTTGGGGCCTGGTCCCAGCTCGACTGCGCAGCGTCCGAGAGACCCTGGCCCTCACTGCCCTCCTGGGGCGGGAAGAGGAATACACGCCCCCCCTCTGCAACGCTGTCTGCGTCTGTCTCCCTGTCTCTCTGCGTCTGTCTCTCTCTCTCTGTCTCTCTGCGTCTGTCTGTCTCTCTGCATCTGTCTCTCTCTCTCTGCGTCTGTCTCTCTCTGTCTCTCTGCATCTGTCTCTCTCTGTCTCTCTGCGTCTGTCTGTCTCTCTGCGTCTGTCTCTCTCTGTCTCTCTGCGTCTGTCTGTCTCTCTGCGTCTGTCTCTCTCTGTCTCTCTGCGTCTGTCTGTCTCTCTGCGTCTGTCTCTCTCTGTCTCTCTGCGTCTGTCTGTCTCTCTGCGTCTGTCTCTCTCTGTCTCTCTGCGTCTGTCTGTCTCTCTGCGTCTGTCTCTCTCTATCTCTCTGCGTCTGTCTGTCTCTCTGCGTCTGTCTCTCTCTATCTCTCTGCGTCTGTCTGTCTCTCTGCGTCTGTCTCTCTCTATCTCTCTGCGTCTGTCTGTCTCTCTGCGTCTGTCTCTCTCTGTCTCTCTGCGTCTGTCTGTCTCTCTGCATCTGTCTCTCTCTGTCTCTCTGCGTCTGTCTGTCTCTCTGCATCTGTCTCTCTCTGTCTCTCTGCGTCTGTCTCTCTCTGTCTCTCTGCGTCTGTCTGTCTCTCTGCATCTGTCTCTCTCTCTCTGCGTCTGTCTCTCTCTGTCTCTCTGCGTCTGTCTCTCTCTGTCTCTCTGTGCCTGTCTGTCTCTCTGCATCTGTCTCTCTGCGTCTGTCTCTCTGCGTCTGTCTCTCTCTCTCTCTGTCTCTCTGCATCTGTCTGTCTATCTCTCTCTGCATCTGCTGTCTCTCTCTCTCTCTGTCTCTCTGCGCCTGTCTGTCTCTCTGCATCTGTCTCTGTCTCTCTGCGTCTGTCTCTCTCTATCTCTCTGCGTCTGTCTGTCTCTCTGCGTCTGTCTCTCTCTGTCTCTCTGCGTCTGTCTGTCTCTCTGCGTCTGTCTCTCTCTGTCTCTCTGCATCTGTCTCTCTCTATCTCTCTGCGTCTGTCTGTCTCTCTGCGTCTGTCTCTCTCTGTCTCTCTGCGTCTGTCTGTCTCTCTGCGTCTGTCTCTCTCTGTCTCTCTGCATCTGTCTGTCTGTCTCTCTCTGCATCTGCTGTCTCTCTATGTCTCCTTCTCTCTTTCTAGATGACAAGCTGCTCTCTTCAATTCCAGACGAGTGGACAGCTGTTGTCATGCCCTTTCATGGAGCACTATCAAAGCAAAGCATAAGTGAGCCATCCGCAGACTCCCGGCCCCAAGGTGCTGACCAGGGACGGCTTCTGACCTCGGGACGCCGTGTGATCAAGGGATGTCTCTGCGTGGGGACGTGCGCCCGCTGCCCCCCGTGTGTCCCGAGTGCCGGGCGCTGCTGCTGGCTCCCCTGTGTGCCGGGCACCTCTAGGTGGGCGGGAAGCCCCCAGAGGCAGAGACCCTGTGTCCTGAGTCCCTCTCAGCCTACTCGATCCCGGGCACAGGGCAGGGCTCGGTGAGTACACAGGGCCGGCGGGGGCTGAATGACCAGACCCCGAGTGGCATCTCCTGACAGCGGGTCTGGGCCTCAGCACACAGCCCCCGCCCCGTGCCTGACACCACGGGGAAGTCTCAGCCTGGGGGAGCCCGGAACTCCCCGTCAGATGTTCTCAGTGGCTTCTGGGCCGGACCCTTCTTCACTCCTGATTCCTCCCTCTGCTCACAACTCGCTGAAGGTGGTAGCCCGAACGCTGTTTCTTTTTCCCCAACCACGCATCCTTCAGGAGTGCCTCGGGCTCCTGTCTGCAGGGCATTGCTGTCCCGGGAGCAGAAGATGGGTCCCTGCGGCCGGTGAGTGATGACAGGTGCCGGCTGAGCAGCCCCTTCAACCCTGACCCCAGCCCCACCAAGCCCGACCTGGAACCCATCTGCCAACCCACGTCCCTGGACGAGCACGCACCCCCAGCCCCGACCCTCCATTCCCGAAGCCACCAAAGATGCTTCGCGTTGCTGTCGGGGCCGCAGGGGAGGAGGCCTGTCAGAGCCCGCGTGTGGGTGGAGCCCAAGGGCAGCGCTGCCTGTGCAAGCCCACCCGGGAAAGGAGGCTGCTGTTTTTTCAGCAAAAAAAAAGTCCTGATGCCGTTCTGCAGAAGGAGGGCGGGCCAGTGCCCTCATTGGGGGCTCCTCCGCTGCACCCCCCGCCTGTCCCCACCACAGCACCTGTCCTGGCCAGCAAGGGGCCTCGGGGTCAGCCCGCCTGTCCCCACCACAGCACCTGTCCTGGCCAGCAAGGGGCCTCGGGGTCAGCCCGCCTGTCCCCACCACAGCACCTGTCCTGGCCAGCAAGGGGCCTCGGGGTCAGCCGAACTCAGGGGCAGATTCTCACCTGCCCCCCACCGTCCTTATTCCCGGGAGGGGCGTGAGCGTGTCCTTGGACAGCCCGCCTCCCGGCCATCTGGCCCTGACAGAGCCTGGCAGTGAGAAGCAGCTGGCTCTGGGCTGAGGTGCTCCCGTGGCCTCTGGTACCGACTTCCAGGGCCCGGCTTCCCGCGACTTCGTGATGCTAATGACTCTGGAGTTGGCTGGAGCCCAAGGGGCTGCAGACCGTCCACCACCCACACAGCGAGGGATTCAAGTCGGGAGCAGCGCCCTTAAGACGGGCCGGGAGAGAAGGCTCCAGTGAGCAGCGGGGGTTGTGTCTGGGTCAGGGCCGTGAGTCCTGCCAGAAGGAAGGTCTCCCTAAGGACCCAGCCTTCCTGTCTGGGACGAAGGGTCAGCCGGGGGCCCCATCACTGTCTGAAGAAGGGTCTCAGGGTCACGCCTCCCCTCCCTGACCTTGCAACCAGCAGTGGGCACGGCACATCTGGGCAGAGCCGCCCCTTGGCTGGAGGCACAGCTGCCCCTCGGTCTCCACCCCCCATGACCTCACACTGACCCCCCCACCCCAGAAGCCCCCCAGCTGTGCACCTCAGCATGCACCTGGGAAGGTCACGGGCCAGGCTCAAGGTCACCATGCGTGCCCCTCCCTTGGAGGGCAGGGAGAGCCGGGCACAGACTGAATCCACTCCTCCCCTCAGCTGCAGGACTCGTAGGGGTGGTGTGTTGTGGGGGGACAGCCCTCTGGACATCAACCCTAAGTAGCATGAACAGTGACCTCCCTGCCTGTTTCTTCTTGGGATTCAGGGCCCGTAACGTTCATGTGATAAGTAACAGCTACGACTGTTGTCTAGTTATAAAAGCAAATGCCAGGGAAAGAGCACGGCCCCCAGACACAAGCAGGGTGATGCTGGGCCATCCCAGGGCGCGACGTCGCTGCCCGAGGCCAGTCGGAGTGAGAGCTGGCTGGGCCAGGGAGAGGGCCGGGGCGCAGACAGCGTTTGGCTAGCGCAGTGGGAGTGTCAGAGGCCGGGCTGCCAGGAGGGCAGGGGAGGGTGAGGCTTCAGTGGTCCGGCTGCGGGCGGCTGGGTGGACTCGCTCCAGCCGCGGGGTTTGTGTGTCCGGGCTGGACTGGGCTGACCCCACCTTCCCCGGGGTCTGTCCGAGGGCTGCGCGGAAGGGCCACGGACCACTCAGCCAGCTTGGTGGGCCCAGGGCTGGGGTCGCAGCGGCTGTGGACCGACTGGCCGTGACCGAGAGTGTCATCACTTGACCTCTGCAGGGAGGGGCCGTTGGGTCTGGGTGGCCGCGCAGAAGGAACACCAGGTCATGCATGGAGACGTCGTCTGTACACTGACTGCGTCACATGACTGTGAAGGCCTGTTCTGCCCCGGGAGAGGACGCCGGAGCCCGGGGAACACGGACGCCGCACCCTTACCTCTGGGTGCGAGGCTCCCCCGGGCGCCCGGGGTGGTGCAGGGGGTGATGGGCAGTGAACACTGATGGTCATACCTGGGCTTCCCTGGACTCCACTGAGTCCACGCCAGACCCAAGAGGGAAGGGGATGGGCGGGGCCAGGTCCCCGCCCTGAGGCGCCACCTTCACAGGGCCCGCAGCAGCCGCTCCCGGGCGGAGGGCGGCGCAGGTGCAGTCAGGGGCCGCAGCCCCGGCTTGGGGCAGGCTCCGGGCTCCGCTCGCATGGGCGGCGGGAGGCCCTGCTCAGCGTTCCCCTCGACTCAGGGAGGCGCCGGGGGGCGCTGCCGGGTCAGCGACTCTTAGGCAGCACAGACGACCTGACGGGCCCCAGCCGGCACTGTTTCTCCAGGCGGCACCCCGGAGTTCTTCTTTCATCGTGATTGGCCGGCTGGGACAAAAAGTGCAGCGAGCAAATTCCCCAGTGAGCTGCGAGACCCCTGCGAGAACCGCCGCCCTTGCAGGGCCGGCCACTCGGTCTTCAGGCCCCACTGGGGTCAGCCTTGCGCTCTCCCTGGGAGGGGTCCAACGGGCGGGTGGGGGCTGAAGGGAGGGGAGGCTGGGGCTCCCGAGTCGGCCCTGTGCCGTCCTCCGCTGAGCACCCCCGCCTGAGCCTAGAAAACGCGCTGAGCTGGACTCCAGTCTCCAGGAAACTGGACGCAGCCTGGCCGCTTAGGACGGGCTGCGTGTCCAGGAGAGGCTGGGCCCTCCAATTGCCGCGCCCCCTCTGACCAGCCCCTTCCACCTGGTGCCTCGCGGCCCGTGTGCAAATGCCAGCCCTGGGTCAGGCTCTCTAAAAGCAACATCAGAAACACGCAGACCTGCTTCCTGAACATACTCAACGTCGAACGAAGAGGGACCCAGAGACATGCTCCTCTTTTAGGCAATCACCTTAGCGCTAAATCAGCCCGGCCAGCAAACACCCGTCACTGGGGCCGGCCGCTGCGGGAGTTCACGGCGGGAGAGCTGACAGGACTCGTCTGCCCTCAGCGGGTGGGTGCTTCGTACCAGGAGCCACAGCACCGGGATGGCAGGACGGGGTGCCCAGAGGCGCTGCGAGGTCTGGGCCAGACCCCGAGCGCAATGAGCACCGTCTCCCCGAGGCCGGAGCCGTGCTCGGAGGTGGGGGTGTTACCAGCCCAGGTTCCCTAACGAGGACCAGAGGCTGGGAGGGTTCCCACCCAGCCAGACTGGAAACTGGGTGAACTGTGAGTCGCTGTAGCCGGGGAAGTGCCACGTGGCTCGGCATCTGTGGACGAGGACCACGGCCCCAGAACCCGGAAGCGGGGGCCGCACGGCCCCAGCAGTGTGAGCACACAGCCCCAGCGTTTTCACAGGCACGTCTCTTTCTGCCCAGAAACGGGGCACCCACTAGTCAGTGGGGTGATCACCACTCCCTTCTTCAACTTTTGGAATTTTCTGAATTTTCTTTCTTTTGCAGTAACGATGGATTCACAGGGTGGTTGCTGGTGGGAGGTGGGTGGTGACAGTCTCCTTCAACTTTCTAAATTTTCTGAACTGTTTTTTTTGCAATAACGATGGATTCGTTTTATAATAAGAAAACAATAAATCTATTTTTAAAGGCAGGCAATTGACACCTCTGAGAAGGGGAGCGTGGCAGGCTGGGATGAATCATCCGGCCATCAGATTTGCTGGCACCCCTCTGAGGGACCCGGCAGGGCCTTAAAGGCCAAGGATGCCCCTGCCCGGGATGGACCAAGCCCTCGGAGGAGGGGCCCGAGGCAGAAGGTGAGCGGGGGAGGGAGGAGGCGCCAGCCCCCAGCAGCGATGAGACAGTTTCGTCACTAACATATGGGACTTCCTTCTGCTCCCTCGCCTGCTTCTCGACCAACCTGCACTTCAGAACACACACACACACCCCCCTCCACCAGGGCTCGGGGGGGGGGGGGGCGGTCAAACAGCGCCCCTTCTTAGGAACAGCACGAGGGAGGCGGACAGGCCGCCTGTAGGGGAGGTCCCGCCCGTGATGCCTCGGCCGGCAGGTCCAGGCAGCGTCCCGGTTGAGCTGTGTGTCCAGCAATGGGGAGAGTCTGCACGCACCATCCACACCCCTAATTATAAAGCAGCACACGCGTTTCAGCTCTTCCTGAAACACCCACCAGCCCAGACCCGGGGTTTCTAACCGGCTCTTCTGGTTTTGCCAACCTCCCATCCTGCTTCTGAGAAGGGCAGTGCCCCCAGCCCAAGCCCCCAACAATAAGATGAGGAGCGCGTTTGGCCTCATGCATGCTTGATGGATGGACAGAGCTTGGGAAATGACGCAGGCGCCAGCCGCAGAGTGGCAGGTGATGGTGGGAAATTAAACCAGCCTCCTCGGGTCATCCATCATTAGAGCCTCACTCCTGGCCCCCTGCCTGGGGGTCAGCCGTGCTCTCTCAGAACAATCCATCACCCGGTGGGCAACAGCCTCTCTTCCTGAGGCCAGGACCAACCGGACGCCCAGCGCCCAGTGCTGGCTCAGTCCCTAGGAAATGCCTTTCAAACTCTGTCCTCAATGAGGATTCCATTGAGTGTAATAAGGCATCTAACATATGTTGAGAGGACACCCTCCTAGAACTAAGCATCATTTAAGAAACCACCCTGCCTTCCTGGCCGTGGCCCCACCCCACCCCACCGACAGCCGCCCACCTGGCTTCCAGCAAGCTCACATGCGTTTGCTCATCTACAAGGAACCTAAGAGGCAGAGGCAGGCCCTCTTGCTCACCAGGTCCCAAGCCACAGTCCTCCTTCCAGGAGGTGGGACGGGAGGTGGGGTCACGTGACCAGTTCCAGCCAGTGAGACGCAAGCAGCCTTTCCAGGTGGAGGTGGTGACCTTCCATCTCCTCCCCACCGTGGGAGGCACGGAGGCCCCGGGCCAGGCCCTGGGCTGGAGGACGGCTGCCCTGGAGAGTGGCCGGGCCCAGGGCAGCGTCTGAGGGAAAGGGGCCAGCGTGGGGGCTAGCACCGAGCTTACAGGTCCCCGGCCCCTAGGAACGCCTGCTCGGGGCCCCACTGCTTGCTGGGCGGGGACTGTGGGGCAGAGGACAGGGGTCTCGCCTTTGGGACTCGCAGCCCATGAGAAACTGCAGAACCACTCCGCCTGTCCCATTTCAGGAACAAGGGACTAGATTCTGAGGAAGGAAGGAAATCGTCCCCAGCCAGGCTGGGGCACAGCCCCGACGGGCGCCCACCAGGTCCTCCGGCCCAGGCTCTAGCATCCCCCTGGGTGGGCTGTTTGTTCTAGATGCTCTGGAGTCTCACGACGGGCTATGGGAGCTCCAGGCAGCTTCGGGGACTCAGACAGAGCCACTGGGGTCACCGGAGCAGCTGAGGCAGAAGCGAGACGTCCCTGCCCCCTGCCTCTGTCACATCTTTCCCCCAGGGAAGCGGGAGCGAGTCGAGCCCCTGGTCACAAGCTCAGTCTGGGGCCGTCATTCTGCACAGATGCACCAGCTTGGCAGGGGCGGTCAGGGGGCACACAGGTCAGGTTTATCTAAACGGAAAGCTCACCAGGCTTTGCCAACAGTGGGAAGTCTCTCAACAAGCTCTGTGAACAGCCTGCTGTGTGCACGGCACTCAACCCCCTTGAGACGGCCTTGAACCCTGAGGCTGTTCTGAGGACTAGGCTGGAAGGTGTGAGGAGCAGCCTTGAGGGCAGGGGAAGCTGAGTTCAGGCATCGGTTGCCCATTGCTTCTCATCTTCCGGGGGTTTCCAGGGCTGGCAGGGAGCTTGAGGACTCTGTGGTCAGACCCCTCCCGCATCAGGCCCGCCGGCCCCTCTGAGGCTCAGATTCCTGGCGCGGTTCATCCAGGAGGGCCACCGTCGGCTCTCCAGGCACCTCTGGGGACATCTGCCCACACCATCCGTCAGCGGCCTGGGCCACCTTGGGCACCTGGGGGGTCGGTCTCCAGGAGTCAGGTGGTCCAGGGGTGCCGTGACTGGGTGTGATCCCCACGACGCCCAGCGGAGCCTCCGGGGCTGGCGTCAGGGCCTTTCTAGGGCTCCACAGGAAGCCAGGGAAGGAATCGGCCTTGAAGACACTCCCGTGTGTCTGCTCTCAGGCCAGGGTGACCCCCCCGCCCCGGGTTCCTGAAGAAACAGTGTCTCTGAGACTCGGTAGCACCACGCCCCACCGTCTCCCCCACCCAGAGTCCAGCGCTGGGGCAGCTATCCCAGAGGGCATCACCTCCCCTGTGATACGTAAGTCCAGTGCCCCTCGGACATCAGAGCCACAGGACCAAGCTCCATGCCTGCTCCAAGTTCCCTGCCGCATCTTCCAGAGCCCTCCTTTGAGGCTCCTTTCAAAACGCATCTTCCCCTCCCCACTGATAAGCACCCCACCCCAACTTCCACGCTGTTAATGAGACTTTATGCTTCCCTGATGTAGCATTTTGCCAGTTTTCAATGTGAAAAATTTTTTTAATTACAAGGGTGTTGACAGGCTGGTTAAAAATACTCCCATCTCTTAAAAGGTGAAAACTTGGTGACAAATGCAGGGGGCCCTGGGTGGGGGGTGGGGGGTGGTTGTTGCATGGATGCCTCTGTCTCGCCCACCCACCACCCTGAGAAAGCCAGCCCCCTCCGGACTCCAGGAGTTAGACATCCTGACCCTCCCAGCGCACTGGTCTCCAAGCCTGGTGTCAGTCAAAGCAGGTGGGAGGCCAACCTTTAATCTTATTATCTGACATATCAGCTTTTGATTCAAGGAATGGACTTCCCAAACAAATCAGCTTTTATTTGGTACTATCACTTAAAAAAAAAAAAATCATGCATTCCAAATCTGCGCCCTGCCCTGAGGTGGACACTGTGACCAGCACATCAGGAGCCCCTTCCTGGAAGAAGCTCTGTGGCCTTTTATGCCCACGTCATCACAGCCAAGCACTCCTGAAGTGGGTCCCAGGACCACAGTCCAGGCCCAGAAAGGGCCCACCTCACACGGACCCGGACTGCAGAAGCAAAGGGTGGCCAACCGTCTGGAGGCCTGGGAGCCTGGAGGAGCCGCGGGCGGGGTGGAGGTGGGAGAGGGGACGGCTGCTGAGCGGGCGCAGGGGGCTGTGGGCAGTGCCAGGGCCCCGGCACTGTCTCCCGTGAGTCACGCTTCCGTCCCCTCCTGCTCCACCCACAGCCCACGCCGCTGCCAGAGCCCACTCAGGCCCTCGTGCCCTGCCTGGGGCCACCTGCCACTCTGCATCACCTGCGAGCCCATAAGGGCCCCCTTCTGCAGCCCCACGCCCCCACCGATCTGTGTACCCCTGCCCAGAAGTGGGTGTTCATCTCCCGCCTCCCTGCCACCTGCTCCTGGGAAAACCCTCCTCCTCCTCCTCCTCCTCGACCCATGCACGGTTCCCTCCTGGGGATCCTTCCCTGTCCCCGGCCTAACTTCCCCTGGCTGCACACAGGCCTCCTGGAGCACATGCACCCCACCCCACCCCACTCCCGCTCGGATGTGGGCGGTTACTCGTCACCTTTCCCATTAGGATGTACCTTCTTAGGACATAGAAAGGACCGCCTACACCTGTCAACCCACTCACAGCCTCTGAGCATTATTCATCAATACTGCCTTGATTTAATCTTTCCTCAGTTCAGTTCAGTCCCTCAGTTGTGTCCGACTCCTTGCGACCGCATGGACTGCCGCATGTCAGGCCTCCCCTGTCCAACACCAACTCCTGGAGTTTACTCAAACTCACATCCATCAAGTCAATGACGCCATCCAACCATCTCATCCTCTGTCATCCCCTTCTCCTCCTGCCTTCAGTCTTTCCCAGCATCAGGGTCTTTTCCAAGGAGTCAGTTCTTCACATCAGGTGGCCAAAGTATTGGAGCTTCAGCTTCAGCATCAGTCCTTCCAATGAATATTCAGGACTGATTTCCTTTAGGATGGACTGGTTGGATCTCATTGCAGTCCAAGGAACTCTCAAGAGTCTTCTCCAACACCACAGTTCAAAAGCATCAATTATTCCGGACTCAGCTTTCTTTATAGTCCAATTCTCACATCCATACATGACTGCTGGAAAAATCATAACTTTGACTAGACAAACCTTTGTTGGCAAAGTAATGTCTCTGCTTTTTAATATGCTGTCTGGGTTGTTCATAACTTTTCTTCCAAGGAGTAATCATCTTTTAATTTCATGGCTGCAGTCACCATCTGCAGTGATTTTGGAGCTCCCCAAAATAAAGTCAGCCACTATTTCCACAATTTCCCCATCTATTTGCCATGAAGTGATGGGACCAGATGCCATGATCTTAGTTTTTTGAATGTTGAGCTTTAAGCCAGCTTTTTCATTCTCCTTTCACTTTTATCAACAGGCTCTTTAGTTCTTCTTCTCCTTCTGCCATAAGTGTGATGTCATCTGTATATCTTAGGTTATTGATGTTTCTCCTGGCAATCTTGATTCCAGCTTGTGCTTCATCCAGCCCAGCGTCTCTCATGATGTACTCTACATATAAGTTAAATAAGCAGGGTGACAATATACAGCCTTGACATACTCCTTTACCTATTTGGAACCAGTCCATTGTTCCATGTCCAGTTCTAACTGTTGCTTCCTGACCTGCATACAGGTTTCTCAAGAGGCAGGTCAGGTGGTCTGGTATTCCCATCTCTTTCAGAATTTTCCACAGTTTATTGTTATTCACACAGACAAAGGCTTGGCGTAGTCAGTAAAGCAGGAGTAGGTGTTTTTCTGGAACTCTCCTGTTTTTTCTATGATCCAACTGACATTGGCAATTTAATCTCTGGCTCCTCTGGCTTTTCTAAATCCAGCTTGAACATCTGGAAGTTCTCGATTCACATATTGTTGAAGCCTCACTTGGAGAATTTTGAGCATTATTTTGCCAGTGTGTGAGATGAGTGCAATCGTGTGGTAGTCTGAACATTCTTTGGCACTGCCTTTCTTTGAGATTTGGAGAAGGAAATGGCAACCCACTCCAGTATTCTTGCCTGGAAAATCCCATGGATGGAAGAGCCTGGTAGGCTACAGTCCATGGGGTCACAAAGAGTCAGACACGACTGAGCGACTTCACTCACTTTCACTTTCTTTGAGATTGGAGTGAAAACTGACCTTTTCCAGTCCCGTGGCCACTGCTGAGTTTTCCAAATTTGCTGGCATATTGAGTGTAGGACTTTAACAGCATCCTCTTTTAGGATTTACAATAGTTTAATGGAATTCCGTCACTTCCACTAGTTTTGTTTGTAGTGATGCTTCCTAAGGCCCACTTGACTTCTCACTCCAGGATGCCTGGCTCTAGTTGAGTGATCACACCATCATGGTTATCTGACTCATTAAGATCTTTTTCATATAGTTCTTCTGTGTATTCTTGCCTCTTCTTAATATCTTCTGCTTCTCTTAGGTCCATACTGTTTCTGTCGTTTATTGTGACCATCTTTGCATGAAATGTTCCCTTGGTATCTCTACTTTTCTCAAAGAGATCTCTAGTCTTTCCCATTCTGTTGTTTTCCTCTATTTCTTTGCATAAATCACTGAGGAAGGCTTTCTTATCTCTCCTTGCTAGTCTTCGGAACTCTGCATTCAAATGGGAATATCTTTCCTTTTCTCCTTTACTTTTCACTTCTCTTCTTTTCCCAGCTATTTGTAAGGCTTCCTCAGACAGCCATTTTGCCTTTTTGCATTTCTTTTTCTTGGGGATGGTCTTGAGCACTGCCTCCTTTACAATGTCACAAACCTCCATCCATAGTTCTTCAGATACTCTATCAGATCTAATCCCGTGAACCTATTTGTCACTTCCACTGTATAATCATAAGGAATTTAATTTAGGTCATACCTGAGTGGTCTAGTGGTTTTCCCTGCTTTCTTCAATTTAAGTCTGAATTTGGCAATAAGGAGTTCATGATCTGAGCCACAGTTAGCTCCCAGTCTTGTTTTTGCTGACTGTATAGAGCTTCTCCATCTTTGGCTGCAAAGAATATAATCAGTCTGATTTCGGTGTTGACCCTGGTGATGTCCATGTGTAGCGTCTTCTCTTGTGTTGTTGGAAGAGGGTGTTTGCTATGACCAGTGCGTTCTCTTGGCAAAACTCTATTAGCCTTTGCCCTGCTTCATTCTGTACTCCAAGGCCAAATTTGCCTGTCACTCCAGGTGTTTCTTGACTTCCTACTTCTGCATTCCAGTCCCCTATGATGAAAAGGACATCTTTTTTGGGTGTTCGTTCTATAAGGTCTTGTAGGTCATCATAAAACAGTTCAACTTCAGCTTCTTCAGTGTTGCTGGTCAGGGTAGAGCCTTGGATTACTGTGATATTGATGGTTTCCCTTGGAAACGAACAGAGATCATTTTGTTTTTGAGATTGCACCAAGTACTGCATTTCGGACTCTTTTGTTGACTGTGAGACCTACTCCATTTCTTCTAAGGGATTCTTACCCACAGTAGTAGATATAATGGTCATCTGAGTTAAATTCACCCATTTCAGTCCATTTTAGTTCACTGATTACTAAAATGTCAATGTTCACTCTTGCCATCTCCTGTTTGACCACTTCCAATTTACCGTAATTCATGGACCTAACATTCCAGGTTCCAATGAATATTCTTTATAGCATCGGAATTTACTTTCATCACCAGTCACATGCACAACTGGGCATTGTTTTCGCTCTTCATTCTGGAGTTATTTCTCCACTGATCTCCAGTAGCATATTGGGCACCTACAGACCTGGGGAGTTCACCTTTCAGTGTCCTTTTTGCCTTTTCATGGTGTTCATGGGGTTCTCAAGGCAAGAATGCTGAAGTGGTTTGCCATTCCCTTCTCCAATGGACCACGTTTTTGTCAGAACTCTCCACCATGACCCATCCGTCTTGGGTGGCCCTACACGACATGGCTCCTAGTTTCATTGAGTTAGACAAGGCTGTGGTCCAGTCTTTCCTCAGACTCTGGCTAAAGAACTGCAACTTCCACCACGACTACTAGGACTACTTTTCTGGTCAAGCGACCGCAGAGCTCTGTCTTCTGGAGCCAAGGGCTCCTCCCCAGCCCAGCCGCCCCCACACCCACACTTCTCTGCCCACCACCTGGGCCCCTCCGTCCTCCTCAGGCAGCCTACAGAGGACAGCTGAGATGCTGCCGCGCCGGAAAGGACGGCCCAGCCAGGGAGCCCACTGGCTCCTCTGCCCTGCCCTGCCCACAACGAGCCCTGCTGGGCCTGGCCTCCAGCAAACCCTGCCCGCACCACGCCCACCACCCCTGCCACGCCCACACTCTGTGTGCCACTCCCGTGCAATGCCCACGCCACGCCCAAATCATGTGGGTCATGCCACGCCACGCCCACACCCTGTGGGTCACGCCCACCACCCTGCCACGCCCACGCCCTGTGCGTCACGCCCGCACCACGCCCGCGCCACACCCAAATCATGTGGGCCACGCCCCACCACGCCCACATCCTGTGCGTCACACCCGCACCACGCCCACCACCCCTTCCACGCCCACACCTTGCTGCACCCACCGAGCCGTGCCCCGCCGCATCCCCGGCACAGGGCTCCCCGGCTGAGTCCCCACCTGCCACCCCACCCGCCTGGCGGGTCCTGCCTCCTCCAGCCTTGGTCCACCCTGCTTTCTCCCTGGACAGGGGCAGCAACCCTTCGCTGGTAGGGGGTCCCTCCTTCGCCAGTGGCCCATCTCTGGGGGGAGGACGCTGCCCTTTCCTTCATCAGTTGTTATACATAATCATAGTGAGCGTTTCTTGAGCCCTCACAGAGGCCGGGCCCTGGGCTGAGGGCTGCCCTTGCTGTCGCCGCAGCCTCGGGAGGCTGGGAAGGAGGCCCGCCCGCAGTTTGCGGAGTGAATCCTGAGCTTTTGAGCAATAGCTCTGACCAGAGTGCTTCAGCTATGGGGTCAGGGGTCCCAGGACCTTCCGAGAAGGCAATGAATGCCGCCTGCACCTGGTCACAGAGATCCGCCCGGTTTAAAATGCACATGTGGGTTCCACCGCCCACTCCGGATCTGCCCTATAGGCTCCGGTTTCTGCCACCCGCTCTCCTCAGCCCCCAGCAGCCCTGCAGTCCTCATCCCCACCTGCTGGAGGGGACTCTAGAGAGAGGGGATCAGACTGGCACGGAGCCTGGACGTGAGCCCAGAATGTGCACTTGAGCTCCACTTAGCTGCCAGCTGTTTAAAAATGGAAGGAAGAGATTAAAAATGAGCAAGCGAAATGGCCCTGAGTAAAACCATCAGCAGCAGAGATGTGCAGACTAATTCAATTTCCGCCTCCTCCTGCTCTGAAGGGAGCAGACTCAAGGGCTGAGCTTCTCCGGAGGCAGAAGGAGAGGAGTGCCTGCAGAAGCAGGGCATGCGCCTCCACCAGCCGCCACTTGTAAATCTCCCCAGCTTTCTCCAAACACAAGCATCCCAGTTATGGCTCCTAATAAAAACTCACTGTCTGCTCTGGTAATCACCCACATCCCCGAGCTGCACTGGAGAAGAGGGAAAGGGCTAGCTTTGATCAAACAAGCAGGAGGCTCCTTGGGTTCCTGGGTGGTGAGGGTTAGCAAGCGTGATGAGGGCACGGAGGCAGCAGCAGTGGGCCAGGAGGCACTGGGCCGGCTGGGAGCTAGGCTCCCACGTACCTTCGTGTAATCCCCGTGGCCGCCCCATCCGGTGGGTGGGCGTTATTCACCCACAATTACTGTAAGAGGGAGACAGGTGGCCGCCCAGTCTTGGCTGCAGGAGACAACAAAAAGCACTGGTTATTTCAATCTCTGCAGCCTGCGGGGTGGTCTCAGGCTCAGGACCTCGCAGGAGGTGGCAGTCAGGTTGACAACTGGCACTGCCTCACCTGAACGTTTGCGTGGGGCTGGATGGAGGAGCCTCTTCCAGGCTCACGCACGAGACTGTCGGCCAGAGGCCCCAGTTCTCCAGCAAGACTGCTAATGACAGCACGGCAGCTGGCCTGCCCTGCCGTCAGAGACGGGAACACAGCCCTCCGAGGCCCAGCGGCAGTGCCCTTTGGTAACCTAATCTCATGATGTAGCACCCATTCTGCAGATTGCCGTTGGTCACACAGACCCAGCTTGGTCCAGCATGGGGAGGGCTGCCAAGGACAGAAACCAGGAGGTGGGGTCACTGGGGCCGTCTGGAAGGCTGGTTTTACATCACCTCCCCGTTTCACAGGTGAGCAAACTGAGGCTCAGGCTATGTAGGCAGCGGCCTGAGCTCACTCAGCCCGTGGGGCAGAGCCTGGATAGGACGTCAGCCCATTTGAGTCTGGGGTCCTAGGAATCTCGTGAATCATGGGGGCAACTTGTAGCCCTGGCGTGGCTGCTCACGCTGACGTGTGACTTTGACGGGGTCACCTGGGGACCTGGGCCTCGGTTTCTCCATCTCTTCAAAAGAGACGATAATGGTTATACCAAGATGGCCCTAGTCCTGAGGGTAACCTGGGCAGCGGGCGGGGGAGCTCGGCTCTGTGCCACATCTGAGTCAGCCAGAGGCCAGCTGGGGTGTGTGGGTCCAGCCTGGAGCCAGCCTGGAGCCAGCACACGTTGCCCACGGCCTGCAAGCAGGCAGGACAACGAGGCCCGACGGAGGCCCCGTGAGGGCGGGGCTGGGGTCAGAGCTCAAGGACCCTGTGTCCCAGAGCTCTCGACTGCAGGACCTGCCTGCCTGGGTGGAGAGCATGAGTTAAGATGAGTGACAAGGGCTCCAGGGGAGGCCCCTTCTGGGCCGCCTGGACTTCACCTCCTCGCCCCTCACGGCCACCAGCTGAGGCAGGTGCTCTCCTTACCCCCACAGACGTAAGAGAGCTCAAAGGCATGTGACCTCCCAGAGTGGGGGCTGGCAGGGAACCCGGACCGCCCGCTCCTCTCCCGGAGCCTGCACCGTCACAGCTTCCGCTCAGAGGCAGTCACTCGGACACCCAGGGGACCCTGGGTGCATGTCCCGTAAGGAGTCGGTGTTAGTCAGTAGGCAGCTGCTGGAACAAACATCCCCACGTCTCAGAGGCTTCAGACAAATTCCATTCCCACTCACACGCTGGCCAGAGCGGGAGGTTCCAGCCACAGCCCAGGTGGCGGCTCCGTTCTCTTGGGCGACCTGCCTGATCCCTCAGAATCCCGGGACCCAGCCCTGATGGAGGGATGGCTGATGACGGGCCCCTTGCAGGGCTCTCGTGAGCTAAGTCACTTCCATCCACAGGCCGCTGGTCAGAGGACAAACACGGGGTCCCTCCTGAGTGCAGGGCCGCGTGGTCCAACTGTGTGTCTGGGAAGAAAAAGAACGTAGTCTGACAGACTCCACATCCTTGCACCAGGCAATCTGATCTGTACTGTGTCTCCACCAAGCTGTGGTTCTCTCCAAATCCCCAGTCCTGGAGCAGTGACACAGGGACCAGACCTGGCCTCCACGGTCCACGAGGACCTCAGGTGGGACGATGCACAGTCTGGGGGTGTTTGTGCATCGAGTTTGGGCTGAGCTCCCCCTAGTGACAGGGGCTGGGCTCCTCCACCCACCTCCTCTACCTTGTTGGGGAAGTCGAGGTCCACGGTGTCCTGCTTTCCCTGAGCTCTCCACCCAGACGTCCAAACCCTCCACGTTCAAGAAGAGGAAACTGAGGCGCCGAGAGGGGATGTTCCCATGCAGGCTGACGAGCTCACTACGATCTTGGAGCTTGTGTGATCTCTCTCCTGACCTGACCTTTCTCTTCATTACTATGGCTCAGCCTGGTCTCCAAGGAGCCAGGGGGAGCTTCTAAACCACGAGTCAGGTCACTTCACAACACAAGGCCCCCTTCTCACCCGGAGTCTGGCCAAAGTCCTGGCCCTTGAGGCCCTAAGAGCTGCCCCCACTGGCGCTCCTGCACCTTCTGGCCACCCTCCCCTCCCTGACGCTCCTGGCCTCTTGGTTTCCCCTGAACTTGTCAGACTGTTCTCACCACAGGCTCTTTGCATGCACCGTTCCCTCTGCGGAAGCTTTTCTGGCAGATGTCGGCATGGCCCGTCCCTCCTTCCACAAGTCTATTCAAATGCCCCATCCGTGAGACCTGCCCTGAGCCCGGTTTTAAATTAGACTCCCTCCTCACCCTTGGCATTCCCGCCTCCTTTTTCAACCTACACAGCATGCTCTGTATGTCAGCGTACACTTGTTACTGGCTTTTGTTCCTGCCTCAGCTCCTGAGCGGGAATCCCGGCGGGAGGCCTTGCCTGTCCTGATGACCCCTCTGTCCCAGCACCTGGCACAGAGGATGACCCATCGACGGTTCGACTCAGCCTGGACGTGCGTGTACAAGGCCGTCTTCTCCACGTCACCGCCTCTGTGCCGCCCACCTGGACTGACCACAGCAGGCTGGCTGAAGGCTCCCCACACCAAAGGGAGGAAGAACAGACTCGTCTTGTCCTGTCCCTCTGCTCCGCCCTTCCCCCCACAGTGCACCCCCAGGGGCTGAGCCGCCTGGCCCCAGGCACCCTTGAGGAGAGATGCTGAGACCCACTGCCTGCATCCTCAAGCCCCAGTCAGCGGCCCTGGGGGGCTGCCGGCTGTCAGCCTCTCCTTAAGGAGCTGGTCTTGGCAGCCGTTCCCGAAGCAGCTGGCAGCGGGCTTCACCCAAGCCTCCTCCCCCGCCAGGCGACTCCGCAGAAGGGCCAGGCTGGGCCAGCACGTGACTCTGGCCCCCCTGGGCAGCTCAGCATGTCACTGTTCTTGCTCAAGTGACAACGTTTTCAAGTGAGGAGGTGCAGGTCAGAGCCGGCCCAGCTCTGGGCTTTAGGGGAGACCGGGCTCGATGGGGGCTGGACTGTCCGAGGTCACTCTGGCTCCAGCTGGTCAGGACGGCCAGACCCCCGGTCGCAGCAGCTGGAGCCCCAGACGCTGAGCAAGCTTCTGCCTGGCTGCCAGCCTCTGCCTGTTGTCACGGGGAGGGCGATCGCTGACGGGAGTTTGGTGCCCAGACCCGGGGTCTGCGCATGGGGCCCCCTGCTCATGGGGTCCCTGCCTTTGCCCTGATGTGCTGCAACCCTCCTTATCTTCCTGTCCCTGAGCCGCCTGACCCGCCCCTCCATTCCCAGAAGCCGCTCCACGACAGCCCGCTGGGGAAGCGGGGGCAGGGGGCTCTCTCTGACCCCGCCCTCGGTGGCCTAGTGGAGGCGGGGAACAAGGGGCGGAGGCTGCTCTCCCGGGCCGCTGCAGACACAGGTGGGCGCTTTGCCAGCTGCTGGCGGGAGCGGCAGAGGTTCTCCGGGCCCCTGGTCATCACCCGGCTGGTTGTCACGGCTCTCGGTCCTGCTGCGTCAGATAAACGGCACGTCCAAGGTGAACCACACTTGGGCACAGCTCACAGGCGGCCCCTCCACTGCCTGGGCCATGAGATTTGTGCAAACGCGGGCCCCAGGGGGAGGCTGCACCGTCCCAGGACCACACAACACGGAGATGTCTCAGCCCCCTCTCCCAAGGCCCAGCGGCCACACCTGGAGGCTGTTAGCAGGCTCTGCGCCCCGTGAAGAGGACCACACAGCCCCTGGTAGGGCCCGGGCCCGGCGGGAAGGTCATCTCAGGACCGGTGGGACTGGCGGGCAGTCAGGGTCCTGTGAGCTGGGGCCCTTGAGCGTCCCCCAGACCTGCGGAGGCCCTGTGAGGATGGGTCCCAGGCCAGACATGGGTTAGTCTGTTTGGGGCAAACAGCAGACCCCAGAGGGAGCAGGGGCACAGGCAGGGGCCGGGGAGGTGGCCAGTGCCGTCTGCGGCTCCCTTCTCCTCCCTTCCCCCACCCCTAGGTGGTCAGTATCTCCCAGCGGCAACTCACTGCCCACCACCCGGCCAGCCCAGGGCTGCTTTGTATTGTCCGGGGCCCAGGGAGGCTGCTTTGTATTGAGTTTTCCCAGGGCCTAGGGATGGAGTCTGTCCTCCCACCCTTCTGACCCCTGCCTCTTCGCTCATTCTGGTGAGGGTGGCCAGTCATCTTTGGACAGCTCCGTTTTCCTCTGGATGATGACTCACTGTCATCTTTATCACCCAGACAGCCCTGGAGTGGAATCCGAAAGCAGGCCCCACCTGGGTCCTGGCCTGCAGGAAGGGAACCATCACTGGAAGACCAGAAACAGTCCCGGGCGACGGACCCTAAGGAGACAGAGCCCTGCGGGGCCAAGGTTGGGATGCCAGTCATGGGTCGCCATGGTGACCCCAGGCAAGCCCCTTCTCCTCTGTGACCCCTCCTGCTTGTCTGTAAAGTGGCCATGGTCACGGTCATCTCCAGGGGGAGGCCCCGGGCGATGACCTGTGGGCAGTGGGTTCAGGGCTTCCCAGAGCACACCCAGCACTCAAGGAATGTGGAAAATCCTCCTCTAGACTCTCACCTACTCTGTCAAGACCCTAAGAAACCCTCCTCTCCTGCTGGACTTCATGGAACCCAGCGTCTCCCAGGGCTTGTAACCAGTAGCGTCTGTAGGCATTACGCTGTATCAGTCAGCCTAGTGGAGGTTCTGCCGCAGTAACAAAGAGAGCTTTCATCCCTCAGACGTGCTGTGTGCATGCGGCAAATGAGATTTACCTACTCGGCCCCAGGAACCCAAGGGATGGAGACTCCCTCTCTGTCTGCACTTCGTCCCAGAACAGGATAACGGATATGCAGACCCTGCAGGGGGTCCTTCCGGAACTGACAAGCTTTACCCCTGCCCACCTCATTGGCCAGACTGAGCACATGGCCACGCCCACCCAAGGCAGAGCCTCTTCCCTGAGCCCAGAGACCAGGTTAGGGCGCAAACCTCGGGAGCCCCGCAGCTATTATCAGGCTCCTGAGCCCAACCCGCGGGAGAATCGTCCTCAGCCAGGATTAAAACCCAGCCTTTCAGAGAAACACTCTCACCAGACGTGAAAGTAAACAGTGTTGCTTCTCTGCATCTCCTCAGCACAGATTCCTTTTCTGCTTGTCTTGAGGGTGCGGATTCTCATGTTTATTCATATGGAAGCCGTTTCCCAGCCAAGTGTGACATTTGGATACTGAGTCATTGTTTCAGCCCCGCAAGAGATGGAAAACACCCCCAAAATATTGTGGACGCAGTCTTGCTTGTTTGTTGCCTGGAAGAAATTCTTTAGTTAATGACTAACATGGGACCAAAAACAAATAGAACGCAGTTCTCTCTCCCCCAGAGTGCAGGCCAGGGAACTGAGACCCTGTGCAGGGCCAACACGGACGCTGGCCCGGGCTACCTCCCACAGGAGGCTGGGGACGGCCTCACCCTGGCCCTGGTGACTGGCCCTCTGATGTTGTGAGCCCGTCGGGGGCTCCTCGGGGTTTACCTGGCCATCCCGCCCTGCCTCGGCCCCTGTCTGTGAAGTGGGCCCAGCAGTGCACATCCCAGCCTCCCGCCCTCCCTGTGGGTCAGAAGGCTTCCTGCCCGCCGCCCACCCGTCCCTGTGACGACTCCCTCACTGCGCTGTGCATTCTGCTCCTTTCAGACTCAGTTCGATGTCCCGCCACTCGGGAAGTGGGGGAGGCAATGGCCAGGGCCCCGGTTAACCAAGAGAGTTAGGGCCATCCCCTCTAGTGCGCAGGCTGCGGCGGCAGCCGTGACCCCAGGAGGAGGCCCCAGAGGAGCCATCCTTCCTGGCGACGAGGGGCCCAGCTCGCTTGTGCTCAGCAAACCCTTGCTGGTCCCTGGGGGCCCCTGGCCTCGAGCGGCTCTGCACCCTCCTTCTCGGAAAGTTTCCCTCTTCCTTCCTCACTGCCTCTTCATTTTCCAAAGGCCCCCACAGCACCAGGAGGCCTCCTTGGCCCGCCCAGCTGACTTACAGACTAAGGGAAGCCAGGAGCCGGTGAGCGGGCGCAGAGGTTCAGGGCCCAGACCCTCCCCTCGTAGCCTCCCCCCGTGAGCAGGCCGCCTCTTCTCCCTGAGCCCCTGTCTCCTCATGGGTAAGGGGGGGAAAGCAGGTACCGCCCCCTGCCGGGCCTGGAAGCCCCCTGTTCATGTCCTTCAGGATATTGGCCCAGCGCCCCGTAACCCATTCCCACCACCTCCCAAAGGAGTCGGAGTCCGGTTCTTCCCCGTACCCTGCTAAGCGCCACCCCAAGCCTGGCACAAAGAGGCAGTAACTGCTAAGGGCTGGCTGGGTCGCTGGCTGCCCTTGTGCCACAGTCCCCTTTGGCTAAGAAACCCCTGGGCACCCCTGCACCACCGGAGACATCGTCACGATAAAAGGAGCTCAGAGGCCTTGCAACCAGGAGGGGATCGAGGCAGGGCTCGGAGGCGCTGCAGTCCATAACTCACGAGCCACTAAATTAATTACCGTGGCAGAAGTATGGAGAGCGAGGCCCGTCTCCTGGAAACCACCTCCAGTTATACGGCACTTGGATTTGTTAAAATATTGAACCTGTTAGGAGGAAAATGAAAAAAGCCAGACGAGACACTCTTCCGTCTGGCTGCGGGGCATGTCAGGGGAGGGCAGATTCAATCTGCCGGCTCGTCCGGCCCGAGATTAATGACACAAGGTCTGGAGAGGCCCAGGCTCCAGTCGCTGGCCTGCTGTAAAACCAGTGAAATACGGTATTCTGTAATCTGTGTACTTGCCATGTAAATTAGTGCCCTTAAAGGGCCTTACACGTGTCTTGGCTTCCATGCAGAAAGCCCAGGTGCCCCACCAGAAAGAGACATTCATCATCCCAAGGAATGGGCTCCCGTGCAGCCAGAGTCGCCACCACGGCCTTCAAGGGCAAAGGCGGGCTCTCTTCATCGCTGGCTGGGGTGGGCGGGGTTGCTTAGGAATGAGGAAGGAGGGCTGGCCTTGTAGGGCTCAGCTGCAGCGCCAGGGAGGGCAGCCTTCCCCGAAGCCTCACCCCAGAACCACAGATCCTCCCCACAGTGCTGGGGGAGCTGAGAGAAAGGAGTGACCCAGAGAGCCCTGGCCTGTCTGGGAATTAGTGCGGGAGAATTCATCTTCCCGCCTGTCCTGTTGACAAGGTCCGGGGAAGGATGTCGAGCGCCACTTGGATACAGGCACAGATGAGCCGTCAGGAAGGACATTCAGCAGACGAGTCATGAATTACAGAGACAGGCATTGCAGCTGGGCTCCTTAAAGGGCCCACTTGGTTCCTAGGAAGGTCGCAGGGTCTGGAGTAGAGAGGGAGGGGTGGTGGTCAGCACCAAGCTTGTGATGCTGGACACTGGGACCATCTCTCCCCATGCCGGGCGCAGGGCAGGCATCACTAGGTGGTCTCTGCTCCCTCCGCTGAGCCCCACAGGCAGCAGAGCCCTTGTCTGCACAGCCCTCTGGACAGCAGCAACTGAAGCTGACGTTGACCAGCATGAGCCACGCACCTAAAGCAACGGCAACAGGTGGCAACGGGTATGCTGGCAAGACTCGCGCAGCTCACAGCTTCCAGGTCAGCACTAGGGAGCTGGGCTCCGAAAGGTCGGGAGCTGGGGCAGCTCCAAGGGTCTCAAGAGCAGGAACTACGGTTCGGACGCTCTGGGGAGGGGCCACTGCCAGGGGCATCCTCTCCAGCCGCTGCTGACCCCAGGCTCCAGAGAGGGGTCTGTGGTCAGCCCAGCTTGGTCAGCCGGGCGTGACTGACTGTCCCAGCAGTGTGGGTTCCAGATTGGATGAGCAGGCAGCCCCCCTGCGTCTGGTCCAGACAGTCCAGTCTAGGGCTCCGACCCTGCCTGTGGGCACATCTCGTTTCTGCACACGCCGGAGGGGCTCTGAGAGCAAGGACCGTGCCTCCTTCTCCCCCTGGTCCGCACAGATCTCAGTCCAGCCCCGCATCATTTCTAGTGATTGACAGGCAGCCACTTCTTCCTGTGATCAGGTGAGATGCTTTGTGACCACATGCATGGTTAATGGAAAGATTAAAATTGCATCAGAAACTGTGACTATACCAAAACCAAGACCTGAAGTAGTCTGCAGTTGCAAGCTAAGTGTAACTTTGAGCTCTCTGACAGCCAAGGAAAAGAGAGCGAAAGGAAAAAAGATACATAATATGTCTTCAAATCTTTGACCAAAGGGAGCAAAAGACTCTACAGGGGACAGGATTTTGTCCTGACCCCAGAGTCTTACCTCACTGAGTACCTACAAGGAGGTCAGTATCTGCTTGCTCAGCCCCCCGGCTGCCCACAGTCTTCCACGGAACACCTCTGGTCCCAGACCCCCATCAGACTGCCAGGAGCTGGGCTGTGTGGCCTGCACCTCTCGTGCCTAGACCCAGGGATTCGACGGTGAAAGGCAGGAACGGGGGGCTCTTCGGGCCGTGAGCCTGGCTGTGTGCACGTGTGCTCCGTCGGGTCCGGCTCTTTGCGACCCCACGGACTGTATGCAGCCCACCAAGCTCCTCTGTCCATGGGATTCTCCAGGCAGGAACACTGTATTGGGTCGCCATGCCCTCCTCCAGGGGGTCTTCCCGACCCAGGAATCAAACCTGCACCTCCAGCATTAGCAGGAGAATTCTTTACCCCTGAGCCATCTGGGAAGCCCAGTAATGGTGGGTACATGTCATGATGTATTTGTCCAAACCCGCGGAGTGTCCAACACCAAGAGTGTCCAACACCTAATGAAGCTGTGGACTCCAGGGGGAGTTGGTGTGTCAGCATGGGGGGGCGGGGGCCTCCCTGGTGGGCCAGTGGTTAAGAATCTGCCTTGCAATGCAAGGGACGCAGGTTCCACCCCTGGTCGGGGAACTAAGGTCCCATGGGCCACGGAACAGCTAAGGCCGAACGCGGCAACTAGAGTGTTTGGGTGCCATAATGAAAGATCCCCATGACGCAGCGAAGATCCCGTGTGCTGCTGCCAAGCCCCGACATAGCCAAACCACTCAACATTAGAAACAATAATGGGGGGACGTTGGTACGGGGGGAGCTGGGGGAGGGGTACGGGAGAAACCTCTGTACCTTCTGCTCAGTTTTGCTCTGAATCTACAACTGCTCTGAAAGCTAAAACTTAATCTTAAAAAAATGTTTCAGCAAAGCAAGTGTGTTAGTCGCTCAGTCGTGTCCGACTCTTTGTGACCCCACGTACCGTAGCCCTCCAGTCTCCTCCATCCGTGGGATTTTCCACCAAGAACACTAAAGTCGCTTGCTGTTTCCTGCTCCATCCAGCAAAGCAAAAGTAAACATAATAATAAAATTACAGGAATATTGTGGGCGGAGTAGGGGGCCTGGGAACTCTGTCCTCTGTATTATCTGCTCGGTCTTTCTTAAACCTAAAAGTGATCCTAAAAAAAAGCCTATTAATGAAAAAAGAGAGAGGGAGAAGGCAGTTACAGCCAACATTCCCAGCCCGGGTTACTATTGTCTCCTGACCAGACTGTGAACAGCTTGGAGGCAGGGTCTGACAGGTGCTCTGTGAAAACTGCAGACTTGGTGATTAAACCTTAAACGACTCTGATACTGGTTTTTTGCTTAATTTAAAAGTGGAGAATTGACCCTCACCCCACAGAGGTAACTGTGACCCAGAATTTGGTGACAGGCTCGCCAGGGTGTTTTTCGACAATGTTCCTGTAGGTGATTGCATCAGTCCCCAGGGTAGAGATTTGTGGTTTGAAAACTGTAGAAATCTGTGAAACACAGACAGACTCACAAACACAGAGAACAGACCTGCGGTTGCCAAGGGGGTGGAGGAAGTGGGAGGGAAGGAGGGACTGGGCGTCCGGAACCAAAAGAAGCAGAAAGGGATTGCTCTATGCTCCTCTAACTTCGTTCCGTCCTCAATAGCAGCTTTGCAGAAGCTTCCGTGTTCACAAGGACATTTCTAGGTTGAGTTGGAATACTGTTGCATCGTATTTCAGCATATAAACACAGTGCCCTGATGTAGCCATCTTCCCAGTGAATGAAAAAAGGTGAGGAAAGGGGAAACCCAGCCAAGGAGCTGGGACCGGAGGCCCTCGGCTCCCGAGCTCGCGGACGCGTGTGTGCGGGCGTGCATCCACACACACGTGACGACTGGGAGGAAGCCAGGCTGGCTTCGAGCAGAACAGCTCCTGGCAGCTGGTGTCTGACCAGAAGGCACCCTCAGCCACAGCACCGCCCGCAGCGGACTCTCGAGCCTAACGGCGTCAACGTGCAAAGCAGGCCGGGAGGTTTCTTTCAATCTGTGATGGGCTTATAAAACCTGCAGCCACAGGCAGGCAGAGTGCTACACACACACACACACACACACACACACGTATGCACTGCATGCATGCGCACGTGCACGCATGCACCTGCACACACATGCATGCACGCACACATACATGCACATGCACACACAAAGACACACGCGTGGGTGCAGACGCACACGCGCGATCCGCCAGCAGCATCTGGCTGCTGAGTGCTGGTGTGGGCTACTCGGCTCTGGCCACAGGCACACTCCCCATCCTGCAGGCCCCCGGCTGAGCACCCAGCAGCCGGAGCCACGGGGAGGCGGAGAGTCCACGCCCTGGGGGAGGGCTGAGTCCTGGGACACTGGCCCCATAACCGTGGCAGCGGTGGGACTTCTAACCCCAGGGCTGCCCCGCCAGCAGCCTGTGACCCCCGGGCGGGCATCCTTGAGCCCCTTTAAAGGCGGAGGCTTCATCACTGCCCGAGGCCACACACAGGGGGAGCCTGGGAACTGAGCCCGCCCTGATTGGGACCGGTGCTCTGGCCTGGGCCCCCTCTGCTGATGAAGAGGATGCGTCCTGGGCACTAGCCGCCCACCCAAGTCGGGGCAGGCTCTGAATGCAGCAGGGCAGAGCCTGCCTGGGGCCTCTGGGACCTCGGCCCTGGGGGGCCACCTCTGCCTCCCCCACCCTCCGAGCCCGTCCTGCCCGCTCTGCACATCTGTGTCTCCACCTTCCTGCCTTCATCCCATAAGGGGCCCTTATGGAGGGGCCCACCTGGAGGCCCACTCCTATTGCCCGTGGGGTCTGCTTGGCACGTAAGCCCGGCTAACCAAAGCCCCCGCCTGGGCCTTCCCTGGGCTCCTGGGCAGACGGCAGGCTTACCCCAGGGACCCTGGCCGCACGGGCTGCTCAGGGCAGAGTAGAAAGACTCTGGGACAGCAGACCAGGAGGGCTCCTCTCTGTCCTCCCCAGTCCTAGACCCCCGAGAGGGCATAGCGCAGCCCCCAGCCCCCCACGCCTCAAGGAGGGGCCCTCTTCAAGCAGGACCAAGTCATCTGGAGCCGGAGGTCCTAGGGCACCAGCCCGGGAGGGGCGTTTCCCCGAGCGCCGGGCCAGTGCTGGGCATGTCAGCCCGGGCGGGGGCTTCCCCAGCCCTCTGTCCCTCTTTCCACAGGGGAACTCCTCCGGGCGGTGCCTCGGGGAATCTGGGGTGCACACAGGTGTGCCTCCCAGGCCTCGCTGGAGGGCGGTCTGGGATGAGTCTGGGCCGCCATCCTGGCGGAGGTGCGGGGCGGCTGGCCGTAGGACCACACCTGCAGGAGCCGGGTGCCAGTGGGCCCCCTTCTGAGAGCTGACAGCTGATGCCCCCGTCTCAGGGACGTGGGCAGGTGGACAGAGGCGGGGTACAGAGGCCCAGAATCCCTGCAGCCGGTGAAGGTGTGGACAGGAAGGGGACAGGGTGCAACAAGGTCGGGGGCTGTGTGCCCTGGGGCGGGCCCCAGAACCTCACCCAGTTTGCTCACCCACGATCACCCGAGCCTGGCCGGGGCGGACGCAGGGGTCAGAGGAGAGAGCTGGGGTGGCAAGGCTCCAGCCCAGAGCGCAGGGGTTGCTCAGAGGCCAGGTCAGAAGAGGGCCCGGCCCGGCCAGAGGGACGGTGACCTGATTCTGCGGAGGTGGAGACGCCGGCCCAGCCCCCAGTCCCCCCAGGGGCCCAGCACACTGCCCCGCGTGACCTGTGCCCTGGCTGTCAGCGCAGGGCCTGCTCGGGGGCCGCCAAATGGCCCCTGCTTCCCTCCGCGTGGCTCCCTTCATCCCACCCCGCCCGTCTCCCTCCTAGACCCCCCACAGCCGCCCCCTCCTCCCAAATCTGTGGGTGCTATTGTTCAACGCTTTGGGATGAGTCTGGGGGCGCAGGGCCCCTCCTGTGTCACTGCGGAGGCTCTGATGATGAGATGAGAGCAGCCTGTGTGAGCTGAGGAATATTCCACTGCT
The DNA here is from genome assembly GCF_023699985.2 of Odocoileus virginianus. Lineage (NCBI taxonomy): Eukaryota > Metazoa > Chordata > Mammalia > Artiodactyla > Cervidae > Odocoileus > Odocoileus virginianus. The sequence continues at coordinate 100,727,392 of NC_069675.1, forward strand.
GTGAGTTTTATGTGAAATTACATATGCACCAGCTTAATGCACTAATGTCAGAGCAAATAAATATACATGGAAACAACCACCCCGCCCTCCCCCGCCGGCTCGCTCCGGCCCAGTGCTTATACTCCTGGGCTCCCCACATCTTTAATCTTCCTGATTCATTATCCTGCCTTCCATGTGGCATATTAATGTTAGGTCAAAAAGTATTTCATCAGTTATTCTGAAGGTCTTATTTCATTTTTATTCAAAAATGTGTAATCCTGAGAAAAAATAATTACATATGAGACCAACAGTGTAGCTCTGACCTGAATTCACAGAATCCTGAAATCTCAAAACTAGGAGGGGGATTAGCGCCAACCCTCTCATTTCACAGATGGGGAAACTGAGGCCCCAGAAGGAGGGAGGACCCCGGCCTGCCTGACACGCCAGGAGCCTGAGCCAAAGCCAGGCCGGCCCCTTGCTCTCCCGGCACCCACCCCAGAACCCTCATATGTCGTGTGGGAACAGGAGGATTTTACCTTGGCCATCTCGTGAGAGATTGTGTTTCCTGAGCATGGAAGTGACCAGACTCGCCATGAGAGCCATAACCAGTGCGGCCCGCCGAGCGCCCCCGGGGCCAGGCCCGTGCTGAGCATGCCACACGCATCGCCAAACTGAATCCTCAGTTGCTGTGATTGTCCCCATTTTACAGATGGGGAAACTGAGGTGCAGGGCCATTTGGAAGCTCACCAAGGCCACATAGATAGCAAGTGACCTGCAGTCAAGTTCATCTTGTTTATTAGCCAACATGCCGCCTTGCCACAGGGGCAATTACTGCCCTTAGGCAGTCTCAGTACAGCTTATAAGGCCCCATTAAGTTCTAAGAACCCACGAAATACGTAAAAATATTGCTAGGCCACAGAGAATGGTGGATCGTGTTATCATTGCTGGCAAAATACAAATCAGTGCCTCATAAAAACGCAAATGTATTATCCACAGTTCCAGAGGTCAGAAGTCCAGTGGGCCTGGTTGGTTCCTCTGGCAAGTTTTCCCAAGGCCAGAATCAAGGTGGGGACAAGTCTTCACAGGCTGTCCCAGGCTCTAGGGAAGAATTCACTTCTGTGCCCATTTGGGATCCAAGGGACAGATCCTGCTTCCTTGTTGATGTCAGGAGGGTCATTGTCAGCGTCTGTGGTCTGGTGGTTAAAAGACACTTACTCCTTGGAAGGAAACCTATTACAAGCCTAGACAGTGTACTAAAAAGCAGAGACATCACTTTGCCAACAAAGGTCCAGATAGTCCAAGCTATGGTCTTTCCAGTGGTCATGCATGGATGTGAGATTTGGACTATAAAGAAGGCTGAGTGGCAAAGAACTGATGCTTTTGACCTGTGGTGTTGGAGAAGACTCTTGAGAGTCCCTTGGACTGCAAGGAGATCCAACCAGTCCATCCTAAAGGAAATCAGTCCTGGGTGTTCATTGGAAGGACTGATGCTGAAGCTGAATCTCCAATAATTTGGCCACCTGATGAGAAGAGCTGACTCATTAGAAAAGACCCTGAGGCTGGGAAAGATTGAAGGCAGGAGAAGGGGAGGACAGAGGATGAGATGGCTGGATGGCATCACCGACTTGATGGATAGGAGTTTGAGCAAGCTCCGGGAGGTGGTGATGGACAGGGAAGCCTGGCGTGCTGCTGTCTGTGGGGTTAAAAGAATCGGACACAACTGAGCGACTGAACTGAAGCATTTACTGGGGGAATGGTGAGTCAGTGGGCCTGGCAGGAAGGTAGTGGCTGGACACACACCCCTCCCAGTCCCCTAGGACAGCACACCAGCCGGCTACAGCCTGGGGGAAGGCTCCACCCCGGCTGCCCCACGTGGGAGGGGAAGCAGCTGGCCCAGCCCAGCAAAGCCCCCGGGGGCTGGCCAGAAGCCCTGCTCCCGGCCTGCCAGATCAGGATGCAGTCACCACAGGAAGTCAGCTGCTCATGCAAGGGCTGGAGCAGCAGACTCGCACCATGATCTGGTCCCACTACACTGCCCCCGCGGGGCCTCGTCACGGTGGGGGGAAGCCAGGTCCACTGCTGACCAGCACAGCTGGCCCACGGTTCGTGGAGCAAGGGCTCAGGTCAGCTCCATGTCTCTGAAGGATGAGCAGCCAGTCGGGGCTTTGGAAGCCCCCAGACAAAGGATTTCTGAGCCCTGCCAGGAGTGGTTGATGGTCAGTAAAGGCACTCGGGTCATTTTGTCAGAGGCATTTGTCAAATGGGGTCAGAGGTATGGACTGCAGTACGCTGCCTTCCCAGGGTACGTTCATATCCTGGCAGCATCTGGGGGTGGGGGAGCGAGCAAGCGGGGCTTCTGGGCACGTGGCCTCTCTGCAGAGCTAAGTGTCTCCTGTGGGGAAGGAAACAGGCTTTGATGGCTGGAGCAGATGCAGCTAGGAGGAGGGGAAATGTGGGTCTTTAGGTGTGCCCCCTTCCTCTCCCCCAGGGTGGGATCACAGGCAGGTCAGGGGGCTCCGGGACCTTCAGATTCCTCTGTTCCCACCCCAAAATTGTTCACTATCCCTCTAACACCAACTTTCATCTTTTCAGCGTCTGTCCCACGAGCGAGACATCCCTGCATTCCTTCACTCATTCCTTCTCTCCACCAGGCACCGGATTCCGTGCCCAGCACTGCGAGGTCCAGATTCGTGGTCTCTGCCTCGTGGCACTTGCTGTCCTGTGTTTGGAAGTCAGACACCAGCCATAGCCGGCCAGAGTGCCCCCTCCCGCCCTGTGATAAAGCCCCACGGCCCTCGGGAGCGGCACCGGAGAGTTGCCTGTCTCACTTCCATCCCCCCCAGAATCCTATCGGGGTTTCTCTCCCCCACTTTACGGAAGTGGAAACTGAGGCCCTGAGAGGTTCCATGCTGACCTGCTGGAGGCAGGGGAAGGCGGAAAAGGGGCCCTGACCATGTCCGCGTCCCAGTCCTGGAACGCACGGCCGACCGCTCTCCTGGGCTGCTAATTGGCTGACCTCAGGGCAGGGCAGTGCTCTGAATGGTCCAGACTGGCCCTGGGATTACTCACGCGGGGAGAGGAGGTGCGGGCATCAGAGCACACACCCTGAGAAGGACTTCATGGGCCCTGTGGCTCGGAGGGACCCCAGCCCAAGAATTCAGCCGCAGGGGACCAGACGCTCCGCCGGAGCCGCGGGGCAATCCCTGCCCAACTTTGATTTCAGCCCAGCGAGGCCCATTTTGACTTTCTGACCCTCAGAGCTGTAACAGCAAATGGGCCTCTGTGAGGACGCTGTGTCCTGGATCGCTAGTGACGGTGGCCAGGGGGAGCCCACCCAAACCCCAGACCCTCTGAGTCTGAAGCTCGGGGATTCCGGGGAAGCAGGACGGGGCAGGGAAAAGAAGGGGACACACGGGTGAGCCCCAGGTCAGGCCCGCTCCTCTGCGGCAGCCCCCACTCAGACGGGCACCTTGGGCCCGCTGCCCCCAGGCCTGAGGTCCACTTGCCCCCCACCCTCTGCAGTCTCTCTGGCCTGCTTCCCCACCCAGAATGGCAGTGTTGGGCCTGCCTGTCTCCGTGGGCACCAGCCTCAGGTGGGGGACAGGCCCACCAGGCCCACCTCCCCAGGAACGCAGGGGTTCAGGGGGTCGGTGGCCGGGGGTAGCCCGAGGAAGCAGGGCAGCGGCCTGGGGAGCTCCGGCCACGGTCCCCTGTCCACACGTCGCCCCGTGCCCCGGCCGCTGCTCCCTCTCGAGGCTTCCAGGGGTGGTCGAGGCTGGTCCTTGGGCCCCACGAGGCGCGACCTGATCCCCGGCTCTTCCCTGGTTCCGGGATGCCTGTCCCGGAGGCCCCAGGCTCGGGCCGGGGGCGTGGCTGCCCGGCTGGTGGGCCCAGAAGGAGGCAGTTGGTGTGATCAGCCCTAATGTGTGTGGGTGGTGTGGGCTGAGAGTAGGGCTGCCAGACGAAACACACAGCGCCCTGTAAAACCCGAGTTTCAGACAGATGACCAGCAATTCTGTGAGCACGTGTGTGCCTCACGCTGCCTGGCGCACTTGGGCCGCAAAACCCCTCGTTGTTTCTCTGAGATTCGGATGTTTCTGGGCATCCTACTTGGTTCTGCTTGGTAGCTGAGCCTGGCAGTCCTAGCCGGAGGGAGAGCGTGCGTATGGGGGTGATATTGTCTAAACCCTGGGCCTGCTGACGGAGCTCAACCAAGATAAAAGCCAGAAAACGCTGGCTCGCCTTCCCAGTAACCTGAGAAAGCTCCCCCAGTGTACCGATTCTGAAGGGCAAAGCATACGCTCCAGGGCTGCCTGCTCTTGGCTGAACCTCAGGTTTCCATAAAAACACTTGACTCTGCTACCGTCTGTTCTCCGGAGATGTAGTCCTGCATCCCCGGCTTGTAAAGCATCATTCACGGGTGTTGTCAGCTACCAACAGAAATTACTCCCTTCCCGGTAGAGCCAGGCAAGGCCGATGCGTGCGTTGCTGCGCACCCTTGTAAACCTGCCATCACCTCAAAAACAAATTCAGAAACACCGCCATCAAACATGAGAAGTTTACAGTGAAATCCTGTCTGTAGCCCTCAGCCATCCAACCCCACGCCAGAGGCGAATTACCCCACAGCCATGTGGAAAGCTGGGATGCCTGGCTGAGGTCTGAAAAAGACCTTCTCCTCGGCAGAAAAAGGATCTGCCGGGGAGGTTTTCCTGTTTTGACACTTTCCTGACTGTGTTTTAGATTAAAGCTTTGAAAACTCAAGTGCAGATCTGGTTTTCTGGCACGTAACCACTCGCGCCCTCCATTTCGGCTTCTGTCTGCATCTCTGCCTTCACAATCCTGGGTTCTGGTACCACAGCAGAGCTATCGCTTGGGTGTGGGAGACAGCCCTGTATCAAATCTGGTTGTTCAGGGAGGCTGTGAGTTGGCCGGTCTGGAGGAAGACTGAGATGGTGGCCGGTGGGTCCACCTTAAGGATTAGAATTGGCATCACTGTGGGTGGGTAATCCAAGGGGCTGCCCTGCCCAAGGGGTTGAAGGACAGCTCAGTGCCGGCCATCCCCACCCCTCCCCGAGGGTCTCCTGGCCCTCAGCTTGCACGTCCAGCCCTTCCTCTAAGGTCCAGGGCGACTCAGATCAGGTGGGAAACCTGCCCCCCGGGATCCAGAGCAGCCACGCTTTTGCGCTCTGGTCCTTGTCCCTGTCCTCGAGTGGGAACACAGGGTCATGGGGTCAGTCCAGCCTCCGTCCCTGGCTAAGAAGACAGTGCAGGAGTGGAGATTAACCTGCTGTGAAAAGGCGAAGGTGCACCAAGTCCCCCTGCTCCTCTTGGGGAGTGTCCACTGATATTAACAGATGCAGCATGGCGGTATCTAAAGGGAGAAGCAAGTTTGATTTGCCTTTGGTGTGGCCACGTGGACGGTCCCACGTCATTACAGGAGCTGACTGGCACTGCACATTGGAACACGTGTGCTGTGATATGATGTGTGATATGCCGTGATACTCGACACGGTGCGATCCAACCACTGGGGGCTGCCCAGCCACACTGCAGGCCTGCCAGGGACAGACATGCCTGGACGCCTGGGCCACAGGGCGCAGCTGGGCGGGTGGAGGGCTGGCGGCCCAGCCACGGGCTGGTTAATATCCCCCAAATGTCGGTTTTGCCTCCAAGCTTTCAAATGCAAGGGAAGTAAAGAGCACTGGGCCAAGGAGCCACTTTGGTTTTAGTGAAAGTGAAAGTAAAGCCGCTCAGTCATGTCTGACCCTTTGCGACCCCGTGGACTGTAGCCCACCAGGCTCCTCCATCCATGGGATTCTCCAGGCAAGAGTACTGGACTGGGTTGCCATTTCCTTCTCCAGGGGATCTTCCCGACCCAGGGACAGAACCCAGGTCTCCCGCCTTGCAGGCGGACGCTTTAACCTCTGAGCCACCAGGGGAGCCCACTTTGGTTTTAGAGGGAAGTTTAAAGCAAGATCAAAGCGTGTCTGGGCCACTTGGCCTGGTTTACCTGTCATCGCGCCGTGACCCAGGGGAGCCAGCCGCTTGGCTTGACTCTGGAACTGGGTGGACGGCTTGCATGCCTCACTCCCTCACGTAGGCCTTGGACGACACCTGAGCGGGGTGGTTCACCATCTGGCTGTACAAGCTCCCGGCCTGGAACTATTCGCAGCTGGGCTCGCATCGCAGCTCTAACTTAGGCCTCCGACAACTGTCCCCTTCCCGCTGTTAAACCGTCTTGCCCCGTCTGTCTGCCCCACGGAGCTGGGGCCTCCGCTTAGGCGAGGCTTCCCCATCCAGCACCTACTCCCTGCTCCGGCTGTGACCCCCAGTGTGTCCTCAGGGGCCATCACATCGTCGCGTCAGCAAGTGGACAAACACACAAAGCTCCCCGGCCCCGAGATTGTGAATAAGAAAGCGTGCAGTCTGCCCTCAGGCTCACAGAACCCGCCCGGGTCTCAGAGAGAAAAGCCAGAGAGACGCAGCCCATCTGACATCCCTGAGCCCCCACAGGCTTTTCCTCCTCTGGGGCCCTGGGTGGCGGCCAGCCTGCTGCTCTGGGCTGCAGCCGAGGGCCGCCCTAGGTCCGTGCCAGGTCCAGCTGGGGACTCGGCTCGTCATGGAGCCGTGCGGGAATGCCCCCCACGCACTGGCCTCTGCCTGAGTAAACTGTTCCCTCTCATGTCCGCCCACGGGCACAGTAAGCCTTGGCACCAGGAAGCCCAGGCTCCTGGATGGGAGTCCAGAGCCCCACTCAGGAGGCTAGGAGATGGCAGAGGTGACCCGCTGACCCCGGGTCCCCAGCAGTGGGTCCCCACGCTGTCCCAGCACCCACCACCACACAGAGGCCCAGCACCTGCGCCTTTCAGGGTCTCCATGTGGGGGCCCAGCCTAGGCCGGGGGTGGGCTCCCTGCACTGCCACCTCCCAGGACTTCAAGGACAAAGCCAGCCGCATGCTCCCCAAGTTGGCATCCGCAGAACATGAACCGCGGATCACCGTTGTCCTGCCGTGAGCATGGGGCGGGGGCGGGGTGGGCACAGCCTTCCAGCCCCCCAGGTCTGCGCACACGGGCTGGGCCGGGCAGGGAAGACGAAGGCAGCAGATCCCCCGGCCCTGCCCCGCTCGGCCCCCTGGGGCAGCCAGCCGGGTTCTGGTCCAATGGCTGGAAAGTGGTGCTTGGGGGAGCTCGATGTGGATGCTTTCCTAACTGTTCCCTCATCCTCCCTGTCCCCCGGGGACACTGAGCCCTTCCAACAGCCCAGGTCCCAGGTGGATTGTCGCCACCAGCCCCATCATCAGCCCACCCTACCTCCACTGCGGCTCCAGGCCTGGGCAGACCCCCCAGTGCCAGGCCTGGGACCGGGCCGTCAGACACGGGACTGCCGGGCCAGCTCAGGGCCTCCCCGGTGCCGAGTGGTGGCCCTTGAGGATGGGCCCCAGCCCGCCAGCACCGCCGCCTGCAGCCCCCCCCCGCTCCACGGCCCCTCTCTCCCTAGCGCTGACCCCACGACGGTCGGTGGGGCCTGGACCCTCACCTGCTCGGGGGCTCATGGTCGCCGATGGGAACGTCATTCACTCATTCATTTCTGACAGTAGACGGCCCAGCCACAGAACTGAGCCCCCGAGGGCCTCTGGGTCCTGGCGCCTGGCCTGAGGGCTCCCGAGGGCTCCTGAGGGCTCCCAGGCTGCGGGGAGGCTGGCTCAGGGAGCGGCTTTTGGGGCAGCTCAGCCCAAGTGCCATCACGCCTTTGCAGCTGCTGGAGAATCTGCATCTCTTAAGGCCTCCGGGAGAAGACGAGGGAACGTCAGGGCCCCAGAAATGTGGCCATGAGCCCCGAACCGAGGCTCCCTTACCCCGGAACAGGAAGGAACAGCGGCAGCCAAAGCGCAGTCTTCACCAGGAGCCCCTCATCTTAATGGATTGGAGGCATTTTTGTAGCAATAAAAATAGATTTAATAACCAGACAGCAAAATTACTTTTTTTTTTTTTGGAGAAAAAAAGCAAGGTAGTAAATATTCACTGATGCTCCAGTGAGCTCGCTGGGGTTTTGGAAACAGATTAGACCTGCTCATGAGTATGCACATGAGCATGCGCATGCACACACACATGAACAGGCACACACACGTGCACACTTGCGTGCCCGCACACGTACACACATGTACACACATGCACGCGCACACGCACGCACACGCACACACCAGCATCACTCAGCAGCTCCCAGCTGTCCAGAGGCAACATGGCCCTCTTCTCATTGGAAGCAGCAGCGGGGCTCCCGCCCCCAAGGCCTTCCCTGACACAGACTCCTCACCGAGTCCCACCAGGGTAATGAACACGGGCCCCCCCGGTGGAGCTCAGAGCCCCCACTTCCAGGTGGGAGGCCGCTCCTGAGCCTGCTGCCCCGAGCTCCACGCAGAGGGGCCGTCCCAGGGGCAGGCCCGGCACTCGTCTCCGTTAGGCAGACCCTTTGATGCCTAAATTGCAGGAAAATCCCGTCCAGACTCCGCGGTCAGCGACGCTGGTCTCTCATCTCCCGGGGAGGCCGTGGGGCTGATCTGCCTTTCCTTCCATTTAGCAGGCCTGCTTGCTCCCAGGGCCTCCACCGCGTGGGCGAGCCTGCGGGGGGCCCAGAGCCTGCAGAGAACTGTGGGCCTGCTCAGCATCACTCCAGGCCGCAGGGACCCAGGAGGGCAGGCCCTGGCGCCCAGACACAGCCCTGAGGGGCGGCAGGACCTCTGGGGACGGGACCCAGGGTGGGCTCGTGGCAAGACTTCACCCTGAAAACCACAGGGGGCCCCGGAGCGTGCTGGAGCAGAGGACCGACCAGGATGGACGTGCCTCGGGAAGCGTGATTCCGTGGCTTCATGGAGAGGCGCTGGAGGACCAGGGCTGGAGACCAGACCGATCGAGAGGCGAGTGTGCCAACCCACGTAAGACCGGGAAAGCAGGAAACAGCAGTCGGGGGGGGGGGGGGGGGTGGCCCTGCAGAAGGCGCCTCCACGGCGGCTGCGTCCCCCTGGACTGCCGCCCCCCCCCCCCCCCCCCCGCCGCCCCGGGCCGGGTCTCTCCAGCCCCCTGCCTCAGTCAGGGGCAAACCGCAGGCTGGCACGTGGTGCTTTTGTTTTAAGACCAGCAAGCACTGGGGCTCCTCTGGAAAGCGCTGAATAAATTTCCCTTTATTAGACACGGGCTCTGCCATCAGAGCCTTTTTCCCCTCATTATTCCTGCATAAGCTGCCACATAATGGGCCCCGCTCCCTCCCGCATTCAGGGTCCTGGGCCCCGACACGGCCCGTGCGTGCCTTTGTGCATGGACAGGGGTGGGTGCCTGCTCTGCCTGCGCAGGCCTCCACATGCCCCCATGGGGGCCGCCCGCCTGCAGGAGGTCGTGCCCTCACCTCACCCGCGGGGCAGGGGCTGACGGAGGGCGGGGTCGGAGCAGCTGGAGGAGGGCGGGGAGGGGCTGCTTCTTTGCTGTCGGATGAGCCCTCCTGCCCCTGACTGCCCCAGTTCCCTGCACCCCCCCACAGACACACACACACACAAGCACACATATGCACACACATGTGGACATGCACACGTGTGCGCAAGCACGCATATGCACGCACACACTCACGTGTACACACAAACACATGAGCACACGTGTGCACATGTGGACACACACGGGTGGACATGTGCGCGCCCACACATACACGCACACGGACCTCCACCCAGCGTCTCACCTGCCTTTCCCGGAGAATCTCGCCCTCCATGGGAGGGACGATCAGGGGCCCCTCTGGAGCCTGCCCACTGGTCCCCCGTGGCCTTTCCCCTTCCGCTGGCCCTGGCCTCAGGCCACACACACCTACCTTCCACGCCGCTCGCCAGGCCCCCGGCAGCCCCCCCAACTGACCACCCTCCCAGCCTCCCTCACCGCAGCCTCGGTACATGCGCCCCCACCCCCCGTGTCTGCTCCGCACACTCACATCCACACATGCATTCGGAGCATTCATGGATGCCTACTCACACACGCACACAGTCGCTCATATGTGTACACACTCACATCCGCATACACACACACACTCACCCGGACACACCACCTTCTTTCCCCTCCTCCTCCCTCGGACCACGGGTAAGAGTTTCATTGGGAGGCCATCCTGGGAAAGGGTGTCCCACCCTGGGGAGAGACCACCACCGCCCTTGAAGCCTAAGGGTCCCAGACACCGCGGCCACCAAGCCCTTTCTGAAAACAAGATTCCCACGAAGAAGCCCATACAGTAACACCTGTGTGAGGCCCAGAGCCCTGGCTGTCAGCAGGGGGGCGGTGGTGGGAGGGGAGTCCACTCGGGGGTGCTCAAGCCCGCCCGGGCCCTGGGGCACAGCCGGGAGGCACAAGTGAGGCTCACGCCGGCGCTCACGGCCGCCAGGAGGGCTTCGGTCCCACTGGTGCGAGCAGCAGGGTGGGCGTCAGCTGCCCGCCGCCTGGGGGCACGGACCCCGCTCGGTCTCTCCTGGCCTTTCAGAGAAGCGGCCGCCCATCCCAGAAGGCTCTGTCTCTCCCCGCGCGGGTGGGGGCCGAGGCTGGAGGACGCGCCAGGCTGGACTCAGAAAAGGAGTCAGGGAAGCGGGTGAGCGGCTCCCGTTCCGTCTGTTCTGGGAGAGCAGGGTGTCTCCCATCTCCTGGTGCCGTCAAGGGCCGCCAGCCTCCACCCGCAGGGGCACGCTGTCAGTCACCGGTTGGGGGGGTAAGGGTGACATCGCAGCCCCAGGGAGGGGGCACGGATGGGGGCATGGGCTGAGCAGAGGTGCGGGGCCCCCGCGGTCCGGCGAGGGGCGGGGCTGGGCTGGCTCCATCGCTGGGCAGGGGGCACACAGTGTCTCACGCCCCAGGCAAAGACGCACCCCTCGCTGGTACCTCAGAGCTTCTTGGGTGATAAGTCACAGAGAGTAAGGTCTCCACGGTGATAATCTTGAACCTGCTCTGCTTTAAATAGAAATTCCAAGGTTTTATCTGAGGCAATGTACTGGGCAAATGAATTGACTCCCGTGCCTCCAACTCCATTAGGGAGAAACTTACTTTGAAAGAAGTCTCAGTTGTCTTTCTCTCCCCTCAGGCCGCTAGAACAACCAGGAAAAGCACACAAGGTGATAGTTTTCAGACAAGGCCCAATAGTGGCCCGACACGAGGCCCCAGAAAGAAGGGAGGCAATGCAGGAGAGCCTACACACGCCCACCTGCCCACCCCACCTGATGCTGGCCACCCAGAGCACAGAGGGATGTGACCTCAGATGTGAGCAACCTGCTGATAGCTTCACTGCTGATTTCTATGGAGGCTTTCAGGACGAAGGTCCGCCAGCCCCACACTAACTCGTCCAGGAGGGAGAAGAGGAGTGAGGACTTCCCGGCTAATTCTCCAAAGCCAGCAACCCCCTGATTCCAAAGCCAGCCCAGGACATGACAAGAGGAAAAAAAGAAAATGACACCTCAGCTGGTTTTACAAACACAGTCACGCAAACCTTCAACAAGGAGGAGCAAACAGAAGCCCGCGGCCTGTAGAAAGGACAGCACGCCATGCGCGGGTGGGTTTTATCCAGGAGCCCAGAGGTGGTTTTACATTGATAACCAGTCAATGCAATTGACTCCATTGACATAGGTAGACAGACAGATACATACATACACACGTCAGTGTCATCTGACTAAATCGAGCATCCACTCATGATTAAAAACCTCAGCCAACTGGAAATGGAGAACTTCCTTAACCAGATACAGGGCATCCACGGGAAACGTACAGCTGAAACCTATGCTGAACGGTGAAGACTAAATGCTTTTGCCCTGAGACCGGCAGTGAAGCGAGGGTCCCCTGTCCTCGCTTCTGCTCCACGTTGTAAAGAAGGTCACGGTCAGAGCAGCAAGGCAGGAACGAGAAACAAAACGCACACAGATCAGAAAGGAAACAGTAAGTGGTGTCTGTTCACAGAGGACAAGATTGTCTAAGGGGAAACTCCAAGGGAATAGACAAAAAGCGACCAGATCTAACTGATTTTACAAGACAGGAGGAAATAGAATCTATTTTATTTTTATATGCCAACAGCAATCAATCAGAAATTAACATTACTTTTTAAATATGAAGGGGGAAAGCATTAATTAAATACTTGGAGACAAATCTAAGATGATATATCCAAGACCTGTGTACTGAAAATGATAAAAATGTTGCTGAGAGAGCTTAAAGAAATCTAAATAGTGGAGAGAGAGACCACAGTTATGAATTGGAAAAGTCAACATTATTATCTATTTCCCCCAAATGGATCTATAGAGTCAGCTCAACCCAGATCAAAATCCAAACAGGTTTTTTCACAGAAATTGACAAGTACTTTCTAGAGTTCTGCATGGAAAAGCAAAGGTCCTGGAACAGTCAAAATAATTTTTATTTAAAGAAAATCAAACAGAGAGTACTTCAGTGGTCTAGCTTTAAAACCGATTATTAAATTATAATAATCAGGACAAAGAGGCACTGATACAGACACATACAGAGAAATGGGGCAGCATAGAAACTCTAGCCTTTACATGTACGGTCACTGATTTCAGAAAAAGACACAGGAAAACAATGAGGGAAAGACAACCTTTTCAACAAGTGGCGCTGGCACCGTTAGCTGCTTCCAGGAAGGAAAGTGGGTCCCTACCTCACACCATCCACAGAAATTCAGAAGAATGGAGGATGCCAACATTTTAATATGCTATAGAAACTTCAGAAGAAAATAGAGAAGAACAGTTTCATATTTTAGGGGAAGGAAAATGTGTAAAGTAAAACATGAAACCTGGAACCCATGAAGAAGATGATTGGCATATTTTACTCTTAAAACCTTTTTTATAGCTTCCGTTCAACCAAAGACACTATTTTAAAAATTCCAAAGAGAAGTAACAGCCTGTGAGAAAATATTTACAACCCCTGAAATAAATAAAGGATTGCTATTTAGAGAATACGAAGAGCCCTTACAAGTAAATAAGAAAATTATGACAAACCCAAGAGAAAAATAAGCAAAGATTGTAAAAAGGCAACTCAAAGGGGAAAATGCAATTACCATCACTCACAGAACTCACATGTAAGTAGTGAGATACTATCTTGTCTCTAAACTGACAAAAATCAAAAACACTGAAGATGCCCGGTCCAGGCTCTGGTGTGGGAAGGAGGCAGGGTCAGAGCACACTTGTGCTTTGTGTGAATGTGTGATCTAATTATGGGGCAGTTTTGCGATGTGAGCAAAAGTGTCCGTGAACAGACTGTCTGCTGGCACACATGCCTTCCCAGGACTCTAGCCTGCGGAAGGGCACCCGCGTTCTCAAAGACGGATGACTATATCGTGGACTTCAAGAACTCGAGGCTCGGTCTGATTTTTTGACGTGTCCTCATAGTCTCTTCCCCCTGCATAGAGGCCTCCCACTCACTGCCTAGAGAACTCCTATTCTCCCACAAAACCTCAGCTAGTTCGCCCTTCTCTGATCAACCAAACAAAATCGAGGTGCCCGGCCATGTGCCTTTTGACACGTGGTGCTTTTCTCTTCCTCTCTGTCTCTGACTGTCACAATATATGATGATTTTATGTGCAAGACTGCCAGTGTCACCAGCCTCTCCCTCCGGGAGGAACACCCTTCCACCAAGCGCGTATGGTGCTGGCCTGCCACTTGCCTGACATTCCCAGCATCCTGTGGTGTGCCTGGCATTCCTGGCATCCTGCGGCATGCCTGGCATTCAGCAGAGAGCCTGGCTTAGGGCAGGGCCTGGTGTCCCTTCAGAAGCATCTGCCCTGAGCGCCCAGGGCTGCCCAGGGCACAGACAGGCATCTGCAGGGCCTTCCCGGGGAGCCTGAGCACCCTTAGGCCTGAGAGCCTGTGTGTACCTGCTCCTCAGTGGGCGGGCTGGCTGACGTTGGAGTGGGCTCTGACCGGCTAGCTTCTCTTCCAAGTCAGGAGCTGAGAGCCGTCCTCCGATCAGAGAGACTGCAGGCAGCAGGAAGCCGGTGGAGGCGGGGTTTTGGGGTTTGGAAGAGGCCCCCAGCATCTGTGATAGCGCACAGAGTGGACGGCCACCTGCCGACCGAAATATAAAGGCTGCCAGAGCTGCCTTCCGGCTGAGCCACCCCCGACCCAGGGGGCCTTGGACCCCTGCCCGACCTCCCAGACCACCCAGCCTCTGCTGCAAGCCACCCCCTGCTGCCCCGTCCTGCTTCCAGGTTTGATCCCCGCGGAGGCTTGGCTGCTTGGAGAACTGATGGTGTGTTCGTGAGACAGGGGAAGGCACATGAGAGAAACCCGCCCACGGCCACGTCTCTGACGGCCACTGTGAATAAGCCTCGGGGCCTCTGCCTGGTTCTCCCTCCCCAGGGTTTACTGGGTTCTGCCCTTCGCTCCACAGCCTCAAGGACATTAAGGGCCATCCTTGCCAAAGCTCCACCAGCGCAGACGAAGGGGCAGAGCCGCCAGAGCTCAAGGGCCTGGGCCCCAGACAGGCCCGTCTTTTCCTAACGTGCGGCAAGGGACAGTCTGCCTGACCTCCGCGTCCCTCCGGCTACTGCAGGGGGGTCAGTTCGCGGCGGGAACCACCTCCTGGCACACGGGAGGCGCCCATCACCTCCAGCAGGAAGGCCGCCTTCGTGAACACTTCCAGCGTGCTGCCATTCTGGACTAGTTTATTTGGAAGCCTGACAAATCAGAGCCGACTCTGCCAGCTCCTGTCCAAAGGGGGCTCCTGTCTCTGGGGTGGCCCTCTGTGTCCAGACGTTTGGATGAACCGGTGAAGGTGAGCCAAGACTGCCACCAGGTCGCACAGCCCGCACCCCAGTCAGGAGGGAAGAAGGGGGAAGGAAGTCCTCTCGAGACAGGTGGCTCTTCCCACAAACAGGAAAACCGCAGGTTGTGATTCCGAGAAATCAAGAGACCCTGCTGTGTTCGTTACAGCAAATCAGCCCCCAGACCCAGAGCCCCCCAGGGGCTGGGGAACACGGATGCCCCTGTCTTCCCAACCGGGGTGCCCAGAGGCCCCCCTGCTCCTGACGTTTGAGCCAGCAGAAGACAGATCATCCCCAGTGGGGGGAGGACTCTCAAGGACAAATCTAATTTCATTCTGTTTCCCACCACGCAAATAGCCTGTCACTCTCTGCAGAAAGCAAAATCGCTGCCGTCTGCACCTCCGCCCGGAGGAGCAACACAGGGCCGCGAGCCTTCGTGCCAGGCCTGCCTGTCCACCCACTCCTCCTGCAGCCGGAGGGGCTGGCGGGCCCCCGCCGTTCCCCTGCACACACACCCGCCGGGAGCCATCTCGGGGACGCGTGCCTAGCAGGAGCTGCCCGGCGGGGGTGGCGCGTGCCCGTCGGGGGAGCGCAGGGGAGGCCAGGAGGGAGGGGGAAGCCTCCACACTGCGGGGGTCTTCACCAGAGGAGCCTGGTGCTGCAACAAGAAGGTTGCAGTCACGTGTCCTCGGGGTGCCTTGGAAACACCTGAGGGTGGGCAGCCGAGATCACTTGCCTCGCGGCCCTGACGTCCGGTCAGCGTCCAGGCGGGTCCGCCCCCTGTGCCAGGGTCCTCGGCCTCCCGTTCACCCTCCTCTCGTGCGTCAGGTTGCACTCCCACAGGTCAGCTCTGGCCCCACGACCCCCGGTCCCGCTTCCTAGCGGCCTTTGTTCATCTCCACTTTCCGGGTGTGCCTCCGAGTCCACCGGCCTGGAGAGCGGCAGCTCAGCCACGTTCCTGGGTCTGCAGGGACTCCTCCATCCCCACGGTCGCTCCCCCCACCCTGCCTGCCTCCTGCCCCTCGATGCTCACACTCCCCCCATCCCCTCCTTCCTTCCCTCCCTCCCCCCGGCGTTCACTGCTGCCAGCTCTGTGTGGACCCGGGGCTCCCTCCCTGTCACCCCTGTGAGCCCTGTGACTCCGTGCCCCCTGTGACCCCGTGCCCCATGCCCTCTCACCTCATCCTCCCGGCCTCCCGCCATCCTTGCTGACGCCCCTGCCTGTCTGTCCAGCCAGCCCCTTCCTGTCCCTCTGGCGTCCGTGGCGGGCAGCTGTTGGTGATTGTGGGGAGCTGAGCCGCCTCCTCCGCTCTCTGGGCTTCCCTTCTTTCTGGGGGAGCTCCCTGGGGTGCGGAAGGGCTGAGAGGGCACCCAGGGGGCCTCCAGTGACAGGGATGGCGCTTTAGCCGTCCTCAGGGGCACAGTCCACACGCACGTATATCAGTCTCCTGAGGGGTGACCCCGGGGCTTTGCGGGGACCCCAGCATATGGCTCACAGTCAGCATCTCAGCCCATCCCCTGAGAGGACGGCCAGGCCAGCCCAGCAGCCCCCAGCCTCTCCTGACTGGTACAGGCTGCCTCCCAAGGCAGTAGGTCCTTCCAGGTGACATACTGCAGCCACACTCCAGATTGAGCGTCCACAGCCCACCTCTTGTAGGTCTCCCCAACGTGTACCCAGTGCCAACCCCACATAGGCTCCTGGGGAACGTGCCTGGGCCCCCCTGGGAGTCAGTCCCCCCAATGCTCTGGGACTGACCCCAGGCCAGGTGACCTGTCCTGCCGCCCCAGGTCACGCCCGGCTTCGGCTCCAGTGGACTAAAGCTCTGTGTCCAGGAGGCTGGGACCCCGCATGTCCGGGCAGCTGCATGTTCCCTGCAGACCTGCCAGGACTTGCCAACGCCCAGCAATGAGGGGTTTCCTTTTTGGTGATGGGGCTTCTCCCCTCCAGGGCCGGGGAGGCAGCTAGAATCCAGCCCAGGGGCCCCGTCACTTCTCATTTTTCTTGTTGTTCAGTCACTCAGTCATGTCCGACTCTGTGACCCCATGGACTGCAGCACGCCAGGCCTCCCTGTCCATCACCAACTCCCAGAGTTTGCTCAAACTCATGTCCATTTAGTCAGTGATGCCATCCAACCATCCCATCCTCTGTCGTCCCCTTCTCCTCCCGCCTTCAATCTTTCCCAGCATCAGGTTTTTCTCCAATGAGTCAGTTCTTCCATTCAGGCAGCCAAAGTACTGGAGTTTCAGCTTCAGCATCAGTCCTTCCAGTGAATAGTCAGGGTTGATTTCCTTTAGGATGGACTGGTTTGATCTCCTTGCAGTCCAAGGGATTTTCAACAGTTTTCTCCAGCACCACAGTTTAAAAGCATCAATTCTCTGGCACTCAGCCTTCTTTAAGGTCCAACTCTCACTTCTCATACGTCACTTCTCATAGGCTAGAACTTAAGGGAGACCTTCTGGTTTCAGACTCATTAGCTTTTTGAAACCCATCTTCTCCTTGATTCCAGGCTCTCTGCACTTCTGCCAGTGATCTGGACCCTGCTCTGCTCTGTCTGCCTGAGACCCACGGGGCTGGCACCACGCCCAGGCCCGGGCCATCACGCCGGGCTCTGTGGTTCCCGGGTGGCAAGACGGTGATGGAGGTTCACCCAGAGCTTCAGAGGGAACCTGATCCCCGGAGGAGCAGGCAAGGTGCCCACTGCCCCTGCTCACCAGCGATGCCCACGAAGGGGTCCCGCTCCGCTGGTGGGACTGAAATGAGAAATCTAAGATCCAGGGCCACGCTCCCTCCAGAGGCTCCGAGGAGGGTCCTTCCCGCCTGCTCCAGCCCCCGGTGGCCCCAGGCAGCCCTAGCTTGTGGCCGTGTCCCCCCAGTCTCTGCTCATCCTCATGTGACTCACTTCTCTGTGTCCTGTGAGTCCCACCTCTCCTATGAGCACCCCAACTGCTGGATGTAGGGCCCACCCTAAACCCAGGGTGATCACGACTCATCTCCAGGTCCTTAATAGAGTATTACATCTGCAAAGACCTCCTCACCAAATCAGGTCACATTCTGAGGCTCTGGGTGGACATGCATTTTGGGGCCACTACTGGGCCTACCCTAGTTGTAAAGAACCTTCCTGCAACGCAGGAGACTGGGTTCAATCTCTGGGTTGGGAAAATCCCCTAGAGCAGGAAATGACAACCCACTCCAATATTCTTTCCTGGGAAATCCCGCGGTCAGAGGAGCCTGGGGGGCTACAGTCCATGGGGTCTCAAAGGGTCGGACAGGACTGAGCGGTGTCAATCGGACGTGACTCGCCCGCACACACCGGGCCCACAGGCTCACACCTGGGATCCCTGCAGGGCTGGGAACTGTCAGAGCCGGGATCCGTCAGCCGCAGCCCCTTGACTTTCATCAGGGGAAACTGACGGCCGGGATGGGGGCAAGGGGGGCTGTCCTGGGAACCCGGCAGGCTGTGCAGGGTCTGCAGACGCCCGGGCTGAGCGGCTGTCCTGGCAGTTCTGTGCCCGCGGCCGGGAGGAGGAGTCCAGATGCTCCCCAGCGGCCGGCCCATCTTCCTGGGTAAATAAAGAGGCAGATAAACAAACACGCCTCGGGTGAGGTGACCGCGAGCTGCAGTGACAGCCCAGACAGGCTGCAGTGTGCCCCCGGGAAGGGTCTGCCTTCACGAGCGAATCGCCTGGCCATCTGGAGACGCGGGCGCTGCAGGGGCGGGCATCGCACGGAGACTCGGAGTGACAGATGGCGAGGCTGAGGCTCTGGGGACCCGCCACACTGGCCTGGGGGGTGGGCACTGACAGGTGTGGACACAGGCGCCTAGACCCCGGGGGGTCCTCCAGAGAGGCGGGGGGCTGGGTTCCCCTCCTTCCCTCCTGCTCGTTCCCTCCACCCCGTCCCTCCTTAGACAGATGGCGAGGCCAGGATGGGCCCACAGGAGGCGGAGCAGCAGCTCCCAGAGCTGAGTCCCCGAGCCCCCGAGCCCCGGAGCCCTAGCGACCGCCTCCCCACGGCCGCCCCTCCTGCGCCCCGCCCTGCCCGCCCCCTCCCGCGCCCCGCCCTGCCCACGCCCCCTACGCTGGCCCGGGGCTGCCTGCCCCCAGCTACCCTCCCAGGAGGCTGCTAGCCTGGCAGGCCAGCTTCTGTTGTTGTGTCTCGCTTCTCCTTTTTTGACACAGACTTGGCAGAACGGGAGGAATATTAACAACGGTGGATCAGGGCACGGGACCGCGGAGAAGTTGCTGGTTTGTTTGATTTCAGGGAGTCCTGGACACAGGGCGCCCGGGATGGGAGGGGTGGGCGGCAGGAAGCCCAGGGCGCCCAGGAGGCTGAGGGTCGGGGGTCCCCTCCCTCTGGGGGCCGCGAGTCCAGGTGAGGAACTCAGGATCTGACATGTCTGCTGCCATTGGACCAGGTTTCCTGGGGGGCCTCCCGGCCACCCCCGGTGAGTTCTGCGGGTGGAGGAGCAGGCACGGCTGCCGTGCAGACTCTCCACCACTGGCCCGGGTACCGGTGGGCACCGTCCATCACAGCTACCAGGCCAGCGGAGTCCAGGCTCCAGGGCGGGCAGCATCTCGGCCCAGAGTTCAGGGTTGACGTGGATACAAAGGGCGTCTTTGCTGGGCTCACGCGTCCTGAATTAACTTCCCGGAGAATCAGACAGAGCTGAGGGAAGGGGGGAGAATGAAAGGACAGAGGCGTGACAGCTCATCAGAGGCCGTCCCCAAACCCAGACCCTGGAAAACAGACGCGAGCAGATCAGTCGCTCTGCCTCCTTTCAACCTCTCCTTTGCTCTGCACAGGGCTGGCGTCCTGGAAATTTATCAAACCGGGCTTTTAGGCAGGCGTCTGATCTGACTGTTTGGGAATTAACCCGCAGGACGCAGGACGCAGGACGCTCACAGATGCTCATTAGCACTACAGACAGCCCCAGAGGCCCGGCCTGGCGCGCTCAGCCTGCAGTGCGGGGCCGCACCCCGCCCCCCCCACCACATCCTAGGATGGAGTTCATGCCCACCAACTCAGGACAAAGCCTGTTGCTCCCACCTGGGACTGGAGGGGCCTCCAACAGGGGCTGGGTGGGGGCAGGGGACAGAAGTGTCTTTCATTGGATTTCAGCTCCCAGAGCCCTCGTGGGTGCCACCACGTGTGTGCGAGCTAAGTTGCTCAGTCGTGTCCGACTCTTTCGCGACCCCATAGACTGTAGCCCGCCAGGCTCCTCTGTCCATGGGATTTCCCAGGCAGGAATAGTGGAGTGGGCTGCCACTTCCTTCTCCATGAGATCTTCCCAACCCAGCGGTTGAACCCATGTCTCTTAGGTCTCCTGCCTTGGCAGGTGGGTTCTTTACACGAGCGCCACCTGGAAAGCCTTTCACTCTGCCCTCCCCGCCTTTCCTCCGTGGGGGAAAGGTTGAGCAGGCTGCCTCCAGGAAGCAATGACCCGCCGGCATCAAGAGAGTCAAAGTGGTGGACAGGTGCTCGGTGGGTACGTCAGGAGTGGACTCAGCTGAAGGAAGTTCTGTGACGCTGGACAGAGTCCCCTCCGTCCTCTGGATGGGTCTGACCCACTCAGCACACCACAGTGACCCACACCACACTCTGTAGCCTCACCACAAACCACGCTTCCAGGAGACAAGCTGCCCACAGCCTCTGCGCCCACCGCCTGCATCCCGGCATTCAGCGCTGTGGTCCTTGCTGCCCGAGACCCAATAGGACCCTGCCAGGGGCAAAGTGCCTGGCATCGTGGAGTCGCTACATCAGAGACAAGGGGTAAAGGTCACTGTGGAGACCTCCTGACCCCCATGGCAGGACCCCTTGTGTCCTGAGGGCATTCACCCTTCATCTCCATGGCGGCCCATGGAAAGGGGGGCTGTCGTCACCCTACCTGCAGACGCAGGGAGGGGGTGGTCATCACCCCTACTCTGCAGACGCGGGGACAGAGGCTCAGGGAGTCGCAGGCCTTCCCCCATGTTGTGTGACCAGGATCAGTGACTCCGGAGCCCAGTCCGGGACAGCCGAGTTCCCCCACAAAGGTGCCAGGCCTCTCGGGACACAGTCCAGGCAAGGACACCACCGCCTGGTCCCGGCCCTGCTGCAGCCCTCGGCCAGCTCCAGGGCCCCCGCAGAGACCGGCGATTCTCAGGGGGGCGGGAGGCCAGCTCTCCTGGGAAGTGCGTGAAGCGCCCTCCCCCCGACAGGCCGGCCCCACCCCCTCTTCAGACAGGCCTCTTTTCCAGGAAACCTGCCAGTTCTCACACAGAGCAAACGGCGGTGCTGTAATCGGCTCACAGCACCGAGCCGAAGATCCAGGGCGCTGCCCCCCCCTTGGCCAGAGGATCCTGGGCTGTCGGGGCAGGACCGGCCTCATGAAGTGAGGGTCACAGCCGATGCAGCCGCTCCCGGGACGCTGGACCACGCACGCAGGCAGCACGCGCACACACGTGACCACGCACATTCACGTGTGTGCACACACTTCTGGGCACAGACGCAGGCCCGTCTAGGGGTCCTCGCTGAAACATGCATGCATGCCCACACGTGTGCATGTACACGCCTGTGTGCTCAGGGCACACACGCCTGTCTCCACACACACTCCTTCCTGAAACCCTCCCCAGGGCCAGCTCTGGTCTCCACGAGACCAAAGGCTCTCTCAGCCCTGAGGCTGGTTTCAGTGGAAAGCTGAGAAGGCCTGCCCCCCCACAGCTGTTTTGAAGTCCAGGAAACGCTGGCGGGCCCCGGGGACACTGACTGATGCCTTCTGCTGCCGGGCCTGGGCCTGGCAGAGCTGGCCCTTTGTTCCTGGGCCCGACCATCTGGCCTCGGCGAGCGGAGGGGCTGTCTGACCCGCCTTTGATCAGCTGGTGTCCGGCAGGCCCAGTGGGGTCTTCACGAGGTCTGATCGGGGGAACCCAACCGACCCACAGCCCGCGCTCAGAGAAGGGGCAGCTTGTGGCTGTCAGCTCTCAGCCAAGCCCTTCTGCCCTGCAGTCACGACAGCGCAGGTCCACGGCCACCCCCAGAAGCCTGCCTTGTCACAGCGCCCTTGTGGCCATCACAGCTCCGGACCGCCCCTCCTGGGGACACTCAGCCCTGCCCAGCTGCTGCAGCCCATTCCCACGCCATCCACACTCGGGCCGGTGTCCCTGCCTGGACCCGAACATCCACTGGCCCCCTCCTCCACCCCTGCCCACACCCACACAGCCCGTCTCCCCCCGGAGACCTCCTCTCCTGCCCAGGACCTGCCCGTGGCCACCTCCAGCAGGGCTGCCTGCAACCCAGCAGGGACACGTCTGACTGTTCTCTGCCGGGTCCCCAGCCCCACGGGGCCCCATGGGCCAGCATGTGGGAGCTGGCTGGTGGGGGGTTGCTGAACCGCTCGCCCACCTGGTGTGAGAAGAGTGTTTACATGTGTCTGAGTCGGCATCTCCAGAGACACAGTGCCAGGGGTGTGTGTACACATGTGCAGAAAGAGGTTTACTATGCGGAACTGTTCACGCTCGTGGTTATGTGAGCTGACAAGTCCCAAGACAGCAGCCGGCGTGCTGAGCTGGGACCCGGACAGGTGGCGGTGCCGCTCCGGTTGTCCACTCGCTGAGCCCAGAAAGGGCTGTGGTCTCAGCTGGAGCCAGGGACAGGGATGGAGCGGCCATAAGTCCAGCAGTCAGGCAGGCGGAAACTCCCCCTGCATCCGGGGAGGGTCGTCCTTCCAGTTCTATTCAGGCCATCAACTGATTGAACGAGACCCGCCCACAGCGGGGAGGGCCCCCTGCTCTATTCAGTCACGGGTTCAAATGATAACTTCACAAAGCGCCCCACAGACACACCCAGGTTCTGTTTAAGCAAATGTCTGCTCCCAGCCCCCCGGCCCATGAGGCTGACACTCACACCAGGTGAGGACCAGCGTGTTCAGAGACACTGACAGAAGATGATGAAACAGCTTTAAGTCCCCAGGGCCCGCCTCTGCCCTTGGTGCTCAGGGAAGCTCTCACCCGATTACACGCTGCTGAGACCAGCCAGCCCATCATGTCCCCTGGGAGCCTGGGAGGACCAGGTTCTAAAAGCAGCTGCTTCCTTTCCGGCTCTCAAACACTCACAAACATGCTAAATTATTAAATGACTGGGTCTCACCCACCAACTACAGGCCGGCTCTGACGTGAGGTCCGGCAGACGGGCCTCACTGGGACTTGGACGGAGGCTGGAGGGGGGTTTCTCCCTGGGGCTTCAGCTTCTCACCCGCAGGGAGAGGCAGCTGTCCCTCTTGAGGACACTCGTCCAACATCAGAGAGCTTCTCCCATCCCCCTCCGGCCCCGGTGCCCGGGGACCGGAAGCACCTGAGCACAGACATGCCTGCGTGCACAAGCGCGCCCACCTCCCACTCCCGTGATCCACAGGAGGGCTGCCGGGGGAGGCAGCAGTTCCTGGGTGCCGGGGAGCAGGACTTGTTTCCTGGTGAGGCTGGGCCTTCAGCACACACAGGCGGGGAAGAGCTCCCACGCCAGGTGGCGTCCAGGCAGAGCGGGGGTCTGGCTGTGAGTGGGAGCAGGAACCAGTCACGCCCCGTGGGTTCCCGTCACCTCGTGGGGAGGCTCGGGTCTCCTCTCCCTCCGCAGGACCCTCCTGCCCCTTTAATCCTCTCCCCGTGTCTTCTGCCATCCGGGCCACCTTCTCCAGGAAGCCTCTCCAGATTGCAATCTCTCTTCCTCCCGGAAGCTGGCTCCACCCTCCACCCAGGCGCCGGCGCCCCATCCACTGTGAACCGCGGTGCGCGGCCTCCGGTCAGTTTCGGAGCGGGAGGAGCTCAGCGCCCTGCCCGGCCCCCACCCCGGCACGGCGCCCTGCACACAGTCCAGCGTAAGAAATCCTTGTTGTGTGAACCACCCTGGAGGGATCCACCCCTCAGACTGGACACAATCCGCATGCTCCCGCTGACCAGGGAGAAAACAGCCTGAGGACAGAGATTGCAGGGGCTCCTCGGAAACCCAGCCTGCTCCCGGCCAGGGCAGCACGCCTGGGCGAGGCTTCCCTCCCGAGGTGACCGTGACCTTGGGAGCTGCAGGCTCCACAATGCCTCTGGGCGGCCCTGCTCACTGCCCCGTCCACTCCCCACCCACCCCGACCTCCGGGGGCCACAGGAGCCTCCAGACCCACTTGACGGACACGGCAGCCAAGGTCACATGAGCCAAGGTCACACAAGCCACCCCAGGGGGGCGAGGGTGACCAGACACCCAGACCCCGTCCGGGCCCAGCCCCTGTTCCCCGTCCCTCTGGCTTCCGCCACCCTCGAATGCAGGCCCTGACCTTTCCCTCCACGTTTCAGCTCTCCAGCTCAGCCCCGTGCCTGGCGTGCGGGGGGTCCCCCGACTCTGCAAAACGGCTTTCATAACAGAGCGGTCAGCTGTTCAGAGCTGCACAGTGGAGACAAAAGGGCCGCCCGAGGGGTCCAAGCCTGGGGCCGCCAAGACGACTGACGCCCCCACAGGCTCCAGGAGCCGTGCCCGCCTGTGGGGCGGCCCGAGAGTTATTCAGGTGGTCCCTGCAGGTGGGGCTCTGCTTCCTGGTCTTAGGAGCGGCCGGTCCCTCACTCCCTCTGCACCCCCAGGGCCCAGACGCTGCCTCGTGGTGAGACCCCCCCCAACCCGGTCCTCCGGGACGCAGTGATGGTTCATTAGACACAGCTGGCGCGGCGCCCTCGGAGCACCAGCAATGATAACCGCGCAAGGAGACGCTGGCATAATCGGCGCTCTGGTCTAATTCAAGAGAAATGGATTTGACTTTGGATGACAGCACACCAGCTCCAAGAGGGTTTCCAGCGCCGCGGATGTCCCTTCTGCGTGTGGCCCAACCACGGCCCACACGCTTCCAGTTTCCCCTCCAGAGTTTTCCAAAGCCGGTCAGAGTCAGGGCTGAGCGGTCAGATGGGGATTCGCGCCCTGACTAGCTGCTGGGTGGGGCCGCAACCCCCAGACCAGCCTTCCCCGGGGACAACGTCTCAGCACTGGAGCCCACGCCTGCTGGGTGCTGAAGGGGACCCTCATCCTGTCTCAGATCCTCTGGGGGTCCCATCAGTCCAACGTCCTCAGACAACATCATGGAAACAGCAGGTTCCCATCCACTCCTGTTCCCTGAGGAGCCCAACTGCCGCACCCCAGAAACAGAGATTTCCCCAGAGCACAGCCCACTTGGGGCCCTGACCCCTGCAGCCTCAGAGGAGACGCAGCAGCCGGGAAGGACTGAGTCTTTTCAAACGAGCAGTGTTTGCTTTTAGTCATTGAACTAACTGCCGCATCCTGGCACCCCACCCCTGCGCTCCGGGGCGTGGTGGGCGCTTGAGCCTGCGTTTCTTGGTGAGCACTTGGCCTCGCCCGAAGCCAGGGAGGCCGGGGCTGCCCACGGAGGGCAGGGGCTGCAGCACCGGCCTCCTGGAGGCTGCGGCCATGGGGCAGCCCGCTCTGAGCTCCCTGGGGCCGGCAGGTCGGGGTGGGGGGTTCTTGGGTGCCCCAGAGGGAGCCAGGCTCTCTTCTGCCCAGTGGAAGCAGGCCGGGGAATCTTGAGCACACAACCAGAGGTGCGAGGAACGTCTAGCCGGGGCGGACGCAGACTCTTGCGCTCCTAACCCTCCCCCAGCCATGGCTGTGCTGGGGGCTTGTCTTCTCTTTACTTTGAACCAGCCAAGCCAGGACAGGCTTGTTAAGACTGTCTCCACTACAACATCCAGCCCTGAGCCAGCTCCACCTGGGGCCACAGTGTCCAGGAGGAGGACCTGTCCCCCTCCCCCTTGCGGGCTGCTCACCTCCCCTGACCCTTGGAATTTTCCTGGAGGGGGAGCGCATTGTCCAACGGGAGACAGGCCTTGTGGGCTAGGCAGACTGCCTGGAGGAGGAAGCTAGGACGGGGCAGTGCCCAGGAGGACTCACCCCGGGGCTCAGCAAGGACCCGAGGAGAGGACTGGGGGAGCCTGACAAGGGGGCTCGGGTGCCATCAGAGCGGGTGGGTGGCAGGAGAGAAGCCCTGGGGGCAGCTGTGGGGTGGTCCACGGGCCCCAAAGGGCAGCCTCCCCAGGGGAGCCGGGAGCCCAAGCGGAAAGCAGCGGGGGTCCTGATGGGGGTTCAGAGGAAAGACCAGGGACCCCAGGGACCCGGCCTTCAAGCTGGGTCAGAGGGCAAGGTGAGCCGGGCTGCCTCCAAGGACGGGTGGATCTCTGTCCCTCAGTCGTGTCTGACTCGTTGTGACCCTGTGGACTGCAGCCCACCAGGCTCCTCTGTCCACAGGATTCTCCAGGCAAGAGTACTTGACTGGGTTGCCATCTCCTTCTCCAGGGGATCTTCCTGGCCCAGGGATCGAACCCCTGTCTCCTGTGTCTCCTGCACCACAGGCAGATTCTTTACCCGCTGAGTGATCGGGAAGGACAGGTAGGACTGGGACAAAAACTGGCCTCTGGGGGTGGGGCCCATACTCCCAGACCAGGGGCAAACCTGCCCCCCACTGCCCAGAGCCCCAGCAGCCTCACCGGCCCACAGATCACCCACAACTTCAAAGGAGGCACCAAGCTGGGCCCTCCGTCGTCCATGTGTCCCCGGCCAGTTACGACAGACCCGAGGGGGGCCCAGGGGCGGGGGGCCCAGGGGCTGTGGCCCGAGGCTGCGCAGAATGGATGTCCAGACCTGGGGTTACAGCCAGGGTGGACTCTAGCCACAGAGGACCCTTGGCAGCGTCGGGGCGGTTGAGTCCAACGTCTGGGGGATGGCGTTCCTAACACCTCGTGGGGGGCAAGGATGCTCTAGACACCCCCGCAAGACCCCAGCCAGCCCTGACGACAGAGTTATCCGACCCCAAAATTCACACGTGCAGGGCTCAGCAGCGAAGGGTCCGTGATGCCCAGAGGGCTCCCGCCAAGGCACAGCACCACCAGCGGGCAGCCCCGGGCCAGGGTCTAGACCAGCCGTCCCACCAGCAGAGAGCCCCACGCCAGGGCCTAGACCAGCCATCCCACCGGCGGGCAGCCCCGTGCCAGGGTCTAGACCAGCACTCCCCAGCCTTTTTGGCACACAGGGACCAATTTTGTGGAAAAGCATTTTTCCACAGACCAGGGTTGGGGGATGGTTTGGGGATGATTCAAGCCCATGACATTTATCATGCATTTTGTTTCTATTATTATCACGCCAGCTCCTCCTCAGACCATCAGGCGTTAGATCCCGGAGGCAGGGACCCCCGGTCTAGACAATCTCTGCAGCTCTGCTGGGATTCCCGTCCTGCACGCATCTCCCGTGTGGAGACTGAAGCCCATGGAGAAGGGAAGGGGCCCGCCGGCCCAGGCTGACCTTCTGGAGGTGGCCTATCGGGGTTCCTGTGGGACTGAGCCCTAAGACACGCCCCGGAAATTCATGGACATCTTCTGCTGTATTAACCACTGCCCCGTCCACCATGAGACGCCACACACAGGGCTCCTACACACACGTGCACACAGGCATACACATGCAAATACACCACACACATATGAACACACCGCACACACGCACACAGGCCCACGCACACACGTGCAAAGCACACACCGCCACACGCCCAAGCAGCCTCACTGAAAGGGTTGCTCCTATGTCCTGCCAGCCTGCCCCCCGCCGGCTGTGCAGCCTCCCGGGAGAAGCGAGTGGGATTAAGACGTCTTGATGGGATCTGAGGTGGCCCCCCCACGCGCCTGCGTCTGGCCCTGAGCTCCGGGTGCTTTAGTATTCCGTGCACTCTGGTCCCCGCTCTCCCCTGTCCTACAGCCTCGAGTCGCCTGCTTTTCATCCCCAGTATCACTGCTCACATCCGCTCTGAGATATTGTGGCAGCCATGGTCCACCCAGGGCTGCAGTTTCTGAGGCATGAACGTGAAGGACAGCGCGGGGTCTAAGCCCAGACCGGAGGCGGCCACGGGCCCCGGCACTTTCATCATGGCAGGAAAGCCTCCCGCCGCCCACTCTGCAAAAAACCCCACGCTGATTCTGCTTGATCGCAGGTAGCAATTTTGTACAAAGCTTCCTTTCTTATCCTATTTGCTCTTCAGGCATTTTCTCCCAACGTGATCACTTCACAGTTGCTGATCTCAGGCCCCGCCAGGATGCACACGGCCTGTCCCTCTGCCACAGAGCAGCCTCAGGCAGAGCCCCCGGGCCAGGGAGGGCCCAGCGCACAGGGGCCGTGGGTCCTGCCCCGACCTCTCCCCGAGAGCCGGGGGGGGCCTCCTGAGTCTGACCCCGGTTTCTCCTGCTCTAGGACTGTCCTTTTCACTTTCTGCTGAGAACCACAACACTGGGCAGGTCTGGTTTGTCTGCTCATGCAGGGGCCAGCCTGGAGTTGTTCAGTCTCTCAGTCGTGTCTGACTCTTTGTAACCCCATGGACTGCAGCACGCCAGGCCTCCCTGTCCATCACCAACTCCCAGACTTTACTCAAACCCATGTCCATTGAGTCGGTGATGCCATCCAACCATCTCATCCTCTGTCGTCCCCTTCTCCTCCTGCCCCCAATCCCTCCCAGCATCAGGGTCTTTTCCAGTGAGTTAGTTCTTCACATCAGGTGGCCAAAGTATTGGAGCTTCAGCTTCAGCATCAGTCCTTCCAGGGAATATTCAGGGATTGTCTCCTTTAGGATCCAGCCTGGAAGCAGCTGAAATTTTAGGAGGACGAGGAGAGCAGGAACACCTGTGGGCCCCAGAGTTCATCTTCTAAGGGACAGAGCCTGGGGCCCTGAGCGCTCGGTCCCCCAGGAGGCACCACCACCCAGTCTGTGCCCTGTCCCCGCTTCCTGCAACATCAGCTCATGGCCTTCAGTCCAGGCTCGCTTGTTCCTCCTGGCTCTGAGCTCAGAAGGAAAAAACCTTCCAAATATGAATTATGTATTGAAAACCCAGGCAGAGCAATCACAGGCAATAAATAATTCCGAGCTACAGACACATTAGTTAGCTGTACAATCCACTTACAGGCTCAACCAGCCATCTCACTAATAACAGGCAGAAGCAGAGGCTTAGCTAACATGGAACTTGGGCAGGGAGGCACACTCGCAGGGCTGGCGGGTCCCTGGCCAGACTGCTGCTGCGTGTGGTCCCTGGGCTGCCAGCTAGTCAGGACCTCTGGCTCAGAGCTACGGGGCCTGGGGGGCACTCTGCAGCATCCAAACTCAGGAGGAAGGACGATCACAGAAACTCTGCTCCCTTGAACGGCAAGGACATCTGGTTCCTGAAACTGGGCTAGCCTCACATCATCTGACGAGCAATCTTTTACGAGCCACAGAGGATTCTATGCATTTCTAGAACTTCCTTAATGAGCAGATCAGAACTCTGTTGAAATTAGCACTCAAGTGATTTACAGTTCAGTGGACATCTTTCTGGGTCATTTTCCAAACTCCATCCTTTTTTAAATTGAGGTATAGACATGAACTTGGGCAAACTCTGGGAGATAGTGAGGGACAGGGAGGCCTGGCGTGTTGCAGTCCATGGGGTCGCAAAGAGTCGGACACGACTGAGCAACTGAATAACAATAGTCGGTTTACGGTGTTGTGTTAATTTCTGCTGCACAGAAAAGTGATTCAGTTATATATATACATATATATTCTTTTTCATGTTCTTTTCCAGCATGGTTTAATCACAGGACATTGAATCTAGTTCCCTGTGCTACACAGTGAAAGAAAGAAAGAAGGTGAAGTCGTTCAGTCGTGTCTGACTCTTTGCGACCCCAAGGACTGTAGCCTACCAGGCTCCTCTGTCCACGGGATTGTCCAGGCAAGGGTACTGGGGCGGGTTGCCATTTCAGCAGGACCCTGTTTTCTATCCATCCTACAGATAATAGTTCGCATCTGCTGGCCTCGACCTCCCATCCAGACTTCCCAACCCCTCCCCCTGGGCAACCACAAGTCTCTCTGTTGCGTCCGCGCGTCTGTTTCTGCTTTGCACATAAGTTCACTTGGGTCCTTCGTTAGAGTCTGCATCTAAGTGATGTTACATGATATTTGCAGTTGCAGTTAGGAGTGTCTGATATATTCTTAAGTGCCTCTCAGGCTGTTCTGCTTCCTAAGCTATCCTTGCGATCATCTCGGCAAACCTGTGCTCACACAGACTTTGCAATGTCTTGAAAAATTATTTGCTAAGCAGAGGTCCACCCTGACCCAGAGCCTACTTAAACAATCCCAGACCAGCAGGTGTGTCCTTGCTGGTGATGAACGTCGGCTGGTGGCTGTGAGCAGCCTGGCTCCTTGCTGTGGCTCAAGGCTGGCTGGGCAGCAGAGGGTGGAACGTCCACCGCGGTCAGCTGTGCTGTCTCCGGGGTGCGTGCTCATCCTAACTCCTGCCACTTTTCTCATGTTGGTCCTCGGCTGTTTCACACACGTTGTCTCATTGGGTCTCAGTTGCCACGTGACCATGAAATGAGCAGGCTTGGGGTCCCGGGGCTGGTGAGAGGAAGCCGCCCAGGTCTGCCTGACCTTCAGCCTTAACTGATCCGTGTCCCATCACGCTGCAGTGAGTCAGCAGGGTGGGCATCAACCACCACCCCCCCCCCACCAAGTGTCCAGGTATGAGGACCTAGCTGCGGGGGAGGATGCGTCATCTGTCCTCAGGCGGGTCCCAGTGAACGGCAGGGCAGGGCGTGGCCTCGGTCCTGACCCTGAGCGGGCAGCGGTCCACATCCCCACCCAGCGTGCCCCAAGAAGATGGACTGGGCTGGAGCCTTTCTCAGAGCCAAGCTCACTCCTGCAGGAAGCGCCTCCATCTCCCGGAACGCTCCGCCCTCCGCTCCTCTGCCCAGACCCCAGTGAGAACAAGGGCAAAGAGCCCGGGTCACGACGCAACAGCCACGTGCAGACCCGGGCTCCCTCCACCCCAGTTCCAGGGTTCATCTGGCCGACCGTCCACCCCTGAGGGTGCAGGCCATCCTGCACTTGCCCGAAAAGGAGCCCAGCCCTGGTGCCCTCAGCTCCGCCACCTCGGCGGGCTGGGGGACCACGCCCAGGTCAGAAGGCTCCAAAAACCAGCACCTTTTCCCCTTAAGTGAAGTTCATGCTGGGCCTGTCCAAGCTCCTCTTGGCATTTTAATGCTTTAAAAGCTTCAGCTTGCTCTCTGGGTCAATTTTCTTCCAACAAAATATTAAAATGAAGCTCTGAAAGCCTTCACCGTGGTCTGAGTGCCAGACCAGGCCATCGGAGCCCAGCGTTGCATCATGCAGGTGTAAATATTTAAAGAGGTGCCAGGGAGCAGAGAGCTCTGGGGAAGGGCGGGCCTGGGGCCGGGGTGGCCGTGGGTGCCGGGAAGGACGTCTGCAGGCCTGCCTGATGAGAGCACCTGGCTGGGAGACGCCTGACCCTCAGGTCGCTCCTGGCAACAGCCCCGAGGTCCAGCGCGGGGGCGGATGGCCACGCCCGTCCTGCCGCCACCCTGCTGGTCCTCTCAGGCCCGGGAGAAGGGGCCGTGATGGGCCCAGCTTTGCAGGGGGCGCGGGGGGACTGAGGCACACGGAGACGGAGCCGCCTGCTGCGTGCAGTCCGACGTCGGCCAGGACACCCTGATTTCACTTTTCCTTCTGTGCTTTGGCCTCAGTCTCAGAACTCAGACCCATCGGTCCAAACTCCTCGTGTCACTGAAGGGCAACTGGGGCCCAGACTTGCCCAGAGAGGCGAGGCAGCGGGAAAACCAAGTCCGACTGTGCCTCTCAGGCATCCGTTCATTCGTGCGATTGTCTATTTCACGGTTCAAAGCGGACGACCAAATCAACAAGCGGGCGAGTGAAACCTGCTCAGTGCCAAGTGCAGTGCTGGACACCGGGGCCCGGAGGTGGGGGTGGCATGGGTCCCCATCCAAAGAGTGGAATGGGGAGCATGGACTCCCAGGGACCCGGCTGGGGGCAGACGCGGGGCAGGCGCTGGAGGCGTGATGACGGGTCTGTCCACCTCTGAGCACAGCCATCTGGGGGAGGGTTGGGGATGGAGCCGCGGGGGCGGTCAACAGGCCGGTGGCCCACACCCGAATGTCCTAGGGGTGGGTCCTTGCAACGCATGCAGGAGCACCTGGCTTCCCGAGAAGATACGCCCCATCTGTCAACCACCCCACACAAGCGGGTGTGCGTTCGGGCCGGCCAGGGGCTCCCCTTGCCCCCGGCCATGTCAGGGCGCCCTCGGCGGGGAGCATCCCTCTGTCCTCTTCCCTCTGCTGGGGGCTGTCCCTCCACTCTGCCCCCCTAACATTCCCACCTGCATCCCTTTGCTGGAAGCAGGCTGGCTCTGTGAAGAGAGAGAACCGGGAGCCCTGGGCCTGGTCTTGGCCGATGATTCCTTCCTCTGATTTCGGTCTCCTCATCTGCACCGTGGGGACAGTAGCAAGGACGCCCCCTCCGGAGCGTGCCCGGCTCACGGTGAAGCCAGACGGGTGTTTCTCTGTCCCCCCCTTCATGCGTCTCTGCTCTGTTCAGGGCCAGGGCCGCCACCCTCTGACACGGGCAACCTGATGAAAGGACGACCAGGGAAAGGAAGGGTCCCGAAGCCCGGGCAGAACAGCACGCTGGGCTCAGGAGGGCCTCGGAGTGCTCTCTGGGAGGGGTCCCCAGGTCAATCGTTCCGGGGGGTCGCACTTGGTGAGCGCTGAAGCCACTGCAGCCTCCCGGCCAGGCTGGGCCAGGGGCGGAAGCCCCCCTTCTGCGTCCCCGGCCCCTGAAGGCAGCCAGGCTGTCCTGCCGGCTCCAGGCTCAGCCCCCAGCAGCAGGCGCTCCAGGACGTCCCCGAGTGAACTGCAAGGCAGGAAGTTACATCCACGGGGAAACTACCCAGGGAAGTGGGCACAGGTGGGTAGAATACGTGCACCGACTATTTGTCTTGCAATCACAAGTTTCTTGACATCCTGAAACGCCTTTCACCTTCTGTGAGCCTGGGGCAAGGAATCTAGGGGCTTAACCATCGGGGAGGAGCTGTCGGCAGCAGTGGGATTTCAGCAGAGACTTGGGGCGTCTGCAGAGAGGTCTTCTGGAGCGGGGCTGGGGTGCTGCACGGGAAGGCTTCACGCCCGCAGGTGTATAAACCGGCTACGCGGGCTCACTGCCCAGATGAACAAAAAGCATGAAGTCTGATGGCTCCAAATCCTGGGCTTCCGCGGACCTTGAAAACTGTCACTGTTCCCCAGTCTCGCCCTGCGAGACCTCTTGGCTGGACTCTGTCAGCTGAAAGCACGTCTCAGGATGGCTGCTCCCCAGCCATCCCCCACCTCACCCCCACGCTTTTCTTCTGCAAAATCAGATTCACGCAGCAGCTTAGGACACTGGTTTCTAGAATCGCAGCCCTCTGGAGCAGTGGGCACAGCACAGCAGGACCTGCTGCAGCTGACCCGCGTTTCAGGGTCAGCAAGGTCACTGCCCCACCCCGATTAGCGTATGAAGCGCTAGTTATCAGCCTCATAAAGCGTCTTCATCAACAACCCAAGATTCGCTGGAAATGAGCCAAAAGCCTGGAGCCCTCTGGGAGACAGGGCCTCAGACAGCCCAGGTGGCCTCGAGGGGCCAGCGTGTAGGATATCGTCAGCAAGGCCACCAGCCAGCCTGGCCCAAGCGGCCCTTTCCCTGATTCCGTGTGCTGATGCCTGGGGAGCCTGGACCCAGGAGGGCCAGGACCAGCCCGGGCCCACCTAACATGACCCTGACAGAGATGCTCAGGCCAAGGCCGCCAGTAGGCCCACTTTACAGACGAGGAGAGCCAAGACTCAGAGAGATCCAGAGACTCACCTGAAGTCACACCTAGCAGGCAAGATGGGGCCAGACCTGCCCCAAGAGCCCTGTGTCTCTAATTGCAGCCTCCCGGACTTGGTCTTCTCCTGAGTCTATTGACGTGTGACTAAACCATCTAACGGAACTTTCTAGACCTAATCCCTAGACGGATGCCCTCAGCAGGACCCCCTGCCCTGCTGGAAATGGTCTAGATCTCTGCCATTCAACACGGTGGCCTCCCATGGCTGTTGAGCCTTGAGCTGTGTGATGAGGAGTTGAATTTCCAAATGCGGCGAATTCTGCTTCATTTGGCTGCGAGGAGATGCGTGAGGGTGCCGTGGACAGCGCCACTCTGGATGACACCCCGCAGGTTACCCTCCAAGATTCCTCCTTGGAGATTCCTCCAAGGCCAAAGTCATGGCCCCAGGTCCCCAGGGAGGCCCCTGAGGAAGCTGCCAGGCCCCACAGCTCCTGGAAGGTCCCACGCTAAGTCTGGCTGCGACAGGCCCATCTCCCACCCATGGGAGGCTCTGTGGGGCCCCCAAAGGCCACGGTGCCAGCAGCCAGCTCTGGCCAGGGTCCCGGGGTGCTGCCTGGCCTCCCTCACATGTCCCCAGAGCTCAGCATCACCCCAAGGGGTAGCTGCTCACTCCAGAAATCAGAACAGCCACAGCAGCAATAATAACTTTCTGAAAGCCTGGCGCACAGGCGGCCGTGGGCAGGCCCGGGCAGGCCGCGCCGCCGAACGGCCCCCATCTCCCGCTAAACAGCCCTCTGGTGCACGGAGACTTCCAGGAAGATTAAGCTGAAAACTGGCTTTTCCGGAGTAGGCAGCCGGAGGAGAGGAGGTTGCCATGGAAACAGCATCTGGCCCATTTGGGGGAGTTTCAGAAGCAGGAAACAAATAAGGGAAACACAACACAGCCCAACGTGTGTGCTCGGCCCAAGGAGGGGGAGGGCACGTTCTAAAACACGCCGCTTAGGATTGGCTTCAGCCCCCAGGGCACCGAGCCCCGCGCTGACCGTGTTGGCGCCAAAAGGCAACATCGGGCGTTTGCATCTGGACAGCGAGCGGGGAGGGGAGACTGACCCTTCCGTGGCTGCCACTTCCCGGGAGTCCAGCGCCTCCATAGCCTCCGGCCGGGACGGGGTGCGGGGCGCTCTCAGCCCCTAGCCCACTGCGGCCTCACAGCCTCGAGAGAGAAGGAGGCACACAGGGGCCCACTTGCCCAACCGAGCAGCCGGGCAGGAGGACCCACGGCGAGTCGCCGTGTGTCCGTCAGACCAGAAATACTCATCTATTCAGTATGTGTCGGTACACGTCTGCACACACGTACATGAGCTGTTATTCACTCAAACACACTGGGGACCAAGCCCCGCAGCTGGGGAGATGCAGCCTGCGTGAGCTCGGAAGAGGCCTTGCCAGGCCCTGGGCAGGAGGAGAGATACCAGGGAGGCTTCCTGGAGGCGGGGGCATCCAAGCCAAGTTGTGCAGAATGTCCCAGCCACGGGGAGAAGGCAGACGACCCAAGGGCCCCTGAGCGAGGACCTGAGTGGGGTGCAGCCTGGCCTGAGCAGGCGACAGGGATAACACGGCTGAGGGCTGGGCAGGGCTGTCCGCGGGGCCCCCCGAGCAGGCGGGAGTTTGGGGTCCAGCTCTTCCCAGCCAGAGCCCCATGGTCCCCAAGAAGGTGCTCAGGTGTGAGAACTGTCCCCAAGGGCTGGGTAGGAGCTGAGACAGAGGTGGATGCAAGGCCAGGTCCTCAGACGGCCTCTGAAGGAGGCAGGGTTGGGGTACTGGCCTTGGCCAATGAAGGCCAGCGAGCTGGAGGCTGGAGGCCCATGGAGGACCCAAGGGAGCCAGAGGCTGGGTGCACTCCCCGGAAGAAAGGTCAGGAGACAGCCTGACACACAGACACAAGGGGACGCTGAACGGTGTCCCGGGGTCTCTGGGAGGCGGGGCTGGCCGGGGAGCTGAGAGTCAGGCCCCTGGAGGAGTCCTGGAGAAAGATCAGCGCCTCGCAAGGCTCATCCAGCTGCACAATTTCCAGGCAAATGAAGACTTTCAAAATGGCATTTATTTCCAAATCGAACTTCGTACGTTGCAGGAAGGGAGACCTCGTTCCAGGGCCCGAGAGGAGGCTCTTGTCTAACACTCAGAAATGAGTTGTCCTAGAAAATACACATGATGACATAGCAAGGAGCGCCCGGGCGGAGAGCAGGAAGGTGAGGGGCCGGGAGCACTGCTCTGACACGGGGCTCCGAGGCTCAGGCTTTCCGGTGATGGGGTCAGTTTCCCGGCTGTCTCAGGCTCCCTCCTGGCGGCGCAGGCCTCACTCGGCCGACTTGGATTCTGGGAGGACGTGTGAACTCGCGTCTCCTATCTCCTTTGGACCTTCCCCGAGTTCTTCCACTTGGTCACTTCATTCCTCACCAGGACCTCCTGTTGTAAGGTAACTCGGCAAGTGGTCACTCTGGTGCCTGGCCAGGGCGGGCGGTTTCAGTCAGTATTGCCTGACAGATGTTCATCTCAGAACACCGTGGGAACATACTGGGAAACCCCCAGAAGTATCAACGCCCAGAGTCCCACCCTCAGGAGGAGGGACAGGCCGTGCCTCTGTGCCGGCCTTTCCAGCTGGCCCCACACTGGCTCAGCGCTGGCCATCTGCATGGCTTTCTCAGAGTTGCAGTCCATCGCCTGGGCCCCGCCAGGCCCCTCACCGCTGTCGGGATGCGCAGGCGGAGGACGGCGCCTCTTTCTCCTCGGGAGTCCTCTCCTGCGTCCGGCCCTCACTCCAGGGTGAAGACGCTGCTCTTGGGCTGACTTTCTCAGGTGTTGCCCCACGGGGTCCTGTGGTCACATCGCTCGTCTTGGACAATCGGGTCAAAGGACAGCCAGTCCTTTAGAGCTCTCGGCATGTAAGGACATGCTCATCGAATTGCTGTCCCCAAGGCCAGCACATCTGAGCAGCACCCACCTTCCCACGACACTCAGGTTCAGTTCAGTTCAGAAGCTCATTCGTGTCCGACTCTTTGCGACTCCATGGACTGCAGCACGCCAGGCCTCCCTGTCCATCACCACCTCCTGGAGTTTACTCAAACTCATGTCCATTGAGTTGGTGATGCCATCCAGCCATCTCATCCTCTGTCGTCCCCTTCTCCCACCTTCCATCTTTTTCAGCTTCCGGGTGCTTTCAAATGAGTCAGCTCTTCACATCAGGTGGCCAAAGAATTGGAGTTTCAGCTTCAACATCAGTCCTTCCAATGAATATTCAATCTGATCTCCTTTAGAATGCACTGGTTGGATCTCCTTGCAGTCCAAGGGACTCTCAAGAGTCTTCTCCAACACCACAGTTCAAAAGCATCAATTCTTTGTCGCTCAACTTTCTTTATAGTCCAACTCTCACATCCATACATGACTACTGGAAAAACCATAGCCTTGAATAGATGGAACTTTGTTGGCAAAGTAATGTCTCTGCTTTTTAATATGCTGTCTAGGTTGGTCATAGCTTTTCTTCCAAGGAGTAAGCGTCTTTTCATTTCATGGCTGCAGTCACCATCTGCAGTGATTTTGGAGCCCCGAAAAATCAAATCTGACACTTTCCACTGTTTCCCCATCTATTTGCCTTGAAGTGATGGAACTGGATGCCATGATCTTAGTTTTCTGAATGTTGAGCTTTAAGCCAACTTTGTCACTCTCCTCTTTCACTTTCATCAAGAGGCTTTTTAGTTCCTCTTCACTTTCTGCCATAAGGGTGGTGTCATCTGCATATCTGAGGTTATTGATATTTCTCCCGGCAATCTTGATTCCAGCTTGTGCTTCATCCAGCCCAGCGTTTCTCATGATGTACTCTGCATATAAGTTAAATAAGCAGGGTGACAATATACAGCCTTGGCGTACTCCTTTTCCTATTTGGAACCAGTCTGTTGCTTCCTGACCTGCATACAGGTTTCTCAAGAGGCAGGTCAGGTGGTCTGGTATTCCCATCTCCTTCAGAATTTTCCACAGTTTATTGTGATCCACAGAGTCAAAGGCTTTGGCATAGTCAATAAAGCAGAAATAGATGCTTTTCTGAAACTCTCTTGCTTTTTCAATGATCCAGCGGATATTGGCAATTTGATCTCTGGTTCCTCTGCCTTTTCTAAAACCAGTTTGAACATCTGTAAGTTCACAGTTCACGTACTGCTGAAGCTTTGGCTTGGAGAATTTTGAGCATTACTTTACTAGCATGTGAGATGAGTGCAGTTGTGCGGTAGTTTGAGCTTTCTTTGGCATTGCCTTTCTTTGGGATTGGAATGAAAACTGACCTTTTCCAGTCCTGTGGCCACTGCTGAGTTTTCCAAGTTCGCTGGCATATTGAGTGCAGGACTTTCACAGCGTCATCTTTTAGGATTTGAAATAGCTCAGCTGGCATTGCATCACCTCCACTAACACTGTTTCTAGTGATGCTTCCTCAAGCCCAGTTGACTCCAGGATGTCTGGTTCCGGGTGAGTGGTCATCTGGCCGGCTTGCTGTTTGGAAGAAGCATGTTCTCTGTCACTAAACCCGTGTCGCATGCTCTGTCATTAAACCCACGTCCCTGGCTTTTCTGTGGCCAACACTAGTTGTAGTTTCTTCTGATCCACATGGACCAAGACCAATAAGGTGAAATGAAAAATCATTTTTGAAAGCCCATAAATTCTAAGTTCCAACATTTTATTTTTAGCTTCAGCAGACAAAATGGTCCTGCCAGATCGCTCTGGGTTTCCCAGTTCATGCCCACGCTTCCTGGCAGCTCATGGGCCACCTGGGTGGGGCTGGCTGACCATGATCATGACCATGACCTATGCCCAAGAACAACAACTTCCCTCAAGGTCAGCAGGGAAGAGCACAGCATTCACATTTGTTCTGTTCTGTTTTGGCCACACTGTGCAACCTATAGGATCTCAGCTCCCCAACCGGGGCCTGAACCCACACTCCTTGCAATGCAAATGCAGGGTCTTACCCACTGGCCCACTGGGAACTCCTGGCATTCCATTTTAAAGAAGAGTGAATCGAGGTAGCTCATCTGGTAAAGAATCCACCCGCAATGCAGGAGACCCTGGTTCGATTCCTGGGTCGGGAAGGTCCCCTGGAGAAGGGAAAGGCTGCCCTCTCCAGTATTCTGGCCTGGAGAACTCCATGGACTGTATAGTCCCTGGGGTCACAAAGAGTCGGACACAACTGACGACTTTCACTTTCACTTTCAACTTGAGGTCAGTCTGGGACTGTGGGCAAGTCAGGAGGTCTGAGCACAGACCTGGGCTTGAGCTCCCATCCATCAGTCTATCGCCAGGACACTGAATGTAGGAGGCTCCCAATGAATACTAGCTATTCTTATTATTTCTATTACAACTAGAGGAGGGCATGGCAACCCACCCCAGTATTCTTGCCTGGAGAATCCTATGGACTGAGGGGCCTGGCGGGCTACAGTTTGGAGGATCTCAAAGAATCAGAGCCGATGGAAGCGACTGAGCACATAAAAACTCTGAGAGATGGTGAGGGACAGGGAAGCCTGGCGTGCTGTAGTTCACGGGGTCACAAAGAGGTGGACACGACTTGGTGACTGAACAGCAAAGTGGAGGGAGCTGCCCCTTGTCCAGGGTGATG
Source organism: Odocoileus virginianus (assembly GCF_023699985.2). Lineage (NCBI taxonomy): Eukaryota > Metazoa > Chordata > Mammalia > Artiodactyla > Cervidae > Odocoileus > Odocoileus virginianus. Next base: position 100,766,469 of record NC_069675.1, read on the forward strand.
AACCTTCCCGACACCTGTCCAGCCGGGTGGTGACTCTCACGTTTGTTTCCCCAGGGGCTTTTTGGCCAGAACCTCCTGGACGGCACTCAAGCAGGGGCTCAGATGGAGCGACCGGCTTTGCAGCGGGCACCCAACACCCAGGGCTGGAGGCACTGCTGGGGGGCTCCTCCTGGGCCCCAGGATGCGCCCCCCCCAAGCCAGCTACCTCCCCACTGGCCATGCACCCACAGCAGGGCCGGTGTGAAGGGACCCCATTGTGAGAGGGACGCCTGCAGGGCCCCTGGACTGGAAGCAGGCAGACGGCGCAGGACAGCAGGTGGCCGCCCACCCACCACACCCAGGGCCAGGCACACACGCAGCCTGGCAGGAGACCCACGGCACCAGCTGCTGGGGAGACCAAGCTGGGAGATGCCGGGGCCCACCCACCAGAACACCCGAACTTAAAGCCCTCCTCGCCGATTCCTCTCATGGGCTGCCCATGCGTGTAATGGGTGCAGGCACTTGGGGAAAGAATTGGCGGTTTCTTGTTAAATTAAACACAGAGTTACCACGTGACCTAGCAATTCCACTCCCAAGTACCAGCCCTGGGGAAACGTATATAAAACCGCACAAAAGACCGTAGGACCACGTTCCGCACAGCAGAAAACTGGAAAAAAGACAGAAGCCCAGCAGGAGGACCCGCAGACCACAGGCTGTGTCTGACGTCCCTAAAGAAGGGATGGTTAGCGAGGCCCAAAGGGCATCTCCCATTGCGCCTACATCCCCCCACCTTCCACACTCACCCGGCAATGGCTGTGAAATGTGGGCGATCCCATCAGAGGCGGGGAAGAGCCTGGACCTGGAGCTCAGAGCTTCCTCGGGGGAGCCCCGGTCCCCAGGCTCTCCTTGCCCCAGGTCCCACTAGGGAGACTGTGGGCCTCACCCAGGGACCTCCGGCTATGTCCAGAGCCCTCCTGGGCCTGCACCCAGGAAGCACCCACGCCTTCAAGGAAGACTCTCCTTGGAAAATGAACTCAAGTTTGCTGGACGGAAGGGACAGTTAGGGACTCTGCGAAGGTCATGTACCTGCTGCTGTGTTTAAGATGGATAACCAGCAAAAACGTACCGTATAGCACAGGGAACTCCGCTCAGCTTATGCGGCAGCCCGGATGGGAGGAGAGTTTGGCGGAGAGTGGATACATGTGTATGTCGGGCCGAGTCCCTTCACAGTTCACCTGAAACTGTCACAACACTGATCACCGGCTATTCCCCACTACAACATGTTTTTGGTGTTAGAAAAGAAAGAAAGAAGCACTCTCCGCTTGCTGAGGCCCCGGAGCTCCTTCTCTGGGCCCTGTCTTTGGGCATCCACGTTCATCCTCACTCTGCCTGCAAGGGCGTGAAGGAGCCTGAGTTTGCTCTTCTCAGGCCCAACTGCACATCCGGAAGGGCAAAGGGAAGAGGCTCTGTCTCTGCAACAGGCAGAGCCCCGAGTGAGACCCAGCCGCCCCACCCCAAGGGCTGCACGGATCCGGAGGGACGGGGAGGGGCCGCCAGAGGAGCACGGAGCCGGGGCTCATCTGCACCGTCCTCAGTGTGGACGGGTCCCTGAGCTCGGCCCCTGGCAGGGGGCAGGTCCAGGCCTGCCTAGGGGTGGAGGCTTTGGGACTCTGTCTCTGCCCTTCTCTCCTCGGTATCTTAGATATCACTTCCCCCGGGGGGACCAGGTCACAGCAGCCATGGGGAGCTCCATGTACCCTCACCCCATGTGAGAGCAGAGATCAGGCGACAGTTCTTCCTGGAGTGAAATGGGGATGCGAACCTGAGCTCACAAAAAGAACCATCTGGAGCGTAACGGTCCTCTGTCTAAGTTTGCCAAGAGGAAGGGGGGATGAGGAATGAGACGGACAAGGCACACAGACTTGAGCAGACTGTTCACAGGCCGGAGGAAGAATTCTGGCCCCCTGGCCTCTGCAGAGGGGCCACCAGCCCCCAGGGGCTCAGGGCAGGTCTCCAGAGAAGCCAGCTTGAGTCAGCAGGCTCAGCATGAGAAGAGCTGACCCACCCCACGGAGGGGCAGCGTCTGCAGACAGTCTCATCGCTGGCGATCATCTGAGTGCCAGTCCCGTCCCGTCCCTTCCCCTCCCTGTCAGACCTGGTTCTTCTCAAATCCTGACAAGCCTCCAGGTCATTCCCGCCCGCAGAGAAGAGCTGTTCTCAGTCTCGGCGTTTAATTACCTTCTCTCTGCTTCCCGTCGCCGGGCAGGCTCTGCCCTGGGACTTTACATCAGCAGGCCACCAGGCCGTGGGTGAACGGACAGCCCGAAGGCAGTGGGCAGGTGGCCCCTGGCCAGGTTGCTGGACCCCCGTGGGTCTGTCCTGGAGTCTGCACTTGGGGCTCCCTGGATCCAGTCCTTTCCAGAACGGGGCTGGCCCTGAAGCTGGGAGCCCACGAGAACTGCCTTTCTGGAGGCAACCAGGCCAGAGGATCAAACGCTGTAAAAATGAAAACTTCGCTGGGTAGTCACACGTCAGGAACACACGGCACAAGGAGCTAATGAGGGACTTGGGAATGCTCATCTCAGGAGCGTCTGAAAGCGAAAACCCTAAAACTCCTTCTGCATGGGAAGGTGACTTTGATAACAGAACACAAAGAAAAAAGGAAAGCTATGGTCCTGCGTGCTTGGGTGTCATCAGCTCTTCTCTACCTGAAACTCCAGCCTCCTTCCCATGCCTCCACTGGGATCCACATGCTCAGAAACTCGGGGTCCACCCCGCGTCTTAGCCTAAAGGAGCAGAGAATAGGAGCTGATTATTCCTGCCCCTGCAACTTGCACACAAAAGAAATGCAGCGATTTATAGATGCCAATCGCTAATAACACTCTGATTTTATGCTGTTTGAGTCCCTATGTGTGTGCACTTAGCCATTCAGTCATGTCCAATTCTTTGCAACCCTTTGGACAGTAGCCCTCCAGGCTCTTCCGTCCATGGGAGTCTCCAGGCAAGAATATTGAAGTAGGTGGCCATATTCCTACTGGTCAGTAGCCCTCCAGGCTCCTCCGTCCATGGGAGTCTCCAGGCAAGAATATTGGAATGGGTTGCCATATCCTACTCCAGGGGACTGTCTCAAGTCAGGGGTTGAATCTGCAATGCAGGCAGATTTTTAACCCTTGAGCCATGAGGGAAGCCCCCTTAAGTCCCTGGGCCCCCAGCTAATCCATACGGGTGATGAGGGCTGGGACCCAGGGGTTCACAGCTCACCCCTCCCTCCACCACCTCCGCTCCCCACACCTGCGCCTGCCTCCCTCAATATTCCCTGCATCTGTTGTGCTTTCCTGTACATGCTGACGACAGATTGAAATCATAATGGAGTAATCATAGTTCAGGCAGAAGAAATGGAGCTGGGCGGCCACTGAGGATCCGGTCTCAGACACGTCCCCACGTCACTGAGAACTTGAACTTCCTGTGACTACAGCAAGTCAAGGACACTGGCCATTTTTCAAACACCTGCTAGGTCTCCAAGGAGTCCCCGTGGTAACTACTCCAGACCCAGCCAGCCTCACCTAACAAGTACTCCCACTGCTCGCAGTCCTATTACATCAAGTGTCTGTCGCTCGGCCGTGTCCAACTCTTTTCAACCCCACGGACTGCAGGCTCCTCCGTCCATGGGATTCTCCAGGCAAGAACGCTGGAGTGGGTTGCTATTTCCTTCTCCAGGGGATCTTCCCAACCCGAGGATAGAACCTGGATCTCCTGCGTTGCCAGCAGATTCTTTGGCATCTGAGCCGCCAGGGAAGCGTTTATTCTTTGAGAAGCAGCTCATGTAGCAACAGCATTGTGGCTTGACCTTTATAAGCTCTGTCCATTTTGTAGTCTGGTAGAACACAATTTCAGTGGTTCTGGAATCTGTCTCCTAGGCTGCAGTCCTAAAAACCCAAATGAACCCCTCTTTATTTCAATCGTATCTCCAACTCTAAAATTTTGGTTAACAGTGTAGACCCCCAGGCACACACACATATACACCTCCAAACTCTGTGAAGACAATAGAGTTGCTTCCTATACATCCTTGTGTATAATTGGCACAGTTGGATAGTCAGATGGATGGATGATGGATGGATGGTGGGTAGATGGACAGATGGATGGTTGAGAGAAGGATGGATGGATGGATGATAGATGGAAGGATGAATGGTTGATTGAAGGATGGATGGGTGGATGGATGGATGGATGATGGATGGATGGATTATAGATGGATGGATGCTTGGATGATGGGTGATGGAGTGGATGGGTGGGTGGATGGATGGGTGGGTGGTTGATGGATGGATGGATGGATGGATGATGGGTGGATGTATGGATGATGGGTGGATGGGTGATGGATGGATGGTTGGATGATGGATGGATGAATGATGGATGGATAGTTGATGGATGGATGATTGGATGATGGATGGATGGATGATGGGTGGTGGAGTGGATGGGTGGGTGGATGAGTGTGCAGATGTATGGATGGGTAGATAGGTGGGTATGTGGGTGGATGGATGGGGGGGATAGGTAGGGGTGTGGATGGATGAGTGGATGGGCCTTCTCCCTACATGCTTGTCTTATGCCCAAATCTCTTTAATAAGAACACCAGTCCTACTGGAATAGGGCTTCCCTAGTGACTTCACCTGAACTAATTACATCTGCAATGACCCTATTTCCAAATAAGGTTGCATTCTGAGGCCCCAGGGATTAGGACCTCAACCTATGAATTTAGGAGGACACAGTTCAGCCCCTAACACCCTCGTTCATTCTTTTGTTCATTTACTTCAGTGTGAGCTTGCTATTCTCATCTTGTTCTCTGGGTTACACCCTGTTACTTTCATTACTCATTTTCATGCTAAAGTGCTTGGAAGTCCCTGCGGGCTGACTCCTAGGTCCTCTTGACACACCCCCCTTTCTCTGAGCACTTCTTTACTTTTTGGCAGAAAACACACCCCAGGGTTATTTTGTCCTTCCCTGCCCCTTGTCCTGAAAGCTGCCATCTCTCCAAGCAGCCCTGGTTCCTCCTGGAGGGAAGACACTAAAAACCAGGATCTGTGCGTGGTGGGCTGCTGGCCCCCCAGGGACGGCACAGGGGGACCTTACGGGAACATCTTCCCCAGATGCTCTGTTCCCCGTGGGCTCACCCAGTGCCTCCACACTGGACACATGACCCACCCCCGCAGCATCACCCTCGCACAACACTCCTGGCTCTATCCTGGGAGACACAGAGCGCAGCTTTGAAATTCCCCAGCACCAGGGAAGCAAGCTTCCGACTGGCGGTTTCAGCCTCAGGGTGTGTGGTCAGGGCGCTGTGCTCAGATTGACCTGAGTCATTTCTTCATGCCTTACTGTGCCTCTGCCATGGAGAAGGCAATGGCACCCCACTCCAGTACTCTTGCTCGGAAAATCCCATGGATGGAGGAGTCTGGTGGGCTGCAGTCTATGGGGTCGAGAAGAGTCCGACATGACTGTGCGACTTCACTTTCACTTTTCACTTTCCTGCATTGGAGAAGGAAATGGCAACCCACTCCAGTGTTCTTTCCTGGAGAATCCCAGGGATGGAGGAGCCTGATGGGCTGCCGTCTATGGGGTTGCACAGAGTCGGCCACGACTGAAGTGACTTAGCAGCAGCAGTAGTAGCCACTCATCTGAAACCCATCGGTTTGTCTGCTTTCCATCCTTCCTAATTTGTGGGTGTGTGTATAAATACTGAAATGAAAGTGAAAGTCACTCAGTCGTGTCTGACTCTTTGCAACCCCATGGACTATACAGTCCATAGAATTCTCCAGGCCAGAATACTGGAGTGGGTAGCCTATGCCTTCTCCAGTGGATCTTCCTGACCCAGGAATCAAACCAGGGTCCCCTGCATTGCAGGCGGATTCTTTACCTACTGAGCTATGAGGGAAGCCCCAATATAAATACTGGCAGGATTCAAAAGCCAAGGCTGTCCTCCAAAAAACTGTCCCATAAAGCATCCTCAGAAGGGCGTTACCCCCAGCGCACTCCCTCCTCCCCCTCCCGCAGGCAACCACACTCCTCAGTTTCTGATTTATCCAGCCTGCATGCTCCTCCTCCTTCTCCGAGAATAAGCAGATCCACGCGGACGTATTTTCTTAGTTCTCTTATTACAACTCAAATCTAAGCAGTTTGCGCACACACACGCATGTGCGCGCGTGCACTTTTGCACTTTGCATGCTTTCGCCCCCCAGCAGTTCACAGCTGGCTCCCTGCATCTGTTCTAAGCTGTGAGGTGCGCTCATCCACGTGCACGGTTGATTGAACCACGCGCCCACTCCTACGCAGAGCACGCAGACTGTTTCCAGCGTGCGCACGGGTGCAGGCCCCGCGGCGTGAGTGACCCGGTGCACAAGGGTATCTGTGCCGTCGCAGGCGTGGGTTGTTCTTCAGTCGCTCCGTCGTGTCCGACTCTTTGCGACCCAGTGGACTGCAGCACGCCAGGCTTGCGGGTGTGACCTTGGGGCAAACTCGCAGACGTGGGACTGCCGGGTCAGGTGAGCACCTGTGTGGCACCCTGGCAGAAACTGACCGGTCACCCCTGCAAGGACAGGACCAGTTTCCCTCCCACTAACCCCTGCTGCTGACTTTGGAAGATTTGCTAGACAAGGAGGTGATCACCGTGCCCCACCCCCCGAACTTTAATTTACATGTCATAGAAGTCTTTGGGGCATCTTCCCGTTTCATTGTCCTTTCCAGGGAGGGAGCATGGCCTCCCAAGGGGATTTCACGGCAGCCTTTCCGGAGCCCTCACTGATGGCCGGGGAGTTGCCGGGCACTGTGCTGAGAACTTTGCAGACATATCTCGCCTGCCTGTCCAGGTCACCCCATTTTACCGATGAGAACACAGACTCAGCTGAGAGGCTGCTTCCAGCGCCCGGTGGGTTGCTCGGGAGCAGGACGTCTGACTCCGACTCCTGCCCGGTATCTCTGCCGAGGCCCTCCCGGATGTATTGAGACCCTCCCCGGACGAGACCGAGGAGGAGACGCACCCGGCGAGTGAGCCCAGCCTCAGGGAATCCTTGGTGCGTCCCACGCGGATCAAAGACGCTAGAACGAGGCTGCCTGCCCCGTGGACCCGCCCCCTGCTCGCCTTACAAAGCCTCCACAAAATGCTCTGATTATGAAATATTGCAGGTCCTCAAGAATTAACATGAAAACACGCATGTACCCACCACCCAGATTTGGCGGATGCTGACATTTCGCCATGTGCTCCAGGCCTGTCTCTCAGGCAGGAAATCAAGCCTCAGAGACAGCTCGCGTGGCCCCGCCCCCTGCTGGCCCCTCCCGCTCCCCGGGGAGCCGCCCTCCTGGGATCGCGGCTTCGCATTCCGGGCGGGGCTGCGTATTTCCGCGTCGGAGTGTCCGTCAGCTCCGGACAGCGCGGCCCCGGGGGCCTCGGGGTGGACACGGACGGCACCACAGGGAGGGTCGCGGGGCCACCCGTCCCCGGGGACGCCTGTGCTGCGGTCCCGCCCCCCAGCGCAGGGGGCCTCCTGGAAGGCCCGGCTGCGCCCAGCGGCCGGCGGGGAGGCACCCGTCGGGGAGGCCGGTTGAGATCTGCTCCTCCGCTGGCGCTGCCAAATCACCTCTGCAGGTCCGTGCCCCCGGAGAGCACACGTGACCACGCCTGGCCGCCATCGTCCCCACCGTGCCACGGCAGGAACCGTTGCAGCTCTACTTACATTTGCACAATTCTGGGGGCCACACCTTTGCACACCTCCCTGGGTCGCTCTAGCCTCCTGTCCTGACTCGGAGTGCCCCAGACGGAGTCCAGCAGGAAACAGACGCAAGAAGCACCCACAGGACGGGACAGGAGGCGGGGAGGGTGGAGAGGGGGCGGAAGGGAAAGCAGACCACCAACACCCATCCTCGGTCCATCCCGGGCAGCGGGGTTAGCCCCGGGGTCTGGGGTAAGAGAGGCTGCCCACCGCACTTAGGTACCAGCTGTGGCCTTGGGCTTGAACTTTCTGAGCCTCAGCTTCCTCATCTCTGAATTGAGAAAACAGTGGGGCCTCCTGCGTGGTGGCGGGGTGAGAGGAGACAGTGAAGGGAGGGAGGCGAAGCCCTCACACGGAGCCTGGTGCCCCAGGAAACCCTCAGAAAGTGGGTGGGGTCCAGTCAAGTGTCCTCCTCTGGGACAGCCAGACAGCCACGGTGGCTGCCCCAGAGCCAGGTCAAGTAGGTCTTACAGCAGGGAGTGCATGCAAACAACCTAACGTCCATCGACAGATGAATGGATAAAGAAGTCTGGTGCATGTATACAGTGGAATATTACTCAGCCATAAAAAAGGAACATTTGCGTCAGTTCTAAGGAGGTGGATGAACCTACAGCCTTTTACACAGAGTGAAGTAAGTCAGAAAGAGAAAAACAAATACTGTATGTTAAGGCATGTGTATGGAATCTAGAACAATGGTGCTGGTGAATCTATTTGTAGGGCACCAATAGAGACGGGAGACATGAAGGACAGGGAAGCTGGCATGCTATATTCCATGGGGTCACAAGGAGTCAGATGTGACTTAGCGACTGAACAACAACAGGGGAGATACAGACACAGAACAGACTTACCGACACAGTGGGGGGGGGGGGACGGATTGAGAGGGCAGCGTGGAAACACACACATCACCAAGTCTAAAGCAGATCAGCCAGTGGGAATTTGCTGTTTGACGGAGGGAGCTCAGAGCCAGTGCTCTGTGAGGACAACCGAGAGTGGTGGGAGGGGTGGGAGGGGGGAGGGAGGTTCACGGGAGGGGACGTGTATACCAATGGCTGATCCACGTTGATGTATGCCAGCAACCAACCCAATATTGTAAAGCAATTATCCTCCAATTAAAAATAAATGTTGTTTTTTAAAAAGGAACTAGAAAGGACCCTACACAGAGCAAAACGTTAATTTCACCAAGATGCTGTGACAGTTCTCAGTATGCGCACTGCTCCAGTCCACGAAGAGAAACCCGTCAGCTCTCCAAGGGAAGGGGACGCAAGCCCAGGGACGGTAGACAGGGCTCACAGCCCTCTTGTAGCTGACGGATTGAGCACATCAAAACATTGGTGGGGACACGGCAGATTTTAACAACCCAGTTAACACACACAAGTCAACAGAAAGTTCAGCCTAGCACCCCAAAACTTCAGACTACACATTTTTTTCCAGCATAAAAGGAAGTGTTTTTAAAATTTGATGACATACTGGGATGAAAACAAGTCTCAACAAATACAAAAGCTTTAGAAACAAGAACACCTTCTCTGAACGCAAAGCAATTAGGTCAGCAATCAGTAACAAAAGGAAAACCTGAAACACTCTATATGGGGAAATCAAGAAAAGCAATCCTAAATAACTCATGGTGCAAAGAAGGTATCAAAATAGAAGTTAGAATATATTTAGCACTGAAAGGTAATAAAAACACTACGTAAAACTTAAGAAATGAAATTACAACAGTATTTACAAGGAATTTTATAGTGTTGAATGATTATTTTAAAAGCTGAAAATATGTAAACTAAGTGTCTGTCTAAAATGTTAGCAAAAGATCAAGAGACCAAAACAAAGTAGCAGAAATGAAATAAGAACAGAGAAAAAACACAGAGTCGGGGAAAAAATAAACCAATTCACAGGGGAGAAAATGGATAAAAGAGAAAAATCTTTGGAAATATTGATCAAAAGTAAAAGAAGGAAAGGAAATATATACCCATCTGAATGCAGAGTTCCAGCAAGGAGAGAAAAGAAAGGCTTCCTCAGTGTTCAATACAAAGAAATAGAGGAAAACAACAGAATGGGAAACACTAGAGATCTCTTCAAGAAAATTAGAGATATCAAGGGAACATTTCATGTAAAGATGGGCTCAATAAAGGACAGAAATGGTATGGACCTAATAGAAGCAACAGATATTAAGAAGAGGTGGCAAGAATACACAGAAGAACTGTACAAAAAAGATTTCACAACCCAGGTAATCATGATGGTGTGATCACTCACCTAGAGCCAGACATCCTGGAATGTGAAGTCAAGTGAGCCTTAGGAACCATCACTATCAACAAAGCTAGTGGAGGTGATGAAATTCCAGCTGAGGTGATGAAATTCCAGCTGAGCTATTTCAAATCCTAAAACATGATGCTGCAAAAGTATTGCATTCAATATGCCAGCAAATTTGGAAAACTCAGCAGTGCCCACAGGACTGGGAAAGGTCAGTTTTCATTCCAATCCAAAAGAAGAGCAATGTCAAAAATGTTCAAACTACCACCCAACTGCACTCATCTCACACACTAGCGCGGTCATGCTCGAAATCCTTCAAGCCAGGCCTCAACAGTATGTGAACTGAGAACTTACAGATGAGCAAGCTGGATTCAGAAAAGGCAGAGGAACCAGAGATCAAATTGCCAACATCCATCGGATCATAGAAAAAGCAAGAAAATTCCAGAAAACAAGAGACAGGAGAAATACAAATACAAGGGAGACTTCCCAGGTGGTTCAGTGGTTAGGGGTCTGCCTTCAGACAGACAGGGTGCAGGGGACGCAGGTTCCGTCCCTGATCAGAGAGCTGAGACCCCATGTGCCAAGGGGCCGCTGGACCCACACACGCCGACTGCTGAGCCCACCGGCTCTGGAGCCCCAGCGCCACAACTAGAGAGAGGCCCGCACCCTGGGGGAGGGTCCCACGAGAGCTGACACAGCCAAAATTGAATAAATAAAATTTTTGTAAATAAAAACCTTAGGAATGAAAACAAATACGTAACATGATTAAATAGGTGACAGGACATTTATCAATAAACAAGTTCTATGCCAATATATTTGAAAGCTTGGATGAAACTGACAAATTCCTAGATAAAATACACCTTTCAAAGCTGACTCCATGAGAAATAGAAAACCTAAACAGCTATGAGAAGCACAGGTTCCACGGACCTGCAGAGATGGATTTTAGAAGAAGGGGAAGTTTTCAGTACAAGAGCCTGCTACAATTCACTAGATAGACACAATGAAGGAAAAAACAAATGTAGTTCTCTTACTTTATGTCATTAAAAAAAAATCCAGGTGGATTAAAAAGATCATGTAAAAATGTTATAAAAGAACGTGAAGAAAATATGGAAGAATTACAAGGTGGAAATATATTCATATAGAAAAATGAAGTCTGAGTTTTAAATAGAAGAAAGAAGACATAGCTATGAGAGTCCAGAGTGATTCTCTCTGGGATAGGAAGGAGAGGAGTGGGAAGGAATGGAACCAAGATCTGTCATATTTTGACGTTTTAGACAATTAAATACAAGTAAAGTTAATTCAAAAGAAAAAAATCAGAGACAGGATCAGGGACGGCCAGGACCGCGGCTGTGCCCATCACCTCCAGCCCCGCAGCCGAAGGAAGCCGGGGAACACCTCGGACCCAGGCCCCGCCCGCCAGCCCGCCAGCCCGCCTCCCCTCCGGGGTCTCTGTCCTCTGTTCCCTTCGCTCCTAAGACCTCAGTGCCGGGACTCGGCCCGCGGCGCCGGCGCGTCCGGGGGCGGAGCGGGAGGGGCGCGCTGCGCCTGGGTCCACGGAGGGCCTCATTTGTTCATCAGCTGAGAGCACCCGAGGGGCGGCGTGCGTGGAAGCCGCGTGCAGTGCGCGGCCTGTCGGCGGAGCTGCTAATATAAATTTGCTCAGCTGTGACACACACAGGGTTGTTCTGGCTGAGAGAGAAAATAAACGCCGGCCCGGCATTTTCTTTCGGGCGGAGCTAAAAGCTCTCTGGGGCCTGCCGGAGGCAACAGGCAGCGGGGGCCTCCTCCAGGAAGATCAGCTCTTCCGTCCGGCTCCACTGTACCCCAGCCACGGGGCCACGTGCTCTGGGAGCAGACAGGACCCCTGAACACTCGGGGCTGGGGGCTGTGGTCCAAGGAAGAAGGGCTGGAGGGGCAGGTGTGGCTGCAGCGGGGGCCCAGGACACAGGGCAGGTGGGCAGGGTCTGGAAGGAGGGGGCCCCTCGGAGCAGGTGAGCCGGGGGAGGGGCCGGTGGGCGGCAGGGACGCCTTCCAGGAGGGAGCTGGCGCTGGCCAAGGCAGGATGGAGTCGGCAGAGGGGAGCGGAGGGCCCGCTGGAGCTCAAGATGTTCCTAGAGGCCGGGCACTGGGTGGGGGCGGCCCTCTCTTGCCTGCAGGTGACTTTACAAGGCGTTGAGGCAGGTGTCTGCTCAGGGACATGCATCCTACATTACATTAAAAAAAAAAAATACTTGTACAACTCAACAGTAAAAAGACAAATAACCCAATTTTAAAATGGGCAGAGGACTAGCGTTTCTCCAGAGAAGATACACAAGTGGCCAACGGGTGGATGAAAAGATGCTCAACATCATGTGTCATCAGGGAAATGCAAATCAAAACCAAATGGGATACCAGCAGGATGGTGCTAATCAAAGTGACAGGTAATAACAAGTGTTGGCAGGGACGTGGAGAAATTGGAGGCTCGTACGTGGCTGGCGGGGATGGAAAACGATGCGGCCGCTTCGGAAAACTGTCTGGCAGTTCTTCAGTTAAATCCAGAATTCCTGTGTGCCCCAGCAATTCTACTGCGAGCTATCTGCCCAAGAGATGAGAGCGCACATCTGCACAAAAAGTGTATGCGAATACCCAGAGCAGCTTTACTCACAGTAAGCAGAGGGTGGAACCGGCCCCGAGGTCTGTCAGTGGACAGGCAGATGAACAATACGTGGTCCCTCCACACAGCAGAGTACCGTTGCTGCCACTCAGGCCCTAAGTCATGTCCGACTCTCTGCAACCCCATGGACTGCGGCACACCAGGCTCCTCTGTCCCCCACTGTCTCAGAATTTGCTCAAATCCGTGTCCATCGAGTTGGTGATGCCATCTAACCATCTCATCCTCTGCCACCCCCTTCTCCTTTTGCCTTCAGTCTTTCCCAGCATCAAGGTCTTTTCCAGTAACTCAGCTCTCCTCACCTGGTGGCCAAGGTATTAAGCTTCAGCATCAGTCTTTCCAATGAATATTCAGGTTGATTTCTTTTAGGATGGACTGGTTTGATCTCCTTGCTGTTCAAGTGACTCCCAAGAGTCTTGTCCAACACCACAGTTCAAAAGCATCAGTTCTTCAGCACTCAGCCTTCTTTATAGTCCAACTCTCACACTCATACATGACTACTGGAAAAACCACAGCTTTGACTTCATTGGACCTTTGTCAGCAAAATGATGTCTCTGCTTTTTAATACACCATCTAGATTTGTCACAGCTTTCCTTCCGAGGAGCAAGCGTCCTCTAATTTCATGGCTGCAGTCACCGTCCACAGTGATTTTGGAGCCCAAGAAAATAAAATCTGTCACTGCTTCCAGTGGAATATTATTCAGCCATCAAAAGGAATGGAGTGTTAATACCTCTAGCATATGTCAGGACACATTATGCTGAGTCAAAGAAGCTGAACTCATAGGCCATTTATTGTCCGACTTCCTTTCTATAAAATGTCCAGAGTAGCAAATCCACACAGACAGAGAGCATTCGGTGGTTATTTAGGGCCAGAAGGAGGGAATGAGGGAGTGCCTGCCGAAGAGTAGGAGGCTCCCTGCTGAGGTAATACAAATGCCCTAAATAAACCGTCATGTAGATGGCTGCACAATACTGTGAATATGCTAAAAACCATTGAATTGTACACTTCCAATGGATGCATTGTAAGCAATGTGATTATATCTCTAAAAAGCTGTTCAAAAAAAAGAGAACTTCACAGTTAATCCTGTATTTGTTACCGTTATTTTGGTGTTACAGAATTTCATCAAAAACTATATACAAAAATATGCATTGGGATGTGAATGAATGTTTAAATCAACTCCTAGTTCCTTTTTCAAAGGGAGGCAGGTATCTCCATCTCCTGCGGGTCATCTCCATCTCCTCCGGCAGGTCTCCTGGGTTTCGTCACAGCCCGGACACTGACGCAGGGGTCGGGGGGTGAGGTGCTGCCCCTCTAAGCCTCCCTGTCCTCGGCCAACGGCAGCTCCCTGAACCTTCTGGGCTGCCAGGGGGATGAGCAGCAATACGATATGACCCCCAAACCAAGATGCCTCCTGCAGGCCGCCCACAGCTCAGCCCCATCAGTACCCACGTGTGGGGGCCACACCGGTTTCCTGGAATGGGAGTGGGGGGTGGATAAGGGTGTCACCCATCCCCATGAATTCCCGTCACTAACACGGGTAGGCAAAGTGGGGTCTTCCCTGGACAAGCTGAGCACTCGGGGGCTCCCCACCCGGCCCCACCATCTCCCAGGGACTGCAGTCATGGCCCCTCCGCCCTACACAGGGCAGAGGGTGATGGGCACCCAAAGGATGCTGGGAGAATCTCAGAGCAAGAGCACGGTGACGGCTGAGCTCTCCCTCGGCCTTCTCTCAAGTCCTCGCTCAGACGCCTAGAAGGGGCCGAGGGGCAGGCTGGCGAGACCGCGACCCTGGGGACAGCCTGTGGAAGAAACAGCAATACCGACAGCAAGCAACAGTAACAGCAGTCTGCCGAGGGCGCCGACCCAGACCAGGTGCCTGGCGCCCTCCTCTCCCCGGCAGGACCCTCACTCCCTGACTCACCCCCAGGCCCACCCCAGCTCCCACAAGGCTGCTCTCGTGGGCCCTCTCTTCCTGGCGCCTGTGTGCCCTCTGCCACGTCTGCCTCCTCCAAGAAGCCTCTCCTGATCAGCCCCGCCTCTGGCTGTCCTTGCCCTGCCTTTTCTGGGGCAATCAGCTCTGCCCGGGCACTCTGCTGAGGCCTCATCCCAACCAGAGACCCAGGGCCGGGGACCTCTTCAGGGATCCCACAGCCCCGGGCAGGGACAGGTCTGCAGGCAAGCCCAGCAAAGACTCGGAACGGGGAGGCTCCTGGGCAGACACTGTTGGGCCTGGACAGGCCTTAGTGGACAGGTGGGCAGGGGAGGGGTCAGGAGGAGAGAGGAGGGGAGGACAGTGTGGGGGTGCAGATCCTGGGGAGACGGAGCCCCAACGCCCAGCCTAAAGGAGCCAGCAGCTCCAGGAGCCGCGGCAGCACAGGAGGGGCTGGGGAACGGCGCTGACCGCTGGACGTGCCCAGAACCTGAAACCTGCCCTGGAGGCCCCAGGAGCCCCTGGCCCACCGTCAGAGGAAGGCGTCTGTCTGCAGGGAGCCCAGCCTGGCCTCTGGCCATCACGTGGCAGAGCCAGGCCCCCCACAACCCTGGCCAGGACGCCTGGGGCCAGCCCACCTGCCTTGGGGTCGGAGGCTGCCAGCCGTCAGCGCCGGCGTCACGGGCCCCAGGGAGCTCCCCACCGACGTGCCCGGTTGGAAAAAGCTTATTTATGTTTGTTTCTCCCTTTCTGGTGGTTTCTGTCAGCACCGCTGATGGATGGGCACGTGTTGATGGATTTTTCAATCTGCTGCCCATAAAAAGATTGTATTTTGACTACTTTACGGCTTTGTTGTGGTGTGTGCGATCCTGGTGTGATAATTACTGGAGGACTAGCTACAGGCCTGCAGCGGGACGGGGACACGGGACACCAGGGAGCTCACGCTTCCCACGGAGCCTGGGGCTCTGTCTCCTCCCCTGCCTGTTTCCGGGCTTTCCCGCCCTGGGATGAGAAGCCTCCTGAGCTCAAGAGTCTGGAGACGCACCACGGGTCCTCAGACTTGCTGCCTAGAGTCTGGGATGTTCACCAGCCAGGAGGGAGGCATGACCAGAGATGGTGTGCAAGAACGCACACACATTCACACTCACACACACATGCTCACGCATGCACACACACACACTCACACACACACAGATTCACACACACATACATTCACACTCACACACATTTGCACTCACACACACACATTCACACTCACACACACATCCATTCACACTCACACACTCACACACACATTCACACTCACACACATGCTCATGCATGCACACACATACACACACACACACACACACACACACACACACATTCATACTCACACACACTTACACATTTGCACTCACACACACATTCACACACACACACATTGACACACACACATTCACACTCACACACACATACACTAACACACACATTCACTCACAGTCACGCACACATTCACACTCACACACACACATTCACACTCACACACACATGCTCACGCATGCACACACATACACTCACATGCACATTCACACACACACATATCCATTCACACTCACACACATTCACACTAACACACATGCTCATGCATGCACACACATACACTCACACACACACTCACACAGATTCACACACACATACATTCACACACACACATTTGCACTCACACACACACATTGACACACACACATTCACACTCACACACACATTCATACTCACACATTCAGACACACACACATGCACTCACAGTCACACACACATGCTCACGTGTGCACACACTCACACATGCACTCACACACATTCACACACACACATACACACTCAGACACACACTCACTACACACACACATTCTCATGCACACACACTCATACCCATTCACACGTGAACACACACACGTGCATGTGCACACTCACATGCACATACACATTCACACACGTGCGCACTCACATACACATTCACACACTCACATACACATACACTCACACACATGCTTACGGGCGCACACATGCATACACACACACACACACACACACATTCACACACGCACACACACGCTTGTGCCCACTGGGTTCAGAGGGCTGCTGCGTAAGGACGTTCGGAGCCACGGACCGTGAAGGACCAGACGCAGAAGAGCTCGTCTTGGCAGGAGGGCCAGGCCCAGGGCGGCCCTGAGCACAGAGAGCCAGGATGGGCTGGGGGCTCGGGCTGGGGGATGGGGCCGCAGCTGGGACCCCCGCGTGTGGCCAGATAGACCTACGGGACCTGGGAGCAGAGGTGGAGACTCAGGGCCGGCCTGCACGGGCCTCAGGCCTTCTGCCCCGCACTCCTCAGACTCAGCTGCCTGCCCGGAAATGTGGGTCCACTGGGTCCGCAGGAGAATGGTGATTTTGAAGAGACCAGCCCTCCAGCGCTGACTCAGTGCCCGGCCATGGCTGAGCCTGTTACACATATCATGCTTTTTAACCTTTGCAAAAAAGCCAAGAGGTTGGCAGACCTTCTAATCATCTCCATTCTACAGATGAGAAGACTGAGGTCCAGGGAGGTTAGGGGCTGAGTCCCTGAGCGCTGGCCCAGGGTTCAAACCCAGGCATCAGATCCAGTCCTTTCATAGATTAAAGAAGTGAAGTCATGTCTGACTTTTTGCAATCCCATGGACAGTAGCCTACCAGGCTCTTGCATCCATAGAATTTTCCAGGCAAGAGTACTGGAGCGGGTTGCCATTTCCCTCTTTCACAGATTGGATCCAGTAAACCTGCACACAGTTCTGGGAGGGCTTCGCAAACACTGCACTGCCACCCAGAGGCGGGGGCTCCTCTCCGAGCCCAGGATGTCCCCGAGGCCAGATTCCTCCCAGCTTCCCTCTGTACATCTCTTCCCACCTAACTGCTGGGGAAAAGCCCAGACGACTCCCAACTCCCGTTCCTTTTCAGCTCCTGAAAGCACCCAGGGCACTGGGGCCCTGGGCCCAGCCCAGCTGGGTACCCCACCCCCACCCTCCAGGTCCTTATCGTCCACATAGAAGGACCCGGCACCTCGGCTGTGCGGGCCGCACCCCACCCCACCCCACCTCCGCCTGCCCAGGGGGTTTCCGGTGCCCTGGTGAATAATTTATCGTTCACCTGCGAGCAGTGGGAGGCCACGTAAACACCTATAGGTACGGGGCTGGCAAGTACCCACGCCGGTGTCTGTCTTTCAGCCTGGTAAACCATTGCCCTGATGTGATCAGGGATAAATTACCCTCACGGAAGTGGCCGAGCTGCCCACGGACTGCCACCTGCATGAGCAGCAAGGCTGC
The DNA here is from genome assembly GCF_023699985.2 of Odocoileus virginianus. Lineage (NCBI taxonomy): Eukaryota > Metazoa > Chordata > Mammalia > Artiodactyla > Cervidae > Odocoileus > Odocoileus virginianus. The sequence goes on from NC_069675.1 coordinate 100,784,361, forward strand.
AGGTATTCAGGCTCCAGCCGCGACGATTCTGAGCAGGTTGCTCCTGTCTTTAACGCAGGAGGAAGAAGATCCATTTCTAAAAGTCATGGCGTGCAAGCCCGAGTCCAGGCGTCCCAAAGACATGGGTCTGCAGGTTCCCAACCGCAGCCCCGGGTGCAGGCAGCCTGAGGCTCCACAGGTCCCGCCTCAGAGGCTGCTCCTCACTCCTGGCCCCAGGCCCTCACGCAGACCCCTGGTGTCCCACCAGGAGCCCAATGCCCACACCACAGGTCGAACCCCACCATGCCTCCTGAGACACGTGTAGGAGGTGAGGCCATCACACCCCTTCCCCACCCCAAGAGCATCCAGAAGCAGGGACGTGACCCCAGCTCCACCAATCACAGCTCGCGTGGCCTGGGGCCCGTGAACCTCACTCACTGTGCCTCAGTTTCCACATCTATGAAATGGGGATAATGATCCAGTGCAAGGACTGTGATGAGGAGTGGGCCTCCTGGGTGGCTCAGCTGGTAAAGAATCAGCCTGCCATGTGAGAGACCTGGGTTCAGTCCCTGGGTCGGGAAGATCCCCTGGAGGAGGACATGGCAACCCACTCCAGTATTGATGAGTCAGTGTGCGGACAAGGCATTAAGGACAGTGGGATCGTGTGCGTCTCACTCGAGTTTGCCATTGTTATTAGTGTTATTCAAGTTCATTCAACCGCTTCCCACAATAGGACAGACACACTCAGTCTTCTTGGAGTGAAAATTGCAGTTTTCCTTCCGCCACGTGGAAGGGCCTGAGATGTGTGGCTTGGGCACTGGGCTGCAGGTGACTCCGGGCAGGCTGGCAGGAGCCTGCAAACCCTAGTGAGCCTCCTCGGCCCACGGGCAGCCCTCACTCCCGTGGCGTTTAGGATGTGGAAACCCCATCAGGACAGTGTGGTTGGCACACCATCACCCCAGCAGAGGGTGGGCGCTGAGGAGGCCTAACGGGTCCTGGGGTGAGGACAAAACCTGAGCTTGAAGCCCCGACTGCAGGCTTCTGCCCACAGTGGGATCTATTTCATTACCCCAAACACTCCCTAAAGGGGCAGAAATCAGATGTTTTTTAAAACCCAAGCCCCCAGGGATGGGGAGAGCAGGACAGGGACAGAGCGCCCGCAGATGGTAAAAGCCCAGACCCCTCCAGGCCTCCCGCGCCCCGGGCGCCTTTGTGCCACACGCGTGAAGCCCAGCCCAGGGCAGGGAGGGGGTGGGGCTCACACAACACCCCTCGGGGCCACATGGTGGCCAGGCCGCCAGCAGGGAGCCTGCCCCAGCCAGCGCGGCCTCTCATTGAGGACACTCGCCAGTGATCGGCCAGGTCTCCTCCTTCTGGGCCGCTGTGGTCAGCACTGGGGCTGGACTCCAGGAGGAGGAAGCGGCCTGGGATCATCTCAGGGGACGCGCTGTCTTCCCCTGGGGAAGCGGGGGCTGGGAGCCTCCCATGGGTGGCGGAAGGCTGGGACACCCACGGCGCACGCCCACCCGGCCCGGGGCGCGGCACGCTGTGTTAACTCGCTCAGTGGTGTCCGAGTCTCTGCGACCCCACGGGCTGTAGCCCGCCAGGCTCCTCTGTCCGTGCGATCCTCCAGGCAAGGATACTGAACGGGATGCTGTGCCCTCCTCCAGGGGATCTTCCCGACCCAGGGACTGAACCTGCATCTCTTACTTCTCCTGCATTGGCAGGAGGGTTCTTCACCACGAGGGCCTCCTGGGAAGCCCGCACATCACACAGTGAGCACTTCAGGGAGTTTCCTGGGGTAGCTTAGACAACAGACGGACGTCTCACAGTCTGAGACTAGAAGTCCAAGACCAAGGTGTGCGTGGGGCTGGACCTTCTGAGGCCTCCGTCCACGGCTCCCCCGTGGCCGTCTCCATCCCATGTCTTCCCTCTGTGCGTCTGGGTGCCCACCCCCTCTCCTTCCGAGGACACCAGTCAGACAGGACTCTCATGCCCTCACTTGAACTGAATTAGCTCTTCAAATGCCCCGTCTCTAAATACAGTCACACCCTCAGGGTCTGGGGGTTAGGACACATGTGTTATGGAGAGGACAAAATTCAGCCCATAAGCACACTCCATACCCGTCTGCTGGGCGGGTGACGATGATAACATGATGATAAACAGTCCCCGTGAGCAGATACTCAGCATATGCCTGACCCCCTGGCTAGGCACCTTATACACCTCACTCATTGTCTCCTCAAGTCTTGAAGAGGTGTCACCAACCCTCTTTCCAGATGAGCAAATCAAAGTTCACAGAGGATCAGTTTACTGAAGGTCACTACCAGGAAGCAGAGCCCAGACAAAGCCAGGCCTCTCTGACAGCAGTGCCAGGCTGCTATCCACCACGCTGGGATGCCAACCACGCCAGGATACCTGCAGAACTACCCACTACCACAGCCTAGCACTCTTTCACTTTTATATCCTTCACAACATCTGATGTGATCTTCGTAACAATTGTGCAAGATGGGCATCTTTTTTCCTTTTTCACCAATGAGCGAATTAAGGCCAGGGAGATAAAACTGCTTGGAAGATAGATGGAAGGATAGTGGATGGGTGGGTGGTTGGATGGCAGGATAGATGGATTATTGGATAACAGATGGATGACTGGGTGGATGGTGGATGGAGGGATAGTGGATAGATAGTGGATTGATGGATGGGTGGATGGTGGTTGGATGGTGAATGGCGGTTGGATGGGTGGTGGTTGGATGGATAATGGATGGATAGGTGGATGGGTGGTGAATGGTGGGTCCTTGAATGGATGAGTGAATGAGTAGATGTGTGGGTGGATGGATGGGTGGATGGGTGGTGGTTGGATGGATAGTGGATGGATGGTGGATGGGTGGGCAGGTGAATGGGTGGATGGATGGGTGGATATGTGCCCCATTAGATTCAGGCCCCAGGCCACCATGGATGGCAGGGCAGACCCACTGAGATGAGGCTGACAGCACCCCTGACTAGCCTGGGTCAGTGCTCCTGGTTCAGCAAGTCTTCTTGGACACGGCATCACAAACAGCTCTGACACAGCCCAATCATTTCAACAACATGTGTAAATATCCAGATAAGGGCCACGCTACAATTTAGGCACCCTGGAAGAAAACAGCCCTTACGTGTTCACAAGGGGGTCCAGCTCACCAGGCACACAAATGGCAGCAATGCGCCCCGGGTCACGAGCACCAGTTAAGTCAGAAGGCTGCTCCTGAAGAAGCAGAAGACACCCCCGGCTGGACTCGTGTCTGCTGAAGGAGGCCTCTGACCAGGCTGAATGAAATAGACGTCCACGAAACCGCAAAGCTGCTGGTGTGATGACGGCAGGAAGCAGACGAACCGCGTCCCCACGACGTCCCAGCAGCCAGAGCAGGGCCCGGCCCGGGGCTGGCAGTAAGAGCATTTGCAGAAAGACAGAGGGAGGCAGCGACCAGCTTGCTCCGCTGCATGCCCCAGCCCTACCCCCACCCGTGACCCTGTCTTGAGCACCCCCATTCTCTGCAGGGTGGGCACCACGCAGGGCATCTCCTTCAGCCCCAGGGTGACGGGGACAGCAAAGACGGGTCTCACGACCCGGCTCTAAGTGGCATTACAGCTGCCCAGACCCCTCCAGCGGGATGAATCGGACTCCTGCCTGGTCCTACACCAGGCTCCGGAATCGCACGTGTGGCCAGACATGGGTCATGGCTGCCGAACAGCCCAGGCGCACCTCATCAGAGACGAGGAACTATGGGGGGAAGAAAACCGCATCTGTGGCATCTTGGACTCAGTTCTCGAACTTTTCCTCTGACCTCAGTTACACGAATGCCTGCATGATCCCGTCTCAGGTCTCCCCCACGCCCGGCAGCCCCGGCCCAGAAGCCCTTGACTTGGCTCCTCTCTGACTCTCTCCCCCGGCCGCTGGCCCAGAACCTGGCACTAAATAAACGTATGAGGTTCAACGAGTAGCTCGTGAAAGTACAGGATGAATTTTGTGAAATTTATCACCAGCATATAAGGCCTCAAGGGCAAAAACTGGGCATTTTCCTTCTCGAAATCACCATAGTTTGATGTAGTGCTTGAAGCTTGACACTCCATAAATGTTTAGATTCTGAATTTAATTTAAATTTAACTGACTGGCCTCGTAAAGGAAGGGAGGAGATATTACTCATAACTGAAAAAAAATTAGAAAAAAAAATTTTTAACAAAAACTCAAGAGCCCCTGGCTAAGCAGCTGAGAGGGGACATCTGGAGGGGAGGGTTCCCATAACTCATGTCTTCAAAAGCCAGGCTCGCCATCCCCTCCGCGTGCTCATGTTTAATTAAACGGTGAAGGATTAGCATCTACTCACAGAAGCGGGCCTGGCCGCTTGGCTCTGGGAAACAGAGACCGCTCGGCAAGAGGCTCCAAGAAGCTCCGACATCCGCCAGAAACGGGACAGGGCCAAGCAGGACCGTCAGGCTGGGGGCGGGGGCCACGGGCGGCGTTCTGGGCCACGACGTGAGTGGATCTGCGAGGAGCGAGAGCCGGGCCTCCCAGGGCGGACACGGCTGAGGCCCTCCCAGCTCCACTGTGCCTGTGGGGTGGGGGCACAGGTACGCGTGGGCACAGATGCCTGCATGGGCTTCGCAGGAGGCTCGGCAGTGAAGAACCAGCCTGCCTGTGCAGGAGACGTAAGAGAGGCCGGTTCGATCCCTGGGTCGGGAAGGTCCCCCGAAGAAGGAAACGGCAGCCCTCTCCAGGACTCTTGCCTGGAGAATCCCATGGACGGAGGAGCCTGGTGGGCTACTGTCCACAGTGTCGCAAAGAGTCAGACACGACTGAGCGTGCACAGGTGTGTATGTAGATGTGTTTAAGCGTGTGCACCTCTGTGTGCACGTCTGGGAGAGGTCGTGGTGTGTGCACGTGTGTACAGAGCCAGCGCTGAGCTTCTCACCCACGTTGAGCCGGCAGTGCTGTGGGCCCCCTCTATCCCGGCAAGACTGGCCTGGGAGGGCTTCATCCAGAGAAGCGGCCGAAATGTGGGATGGACAGGCTTTGAAGGGACAGTCCAGAGGAGGAAGGCTGGAGCCACTTCCACACACCTGTTTTCTGTAAACGTGCAAATTGCAGTGTAAAAGCTACCGAGACCAAGTTCAGAAGACTCTGATTGGCCCATCGTCAGATGACTGGGCGCTGGGATTCCAACGGACTTCCCTTCCCCTCTTCGCTCACCTGCGTCGCCTCTGTTTCTGCGATGAGTGTGGGTTGCTTGAGTTGCTTGCTAAGGTTCCAGGGGTCACCGATCATTGGACGAGCCCAGCTGGAAAGGTCTCAGGAGCACCGGCCATGGGGGGGCCGGGGGCCCAGGGCGCCAGTGTTTAACAAGTGCCTGCTTGACAGGGGCTGCGGCAGCCTCTCCTCCCTGGGACCCAGCACGGGGCGGTCAGAGCAGAAGCGCGGGGCAGCCGCGGCCCCCTAGGCCACACGGGCAGGTGGGGCAGGAGCTGGACTCGGGCAGGTCTGGCTCCCAGCCTGGCCCCTCGGCAGGGCCCCGGGAGGCTCCAGAAGCTGGGGGTCAGCCCCCGGGGGTCGAGGCATTAAGAGGTGGGTGGGGGTAAAGACGATCCTACATGCAGGGCACCGAACGGGACTCAGATGCAAAGAACAGACTTCTGGACTCTGCGGGAGACGGCGAGGGTGGGATGATTGGAGAGGATGGCATTGAAACACGGACATTACCACATGTAAAGCAGACGGCCAGCTCAAGTTAGATGCATGAAGCGGGGCACCCAAGCCAGTGCTCTGGGACAACCTGGGGATGGGGAGGGGAGGAAGGTGGAGAAGAAGGTGTGGGGTTCAGGAGGGGAGGACATGTGTATACCTGCGGCTGACTCACACTGATGTGTGGCAAAAACCATCACAATAGAATAAAGGAATTATCCTCCAATTAAAATCAATTAACTTTAAAAAATAATAAATAAAGAAGAAGGGGAGCGGGGTCCAGGCCCACCAGCGGCTCCTCCGTGTGAGTGCCCAGACCCCCCGACAGGCTCCTGCCTGCCTGCACGGCTGCTCAGGCGCAGGCAGTGGGCCCACCAGGAGCCCCAAGCTGGACACGGGCCTTGAACTTCTCCCAGAAGAGCCCTGACATCCTCTCTCACAGATGCCCACGGACTCCCAGGGTCTCCCCAGGGGTGGATCGGCTGCCAGGCAGGCACCCCGCGGGAGATGAGGGAAACAGGCTGAGAGGGCAGAGCGCCTGGGGCCTCTCAGGGGGACCCCAAGGCCGTCGGGGTCCAGTCGCGGGCCCTGGGGGCCCCGAGCTCGTCTTCCTTCGCTTCTTCCGCACGGCCTCCCACCGGCACATCCTCATCTTCTCCTCAGCCGACCTTCCCCGAGGCTCCACCTCACAGACATGATGCAGACCACAGGGCCTGGGTTGTAATATCTGATGAAAATGTCACGGATGGCGTAGGAGTCTCGGAGAGTCAAGTTGCAGAAACCTTTGTCTCCACTGAGTCAGAAAATAAAAAATAAGCAGGCTGCTCCCTGTGGCTCTGCAATCCAAACACCATAAATTCCAAAGACTACAGAGGGCCCGTGGCGGGCCCCTTCCCTGCCCGCCTGACGACTGCAGACGGCCTCTGATTCCATCTCGTGTCTGCAGCTGGCGAATCAAACATTCAGACCGTGTGTGCTGGCTGCTCAGGCCCGGCCGGCCCGCAGCTGCACTGCCCCCAAATGGGAAGGCAGGATGACAAAGGAATCAAAGTGAAATAAATGCCAGATAAATGTGGATGTGTCACTTTAAAAATTCCTAAATACCAACCCCCTCTGCAATTTATTTGGGTTTAACCAGTGAACAGACCCATCTAACTTCCTGAGACACCACCGAATTGTGAATTTTTGAGAAATCCCATTTCCTGGTTTCCCGGTGGGTGAGGTTCCTGGAGGCAGGAGCCCCAAGCCTGCACCAGGACCCAGGAGTCCCACTCAAGCCTGAGTTCTGCCCTGCTCCCCACCCCCAGGCTCTGGACATCGGCTGTGCCGGGCACCCCCTGGGCCGCCTGTGAGCACGCCAGACCTCAGTTTCTCCATCTGTGTTGTGGGGGGGCCACGGGGGCCTTGACCACAGCCACACAAGTGCCCACATGGCACAGAGCTGGGGGGAGGGCATCACAACAGCGTGATGCTCTGCCCCCAGGTACCTCTGTTTATCTTCTGTAAGATGGACAGTCACGGGCCCCGAGAGCTGCCTGCTGGACCCATGGACCACCCCTGGGCAGGGGTGAGGGGGAAGCATGGACCAAACAGGGTGAAGTCAGGGGTAACAATTCTGGAAATTCCTTCTTATTCTGCAAAAAATAGAGCCAAGTGTGGGGCCCAGAGGGAATGACGCCAGACCCCAACATCCTCCGGCCAGCATCACAGTGGAAGGTGGAGGGCCAGCCTCGGGGGTGCTGGGGCAGGTACCATGCAAGCAGTGACATCTGGGGGAGCCAGAGCCTGTTCCCGGACACGTGGCCCCCGTGGGTCAGCGCCGCCCTCCGCAGCCACGACGGGAGCGCTGCGTGTGCAGGATGCCAGGGGCAGAGGGCGATTACAGCACCTGATGAGGGGTGGAAGGCTCAGCCTCTGCGCAGCACTCAGGGAGCTGCCGCTGGCTGCCGACAGGTGGAGGGGGTACCCAGAGGGCCCAGGGGGAACACGGAGGCCCAGGACCCCCGCAGCGACAGGCACTTACGGGGCCAGATGCAGACAAAAGGCCAGGGTCCGGTCAGGCTGGACGCCAGGATGCCTGGCTGGTCGGGAGGTGTGCAGGCCTGGGGGGCACGCCACAGTGGTCCGCCATGAAGGCCCTCACCCTCTCTGGACTCATCCGTCCACAGTGTTCCCACAGAACCGGGCTCCACCTTCGGGGAAGCCGTGCAAGGAGCAGAGCGAGGCTGGCTGCTCACCTGGCGGGTGGGCGGGTGCCCCCCACCTCGGAGCAGGTGGTGGGAGGGGCTCTGAGAAGTGCTGGCCATGCTCTGCCCCCAGGCGCCCCCGTTTATCTTCTGTAAGAGGGATAATCACAACCCCCAAGAGCTGCCTGCTGGCTCCGTGGACACTGGCCTGGCCAGCTGCTTAGCAACAGGATCACCAGTCCCATGTACACATGCCTCCTCCCCACCACCCCATGAGCTCAGAGCCTGGAGCGAAGTCCACACTGCCCCGCATCCCTGAGGGGTCTTCAGTCCACAGAAGGGGCGAGTCCTGCCCCTCCTCAACCCAGGAGAGCTGAGGACGGTGTGGGACTCGGGTCCCTGTGGTCCAGCTGGAACAGCGGCCCCTCACCGCCCTCCCTGTGATGTCCATCGCTGGGCAGATGGGCCACCCGGACTCCCCCACTCCCCAGAGTCAGCCCGAGACAGTTGTGGGCCCAGCACGGACCCCGCCAACAGGGGTGTCCTGTGCCTGACAAGGATGTCCACTCTGGCCCTGGTCCAGCTGCTCGGGAGGTCAGAGGATGGAACCCCACAGCCTGGGCCAGGCCCGCTCGCTCACGCCCTTGCAGACACCGTGGCCGCTGGGTCTGCTCCAAACGGACGGGGATAGGCTCACCTTGTGGCAAAATGTGTGCCTCTGCACCCGCAACCCCTTCCCAGAGACACAGAGCCTGGTGTCAGCCCCCGCCCCCGGCCCAACCCGCCTGAGGGCACGATCTGCTACCCCAGCCTGGCATCAGCCCCCATCCCCAGCCCGGCCCGCCCGAGGGCACGATTTGCTACCCCAGCCTGACCACACACGGAGTCACCTGTCAGCCTGCCTGGGTCTGGCTCTGTGTTTCCTCCAAGAAGCGGCTCCAGCTCTCTGGGGGGCAATGTGGAGGTTGCGGGCCTGGAGTACTGGGGCCCCGGCAGTCACCCCCAGCACAAGGGGGGCTCTGTCATGGGGTCCCCGTGTTTGGGCCATGACACAGTGATCACTGGACAGATGTCCAGTCTCGCAGCAACAGGTTCTGCCCAGCTGGCGGGCTCAGCCCTGCTGGAGTCTGTGGCCAGTGACAGCTGGGCCTGGCCCGGGGGCTCTGGAGGCCCCACCGCGCCCGGCTTCCTCCAGCTTCTGAGGGTTCCCCACTGCAGGTGTGGAAAGGCTCTGGGCCCGAGGCTGCAGCCGGGTGGGGACAGGGGTGGAGGCCCCTCAGGCCAGCGCCAGCCTGGGTGACCGTCCGCCTGGCCCCGGGTGGCTGGCCGCTCCCCTGCTGACCCCTGTGTGCCTCTGCCCTTCCCGTCCCCGGGGCGGGGACGCTGCTGACCTGCGGCTCCTCCCCTGCCTGTCTCTGCCCCGCGGGCTGGGGGCTGGCATGCCTCCCCGGCAGCGGGCCCCATGCTGAGGCTGCCCAGGGCACCGAGGCGGCCGCCAGGCCGTCACGCTGCAGTCCACGGGGAGGGCCCGCCACCCCTGGGGCCTCAGCGGGGCCTCCCCTCGCCCCGAAGGCAGGTTGGGGGCGTCCAGGGCACTTGTGTGTTACTGACGCGTGACCCGAGGTCCAGAGAGGACAGAGAGCGAGGCCAGGGCAGGGCCTGGTCATCTCAGAGCCCAGCACCCCTCACAGGGCCTGGCCCGGCCTCCCTGCCCACAGCCCTCCCCGACACACACAGGCACACGTGTGCACACACGGGCACGCACACGCACACAGATGTGTGCTCACATATGCACACTCATGCACACATCCCAGCTCCGCCAGGGATGGGTTTCCTGCTCAGAAACAAGTTCCTCCTGGTAAGAGTGGACGAAACCTACACTGCATGCTCCAGAACCCAGTGACGAGGTGCTCCCAGGCCCCTGGGGGATGGGCCTACGCGCATCACCGTGCTGAGGGTTTGCCCGTCTTGGTACCTGGGCAGCCAGACGGGGGCGTGAGGCAGCGCCATCTAGTGTGCACAGTGGGTACTGCAAGGTGTGTTGGGAGGGACGAGAGGGAAGCCACAGGCCCCACCCTCGCCCAGGACACAGGACTCTGGCGTCCCCCTCCGTGGCATGGGCTGGACCCCAAGGACAGAGGCAGCCGTGTACAAGGCCCTGAGAAGTTCCATGGTCCAGCGGCTGGCACACGAGCCTCGAAACCAAAGAACATGTGGCCCGAGTTCTGCAGAGCCGCGCAGGGTGGCCCACCCGAGCTCTCACGCCCACGACTGCTCCACGGAGAGAACACGGCCTTGAGCCCCGGCGGCCCCATCTCGGCCCAGCGGCTGCGGGGCTGCGGGCGGCCGGAGCCTCTGACAGCCACACGGGGAGGGTGTCCACCTTCGCCGCAAGACGCCAGCCGCCTTTCCAGGCCCCCACTCGCCGCAATGACGGCCCAGAGTGGGGTCCCACACATGTCAGCACAGGCGGTGCCCTTGCCAGGGTCTGGGATGCCCCCCATCCACTCAGGCCCTCCCTCTCTATGTGAACGCAAGCTCGCCTTTCAGACGCCATGGCCAGGATCATAGTACATGCCGCCCAGCACTCCACAGGGACTTCAGCCGTGGGGCAGGCCAGTGTCTTGTGAGCACCAGTGGCCTCAGAATGAAAGATGTGGAGGGGACAGGCTGGTCATCTTTGCCATCAGACGCTGAAAGCCACCTGTCATGCTGGTGGAGACAGAGATGTGACCCCAGCAGACCCTGGAGACAGCCGCCCGCCTGGCCCCAGACCCACGCTGTCAGACACCCGGTCTCGTGACTGGGCAGGGGCAGGAGACTTTCAGGGGAGAAAGTGGAGAGGTGCTTTCTTCGTGCACCCCGTCTCCTGAGGGCCTGCACACGTGTGCGTGTGCGCCTGTGTGTGCATGCACGTGCGTGCACTCAGCGTGTGTGCCCGTGTGCACTATGCTCGCTGCACGCATATGTGCGTCTGCGAGTACCCATGAACACGGGAATGTCTGGGCGGCTCCGGGTGGAGGCCCAACACTCTGCCTGCGGGCTCGAGCCTATGAGGGCCAGCGGGCTCTCACTCCATCCTCTCAACTGCAGCCCAGCCCGACTCTGACCCCAGCAGGACAGGAGCCCCACGTGAACCTCCCACCCTCGCCCCGGCCCCGCCTGACTCAGGGGCAGCTACTCGAGGGCAGCGTGGGCGTCCGGCAGTGAGGGGGTGAGGGTCTGCTTGCCCACCTTCTCCAGAGACCGCCCCCACGCCATCCGCACAGCCCTCCCCGCAGGAGCCTCTCCTGGTGGTCACCGTGGAGCAAGGACCCACCCCACATGTGCCCACCACCCCCCGTGGCCGCGCAGACTCCCGCCGTCTCGCGAGCGGCGCTTCCTGCTGAGTGGGCTCCTGTGCTTCTCATGGGCAGTGGCCCAGGGGATCCAGAACACCACGCTGACCCCGCGGCACAGCGCCAAGCCCCTCAGAGCCGCCGGCCTGAACCGTGCCCTGCTGCCGCACCCCCAGAAGTGGACTCTGCCACCCGCGTCCCCGCCAGGCCCTCACCCTCTCTTTCCCTACAGCTGGCTTCTGACATGAACGATAGGTTGAAGAGGAATGAAGCTCGTATTCTAGAACATGCCCTGCGCTGACTGTGTAAATAAAACTGCAGAATCACAAAAAATTAGAAGAATTGGCGGCACCCACTGTCTCATTTCTCACCTCCCCCTCGCTCCGCGCCCACTCCCATCTGGCTTCCAGATTCCAAGGCGCTTCCGCCCCCAGCAGCTCCGCCTCCCACTCCCCAGGACCTCCCTGCCTGGGGACAGGCAGGCTGGGTAAGCACTGGCCACTGCTCCCTAGGAGCCGCCCCTGGGCTCCCTCGACCTCCTGGCCCCGTCCCCAGGAGCTGCTCCTCTCCAGCCCCTCACCCTCTTTGGCCCCGGTGCCCCCTCTGCTGCCCACCACAGCTGGGGTCCCACCTGTGCCATCAGCTCGGGCCCCTCCTGCAGCCACGAGACCCAGGGGTCCAGGCACCACCTCCTGTCACGCATCCACCAGCAAGGCCCCGAGCCACCCCCCGCCATCAGTCCAGGCTGCCGCCCCCCTCCCGGATCCCCTGTGCCCACCCACCTGCCCCCCCCCCCCCCCCACGGAGCCACAAAACTCTCAGGGCTGCTCCCTCTTCTTAAGACAGCCTGACCCCAACCTCGGGGTAAAGAATCCGCCTGAACATAGGAGACATAAGAGACTGGGTTCAGTCCGCGGGTCAGGAAGGCCCCTGGAGGAGGGCAAGGCAGCCCACCCCAGCGTTCTTGCCTGAGAATCCCACGGACACAGGAGCCTGGGGGGCTACAGTCCACGGGGCCACAGAGTTGGACACGACTGAGCGACTGAGCGTGGCCGCTGCAGACACCCCCCTCCCCAGGCCTGACCCTGCTCTCAGCGCCCTGGTAGGGCTTCAGTCCCACTGACCACTCACCGCTGCCAGACTCTGTTCACGACGTCGCCTCCGCCCTCCCCCCACGTTTGACGTGTCTCATCCTTCAAACGTCAGAGGCAGTCACCCCCAAGGAGGTACTCTGCCTCCCGGAACTGGCGGCCGCTCCTGGGACGTGGGCTCTGTCTGTGAAGGGGTGGCATCCAGTGTCTGGGGCCTGCAGGGCCCCTTGGGCAGGGACAAACCATGCCTGGGGTCTTCTCTGCTGTGTCCCGGCCCCACCCGCAACCAGCACACCTGTGCTGGGCAGACCCCTTCCAGCCTGCAAACGGACGGCCCTCCCAGGGGACAAACCCGCCGGGACTCAAAGGGCCTTCATCTCGCTATCGGGCAGGAATGGCTGGGAGACTATTTGAGGATAGGCCCCTTGGTAAAGGCACCCAGGACTCCACACTAGGAAGGAGGGGCCCTGCAAACTCACCCAGGTTTATTTTCTTGTCCATCACAGCCCCAAAACATCTCTCCTTTTGTTTAAACAGTGAGTTCCTACCACCCCTGCCCTGCAGAGCTGTGTTCCAGGCCAGCAGGCATTTTGGGTCCTGCACCCCTTGGCACCCCATACATGTTTGTTGAAGGACTAAAGGAAAGACTTCCAGGCCTGCGGACTGTGGCGGCCCCAGGATACCCCTCCCTTGGGCTTGCCCTCGAGTGTCAGGCCCTGGAGCTCCCCTGGGCCCCCTCCTGGACCTGCTGGGCTGCCAGGAGCCCCCATAGGGGGATTGACCTCAAAGTTCTTCCCCCCATGAGATCCCACTCAGCCCGGAGCACCACCCCACGAGGGCGTGGAGTCTGAGCCCTTGACTAAATCAGAGAGAAACTGCAGGGATTTAGGAGACTCAGCAAGGTCGCCTGAGGGAGCAGAAGTCAACCTGGCGGCCTGGAGCCCAGGCTGGGCTCCCGGGGGGGCTCGCCCCCTCCATGGCCAGGGTGCCGATTTGTGCTGGAGAAGGTGTCCGGAGCGCCGACCGTTTCCATTCCCCTCTCCCCGAACCTGGGCAGATGCTCCTCCCGCTGCAGAGATTAGCCGCCTTGAACCACAGTGCAATCAGAGCTGTCTTCTGCATAGTGGGCCAGCCCGGGGCGGGGGAGCCACCATGAGGCTTCTCCTTACACCTACCCGTCCCATAAGCAAAGGCATGACTTCACAAAGGAAGCGATACCAGCCAGGTTGGGGCTGAGTCTGGGCCGGGATCAGGGCTGGGTCTGGGACTAGGGTCGGAAGCAAGGAGGGCTCAGCCTGAGACCAGCGTCAGGGCTGAGTCTGGGGGAAGGACGGGGCTCAGCGAGAGCCCGGCAGCTGAGAGGAGAGACGGGATTTCTTCCCCGAAACGCCGGAGGCACGTGATCCTCCGCGGTGCTGGGAGCAGCGAGGTACCGGCGGCAGCTGCCCGATGCGATCCCTCATAAAGCCATAAAACAGAAACTGACTTTGAAATGGCCCTTTCTCCGCCTGTATCCTCGGACATAAATTTAAATAAAACGGCAATTTAAATGCCTGCGACACTGAGGAGGCGGCGTGGGGCTGTCTCTCCGGGCTGCGTGGGAGACAAAATGCCGCCCGAAAGCCATCCTGCTGAGCCACGCGGGTGAAGGTCGGCGCGGGGGCAGCGGGGAGGGGAGCGGCCGGCGGACGGAGCGGACACCCGGGACTGACGCCCCGCCCCCTGCCGGGCCCTGCTCCCCAGGGCGGGAGGGCATGCTGGGCCCCCGAGGGAGGGGCTGCGCCTCTGTCCCCAGGGGAAACGGGAACACACACCACATCTATCTGTTTGCTCTTGTGATGCAGAGCCCTAAGCGGGCTCCCACCCACAGTGCGCGCTCGCGAATGCCCGCGGGTCCCTGCCGGGCGGCTGATACAACCTGTGAGGGTTGCCCTTCTCAAACCCACGAGTGCGGAGGAAGCCCCAGAGTACCGGCTCTGCCCTGGGTCCTGAGCCTGCAGGCCCGGGAGGGGCCTGGGAACGTGCATTTCTGACCCCTTTCCAGGTGATGCTGCGGGTGCGGGGCCCACCTCTGAGAGCCCGGTGCTAGAGAAAGCTCACCCAGGCCGTGGGCGGGGTGGGGGGTCGTGAGTAGCAAGCGGGAGTGAAGCAGGACAAGGTGAAGTGTCTCCCTTGGTCCAGGCCGGAGACCATTCTGCCTGGGTGGGAGCAGAGAAGGGAGTGGCCGCCACGCCTCCGTCCTACCAGCCCCCCCAGCCCCGCCCACAGAGCCCTCCTCTGGCACGGTGCCGTGTGCCCACAGCGCTGGGCGGGGCACCCAAACCAACGCCTCCTGCCCGCGTGCACCTCCCTCACCATCGTAGCCTGGACACACCCCCTCACTTATGGGCGGACGCACAGGCCTCAGGAGGACTGAGACCCAGCGCGTCCTCCTGGCCGGCAAGCAGCAGCCGCTTGGCACACCCGGAGTCTGAGCTTCCTTCCCGAGCCCCGAGCCCGCCCTTCTCCCTGCAGACGCAGAGGCTGAACTTCCAGTCAGGTCCCAAGGCCAAGGCCCGGTGTTGGCGGGAGTGAGCCAGACCCACGGCGCCCTTCATCTGGTCCCGACAGGACTAGCAGCTCCCACAGCCTCCGGCCTCTGGGTGGACAGTCTGCCCGGCCCGCCCCCGGAGCAGCCCAGAGGAGGAAAGCCTTCAGGACACAGGCTGTGGGGCGCTACTTGGCTCCGAAGAGCAGCCTCTGCCAGGCGCGCAGCCTGGAGCACACCTGCCGAGGCAACACCCAAGGTAAGGAGGTTGGTTACAGTGATGAGCTCCCGGGGCCTGAAGGGGAAGGACTAGGGGGTGGTCTGGTGACCTGGGTGGGACAGCAGGAGCCAGCTGTCAGGAGGGGCTGTGGGCTGGCACAGGACAGGCACGATCCAGGAACCGAACACGCCAGCAAGGAGCAAGAAAGCACAGAGCCGCTCATGGAGCAGTGATGTGTGCTCACAGGGGTGTGCTCACAGGGGTGTGCTCAGGCGTGTGCTCACAGGGTGTGCACTCAGGTGTGTGCTCAGGTGTAGGAGGAAAGGACTCAGGGGTTTTGCAAATAAAGAGGGCCCTCCTGGTCTGCAAGCAGAATCGATGGTCAGAAACTAGCTGTGGCAGGGCTCAGGGGCTCTGCCTGGATCAGGGAGCAGTGACCAGCTGGCGGCCTTGTTGGTCCCGGCTCTCAGTCAAGGTCATCCTCCCGGATGGATGCAGAGCTCTCCATCGCTGGAGCCCAGGCGGGGCACGGGTCGGGGCAGAGCCCGAGCAGGGGCCGTTGGGAGGCGGAGGAGCCAGCAGGACTCAGCAGGGAGCACCAGAGCAGAGCGCAGGCTCGGGGCCCACGTGGTGGAGGCGGGGCACAGGTGGTGTTCCCAGGCGGGGGGTGCACACCGGTGCTTCCCCTCTTTCCGGGCCAGGCCCCTTGTGTACAGTCTGGACGCCGTCGCTCGGACCCCTCCCAGCCCGAGGTCAGTCCAGTGAGGGGCTTGGCAGTGGGCCAGGCTTCTCTGGTCCCACGTCCTGCTTCCACCAGCCTCCAGCAGACCCAGGGGCCCCCACCGGTCCCCACTGACCACCCGTCAGCCGAGATGGTCCCCATCTAGATCCATACTACATCACCACCGGCCCTGACCTGCTTCGTTCTCTCCACGCCCTCCTGCCAACCCAAGTGAGGGACCCCCAACCCTGCGACACACACCCACTCCAGGCTGAGACAGATGGTGCGACGTTCGATGGTGACCCCAGGTCACCACCGGAGCAGAAGAGGCAAAGCTGGCACCCGACTTCTTTGCCAGGCTCTCCTCGATCGCCTTGGAGAGGAGACTGGTCCCCGGGCGGAGCAGGGCGAGCTCCAGCGGAGCCTGGCGCGCCCGTGACGTCAGGAAGCGGAGGGGCGGGGCGTGAGGAAGGGGCGGGGCGTGAGGAAGGGGCGGAGCCGAACGAGGGCTCCCGCCTTGGAGCGGGAAGGTGAACACGCGGAGAGTGGCATTCACCTGGAACAGAGCGAATGTCCACAAGTC
This sequence comes from Odocoileus virginianus, assembly GCF_023699985.2. Taxonomy (NCBI): domain Eukaryota; kingdom Metazoa; phylum Chordata; class Mammalia; order Artiodactyla; family Cervidae; genus Odocoileus; species Odocoileus virginianus. The sequence continues at coordinate 100,800,716 of NC_069675.1, forward strand.
CGCACCAGCGTCAAAAATAACGGGAAAAATAAGTGGAAAGGACAGATCTTCCCTTGAGAAGAATTCTATTTAACACATGTGGAAGGAACGCGGGAAATTGAATATCCCGTGAGCATGTCACCGCCAGCAAGACCCGCGGATGGCAGCTCAAAATCACCAACAAAAGTACAAGGAGAAGTAATGAACTGTAAAGTCTCCGATTTCCTCCCTCAAGCTTCTCACTGGTTAGGAAGAGAAGGGTTGTAACTTTCCAGGAAGTTTTAAAAAATAGTAATTAGGGACCTTCCCTAGAGGTCCAGGGTTGAGAATCCAGCCTTCCACTGCAGGAGAGGAGGATCAGACAGACCCTTGGTCAGGGAATTAAGATCCTGCAGGCCACGTGGTGCAGCCAAAAAGTAAAACAATAAATAAATTTAAAAAAATAACAATTTTGAGCAGAGAATCACAGCAGACACCAGGTGGATGGAAGGATCAGGGTAACACCTCCCAAGACCTACAGACATCAGGTAGTCCCCACGTGCCCGCTGCGCAAGGCACCTCCATTCTCTCACATTCCAGCCCAAAACGCAAAGCCTCCCTCTCATCGTGAAGGAAATAGTTGACAAACACAAATTGGGGCACATTCTGAAAACTACACAACCAGTAGTCTCCCAAAGGCAGAGACACGAACAGGAAGAGGGAACAGCTCGGACAGGAAGGCACGGGAGAGCCGACCACAAAACCAAGGTGACATCTGGGAAGGGATCCACATCAGATCCTAAAACAGGAGAAGGACTCCCGTGGAAAACTGGGGAGCCGCCAGCGAGGTCTGGGGTTTAGGGGACAGCCTCACACCCTCGGTAATCACTGCCTCTTGCTGACTGCACTACAATCATGTAGGGATGCTAGGGGAGCCTGGGTGGGGAGCGGTCTACAGAAAATCTCCATTGTTTTGGAATGATTTTAAGTGCAGAGCGCATCTCCTCGGCCACGTTTGCATGCTTGGCCTCTGGCCTGGCCCCAAGCAGCTCCATGTCCCCTCCGGTCTGTCCCCCTTCCCCACCCCCATGCCCCAGCCTCCTCTGGGCAGAGCGCTCCCTCCAAAAGCAGCTCATTCAGGCATGTTCCCAGTGAACAATCTCCTCCCCAAGAGGAGCACTGATGCCTGAGCATTGCCAAGCAGCCCTCGGAGGACCCCCTCACCCCCTGCCCTTCCAGGGGACCAGCTCCTGGCTCTGGACGCCATGCCCTCTAAAGATGACCCTGCAGTGGGCAGGCATTGATGCAGCATCAGGCCAACTCCTAGCCACTGGCAAGTCTATCCGTGGCTCCCTTGGAGTCAGGCGTCCATTTGTGTCCAGGAGACAGGTCACGTGATACAGACCATAGCAGCCCTTGCATTAAAAATCCTTTTTAAAAAAGCCTGCCCAGATGACTCTACTGTCTCCCATCTCTGTTTTTACCTAACCCCATCTCAAATTTCCTATCTAAAAATTTTTCTGAAGAATTTCCCAGGGCTCCCCCAGCCCCTCTGGGAACCTCAGGACAGCCCCAACAGCCAGAGGTAGAAAAGAGAAAACCCAGTCACCACCTGGGGCCCCAAGTCCCCATGCTCCATCCAGAAGGGCCCCCTTTGTCTCCAGGAACACAGAGAAACACCCCAGAACTGTGAGCCTCTTGCCCCAATGCACTCCCCACCCTCAGTGCTCCGAGAACTGCAGGGCCAGACTCATTTCCATCCAATCAAGGCTGCAGCAGGAGGTATCTGCGAAACACGCTGTCTGACCTCACAGTGGGAAATAGATTAATAAGCCATTATGATAAGCAAGCTGCTTATTAGCTTGAGAATGAGGCTGTGCAGCTAATTGAAGCCATCCAGCAAAATGTCAGCGTCTTCTCGGGTATGAAATATTCATTGCACCCCAGCCCCGACCCGGGAGCTGGGGGTTTGTACCCACCTTTCTTTGTACAGCCAGCGTCAGATGGACTCCTTCCCCTGGGCCAGGCTCAGGGCACAGCGCAGAGCCCCCCACCCACAAGGACAGAGGCCTTCAGAGGGGCATGGGGCTCGGTGACAGGTGTGGCCCTCTTCTTGACCCACTTTAAGAAGAGAGGAGTTCTCGTGAGCATAGGGAGCTTATGCAATCTCATTGCGCAGAGGCCATTTGTCCCTGGGAGCGGGGTTCAGGGTGCCCCTCTTTTGTATTTCAGCTGTGCTCTCCAAAGGGCCTGCACATCCATTCCACAGCCTGGAGCAGGGCCATTCTTGACCAGAAGCAGCCCTAAGCCCTCTGGCCCCTCCCTCCCCCCTGCTCCGCCAGCAGCTAGGAGCCCACTCCTCCAGCCGGGGTCCTCAGCCAGCTCCCGTCACGGTGGGCGTGCAGGACAAGCTGGCCCCCCGTGATGCCCCATCTCCACCGAGCTGAGAGCCAACTGGAGGCCAGGAGCCTGTCCTTCTTAGGGCAAGGGTGTCTCCAGGAGGGATGGCTCTAGGTGACAGGCTCCAGGTGTGAGCGGAGTTCTGGAACAGGAACGCACTTCCCCATGTCCTTGCTCGGGCCCTGCTCCCCGCCTGTGAGCGGGTGGACTCACTGTGCAAGGGAGGCCCTGGAACAGAGCCCCCACGAAGTCAAGGTCTGTGTTACCATGCGCGTCCCAGCCGAGCCCGCGGGGAGCACCGCGGCAGGACCCGCGAACCCCATCAGAGCAGAGATGGTCCAAGGCAGGGCTGCCGAGGCCAGCCAAAGGGAGCGCAGCACTTGACCGAGGGGTGTGGGCTGGAGGGGGGCCCAGCCAGTGTGGGGGAGGCATCACTGGGGGCCCAGGGGGGCAGTCCCGGTTCCCCCATGCCTCCGGGCAAGGACCTCGCCAAAGGGACGGGGAGTTTCTCAGTCCCCGTCAATGTGGAAAATATTAATGGCCTCTTCGCTATTGTCATAGCAACCACATTTTTTAAAAAATATCCAGCCTTCTACTGTATGTTAGATGTTGTGAGACTGACATCAATTTTTCCAACACCAACCCAAAGGAAAGGGAAAGAAAGCTGCTCTACACCGTGGCATTTTTTAATTAATGTAAATTAAAATTCCTCTAGTTTGAAGATATTTTAAAGACTGCTGCGGCAGCCTGGAGATCATTACTGCCCCCCTGGGGCTGTGGCTGACCCCGGCTGTAACAGCGGCTGCAATCTGCCCACCCTCTGAGACCCCAGTGCACGCCCCCAACCAGGCGTGGGGACAAGGAGGAGTCCCAGCCCCGGGACGGCTGGGGTCGGGACGGATCCGGCCTCTGGGGCGCAGCAGGCGCAGCGCTTATGAAAAGCCAGAAAATACACTTGCCCTTCCGGCGGGTGTCGTAGGGCGGCTCCCAGGACCATCTCGCACACGGATGACCTCGAGCAGTGTGCCAGGCCAGGACGCCGGGCACCCTCCCCTCGTACTGGGTGACCCCAGGCACAGAAGAGGTCAATCCAGCAACACGGGGCCGGAGTCGAGTCCCAGCGGGCACAGGGCTCCTTCAGGAGGGGAGCAATGTCCTCCAGTGACGGTGGCGCTGGGGCAACGCTGTGAATGCGTTAAAATCAGTGAGCTGTATGGCACGTCAGTTATATATCAATAAAGCTTTATAAGATCACTGCATGATGAAGACACATTATTCTGAAAATAAACACACATACACACACATATACCCTCCGACCTAGCAATTTCCACTTCTAGGAATTTCTCTTAAGGAAATAGGGATGTGCACAGAGATACATAGATGTCTTCATACTTTAAAAAAGGCGTTTACATGTCCAGTGAGAGGGCTTTGAATAAATTCCGGTGCGCGCATTCACTAGAACACTGCACATACGGTAACTGAAAACAATGTGGCAGAAGCGCATTTGTGGGCGCACATGTGTGTTCATAATAAATTGTGTGAAATTAACAGGTTGCAAACAGTCAGTGTGGAGGCTGTAAAGTGACAGGCCTCACGCACACGGAAGCTGCCACTGAATTATGCAGCCCCTCCAGCTGAGGGGTTTGGGAGGATCTTTTCCCTCCTTTTTTCAGTTTTCAGGATCGTCCAGCTTTTCTGTGTTGACCATGTTGCTGGGGCAATAAACTGATAGGGTTCTTTCTTGGGGATGGCCAGAGGGAGGGCAAGTCAGGAGCCCAGGGGCGCGGAAGGACGGTGTGGTTTGAGCAGACCGGGTCCCTTGGGAGAGGGCAGCCTCCTCGGCTCAGAGGACTGGGCACCTGGACAACACCCGCCCCTCTGACCCTCAGTCGGGCATAAAATCAATGACAAACCCCCCTGGGCTCCGGCTCCCACCCTGAGCCCCAGAGGCAGCCGCCCAGGAAGCGGCCAGCCGGGGGGGCAGGAAGCCCCTCCTCACCCGGGAGGATGAGCTCAGGCCCCAGCCAGCAGGCGGGCACTGGGCCTGCCCCCAGCGTTACCTCATGCCGGTCAGCATCACGGATCACCAGCCTGGGAGAGGCCAGTCTGGGCCCGCCAGCGGCTGGATGGAGCTCCTCCCATTCCAGCGCTCCGCTGGGTTTGGGAAGCCTGGGCCTGAGCAGAGCTGACCGCGCCATCTGCCCCCCCGAGGGAGAGGGAAGCCTGGTGCAATCACAGCAACATGCAAGGCCTGCCTGACGTGCCCCCCCAGCACGCCCCGGGCCCCCACCCCTCCACGGCCTGCCCAGGTGCAGCAGGACCACCCCAGGCACCAGCCCGTGGGCTCAGGGGCCGGACGCTCCGTCGGGACAGGGGCAGGGCTGCTGCAGAGGGACAGCGCGGCCCAGTTACGCCCACGACACCAAGTGAGCACGCGCCAAGTGCTCTGATGGGCTCTCACACCACAGAGAATAAGCCCTATCAGTTTATTGCCCCAGCAACACGGGTCAACACAGAAAAGCTGGACGATCCTGAAAACTGAAAAAAGGAGGGAAAAGATCCTCCCAAACCCCTCAGCTGGAGGGGCTGCATAATTCAGTGGCAGCTTCCGTGTGCATGAGGCCTGTCACTTTACAGCCTCCACACTGACTGTTTGCGACCTGTTAATTTCACACAATTTATCATGAACACACACGTGTGTCAGTAAATGCGCTTCTGCCACATTGTTGTCAGTTACCGTATGTGCAGTGTTCTAGTGAATGTGTGCACTGGAATTTATTCAAAGCCCTCTCACTGGACATGTAAACGCCTTTTTTAAAGTATGAAGACATCTATGTATCTATATGCACACCCTATTTCCTTAGGAAAAATTCCTCACACCAGCGGGGCGCCCGCCCTTACAGAGGAGGAGACCGGGGCTCAGGAAGGTCGTACCCCAGCTAGTGATCAACTGGGGCCCAGGCGTCAGTCTCCCTGAGTCGGGAAGTGTGCGCCAGGCTCACTGCCGAGGGTCTGGGATGCCAGGGTCGGGCTGCCCACCAAGCACGCAGGGGCCTCCAGGCTGGGACGGGGGCTGTGCTCCATCCCCCGGGAGGCGGAGAAGAGGCTCCGTCTGGACGGCCGATGGAGCAGGCAGGCAGGGCCCGGTGGTCACGCCCAGGGCAGCGTGGGGTCTCCAGGAGCCCCTTGCTGGACGGGCCCATGCCCTCAGGGAGGAGGGGCAGGGGTGGCCTGCCGCCGGGGGACGGCCTGGGCCAGCCCTGCTTCCCAGGAGACGCTGCTGGAGCCGGGCGGAGGCCCCCTGTAAGGAGGTACCTGGGGACAGGGTGCTGCAGTGAAGGTGCAGCCGCTGAGGCGCCGCTGGTCACATGGTGGGGCCAGGCGTGGTCTCGGGGGCCAGGCCAGCCGCGCAGAGCTGCCCCGACCTGAGGCAGGAGGGACGGGCTTCCTTGCCACCTGTGTCTGCTCGTCTTTGGCACAGGACCCGGGGAGCCCGGGAGGCCCAGCGTGGAAGGCGGCTGCCGCAAGCAGGTGCGAACGGCGGCTGGCCCACCGGGCCAGAAGAGGGAGCCTGGGAGGGCGCAGAGCACAGTCAGGGTCGGGGCAGCCCCATCCACCCAGAGAGGGCTGAGGTCAGCGCCAGACCTCCTCAGCTCCCACCTGCCAGGTGGATAAGCCCTCCTGGTCCCAAGGCAGTCCACGGCGGGGGCCCCCCAGGCTGTGGCTGCCAAGCCCCAGGACCTGGCGGGCTTGTGGCTCCCTCTCCAGTTACAGACGTCAAACCTCAGGGCACCGCCTGGGTCCCTTTTCAGGGGGAGCCGACGCAGGGCAGGGGGAGGGGCCGGGCCCCTTCCTTCCCAGACCCCCGGCAGGACCTTCCCAGATGCAGCCCCTCCTGGGAGATCACTGAGTTCATAAGAACAGCGCTTTTTTCTCCTCGAAGATACCGGAGCTTGTCGGGGCTAGACTGTGTCTTGTCGCTCAGTCGTGTCCAGCTCTGCGGCCCCGTGGACTGTAGCCCACCAGGCTCCTCTGTCCACGGGATTCTCCAGACAAGAATACTGGAGTGGGTTGCCATGCCCTCCTCCAGGGGGTCTTCCCAACCCAGGGATCGAACCCAGGTCTCCCTCATTACAGGCAGATTCTTCACCATCTGGGCCACCAAGGGGAATCCAAACCACCCAGCTGAGCACAGAGGAAAAGACTCCTCAAAACTCCACCCAGTTCAAACCTTCTGCTCTTGGGTGCCGGCCTCCCTGGGTCTGCCTTCGGGTTTGCAGACTGAGATTCTAGAAGCCCAGACTGGCATCCAAGCTCCCAAGGTCTGTGTGTCTCACGGGACAGTGTGCAGTCTGTGACGCCCAGTAAAGGTGAGCCTGCAGCCTTTCCAGTCACAGGCGTCAAACCTCAGGGCGCCCCTGGGTGCTGGAGCCTCTGTGCGTGGGGTCACCCTCCCCCCGACAGAACAGGAGGACCCGGACGGGTGGGCGTGGGGGCCTCTGTGCCTGGGGTCACCCCCCACACTGAGAGTGCAGGAGGACCCGGAGAGGAGGGCGCCAGGGCAGAGCCTACAGGACCCCCGAGTGAGTCCTGGGCAGGAGACCCCAGCCTTGGTGTCCTGACCTGGGGGGCGGGCTCTGTTAGCACAGCCGCGACCACGAGACGTGTAAGTGGGAAAGCGCTCGGGCCGGCGGGACGGCAGCGGGGGAATCGGGCAGAGGAGGCAGAGGCGGCCCGGCTGCAGTAACTTCTTGCTCAATCAATAGCCATCTCCTGGCTCCAAATTACTTTCTTTTCCCCTGAAACCATCAGAGGCCGCAGCTGCCGATCAGCTGTGACACTTTAAAGAAATGCTATTGGAAGTTCCAGGCCCGAGAGGGTTCTCCGGACCCCGGGTTTGCTCGGCCGCCCCCAGCAGTGTCATGGAGAGGACAGGCGGGGAGAGAGCCGATGGGCTGGGCTGAGCAGCTTGGCCGCGTGGGGACCCCGGGGTCCCCACAGCAGCCTGGGGGCCTCCAGGCTGTGGCGGATGGGGCCAGACTTCAGCATCAACCCCTCCCTCCCTGGTGGACCTGAGCTTTAATGTGCCCATTCTGCGCGCCCGGGCGAGCAGAGACGACGGGGTAAGTGCCCTGCTCTCCAGGAGCAGGGGGATGGCAGGCCACGCAGAAGTCACGCTCGGAGGGGCGAACATAACCAAGCTGGGTCCGGGTGCTCACTGCGTGAGGAAGGCCATCTGGGGCCCCCTGGGCCCCCAGCATGGACTAAGAGAGCCTTCAGCCGACTCTTCCTGTGGTGGGAACACGGCTTGTTGTTTTCGCCATCTGACTTTGCGCCCAAATGGACTGTAGCCCACCAGGCTCCTCTGTCCATGGGGTTTTCCAGGCAAGACTACTGCACTGGGTTTCCATGCCTTCCTCCATGGGATCTTCCTGACCCAGGGATCAAACCTGCATCTCTGCATCTCCCACACCGCAGGCGGATTCTTTACCGCTGAGTCACCGAAGACGCTGGGAACCTGTCTCACCTGCTCCCAACTGCAGTGGATTGAATGGGGTTTCTCAAAGGTTTCTTCATGTCCTCACCCCTGGAACCCAGGAATGTAACCTTGTTTGGAAAGGTCTTTGCACATGCAATTAAGTTAAAGATCTTGAGATTAGAAGGTCATCCTCAATTAGACAGTCAGTTCAGTTCAGTCACTCAGTCATATCCGACTCTTTGCGACCCCGTGGACTACAGCTCGCCAGCCTTCCCTGTCCATCACCAGCTCCCAGAGCTTGTTCAAACTCAGGTCCATCGGGTCAGTGATGCATCCAACCATCTCATCCTCTGTCGTCCCCTTCTCCTTTTGCCTTCAGTCTTTCCCAGCATCAGGGTCTTTTCCAATGAATCAGTTTTTCACATCAGTTGACCAAAGTATTGGAGCTTCAGCTTCAGCAGCAGTCCTTCCAATGAATATTCAGGACTGATCTCCTTTAGGATGGACTGGTTGGATCTCCTTGCAGTCCAAGGGACTCTCAAGAGCCTTCTCCAGCACCACAGTTCAGAAGCATCAGTTCTTCAGCACTCAGCCTTCTTTATGGTCCAGCTCTCACATCCGTTCATGACTACTAGAAAAACCACAGCTTTGCCTAGGTGGACCTTTCTCAGTAATGTCTCTGCTTTCTAATATGCTGTCTAGGTTGGTCGTAGCTTTTCTTCCAAGTAGCAAGCGTCTTTTAGTTTCATGGCTGCGGTCACCATCTGCAGTGATTCTGGAGCCCAAAAAATAAAGTCTGTCACTGTTTACATTGTTTCCTTATCTATTTGCCATGAAGTGATGGGACTGGATGTCATGATCTTAGTTTTTTTAATGTTGGATTTTTTTTTTTTTTAGTTCTACCAGTTTATTGCTACCAACCCATCTCCCTCCACCCTCGTGCACACATGGACTTCAGCCCACCAGACTCCTCTGTCCATGGACTTTTCCAGGCAAGAGTACTGGAGTGGGTTGCTATTTCCTTCTCGATTAATGTTGGATTTTAAGCCAGCTTTTTCACTCTCCTCTTTCACTTTCATCAAGAGGCTCTTTAGTTCCTCTTCTCTTCAGCATATCTGAGGTTATTGATATTTCTCCGGCAATCTTGATTCCAGCTTGTGCTTCATCCAGCCCAGCGTTTCTCATGATGTACTCTGCATGTAAGTTAAATAAGCAGAGTGACAACATACTTGACGTACTCCTTTCCCAGTCTGGAACCAGTCTGTTACTCCATGTTCAGTTCTAACTATTGCTTATTGACCTGTATACAGATTTCTCATGAGTCAGATAAGGTGGTCTGGTAGTCCCATCTTTTGAAGACTATTCCGCAGTTTGTTGTGATCCACAGTCAAAGGCTTTGGTGTAGTCAATGAAGCAGAAGTAGATGTTTTTTGGGAATTCTCTTGCTTTTTCTATGATCCAACTGATGTTGGCAATTTGATCTCTGGTTCCTCTGCCTTTCCTAAACCCAGCTTGAACATCTGGAAGTTCTTGGTTCACATACTACTGAAGCCTAGCTTAGAGAATTTTGAGCATTACTTTGCTAGTGTGTGAGATGAATGTGTGTGCAGTGGTTTGAACCTTCTTTGGCATTGTCTTTCTTTGGGATTGGAATGAAAACTGACCTTTTCCAGTCCTGTGGCCACTTCTGAGTTTTCCAAATTTGCTGGCACATTGAGTGCAGACATCCTGCAGTCTGAAGTCAAGTGGGCCTTAGGAAGCATCACTATGAACAAAACTAGTGGAGGTGATGGAATTCCAGCTTAGGTATTCCAAGTCTTAAAAGATGATGCTGTTAAAGTGATGCACTCAATATGCCAGCAAATTTGGAGGTGTTTGCTATGACCAATGCATTCTCTTGACAAAACTCTGTTAGCCTTTGCCTGCTTCATTTTTTACTCCAAGGCCAAACTTGCCAGTTCCTCCAAGTATCTCTTGACTTCCTACTTTTACATTCCAGTCCCCTATAATAAAAAGGACATCATTTTGGGGTGTTCGTTCTAGAAGGTCTTGTAGGTCTTCATAGAAACGTTCAGCTTCCACTTCTTCAGCATTACTGATCGGGGCATAGGCTTGGATTACTGTGATATGGATGGTTTACCTTGGAAATGAACAGAGATCATTCTGTCGTTTTTGAGATTGCACCAAGTACTGCATTTCAGACTCTTTTGTTGACTATGAGGGCTACTCCATTTCTTCTAAGGGATTCCTGCCCACAGTAGTAGATATAATGGTCATCTGAGTTAAATTCACTCATTCGAGTCCATTTTAGTTCACTGATTCCTAAAATGTTGACATTCACTCTTGTCATCTGTTTGACCACTTCCAATTTACCTTGATTCATGGATCTAAAATTCCAGGTTCCTAGGCATTATTGTTTTTACAGCATCGGACCTTGCTTCTATCACCAGTCACATCCACAACTGGGTATTGTTTTTGCTTTGGCTCCATCCCTTCATTCTTTCTGGAGTTATTTCTCCACTGATCTCCAGTAGCGTGTTGGGCACCTACCAACCTGGGGAGTTCCTCTTTCAGTATCCTATCATTTTGCCTTCTCATACTGTTCATGGTGTTCTCAAGGCCAGAATACTGAAGTGGTTTGCCATTCCGTTCTCCAGTGGCCCACATTCTGTCAGACCTCTCCACCATGACCTGTCCGTCTTGGGTGGCCCCACACGACATGGCTCATAGTTTCATGGTTCATAGTTTTGATTGACCAGGTAGGTCCTAAATGCAATGACAAGGAGCCTTATTAGAGACACAGCAACAGTGGAGAGGCCAAGAGAAGTCAGAGCAGAGACTGGAGGGATGTGGCCACAGGCCAGGACACCTGGGCCACCACGAGCTAGAAAAAGCAGGAAGGACCTACCCCCAGAGCCTCTGGAGGGACAGAGCCCTGCCAACACCATGATTTCAGGCCTCGGGCCTCCAGAACTGGGAGACAGCAAACTCCCATTGGCTTCAGCCCCCCGGTGCATCTGGGCAGCCCCAGGACACTCAGAGAGCAAGCCCGGAAACAGTGAGCCCAGCGGGAAGGGAGTGCTTCAGGTGGGAGACCTGGCTGCTAGCTGCGTCACTGGGCAAGTTACTTAATCTCTCTGAGCCTCAGGCTCTACATATCTAAATAGGAACAGCACTAGAGCCTTCCAGAAGATTGGGAGCGATTATGTGAAGTAACATCTAGCACCCAAAGACCGTGAGAAGTGGTCACCATTCCTAGGACCCCTCCAAGGCCACACTGTTGCCCCATCACATCACCTCTCCCCAACTTCAGGCCCCAGGTGAAGACAAGCAAGTTTGGAGGTCTCAGGGGCAGGCATGGCTCCGATCGCACCCACAGCAGAAGGAAGCGAGAGCCCCTGCACTTGGGATGCTCCCATTCCTGGACCTCACATCTCCAAGCCGTGCTTCCCAGCACCTGAAGCAACAACGACGGTGATGGTGATAGTTGCAGCAACAGAAAAACACTCAGCAGACATTCATCTGAGAACATGATGCTCGTGAAGGAACCAGCACCTCCTAGTGGACATGTTCGCATAGGGTCAGCTCTGTGGTTACTCTCTGTTGACAGATGGGGAAACTGAAGCACAAAGAAGCTTGTAACTCACTCAGATTCCCTGGAGCCAGGACACCCACCCGGCCACCTGAGCCTTTATCCTATGGACAGTTGCCAAAGTGAATATTACAGCTGTATTTACATGAGGGCCCAAGAAATGCCTCTCACCCAGTAGATTCTAAGCAGGGCCTGGTCTGGTTGTGCTAGCTGCCCTGTGTCTTGGTACGTAACTGCTTGATTAGTGCTTGAGGAATAGATAAGTAGATGGATGGACAGTGAATGATTGGTGGATGGATGGATGGATGGATAATGAATAAATGATAGGTGACGGGTGGATATTGGATGGATGGATGGATATTGAATGGATGGATGGATAAAGGAACAGTGATAGAGGCTGGATGGATATTGGATGGATGGGTGGGGGGAAACAGATGGATAAATGGATGGACGAATAGGTGGTTGAATGATGGAAGGATGGATGGAAGGATGGATGCCTTTCAGCAGAGGTGCTGGCTTCTCAGGGCACGCTAGCACAGGGGAGTGGAGAGAGTCACGTTTGGAGTCTGAAGCCCTGGCATCAGTCCAGCCTGCCCACCCTGTTGGAGTGACCTGTGGGCACTACGTCATCTTTTGTGGTCCCTCTGGGCTCCAAGATGAAGCGTGTGAGTCGGAGCTGTGAGGTGAGAGTCAGAGCTGTGGGTCCTGGGTTCTTTCTGCATACACACCAGCGTTTGCAGAGCAGCTTCCAATGCATGCAGATGTGTGCTCGCTCACATGTGCCCCCGAGATCCAGTCCCAGCCTATATCCTCTCAGAGGTCACCAGCATGGCTCTCAGGGAAGGGGGCTTCCTTGCCCAAGGCCCCAGAGTCAGCAGATGGTGGGCAAGGGAATTAAACAGGGCTCTCCGCCCCCCAGCACAGGCCTCCTCCACCGACTGCACAGTGCATTGAGGAGGACACAGGTTTAGGGGCCACAAACGTGGATGTGACTCCAGCCCTCATCAACCACAAGCTGGGTGACTTTGGGCATCAACAGCGATGCTGGCTTTAGGAAAGACAAGTGTCCATGCCCAGGAAGCGTCTGGCACATGCTGGGTTCTGAACAGGGACCCGCAGGATTTCAGGATACTGTGAGCCTGGCCCATACACCGCAGTGTCCACAAAAGCCATGGCTGTTTCTAGTAAGAACCAACCCCTTGGTGCGTTCCTGCAGCTTGGAGCTCAGATCCCCGTTTGCAAACAGGACCTGGTAGGACAGCTCAGTCACCAAAAGGTGCCCAGCCATGAGGCCTGTGGCTCAAATACCCCCCACAGTACCCAGATGCACCCCCTCCCGGGTGGGCAGCTGTATCCCAAGGCAGCAGAGATGGTGCAGTGCCCGCCTCCCCCAGGTTCAAGGCCGCGGGTCTCTCTCCTTTTCTTCCACGTGAATGCTCTTCCCCAGGAGCAAGGGTCACTCCCTTGCTCTTTTGTGGCCACAGCCATCTCCCAAATGTAATTACCAGAAGGAATAGCATAATGACCTTCTAATCGCTGGGGGCTCTTGAGGGCAATGCCTGCTCATTCCTGCTAACTGGAGGGAACGGCTGCCAGACACACAGAACCAGGCTGCTTCCCATAGGCTCACTGGCAGCCCCCACCATCCCTTGCTTCCCCCCACCTCCAGCAGAACTTTGGAGGAGACAAATAATTTCCCTCTAAGGCCCCCTAAAAGGTTAAAATGGGGTGTTAGGGGTTCTGGGTGAATGAGGTGCCCCAGTCGTCCTAGTTCAGACTCAGATGAAGCACCAGCTGTTTTTAGGATGCAGCGAGATGTGAAAAGACAGCCCTGAGCTCCAAGCCCTCAAGCCCGGCCTCAATGTTCTCATCTGTAAAGTGGGCCTGAGCTATTCTCAGTCAACTGACCTCCATCCAGGGCCACGGGAGGGCTGAGAGTCCTGGAGATGAGAGGGTCCTGAGGGCCACCACTCGGGCTTCTGAGGACCTCTGCACACCTCCCATGCCTTCATTCATTCACTCACTCATTCCTTCAAAATGTGCCCAGAGTGACCGGCGAGTCAAGCCTTCATTGTTCATGATTCACAGACTTACTCATTCAAGCATTTAGTCCCTTTCTTTGTCTAAGAAGAAAGCCGCTTCCAAGCTCCGCCAGCCCCCGCAGAACGACTGGTCACCTCAGTCAGAGTTGTCAGGGTTAATGAGGTGTCTCAGATTCTCATTACCAGGGAAATCATTTCAGAAATGCTGTCCGGGGCACCGTGGGCAGGGGCGCCTCATGCCAAGCAGGCACTTCTTTCTGAGATGAGCAGTGAGAAGGTCAATTAAGCCAGGAGCCCCTAAAGGCTGAGGCTGATGAATTGATGCTTTCAAACTGTGGTGTTGGAGAAGACTCTTGAGAGTCCCTTGGACAGCAAGGAGATCCAACCAGTCAATGCTAATGGAAATCATCCCTGAATATTCATTGGAAGGACTGATGCTGAAGCTGAAGCTCCAGTACTTTGGCCACCTGATGCGAAGAACTGACTCATTGGAGAAGACCCTGATGCTGGGAAAGACTGAAGGTGGGAGGAGAAGGGGACGACAGAGGATGAGATGGTGGCATCACTGACTCAATGGACATGAGTTTGAACAAGCTCAGGGAGATAATGAAGGACAGGGAAGCCTGGCATGCTGCAGTCCATGGGGTCGCAGAGAGTCAGACGTGACTGAGTGACTGAACAATCCCAGTGGGGAGGCTCCCAGATCTCCCTGGGTGCAGGGAACTGACCCCTGGAAATGATGCAGGAGCCAGAGTGCCAGGCAGGGTGGGGGAGTGGCAGCCGGGAGGGTCACTGGCCTGGGCCACCAGCTTGCGTCCAGGCCTCAGGGTGTGTTAGCTGGGGATCACTACTACAATAGCCACACAGACAGGTGTGTATTAATGAACTAATCCACACCCATACATGTGCTCATTCAGCCACACGCGCATTTTCAAACGTTTCACGAGCATCCGACGTGTGCCAAATACCTTCCTAAGGAGCCCACACACTCATCTGTGAACCAACATGTCCACAGACCCCGGGCAGGCAGGCGGGCAGGCGTTCAACCCTCAGGTCTGTGTGACCTTTGCCGGCGGCGAGTCGGGGGCCCCAGGAGGGCAGGCGTGCTTCCTGGGGAGGGGGCCTCCGCGCTCCTGGCGCGGAAGGCATGAAATTGCAGTAAGCTGCGTGGACGGCCCCCCAGCAGCAGAGAAAACAGTGAGCCCTCCCGGTGGCAGAGGTCTCGCCACCAAGCCGGGAGCCTGCTGGCTCACGGCAGGCTTCTGTCTGAGGTCCACACTGTGTGGGCTGGGGGCCCCTCTGGCCCCGCGAGTCGTCAGGACCCACCTGGCTGACCCACCACGATGGCCAGCAAGGGGCACACCAAGGCCCACACAGCAATTTACAAAGCAGCACTCATCGCTGCTGGCAAAGCCTTGAAATATGGCGTGGAGAAGGCAAAAAGAGTCATCCGGCATTTAATAGCTGTGTTAACACACCTCTGTCTGGAAGTGAATTCAAGCTGATGGCATCCCAGCCCGCGAGTGTCAGGGCCCAGCCAACCTGTCCTGCGGCTGCGGCTGATGGCTCATTCCCGCAAGGTCCAGGAGACGGCTCGCCGACAAGAGACACACCCAGGCCGGTGCAGATTCGGCTTGAGGTCAGAGCCAACGGTCCTCCACTTAAGGGGAGCCCATGAAATTTTAATGACATGCTGAGGTTTGCCAAAAAGCATCCTTTTAAGTGGAGAGCGAGAAATGCTCCTGCATGGAGCCTGGGGAAGTGGGGGCTGAGATGAACGGACTCCTCCCAACCAGCCTCGCATCTCCTGTGACCAAGCCCCGAGGCAGGCACGCCCACGGGGTCCCCACAAGCCCAGCTCAGCCCCTGCTTCTGGCTTCGGCCACTGTGAGCTCTTGCCCAGGGCAAAGGCCTGCCCTTGTTCCAAGGACCAGTGTCCCTCTGGAAAGGGCTGCCTCGGGCCCACATGCCCCTCTGAGCTGCTTTTAGGAAGTAATTTCCATGTAATGAGAACACAGGGAAACCTCATTATTTGAGACACCACTAATTAGGGGTTTGTGATCAGCCCGTCTGGGGCCGGCAGAAAGTGACATTTGCACAGACAGTGCGAATTAACAAGCAGACAAGATCGCAGGGACCTTTGAAAAGCCAGAAGCAGCTCCTGGCCAGCAGCTGTCAGCCGTCAGGAGCAGGTCTACTGGGAAGGGCTAATTACAGGTCTTTCTCTCCTGGTCAGTGAGGAGGCCTCAAAGAGCAGCCGAGGCACGTTGGCCTCCAGCCTCTGGGTGCAGGATGCCCCAGAGCAGCCCTGGGAGGGCCACACCAGCATTATTCCCACTCCGCAGAGGAGGAAACCGAGGCTCTCACGGGGAGGACCCTGCCAAGACCACCTGGCCCCACTGCCTGGGGTCCAGTCACTCCCCCGGGGGCGGTCTGTGGAGAGAACCAGGCTCCCTTCTCTGGCTTTGCCAAATTCCACCCTGTCTGGCTGACTAGGATGGGGCAAACAGACCTTCTGCTTTGTAAACTGAGATCCCAGGCAGTCAGCAGACAGGGGCGGCTGGACCAGAAGGGTCGTGTGAGCAAAGGCGTGGAGAGGTGTGTCCAAGGGCACACAGCAGGGGCCCCAGTGGGAGCCACGGACCATTCTGGAGCAGGAGCCCTGTGGGCATCCAGAGCCTGGCCATGCCCTTCCTAAACTGCCTCCACAGCCAGCGTGCAGGGGAGGACAGCCCCACCCAGCAGAGAAGGGAAGGAGGCCGAGGAGGAAGGGGTGGAACTGGGGCACATTTCCTGACAATTCCAGCTGCCCCAGGTTGTCTCCCCAGCAGAGGTCACCCCCTTGGCATGGAAAGTGGGGTCCCCCAACCGACACTCAGTCAGGTTCTTACCAACCCGCCCACTCCTGCTGATGGAAGGGGTGCCCCCGTGGTCCCACAGCCACTCCTGGGGCGTGGCACCCACGGGGGTGCGTGCACCTCTCCTTTCCCCGGGGGTCCTCGGCTAAGGAGCTATGTGGCGGGAGGGGAGGGTGGGGGCAGGAACCCTGGGAAAGTGGCATCTGTGCTGAGGGCGGCGGGGGTCCTGTGGCGGAACCTCCACCCCAACACCCCAACATCCTCCCCATTCACACACCCCGCCCTCCTGCAGGCGCGGAGGCGGTTCCGCGGAGACCCAGTGGGGTCAGCACGGTGGCGGCCAGGGAAGGGCCGGCCTACTCCATGGCCTCTCCCGCGCAAGAGTCTCTCCTGCCCTCAGCCCACACGGAGGGAACGGGACGCGCGCTGCTCAGGGTCTCCTCCTGTGCTCGTGGCCTCGAGCTGACTTCTGCCGAGGCGGGGCCCCAAGGTGGCATCTGACCCTTTTACTGGCCCCAAGCCGGTGGTCACCTGGGAGGAGGCCCTTGCCACCTTGCCTAGAGGCCCCAGGGGCTGGGCGGGTGGGAGGGGCTGTGGGCGGGGGCTCTGGTGATAGTGGGAGGGCTGGGGAGGGGCTGAGGGGCAGTGGGTGGGGCTGTGGGCGGGGCTCTGGTAACGATGGCTGGGGTGGGTGGGGCTGTGGGTGGGGCTATGGTGATAGTGGGAGGGCTGGGGAGGGGCTGAGGGGCTGTGGGTGGGGCTGTGACCTGGTGGGCTCCGGCATGTTGGGTGGGGCTGTGGGCGGGGCTCTGGTGATAGTGGGAGGGCTTGGGAGGGGCTGAGGGGCAGTGGGTGGGGCTGTGGGTGGGGCTATGGTGATAGTGGGAGGGCTGGGGAGGGACTGTGGGGTAGTGGGTGGGGCTGTGGGCGGGGCTCTGGTGATAGTGGGAGGGTTGGGGAGGGTCTGAGGGGTAGTGGGTGGGGCTGTGGGCGGGGCTCTGGTGATGACGGATGGGGTGGGTGGGGCTGTGGGCGGGGCTCTGGAGATAGTGGGAGGGCTGGGGAGGGGCTGAGGGGCAGTGGGTGGGGCTGTGGGCGGGGCTCTGGAGATAGTGGGAGGGCTGGGGAGGGGCTATGGGGCAGTGGGTGGGGCTGTGGGCGGGGCTGTGGCGTCGTGGGCGGGGCTGGACTTCGAGTGGCTGGGCAAGGCAAGCCGGTGCCCAAGAGACAAAGGGCTTCAGGAGTCATCATTTGCTCCTCATCAGATACTCGCTGGACACCCTGTCCAGCCGTGACACCCAGTCAGCAGAGCAGCCAGGTTTTCTCTGGACGCACCTGCAGTGTGGGAGCAACGGGGACCGGGGAGAGAAGGGGTTTAGCCAGGGTTGGGCTTTTGCCAGGACAGGGACCAGGAGGGCCCGAGGGAGGGCCAGACCCCAAGTGTGGACAGAGAGGGCGGGCAGGAGGCTGGGAGGACGGGGCGGAGGCGGGGCGGGCCCTGAGTGAGCAGGAGCTGGAAGGGGGGGCTTCAGGCGCAGGCCTAGAGCACGAGGAGATCAGGGCCCTACTGAGAAACGCAGGCAAGGAGGGTCCTCAAAGGCTCTCAGATCCAAAGCCGTGCCCTTGCCTCCCCGTGACGTTTCTTACTTGCTGCTAGTTAATGTCGTTCTAAGTAAAGAAAAATTTTAAATGTAGATTATTAGCATGAATTTTACCATTTATCCTGGTTTCTTCTCTGATTATTTTATCAGAGCATCTAAGTCATATGCGCAGTCACTGAAATTGTTCAGTTTGTATTTCATGCTTGCTCCTGAGGCGTGTCTGGACAGAGCCAAAGGGTCAAGCCCAGCCAGACTCAGGGTGGCTGGAGAGGAAGGGGAGGCCCTCCAGGCGGGACCTGACCCACGGAGCCCCTCAGACGCTCAGGCAGAGCACGGACCTGCCGCCCCCCACCCAGTGCACCTGCTCGGCCCCAGCCACTGAGCTCCCCTCCCGCCGGCCACTGAGGGATGCGCACAGCTGAGCCCCTCCCCCAGCCCACTCAGTCAGGTAATGGGGGGCTTGCCCTGCACCCCAGGACACATCAGGTAGTAGACGGGGCTGGGGCAAAGGCTCCCGCGTGGGTGTGCTCTGCTCACACTTCTGTGCTTTCAGAAATGGCCCAGAGGACAGGGTGCTGCCGCCCAGCCTGACCCCCGCCCAACACACACACATCCCTGGGAAGGCGGTTTCTCGAGGATTCGGGACCGTGCAGAGCCAGGTCCATGCTCACCCCGAGCACCTGGGCTCTGGGCCAGCACTGCCCCCGCTCTGCCATCCCGCCTAGCTCAGGACCCGTCCGTGCACTGGGACCCTCACTCAGACGCCCCCCAGCTTCTCCTGCCCGCGACCTCCCCCGACTCACCCCTCAGGTGAATTTCCTCACATCTGCCAGTCGAGCCGCAGGTGACCCCAGACCTCGTGTCTGGCAAGCAGTGAGCATGTGCATCTGTGTGTGTGCACAGACACACCATGTATTCACACACACACCCCTCATCGGTTCTGGTCTCCACACCACCCAGCCTTTCACAGGTGGGAATCAGGCCTTTCCAGGGCCTCGGTCTCTGTCTCTCTCTGTGTCTCTCTGCACCCTCCCCCATGTCCTCTAAACCTGGAAGTTTTCACGTGGGGTGTGGGACTCCAGAGCTTAGGGACCGCCCTCCTGTGAATGGCAGCTGTGTGATTTATCCCGCTCTCTGGCAGCAGCTAATCAGGTCTGGATGGGCACCTGGTTCTGGGCTCATCCTTGTTGCCAGGAAGCCCTCAGCCTGTAGACTGCACCCTGGTCCAAGTCTCAGAGACGGTGGGCAGACCCTGTTGTGCCTCTGGTGGCCAAGGCCAGATCTCAGATGGCCGAGACCACTGGGGACCACGGTGGCCTGGTCACCTCCCGACTCCCTGGGAAAGGGCCTGGCTGGCAGAGCTCCCGGGTGCAGGGTGCTGCTCGCCCCCGGGCCCTCCCCGGGCAGCTGACCCTGCACGCCCAGCTCTCCACCTCTTCCGGAGAACCGGCTTTGCCTGCCTCTCCAAGCCACGCGGGGCCGTGGGGCTCGTTTCTTTTGTGTCTCTCTGCCTGCAGACCATGATAGCCTGCGAGCGGGACAGGCCTTTCTTGTCCTGCAGAGATTTGATTTGACACTTCAGACGCGTACATGCTGGTGGGGTGGGGGAGGAAACAGAAGGAGGGGAGGGAGGAGGGGAGGGGGGAGCTGGTGGGAGGGGGCTGGGCCGGCAGCCTCAGGACCAGACAGGGTGGGGCGATGACCTCAGCAGGTCATCCAGACAAACGGACATGGTGGATGCTGGATGCCGAGGCCGCCGTATTTCCGCCTGGAATGGCAGAGCTGGGCGGAGCCCCAGTCCCCATTGCCCTCACCATCCCAGAACCAAAGAACCCCTTTCCCTGGGAACCAGTGGTCCTCAGCCATTCCCATTTTTCTTGTTTCAATAATTCGTGCCGCCGCTGTTGTGTAAATAAAATTATTCTTCCCCAAAAAATCATTAGCAGGGCCCGACATTAATTCCCCTGCAATCTGTGTAATTAACTGCATGTAACACAGGGCATTAAAGGATCCGCTTGCTAATCACCACTCCTCTGCTCCAGGCACCTAATTAAATCCCTTCCTGTTTATCCATTTACAGGATCCTGCACAAGATACAGGCCGCCAAGAAAGCCACGCTCATAAATCAGCTCTTTGTAATTTTCAGAGGGTGCAAGTCCACCTTGTATATTTGCCTGTCACCGCCCCCTCACCCAGCGCCCACGCCTGCCATCCCCTCCCTGCCAGACTCCTGACTCCCCACCGAGGCCCCCGTAGGGAGTGCTGGGCCTGCCCAGGAGGGGTCGCAGGAAAGAGCACCGCGGGGCTCCAGGGAGCACCTTGCCCGCGGCACACCTACCCCGGGTCACACCTTTGTGAGAACTCTGCCCCCCCCCCACCATGCCTGTTAGACTGTCTCTGGGGCCACCCGTCCATCCTGGGCTCCTGCTTGTCCCCGAACAGTGGCAGCTGGGGCAACAGGGATGGTTTTGTTCCACACTGAGGTCCCCAGCCGGCCGGCTCTTTGGAGAAGGGGCCTCAGGAGGCGAGTTCTGAGTCCTGGCATCTCCTAGCCCTTGTGACCTTAGACAGGCACATGACCTCCCAAACTCCTGTCTCCTGGATTGTCAAAGGGGACACCAACTCTGTTTGCCAGGCTGGTCGTGGGGGTGGGGATGGGTAAGCAATCAAGGGAAGTGGCCAGGCTCCCCGGGACCCCCACCCCCACCGCTGGCCGCTGAGCGTCGAGGACTTGCTATCCGCCAGCCCACACGTCACCCGGCCCTGGGACAGGCACGCTCAGGGCTTGCCCGGCACCCGATGGCTGCCCACAGAGGCCTGTACAGACCCGGGCCTGAGCAAGCGGGTGAGCGGGGCCAGGCGGGCTGTGGAGCGCCGGCGGGCGGGGGCCAGACCTCTCAGAGGGTGAGAGCTTCACAGCGCTGTGAACACATGAAGCCCCGAATCATGCTCGGTAAACAGGCGACCTTCATGGAATGTGGATTCATCACAGTGAAGCATCACCAGCACAGCCCGGGCCAGGACAAAGCCCACCCGCGGTCCCCGTCACTCACGGCCCTCTGGACCCTGTGGGACTGGGGTCCAGCCTGAGCCGGGCAGGTTTTCAGATCAGAGCAGCAGCTTGTGGCAAAGAGAAAGGAGACAGATCACATCAAGAGGAGGCAGGAGCCGTGCAGGTTCCAGAACATTCCTGCTGCAGCTGTCCCTACCGGGAAATGACCCTTGGAGCAGACGCTCCACTTCAGTGCCCTCCCTCGGGCAGGCTCCACCCCAGGCAGCGCGAGCCCCTTGCAAACCTTGGGGGGCCCTGCCACCCCCTCCCCGGAAGCTTCTGGAACCTGCCCACCCCAAGGCGAGGGATCCGCCACGGCCACTCCACACAGGGTCTGCAGGCTGGCAGCACCTGCCAGCCAGGAGCTCATCAGAAATGGAGAAGGGCAGGCCCCACCATAGACAACCTGGGTTTGGCTGAGCTACAGCCCCAGAGGTATTCACGTCCTAATCTCTGGACCTCCTAGAGGTGACCTGACGTGGGAAAAAAAAAAAAAACAAGCCTGTGCAGGTGTAACTGGCTTAAGGGCTGTGCGGGTGGCCCTGCCCACCCCCACGAGTGTCCTGATGAGCAGGAGATGTTACGCCAGAGAGGAGAAGCTCTGAGAGGACAGAGGCTGGGAGGTGGGGCCACGAGCCTGGGACCCCTGGGGCCACCGGCAGCTGGAGGAGACAGGAGGCCCTGGGGCCTCCAGAGGGAGCCCAGCCCCGCATCCTGGAGCCCAGGCTCGCCTTCAGAACCCTTGCTTCCAGGCACCCAGGGGGCGCTGACTTGTTCCAGCAGCAGGGAGGTCACACTTCTGGACCTCACCAGACCCCCAGGACATCCCGGGCACGGTACTTACTATTTCAGATGCACCGTCTCTGGGTCCCTGGAGCCCAGGCTTTCTCTGGCTGTGCAAGACTCGGGTCTGAACCCAATCCTAATGACAGTTCCCCCACTCACAGGGGGAAACCGGGGCAGAAAGTGAAGTGCTGTGCCAAGCCCCACCCCCAGGGCCCCCGCGCACGCTGCTGTGAGGGTGAGGAGGACCCCAGGCCCAGCGTCGGCATGGGCCACCCCGAGCCCAGAAGGCGGGCGGGAAAGCTGAAACCAGGTGGCCAGACTGAGTCAGTCGGAAGAGATTCGAATTCAATCTGAGAGCACCGATGCCTGCGGCGGGCCTTCGAACCTTCTCTGTGCTCTCCCTGGGAGGTGGGCTCAGGGTGACGTGAGCACCCAGGGAGGCCCGGGAGGCACGCCCTTCAGTCTCTGCATCCCTGTTCCCGGCCCCAGCTGTCCTGAGACCCAGGACCGCTCGATTCCCCTGGTAGGTGGGTTCTCTGGACGCTGTCCCTGAGACGGAGATGGGGTGTGGGGGCTGCTCCAGGAGCCCTCCCAGGGAAGCGTCTTGCAGGGGCTCAGGGCTGTCCCAGGTCTGGAGGAGACCAAGCCCCTCCGGCCCCACAGCGAGCAGTCTGGGAGGCTGGCCGCTCTCAGAGGAAGGCGTGGGCCAGAGCTCGGCTGCTGTCTTCAGCTGGGAGCAGGCCTGTCTGTAGGAGCCACCTGCTCCCCCGGGGGCACACAGGTGCAGGGAACCCAGGCGGCGTGGCTCGCTACCCCCCCCCGAGCCCCGGTGCCAGCCCCGCACGGCCCCCACCACTCGCCTCTCCCGTCTGAGTCCCCACACCCAACCCCACCCGGCCCTGGCCCCGCAGCCGCCGCCACCCAGCAACGTGGCAGCCCCAAGAGGGGGGTCCAGGGCAGAGCTCGGGGGTCAAAGCCGTCACCCACCGTGATTCGGGTGCTTGAGCAACAATCACCTTGTTTGTGCCCACTGGGATGGAGCGGCCTGCCAAGCCCGTCTCTGGCAAGTTCCCCTCGTTAATCATGCTTCCGTATGCCCCGAGCCGCACATCTGCCACACCCAGCCCCCTTCTGGCCCGTATTTTCAACCTCTAATTATGATCAGATGCGGACTATGGGGCACTCTGATGCCTTTCAGGAGTCTGCCGAGATTTCCTTCTAGTAATGCAGTCATACGGCTCTCGTGGCTCATGACTGTGGGTCGATCCTGAAATACGGGTTCTCTACGGCCCTGGAGCCTCCCGCACAAAGCCTGGCTCTCACCCTCAAAGAACTGGGGTCGGGGGTGGGGGGGGATCGCGTGCCTTCCTGGCGGTCCTGGGGACAGAAATGAACCATAATGAATAGAAAACACATTCACAATGGGGGACACACAGAGGTGGCCACGGGTAGTGAACTTTACACCTTTTATTATTTCACTAAGTCCTCCCGAACGGAGGCCCGAGACAGCCCATCCTGTCAGGAGCTCTTCCTGGGAAGGAGTAGCTGGAGGGAGAAAATCACCAGAATTTGGAGAAGTGCCTGAGACACGCCCAGGTCCCCCCACCTCTTGTCAGCACAGCCCTGGGTTTTCGAAAGCGCATTCAGCCTCGGGCTGGAGAGACAACATTGGAGCATCAGGCCCCCCTGTCTCTGAGCCACTGGGTCCCGATCCAAGGGTGCGGACGCTGCTGCCATCACCCAGCAAGGTCTGCGAGAGCGACGCCAGGTGGACCTGCGCCCGGGAGGGCAGGGGCAGGGCACCCAGGGGAGGGCGGCTCCTCCGGGACCCCAGGGCCTCCTCCCCAAGAGAGGCGTGGGTGGGCGCTGGGGGGACAGACACAGCCACTGCGCTGTAGCTGGCCCTCGGGGCGTCCCCTCCCCTCTGCTGGAGGTGTGACCCGAGCCCGGTGGACACATGGACTCACGCCCACTCGGCCTCCTTTTCTGACCCCATCAAGGTGTCACTCGTTCGATGTGACGCCCTGTGAGGCGTCCAGGGCCCAGGTAATTAATACACATGCAGAGGGCAGCTGAGTCAGCGCAGCCTCGGAGAAGGTGTAGATGCGTATTGTTGCTGCTCCAGGTAAGAGGGAGCTTGGCCCCTGACCCTGGAGGGGGCGGCCAGAAGAGGGGGCTCTGCTGGGCACCCCTCCTCTGCAAGTCACGTGGTCCCGACAGCAGCGCAGTCAGCCTTCTTACCCGGCAGCTCTGGCCACAGGGTTAGGTTCCAAGAGGCCCAGATGGAGCCTGGCCTCCAACCGAGCCCCGGAAGCCCCTCCCGCCCTGCTGGCCCCGGTCCTGCACGTCCATCAGCCACGGGAGTCACAAGGACCCACCCAGCTTCAAGGAGGTGGGGGACTGACTCCGGCTCTCAACAGGAAGGTAAACAAAGAATTGGCAGTCATCTTTAACTCACCCCAAGTAGCTCAGGCAGGCCAGGGTTCCCCACCTGTCAGGGTCACTGATGAGTCAGAAGGACCCCCCAAAGCACAGGCGGCTCCCTGGACCCTGGGCCTCCAGGTTCTCTGTGCTGGCTTCCCGGTGGCCGAGGACACGCTTTCCCCTCCCACCCACCCGCGTGACCACGTACCTCTCTGGGTCTGTGGAGCAGCCCGTCCATGTGGGGATCCCCGGGGTGAAGCCTCCGGACTTCACCTCTGCTCCCCCCAGGGAAGGAGGGCCTCCAGCCCGCCCTGCGGAGACCACAATGATTCACCGCCTCACCCCCCACGCCGCTCAGCACATCCCTGCAAAGAGGGGCAGAGACATCGCCACCCGGAGCCCAGCTCCCACATCCACCTGTGTGAGCTAGACACGGACGGCTCTAAACTTGACCCTGACTGGCCGGTCTTTCCCCGCAGAACACCTGGTGGGCTCTCCGAGGACCCCTAACTCGCCTTCTGCAGACCCATTTGTGACCCGTGCTATGCCCAGCACGGGGCGGATACCTACCTTCTTTCTGAAGCAGGGCTGGCGGCAGGAGCCTGCAAGGGCCACGCCGTGGGGTGAAGGCTCTCACACGCAGCTGCCTTCTGACAGCTCCTCCACGCCAGCGAGCAGCATCCAAGGTGCAGCTGCGGGCGGTGTCCTCGGGCCCGTGTGCCCCGTGGATCCGCTGACCATAGCGGCATCTTCAGCCCTTTGGCTGGATCTTCGCTGCCCCCACTCTCGTGGGCTCCTGTCCCTTCCCAGTGGCCCCTTCTGGCCCCCGAGTGCTGCTGCTCTTTGGGGAGGCGCTCCCCAAGACAGAGGCAGGAGAGTGCCCGTGGCCCCCTTCGCAGCTGGTGCCCACTCTGTGAGGCTGGCGGCTCCACTGCACTCCTGGGGATGAGCACCTCCCCCTGAGTGCCCGTCCGAGACCTGCGACCTGTACATTCTAGTGCCAGACCCCCGCGCAGGGCCCACCTGGAGGCCAGGGGGCGGCCCTGCTAGCACCCATGCCTCCCACACCTCCCGACCCTGGAAGGGGTCGTGGAGCGTCCACGAGAGGCTGGAGAAGCGGGATGGGCACTTCCCCAAAGAAAACACGGCCCCAGGCTGTGTTCTGCTCCCCTACCCATGGCAGGAAGGTAAGGGATCCTCCCGTCACTGCAGGTCAAGCGAGGGGACGAGGGCTGGGCCCCTGACCGTCCCGGGAGAGGGGCTGTGCCTGGAGCCCCCCGGGGACAGACGAGGAGTTGGGCCGTGTGTGTCGCGGCCATGGGGCAAGGACCCCGCTGGGCTTCTCTCCAGGAGCGCACCTGGGCTCCGGTCATCTCGAAAGAGACCCCTCCAAGAAAGGCCACTTGGAGTGGGCAAGTGACCCCAGCAGAGGGGATAATGATGGTCGGCCAGCCGGCGGGCTCCCCACTCCGAGAGAGCCTCAGAGACTGGGTCTCCCGGACCCACACAAGGACTTCAAGGAGCCTGGCACGGCTGGCAGGCCCCGGCAGCAGTGACAGGGCGCCGTCCCGGGCCCTCCTCCGCCTCCGGCCCCGCTGGGCTCAGCTGGAGCCGGGTGGGTGGCCGGGGGAGGCCGGGCGGGGCTCACTCAGCCGTCGCCCGCTCCTCTCTCAGGAAGGGGCTCGCCGTGAAGACAAGGGCTTGGCGTCAGAGAAGGGTCTGGACGGACCGTTTGTTACCATGTATCCGTCATCAGCGATGAGAAGCAGGGCCGAAGGGGAGCGCCCAAGTCCAGCCAGGAGAAGGGACAGAGGCCATCTGCTCCCACCTCCCGGGTCCAGCTCCTCCCACAAGCCCGTGACAGGCTCCCGCGACCGATGGCGGATGAATGCAGAAACTAGGTGTGGCCCGTCCGTGGCAGGAATGTTATTCAGCCTTAAAGAAGAATGGAATTCCGACCCTGGCGACAGCGCGGGTGCACCTTGACGACACTGTGTTCAGTGAAATGAGCCGGTCACAGAAGGACCAGTCCCGCAGGCCACCCACGTGAGGTCCGAGAGGAGCCAAACCCACAGAGCCAGGAAGTCGGTGCGGTGGCGGGGGTGGGGCGGGGCGTGAGCGTCCGGTGGGCGCCGAGCGCGGGTTTGGGAGATGAAGGAACCCTGGGGATGGACGTGGCGACGGCTGCACGGCGACGTGATGCCCGAGCTCTGCACATGGGGGTGCTTAGGCCGGGATCTCAGATGTTGTGTTTGTCAGGAGGCTCTCACGGTGCTTTCATGGAACTCTCGTGTTCATAGTCAAGCTAGCAATTCAGCCACGATTTGAGAAAATCAGAAGGTGTGTAAACGCTTCTGCTGTGCAGTGCTCACTCACTTCGGTCGTGTCCGACTCCGCGACCCCACGGACTGCAGCCCGCCAGCTCCTCTGTCCATGGGATTCTCCAGGCAAGAACACTGGAGTGGGTTGACATGCCCTCCTCCAGGGGATCTTCCCGACCCAGGGATCAAACCCACGTTTTTCACATCTCCTACATTGGCAGGCAGGTTCTTTACCACTAGCGCCACTTGGGAAGCACACAAATGCTTGATTATTATCCAGTGCAGCAAAGAAGGCGCTCATGTCACTAAACAAGTGAGTATAATTCCAGTATGAATGTTGGTTGATATTTTCACTGTTTAAGGAGTAAGACAAAAGAGAAACAACAGAGACGGATATGAGAACTTCATCTGCTCGTCAGTGACAGATTTCTTTGCTGAATCAGGTAGTAGTTTCTGAAAGCTGAAAGAGTATGTCCTCAGCTTTTTGCACTCATCACAACGCAACAATTATAAATACAGCATGGGTTCAAATTCAGTTCAGTTCAGTTGCTCACCCATGTCCGACTCTTTGTGACCCCATGGACTGCAGCATGCCAGGCCTCCCTGTCCATCACCAACTCCTGGAGTTTACTCAAACTCATGTCCATTGAGTCAGTGATGCCATCCAACCATCTCATCCTCTGTCGTCCCCTTCTCCTCCTGCCCTCAATCTTTCCCAGCATCAGGGTCTTTCTAATGATTCAGCTCTTTGCATCAGGTGGCGAAAGTATTGGAGTTTCAGCTTCAACATCAGTCCTTCCAATGAATATTCAGGACTGATTTCCTTTAGGATGGACTGATTGGATCTCCTTGCAGTCCAAGGGATTCTCAAGAGTCTTCTCCAATGCCACAATTCAAAAGCATCAATTCTTCTGTGCTCAGCTTTCTTTACAGTCCAACTCTCACATCCATACATGACCACTGAAAAAACTATAGCCTTGACTAGACGGACCTTTGTTGGCAAAGTAGTGTCTCAAGAGCATAGGTGATAATAAAATGTAGTAAATAATTAGAAAGTGATGAGTTTTGATTATGTATTACCTTTGTTTTTATGTAATTTGTTTCAGTATCAGTAAATATAATTTTTTAGAATTTTTGGCCATGCGGCACTCAGCCCACAGGCTGGGGTGGAGTTTGCTCTGAGTGACTCCGGGTGTGACTCAGCACTTGCAGAAGAAGCAGGGAAGGTGGTTTCCGGTGTCAGGGAGCACGGTGAGCGGCAAGCAGCCAGGCCAGAGGGCAGCCCCCACACGCCCTGCTCCCCCCGTCCCGCCCCGAGTCAGAGCAAGAGCGCCTGGTGCAGAGCCCACCGTTCCGCAAGCCCACCAGAGGGACAGAGCTGGCGGGTCACTGCCGGCTCTTTGAGCAGTGGGTTTTCAGACTATCAATAAATGATGAGTGGTTGCCACGGCGACGGCCCTGTCATATTTCATCTCCTAAAGACTCAGGAAAGCTCCATCAGTGCTGCAAAGAGCTGGACCGGAAGGGGAGGGGCTTCAGCCTCCCAGCTTGCCGCTGGTCAGACCCTGGGGCCCTGAGCGCGGGGGCAGGATAAGGCAGGGGCTGGAAGGACCAGAAGGGAAGTGTCTAAGGCAAGGAGAGTAAGTGAGCCGCCCAGCTCGGGGGCTGAAAGGAGCCAAGCTCAGCTCCAGGGGGACTTTTGGTCTTTGCTGTATCGTCCAGGTCATGTGGCCTCTCCCAGCCTCAGTTTCCTCATCTGCAAAATGGAGAGGAGAAGTGGAATGTGGTACAATATGTGGAGGGCTGGGTGCAAATAAGTATTCAGTAAAAGGCATCTAACATCATTATCACAGGCAGGTAGATGTAGACTGTGTTTACGCACAAAGTTACCATTTTGGGGAGCCTTTGTTCCTCTGTGTGATCCACAATTCTGCTTTGCATCTCTTATTCCTGAAAAACAGCCTTCCGTGTTCCTTGTTATGTGGATGGTTGGCGATATGTTCTTTTAGCTTGGTTTGTCTGAAAATCTTTTATTTCACCTTCATTGTTGCGGAAAATGTTTTTGTAGGGTATAGAACTCTAGACTGATGATTCTTTTTCTCAGCACTGTAAAGGTCTAGCCCCCCATTTCTTGCTGATTTCCAACGAGAAACACACTGTTTCCCTCATCGCTTTTCCTCTGAGTGTGATGTGTCTTTTTTCTTTGGCTGCTTCATCACAGGTGTTGAGTGATTGTGTCAAAACACGCCTTCCTGTTGTTTTATGTAATTTGTGCTCGGGGCTCCTCGAGCATCCTGCTCTGCAGGCTTACAGCTTTTGTTAACTTGGACACTCGTGAGCCGCCGTCTCCTCCAGTGTCTCTCTGCTCTCCCTCTCCATCCTTCGGGCTCCACGTGCTCACACGTTGGGCTGAAGTTGGTTCCGTGGCCCTCTGCACACTCCTCATACTTGGCAACTTTTTTCCTCAGTGGGTCTCACTCTGGACATCCTGTGATGCTATGTCTTCAAGTTCACATTTTTTTTTCTGCAGTGTTTAACCCCATCCAGTGTATTCTCATCTCAGACACTGCAGTTTGTCATTTTCGCCTCCAGAAGCTTGATTTGGGTCTCTTCTACAGCTCCACGTCTACTTAATATGTGCAGTTTGTGTGTGTGCGTTCTGAACGCAGTTACAGCAACTGTTTTAACATCCTCATCTGCCAATTCTAACATCTGTGCTACTTCTGAGCTGGTTTCAATTAACTGGTTTTTCTTCTCCTTGAGGGTCATATTTTCCGCTTTTGTGCTCCTGGTAATTTTCTACTGAGTGTCCAGCCTTGTGACATTCACTTTGTTAGGTGCTGAATCTTTTCTACTCAGGTAAGTAGTTTTGATCTTTGTTTATTGTTTTGTTTTTCAGACACTCAGTCATGTCTGACTTTTTGCGACCCCATGGACTGCAGCACGCCAAGCTTCCCTGTCCATCACCAACTTCCAGAGCTTGCTCAAACTCACGTCCATCAAGTCAGTGATGCCGTCCAACCATCTCATCCTCTGTCGTCCCCTTCTCCTCCTGCCTTCAATCTTTCCCAGCACTGGTATCTTTCCAATGAGTCAACTCTTTGCATCAGGTGGCCAAAGTATTGGAGCTTCAGCTTTAGCATCTGTTCTTCCAGTGACAGAGTTCCAAAGTTCAGAGCTGATTTCCTTTAAGACTGACTGGTTTGATCTCCTTGCTGTCCAAGGGACTCTCAGTCTTCAGCAACACGGTTCGAAAGCATCAATTCTTCAGAGCTTCATTTGGGGATGCATCCATTTTGAAACAGTTTTAACCTCTTAGGTCTTGTTTTTAAGCTTCATTATGCAGGCCCAGACAGAGGCTTACCTGGTTTTAGTTATTCCTCATAACTGAGGCCAGACCCTGCTGGGCGCTCCCCCCAGGGACCCACGAGTCATGAGGTTTCTCCTCTGGTTGGTGGGAAGGACACCTCCTCCCAGCTCTGTCAGCCTGCGGACTGTTTCCTCTCATCATTTTGGGTGGCTGGTCCTCTCCTAGCCTTCAGGAACCCTCCTCACTTGTGACATGCATATGTGGGGGTCCAAATCTCCATCGGCTCTGACCTCTGAAGTTCTGCCTTGTGACTCTGAAACCCAGGGCATCCCCGGGATCCTCCTGTGGCCCCCTCCTTGTGCCGCAGCTGGAAGCCCCCTCTCGGCCGTAAGCTGGGAGCACCTGTGGGGCTCGCCCCCCCCCACTGCCACCTCTCAGCAATCACTGTCCTTCCTGGCCTGGTGTGCAGTGTCCTGAAAACTGTGGTTTCATAGGCTATGTCTAGGTTTGTGGAGCAACGGAGGGGAACACTAAGGCTTTAAGCAGACGTCCACTGGGACCTCAGGTGGGCCCTGAGCCCGAGGCAGGGGCCCTGAGCTGGGCCCATGTCTGGGTGGCAGCGCCAGCATCGTCATTTTCATTGTCATTCCTATGTTTAAGGGGAGACAAGAAACGGGAGGGCCTCACACCCACCGGGCCTCGCCTTTCAGCTCCAGTCTCCGCTGGTCCGTAGGAGACAGGAGACACCTGCCTTTACCCTTGGTGAAAGGCTGTTTGCAGACGGGAGGCCCACCCAGGCTTCTCTGAGACTGGGTGGGGCCAACAGGCCCAGAGCACAGAAGGTGCAGGCCCACTGGAAGGACAGAGCCCCACGGTGAGCGGGGCATCCCCCCCACGCCCCTGGGGTCACCAGCTCTGGGCCAAATCAGGAGCCGGGGTGAATCTGGAGGCCCAGAGCGAAGGGAGGGGCTCCGCCAGGCTCTCAAGAATGTTACTTCGTCACCATAGTCCTCTTTACCCAAGTACACGGCCACTATCACAACAGGCCCAGCCTCACCTCCCCTCCAACTCCCAGCCTGGTCCCCCTCTGCCCAGTCCGCAGGGTTGGGTCCCAGAGGCGGCTGTCTCAGGACCAAGAGTCCCCCGGCTCTCCTTGGCTTCTCTGGGTCCCAGGAGAGACAAAGCCAGCCAAGCCACTGACCTCCAGCCAATGGGCCTCTCTCATAAACATTTACCACCAGACCATGAAATGTTTAAACACCGTATTTCACTACTAAAAAGCGAGGCAGAAGCCAGCACCTTCTGAGCCAGGATTTTACTGGATACAGACGGGCATTTTATAGACCAAAGTGATAGAATAACATAATACAACTGTCTAGCTGTGAGGACAGGAGCTCTGCCCAGGGGAGAGCCCAGGAGGTCAGCCCCTTGTGGGGGGACAGACCCCCTGCATTGTCTCGGGGCCCCCAGCACATCCTAGCTCAGAACGGTCTGCAGACGGGACCCTTCAAGTCTCCAGTGTCCAGAGGAAGAGCCTGAGGTCCTACATCTCCCCTGACTTGCCTAGGCCCCAGGACCCTGTGGTGGAGACAGGTTTGAGCCTGTGTGGAGCCCAAACCTGCGCCCCTCTTCGTGAGCCCCACGCCACCTGCACCCAGAAGGGTGCATCCTCTTTGCACACGTGAGGAAGGCAGGGAGTGGGGTAGAGACACGGCGACCCCTGGCGGGACACAGCAGGCCTGTGGCCTGGGGATGGGGGAGCTGGGCTGGCCCCTCCCGGCTCTGCAGGAAGGAGAGGAAGCCCTGAACCTCTGTGGCTTCCACACAAGCAGGAACCTGCAGTGGGTTCTCCCAGCCTCCCCCACCCAGGGGACCCCCAAGGTCTTCCCCAGCCCCTGCCCTGGACGCCCCAACCTCAGGACTGCCCCAGCCTGCTCAGATGCCACCTGCTGATGCCCCCCAGGGCATCGCCCGGCCGCACACAGCAGGAGGGGCCAGTCTGAGGGGCCGGTCATCCACCCCTCCTGCCCGTGTACAGCCAACACGCCCTGCGCCTACTGTGCCCCGGGCCCACGCTGGATGCAGGGATGCTCGGGGGCATCTGCAGGCAGTGGGCCCTGCCGTGCCCTAACACACCAACCAGTGAGGGCCGCGTGACCAGTGGCCACTGTGGACAGTCTCAGTCTTCGATGAAATAGGAGCCTTTATGCACGGAGGGCCCGGGGGTGAGAACAGCAACCAACGAGGCCGCCTGCTGACCGTGCGGCCTTCGACAGTGAGCCCTCTGAGCCCGGATGACGTGGGGGCTCGGAATCACGGGTCTTGGCCCAGAGCCGTGGGACCCAGACGTGGGGGCTCCCGGCCACCCCGAGGGCCACATCAAATCGGCTGACACAAGCCGCTGGGGTTGAACCCGGCCTCAGCTCCCGGGGACCCCCATCCCTCCCCTGAGGCCCAGGAGACACCCACTCCCACTTCTGTACCAGCATTTTCCTCTCCAAGCAGCTTCTCAGAGCCACTCCCGAAGCAGGTGGTCCCTCCCGAGAGGCGCTGTCTGCCCTTTGCTGTGTCCTTTATGAAACCCGAGAGCCCCCCAGGGTCCCAGTGAGCCCGACCCGGCTGTGATAACGTTCATTGACGAAGAGTCCGACGGCCAGAGTCAGTTAGTAAAAGAAACCCCGGCCTTTGTTTTTGCTTCTGAGAAAAGACGGAGCTGATCCGAATCAGAGCACAGAGACTCCTCATCGAGCCCTTCACTTTCTTCCTTTCCTCCCACAACCCACGGATGTTCCAGAAACTCCAGGAATGCCCATCCCAGAGAGAGACCCGCTGCCCTCCCCCCCTGGGTCCCTCGGTGATCCAGCCTGGCTCTTTCCTCCTCTGCGTCCCCACGAAGACGTCCAGCTCCATGAAGGTGGTGGGGCCCTGCTTCGTCCCCCGCTGCAGACGAAAGGCCCCAGAGACACTCAGCGATGTTGGAGACCCTTGGATGTCACACTGCTGGGGGCGCCTCTGGTGGACCACACACCACGGGGGAGAGGGCTTGGCCCGGCCGGGGCCTCTGTGCCCCAGAGCAGAGCGTCGCCTCCCTTGATCCTCCGTTTCCAGCAGTGACCGCCACCTGGCCGCCCCCCAGGACAGTCCTGACAAAGGGACCCAGCGCTGGACCTGGGAGCTTGTAGACGGTGAAGCGCCACGCCCCAGGAGGCCGTCCCTCCCGCCGCGTTGGCTCTCCGGGCCCAGCGCCTTCTCCTCCGGGGCGTGGTACCCCTGGGAGTTTGTGCGGCTGGACTTCCAAGGCCCACATGTGCAGCTAGCAACCGTGCGGGAGCCAGGCAGCCCACGGCTCCAGCACGTCGCTCGGAGAAGGCAGGAGCCGGCAGATGGCTCGTGGGCAGGCTGGTGGCCCCACCGTGTGGGCAGTCAACGCGGACGTCTGTGTGCTGCCTCCCCCAGTCCTATCAGGAGACACGTGGGGAGAACCGGTCGGCCCGGAGACAGGCCTCCAGGATCTCAGCCGGGCTGTCTGTCCTCCAGGAAGCCTTCCTTGACCGCCCCTGCTCCCGACAGGCAAGCTCTGTGGTGGTCTGAGCAGCGGCCCTGCCTCATCCCTCCCGCTCCACTCCACGGATGCAGTGGGTTTACCCATCGTCGCCCCATGACCCTTCACCTCCACGAGAGCAGAAACTGTCTGGTTTTCCCCTTTGGATCTCTCCCTGCCTGCCTGCTCGCAGCTTTAAACTGACTGTGCGACCTGCTCAAGGAGAACATTTATAGAACGAGGGGATGGATGCATGGATGGAAAGCTGGATGGTTGGCTGGATGAGTGGGTATACGCCTGGACAAAGAACACACCCCACTCACAAGTGGAGGCCTAACCTGAGATGCAGAAAAGCAGGAGGTGTGCAGAGGCTGGCGCCGAGGCCGGAGGCCCTGGGTCAGTGGGCCCAGGGGAGCAGGGCAGTTTGCTGGGCAGAGCCAGGAGCCAGACGTGGTTAAGTTCCCAGAGCCCAGCAGCCCCGTCATCCTGAGGGTGTTGATCAGGGGATGCCCAAGGGGGAGTCTGCAGTCTGCGTGGCTCCCAGCCCCCACCCTGACCTGGGGGTCTCCCCACGGCCCCAGGGCCGCACTGCCCACTGAGAGTCTCCAGGAGACAAGAGCGCCTTCAGCCCACAGGTCCCTGTCGAGGACGATTCCACCGACCCTTTGGGGCCCCCGCTTGCCCTCCCTGCACCAAGATTCAGGGACCCAAATGCCGAGGGCCTGAAGCTTCGCCCAGCTCAGGCTGCCCGCAAGCACTCTAGAGGGCTCTGCCCTCACCCACGGCCCAGCTCCGGGCCCCCCTTCACCACGGCTGATCAGCTGCCCTTCACACGCCCCGTCTGTCCGAGCCCACACGAGGCTGTTTGCTCAGTCTCTGCCTCTCAGTCCCCAGATGGGAGACAGGCTCCGAGCGGTGGGGTGACCTGCCTTGGCTAAGAGGGCAGAGACTGAGGCTGACCCCAGGTGTGCTGCGGGCCACTGGACAAGATCTCCGCCTCCAAGCGCACGGCCGTCGTGGAGGACTGCCCGTCACTTGCAGAGGAACCTGGACCGGCCTGGAACCCAGGAGGCGGGAAGGAGGCTCAGGAACCCCCCAGAGCCAAGAGCGCAGCCCCAGAAGCCAGTGGGCACTGGGGACGCGTGCTGCCCCTAACACTGGCACATCTGAGACAGGTATGGTCACCCCAGGACACTCCCACCCTGCCCACAGGGAGGGAGCCCAGCCCAGAGAGGTCTCAGCACCTGGCAGGGGAGGTTCAACTCCTGAGGCATCCCCCAAGTCCTCCGACTCTGCCTCCCCCCCAAGCCCTCCGACTCTGCCTCCCCCCCAAGCCCTCCAACTCTGCCTCCCCCCCAAGCACTCCGACTCTGCCTCCCCAAGAGGCAGGAGTGGAAATGACCCCCTCCTGAGGGCGGAGAGCTGCGTTCCGGGGCCGCCCGGCAGCGCCCACGGCCTGTCCGTCTCTGGACCGCCCTGAGCCCCGCAGGGACCGTCAGCGTGCTAACAAGACCAGGGCCCTCCTGCGGGAAAGGGCGGGGAGCTGGAGTCAGCCCAGCGCGCCTTTGCTGGCGACCCAGTTACTCGCGTGGGGGTGGGGATTCCATGCCAAGTGGGGACGAATTAAAACACATTCGTCATCCGTTCAGAAGGCGTCCAGCCGGCAGGGAGGCCAGGCGCCGTCTTACTCCGGCTCGCCTGGAGCCACGTCAGCTGCAGGAGCCGCGGACTCTGGGGTGCAGCTGTGGCGGATGGCGAGCGCTCCCCCAGCCCAAACGGAGCCCTGGCCCCCGCCGCCCGGGAGCCTGGTCCACACTCGGCCCTCGGCCAAGATGACACGCTTTGGGAGGACCCTCCCCGCTCCCTGGAGGTGCCTCCTGCTAAGGCAGCAACAGCCGGCTAGGCCTGCAGGGGCTCAGCCCTGGGCAGCGGGCAGTGGTCCATGGGCAGACGGCATGGGCGCCTCTTCCCAAAAGCTCATCGGCACACACCGAGGGGGCCCTGCTGGTCCACCCGCCTCGGGTGGTGATGACATCACCCCCGAGGCCGCCGGGAGGGACACGGGTGCCGGCAGGGCAGGGGGGCTGGGACGTAGCCCCGGGAAGCGGCCCTAAGGACGTGACCGTCGGGACCGGCCCCCAGGGCAGCAGATGCCCGAGGGCCGGGAGGGCCCGATTGCGGGGGCGAGGACCCTGCCCACACCCCTCTCGGGGAAGGTGGCAGCCCCTCGGCTGGAGAACATCCTGGCCCAGCAGCCCCCGGGCCGCACCGCGGCGGGCACCAGCTGCACTCGGGAGGGCGCTGGGCCTCCCCGGGCCGACCCCAGGCCCGCCCCGCACGTGAGCCTGCACCCCGGGCCGGCTCCCAGCGTGACTCCACCCAGCCTCCTCCTCCTGATTCCCAGGGCGCCCGCTGCCCCCTCATCCCCAAGTTTGCTCCTTCTCACACCCACAGCCCAGCATCCCCCACAAGCCCCCAGCCCCTGCCCCTCTGCCCCCGCAGGGTCCGGTTCCCTTCCTCCGGGAGAGCTTGGTCTCAGCCCCAGAAAGACACCCAGGTCTGCCCCTCACCTCTCCGCCCCGCCCATCCCCGCTCCCTCCCAGACCGTGTCCCCCCCACCCCTCCCCGTCAGCTGGCTGCCCTGGCCCACCAGCCTCCTGCAGCAGAAGCCCCCTACCCCCTCACCCAGGCCCTGCCAGCTGTGCAGACGAGGGCACGCCTGCACTAGCCCGCTCACAGCCGTGTAGATGCTCACAGCTGAGCCTCGGCTCCCTGCTTCCTCCTCCTCGCCCCTCTCCAGGCCGCCCACCACCTGGGGGCTCCCTGAGCCCCCCGGGGACCGCCGTGGGCCAGCCATCATCCCAATTCCAGGCAGAAGGCAGTGGCAGGGACCCCACCCTCCCCTGCACAGGCCACGGGGATGTAGAGACTCTGGCCTCAGGAGGGCAGACGGAGGTCCGCAAGGGAACGCCACCCCCGAGTGAGCACGTCTGGTGGTGAGCTCCCCAGCGGGGGCAGAAGCACCTCACAGGGTGAAAGGTTGGCACCCCGCTGAGGGATGACCCAGAGGTCCTCATCCAGGAGCAGGCATTAGGGCCCAGGGGGCCCTGGCCCCATCCACGTGCTCCCCTAACCATTTCACTGAGTGCCGACGTGAAGGACCTCCGCCAGGGCCTGGCTCAGGGCCCGGCTCATGGAGTGCCCACGTTGGGGTGCTCACTAGTGTGAGTGAGCTGGGGGTCACCCACAGAAGGGTGTGCGTGGGGCCCCCTGGGCCTGAGGAGGAGTGTGTCCCAGAGGGCCGTGGGCAGGCCTGGGCGCAGCAGCTGAAGGGCTCTGAACAGATGACCGACGTGGTCAGGCTGTCGAGGTGGGGAGGACCCTGCCCGGGAGGGGGCTGTCCTGGGGTCCAGGGTGGGGTGGGGAGGACCCTGCCCGGGAGGGGGCTGTCCCGGGGTCCAGGGCGGGGTGGGGAGGACCCTGCCTGGGAAGGGGTTGTCCTGGGGTCCAGGGCGAGGTGGAGGGTGACCGCCTGGGGCGGTGAGAAGGGCAGGAGCATACAGCTGTGCGGAGGCCGCGGAGGCAGGCCCAGTGACGGGGGGACACGGGGTGAGGGGCAGCAGGGTCCCCAGGCTGTGGCAGGGCTCCAGGAGCAGAGATTTCTAGAGGAGGATTTCTAGGGGATCAGGGACGTTTGTGGGGCTCTGCAGTTCCGTGGGAGCTGGTGTCGGCTGCCGGCGGGTGCGGGAGTAGGCACAGCGGACGTGGCCAGCGGGGCCTCGGGGTGACCCAGGGAGCAGCAGGGCCTCAGCCACCTCCGCCTCGTTACTGCGGGGTCAGCCCTCCCTGCTGAGCACCCCAGCACGAGGGGGCGGCTCCTCCCTGCCGCCTGCAGCGCCTGCTCTCGGGCCATTTGCTGAAGGAAAGAGCGAGCGGAGAGAAGGCGTGGGAAAGTCGTGGGATCCTTTCTCCCACGAAAATGATGCTGTCGCTTCTGGTCGCTTTGCTTCAGGGAAGGTGCCCCCTCGCCTTCAGGCTCTGGGAGCGTTTCGGCTTCTACAAAGGGACACCTGGGTGGGTGTGACCGGCCCTGTCCCCTCCCCACCCCTCGCTCACCTGTCCTCAGACTCCTCTCTATTCAGAGACAGGAAATCGTTCAACTAACGAAGCCGCTTACGCCCGTGTCCATGAGTGGGTCAGACCCAGATGCTCACAAAATGGATTTTCCAGAAAAACAGAAATTGGCAGGCAGGCTTCTCCCTGTGCGGTCTCAGGCCAGCCCTTCCTCGGCTCCCAAATCCCCATTCATGGACACGGAGCAGGACTCCGGGGAACCGGGGAAGGAAACACGCAGCAGGGTCACCACGGGTGGGGCGGCGGGCGCGTCCTGTGTGACCTTGCTGTGAATTTTAACGCTAAGCAGGTGCTTGATTTGTGGTGCAGGGGGGTGTTCCTGTCCAATCACTGTGGACTCGGGCTCAGAGCGGATGAGGCGGGCAGTGATGAGACACAGCCGTGATGCATCCACGCAGGGACCCCTCTATCGTACCTACAGATCTGTGGGTGCACCAGTGCGCTCACTGCAGTGTTGAGAATGCACGGAGCCCCAGTACCCCGAGACCTCACCGGCTCCATCCACCCTCGTTTGCTCGTTGCCTTTGCGGTTGATAAACAGCGCTGTCCGTGCAGAGGTACGCGGGAGCCATCTGACGTTCAGCCCGATGTCCTGCTCATGAAGGACACCGGCCAGCGGCGCAGCTCATGCCCTGCCCGGGCCCCCCCGGTGTCCCCGTGCCACCACTGGCCCGTCTTTTCCCGGGTGCTCAGCAGTGCCTCCTGCCTTTTGCAGAAGCCGTGCTCCCGATATGGGACACATGAACATTCGGCTTTACAACACAAGTCAAATTCTCCCAAAGTGATTGTCCAAATCTTCCCTGGTGCCTCAGATGGTAAAGAACCTGCCTGCGATGCAGGAGACCCAGGCTCGACCCCTCATCAGGAAGACCCCCTGGGGAAGGGAATGGGGACCCACTCCGGGACTCGTGCCTGGGAAATCCCATGGACAGAGGAACCTGGGGGGCTACAGTCCGTGGGGTCGCAGTCGGACACGACTGAGCAACTCCACTTTCACTTTCATTCTCCCGCCAGCGAGAGGAGGTCCTACAGACCCAAGCCCGTTCGCCATGTGGCAGGCTCCAGACTGCGTGTGGAGCGGAGGCCCGCGTGGCCCTCACTGCGCTGTCAGCTGCCCATCTCCCGTGTCTGAGAGCTGCCCGCCCACGGCTTCTGCCCGCTTTGCCCCTGAGACGTGTGTCCTTTTCTTCCTGGTCCGTCAGGACTGTTTGCATTTGCTGGGTCCCCGTCCTTTGTCCACTGTTTGCAGTGAGACTCTCTTCACTCCTCCGTAGCTTGCTCTTTGTTCTCTTTAATCTGTCTCTTCATAGACAAGATTCGTTTTTTTAATATTTATTCATTTATTCGGCTGTGCTGGGTCTTAGTAGCAGCACACAGGTTTTCAGCCTTTGCGGTGGGATGTCTAGTTGTGGCGCGTGAACTCTTAGATGCTGCATGTAGGGTCTAGTTCCATGACCGGGGATGGAACCAGGGCCCCCTGCTTTAGGAGCTCAGAGACTTAGCCACTGGACCACCAGAGGAATCCCCACAGACAGATTCTTAGCTCTGGTGTCTTCCGATCCGTCCAGCTTTCCTTTAACGGCTAGCGATTGTGGGGTCTTTCCTACAAGTCCATGCCCCCTCCCCCCCCCAGCAGGCTGGGAGAGCTTGGGCTCTGAGAGGGAAGGGCGAGACCCCTACCGATGGGGTACGTCCAGCGGGCAGGAAGCTGGGGGACCCTGAGACACCCCAGGGAGATGGGAGGGCTCTGAGCCCGGGGGGGATTGGGCCCAGCTCTGGGCCGGGAGGGGGCAAGGTGACCCCGTGGACCTGCACACCCTGGCCCTGGGGCCTCCATCCTCTTGGGGCAAAGCAGGCTGTGCCCACAGCTGGAGGGGGCAGCTAGGGACTGCCCGCCCCACAGCCAAGGCCAGTGACCCTGCTGCCAGGAGAGGCTGAAGGGCAGGGGAAGGCTCGGCCTTGACATCTCCTGTCTCCCAAGGAAACGCCACCGGGAAAGGGCACCATCAGGCTCCCCAGCCCAGGCAGGCACGGGGACTTCAGAGCCCGTCGCACCCCCAGGGAGTTCCGGCTGAACTGTCTGCCCCACGTCCGGGCCTCGGCCCCTGGAAGGGCCCCCAGTGGGTTTGCAGGCCGACATGCTGGGCTTGCCCAGGGGCTGGTTTTCTGTGCTGACTCAGGGCGCCCGCAGCAGGAATGGACTGGCCAAGGGGTTGCGGCCCACGCCTCCCGTGTGCAGAGGGCCCAGCGTGGCGTTGGTGCTGCCGGGCCAGTGGCCGGGGTCTCCATCGGGCACGCCGTCCCACAGCCGCGCGGCTCCACCCCAGCTGTGGGCACAAGACTCCCGTGCCCCCAGACTGACAGGGCAAAGAGCCTGCCCGAGGACTGGAACAGAGCCATGCTTGAAAATACAGAGAAACAGGTGAGAATTCCAATCAGGTATTTGACTTAGCCAAACCTATCAACTGTCAATTCAACAGGTAACCAACATAAAAATTATGAATGAGCTCTTTGCATGTTTCCCTACTAAGCTGCCGACATCGGGGTGCTTCGGTCACTCTTAATCCGGAGGGCCGCATGGGGCTGGGAGGGCCCGTGTGGGACTTAAGGGCAGAAAGGGGAGTGGGCGGCGGGTGAGAAAAAGGAAACCGCAAGAGCACGTTTCAGAAGCGAAAGGCCGGAGGTCGGGGCGGGCAGTGTGCCGCAAAGGCCTCCCCGCTCAGCTGCCAGGGAGCCTGGCGGCCCGGCTCTCCAGGGTGGGCTGAGGGCAGATTTTCCCAGCGTCTCAGCTCCGGCAGCCTGCCTCGCACCAACCTGCGGGCACGGCTGCCCCCTGCTGGGCACGCCGCCCCCTGCACCCATCTCTGCGGTGGGGGAGTCCTGACACCCAGTGGGCCCAGCCGGCATTTCTGCACCAGGGGCCTCCCAGGACAGTGAGTACCGGTGAAGGGAGTTAAGGGAACACATCACCAGTTATAAAGTGACGCAAGGCACAGCGTGGGGACCGCACTTAGTAACACTGTAGTGTGCCTGTGAGGGTCGTGCAGAGAATCCATCTTAAAAGTGCTCATCACAAGCAAATTAAAATGTAACTATGTGTGCTGATGGGTGAGAACTAGACTTAGAGTAGTCAGTAAGTCTGGCTTTCCCAGCGGTCACGTGTGGGTGTGAGAGCTGGACTCTGAAGAAGGCTGAGCGCCGAAGAAATGAGGCTTTTGAGCTGCGGTGCAGGAGAAGACTCTTGAGAGTCCCTTGGACTGCAAGGAGATCCAACCAGTCCATCCTAAAGGAGGTCAGTCCTGGGTGTTCATTGGAAGGACTGACGCTGAAGCTGAAACACCAATACTTTGGCCGCCTGATGTGAAGAGCTGACTCACTGGAAAAGACCCTGATGCTGGGAGAGATTGAAGGTGGGAGGAGAAGGGGACGACAGAGGATGAGATGGTTGGATGGCATCACCGACTCAATGGACGTGAGGTTGAGTAAACTCCAGGAGTTGGTGATGGACAGGGAGGCCTGGCATGCTGCAGTCCATGGGGTCACAGAGTCAGACAGGACTGAGCAACTGAACTGAACTGTCATCACTTTACAATATATAGAAACACTGAATCGCTACAATGTACCGCTGAAACTAATATAATGTTCCACATCAGTTACTGTGGAGAGATGGGCACCATGAAGGACAGAAACGGCAAGGACCTCACAGAAGCAGAAGAGAGTAAGAAGCGGCGGTGAGAACACACAGAGCTGTACAAAAGTCTTAAGGACCCAGACACCACGACGGTGTGGTCACTCACCTAGAGCCTGACGTCCTGGCGTGCAACGTCAAGCGGGCCTTAGGAAGCGTCACCATAAACAAAGCTAGAGGAGGTGACGGAGTTCCAGCTGAAGTACTTCAGATCCTAAAAGAGGATGCTGTGAAAGTGCTGCACTCAATGTGCCAGCAAATTTGGAAAACTCAGCAGCGGCCACAGGACTGGAAAACGTCAGTGTTCATTCCAATTCCAAAGAAAAGCAATCCCAAAGAATGTTCAAACTACCAAACAATTGTGCTCATTTCACATTCTAGCAAGCTAATACTCAAAATCCTTTAAGCTAGGCTTCAGTAATACATGAACCCAGAACTTCCAGATATTCAAGCTGGATTTAGAAAAGGCAGAGGAACCAAAGATCAAATTGCCAATGTCCGTTGGATCACAGAAGAGGCAAGGGAATTCCAGAAAAGCATCTACTTCTGCTCCATTGACTGTGCAGGTTAGGGTTAGCCTTTGACTGTGTGGGTCACAGCAAACTGTGGAAAATTCTTCAAGAGATGGCCATACCAGACCACCTTGCCTGTCTCCTGAGAAACCTGTATGCAGGTCAAGAAGCA
The DNA here is from genome assembly GCF_023699985.2 of Odocoileus virginianus. NCBI lineage: Eukaryota > Metazoa > Chordata > Mammalia > Artiodactyla > Cervidae > Odocoileus > Odocoileus virginianus. The sequence continues at coordinate 100,842,586 of NC_069675.1, forward strand.
ACCGAACCAGACATGGAACAACTGACTGATTCAAAATTGGGAAGGGAGTAGGTCAAGGGAGATTTTGCTAGAGGTTCTAGACTCTTCCCACAGAAGTGGGCTGGCTGGGGGGAAGGAGGGTCTGGTTCACGGCTTCCCCTCTAAGAGGCACAGCCAGAGGAGGGCGTGGGGAGCTGCCCAGAAACAAAACAGACCCCTTCACGACCACCCCCTGCACTGACCATCGGCTCCTCTCTCTCTCTCAGTGCTTTCCAAGAAGAATTGAAAACACATTCAAACAAAAATTTCTATGCAAAAGTTCACAGCAGCACTATTCACGGCAGCCAAGATGTGGAAGCAACCCGAATGCCCCTCAAGTGATGCAGAAACAAAGCGTGGTCCGTGCACACTGGGCAGTGTCACTCAGCCTTAAAAAAGAACGGTGCTGTCCTGCAAGGATGAACCTCAAAGACTCGATGACACAGAAGACCACATATCACCCGATTCCTTCTGGCAAAAAGCCCTCAGAAGCAAATCCAGAGAGACAGGAAGTAGACAAGTGGCTGGGCTGGAGGGGCTGGGGGCGCCTGCTCCAGGGACACGGGGTTTCCATTCACAGTGATGGAAATTCTGTGGACATTGAATGCTGCCTAATCAAGTGCTTTAAGACAATGCGTTGCGTGTTACATGAATTTCACCTCAATTTTTTTTGAAATGCTTGAATCCCTACAGGACACTCTGAGCCCATCTATGGAGTCTAGGGTAATTTAGAACATGGGGAGCTCCAGATTTTGGGAGGATAAAACAGTTATCGTACCATAGATCCATTGTGGCCCCAGACACCAAGGCCAGAAGTTGCCTTCATCAGAGCTTGCACATGAGGCTGTACCCCAGCCTCGAAGAGGTCATAGGGACTCTGGATGGCCGCTGTAAAACATGGCCCCAAAGCCGCGGACCCTGTCCCCGCTAACAGGTGGGGTCTCTGTCGCCTCCTTCAAGCAGGACGAGGGCTCCTCCAGCAGGGGAAGGAGGTAGGAGGATGTCTGTTTAGAGGGCTGTCAGTGGGCTGCCCAACATCGGCTCCCTGGACCTTCCTGGGCAGAGGCTCCCTCTCCGAACCCGGCCACCGCCTGGAGGAGCCCAGGCCGCACGGACCAGTCGCAGGCAGGCGCTACCTCGGAGCCTTCAGCACTGCTGAGATGGCCCAGCCGGAGGCGCCGGCACCTCCATCCGGGGCCCACACAACCCGACACAGAGGCAAAGCCGTCCCCTGCACCCGGCCCGAAGTCCTGCCCCCCACACCCTCCGTGAGAGCCATGAAAGCGTGGCCGTTTTCTCTCACACAATTAAGGTTGAGCTGGTGTGTCTCACAGAAACAGAAAACCAGATTATCAAGAGAGATTTGAGGGACGGCTGCCCCGTCGCTTCCAATCTGAATGACCTCAAACTGCTACCTTTTCTATCTAAAAACTCACGCTTTGCAGACATCAGAGCTCTCCCATGTAAAGCTTGGTGAACGGCGGTATCTCGGAAAGTCTGAACCCCGCCGCAAAGCTCTACTGCTCAGAACCTTCTGTTGTGAAGAGCAGAAACACGGCCCAGACCAGCTTAGCCCAGGAAGGCGCGTCCTGGCGCAGCAGGTCAGCCTAAGGCCGGTCCGGGAATCACGGAGAGGTCATGGGCGTCGCCATGCCTCTCTTAATGTCGCTGCCTCTGAGGTCCTCTTTCCCTCCTGAACCTTCCCCGTGAGGCCGGGAAAGGGTAGACGTGGTCACAGAGCCCCAGGTGGACAACGTCCCACGTCAGCAACCCAGATAAAAGGCGTCCCTTCAGTGCGCGTCACCCACGCAGACTCACACACACACGTGCACACACGGGCAGGACTCACCTATAATATACATCACTTCTCACTCCTCAGAAGCTGCACACACGCTCATGCACACACGCACAGGCGCGCAGGGTACACGTGCACACGCACACGCTCACGTGTGCACACGCCCTGGGTCCTCTGACCTCCCACACTCACGTCGGGGCCGCCTGCCCCGGCCCAGCTCTGCCGTGGCCGCCGGAAGTTTTCCAAGACCAGGCGGATGGCAGAACGCGTGCTTCCTATCTTTTCCATGAGGAGGGCGAACAGACCTTCTTAAAAGCCATCTAACAGAGGGAAATGCTTGCACTGAAATGTAAAATTGCTCCTCCAAAGAGCATTTTTAATTACTTCTTTGAAGCTGGAAAGTGTCTTGGTAGGGTGCAGAACCCCAAAGCTTGTTTCTCACTTCTCGTGGAGTCAGCCTCCTTGGAGGGGCCCTGGAGGCTGACCTGCCCTCCTGGGCCCGCACACTGACCCCCAGGCTTCCTCGAGGCACCCTGGCCGACGATCATGCAAGGCCTCCCACCTCGAAGCCTCGGCCAGCCAGCTGAGGACGGAGGTGCAGCCGCAAGCTCCGTCTGCCTCTCGCCCGGCCAGCCGCCCACTCCTTTATTTATTCTACAAATATTGACCGAGTGTCTTCACCAGCTGTGTGCATCCACCAGCTGAGACCCGCCTTCCGGTTGGAACATTTAGACCCGTCGGTTCTCCTGCGGCCTCAGATCGCCCACAACGGAGGCACGGCCGTGAGCGGCCAAGGCGCTGGCTGCTCCAGAGCAGCAGTTCAGTGGGCAGCGCGCTCTGGCCTTCCTGAGAGAGACAGCTTTTACACAAACTCTAAAACCTCCTGTTATTTGCTCCAAAGTGCAGACTCCCACCTCCCTTCTGAGAGCTTCATCTGAAGCAGGGCCACGGCTCCGGCAGGGCTGACACGAGCGCGGGATCTCTCCCTGTGGCGGGATCACTTCCTGGTTGGGCGCGGGATCACTTCCTGTCGCGGAGCGTCGTGGGCGCCCGCGGTGTGAGGCAGCGTGCCGCCCTGCCAGCCCTCACCGCGACCGCCAGGGCGTCCCCAGACCATCAGGTGTCCCTGCTGTCCAGCACCACTGACTCAGAGCAAATACTCCTGGATTTGAGTCTTTTTGAGCCTCATTAGAGAAAATAACAGCTTCCTTTACCTGCGGGGCGGTCCTTTGGCCAAGAACACCTTCTCGAGGAAACACGTCCAGCGAGCAGGACGCTTTCACGAGCAATCCTCTGATGGCAGGTTGGGCAGCCCCCTGCCCTCCACCTCCGCTCCTTCCACCCCCCGGCCCACAGCGATCAGACGGTCCACCCAGGGCTCTATTTCTGACTGAGCCTTGTCATTCCTGATACATCTCGACAGCCTCCCCCCACTGAACACGGTTTGAATGAATTTCCTGTGAGGGAAATGTTAACCCGGAGCCTTTCATCTTGAATATAAACAGCCAAGGAGCCTCCCTACCAGAGAGGCAGTCGCTGAAACGCTCGGAGCATAATTGCTTCAAAGGAGGCGCTTGGAGCTGGGGCGGGAGCCAGGGGCTCACGGCTTCTTTTGTTCTAATTTTCTAGCCTCACCCCACAGCACGCAGGCCCTCAGCTCCCAACTGGGGATCTAACCCACGCCCCTCGCCCTGGAAGAGTGGAGTCTTAGCCGCAGGAGCCCCAGGGGGCCCCAGGGGGTCACTTCTGAGGACACGGCCCCAGCCCCAGCTCTGGCGGCTGCCGCTCCCTGCCATGTGGATGTGCTTCTGAGTTCTCGTCCCTCAGGCGCTGGAGACTCTCAGTCCCCACCTCCCTTCCTCATCTGGGGGTGGGGTGGGAACTTTCCTACGTCCGAATCTGTGAGCTGCTGGGAGCATCCAGAACCTTCCAATACAAGGCTCAGATTCTCCTGCCAGGGCGAGATGACCTCTGCACTTATTACTCCGTCAAATATCAGAAAGGAAAAGTCATTATTCCCCTCCAAGGCATTTATACAAATAAGCAAAATTCTAAGCAAGGAAAAGAGAAAGAGAAGTGCCCAGTTATTTTCTATTTTTTAATAAAATCCAGTGAAAGGTGTCCTCTTTCTACCTTTTGGTTCTACCAGAAGGGTTTGCTTAAATTATTGGAACTTAATCATAAAATGTGTTTTTATCAAGCTAAAGTGCTGCAGAAGATATTCCTAAAGCCAAGATGACTTCAAAAATTTCTTTAAGGAAAAACGAGTGCTGCCTAAAAAATAAGCCGGAACATGGGACTTCCCTGGAGGTCCGGTGGCTAAGACTCTGTGCTCCCAATGCAGGGGGCCCAAGTTCAACCCATGGTCAGGAAAGTAAGATGCTACATGCTGCAGGGAAGACTGAAAATACCGCATGCCCACAACTATGACCTGGGGCAACCAAATAAATAAATTAAAAAAAAAAAAAAAAACAGAATCTCCCAAAGGAGGCCATTGTGTCACTGTGTTTAAAAAAAAAAAAAAAAAAAAACTTAAATATTTACTTGAAAACCATGAGTTTGAGCGTTTTGCTATGAGGATGGCTGTGTAAACCAGAATTTATGCCTTTGTCTACCTAGATATCACGTTAAAACAACAAGATCTTTTTCAAAACTCCATTTTTCAGGAAAAGTAGGAGCGAAGTGTAAAGCACAGACTCTGAAAATGCACGTGGGGAAGGCAGCTCCGCGGCGGCGGGCAGAGCCCTGTGTGCGGGAGCCCAGAAATCGCCAGCAGCTCGCAGCCCTTGTGGGTGGAAGAGGCTCGCTTAGAAGGAAAACATCTGCGTGTAACCAGTGTGGGAGCCACAGGAAGAGGAGGAAGTCCACGGGGGTGAAAGTCCCCCCACGCCCAGGCCACTTAGGAAGGGGACGCGAATGGAGCCCCAGACGGCGATGTTTGCAGGAAGAGGCACCAGGGCAGCAGGGAGCAAGCCCTGGGCTGTGAGGCTGGGGGGTGCCCTGAGCTCTCCAGAGCATCCGCAGAAGGAACAGGGCAAAAATCAACACGTGGATGGCGCCGCAGGAAAGCACCCAGCAAAGGAAACCGACCACAAACGAGAAGGCAACCCCCAGCCTGGGAAGGAATACGTGTAAACCACACGTCTGAGAAGGGGTTAATATCCAAAACAGATAAGGAACTCATACACAGTAGCAAAAGACTATCCACATCTTAAAAGGGCAGGGGAGCTGAGCAGATGTTTTTCCAAAGAAGATGTTCAGATGGCCGAGAGCTCCTTGGCAAGGCACTCTGCATCACAGAAACGCAACACCAGTGTCACCTCACCCGCCTCAGGGCGGCTGCTGTCAAGACAACAGAGACAGAGAGTGTTGGTGAGGATGTGGAGAAAAAGGAAGCCGCGTGCACTGCTGGTGGGAATGTAAACTGGAGCAACCACGACGGAAAACTGTATTGGAGGGTCCTCAAAAAACTAAACATAGGGCCATCAGCGGCTCAGCAGTCCCACTCCTGATTGTCTGTTCAAAGGTGATGAAAGCAGGATGGAGAGGAGATCCGTGCACCGCCGCGTTCAGCGCAGCGGCGTCACAGCAGCCAAGACATGCAGACGACCCGACTGCCCGTCACCGGGCGACCCAAGTGTCCGTCACCGGACGACCCGAGTGCCCGTCACTGGACGACCAGGGAAAGAAGCTGTGGTACATGTTTGCGGCGGGGTGTCATTCGTCCACGAGAAAGCAGCACATCCTGCCGTTTGTGACAAGAAGGATGGACCCTGAGGGCATTGTGCCGAGTGAAATCACGCAGACAAAGACAGACACGCAAAGACATCACTTATACGTGAAGTCTGGAAAAGCCAAACTAACAGAAAACAAAATGGGAGAGAACTTTGAAAAACACTCACGCATGTCATTAAATATAAATGGCTTTAACTCACTATTAAACAGATATTCAGGTTGTACCTCAAAGCAAACCCAATTCTATGCTGCTCACAGAAATATATCTAAAATTACCATCAAGTTTGAAAAGAAAAGGTTGCCAATGGCATGTCAGGAAATGGAAAAAAGCAAATGCGATTATGTGTTAGAGGATTATGTGTTAAATACTGTCTACAGAAAATGAGCAATAAGGTTTAACATCTACACTTATAATAATAAAGGCAACACTGACACAGAAGTTCAAACCTTTCTAAGCATCAAGGCTACACATGATCTCAAATGGAGGAGGAAGGGATGAAGAAACGTGAAAATGGTAAACAGGCAAGTAAATGTAAATGAATGTTAAACGTACAAAACAAAAGGATAGGAAAATACAGAGGGGTGTGAGAGACACAGTGGATGCAGACAGAAAGCCTAACGCACGTTTCACTAGGACCCCAGCAGAGGAGGAAAGACAGAATGAGAAGAAATACTCAAAGAAGTAATGGTTAAGAACTTTGCGAAACTGATGAAAGACATCAGTCTATAAATTCAAGAAACCTTGTGAATCCCAAGGAGAATCAGTCAGTTCAGTTCAGTCACTCAGTCGTGTCTGACTCTTTGCGACCCCACGGACCACAGCATGCCAGGCCTCCCTGTCCATCACCATCTCCCAGAGTTTACTCAAACTCATGTCCATTGAGTCGGTGATGCCATCCAACCATCTCATCCTCTGTCGTCCCTTTCTCCTCCTGCCTTCAATCTTTCCCAGCATCAGGATCTTTTCTAATGAGTCAGTTCTTCACATCAGGTGGCCAAAGTATTGGCGTTTCAGCTTCAACATCAGTCCTTCCAATGATATTCAGGACTGATTTCCTTTAGGATGGACTGGCTGGATCTCCTTGCAGTCCAAGGGACTCTCAAGAGTCTTCTCCAACACCACAGTTCAAAAGCATCAATTCTTCGGTGCTCAGCTTTCTTTAAAGTACAACTCTCACATCCATACATGACTACTGAAAAACCATAGCTTTGACTAGACAGAATTTTGTTGGCAAGTAATGATTCTGCTTTTTAATATGCTGTCTAGGTTGGTCATAGCTTTTCCTCCAAGTAGCAAGCGTCTTTTAGTTTCATGGCTGCAGTCACCATCTGCAGTGATTTTGTAGCCCAAAAAAATGAAGTCTGTCACTATTTCCACTGTTTCCCCATCTATTTGCCATGAAGTGATGGGACCAGATGCCATGATCTTAGTTTTCTGAATGTTGAGTTTTAACAAAATTTTTCATTCTCCTCTTTCACTTCTATCAAGAGGCTCTTTAGTTCTTCTTCACTTTCTGCCATAAGGGTGGTATCATCTGCATATCTGAGGTTATTGGTATTTCTCCCTGCAATCTTGAAGCGTGTGCTTCCTCCAGCCCAGCATTTCTCATGATGTACTCTGCATATAAGTTAAATAAGCAGGGTGACAATATACAGCTGTGACATACTCCTTTCCCTATTTGGAACCAAAATCAGATTGATTATACTCTTGGCAACCAAAGATGGAGAAGCTCTATACAGTGAGCGAAAACAAGACTGGGAGCTGACTGTGGCTCAGATCATGAACTCCTTACTGCCAAATTCAGACTTAAATTGAAGAAAGTAGGGAAAACCAAGGAGAATAAATCTACAACTAGACATTCCCAGTATAAACCTCTTTAAAAATCCACAAAAAAGAGAAAATCACAAGAAGCCACAGAAATAAAGAAGGCTGTTGGATTTTCACACAAAAAAACAATGAAATGATACCTTTGAAGTGCTAAAAGTAATAATAGTAACAGTCTACTAGAATTTTCAGATAGATGAGTTGGGGTATTAGGAAACTATATACTCTTTACAAGAAATACACCTAAAACAAATATACTTAAAAGTTGAAAGTAAAGACTAGGTAAACATAGCATAAAATACTAATCGAAGCAAAGCTTGGGTAGCTATGTTAATATCAGAAAAATAAACTTTAAAGCAAAAAACATTACTAGACATAAAAAGAAACACTTCATATTGATAAAGTAACCAATATATCAGGAATAATAAAAATTCTAAATTTTTATGTACTTAATAAAGTAGCCTCAAAATACATAAAGCAAACACTTTCAAATAAATGAAGAAAAGTAGACAATTACACATCATGGGAGATTCTGATACACTCTCTCTGGGTAATAAAATAGAACAGTCACCTGAAAGTCAGTATGGATATATAGAATATTTGATCAACATGACCAACAAAAGTGAGAGTTGGTTGCTTCTTAGAACTCCACACATTCTTCCCAAATGCGCTGAGTATTTATAAAAATTAACCAAATACTGAGCCAGAAAGGAAGTCTCAAAAATGTGAAAGGGCTAACATCATAAAGGGTACAGACTCTGACTCTAGGGAATGGAGCAGATTGTATTTTCAAATAAGAAAAAGCTATGACAGAATTTCTGTCTCAAGATCATTCAGAACCTTGGCACCCCTCCCATCTGTGAAGAGATGGAGTCCGGTTCCCCTTGCTCGGAAGCTGGCAGGTCTTCGCCTTCGAGGACAGAATCTAGTGGGACTGGCTCTGAGGGACAGCTGGGGCTGGCTTGCAAAGCTGACGCTGCCCGGCTGGCTCTCTCTCAGAACCGCCTTGCCCTGAGAACCCAGCCTCCGTGTCGTGAGGAAGCTGAGGTCCCATGACGGTGTTCAGACCCAGCTAAGGCCCTTACTGATGCATTAATTACTCGCTGTGTAAGTGGACGAGACTTCAGACAATTCCGGGGTTTCCGTGGTGGCTCAGTTGTAAAGAATCCACCTGCAATGCAGGAGAGGCGGGTTTGATCCCTCGGTCGGGAAGGTCCCCCGGAGGACATGCGTGCTGAGTCACGTCAGTCGTGTCCAGCTCTTTACCACCCCGTGGACTGTAGCCCTCCCGGCTCCCCTGTCTACGGGACTTCCCAGGCAAGAACACTGGAGTGGCTGACCACTTCCTTCTCAGGGGATCTTCCCAACCCAAGAATCTGTCTCTTGCGTTGGCAGGCGAGTTCTTCACACTAGTGCCCTGGAGAAGGAAACGGCTCACCCCAGTATTCTTGCCTGGGAAATCCCACTGGGATTGGACAGAGGAGCCTGGTGGGCTACAGTCCGTGGGGGTCGCAAAGATAAGGACACAACTCAGTGACCAAGCAGACACGCACGCACTTCAGACAATTCCCGCCCCCACCTTAGAAAAATCCCCACAGAGCCTGACCTGAACTACAAATCACGAGCAAAATGAACACCACCGTTGTTGTCATTTTAAATCTCTATGTTTTGGGGTGGTTTCTCACAAAGCAATATGTAAGTGAGACAACTTCAGCTAGAAATCAATAACCAGAAAAATTAGGAAAATTCCATGCTTGGAAATTACCATTAAATTATTATGAGAATATTTTAAAATAATAATCAAATCGCAAATTAATATATCATAACTTGTGCATCTTATGGCTTAGAAATGGACAGCCTTAAAAGGTATGCAAAATTAATAAGAAATGCTAAAAACTAATAGCTAAGCATCCATCTAAAAAAAAAAAACTAGAGAAAGAATAGTAAAGTAAATCCAAAGAAAATGAAAGGAATAATACAGATACAAACTATTTGCCAAATGAGCAGTGTCCTTCCAAGTGATCACCTTTGTAAGTTTTAAGTTTGCTTGAATAATGCTAATTCGGTCCAGATGCTTTTAACTTCTCTTCCAGAAATCACTGCAGAAACAGTTTATAAGTTGCACTTTGTTGATAACCCAACGTGGAAGTGATCCGCTCAGTCCCTCCACGCCCTTCACTGGACTTGGCTTTAAAACATTACTAGCTATTTCCAAAATTTGAATCCAAAATCTCAAACACATAAGGATATATGACCACTGAACTTGTCAAAATGTATCCAAGGCACAGAGGCCCACTCCAAGAGTTTCAAAAATTAGTCACAGCTGTGTCACTGTAATAAGTGAATGATGCTCCACATATGAAAAAAAAAAGTGTACAGTTCAATGACTTTTAGTGAAGTCACCACCTGGGCAAACAGCACATTCAGTGACTTAATGAACTCGCCGCATGGGTGTCCATCACCACAGCTGACTTTAGGGCGTGTTCATCGGCACAGCACCCCATGACCCTCAGCTGTCACCCCCCCCCCCCCGCCCCCCAGCTCCCCACCGCGGCCGCTGGCAGTCACCGGTCTACCTGGGTCACTGTAGATTTCCCCATAGGTGACTGGCTGCTTGGCTATTTTATTTGCTTTCTGAATGAGTGCCGTCGCTCTGCCAGCCCCTCTGGGTGTCCCGGGTAGAGGTGGAAGACATGCCCTCTGAGCCTGGACGCCCCTCACACGTGGCCCTGCTCACAGCAGGAGGTTTACCTTCCAGATTCTCGTTGACAGGGGGCAGCCACATCTGCCGCGTGTGTGTCCTCCAGACAGTCCCAGCTGCTGGTCATCAACCCCCCCTCGGAAGTCACCTTGGGGCAGGGCGTCAGTACGGAAGTGGCTGGTTTGAGCTACTCCAGCCCAGCCCCAGGGGACAGTCACCGGACCAGACAAGGCCACCTGGCCACATCGTGGCTGCTGCCTGGGGTAGCCGGGGCGTCTGAGGCTGAGGCCAGGCTGGAAGAATCAGAGAAGGCCTGTCTACTGGCAACCCAAGCTCCTGGCATCAGAGTGTTTGGACCCAGCACGGAAGAGCGTTCCCCGTAAGGGACTCTGGCTCTTTAGGTGTCAGATCTCCTTGACTTTTTCTCCTCTACTTTGACAGATTTACAGGAAACCCAATTATTTCCTGACTGTTTGCAGCCCCATGGACTGCAGCCCGCCAGGCTCCTCTGTCCATGAAATTCTCCAGGCAAGAACACCGGAGTGGGCTGCCATGCCCTCCTCCAGGGGATCTTCCTGACCCAGGGATCGAATCCAGGTCTCCTGCATTGCAGGGGGAATCTTTATCATCTGAGCCGCCAGGGCAGGAGGAGAAGGGGGTGACAGAGGATGAGACGGTTGGATGGCACCATGGACTCAATGGATATGAGTTTGCACAAGCTTCGAGAGAGAGTGAAGGACAGGGAACCTGCAGTCCTGCAGTCCATGGCGTCGCAGAGAGCCAGACACAAATGAGCGACTGAACGACAAAGGAACAAACAAGAGGCGAAGAGGGAGCATGGATCCAGAAGGCGTGTGACAAGAGCCGCAGAGGGGACACGTCTGGTTTTGGCTCAGCCCCCAGCATGTAGAGCGCTGGGAGGCCGTCACCCCGTCCTCAAGACGAGAAAAACTGCACACACAAAGCCACGACTCCTCTTCCACCCGCTGGAGAACTGAGATTCGGGTCACACAGCCACCCCAAAACCTGCAGAGACGGGAGCTCAGAACGCCAAAGCCCAGACACCTGGACGAGAAAGGGCCGCAGCCACGACTGAGGAGGGTGCCGGGATGGGGACGTGGGGGGCTGTGGTCATAGGAGCGTGGGGTCCTGAATGAGGAACTCCCGGGGGCCACAGGCCGGGGGCACATTTTCAAGAGCTTTCGCTCTAGGACCCCGCCAGGTTGCCCTGGGGAAGAGCTGATGAGGCCCCTGGAGTCCCGAGCCAGGGTAGGGTGGAGGGACACGCCAGAGCCTGCTCCCAAGCTGCTCTCACGGGGAAGACTGACTGCCCGGCTAAGTTCTCCGCGCACTGGGGTGCTGCCGGCCGCATCCTCCCTGCGCTTGGTCAGCCCGCCCCCGCCCAGCGAGTCGACCCCTGCGAGGTGGCAGCCTCCTTCCCCTCAGCCACCCTTGGGCACAGAAGGTCTGAACATCCCCTCTTAGGGACCAGTGGCTGCCATTCCCATTAATTCCCTGGGAGCTGCAAAAGGATGATATTTTAATTCTCCAACCCTCTTTCATTTGTTAATTGGAATGTTTTAATTTAAAAAAAAAGACTCCCTCATATACTGTTGGCTCCCCAGGGGCACAGCTCACTCGGGAAAGGCAGGAAAAATGCTGGATTTCTCCTCTTCACAGCCTCCACATATGAGGCTGACTCCTGTTCTGTAAGGTGACTATTTGGGCTATTTAGAAATCTTAGAGTGAACTCATGGACTTTGACTTATTTCCAAGTTCTACTGAGTTGTGTGTGTGTTTTTCTTTGAGTGCCCAGCAGGAGGGCACCTGCATCCGTCCCGCCAGTGAAGGAAGACGGCGGGTCCACGTCCCTCGTGGCAGAGGGCCAAGCGGGCAGCTCCCGGGTCTGGGAAGGGAGGTGGGCGGGCGCCCGCTCCTGCAAGGGTACACAGAGTCCAGACCCAGAGCAGATTCTCCCTTTAAAAGTGACCCCGCCCCCAGGTCATGGTCTCAGGTTCAAAGGTCGATGTCGTTCTGTCCACTTGAGGTCTCCAGTTAAGTCTTGACACCAGCAGTGGGAACAAACCAGACGGCACCGTCGAGGTTGAGGGTGCAACACATTCACTAAAATTTTAGCGTGTTTACCAAGATGGGTGAGTCTGGGTCTTAGACGAAGCTCTCTCTGCCTCTGGCCTGTCCTTAAAGCCTGGGGTCTCCGGTGCCCCGGGCCAGGCAGCCCCAGAAGCAGCCCCGACTTGTCTTCAGGACCTTCAGCCAAGAGTCGGGGACTGCACTCGGACCCTTCTCCGGAAGTGACCTCCAGCATGAGCCGCTCAGTCAGCTCTGGATTCTTTAGGAAAACGCCCTCCAAAGCAGCTCTCTCCTTTTCCAGTCGCAAATGTTCCGGCCTCCGTTCCCTGGCCTTCGAGGCCCAAAGCAGGTGTCCCCAGACCACACGACAGGACGCTGTCTCAGCCGCTGCCACCACCCTCGACCCCGACGGCAAGGGCAGCGCTGGGCGCATCGGGAAGATCTAGCATGCTCACAGCAGAGACCTCTCCTCCAGGTCTCCGTGCAAAGCCAAGCTCCGCCCTTCTCCCCCGAAGTTCTCCCAAAGGCACAGAGACGACTCAGAGCAGAAGCCAGTTGGCAAACGTGTGTTCTCTCCCGGGCCTCAGCTTTAAACGCCTGGGCTCCTCCTCCAGGTTTCAGGTGGAGTCCCTTCTCCAGTCGGCCCGGCGTCCAGGGAGGCTGACAGAGCAGGCCTGTCACCGTGGAGCCCGCGGCAGCCGCTTGGCCCCGAAGACCTCAGACTGCGCCTGCGAGTTCCCTTCCAGGCCCCCAGAGCAGAACGCGGTGGCTTCTCAATCAGAGGGTTCGCACGCTGCTCTGGGCCCTGTCTGTCCCGGGGGACGGAGGCTTCAGAGGCAGGCAGGGCCGGGCTCCCCTGGGGCCTGACCGCCCCAGACAGTCCGCTCTGAGCCTGCCTCCGCTGCTCCAACTCCTTTCCCTGAACGCCCTTCAAAGCTGCCGAGCTAAACCGAACACACCCACGCCTCCACTACGTGTCCGTTAAGGATGAAGCTGACCCCCCGCGTGTGCCCGGTCATGGCCAACACTCTGCAACCCCATGGACCTGCCAGGCTCCTCTGTCCACGGAATTTTCCAGGCAAGATCTAGAGTGGATTGCCATTTCCTACTCCAGTGGATCTTCCCGACCCAAGGATCAAAGCCGTGTCTCTTGCGTCTCCTGCATTGGCAGGCGGATTCTTGACCACTGGGAAGCCCAACACACTGCGTCCTCAGGCTACAAGCAAGCGGACTGCCGAAGGTGACAGAAAAGGTCACCTCTGCCCACGCCATTCATGTAACCAGCCAGCCCGTCCCCAGCGAGTCTCTGGTATAAAACCTCAGCGGTGCCCGATGGCCCAGCTTAAACCTTCCTTCTCCCCTTCTCCCTGGCTCCCACTCTAAGAATTACGCCAAGTTTCATGTCTATCTTACTGGTCAACCTACCTCTGCCCCCTAGCAGAGGAAATCCTTGTCTATTGTAGCTGGAGACTGTGGTTTCTGCATGTAGGGTAAAGTGCATCCGCTGCTTTTCATAAAGGGGCTCATCCTGCTTTATAAACAGAGCGGAACATGGTGGGGGTCCTCCTCTGCGCACTCACCATGGCACCCACCAGCTCCCTCCACACACGCCGTCTCCGTGGGGGCGGCAAGTCTGCTCAGCTGGCCTGCCTGCTGCCTGGGCGCTGCATGGGTCAGGCCTACAGATCACCTACCTCACCATGCCCCCTCAAGGCGGAATAACAGACGCACTCAGTGGTCACCCCCAGGGCAGTGAAACACCGCCACTCGGAAGCTAAGAAAGTAAAACCCAGGCTCCCAGGGGAAAGCTGAGTCCGACGCTCTGATTTCAGGGAGGGGAAAACCCTCACTGTCCGTGCTCTATGCTCAGCCCCGGAGCCAGCTACGGGAGCCACCCTGCCAAGGAGCTGGTCCTCACCCCAGGGCACTACCTTACCCGGACCCTTCCCAGCGGGTTGCCACCCACCAGCAGAGAACCCACTCCCTTCCCCGGTCTGCAAGTTCCTGACATTTTTCCCAGCCCTGTCGATCGCTCTATATACTCCCAAGATGGACCACAGAGGGTGTCGTGGAGGGGATGTTTCTGAAAGTGCCTTTAGTGTGGAAGGAGACGGCACCTTCTGGAAGGGGGTGGGGATGTGAGAGAATGCCCAGCTGTCCTCCAATGGCACCAAACCAGCTGCAGCCGAGAAACCAGGACACCAGGCTCCTTCCTCAGTCTGAGGACACGCGTCCCCCTCCCACGTCCTAGGAAGGGAAGACGTGATTCAGGACAGAAGGAGATTTCTGTACCAAAAAAGGTCGAGTTTTCCATATTGCCTTTCCCAAACTCAGAGAACGTGCAGTAGATTCCTCTTCTTTCTGCCAAAAGAAAGCTGAAATAGAATCATTTTTGCAGACTTGGGGAGATTTTTGAGACTGAAGTGTGAACTCTCCCATTTTTACTCTGCGCCAACTCATCTCCCAGGAGCACAGAGGCGTCCTCGGGACAAGCTCCGGCGGAATCGGTTTCCTCTGCAACACCTGCTGTCCTGCTCATCCTGACGTTAAACACTCCAGTTGAGATTTTCACGCCCCAGTCTTACCACCTTGTCATCCCTTGACCAACTTGGAGCAGCATCCTCCACTGAACGGAGCTGGGATAAAACTCCTATAAGATGTAACAAGTTAACTGACCCCTGGCCTGCAATAGGGACAGACAGCGATGTTTCTGATGTAGAGGATTTGAGGAGTTGTTTGTGGCAGACGCAGAGCTGCTGCCCAGACCCCTTCAGGGTGGAGGCAGCGGGAGTGGGCCTGCACTGGCCACACTCCTGGCCGAGGGCCCCCTCCCAGGGGTGCCCACGCACAGTGGCCCCCACGTAAGGCATGTGGAGGCCCAACTGCTTCATCAGCAGGCAGCCTGAGGGGTCATCTCGCCAGCGGCCTCTCTGTACCCACCAGCTCCCCTCGCCCAGGCCTGTGTCCAAGGACACTGCGGCCTGACGCCTTCTCAGCTGTGTGGACCGTCCTCAGGGGCCTCCGGCCCAGAGGGCAGCTGGACCAGAGTGTCCAGTTCCTGCCAGCCTCATTGCTCTGCCTTTGCCCAGCACGTTTTCCTGCTTTTAAAGGGGTCTCCCCACTTTAATCCAGCCTGAGTCCCCATCCGGCCACCTCCCAGCACCATCCCCGGTGCCCCCAGGATCCAGCGAGAGACGAGAGCAAGCTTCCCAGAGTTGTGAGATGAGGGCCTTGGTCCAACATATTTTCTGCAAAGAATCAGAGAGAAAAAAGATTTTCTCTCAAACCTGGGGTTGGGGTTGGAAAATACCCTGCTCTTCTGAGAATAAATTGGAGGTAACATGTCTTCATTCCATTGGGGACGAACACTGTGCCCTCAAGGGGCTTATTTCGGCCTGGTTTAGCTGCCTCATAAACGGACAATCTTAAAGTCAGGTTGGTCACTAAGATGGCAAATAATAAATTGGGTGAAAATTACACCAGGAAAACTCTAATAAATCGACACTCGAGAAACAAACTGAATAAAAGTCGCTTTTGAGGCAAGAGACTTCTTTATTGATTTTTATTGGAGTTCAGTTGCTTTACAATACCGCGCTCGTTTCCACCGTACAGCAAAGTGAACCAGCTCCGTGTGTACAGAGATCTGCTCTTGTTTGGATTTGCTTCCCATCTAGGTCACTACAGAGCATGCTGAGTTGCCTGAGCTGATAGGAGGTTCTCAACGGTCATCTATTTTATGCACGGTAGTGTGTGTACGTCAGTCCCAAACTCAGGACGTGAGTGATTTTAAAAACCAGTTTTGCAGAAATAGACTTTCCAAGGCTGAATTGAGTGGGCAGAGTTATTACCTGGACCTGGTCTGGGTGTTGTGTGTGTGTGGCCACCCTTACACACACGAACTTTCATACATTTCCATTCCACACTTTACGAGTTGGTCTTTGTATGCACGAAAGCAATGCTCACGATCAAAGCTGGAACAGTATGAAGGGGTCAGCAGGAAGCCCGCAGCGCCCCGGCCAGCCGCCGCGTGGGGCCGCTCTGCAGAGCGGGCCCCGCTGCTAATGGTGGCTGGCGCATCCAGGGGTGAGATGCCACTCTGCCGTCTGTTCTGCTGGCGGGCCACCCCATGGTCACGGGGAGAGCCCGCCTGGGCTCCCCAGGCCCCACCCCGTCCTCCCCGGCAGAGGCTCCAGGCGCCCTGCAGTGAGTGTTTCCACCCCCCCAACAGCCGGGTGTTGGGGGGCTGCTCTGCTAAGTGAAGCATCGTCTTTGTGGCGATTCGCCCACATGGACTGTGACCGTAACCGCAGGACAGAGTCCTCGGAGCGGGGTCAGCGGGCCTCACGTTTCAGACATGGCGGGGACATGCCCTCATTCTCCTGCCAGCTGGCTAGGGTGCTGCATCCCAGGGGCTGTCAGAGCGTGGTGCCTCCTTTCATGTGAGTTTCTTTCATCATGAAGACACTCTTCACTCTTTTAGGGAAAACAGACAAATAAGGGGGCATCTGGCTTCTGCCACTGGCACTGACTCTGGCCCCAGGACCCCAGCTGCCTCCCTGGAGGTCACCTCCATGCAGAGAATTACAGAGACGGTCTCTAAGAATTCCCTGTTCCCCTTGACAGAAGCACAAGGGGAGGGCCAGAGGCCAGCAGTGACCACAAGGGGCCCTGGAGCCTGACCAGAAGCCCAGCCACCGCCCCGGCCCCCGCTCCCACCACTCACCCACCTGCGGGACAGAGAGCTACCGGCTGTCCTTCTAGAAGCATCGGACTGGGCTGAGCAGATACATGGGGACCCCTG
This sequence comes from Odocoileus virginianus, assembly GCF_023699985.2. Taxonomy (NCBI): domain Eukaryota; kingdom Metazoa; phylum Chordata; class Mammalia; order Artiodactyla; family Cervidae; genus Odocoileus; species Odocoileus virginianus. The sequence continues at coordinate 100,859,552 of NC_069675.1, forward strand.
CCTGGGGGAAGGGAGCCCACTTCACCGTGTCAGGTGGGTCTATTGCAAGAACCGGTGGAAGGTGGCCTGGGGGCTGATCCCAGGAGACCCTGAACCCGCACAGTGAGGACCTGACTGGGGGAACTAAATGCCAAGGTCAGCACCTCTTACAACAGGATAGTTTCGATAAAAACAGGTGCCCTTTTTCCAATGATGGCCTAACAGCATGCAGGAGACAGAGGCTCCTAAAAGTTAAAGTATAAACGCGTGCATATATGTCTGTGTGTCCACACACGTGTGTCTGTGTGCATGTGCGTGTGTGTTTGTGTATATGTACACACAACCCTGCGTGCATACACAGATATCTGAAGGCCAAGGCTTCAAATAAGAAGCGAAGAAAGTCTTTCCCTTTCCAGAATTTATTACCCGTCACATCTTGGGCTTCTGATGTCCACAGGAATCTGTAATTCACGCCCCTCCAGGTCTTCAGTAGCTCTTATTTGTAAGTTTAGCCATTAAATTGGCAAACGGGTTAGGAAACTTCAGCGTGGCAATAGCCGCCCTGGGTCTTATCTCCAACCATAAAAGAAACTTGATAGGTTTGGCTACACAAATTGAAAACCCAAGCATCACCAACAAAACAAACCAAAAGCTAAACCCAAAGTTAAAAGAAAAATGGCAAACCGAAAAATAAACGTGTATATGATGGAGATGGGTTCAATCCTCGATGAGAAAAGCTGTGAATGAGAAGACACGCGCCCAACAGAAAAGTATTTACAGATGCATACAGACACATGCAGGCAATTTTCCAAACGGCCAATAGAAAATAAAAAGGTGCTCTACACCACCAGGAGGCAAAGATTAAAGCCCAAGTGGAAAGGCTTGTTTTACCTGTGAGATTGCCAGAGACGAATGGAAGGACTCGAGCCAGCCCCGGAGGGCGGACGGTATTCAGCCGGGCCTTTCCAGAGGGCATTGGGGCCAAAATACATCCCAGTCCTGGCCCGGCAGTGTCTCTTCTAGGAATTTACCCTTAGGAAAACTGAGGCAGCTTCCAGGGACACATCAGCAAAGATGTTCATCACGGCACTAGTTAAAAACTGTGAAAAAACCATGCCAAAATATGTGGAGTCCCTAGTTCTGGCTCATTAGATACCTTTTCCCAAACTTTCAGTAACAAAGAAGTATTACTCTCATAATGGGAAGACAGTTTTTATTAAACAGTTTACTGAAGGATTAATTCAGTGTTTTCATGGGTTTCTTGACACTTGGCCCCAAATCCCCCAGGCAGATAAAAAACAGCCCCCTTCTCATCCCTGTAGGAATAAAGCCTCTGATTTGTCTTCTCCTGTCCAACTTCGGGCACTTTCTAGACAAGATACAAAACCCCAGTTTAGCCCGAGAGAGGTCTATGTCGGGGCCACGGAGGCTGGCACCGGGGGTGGAAGCACAGGGCTCATCTTCCTTTCGATGTGCCCCTCGCACGGGCCAGGGTCCGCCCCACCGGCCTCAGGACCCTGAGGCGCAGTGGCACACCCCAGGCCTTGAGTGAAGATCTCTGAGCTGTTAGAAAAATCACACAAACCCACAGGGAAGTTCAGTGAGGACCAGAAACAACCTACCTTTACTGCTGGGGGGGGGCACAAGGCGGGGGGGGGTCCTAGAAGACAGTGCCCCCTCCCCCCCCAAACCGGCCAAAGACAGGTGTGTCTTAACACACTTCCTCCTGCGGGGACGCCCACGGGTACCCCAGCCTCCACGCGGCCTCCCAACGGCCAGCCGGGCACTCGCTCAGGCGCTCAGAGACGGCTCCCCGAGTGACGGAGCTGTGCCCCGCACCGCCCTGCCCTCTGCGGCTCTGGCCCCGGAACCGCGGCCCAGCAGCTCCCCTGCAGCAGCACTCGTGCCCCTGGGGAGCTGCTTATCCATCCGCGGCCCCTGTTCCTTCTCCCGAAGGTGGAGATGAAACCCGAGGCGCCGACACAGGGGCATTTGGCAAAGGCAGCTGGAGGCCTGGGCAGCTTTCCTAGAGAGAAGGCTAGACGGACAGCCCAGAGCTCGCGGTACTGGTAGGGGCGCCGGGGGCCGGTGGGGGGACGCAGAGGGGCCGGCGGCTTCAAGGGAGCCAGACTGAGCTCTGTGCAGACTCAACGAACCCCCTCCGCCAGCCCGGAGGAGGAGGGGGCACGGTGCTAGGCACACAGTGGCCCCTGGTCGGGCAGAAGTTTCTGGTTACGGGACTGACGACCACAGAAACAGCACCAGCCCCAAAGCAGCCCATCTGTGCGCCCACACCCTCCCGGCCTGAACTTCCCACCCGGGACCGCGGAGGCAGGGCAGTGTCTGCCGACCCGGCCACCGACTCAGCGCCCAGCAGTTGGGGGCCCCCGGGGAGAGGGACCCCGCAGCGCCGGAGGGCCCCGCCTCTGGCCGGGAGCAGACGGGGGTCAGACCAAACCGACTACTCACTCGGAGCGCCCCGCGCGCACTTCGGGGGCCGGCCGGAGACGGGAGGGGAGGGGCGTCTCCGGAGGCTCGGGCCGCCTCCAGGCGGGGCCGGCGCGGGGCGCCGGGCGCCGGGCGCGGGCGCCGGGCGGGCGCGGGGGCGGCGCGCGGCTCCCGCGGCTCCTCCGCGGCGCGGCCGGCAGGTGGGCGCGCGCTCGCCGGGCGGGGGTCCGGCCGCGCCGCGCGCCTCCCCCGGAACTCGGCCGTGCCATTCCCATGATGCCCAGCCACCGGGCACGGCTTCCGGAGCGCGGCCGCCGCCGCCCCGCCGCCGCCGGTAGGTCCGGGGATGGGGCTCCGGGGCCGCCCCGCCCTGCGCGCGCCCCGCCCTCCCGCGCGCCCCCGGCGCCCGCAGGCCGCCCCTCGGTCCGGGACCCCGCAGCCTCTCCGGGACCGACGCGGGCGAGGGCTGGGGGCCGGCGCAGGGCCGAGTGGGCGGCGGGGGCCGGGCCGGAGGGCGGGCGCGCAGGCCGCACCGCGGCGCCAGGCCGCCGGGGAACGGGCCGCCGCGGGCGGCCTGGACTCGGCCGGGCGCCAGCTAGTCACTCGACCGGGAGGCCGGGGGTCGCGGCCCCAGAGGCAACTCCTGGCCCGGGCCCCCGCCAGCGCGCGCCCGCGTTCCTCGAAGCCGGCCGGGCGCGGGGCCCAGGTGAGGCCAGGTGAGGGCCGGCGGCCGGGGGGTGGGGGGCCCGCGCTCAGCCCTCCAGCAGAGATCGCGCCCCGCGTCCCGCCCCACGCAGCTTCCGGGAGGGTCCACCCGGCTTCCCGGCCAGCCCCTCGCCCCCAAACCCACGAAGCCCAGAATATAAGCCGGGGCGCAGCCCAACCCCTTCCTGCTGGAGGACCGGGTCGCTGCTTCGGGCGCAGGGATGCCTCCTGGGAGAGGCCGCGCTGGGGGTGAGCGCCCCTAGGCCGGGAGCAAAGGGCGGGCAGGGCCAGCCTAGGGTGGCGCCTTGCCTGCGGCCCTCCAGGCACGGACAGCGGCCCTGCAGATCTGCTTGGAGCCGTCCTTGCTGTGTTGTGAAGCCTCGCCTTCTGGCAAGACAGGCTGAAATTCCAGCCCACGCCCACTTCAGGCCGGCATTCGGAGAGGCCCTCCTGGGCTTTGTACCCCGACCCTCAGCTCCCTATGCTAGGGCACTAGCCGGGGGTGCACAGCATTGTGGGAAACCCAGAGCTGTGCTGAGCATCCATGCAGGGAGCCAGGCTTGTCCGGGGATAAGCATTAGCGAGGTTCTGCCCTCCTGGAGACAGGAGGTGTCTGTCTAGACAGAGAGGCCCTGGGCCCCCCTGCACAGTTCAGACTCTGGCACCACACAGCTTTGGGGCCCCCACAGTCACTCCCCAGACCTGGTTCCGGGGCTCTTGGGGTGCAGGCTAGCAGTCTGACAAAGTGGGAGCCCTCTGGTTTCAGCCTGCAGTCCCCCAAAGTACAGTTGAGGGGAGTTTTCCAGAATGATTCATCTTATGTAGACCATTGTTTTAAAACCACAAGCCAAGCTGTCGCTGGAGACACCCTCTGAGCTTTTAACCTCATTCTTGGGCTAGATAATCTGACAGTTCAGAAAACCACTCCCTGGGAGTCCGAGCTCGAGACAAGTCATTTAGAAGCAGTGACCACAGTCAAGGTGAGGAGTAGAGAGGAGCGTTTTTCCCTCCTGCACCCTCTGTTGCCTGGAGTAGGAAGTCACTGCACCCTGGCTCACCGGGATCCATCCCCAGGCCTCTTCTTCAGACGGCACTGCTGTTCATCGAGTTAACATTCCTGATCTAGACTCTGAGAAGGCCTCTGGGGATGTCTTGTATGCTGTGTTATTTTGCCAGGGCAGCTTGAATAATGACCACAGTGAGGTGGGCAAAGCCCAGTGGAAGTGCCCTCCCCCTCGGCATTGTTGGCCCCCACTGTCCTTAGGGGGGGATCTCCTTGGAGTGTGGTGCTGTTGGAAAGACCACCAGCTGTCGTGGGGGCTCCATCTGAGGACTTGGAAGTGCCTTCTCACATCCCCAGCCATGTGTGTCCTGGTACATCAGACCAACGGCTCAGGGGAATTGGAACTATTAATTGTTGTGGTTAACTGTATTTGGCCTCAGGGTAAGTTCTTCCAAAGTTGAATTTCAAGCCCTTAAATTAATGCACTTTCTTTCCCCCCAAATATTTACCAGCTATAGTTTCAGCCTCTGAATTAAGTCTCTGATTCTCTTTAATCCTGACAGTCAAAAGTCTATTTAAAAAGTGGGCCCAAGATGCTAAAGAGTACACGTAGGGAGATGAAGACCCAGTCCCTGAACCGTCTGCAAATGTTATACTGAACCTGGACTTGAAAAGAATCACAGGTAATTGTAGCAAATTCTTTGATGTTGCAGTTTCACTTTTTGAGCATAAATAGCCATAGCAAAGGACTTCCTTCTGAACTGGTCACACCCTCTGCTTAATTGCTGGTCACACCTGTTTGGGCACGTCTGTGCCTAGGTGGCCAGGCCAGGCTTTCTTGGAAAGGACTGTGGTGTGTAAACACAGGATTCTGTGCTCGTCAGAAAGGAAGCTCCTCCGGGAGAAAGATCTGCAGGGAAGCAACGCAAACACCCAGGCCACTTCCGGCCACCCCCACCCCCAGGCTCCCAGGCAGCGTCCGCCTGGCCCAGCGCCCTTTGGGGTTGGAGCTCGACTTCCCTGCTTCCAGGAGCCAAGCTCTCCTCTTGCATCTCGGTCGCTTTGCGTCCCAGTTTGGGGGGGTCAGGAGAGGGCGGAGAGGGGTGTTCGGGATTGATAGTTAATGGTGTATTTTGCGTCTTTCTAACCCACTGTGTACAACCTGTGCTATGTCCCCTCCGTGGCGGTGGCCCCAGACCTCCAGTGTAAAGGCCTTTGGGAGCAAGTCCTCACTGTGTTCCCAAGGGCAGCCCAGCGGTTCTGCCAGCCCAGCCACGTTTGGACTGAGATGCAGAAAGCGGAGAAGCCACACAGCCTGAGAAAGGGCACGTGACTGTTTCGGGCAGTGTCTGTGCTAATTCCATGCAAATAGTCATACGGTCCCCTGATCATCTGGCAAATACACATTCAACCTTTTCCAATAAAAAGGCTTTTGTGTAAATTACTCTTCAAAAGCGTTTAGGTGCTCACATCACTTAACTTCTGTTTTCAGGAGCTGCTGGTTCATGTCAAGAGTCAACCAACCCGTGATGTGTCGCTGACCCTGACTCCCCCAGTCGACCTTTCCACCCGCCCAGAGGCTTTGCGTCTTCACCCCGTGGCCCGTTTTTGACGACTTCAGAAGGTAAACCACGCCTCTGCTCCTTTACGGGAGAAGATGGACGGAGGGATGACGGCGGAAGGATACCCGTGTCAGCTTCCACGAGCTCGGCCCAGCGCACTCGGAAGCATTTTCTCATGAGTCTTCTCGGCCACCGGCCCCGTACAGCGGAGGAAGCTGAGCCCCGGGGGCCTGTGGCTCCCGCCCGCCCGGCGTGCCCAGCTGCAGGATGTGAAGCGGGAGAGAAGCGAAGCCCCGCCTCTGCGCGCGCCCGCTAGGATGTTTCTCATGAACGCGCCTCCTGTGCTGGCCCTGCGGTCCGCATGGGAGACCTTCGGCCCGCCCGGGAGCTGTAGGTTTCCCAGATGCTTCTCGGAGCCCAGAGAGGGCGTCTCGAGAGCAGCGGTGAGCGCCAAGGTGCAGATGGCCATCAGCAGGCTTCAGGGCGACGGGGCAGCCCTGGGCATGAGCGGCGAGCATGCCCGGCCGAGAAGCCAGAGGGCGGAGAGGGGCCGGGGCGCCCGACCGGCCGCCAGCCCCGCCTTTGCGGCCTGTGGTCTTGCCGCGGGTCTTGACCCCAAGGGGGAGGAGGAAGAGGCCTCCAGCCTCGGGCCCCTGGTGCCGGGTTCGGACAGCGACGACTCGGTGGACCGAGACATCGAGGAAGCCATCCAGGAGTACCTCAGGGCCAAGAGCGGGGCCGCCCCGCCGCCTGCAGCCGGGGACGGGGCCCGTCGGTGCAGACCGGAGCCACCTCTGAGCGGTGCCCCAGCCGCCCCGTGTCCCCCAAACCCTGCAGCTGGCCCCGACCATATCCGGGGCTCCGCCTCCCCGCTCAGCGTGAGCAGCGACGACTCCTTCGAACAGAGCATCCAGGCGGAGATCGAACAGTTCCTGAGCGAGAAAAGGCTACAGAAAGGTGACCTTCCTGCCGGCAGAAAGGCAGAGCCCGGCGACAGCGTGGCCAGAGCGACCTGCAGGCCTGGCAGAGAGCCGCCGCTGAAGGCACCGCAGCAGGGCCTGCTGGGAGCCGGCAAGGAGTTCGTCTTCCGGAAGCTGCCCAGGTCCGCGAAGGCCAGCACCCTGCCCAGAGGCCTCAGGTGCAAGGTCGCCGCCGAGCCTGCTGCTGCCGCCACCACGGGGCCCCCTGCAGAGGCCTCGCCGGGTAAAGCTGGGGTCCGCAGGGCCGTGGGCTCCGCACGGAAGGGCAGGCGGCCGAGGGGCGCAGCCCTGGTGCACGAGGAACCGGACTCGAGCAGCGACGACGGCATCGAGGAGGCCATCCGGCTGTACCAGCGGGAGCGGCGGCGGGAGGCCGCGGGCCAACAGGGGTCCCCGCCCGCGGAGGAGAAGGGCCCCACGGCCCCTGCTCACGGCCTGAGGGGCGCCTGGCCCGAGGCCCACAGCAAAACCCCTGGCAAAAAGAAGCCAGCGGCCCCCAAGGCCACGGACCTCAGCCCGGGCGGCCCAGACCCCAACCATCCGCCCAGGCCCCACAGGGAAACCACGGCTCCTGCGCCTCCGGGGAGCGCGGCTGCTGGGACCCCGGGCGTGGACAGGTCCCCACACCAGGCAGACACGTCTGCCGAGCTGATGTGTGCCGAGGCCATCCTGGACATCTCCAAGACCATCCTGCCGGCCCCCGTGGACGGTGGGGAAAGGCCCCCACCCACCAGTCCGCTGCGCGAGGGCCCCAACAGGCCTCCCCACCCCGACGGTGACAGCAGCGCAGTGGACAGTGACGACAGCATCGAGCGGGAGATCCGGACATTCCTGGCCCTGAAGGCACAGTCGGGGGGCCCGCTGCCCCGCATGGAGACCTGCGCCCGGCCCGCCGACAGCCCGCCCCTGCCACCCAGCCTCAGCACCCCGGCCTCCAGCACCCCAGACCCGTCCCCCGGCTGCAGAAGGAGGCGCGGCAGGATGCCCTGCATGCCCAGGCAGCCCAGAGACACGGCCGAGACGCAGGACGCCCAGGACGCCGAGCGCGGCCAGGGCCGAATGCAGCCTGGCCAGGGGCGAGCCCCTGAGGCCCCCAGAAAGGAGGGCGAGAGCCGCAGCCAGCCTCCCCCCTTCAAGACGGGCGGGCCGGGCGACAAGCTCGTCGCCCCGGACCGGCCGGGAGCTGCACCGCCAGGCCCTGGGCAGACGGCCGAGGGGAGGCGCGGGGACGCGAGCTCCGAGGAGAAAAGCAGCTCGCTGGACAGCGACGCGGACCTGGACTCGGCCATCAAGGACCTGCTGCGCTCCAAGCGGCGGCTCCGGAAGAGGTGCAGGGACGCCCGGGCTGGCTGCAAGAAGAGGGTCCGCTTCAGCACCACGGAGACGCAGTTCCTGGACAAGCTGGGGGGCTTCCAGAAGGACTGGAGAGACCGGAGCCCCCACCTGCTGAAAAGCTGTCTCTGCAAGTCCAGCAGGGAGACCCCAGGGAGACCCTCGCGCGTCCCCTCCCGGGAAACAGCAGGGGCGAAGGCAGACGGCTCGGGGCTGGAGGACACACCCTCAGGCCCCTCTGCCCCCTGGCCCCGGGGCAGGGCCACGGCCGGGGGTCTGTTCTCCAGGGAGTCAGAAGCCCGCGAGCCTCCCCGTCCCGCCGAAAGCCCCAGCTCCCTGTCTGATGATAGCAGCTCTGTAGACAGTGACGACAGCATCGAGCTGGAGATCAGGAAGTTTTTAGCTGAAAAGGCCAAGGAGTCTGTGAGCGGATCAGAAATTCCAGGAGGGGGCCTGGCCGTCCTGGGAACTGTGAGTGGGGCCAGGCCAGAGCTCCAGGGCCGGAAAGCACAGCCCCTGGGCCCAGCTGCCCAGCCAGGCGTGTGCACGCGGAGCCAGAGGGTCAGAGGGGGCCTGCAGCCAGGGTCCGAGGGACCCCGGGGGCTGGGAAGAGCCCTCACTCCAGGCGGTGGGGGCAGCCCGCACCCTGAGCAGCCCTGCCCCCCGGCCACCCTGGCCTGGTGTGAGCTGGCGCCACCCAGGAGCACCAGCAGGGCTGCGCCTGCCAGAGGGGCGCCGGCCCCCAGGAGGAACATCTGTGCCCCCAGAGACTCAGGCCCCAGGGGGCCCGAGGGGGTCGCGGGGGAGGGCACGTTCGGCCAGCTGCCGAGCCACGCGGAGGCTGGCGCCTGGGCAGAGGGCCATGGCTCGCTGGCACGGACCCCGGGCTCCGAGCGGGATGGGGCGCCCCGGGCCGGCCTCGCCCCCCAGAGCCGGCCGCAGAGCACCTGGGTGCTGGGCCCGGGAGGCAGGGACGCGGCCACGTGGAGAGGGGGCCTTGGCGGCCAGAGGGAGAAGGGGCCGGGGAGCCAGGCCAGGGGCTCACCCAGCCTCGCCGTGGACCCCCAGAGGGGCCTGCCCTTCACCGGCTTCTCGCCGCTGCTCTCCACGCAGCTGTTCCATTTCGGGAAGTGCGTGCCCTGGGGCACCAAGCAGGCCGGCCTCTTCAGCCCCGGCCTGGGTCTGCCCCTGCAGGGCCCGTCCTTCTCAGCCTTCCGGGAGGCCCAGGCCGCCCGCGGCCCAGTGTTCGGAAGCCCACGCCTGCTGGTGAAGGAGAGCAGCCGCTGGCCTTGCAGGAAGCCCCGGGCAGGGCTCGGCCTGTCCGACAGGAGGGGCTCGGGGCCGGAAGAGGGCATCCTGGACCTGCGCTTCGGGCGCAGAGGGCTGGACAGAGACGAGGAGGAGCCGGAGGCCTTGGGCAGCGATGCCAGCGAGCTCAGCGACATGTCTGTGGAGGAGGGCAGCGGGCCCGCGGCCCAGGGCCCGGCACTGCAGCTGTGAGCACCACGCGCGTGTGCCCCGCGGCCACGCTCCTGATGGAATGGGGGCCCTGGAGGCCCCTATGCAGCCTGTACATTTGTACACTAATGTGAAACCGTGTTTTTATTTAACAGATGTGTCCTGGTAAATATGATTTTTGTAGCCTTTTTTGTAAATTATTTAAAGTGCTGTAAAAACTATTTTTGATGAACGCCGCTGTTGGATCCTGCCAGGCGTTCCTCGCAGCTGTTTTCCATGGTCTCCACACGAGTCGGGGATCAGCGGACATTCGGTTCCGTGCATCCCCGTGCTCGGGGCTGACCACCGGTGGGCAGGGCCTGCTGCGGCCACAGTGCCAGCCTCGGGAAGGCAGCATCCGGAGCCCTGCCCGAGACTCACCAGACACCCCAGCAGTCCCTGTCAGGGCGCTGCTGGCCAGCACTTCTCACGTGAAAGAGCCCCCGCCTTCCCCCACATAGGCCCAACGGGGTCCTCGAGTGGAAGAGCGTTTCAAAGCACAAAGGCCGGCGGGCATACCAGCCGCCCAGGGCGCACGCCGAGAACCCCGGTGAGGTCGCCGGCCAGCCGTTCACACCTGGAGCCTCTGTGGTTCGGCGTCCAGTCCTTCTCAGTTCTGACACGACTCCACCAGCTCAGTAAACCTCTTTCTACGTGGAAGCTGCCGTCCTTCACGTTTAATCACAGCTCCAGATGGTCTCAGCCAGCCCATGTGTTTCCAATGTCCTCATCCTCATCCGTGCCCGCGGAGCGGCTGGTGCCCGGAGTCCTGAGGACCGGGGCCCGAGCCCAGCGGGGACTGGGCGGGGTGGAGTGGGGTGGGCTCCGGCAGTGGGCAGGCGTGCCCGTCTGCCCCGTGCTCTCAGTGTGTCTGCCTGATGATGCCACGCACAGCCGGGACGAGCCTGGGGCCCTGCGCCTTCCGCGTCACAGCTGCCGTGGGGCCCGCGGCCGAGCATGGGTGTTCACACGTGTTTGTCCAGCGAGCCGTGAGCCACCCTGAGTGTCACATCTCATTGCTGTGGCTGCGGTAGGCCTGGGGTGAGGTTTAAGGTGCCGCTGAAGTTGGTCGTTATTCTAAGTGCAAGTGAATTTTCACAGGTCATGTCCCCGCCCTGGGTCTTAGCGGGAATACCCACTGGGGACGTGTGTGGCACCTACCGTGTCCGGGGTCAGACGCTGTGGTGAGCAGACCTGTGGATCCCGTGACCCCCTGGTGCCCGCATGGTGTGCATCTGATGTTTCCATTGGCAGATATTCATTCACTTAAGTGCTTCCCAGGAAAACAACTCATTAATCCATGCTTTAAATTGTATTTAATTTTAAAGGAGTGCTTTTAACACTTGACAACAGGAATCAGCTTGTTTTGTATATATGAACTGGGTTTTTTTAATGCTAATAAATCAAGCACTGCTCACACCTCAGTTGATGTGGTCTGTCCTTTGCGGCGTGGCCTTTGCAGGATGTTGGCGTGAGGACCCAGCGTCCGGGACCCGCCGGGCTTCCACCCTTGCCATCAGGGATTGAGCCGTGGGCACCTCTCTGCTCCTGGACCCATCGCCGCCCCCACAGACCCTCCCCTCCTTCCTCTCCCCCAGCCTCCCCACCCCTGTTCTGGGTGCTTCCTGGGCAGTGCAGGCCATGCCTGGTTTTCACGAACTGGTCATAACCATGATAGCGTGGGCCCATGCCTGGATTGCCCACAAGCCAGGCTGCATAAAAGCTTTTGTTTTCCCACTCCCCCCACCCCGCCCCCCGCCACGATCAACTCTGTCGCTCCCTGGGGCAAAGGTGGGAGGTCCTGCAGCCTGTCTGCAAACGGGGCTGGCGTGGCATCCAGCTGCCAGCGAAGGGGACATGGGGTCTGATCCCCGGTCCTGGAAGATCCCACAGGCCGAGGGCCGCCTGAGCCCAGGCCCCACAACCACTGACCCTGTGTGCCTAAAGCCTGTGCCTCCCAGCAAGAGAAACCACAGAAACGGGAGCCCACGCGCCTCGACTCGAGAAAGCCCGCACACGGCAACGCAGGCCCGGCACGGCCAGAGCTAAGCAATTTCTTTTAAGTGGGGCGCTGCCGTGGGGGCGGCGGGAACTCGGCTGAGAAGTGACGGCCTCATCTGCAGCCCCAGCCCAGCTCCTCCGCTGGTCCCGGCCCCACCTCGCGTCCATGGGTCCCAGCGCTCCGGGTGGCCGATGCCCCCCCCACCCCCACCCGTAAGAAGAGGCTGGGGAGGGCGTGTGGCCAGAGCAAGCCAAAAGTCCCGAGACCTGCAGAGGAGGGCTTCCCTGCTGGCCCGGTGGTCACGAATCCGCCTCCCAGTGCGGGGGGCGCAGGGCCACTCCCTGGTCTGCGGGGATCCCGCCTGTCACGGAGCAACTAAGCCCGGGCTCCACGGCTGCTGAGCCTGAGCCGTGGAGCCCCGGAACTGCAGCGACAAGCCCAAGGGCCCCGGAGCTGGTGCTCAGCAACAAGCACGCACGGCAAGGAGGGAGCAGCCGCCGCTCGCAGCAACGGGAGCAAAGCCTGCACGGCAACGAAGGCCCCGCACAGCCAGAAGGAAAAGACTTAAAAGGTGGGGGTCTACAGAGAAGTCCGACCCCAAGGACCCCTCTCGCTTCCCAGTGAAGGGGGGAGGCTGCATGCTGGGCCACATGTTTATTCCCCGTAACGCAAAGCGGGGGGAGACCCGATTGCGGAGGTCTGCTGCTCTGGGTTTCTGCAGGAACCCCCCCACGCCAGAAGTCCTAACACAGCAGGAGTGGAGTGGGAGGGGGGAGAGCCCCGGGGGTGAGCGTCCGACGCTCGCCACCCGCGTGTCCGCGCAGAGGACAGGCTCTTCCTCGAGAGAAGTCACTCCTAGGTTTGCTGCTCAGAATCCGAGTTGTCAGCAGGGTTTGCGGAGCCTGGGAACCCAGCACTGAGTTTAGTTGCTCTTTTTAATTACTGTTGCTATTTCGGCTCTGCTGGGCCTCCCTTGCTGCTCATGGGCTTCCTCTGGTGGCGGCGAGCGGGGTCCCCCTGGTCACGGTGCTCCGGGTCCTCACTGCGGTGGCCTGTCCCGCCGTGGAGCCGGGCTCCGGGCGTGCCGGCTCAGTCACCGTGGCTCCGTGGCGTGTGGGAGCCTCCTGAACCAGTGATCCGACCCCTGTGCCCTGCATTGACAGGCAGAGTCCTAACCACTAGACCGCCAGGAGCGCCCCGGACACTCGGCTTAAACGCCAGCAGTTTATCTGCTCATACAGAAAGCGCTGCCACCCTGATCCCACCCCTTGCTCAGAATTCACTTAAGGGCCAGTGTAGACGGGGACAAACAGCAACAAATGCCACCCTCGCCATCTGCAGACCACCTCCAGGCCAGTACCAGGCAAGGCTGCCGGGGAGGGAAATACATTATCTGTATTTTTAATCTTTGAGATCTCTGCTGTTTTGTGTGCTGGACAGAGGGATTTGTCTTCCCAACATCAACATATTTTACTATTATTTGAAACCATTTACTCTAATCAACTATAAATAAAAGATGAAATATCACTGAAGAAAAATAGGGAAACACATGAAAATACACTTCTGGAGTAAGAAGTTCCTGGTTTTAGGCCGACTCAGCAGCTAAATTAAGTGATGAGAAAAGTGCCGTGAAACTGTCAACGTTTCATTTAAGAGTGTAGCAGAGAGGCCAGATACAGCATCTCGTGAGTGGAGGCAGGGTTTTTCTATGGCCGTGCAGTTGATGTAATAATCAGCGGAAACTGGTGTTTGTTACCCTAAGTGTTTCGATCACTTTTCCCGTAATTGCTCTGATTGGATTTAAGATTTTGAAAGATCTCAGCACAGCAGTCAGAAGAGTGATTTTCTTCCCATTTTTCAACCAACCGTTCTGTGTGCTTTTACCCCGGATAGAAGGCACAGGGCTTGTGCCGTAAGATCATCCTGTCAAAAAAAAAAAAGAGAGAGATCATCCTGTCCATCTAAACTCTTTTCCCTTCCCTCAGCACATAAAGATTGCAGTTTGAAAGTATGTTAAAAGGATAAAGTTCATGGTAATCACTGGAGTTCCTGTATGACTCATGCAAAACTAGGAAATCAGGGAGGTTCTGTGGGGTCCGACGCCGATGGCCTTGTCCCTCCCAGGACCCTCCCCCCTCCACCACCAAGGCGGGGCCCAGGGCCTGCGACAGGGCAGCCCCTCTGGACCCTAATTCCCCATCCACAGAGGGAGGTGGAGTAAGACCTGCTGCAGGCATGAGCATCGGATGAGGCAACGCTGTCGAAGCCCTTTGAAAACCGTGAGACCGCAGATGGGTGGGAGACCCGTGGCTGATGGGCGGCTCGCAGCGGCCCAGGCCCCAGGAGGGCGTGCAGACTGGGAGCTTGAGCCGGAGGCGGTGGGTGATTTCTCAGGAAGATGGGTACATGCGTGATACAAAAGGTATTTCTGTCGTCCACCTTTCCAGACATTTATTCACTGTACAGTCTAACTTCCCATTAACTCATTAGCAGCTGGTTCAGAAACACTGGTGACCGGCTGTGAGGATTAGTGAAAGCACTGCACCGCCTGACTCTGATGCCAGCACTAACTCGCTGAAGCTCACCGGCGCGCTTGGCACCTCCTGTGTCTGTGGACGTCGGCTCGACTTACCGGCCCAGCCTGGGCCCCGGCCGTCGCACGCTGTCCCGGCCCGGAGTGCCCTGCTCATGGTCAAGGCTGCGGGGCAGACAGTCCCGGGCCGGACGGCTGCGTCCACCCTGAGCACTCGGCGTTTCCAGCCAGCGCGAAGGAAGCGATGCTCCTCTTCCGTGGAGCTTCAGAACTGGACTGATATGCGCTCTTTTTATCCCCCGTTTTGTATTTCAACAGAGGTAGAATGCAGAAGCATTCTGAGTATTTTGCTATTTTTGGTGACAAGCTGTGAAAAATGCGTTTTCAGCTTGATGCCTGGAGCCTGTGCTGGTTCTCCAGCAGAGGAGAAGGATGTGACCTATCAGGAGACCCTGGCGCCAGCCTCAGCTTTGTATCGCTTCAATTCAAGGGGCTGATTTTCTCTAGAAACCATTGCCACTGCAAACGGAACCTTGAGAATGTTGCTGACATGCTTGCTTTGGCTTCACAAAGTTTTTAATAAAGAGATAACTGGTCATGGTATTTCATTTCCTCCCAAATTCATACGTGAGTAAAAACTCTCTTTGGATAAAAACCTCAGTAAAAAAGCAGCATCGAGTCTCTAGCCATTTCGTCTCTCTGGTCCCAACACCTCCCAGGTTTCCCGCAACAAGGAGTCATAAGGGAAGTGGGATCGATGTCTAGAACATACATCCCGTCGGAGAAGATGGTTTTAGTGTTTAGCTATGCGGCTGCCTCGGGTCGTAGTTGTGATGGACTTTTCGCTGCGCACTCGGGGTTTTTCGCAGACTCTGTAGTGCGGTGCGTGGGCTCACGGGTGGGGCACACCAGATAGAACCCAAGTGCCCCCGCACCACAAGGCGGATTCTTAACCACTGGACCACCAGGGAAGCCCCAGAAAATGCTCATTGAGGACGATCTAAACCACAGTGAATGTTGATTGAGAAGTAAGTACACAGAGATAGACACCCACTTCACGTAGTTACTGCTCAGAGGCTCAGGCGTGTCCGACTCTCTGCAGCCCCACGACCGTAGCCCGCCAGGCTCCCGTCCGTGGGGTTTCTCAAGCAAGAATCTCTTTTCTCCTCGTGTGCATCTTCCCAACCCAGGGTCACACCCGCGTCTCCCACGCGGGCAGGATTCTTTACCACTGAGCCCCCCCGGGAAGTCTCGTGTGGTTATCACCCCCACCAACGGTCTTCCCGGAGGGGGCCCCCACGCACACACCGCCCCTCAGCAACAAGCCAGCCTTCTTTCTGCCTCCTCCTGGGCCTTGCTCATGGCCAGGGAGTGCTCAGAGTCACTCCTTGCTCATGGCCAGGGAGCGCCCAGGGTCCAGGGAGTGCCCAGTGGCCAGGGAGTGCCCAGGGTCTCTCTGAGCCTGGCCTGGGCTCTCCCGGTCCCGCCTGGAGCCTTCCCCGCTCCAGGGAGCCCCTGCTCCCTCACCCGGCTCTCATCCACACCCCAGGCAGGTGATCTGACCCTCCCACCGCGGCCCAGCAGGCTACTTGAGAACAGAAAAACCTCACAATCTGTCATGAGGATAAAAACAAAGATGCATCCTGATTAAGACACAGGTGGAGTGCTCCAGGCATTCCCAGCATCCAGGCCGAGCTCGGGGTCTCGGGACACCCAATGCCCTGCGCCTGGATCGCAGATGACTCAGGAACCGAGGACGTGGCAAGATTTTTAATGGAAAGTCAAGCCATCGGCTCTTTCGTCTCAGGTGTAAAACAGAGAAAGCAGAGCATCGTCGCCCCGTCTGCCAGCTGATCTAGAGAGGAAAGGTGTTTTCGGGGAAAGTCGTGAAGTGCGTCCCTTTATGACGGGGCGAACCACCAAGGACTGGGGCAGACAGCCATCCGGAGGAGCCGGGAGCCCCTCAGTCACAGATGGACGGCCTGCAGACTCTGTAGCTGGGGTGGAAGTTGAGCCGGTCGTAGGAGGTGATGTAGTTGTCGGGACCCGTCACGATGCTCTTCTCCATGTAGACATTGAGCGTGTTGTTCTGGAACATTCCACCCGCTGCAACTTGTCTGGAAAACTTATACGAATTTGGATAAAACACCTTCTGGAAGTGAGAAGAGGACACTGGGATTAGTGACACGTGGTAACTCTCGAGCGTCAGTCATCCCGCACTTTTGGAAGAAAAATAAGGATTTGTGAGAAAATGCTGTTCCTAAAACTAGAGAACAGAGAGGCCGGGGGGGCGGGTGGGGGCGGGTCTGCAGAATGGCCTCGTTTGCCCTTGGACTTCCCTGGAGACTCGGTAAAGAATCTGCCTGCGATGAAGGAGCCCCCCCGGGTCGGGAAGATCCCCTGGAGGAGGGCACGGCGACTCACTCCAGCATGCTTGCCAGGAGAATCCCCGGGACAGAGGAGCCTGGCGGGCTACGGTCCATGGGGTCACGAGACTCAGACACGACTGAGCGACTGAACCACCACGGCCGCCCCAGTTTACGCCTAATGCTGGGGAGTCATGGCGAACGGTGCCCCCTCCACCGTCACGTGGACTGTGACACCCGGGCAGCACCGCCATCCCGGCTCTGGTTGCAGGGGGTCAGGCCCCACGCCGCCCCCAGCTCTGCTTTTGCCAATTAGGGCAAGTTACTGGACATCTCTGAGCCTGAGCATTCTGTGGAAAAGAAATGACCTACTCAGGTTTCAGCCTTGACAGGGAATCAGAATCTTTTGCAGAACCTTAGAACCATTCTGGGGGCCCCATTCCACCCGCCGAGGGGCTCGGGAGGGGCTGCCCTTGCGAGGTGGGGTTGCTGTGAGGTCACAGAGGAGGCCGCCCGTGTGTGTGTGCACCTGGGTGACGGTCATTTCAGCAACGCAACATCGCCAGGTGACCTGGGGGTCTCTGACGGAAGGGGCCTGGACTACCGTGGGACAGGCGACCTCTTCTAGAGTCCCCCTGTGTCAAGAAGGTCACCTGATATTCTGTCTCCTCGACAGGAAGCAGATGCAAAGAAAAATGCCCTTCAGTGGATTTTGGAGGGTTTTTTGGATGTTTTGTGTGTGTGTGTGTGTGTGTGTGTGTGTGTTAGTTTCTTGGTGTTTTGTGTTTAGTTTTGCTTTGTTGGTTTTTGGAGGTTTTATGGGCCTTGCCGTGCAGCTTGCGGGATCTCAGTTCCCCAACCAGGGATCGAACTTTCGACCCCTACAGTGGACGCACACAGTCCTAACCACTAGGCCTCCAGGGAGTCCCCAGCGCATTTATTTCCCAGAGCAGCAGCTCCCACTCGCCTCCCTGCAGCACACACAGCTGCGTGGTGTGTGTGTCTTATCAGCGCAGCGCGTAGAACGGCTGAGCCAGTGTGGGCGGGGGCTCATTAACCGCGTCAGCACCACACATGAGGGTCCACCTTTCGAGCGGTACACTCTGGGTTGTAACAAAGGAATAAGGAATGACATGTATCCACCATTACAGCGTCAGGAAGAATAGTTTCCTTCAGTATATGTTGTAAAGCGCAAAACACGCATTTTTATTTTCTGTTCCTACACGGGAAGGAAACAGTCCTGCTCGACAAGTCCAGCGGCCACACTCAGGCCAGGAAACTGGGAACCAGGCTCCTAGATAAAGCAGGTCGCCCATCAGCAGGAAAAGCTCCTTCTAAACTTGCCTCGTGAGAACCCCCTGCTTCACGTCCCGCTGCCTCTGCCTCGAAAGACCAGCAAATGGCCTTTTCACGAAAGCAAAACATCCGGGCCTGTGTTCGCGAGCATGGTGGTCTTCTGCATGGAAATACCTGATCCCTTGGCTTTGGGAGCAAGACCTTTATGCTCCGGAAACTTTCTAGGCAAACAGTCTCTTTCTTGTTAAGAGCTGTACTCCCTCACGCAAAACAACTGAAGAAGCGATTATCCAGATCTTTTAAAATGAGGAATATCTGGGGGCTCAGTGGTAGAGAATCTGCCTGCCAGTGCAGGAGACACGGGTTCACTCTCCGGTCCAGAAAGACCCCACATGCCTCAGAGCAATTGAGCCCACGATCCACAACTACTGAGCCTGTGTCTAGAGCCTGGGGCCACAGCTACCGAAGCCCGTGCGCCTGGAGCCCGTGGTCCGCATCGAGAGGGGCTGCCGCTGTGAGAAGCCCCCACAGCCACCCAGAGCAGCCCCCGCTCACCGCAACCAGAGAAAAGCGCGTGCAGCAACAAGGGTCCCGCACAGTCTAAGTCAAACAAGTAAACCACACTTAGTTTTAAAAAATAAGGGACATTTTGAAGAAAACCAACATGGCCCCCCAAGCGGGTGGTCCACTGTCTGGGGTCCCCAGAGGTGGCTCACACCGGCCCACTGGCCCTTCTCCTTGGATGCAGCAGGGCCGTCGGCGGGCTCGAGGAGGCCCCTTGCCATGTGAAGTCAATCAAAAAGGACTCAGGTTCCCCAAAGGTGCACGGACCCCGGTCCTTTTGGAACCTGAGATTTCATCATCCAGTGCTGCCTCTTAGGATCACAGGTTAATCTCATAAAATAAGGTATTACTCCAATATGAAAGCAGTTCTTCATTTATTTGCCTCAAAACCTACTGCCTACAAGAGCTGGCTCGTCGTATGAATGAATGGGGCCAGTCCTTTGGGATGTTGTAAACCAGGCTACGGGCTTCCCCAGGTGGCTCAGCTGGCACAGAAGCCGCCAACCAGTGCAGGAGACACAAAAGACACGGGTTGGATCTCTGGGTTGGAAAGATCCCCTGGAGGAGGAAATGACAACCCGCTCCAGGATATTCTTGCAAGCAAAATTCCAAGGACAGAAGAGTCTGGCAGGCTACAGTCAATAGGGTCCCAAAGAGTTAGACACAGCTGAGCAAGCACATACACGCAAACAAGCCCACCATGCCCCTTTCCCAGCCTTTAGAAACTGTTTGCTAAATTCAGTCATTCGTTTATTTCTACCCTGTCCCTGTTCCAAAAAGATTTGAGGTGACCCCTTTCCATTTGTGATGTTGGAACTCCAGGACACACACACACCGTACACACCCACACACACACACACTCACACACACTCACACACCCACGCGCACGCACACACACCCACACACTCACCGCACACACCCACGCGCGCACACACACACGCACACACTCATACACTGTACACACACCCATGCATGCACACACACACACCGTACACACTCACACACTGACACACTCACACACACCCATGCACGCACACACACTCACACACACTACACACATGCACACACTCACGCACACACACTCACACTCACACACGCACACTCACACACACACAGTACACACACATGCACACACACCCATGCACGTGCACACTCACACTCACACACACACTGTACACACACATACACACCCACACAGACACTCACACACACAGATACTCACACACCCATGCACACACTCACACACACACACTGCACACACACTCACACGCACACACTCATACACTGTACACACACCCATGCACGCACACACACACACTCTCACACACTCACACACACTGTACACACACACACACTCACACACTCACACACTGACACACACACTGACACACACATGCACGCACACACACACTGTACACTCACTCACACACACTCACACACACCCATGCACGCACACACACTGTACACTCACACACTCACACTCACTCACACACACCCATGCACACACACACACTGTACACACACACACGCACTCACACTCACACACACTCACACACACCTATGCATGCACACACACTCACTCTCACTCACACTCACACACACCCATGCACGCGCACACACTCACTCTCACACACACACACTCACACACACACACACTCTCTCACACTGACACTCACACACACCCATGCACGCGCACACACACTCACCCCCAGTGCCCTTCCTCGCCGCCTCCTTACCGGCATCTCGTGCACGGTGGGGGCTCTGCTCCCATAAGCTTGGTTACTGGTCCTGTACACTGAGAGGGGCTCCTTGGTCCTGGCAGATGAGGAGAACACTTTATTTTCCACTCATTTGCTCTAAATTTGCCCAAGCCACAGCTTTACCGTATTCGGTTGACAGAGCTTTGTAGGTGCGCAATGCAACCGTGAACCTGGGCTCCCGTGGGGTGCAGGGCTGGCCTTCCTGGCAGGTTCATTCAGCCTCCCTTGACCCCTCTGCTGACCTCTGCCAAAGCCTAAAGAACTCCCAGGTGGAAAGTGCTGGCCCTCAGCCCCAGCAAGACCTGGGCCCATGCTGTCATTTCCCGGGTGGGTGTGTAAGTTGGGATCTGTGACTCAGCCTCCAGACTTGGGGGGGCGGGGGGTGGGGTGCCGCCCCTCCACTTCTGAGCCTCCAGGAGAAAATGTTCCTGCCGTCTCCAGCCCTGATACCAGCTAGTGGTACAGCAGTGTAACCGCGGGGCTGTGGGCTCCGACACCCCAGCTCTGCCTCGTAGTAACTATGGGCAAGAGCATATCTTTCTAGCTCCCAGCTTCGTTTCCCCGCTCACAGAGCCGACCCGGGGGCTTGTAGGCGGACTAAGTGGCGGTCAGGAAAGCGCGCAGCCTGCGTCTTAGGGCCCGCAGGGCGCGCGCCCTTCGGCAGTCGGGTGATGGACCCGTCGCCCGCGCATCTCCAGCAGACCGGCCCTCTCCTCCGGGACAGGACAGCAGGCTGGCCTCGCCCTAGGGTGTGGCTGCGATCGGCCCGCGCGCCGACTTCCCCCGGACACGCCCCGCCCACCGCCCGAGCGGGAGGCCCGCCGCCTCCACCCGCACCTCCCGGCGCCCGTGACCCAGCTTTTGACTCAGGGTCAGGCTGGGGCCTGTGGGCTGAGCCGAGCGCAGGCCCAGCTGTACACCTGGCTGCCCGCCGGACCAGGAGCACTGGTCTTTCCTGCTTGCACGCAAGGCGGACCCTGAGCGGACTCCCGGGTGCTCACCTGTAGCCCCGAAACCAGGCCGGGTTGTTGAACCTGGCCGGCAGGTCCTCGCTCACGCGGTAGCAGTCGCTGGTTCTCTCCGGCAGGGGCCCGGCCTTGGGCTCCTCTGGCTCCGCGCACGCTTGGGGGTCCTCCTCCGACATCCCGCCTCGGTCGCCCCGCGCTCTGGGGGCTCGGAAGGAGCGGGCGGCGGAGCGGCGTCCTGTTACTAAGCAACGACCAAGCTACCCGATGCGCGGGCGGGGTCCTTAAAGGCGCCGCGACCCCCGGGCGGGAGCCTCCCCACACCCCCTTCGGCGGGTTGGGCAGAAGTCCGACTTCTAGAAGCTTTCTTGGCGAGCTCCGAGGCCCTGGACTGGCTGCGAGAATAAGGAATCACTTGCTGGGGCCGCAGTGTGGGACCCCTGTGCTCTGGAGCCACCGGCTCGAACGCACGCCACGTTTCCCCAAACGCGGCACGAGTCTCGGGGCACCGGAGACCCCGGCCCGGGTTCATCAGGGGGGCTCGGTGCTCCGAGGCCGCCCTGCTGCGGGGACCCGGCGCCCACCGCGCGGGCAGAGCTGCGCCCTGACGTCCCCACTCCGCCTGCAGACCCGCCGGTACCCTGGGTCTGAGGCTGGACAGCACACTGGACTAACCTGATGGAGCCCTTTTAAGCCACATACTGCTGTAAGAACTGGCCGGACGGGAGCGCGGCCCCGCTGCCCGGCAGGTCCCCACGGACAGCTGGACAGTGGGGGCTCCTCGGCCGCCCGGCCCCGTGCAGGGAGGGGGCGAGGACGCCGGGACTCAGGGGACGGGGCGGGGAGACAGGCCCCTAGGCCCCGCGCCCGACCGGACCACGGGCCCTGACCGCCACGCCCTCCCTGCGGTTCCGCTCAGGCGGGCCTGGGGTGCGGCTCCCAGAGGACCGCGCGCTCGGACTCTGGGAGGCCGGCGGGGGCGCGCCGGGCTTCTGGACGAGGCGGCGGTGGCGGCGCAGTGGCACCTCCGGGCCTGCGGGCGGCGCTGCGGCGAGAGCGGCGCGGGCCCCGGCGGGAGGAGGAGCCGCTCGTGCGGCCGCGCCGCCGGGACCCGTCGTGCGTGCGTGCGTGCGTCCCTCCGTCCCCTAGTCCGTCCGCCCGGATCCGCGCCATGGCGTCTGGCGCGGTGCTGCCCCGGCTGCTCGGCGCGGGTGAGGGGCCCGGGGTGGCGGGCGCGGCGGGGACCTCTCCGGGGCCGGGGGGCGGGCAGGACGGGGAGCGCGCCCTGAATCCGCTGTCCGCGTAGGTGTCCGGGCTGCGCCCCGAGGCCGGGCCGCGCCGAGAGGCAGGACGCTGGGGAGCGCCGCGGCCGCCGCTGCCCCCGAGCCAGAGCGCGACAGCGGTAAGGGGGCCCTCGGCCCGGGGGGTCGGGCGCCTTGGGTCTTCATACGGCCCCGGGGACTGCGGGCCCCGGGAGGGGGAGCCCCACGCGCCGCACGCGCTGCTAAGGCCTCTGGAGTTCCTGCCCCGCCACCGAGCGGGCCGAGTACGGCGGGCCCCGAACTGTTGCCTTGAGGGAGTTTCTGCGGGCGGCCGTCGGGACCACGGGAGCCGCAGACACAGACATCAGCCGGATTTCTCTTGGCCGGGTGAGGACGTGGCCGGGTTTACCCGGGAGCGGAGCCATGGTCAGATCCGGTCTCCCTCCCCCGAGCCTCCGCAGAAGGCCCCGGGGGCCCCCAGCATCTGCCGCCGCCCTCCGCAGGCCACAGGCTCTGGGGTGCCGGGACCCAGGGCCTGCGTGCTCTCCACCTCCCCGCCCAGATCTCAGCGCCCGGATCCTGAGCGAGCCCCTCAAGCACTCCGACTTCTTTAACGTCAAGGAGCTGTTTTCCGTGAGAAGTCTCTTTAACGCACGGGTGCACCTGGGCCACAAAGCCGGCTGTCGGCACAGGTGAGCGTGGCCCCTGGTGGTGTGGCTTGTCCAGGGCGCTTGGGGCCCCTGCCTTGAGGCCCAGGCCCCTCTTTTTAGCTTGTTTTCAGAGAGTGTACCCCCCTTTTCCTTCGTATGGAATTGTGGAGCCCCCGGCAGGGACGGCTGCTTATTCTCAGAATCAACTTACTGCTCCCCAACAAGCCCCCGTGGGGCTCATGGTCCTTGGCAGGGGCAGGCTGGCTGGTCCTGTAAGCCGTCAATGGATGGGGCCTGGCAAGGCCACCCTCTTCGAGGGACGTGCCAAGGGCAGGCAGAGGAGTGGGGACTGGCCGTCCTTTCAGGTGGCCGTTGTGAGGGCCAGGCTGAGAGTGGCCTGGGGGGACAGGGGGGATGAGGGAGGAAGGTGGCTACAGGGAAGGGGGTGGCCAGGTCCTTGGGCAGAGCTGCAGCAGTAGCTGAGCCTAGGGTGATAGGGGTGAGCCGAGCAGAGCAGGTGTCTGCGTTCTTCACGTTAGAAACTTAGGTCCCGAACGGGGTGACGCTTTGGCCCCCACAGTGAGATATCACACAGGCATGCTCGGAAGAAGCAGGCTGGGCCGGGGCCACCACATCAGGGCCTTCAGAGGATGTGTGGGGCAGAGGAGCAAGGGAGGCCCTGGGCAAGAGCCCAGGTGACCAGCATCCCAGAGTCTGGGGGAGGAGGAGGGGCCGGGAAGTGAGAGGGTGCGCTGCTGGTGGTTCCTCCCGGAAGTCTCCCACGCTGAGGGCGGCTGGGCCTGTGGGGCCTTGGGCAGCGTCTGTGGGGAGGACAGAATCCAGGCAGCAGTGAGCAGGAACGTGAACGGGGTGGGAGAAGACGGAACACGAGGGGACAGTCTTGCACCCGGCCCCTCTGCCCAGGCCGTCCGGTCTGGCCCGCAGGGTTCCCCTCTGAGGCCTGACTGGCTCCTGCGCCAGCCGGCACCCCCGGCCCTGGGTGGTCTCCGTGGTAAAGCCGTAATGACGAAGGTCGCCGCCAGATAGGCAAACCTGGGCAGGACACTGGACGTCACGTGTGAGTGTCCAGACGTCCGTGTGGGGTCCCTTCTGTTAGGGTCACCACGTGATGAGGTGCAGGTTCAGAGGGTAGAGTCCTCTTGCCCGAGACGTGGACACGGCCTGCAGCCCAGCCCACCCTCTTGGTCACTCCTGGGGCGGGGCCCTCACCGTGTCGTCCTAGGGAAGGCCGCAGACGGTACTGGCCCCGGGAGGGTGGAGGGCAGCAGGACGAGCGAGGGCGGGGAGAGGTGGCTGCGGGCAGCTCACGCTGGCCGTGTGTCCGGCAGGTTCATGGAGCCGTACATCTTCGGGAGCCGCCTGGGCCAGGACATCATTGACCTGGAGCAGACGGCCACACACCTGCAGCTGGCCCTAAACTTCACGGCCCACGTGGCCTACCGTGGGGGCATCATCCTGTTTGTGAGCCGCGCCCGGCAGTTCTCACACCTGATCGAGAACACGGCCCGGAGCTGTGGCGAGTACGCCCACACGCGCTACTTCAAGGGTGGCCTGCTGACCAACGCGCCCCTCCTGCTGGGCCCCCAGGTCCGCTTGCCGGACCTCATCATCTTCCTGCACACGCTCAACAACGTCTTTGAGCCCCACGTGGCCGTGAGGGACGCGGCCAAGATGAACATCCCCACCGTGGGCATCGTGGACACCAACTGCAACCCCTGCCTCATCACCTACCCCGTCCCGGGCAACGACGACTCCCCCCCGGCCGTGCAGCTCTTCTGCCGGCTCTTCCAGACGGCAGTCACCCGGGCCAAGGAGAAGCGCCGGCAGCTCGAGGCTCTGTACCGGCTGCAGGGCGCCCCAGGCCCCCGCCCGGCCAACCCCGCCGCTTCCCCAGGAGCGCAGGCCGGGCTGGGCCTGGGCGTTGCCCCCTGACCTGCCCGACCTCCTCCAAGATGAGCAGCCTGTCCCGAGCTGGGCGTGCCTCGCCCCACCAAAGTCCTGGGCGCCTCCAGGCCTTCCAGGCTTTGGGCCCCTGCTTCCAGGAATGCGCTCAGCAGCAGCCCGCCCCGGGGGCTCACCTGGCAAGGAGCCTGTCCGAAAAGGACCCCTCGGAAGACACCGTGTCCCTGGAGCATGAAGTGCTTGTGTCCACCTTGAAACAAGCCCCTTGTGTTCGGAGCGATCACACGGCAGGTCAACTCCACAACCTGGGTTGGGCTGCTGTCCGGTCACCTGGTTTCAGGGGCTGTTTTCATAACGTGAGGTTGCAGGGTGAGCGGTTCAGAGGGTCCCATCTGGGCTGGGCCAGGCTGAGCAAAGCAGACAGCATGGTTGCAACAGAAATAAAACTTGGATCTGGGCAGGGTGGGGCCCGGGCCCCTGGTCCTGTTCTGTGTGATCTCTCTCCATCAGCCCCCACAGGGTGTGCAAGGCCCACCCCCGCCTCCGAGTCTCTGAGCTTTGGGTGGACCGGTGGCTTGTGGCTGTGGGCTCAGCAGGGCATGGAGGACTCGTGACCCCCTGCCCATGGATGGGCCTCCTCCGCCTGGGAGGGGGCCCCTGTTCACAGAGACTGCTCGATGCTCCTCATCGCAGGACCCCCCCCCCCCCCCGGGCAGCACTTGCGTTCCTGGATGGGTTTTGGGGCTCCCAGGACCCCACCCCAGGGCTCCCGGGAGACCTGACGCCCCAGGAGCCTGTCTGCTGCCCGGGGTCTGGTGGGGTCGGGACAAGGTGGCCCTCTGGTGAATGGACACACCCGCCCAGGCATCACTGCGGCGCACGGGGCAGGGAGATGCCCCGGGGCCCCCGTCCCTCCGGCGGGGGTGCACAGCAGAGGTCCCATTCGGAAGGTGAGGGAGTTGAGCGGCAGCCTGAAATCCGCTGCTGGCAGGCGCTGCTTTAATCCGGGAACACGGAGACGTTCAGAGGCAAGTGGGCTGAGGGGCCCTCACGGGCCTTCCCGCTGCAGAGCGCCTCTTTAGAGAGTGGGGTGCGCGTTTCCGAGCCCGTCTGTGGAGCCCTGCACGGACTGTCCCTCTGCGCCTGGGGACGCCAGCGTGGGCAGCCAAGGCCCTTGGGGTAGGTGCGGCGTGAGGCGGCTCACTGGCTGTAAACGGGTCTCCCCAGGGCAGAGGGTCCCCGCACCCTTGAGAAGCAGGCCGTCTAGGGAAGGCGACAGCGGGCAGGGCGGCGGGGACACACGGGGTCACAGACACCTGAGATGTGGGGCTGGCCCGGTTCTGCCCGGGGCTGGGCCTGGGCTGAGGGGAGCAGCCCTGCCTCCCCCGTTCCCTGGCGGCCTGCATGGCCCCAGCCGCCTCTCCCCCGAGAATCCCCTGGAACCTGGGGCCCTGGGAGCCGCGGGCACGGGCGGTCACCCTGAGCAGGGGACTCGCCGGTTGGGCGGACATGGGTGAGCTGGACAGTCTTGGTGTGCAGGACCCGCAGGGAGGCGTGGAGCCGGGGTGAGGGCCGGCCTGGGCCCTCGGGGGGCTCAGTGGGGAGGGGTCTGCGTCCCACCTTCTGGCACAGCTGGTGGTACCTGTGCCTCCTCACAGCCTCCTCTGCGTACAGAGGCACCCGCCCAGCAGGACAGATCCCAGAGGGGCTGCCTGGAGACAGACCCCGAGAGGCCGGGAGCTTCAAGACTGGCAGTGGAGGCCCTCCCCTCCCGCTGCCCATCGCACCGGCTGGTATCCCGGGCCCAGGAGAGCAGGGTCCAGGGGGACCTGGGGCCAGCACGCGTGAGGCAGGCGCACCCCACCACCAGCTGGGCCACAAAGGCTCGGGTGGGCGTGGGTGCAGAGCAGTTTCCAGAACCAGGCCTGGGCATCTGGGGGCAGACGCCACCTGGCCCCGCCCCCAGGTCCAGCGCAGATCTTCGCCTCCAGAGCCAGGCCCAACCCAAGGAGCTGGGCTCCCCCTCCACCCCTGGCGCCATCCACGCCTGGCCCTGGTCGTGTCCCGAGGCGGTTCTTTGCATTTGAGGACATGAGCTGGAGTATTCTCGCTCTTGACATCCCTTGTCTCGCTTTTGACATCCCTGTTTGAAAATGAGCCCCGTGTGTAAATGGATCCTTCCCGCACCTGGATGAGCCCCTCAGGGTGGGGTTGGGCACAGCAGACCCCCTGGAGGAGCCGCTGGAGCACTAGATGCCCGCCTTCTGGGGCAGCGACCCCTGCTACGTCACCAGTTTCCCTTGCGCCTACGAGCCTTCTCCCCGCCCAGCAGGTCCTGGACCCGCTGTCCGAGAGGCGCGCGCCCAGCGACCGCTGTGCGGCTTCGGAAAGTGAGCCTCAGTTTGTCCACATGAAGGCTGGGCCACGAGAGGCCAAACCTCAGGGGGGGTCAGGACTGTCGGGTACGCGTGGACAGTGCGGCCTCGTGCCTGGCCCTGTGGAAAGGGCTCCCGAGGGACGGGGTGGTTTTCATTAAGCTTTTCCCCCCACCGTGAAGCTCTCTGCCTCCAGCCCTGGCGCAGAGAGGTCTTCCCGTTCGTAAAGGGAGATAAGGATCCTATCTCGGTCCCCTCCCGGGAGTAGCCGAAGCAGAGAGCCCCAGGGCCCCTCAGGTGTCTGTAAGGTGCTGGTTGGGGTTCATTCATTCAGCAAATCCGTATGCAGCGCCTACTGTGTGCAGCACGGCCTTCCTGCCCTCCTGCGGTTCCCTTTTGGTGGGGGTCAGACAGGAGTGAGTGGGGCTCGCCTAGGAGGGGAGATGTGGTCACCGTGGACAGAGGCCTCCCTCTTGCCGAGACTGCCTGCCCCCCTGCTGACCAGGCCTTGGCGTCCAGATGGGTGCAGTGAGCCCAGAAGCCCAGCCCCCAGGGGGGTGCCAGGGGAGGCCGAGAGGAAGGAAAGGCCAGGCCCCTGACTCTGCTGCCCGCCTGCCCCAGTGCTGTCTCCTCCATCCTGGGCACCTGGCTGGACCAGGGCGCGGAGGACTCCTGTCAGCCCCCGAGCTTCCCTGCCTCAGGCAGTTGGTGGCCTCCCTGCAGCTCAACACGCCCGGCTCCGACCTGGAGCACGCAGACCTCGGCGAGGGGGAGGTGGGTGGGGGGACACGGGGGTAGCAGCGACTGGCCTCAGACCACCCGGGACTGCCGTCGGGGGCCGCAGTCGGGGGCTTCTGGCAAAGGTGGCGGGAAGTTTCCCGTCTTTGGAAGGCAGGCTCTGGGTATCTCCTGCAGCGCCTGGACCTACCGCCCCGCCCGGAGACCAGCCTACCCCCATCCCAGACTTCCTTTCCCCTCCCTGTCATTGTCTCTGTTTTTAATTTTATTATTTCATTTCCTATCATTTATGGTGTCATTTATTTTTTTTGTTGTTTTCGTTTTATCTCTTAATCAGAATAATTGCAATATTGTGATGGTTTTTGTCATGCATCAACGTGAGTTGGCCACAGATACACGTGTCCCCCTATCCTGAACCTGCCTCCCACCTCCCTCCCCACCCCATCCTTCCGGGTTGTCCCAGAGCACCAGCTTGGGTGCCCTGCTTTATGCATCCAGCTCGCACTGGCCATCGACTTCACATGTAATGTGCATGTTTCAACGCCATCCTCTCAAGTCCTCCCACCCTCATCTCGCAGAGTCCAAAGGTCTGCTCGTTACACCCGTGTCTCCTCTGCCGCCCTGCGTGTAGGATTGGCATTAACCACCTTTCTCAGTTCCCTATGTGTGCATTAATACACAGTATTGTGTCTTCATGTAAGCAAGTCTTTTTTTATTTTAAAGTGTGCACTTCTGGAGTGTGGAGGACGTTCAGTCTACAGTTCTCCCCACGGCCTCGGGCGGACGGATTTCCTCCCGAGAAGGGAGCCCTGACCCAAAGCGCTCACGCCCCAGCCCCTCACCCCCAGCCCTAACCTGCTTCTGTCTCTCTCTTGCCCGGCTCTGGGTGTTTCCTGTGAACAGAATCATGCCAGGTCGCTTTTTGTGCCAGCCACATATTTTAAGAGGGGAGTAGTTAATTTTTGTTTTCTTTTTTAATCGGAAGTGGCATTTTTGTTATATAAAAGGGAAATTTCAGGTGAGTTAAAGATGAGATGCATAAATTGAAATCTGTTTTGTAAATATATGTACATTCTCAGGGTGGAGACCCCTGCTCTAAGTGTGGCCCCAGAGCCGGAAGACAGAGGGAAGCGCCTGGCTCCTCCTGCGGCCAAACAGACAGACATGCAGAGAGCTGGGAGGACAGACCACAAGCTGGGACAGCGTCCCTCGCGTCCCTGTGGTCCCCAGATGGTGAAAGTCAACGTTCTAGAAAGGGACAGAGGACAAACACGTGCCCATCTAACGAGGCGATGCACGTGGCTCAGTGTGTCAGGGGTGCTGGGCCTCCCGATGACACGGATGGAAGCCTGGAGACGCCGGGTCGCCCTGCCCTGGCAGCTGTCCCGTCTGCTGACGACCAGCCCTGGGGACAGCGTGAGGAAGCAGGGCCAGCAGCCCCCGGAGGGAGGCGCGGAAGGACACTCCCCTCGGGGAGAGCTGTGTGTGGGACCCCAGAGCTCCACAGGTGCATCGCTTTACCGGCAGAGCGACTCCTAGGAGCTCACCCACAGGGATCCTCGCGTGATGTGTGTGCCCACGTGCACGCGTGTGCCTGTGCGCTTGGGGGTGTCGGGGTAGGATCCCAGGGGCGTGTGCCTGCAGAGTGAATCCTAGGACCTCACCCTAGGAATCCTCACAGTTTTTCACAGATGCATTGTCAAGAGTCTCCATCACAGTACTGGTTGAAATAGCAGGGGACTAGAAACATTCGTGTCCGTGGAGAGGGGATGGGATCCACCAGCCGTGGTCCACAGGGATGACTGAATGCCCCATAGCTGCTAAAGTGGGTGCTGGCAGGGAGATCCCAGGGTGGTCTTACCTGAGACACGTGGCCCAACCCTCTGCATCCAGGATCCCGGCTGTGAGACCACATGGATGTGATGTTGGCAGGGAGACACACACACAGGTGAATGAATCTGCATGTGACAGACAGACAGACAGAAGGAGAGAGACAGCTGGAGGTCTCCAAGGGAAATGTTCACAGCACATCTTCCACCCGGGGGGGGGTTTGAACGCTATGAAGTGTGTGTGTGTCTACACGCATGTTTCTGTGTGTGCACAGGCACACAGAATTTGTCTTGTGCAGACACATGCTGCATTGCTGTGTGACATGTGAGTATGTGTGTGTACACGTGTGAACACGTGTGAGTGGGTGCTGATGTGTGCCTCCTGTGCACGCTCACGTGTACACCTGTCTTTCCGTGTGCACGCGTGTGTGTGTGTGAGTGTGAGTGTGTGTGTGTGTGAGTATGTGTGAGTGTATGTGCGATTGTGTCTGAGTGTGTGTATGTGTGAGTATGTGTGAGTGTATGTGCGATTGTGTATGAGTGTGTCTGTGTGTGTGAGCGTGTCTGAGTGTGAGTGTGTCTGAGTGAGTGCATATGAGTGTGTGTGAGTGTGAGTGAGTGTGTCTGCCTGTGCGCAGGTAGGGGAAGGCTCCAGGCCGATCCCACACTGCACAGCTCTGACTCTGGTGGTGGGGGTCCCATCCCCGCCGGACCCCAGACCCTTCTGTGACCCCTCCCCCTGACCGTGCAGCCCTCTGCTGGGGGCGCGTCACCCTGAGGTCACGAGGCCGGGGCTCCCCTCCTGGGAGGTCCCCCTGCTGCTCCCAAGGGGCTCAGCCCTTCTGTGAGTCCCCCCCGGCCCGTGGCTCCTCACACGCGGTGGCCCTGTCCTCTCTGTCCGGTGGCAGGAAGGAACGTCTGCTCCGTGCAGTCAGCCTGGCGTGGGCCCTGCCCCCGAGAGGCCCCGGAACCGTCCCTCTCACTGGTCCTGGCAGCGCCGCCTGCGTGCCCTTCCCGGCCAGTCGAGGACCAGGTGAGGCTCGGGGCGAAGACCTGAAGGTGTGGCTGGACCAGGGGGCCGGTCAGCTCAGCGCGAGACGGAGACAATCCTGGTGATCCGGGGGCCCAGTGTCATCACCCCTGATATGGGGAGGGGGCGGGAGGGGGTGGTCAGCTCAGCATGAGACAGAGACGATCCTGGTGATCCGGGGGCCCAGTGTCATCACCCCTGATATGGGGAGGGGGTGGGAGGGGCTGATCAGCTCAGCGTGAGACAGAGACGATCCTGGTGATCCGGGGGCCCAGTGTCATCACCCCTGATATGGGGAGGGGGTGGGAGGGGCTGATCAGCTCAGCGTGAGACAGAGACGATCCTGGTGATCCGGGGGCCCAGTGTCATCACCCCTGATATGGGGAGGGGGTGGGAGGGGCTGATCAGCTCAGCGTGAGACAGAGACGATCCTGGTGATCCGGGGGCCCAGTGTCATCACCCCTGATATGGGGAGGGGGTGGGAGGGGCTGATCAGCTCAGCGTGAGACAGAGACGATCCTGGTGATCCGGGGGCCCAGTGTCATCACCCCTGATATGGGGAGAGGGCAGGAGGGGCCGGCAGGGAGGACTTGGGGGTGGGCCGTCAGAGGACCCAGCATGGCGGCTCCACGGGCGCCCCCACACTGGAGAGGGGCTTGCATTGCGGGGGACGCCCTGTCTGGTGTCTCCTCGTCAGGAGGGAACAGAGTGCCCAGGACCCCTCGTCTGCCTGGCGGGCCTGCTGTGTCCAGGAGGGCCCAGGCGAGCTGGCCACCCCCACTGGGAAGCCACACTGACCCTGTGTGGAGGGACCCCTCATCCCCAGTCTCCAGGGAGGCTGGGCTGGGGTCCCCTCCCACCATGAGAAAGGAGACCCTGGTCGCCATCGGCTGGCTGTCAGGTGGTATGATGCCCCAGGGGGATCTGGGGAAACTGCAGGTCAGCGTCAGAAGAGGCCAGAGGTCACTGCTGATGCGGTCCCCTCCCCAGGAGCAGCGCCTGTGTGCAGCCAGGCCTGGGGGGTGGGGGGGACCAGCAGAGGTGTCCGGGTCCGGGGCCCAGTGTCCGGCCATCCCTGTCCTATGTGCCTGGCCCCCCTCACTCCCACCTCAGCCTCCAGTCTGTGGGGGCCCAGGGGGCCGGGCAATCCCCACGTGCACACGTGTCCCCACCTGGGGCTGGGGCTGACCCCGCCACCCTCACACCCTCCCCCAACCACAGGACCACCCAAACCTGCACTCATGGGCATCATACCCCTCCCCTAGCCACATGACCACCCAAACCTGAGCTTGAGGGCATCAGACCTGCAGAGATCCCCCCACGACTTCAGGCAGAGTTGCCAGCACCCGCCTATCCCCGGACCCCCACGCCTATCCGACAGAGATACACACCATGGGGACCCAGGACAGGAGCAGGTCCTCTGGTCCTTCCTGCAAGGCTTCCACCTCCCCGGCCTCCCCCTCACCCCCAAGGGGTCCTACAGACAGGCCGAGCCACTGGAGACGCTGAAGCTTTTTATTTGAAGCCAGAAGAGGGGAGAGAGGGCTGGGGGAGAAGGGGGGCGGGGAGCAGGGGGGTGGGGAGGGAGGGCTGGGGGAGAAGGGGGGCGGGGAGCAGGGGGTGGGAGGGAGGGCCGGGGGAGAAGGGGGCGGGTCCTGATGGCGCTGCCCGGGCCCTGCCGTGGAGCCTCAGTGCCCCCTGCCCTGGAGAGGAGGGGAGAGGTCGTGAAGGAAGGGGGCAGACGGGGCTCTCCCTGCCCCCGGGGCTGCAGCGTGGGGGGCGGAATGCACCTTCCCGGGTGCACAGCTGGGCGGGCACAGACGTCCCGACTTACACAACAGTGAGCCCTGGGTGCAGAGGGGGCCTGACTTGCGGAGTGAAGCCCAGGAACAGACCCTGCAGGGTGGGCCCGGCCGCCCCCAGAGCAGAGACGCCTCCTCCCGGCCACGCGGGGTCCCCCTGCCTGCCCTGGGGAGCCCGGTGGACCCGGACGCCCCACTGAACCAGGACACTTGACTGCTTCAAGGACCACTCACCCTAGTCACTTGCAGGCTCGCAGCTTTCTGTAGAGACCAAGACAAGCCCAGGAGTGAGAAGACGCCTCGCACAGCGTCCCAGACCCCTCACCGCCCACAGCCCGGACGTGGGTCACGGAGGCCCAGAGCGGGGCCCCTGGGCTCCCTGTGACCCATCACAGCGCTGACAGCTCCCCACGGAGGGGCTGGGGAAGGGCAGGAGAGGATGGAGGGAGGGACCCGGGGCGGGAAGAGGATGCAGAGAGGACCCGGGGGTGCCGCGGGCCGGCCCCTCACCCATCTGCTCAGGTGTGAAGACGTCCTCCGGGGACAAGCCCTTGCGCTGTGCGTATTTCTTAAAGGCCTCCAGGGCCGCTGGGCTCACGTCAGGATTTCTACCTGCAGGCCAGGCAGCTGGTGAGTCAGGCCTCAGGGGAAACCCAGGAGCAGGGTACTTCCCAGCACCGGGGGAGGGCGCAGGGCAGGAGGGGTCCGTCTGGGGTGGGCGCCGAGCAGGTGCGGAGGAGACAGGCCCCTCCCAGCCAACAGGTCCCGGGGAAGGAGCGGGGGAGGCCCCGGGGGCTTCCGACAAGTCCCTGGGGGCTCCGGGGGACTCGGGCCGGATCCCAGAGCCCCCTGCAGGGTCCGGCCCCTGACCTGGAAGGGCTCTGTTCCCAGAGGAACTGCGCTGCCCTCTGACTAGAGAAGCCTGGCCTTTGCCCCCCGTGAGGGTCCCTGCCCCAAGAATTCCTCCGTCCACACCTCCCGCCTCCCCCACGCTGACCCGGCCCTGGCCCAAGACCCCAGGGAGTGGCACTTGGAATGTGCCTCCAGAGCGGTCTGTCGGGTCAGAGGGCGCCGCCTGCACGGGCCCCTGGGCGCACCGGAGCCAGCGCTCGGGCCTGTGCCTGTCTTGGGCCCTCAAGCGCTGCCCCTTCGGAGGCGCCAAAGCCCTGGGAGGAGAAGGGCTGTGGCCAGGTGGACAGGGCCCTTGGAGCAGAGATGGGGCCAGGCCGGGGTGAGGGGGACTCACTCAAGAGCTTGGCTCCTCTGAACCTTCCCCCTTCGAACGGCCCTTCCCAGTAAGTCAGGAGGTGATCCTTCGAAGGCAACTCCTCCACGTCCACATGGGTCTTGCCCCTCGCTGCGGAGGACCAAGGGCCGGGCGTGTTAGCGGCGAGTCCTGGGGCCTGGCTTGAGGGTGGCGGGGGGCCCCCGATTGCCGTGGCCCCCACCCCAGATCTAGTCCCCTGTCCCCTGGGGCCCGCGCCTGCCCTGTGCCCCAGCAGGGGCGCCCCATCCTGACGGCCCCCTCCGGCCACAGGTCCGGGCCTGTGGCTCCGGCTCTGGGGGCCACCCCCCCACTCACAGGCAGTGTACGTGCCGGACACGCTGGTCTTCTCCAGGACGAAGTCCACGTCGTAGCAGTAGCCCCGGTCCCTGGAAGACACAGCCTCCTGCTCAGGGGCCTGAGGCCCCCTCCACCCTGGGGACGCTCGGGGCCCGCACCCCGACCGTGCAGCAGCGCAGTGGACCCCGACTCCAGGTGGAGCCTTCCGCTACTCCATCGCGTCCCGGCAGCGCCCCGGCCGCTGCTCCTGCAGAGTTCACGGGCGCCCAGCCTCTCCGCGCCTGCAGGATGGCGGCAGGACCAGCAGGGGGCGGGCTCGCGGCCGCTGCCCCGCCGCCCGATGAAGGGCCTCGGCCGGGAAGGCGGGGCCCGCGCGCGTCCGGGCGCCGCGCACTCACCTGTGCGTCGTGGAGGCCCACACGTGGGTGTCGCTCAGAGCGCAGAACGTGACGGGGGACACCCTGTCCCCCGTGAGGGCCTTGTTCTCCACGAAGGCCGTGATGAACCACTTCCCCGAAACCTGAAACACGTGTGGACCTGGCGGCCGCCTCTCCTCCGCCTCGCCAGCCCCCCCGCCCACAGCCAGCTCCCTCCACCCCGACGCCCCCTGGAGCCCCTCGGACACCCCCAGGCTGCCCCCCTGGCACATCTGCAGCCCCTCCTTCTAGCACCTTCCTGGGGCACCGCATGGGGCTGAGCGCACGGGGCGGAGGCCCCGCTGGCCCCCAGTCTCCCCGCCCTGGCGGTCACTGTCTGTGGGAGGGTCAGGGCCGAGCCCTAAACCGTGTCTCGCTTCTGACCCCGAGACGCTGGCCTCCGTGGACAGGGAGGGCTCAGCCTGGGACCCCCGACCCCCACCGTCCCCCGGAGCCTCACATCCGGCCCCTGGAAGGACAGGCTGTCCCGGGCCTGCAGAGCCGAGGTCAGGCCGAGGGAGGAGGTCAGGCCTAGGGCGACGGTCA
This sequence comes from Odocoileus virginianus, assembly GCF_023699985.2. Classification (NCBI taxonomy): domain Eukaryota; kingdom Metazoa; phylum Chordata; class Mammalia; order Artiodactyla; family Cervidae; genus Odocoileus; species Odocoileus virginianus. The sequence continues at coordinate 100,894,679 of NC_069675.1, forward strand.
GAGTCAGGGTCAGGATGCTCATCTTGGGGGCTCTGGGCTCACACCGCCGGCAGGTCCTTTTGCTGAGGTTCCGAGAGGCTCTGCAGGCCCTCCCTCAGCCGCCTTTTATACCCCCTGGCCCAGGGTCCCGGGGCACTTGGCACAGACCCCCACACTCCGTGGCCAGCTGGCAAGGGAACCTGTCATTTCCACCCATGGCTCATTAAGCCTTCGGGCCGGGCCACAGGGCTCCACGCGGTCTGTGGGGGGCGGAGGGCCACCCTGCACGTGGGGCGATGGGAGGGGACCTCCGGCCTCACCCTCAGCCTGCTCCCCTCTCTGAGCGCACCTTCCCCCTCCTGCAGGGTCTGCCGTGAGTGGGAGGTCTGACCCGCAGAACAGGGCAGGTGAGGAATGCGGTGGGGGGGCGTCCAGCTCAGTCCTGGCCTCTCTGCCCTGGCGGCCAGTTGTCCCTACGGCCCCTGGCCTGTGACCTTCTGCCCTCTTTGAGGATTCAGGGCTCAGCTTCATCACGGCCTCCTTGGGGAGCCCTCCCACGTACATCCCAACTGTGTCACACTCCCCATGGATTGTCTGTGAAGAACAGCTTTCATGTCCTGGGCCCCCAGGCTGGGGAGGCCGGGAACGGTAGAAATGTATCCCCTCCCAGTGCTGAGGCCCGAAGTCTGAGATCCAGGTGCTGGTAGGGCCGGCCCCCTGCAGTCTCCAGGGGGTGGGGTGGTCCTTCCTGCCTCCAGCAGCCCCCGGTGGCCCCTGGCTTGTGGCCACACCCCCGACCGTCCACTCTGTCTTCTCACACCTCCTCCTACGTGTCTGTCTGGACACCAGCCCTGGGCTGCAGGGCGATCTCACTTCACCATCGGTAACTCAGTCCCACTTCCCAGGCCCGGATGGGGCGTTTGGGGGCCGCCCAGCCCACTGCCCTGGAGCTCCCGCCTGAATGGTCCCACCGGTGTCTGTCCACCCGTCTGAGCCCTGGGTGGTGCCCGCTTCTTCGCACCGCACGTCCAGGGCATGGAGGGACCCCCGCCCTCAGAGGGGCCACCCGGCCTCCGGGGGAGCTCAGGCCTCCCTCGTGGTGGCCACTCACCCTGTCTGACTGCCCTCTGTGGTGTCCAGCTGACTGCATTTCACAGCAGCCAGATCAGGAACACAGAGCACTGGGCCAGCGCCGGGGCCCCCTTCTCTTCCCAGGGACAGAGGAGGTTCTGGTCTTGGCGTGCCTTCCTGGGACTCGGGGCTGACCCGAGAAGGCGGCCAGGGCCACAGGTGGACCCCAGGGCCCCACAAAGGCATGTTTGTACCCATACAGGGCAGGGTGTGCCCCCGCCGGCCACCATGCACTCGCATGACCCTACCCCCTGGGGACGGAACCGAACGTTCAGCTGGACCCAGTAATTACCGTGATTACCCTCCAAGGTGCCACTGAGCAGCAGCCTGCCCTCCCCAGGGTGGTCAGGGGGCAGGCCCAGTGCCCTTTCAGGAGACGAGGAGGCAGGTCCAGCCACAGGGAGAGGCTCCCGTGTTCCTGGTCTGTGTGACCCTTTCCCGGAGCCTGGAAGGACGTGGCCCTGCCACGTCTTGGAGAGACAGGGTGTTGCCTGGACCCAGGACACCCTGGCTTCCGCAGTGGCCCCTCAGCCTGGCCCACTGTCAGAAGGAGACAGCCGGGCACCGGGTGCCCAAGAGGCAGTGTTGGTCCACGGCCCAGCTGAGGTTCGCTGGGAAATGGGCAGAAGCTGGCAGGCCAAGCAGGCTCTGAGCAGCCAGCCCGAGGCAGATAAGAAGTCATTTAGCCCGTGTGTATAGACACAGGTCCGTGTGAGTGATGGTCAGGCAGGCACGCACGTCAGCAGGAGGCCCACGGGTTCTCTGGACAAAGGTGTACCGGCAGTTCTGGAAGAAAGGATGACCTTCTCGACAGCCTGTGCTGGAGCTGCTGACACCAGCCTGCACGTGGGGCAGCTCCGCATCCGCCATGCCTCAGCCTCCCTTTCTGAATTATCTCTGCCTTGATCACAGCCTAATCTGCTGGAAGCAGACAGACAAAGAAGTCAGTAAGTGAACCTGTAATCAGATGAGGCCGCTACCCAACCCACACTCGGCTGCTCAAAAGGCCGATACTCGAGCGCCAAGAGCTGGCGAAGGAAAAGCTGCTTCACTCAGGAGGCTGGCAGCCCGGGGAGGGACGGCGGGCCTGGGCCCCAGACCGTCCCGAGCTGCTGGTTAGGAGACCAGCTTCAAAGGCCGCAGGGGGAGGGGGCCTCAAAGGTGTGAGCAGCCTGTGCTCGCTCCGGGCGGCTGTGAGCATCACCAGCCTGCTGGTTTCAGGGGGTCTGGGGTCTGGGGTCTCCGTGCCGTGGTCAGCAGTTTTCACCTGGTGGGGTGCGCTTTCTGTAAAAACACCTTTAAAGCGTGTGTCGGGCCTAAACTGTCAGCAGGTTCCCGTCCCAACGGTTGTTCTTGGCTTCTCCTCCACATTTCCTAATCACTATGTCTTGAGCCAACCCTTTGAGAACCAGGGGAGGCCCAGGAGGCAAAAGCTAGGGACACGGGAGCTGGTTTGGGGTCTCAATCCCCCCTTTCTTTTATACTCGACCATCTTGAGGGGAACAGGTTCAGGAAAAGACAGGGAAGAAAGTTTTGGATAGAGCTTAGTTCTAAACTTGGCAGAGGGACTCAGTTTTAAGGGGACTCAGTTTCAAGCTGAGCGTTCAAACCACAGAGCAAACCTAAGACAGAGAGGAGGGATTTAACACCAAGAAGCCAAAACCCTGCAAAGGAACCGTGAGGAAGCCTCGTCTAAAGCCAAGCTGGGCGTCCCTGGTGCCCAGCGGGTGAGAGCCCGCCGGCCAGCGCCCAGGCACCCACTGCGCCCCTGACCCGGGAAGAGCCCACATGCCCAGGGGCCACGCAGCCCCCCGTGCTCCACGATGAGAAGCCCACCCACCACTAGAGGCCAGCCCTCACTCTGCTACCAGGGCCCGCCCTCACGCAGCAACGAGGACCCAGCGCAGCCAAGAAATAAGTGAACAAGTAAACAGACGTTAAAAATAAGCAAAGAGAGCCAATGCTGGTTCTCCTAGGAGGACTGATAGTCAAGATCAAGGAAGCGGCAAACACAAGAGGTACTTGTGAACAGAGGCAAAGCAGAAGGTAAACCTTCAGAACCGCAGAGCAGAGAATCCAGAAGAACCGAGGTCTGGGGTCCCCGTGGGCGCCCTCCTGCCCCCGCCCCGCAATGCAGCTTTTAGGCAGGTGGCTGCTGGGACCACTGGCAGGTAAGACCTGGAGCCCAGAGCGACACAGGGCCAGGCAGGAGGTCCGTCGCACCTTCTTGGATGGAGCACGACCCCCAGAGACCCCCAGACCCTGTGCAGAAGGGATGCCACCCCCACAAGCCCCCTGTGCGCCGCCTGGAGCAGGCAGAGCTTTCTTTAATTTCATCTGCATTGGCAATAAGGAGTTCATGATCTGAGCCACGATCAGCTCCCGGTCTTGTCTTTGCTGACTGTATAGAGTTTCTTTATCTTTGGCTGCAACAAATATAATCAATCTGATTTCGGTATTGACCATCTGGTGATGTCCATGTGTAGAGTCTTCTCTTGTGTTGTTGGAAGAGGGCGTTTGCTATGACCAGTGCGTTCTCTTGGCAAAACTCCATTAGCCTTTGCCCTGCTTCATTTTGTACTCCAAGGCTAGATTTGCCTGTTACTCCAGGTGTTTCTTGACTTCCTGCTTTTGCATTCCAGTTCCCTTTGATGAACTGTCTCCCTGGTGGCTCAGACGGTAAAGCGTCTGCCTGCAATATGGGAGGCCAGGGTCCGATCCCTGGGTTGGGAAGATCCCCTGGGCAAGGAAATGGCAACCCACTCCAGTACTGTTTCCTGGAGAATCCCATGGACAGAGGAGCCCGGTAGGGGTGAGCAACTTCACTTTCCTTTTCCTTTCCCCTAGGATGAAAAGGACATCTTTTTTCGGTGTTAGTTCTAGAAGGTCTTGTAGGTCTTCGTATAACCATTCAACTTCAGCTTCTTCAGCATTAGTGGCTGGGGCATAGACTTGGATTACTGTGATATTGATGGTTTACCTTAGAAATAAATACAGATCATTCTGTTGTTTTTACATCTACCTAAGGAGAGCAGGTCAGGAAGCAACAGTTAGAACTGGGCCTGGACCAACACACTGGTTCCAAATAGGAAAAAGGGTATGTCAAGGCCGTATATTGTCACCCTGCTTATTTAACTTATATGCAGAGTACATCATGAGAAATGCTGGGCTGGATGAAGCACAAGCTGGAATCAAGATTGCCAGGAGAAATATCAATAACTTTAGATATGCAGGTGACACCACCCTTATGGCAGAAAGTGAAGAGGAACTAAAGAGCCTCTTGATGAAAGTGAAACAGGAGAGTGAAAAAGTTGGCTTAAAGCTCAACATTCAGAAAACTAAGATCATGGCATCCAGTCCCATCACTTCATGGGAAATAGATGGGGAAACAGTGGAAGCAGTGGCTGACTTTATTTTTCTGGGCTCCAAAATCACTGCAGATGGTGATTGCAGCCATGAAATTAAAAGACACTCCTTGAAAGAAAAGTTATGACCAACCTATACAGCATATTAAAAAGCAGAGACATTACTTTGCCAACAAAGGTCTGTTTGGTCAAGGCTATGGTTTTTCCAGGAGTCATGTATGGATGTGAGTGTTGGACTATAAAGAAAGCTGAGTGCCGAAAAACTGATGCTTTTGAACTGTGGTGTTGGAGAAGACTCTTGAGCGTCCCTTGGACTGCAAGGAGATCCAACCAGTCCATCTTGAAGGAGATAAGTCCTGAGTGTTCATTGGAAGGACTGATGCTGAAGCTGAAACTCCAGTACTTTGGCCACCTCATGCAAAGAGTTGACTCACTGGAAAAGACCCTGATGCTGGGAGGGATCGGGGGCAGGAGGAGAAGGGGACAGCAGAGGATGAGGTGGCTGGATGGCATCACCGACTAGATGGGCATGAGTTTGAGTGAACTCTGGGAGTTGGTGATGGACAGGGAGGCCTGGCATGCTGCGGTTCACGGGGTCGCAGAGTCGGACACGACTGAGCGACTGAAATGAACTGAACTGAGCCACTTCCAGCCTGGCCAAGCAGCTCCCAGGGCTCCACGCCTCCCCCAACGAGCAATTATTAACTCTGGACAAAACGTGAAAACACCCATTTAAGGTGTTGGTGAGCCATCAGGGGCAGACCAGCGGACCCGTGCTGCAGGTGAGCCAGCCCCAGGTGAGCCATCAGGGGCAGACCAGCGGACCCGTGCTGCAGGTGAGCCAGCCCCAGAAGAAGGTAACGAGGGGCCTTGGACCCGATACCTGGGCCCCCTGCTGCTCACATGAGGCCAGCCCTGTGTGCGCCACCGGGAGCGGGCAGAGCTCTGATAGGAACCCTGTGCCCTCGCGGCTTGAAGAACCTGCCGCGGAGCTCCTGGGCTCCACCCTGGGGTGATGCCATTGAGGCACTGCGGACAAGAGGTGCCGGCAGACCCCCAGGGACGGGGCTGCAGGGCAGCCCCCTCTGGGCCCCCCCAAGATGAACGGTCAGGGAGCCCGCCACAGGCTGCCCTTCGGAGCAGAGCGGCCCCCCTGAGCCCCGAGTGCGGCCAAGCCAAGTGACCGCACCCGAGGCGCCTGTGCACCCACTGCAGGTGACCTCAGAGCTGGGCACCCGGCCGCGTGGAGACCCTCAGATGCTGAGTAAGACCCCAGCTCCCTTCTGAGACCGGGGAGCCAGGCCCAGGTGTGGTGGGTCGGCTCGGTGCCATCCTGCCCACTGGGAGCCGCGGCCGGGCGCGGGCAGTTCCCCTTCCCGAGCGGCCGGCCATGCCCACACTTCACACCTGCCCATCAGGCTCTCCTGCTCAGGGCCCCCACGCAGCAGCCCGACTGCCCAGGGCCAGGCCCCAGACACCTGGGGCAGCCCCTGTTCCCGGAGCTCCTGAAGTTATTCCAAGAGCCCATCCACAGGGAGCCCAGGAAAGCCCGCTCACCCCAGCTGAGTGGCCCCATGACTCCAGCTCCTGGCCACCCCATCCCCAGCGCAGCCCTGACCCGGCCCTGCCCGGCAGGCCTCTGTGCTCAGGGCCGTCCAGAACCCTGCCTCTCATCTCCGAGGCTCACTGCCTCGTGGACACCATCAGAGATTCTTTAAATCTTATAGAAAACACCAAAAATCCTCCAAAAGGTGTCTGAACAAGGTGATGATGTGGCCGTAACTCACCTTCCCAGACCTGCCCAGGCACGGACCTGGGGTCCTCCCCCTCCAGGCCAGGGGGGTCCCACCTCGGCCCCCCCTCACGCCTCAGCCCCCTCCGAGGGACCCCATAGACAAGCAGCACCACCGGGGATGCTGAAACTCTTTATTTGAAGCCAGGAGAGGGGTGGGGAGCTGGGGGGGAGGGGGTGCAGCAGCCCGTGCCCCAGGGACAGGGCTCCTTCCACGTCCTGCAGGGTGGACGCTCCTGAAGGTGCTGCCCGGGGGCTGCCGTGGCACCTCGGTGCCCCCTGCCCTGCAGAGGAGGGGGCGGGTCATGATGCCAGGAAGGGGGAGGGGCAGCGTGCTCTGAGTGACGCGGCGGGGGGTATGGGGCCCTCAGGGAGCCCTGAGCAAGTAAAGGGGGGCCTTCCACGAGGTTGTCTTCAGGCCTCCAAGCCCACGTGTGAAGGTGTGACGACATGACTTCAGGCCAGTGAGGGCAACATGACAACGTTCTGGACTCTGACTCTGCTCACACCTGGGCAGGGAACCTCGAGCACGCTGCTGAAACGCCACCCTCCCAAGGCACCTGTCGCCGGTGAGAGACCCGGGGGTCGGAGCTTTCTGTGTGGGGCACCCCAGCTCCGACCCTTCTAAGCAGCTCATTGGGAATCAGAGTCACGGTGATGCGTGGGGGTGAGGATGGACTTCACACCTGCTGGCAAGCACACGGGGGCGGGAGGGCGGTGCCAGGAAGCAGACAGCCTCCCCCCCTGCAAAGGGGTTTCCTCACTGCCTAGAACTGACGCTCTGAGCCCGTCTGAAGGCGCTGCCCAGGGGCCAGGTGAGCCCAGGAGCAGACGCTCCACCTGCCTGGCCCAGGTGGGAGCAGGCCTGGGGGATTGACCAGGTGATCTCTCAAAGCCCCAGGGCCCCCAAGACCCCAGGTGTGCGCTACAGCTGTCCACTTACCCTAGTTTCCTCAGGGAGAGCAAGTTTCTGTAGAAAAAGGAAGCACATTTCAGAAGACCCCAGGGAACCCCTTAGCGCAGGGCCCCTCCATCAGCCAGCACTTCACGTGACCCCAGCGAGGACGAAGCCCCCGTCAATGCGGCCTGGCCTCATCAGCTGTGGCTCTGCTGACCGCCCCGCCGCGGGCACAGCGAGCAGCAGGCCCGTGGGCTTCTCACCACTCTGCAGGGGCCTGAAGATCTTCAGGTTCAAACTTTGGGCTTTTGCGAACTCCGTGAATTCCACCAAGGCCTCCGGACTGTTCTCCAGGTTTCTTCCTGTCGGTGAAAGCAGATGGGAGGGTGAAGGGCAGAACCAAGAATGGCCACGTCCCAGCCTGGGGAGTGAGGGGCCGCCTCGGGCCGGAGAGGAGGCAACACAGCCACCAGGGGCTGGACCCACGGGCCCAGGGCCGGGCGGAGAGCCAGGCTGGATAAGCAGACCCGCCCGGGAGTCGGGGGCATGGGGCGCCCACACGCCAGCCTGGGCGGGGCAGGAAGTGCCCTCAGCAAACGCCCCGAGGATGGAAGGTCTGCCTGGGAGGGAGTCCACGCCGGCCCCTGGGCTGACGCTCACTCTGCTCCTGGCCACAGGGACCCTCCGTGACCCTCGGGCCCCCTGTCCGCAGGCAGGAAGGTCCTAACACTCCGATGCCTGCTGAGCTTCATCCCCGTAATGAAGCCCCAGGAGCTGGAATCTCCTTCCCACTCGGGGTCCATGCAGACACCGCTCTCCCCCCGAAGGCAGCCCCCCGAGGAGCAGAGCCGAGGGTGATGCTTCAGGGAGCTGCCTGGTGAGCGGCGAGGCCCGCCCGGACACTGCCCGCGTCCTGCGCGCACCGCGTCCCCCGCGGAGGCCGAGCCGTGACGCGGCACCTGCTGCTTCCTCGGGGGCTTCTCCTGAGCAGGAGGCACGGGGGAGGGGGCAGGAGCGGCTTTGCGGGGGCCAGGATGCGGGACCCTCACCCAGAAGCCTCGCCATGCGGATCTGCCGCCCAGCCAGCTCGCCCTCACAGTACAGGATGAAGTGGTCTCGCACCCGCAACGGTAAGATGAACACCTCACGCTTGCCTCCGTCTGCAGAGGGCGGCACGCGTTCCTGAACAACCCGGCCCCTGGCCCCCAGGCCCTGGGCCCCCAGCTCCCAGGAGAGCCCCTGCCTGGGAGGTGGTCACCCAGTGGGTGGGTCCCAGGGGGTTTCGGGGGGGTCCAAAGAGGCTAGAGCAGGGGGAGCTCCAGTTCTGCTCCCGCCGGAGCGGGGACCGGCTAGCCCCTCCGGACGAGTCCGTCACACCTGGACGTGGCATCAGGCATTCACACCTCTCAGGCAGACTGACTGGTGGGAGGGGTCACCGGGCACTTAAGGGGGTCAGAAAGGAGTGGGGCTTCTCTGGTTGAAGGGTGACCCCCAGAAACGTGCCGGGATCCACCTCCCACCCCCCACCTGGGGCTCCAGGACTCACAGGCCGTGTACCTGCCGGGATCGTCAGTTTTCTCCAGGAACAGGCTCGTCTCCTGGCACCGACCATCAGCCCTGGGACACAGAGGCCATGCTCAGCTGATGCCTGGGTGCGGCCACCCTGGAAACCCGGCCCAGCCCAGGCACCGCGTGCCCCGCCCCACAGCAGCCGCCGGCAGGCCCGGGTCCGAGGCAGCCCTGGGAGCATGGTGCTTCTCCCACCAAGTCCAGGCTCCAGCAGGGCCTTCGGCATCTCACGCGGCAGCTCCTCGCGTCTCCCAGCCCTGCCCCGCCACTCACAAGGTCCCATCTGGGACCCGTCCCTGCACGGGGTCCCCAGTGAGGCAGTGACCCCTCAGAGCTGTCCAGGGCTGAGCGTCATTCACGGGGTTGGGACGGACCCCATTGTGGCCTGCCCACCCCCCAGACACCACTCTCCTGCTGTGGGAAGGGGTCAGCGGGGAGGGGGGATGCGACTCTCACTGCGAGGTGACTTTGGCCTCCAGGTCGCCCCCCTCCAGGACGCTGAAGGTCATGGCCAGCACCGACTCCTGATCCTTCCCGGGAACGTCCTGGTCTGTGGTCACGGCCTTCAGATACCACTTTCCTGACACCTGGAGAGAGCTGCCTGCCATCAGGGCTCAGGCTGAGCACCCCCAGCCCCACTCAGCGGCCCGGGGCTGCAGCGCAGGGTGTCTCCCACCTCCCACCCTCAGCGGGTGCCCAGCTCCCTCACCGGACCCACCCCAGGTGGGCGCCAGCCCCACAGGACCCTGGGGACCATGGGCACCCTGGGCCCATTTGCCTCAGACCCCCTTCGCTCAGTTTGACCACAGCCTCGGGGGCAAGGGTTGGTGTCTCTCCCGGGGACCCCTCCAGCTGTCCCAGCTCCAGCCAAGCCTCACGTCCTCAGTTGAGCTGTCCAAGACTGGGGCGACCTGGGCCTGCAGGGAGGCAACGAGGCCAAGGGTCAGGAGCAGGGCCCTCATCTCCTGGGGTCTGCACGCACAGCCGCTGACAGGTCACTCGCTGGGCGCAAAGAGGCTGTGCCGGCCACTCAGGCAGTGGCCCTTTATGTCCCACGGCCCAGGGGCCCCACGGAACTTGGCAGAGACCATCACCCAATCCCTTCCTGACCATAAACCGTGGCCAACTCTGCAGTGAGCAGATAAAGGTCACTATTGTTGATGTTGCTGAACAACCCTCGTTCACTCTTGAGAGTCATCACAGCGCTGCCCAGGCTGAAGGCTGGGCTTTGCAGGCCCATCCCCAGAGGGGGCCGAGTGAGGGAGCTTTGCAGTGCTAGAGCCAGGGCGACACGCTAGCTGCCAGGGAGGACGTGGCTCGGATCAGAGTGTCCCTGAGAGGCTTCTGAACCTCAGATTCAGCACCAGCCCACTGCGTGAATACAGCCATGCATCTAAGGGGACGTGTGCACTCCTGACAAGACGTGGACACAGTGTGAATACAACCATGAATCTAAGGGGGTGTGTGCACTCCTGACAAGACGCGTACACTGCGTGAATACAGCCATGCATCTAAGGGGGTCTGTGCACTCTTGACAAGATGTGTACACAGTGTGAATACAACCATGCATCTAAGGGGGTGTGTGCACTCCTGACAAGATGTGTACACAGTGAGAATACAGCCATGCATCTAAGGGGGTGTGTGCACTCCTGACAAGACGTGTACACTGTGTGAATACAGTCATGCATCTAAGGGGGTGTGTGCACTCCTGAAAAGACGCATACACTGCGTGAATACAACCATGCATCTAAGGGGGTGTGTGCACTCCTGACAAGATGCATACACTGTGTGAATAAAGCCATGCATCTAAGGGGGTGTGTGCACTCCTGAAAAGACGCATACACTGTGTGAATACAACCATGCATCTAAGGGGGTATGTGCACTCCTGACAAGATGCATACACTGAGTGAATACAGCCATGCATCTAAGGGGGTGTGTGCACTCCTGATAAGATGTGTACACAGTGAGAATACAGCCATGCATCTAAGGGGGTGTGTGCACTCCTGACAAGACGTGTACACTGTGTGAATACAGTCATGCATCTAAGGGGGTGTGTGCACTCCTGAAAAGACGCATACACTGCGTGAATACAACCATGCATCTAAGGGGGTGTGTGCACTCCTGAAAAGACGCATACACTGCGTGAATACAACCATGCATCTAAGGGGGTGTGTGCACTCCTGACAAGATGCGTACACTGTGTGAATACAAGCCATGCATCTAAGGGGGTGTGTGCACTCCTGACAAGACGTGCCGTAAAAAAAAGAAAAAGACGTGCTGTAAGTGGGCACTTTGACGTCCCCTCTCTGCTCCACACACAGAGCAGCAATGGGTCAGACGTGAGGAGGAAGGACCAAGACAGACACACACATAGACACATGTACATGTACACACAGGTATGCACTCACACACTCACTCAGACACACACAGAAACACACGAGTCACTCAGATAAAGACCTCACTCAGAAACTCACCGAGACACACACAGACACACACAGTCACTCAGACATGCACAACACAGGCACACACACTCATCCACACACGTGTAGACACATGCACACGTACACACACTTCTGAGACACACAGAGCCACACGCAGACAGTCAGTCAGGCACGCACTCACACAGCACAGGCACACATACTCATCCACACACGTGTAGACAGAGACACAGTCACGACACACTCAATCAGATGCGCACATCCACACACACACACTCTCAGACATACATACACACTCAGACACCCTCACACAGATACACACGCTCAGGCATACACGCACTCAGACCAAGATAAAAGTGACAGCATTAGTCGCTCAGTTGTGGCCAACTCTGCATCACCGTGGGCTACAGCCCATCGGGCTCCTCTGTCCATGGGATTCTCTAGGCAAGAATACTGGTGTGGGTTGCTAAGCCTTCCTCCACGGGATCTTCCCGACCCAGGGATCAAACCCAGGTCTCCCACATTGCAGGCGGATTCTTTACCATCTGAGCCAGCAGGGAAGCCCCGGACATAGATACACATGCTCAGTGGACAGTGTGACTGTAACCACGAAATTAAAAGATGCGTGCTCCTTGGAAGAATAGCTATGTCAAACCTAGATAGTGTTTTTAAAAGCAGAGACCTCACTTTGCCGACAAAGGTACATACAATCAAAGCTATGGTTTTTCCAGTAGTCACGTATGGATGTGAGAGCTGGACCATAACGAAGGCTGAGCGCTGAAGGATTGACACTCAAACTGTGGTCCTGGAAAAGAGCCTTGAGAGCTCCTTGGACCTCAAGGAGATCAAACCAGTCTTAAAGGAAGTCAACCCTAAATATTCTTTGGAAGGACAGATGCTGGATCTGAAGCTCCAATACTTTGGCCACTTGGTGTGAAGAGTCTACCCATTGGAAAAGACCCTGATGCTGGGAAAGATTGAGGGAAGGAGAAGGGGATGACAGAGGATGAGATGGTTGGATGGTATCACTGACTCAACGGACATGAGTTTGAGCAGACTCCAGGAGATAATGAAGGCAGGGAAGCCTGGTGTGCTGCCGTCCTTGAGGTCGCAGAAAGTCAGACACCATTTTGCAACTGAACAAGTAGAGAACAGGTGGCAGCAGTATTTGTCAAGAGGACATTGAATAAATGGGGCTTGGTATCTGTATGGAGAAGATACACAAGTGTAGCTCCATACCTCACCACATACAGTCAAGTCCTGGTAGATTAGCAGGCGTGAAGATGAAATGTGACTTGTAGAAACCTATGAAAGAAAGGAATGGCAACGCCTCCATGCCATAGAGGAAGGTCCCACAGGTGTGAAAGATACAGACAGAGGAAGGGCAGCCTCCAGAAGGACTAGTCACCACCAGCTCACCGCAAACCGTCCACCCACAGAGCCCACAGAGAACCCCACAAACAAGCTGGAAAAAGACGACCAGCCGGACAGACGCGAGCAAAGAGCGTAGACGGGACGACGGCAAGGGTGTGAACAGACCGAAACGGAAAGGCAGCAGGGGCCTGGGCGCCCCCCTGGGCCGCAGGGGTTGCCAGGGTGGATGCCCTGGTCCTCACCCAAGGCGGCCGGGTGACGACGCGCCATGTGCCGGCGCTGCCTCCCGTGGGGCCCCCCTCGCCCCAGCAGGGCTCTGTGAGTCAGCAGAAGCCGTCCCGCCACGTGCTGGGGGGCATGGACAGTGTGAGGCTCCTGGGGCACGTCAAGGTCACCGGCGCTTCACTGTGGGGCTGAGCTCAGCCGCCGGCTGCACCCGCCGCCGGCTCCAGTGACGCCGGCCAAGGGCCCAGAGTGTGCAGGTGAGCGGCGGGGAGCGGAGGACAGGGGAGCTCTGTTCTGCGTGAGCCCGGAACTGAGTCTGGGGTCAAGGGGTCCACATCCCTAACGCAAAGAGTCCTCGTCGAAGTCCAGTCTAAACGCCACCCTTCACTGTCCAAAATTTCTTCACAGTGGGACCTGTGTAAACTCACCGTGCGGTTCTGTGCTGTTTTGTTTTTTTTCATTAGAGACGTTTTTCAAATTGAAATATAGTTGACTTGCAATGCCATATTAGTTTCAGGCATATAGCAAGCGGATTGCTGCATATGTATATTCTTTGTAGATTCTTCTCCATTATAGGCTATTGCAACATATGACTATAGTTCCCTGGGCTACACAGTAAGACCTGCTCTTTATTTTACATACAGTAGTGCGTATCTTTGAATCCCAAACCCCTGGTTTATCCCTACCCCACTCTCCGCTTTGGAAGCTGCAAGTTTCTTTTCTCTATCTCTGAGTCCGTTTGTGTCTTGTGGATAAGTTCATTTGTATCATTTATTTTAGATTTTGCATATGTGACGCCACACGGCATTGTATTTCTCTGTCTGACTGGCTTCACTTGGCGTGACCGTCTCTCGGTCCGTCCCTGTTTCTGCAGGGGCATCATTCCCTTCTCCGTGTGGCCGTGGAATGCTGTGTGTGCACGCAGCTCTTCTTCGTCCATTCGTCTGCCGACGGACACAGGTTGCTTCCTCGTCTTGGCTGTTGTAAATACTGCCGCAGTGAACAGCGGGGTCCATGTATCATTTTGAACTACAGTTTTCTCCAGATACATGCCGGCTTTATGCTGTTTTGATGGTGACCACGTCATCGATCAGAAGTCGTGTCTTACAGCAGAACCACAATAAGCGATGAGTCTGTTTCACAGGAACTGACCGTCGGAGCAGTGGCTAAAATGGGCAAAAGAAGTTTCACAAGAGTAACTCATCACATGTTATGGCTTTTCCTGAAGTTGGTACTTTCCAGGTTTTTTAATGTGTAAGTTCTGTGGGTGACTTCTCCCTCCCGATGATTGTTTATTCTGCTGTCCAACCGGACTCATAATTATTATTTCTGCTCCCCACCCACCGTGCCCATCTGTCCCTGCTGCCGATCTCCCGCGGGCTCCAGGCTTGGTGCCACGCCCGCTGGCCTGAGCTTGGGTCTGTCCTTGCCCCCCTGCTGGCCCGCAAGGCAGGTTCAGGCGGCCGCCGCCCCATCCCGGGGTCCCTGGCTCCCCCAGGGCTGGACTCCCATGGGCCTGGTGCCCACAGCCCGCCCCGGCTGAGCGGGTCGGTGGCGGCTGGGCCATTCTGCACCCTTGGCCGTGGGCAGCCTCCAGGAAAGGTCATGCATGTTTGTGTTCCGGCTGCTTCTCCCCCTCAGGCTCCAGCGAGGCCCCCAGCCTGTCTGAACAGCGGACGACTTTGTCCAGCGATGATCCGCATGTCACAGTGAACAGACAGAAATGCCTGGAGGCCACTTGGACCCACGTCCTCCCGTCTCCTCTGCCAGGTCCAAGCCAGCGGACGTGGTTCCTGGGAGGTTTGCGAGCCTCCCCTCCGCTCCGCAAGCCCAGGGGGGCCTCCTCGGCTCCTCACACCCACGTCCCAGAGCAGATCTGGGAAATGGGGCTTCTGGAGGCGGGGCTCTCTGGGTCATCAGCGCCCAGGGGTCACATTGGGCTCCCTGGTGCAGTCAGCGTGGGGGTCTCAGCTCTGCGAGGAGCTGTCCCTTTGTCCCCACCACGCGGCCTCCACCTGGGTGCCCAGTCACCCACCCTCACCCCCACGCTGCCCACAGCACGGCCCTCGTCCCCGGCTCACCGGGGACTCACCCAGACGCCCAGCAACTCTCTCTCACTTCTTTCCTTCTTTGGTTTGGCAAGCCCTTGGTTGGAACTGCCCACGGGATGCCCCCTCCACATACCAAGCACCAGCAGAAAACCTGCCCTCTGGACAAAGGGATTTTTTTAGCTCCAACTTTTGAGTTTTCAGCATTTTCTGATTTTTGTGTCATCAGAATAAAAAAAAAGGCTATTCACATTAAATAGAAGGCAAATTGTTTGCGTTGCAATTGTGTATCTTTCAAGGAAAAAGTGGAAATTGCCTAAAATCTCTCCCCTCACTTGTCCCCTGGGACTGTGACAGGGCTGTCGCCAGACACACGTTTAATCTGGGCTGATCAAACACCTGGGGCGGCCGGCCGTTCCCTGTCAGTGATGAAGATGGCTGTTTGGGGTTTCCCGGGCACCTGAGTGGCCAGTGAGACAGCGTCCTGGGCTGCGGCATGTGGCGCGGGGTAGGGGACGGTGTTGGTGCTGGGAGTCAGGGCCCCGCTGGGGTGCTGGTGGCAGACTCAGCACCCCCCCCCCCCACTGTCTCCAGGGTGAGCCTGATGGGTCTGCACTAACCCATCCCTGGGCTGAGTGATCGTTCAGGACCCTGGAGAGAGATGGGGAAAGCGCCCAGGTACCCAGGGCATCGCAGAAGGCTGCCCAGGGCTTAGGGTCCAGCCATGCGAGCCGGCACGCTCCCAGTGGATTCAGCGGGGTGAGACGAAGCGTGATGCTGGCTCAGACGCCAAGTGTTTGGGGCATCCGACACCATGGACTGAGGGCAGTGGGGGGGTGACGCAGGGTGGGCACCGAGGGAGACGGGGTCGCCAGGCAGCGAGGGGTCGGGGCGGGCAGGGCTCCGCACAGGTCAGCCAGGGCAGCGCCGCTGCTGGTTTCAAGCCACAAGGAAGTGGCCTGAGGACAAAGCAACAGGAAGTGGCTCCACAGCAAGTGACCTTTACAACCGCAGAGGAGGCGTGAGTTTGCTCCCGCGTCGCCGCCTTCCCTCCAGCTGCAGCTCACCGCGCCCGAGGGGGCAGCACCCGCGTCCAAGCACGGCATCAGCTGGTGGCCGTCCTGGGTGGGCTGGAGCGGGGGGCTGACCTGCAGCCCCACACTGACCCCCAGAGCGGGCCAGGCGGACCTCCAGCTTCCCAGGGCCAGTTCAGCAACCACCACCTTTCCATCCTAAGAAACCCAGAGCTCTCTCTGCAGCCCAAGCTTCAGGGTTCCGTCTCCTCTGCTTGGGAGAATGGGGGATGTTGTAGGTTGTGATCGAAACCACCCCAGACAGAGTGAGACGGATGCAGTCTGGTGACGCACCTCACCTCGAACCCTGCTCCAGCCGCCGGCGGTGGGAGCAGGCCTGTAAAACCTGCTGGTTTGGTTCTGGAGGAACGAGTACGTTCTCTCTCCTTCCTTTGCCTCCCACCAGGGCCAGAATCACTCCGCGGCCAGATCTGATTGCTCTGTCACAGGCGCTTCAACAACAGCTTTCCACGTACACTCTACGCGCCGCGATGCTTATTCACGCCATGATGTTGTTCTTCCCGCGCGAACAAGTCAGTGAGTTTTGGTGCACTTCAGGTGCTGTGCAACCTTCAGTAAGTCTACTTTTAGGGCATCCCCGTCACCCCAACCAGGGTCCCCCTGCTCACCAAGCACCAAACGTCCATCTGGGTCCCACCGCCCCCGGGAACCACCCGTCGACTCTCCAGCACCGAGGATTCTCCATTGTGGACATTTCAGGGAGAGGGTCTGACAGCACATGGCATCTCACGGGCACGGACCACCCTGAAAAGACCCATGGACAGAGGAGCCTGGCGGGACGTGACAGCAACTCAGCCAGGCGGTGGTTCCACCAGGCACCCACCCTCCCGCCCGAGGGAGCAGGGCCTGCCGGCTCCTGGGCGAGAGGGACCTCTGCGCCTCCCTCGCCCCCTCCCCCTCCACTGTCCCCATGCCCAGGTCACTCCGGAGGCCTCCTCACCCCAACCAGGGGTCCAAATGAGGACCCCCAGGGGCCAACAAGGAGGGTCTTATCCCTGGTCCCCGATGGGTGATCCAGTCCCTGCCGCCTTCTGCACCCCCGGGTCTCCAGTCCCCCACATCCCCAGGCTGCCCCCTGCTCAGAAGGACCTCAGGGAGTGGAAGCTTCTTCCAAGGACTCAGAGCACAGTGGGTCACGGATGGGGGAGCAAGGCCAGCAGACTCTCCTGCAATCTTACGGGGCCTCGGGGACCACCCCGTCTAAGCACCCCCTCTACAGGGAGTCCTTTCCTGGGGAGGAGCCTCATCCTAGCTCCTGGAGCCCAGAGTGGTGGACACAGGACCCCAGACCCTGTCTTCCCCAGGCCTCTCTAGGGATGGCCCGGCGGGCACCCTGGTGACCCCCTTCCCATGCTATGGGCTGGGCATGTTGCTGAGGGGTCATTATCTCCGTCCACAACCTCCTCCTTCTCACCCCTCTCCCCTCCCTCCGTGTGCACACCCCTCTGACCCCCAGCAGGACAGTCAGTGACTGAGTTGTGTGTGTGTGCACGCGTGCACCTGGGCCCTCGTGGAGACGCCCGGAGGAATCAGCCCCCCGTGGGAGGGGTGGGCAGGGGTCCTCCAGGACCTGAGGGGCTCTCATCCCAGAGGAAACCCCAGGGGAGGGTTGAGGCTGGCCAGGGATCAAATCTAGGGATCAAATCCCTGTTAAAACACAGGGAACAAAACCCAATCCCAGCGCCACAGTGAGACCCCGCCTCAGGGTGCAGAGCAGACCAAGATCCTGCAACGCTGTTGTTGGCCCGCGGGAAGTACTGAGGCCTTCAAGGTTCACGTAAGGGCCCCTCAGATGTTTGAGACAGCACTCCCAAGCTCTGACCGCCGGGCCTAGAGAGAGGCAGGTTTCCTGGGGAACCGTGGGTGTGGCTGGGGGCACCTGGAGAACGCTGAAGGTAAATGCACAGAAAACCCTCCAAGCCTTGCAAGCGTCTCACGGCCGAGCCTGGCGCCGGGTGGCCTTGGGCTGACCCTCCAGGCTGAAGACGGGCTGAGGGCTGTGCCCACCCGGCGCGTGTGCCCACGCCTCCTTCAGAGTGGCCGAGCATGCGAGCACGTGAAAAAGAAGTGTCTCCAAGGACAAGGCACTGGGGCCTCAGAACCAGCGCTCTGGGGACCCCCAGCCCCAGAGGGGGCCACCCTTCCTCCTTCCGGGATGGGGGCGCCCAGGCGGCCCTCCTCTCTCCGTCCACCCAGGAGGCCGAGTGCTGGGCCAGGAGGTGCATGGTGTAGAGGAGGCCCTGCAGGGCTCAGACCATGTGGGCGCGACGGAAGCCCCTGGAGCGGAGAGGCAGGCGGAGGGAAGACCCCCGACGTGAGCTGCTGCGGTGGGGAGTGGGGCCAGGCTGTGACGGAGGGCGGAGGCTAGTGACGCTGGGCGGGCCCGAGCCTTCAGAGGACTCCTAGTCGCTGCCCCACCCCGTGCACCCTCATGGAGGCCACGAGAGAGACGCCCTGCGGTTAGCCCAGCGCCTGGAGCCCCCAGGGCGGAGCCGGCCCAGATCAGCCCATCTCCCGCCCCCCCAGAGCCGGCAGAGCACACCCAGCGGAGTTCCACCGCTCGGCCCGCCTGTGCCCCCCCCGCTCGGCCCGCCCGTGCCCCCCCCCCCCCCCGCTCGGCCCGCCTGTGCCCCCAGTCTCAAGCTGAGCCCTGGGGGGATGCTAACACATGTGTGGCGGGGAGTTCCCTGGCGGTCCAGTGGGTAGGACCCGGGTGCTTTCACTTGCCCTGGACTTGGGTCCAGTCCCTGGTCAGGGAACTAAGATCCTGCAAGTCGAGGAGCGGCCAAAATAATGATAAATAGAAATACATGTGTGTGGTTTTTACACAGTAGTAGCTGACCGATTCAGTCCTGTTTCTTTTCTCCGTAGGCAGGCTCATTCGTCCACGCCGACAACCCCCATCCCCAAATAACCCTGTCACTCTAACGGCCGTCCCCCACCCTGAGCTCCACTCTGGCTCCCATCTCTCCCAGGACCCCGGCAGCCCGTCTACCTCCGCCCCTTCCAAGTGGCCCCGCGCCCGCCGATGCCGCTGCTCTGGGGGTCTTCAGGCTGTTTCCTCTTCCAGGGTGGCCCTCCCCACTCCAGCGCCACCATAACTTTCTCAGCTCAAACGTCACGCCCTCCAAGAAGCTCTCCCTGACCCCTCCTCCCCGACCTGCCACGGTTTGCACTTGGCACCTCTGGACAGTCCTCAGGTCCACAACCAAACCCAGGAGACCGTGTCGGCATCGGCCTCCCCAGTGAGAGGTCACGTCTCCCTCTTTGCCCCGGGCTCTCTCCCCAGCTTCCTGGGCAGTGTTGGATGTCACGGAACATGAAGGGCGGTGGCAGAGAAGGCACACGGCACATCACGCTGGACCATCGCCGTCTATTTCCCGGCCGATGAGGGCTGGCAGCAGCTGCCTGCCGCGCCATCCAGAGGACCCAGCCCCAGGACCCCCCAGTCAGCGTGCACCCCCACCCCCACCCTGCTGGGCCCAGCCCCGCCCGAGGCGCACACCATCAGTGCCCTGGGGTCCGCAGACCCGTCTCAACAAGCAGCGGGGTGTGAAGCCTGCGATCTGGAACTCGCTCCCGGGGTCTGGGAGGACCACAAGCCGAGCCTCAGGGGGAGGAGCAGGTGGGCAGCCGGCTCACGGCAGGATGGTGTGCGCACAGGAGGCTGTGGGGGAAGGAGAGGGCTGGGCGTCTCCAAGGGAGCCTGCGTCTGCCGGGCAGCTCCCCTGGGGCCTCGGGCCCTGGCCCCCAGCTGCCCCGCGGGGATCCGGCCCTGGCCGCCCGTGTGCTCAGGGGGCCCTGGGGAGACAGGATGGGCACGTGCCTGCGGCCGTGACTTCCTTTAAAAGTGCCCTGTCGCCCTCTGTCCCTCCATCCCGCACGGGGGCCAGCTCCCCGGCGGCTCGGGGTGGCCCCAGAGCAGTGCCGCCCACACCTCACCGTCTTTCGGGAGCATGGCCACACGGCTGGTGAGCCCCAGGGCCTCACACGCGTCGACGAACTTTTTCATGCTCAGGAAGCTGCACGTGGGCTGTCTGCCTGTGGGGTGGGGGGTGTGGACCAGAGCCGCAGCGTCAGAGCCCCCGGTCGAGGGGCGCCCCGGCCCCCAGCACCACCCCCCACCAG
This sequence comes from Odocoileus virginianus, assembly GCF_023699985.2. Classification (NCBI taxonomy): domain Eukaryota; kingdom Metazoa; phylum Chordata; class Mammalia; order Artiodactyla; family Cervidae; genus Odocoileus; species Odocoileus virginianus. The sequence continues at coordinate 100,914,720 of NC_069675.1, forward strand.
AACACCCCCGGGCTCCGGGTCAGAGGACCGCAGCCGCTGGTGGGTGACGGGCAGCGTCAGCCGGGAGTGGGGGTCCCCAGAGAGGCTCGGGAGGGGGCTGCCCTGCAGGGCCCGCGCGGCTGCGGCCCCTGGACTCACTGATGAGGAGCAGGGTCCTGGTGGTCCGGCCGGCCCGGCCCAGGCGCAGGTAGACCACGCTGGCGCTGTAGTCGGGGACCATCACGCGGAAGCCCTCCACGCCCCTCACTGAGAGTGAGGACGCGCAGAGTCGCCGCCCTTGCCTGAACACTGCGGTCCTTCCAGAGGCCCCCGGGCCCCTACCACCCGCACCGAGGGGCCATCTGGAAGGGCAGCGAGGCCCCCACCCCCAGGCCCGCCCCCCAGGCGCACGCCGGCTGAGCCAACTCTGGGCGCCCGTGGGCTGACCGCGTGACCCGGCGTCTGTCCCCCACCGGCACATGTTCTCCAGGGAGGACTGCTGGGGGCCATGCGGTCAGGGGTCCCATCCAGGGTCCTGGGGGCTCGGGCAGCCCTGGACGACCCTCCCCCAGCCCCTGCAGCGCCGTGGGTACCCACAGGTGTTCCTGAACACCGCCTTCTTCCTGTCTCTCCGCAGGATTAGCGAGTGTGTCTGGCACCCCCGGGACCTGGGTGGGGGGAGCGGGCTGTCAGCTAGGGGCCTGGGAGACCACTCGGGGCTCTGCCGTCTGGGGACTTTCCAGCTGGGATCTGGGCCGGTCCCACCGCCCAGGGGAAATGCTCCAACACCCCTGGCCCCCATACCCCGTGGGCTGTGGGGACTTCTCAAAAAAGCAGTCATTTGAGTTTGACAGCAGGAAGTGATGGGGGTTTGGGGACAGTCCTTGTGGGATTTCCAGACTGACCCTGGGTCTGGTCCCCCCACCAGTCCCCTCCCTTTCCCTGGGCTCAGGGCCCCCCCACCCTGGCCCACGCACCGGTTCAAGGTGAGCACCACCTTCAGCTGGCCCACCTCCTGAACCTGCACCACGGATGCGCCCAGCTTCCTCTGGCCTCCGCGCGGCAGCATCCCTTGGGCATCGGAGGCGACGGCCAGGATGTACCAGAAGCCCGAGAACTGCAGGGAGGGTGCAGGGCCTGCCACACTGGTCCCGCCCAGCCCCGGTCTCCGAGGACCCACAGGACCGGTGACGCCTGCCTGCGGCCCAGCCCATGTCCAGGACTGGCCTGGGTGCCCCGCTGCCTCCCGGGCCGTGGAGGCGGACGCCCAGCTGGTCTGGGACCTGAGGCGGCATGGCGCAAGGCCCGGGGCGCAGGGTCAGAGCGTCCGGCCCATGCGGACCTCGGGGCCTTCTCCACCAGCTGGCCCCCACCCCACCGGCTCCCCTGCAACGAAGCCCGCTGCCCGGCTCCCCCGCAACGAAGCCCGCTGCCCGGCTCCCCCGCCTCTGCTCAGCCTGTACCCATGGCCGCCCCCACCGGAACCTGCTGCCTGCTGCGGTCTCGTTATTCCAGGGCCCGCCTGCTCACTCCGCCTCCCCTCCTCCCATGGGCACCTCCAGGTGACCCGGCAGTACCTGTCTCGGAGCTCCAGATCATGGACAGCAGTTGAGTTTTGAAGCCCCAGCCTGTCCCCAGAAAAGGCCCTCGGGGCCAGCAGACGCCAGTGCCCAAGCCCCCTGCCAGCCTGTCCCGGGCTTCAGAGGCCCTCTGCCCGCTGCCCCCACCCAGCCTGGCCCCGGCGCCCAGCAAGGGGACTGGGGCACGGGGCTCACCTTGCTCCAGTTGAGGTTATGGGACTCTCGGGGGAGCTGCTCCTGTGCCCGGGAGCCCCCGCCCAGCCCCAGCAGCAGGGCCAGCAGGGCCTGCCGCCAGCCCAGCTCCATCCTCACCACCAGCCTCAGCTGCCCGCCCAGACGCCGCGCTTAAATGCCCAGCCTGCCAGCCCTGCCGTGGGCGTCAGCCGACCGCAGCTGTGAGCCGGCCTGGGGGGCCAACGGGGAGGCGTCTTGGGCCCTCCCACCCGCAGGCAGGGCCAGCCCCACCCTTGGCCCTCAGAGCCGGCTTGGGACACCCCAGAAGACAGAGGCCTCGATGATCCCAAGGTCACCTTCTGGGCCTCGGGTCACCGAGTGTCTCCTGGAGCCGTGGCAACTGCCAGGGAGGTTGGTGGTGCTCCTATCCTAGCCCCCCACCCCCCGGGAGGGGACAAAGCCTGGACGGGACACTGAGTCACTCCACGGGGCGTGCACACAGGAAGCGGGGGTCTTTGGACAGTGCTGGCGCTGACACTGGGGCCGCCTGCGTGACGCCCTTGGCAGGTTCTGACATGTGTGCACACATGCATGTGTGTACATGTTTCTATGCACACGTGTGTGCTCACATACGTCTGTGTGTATGTGTGCACCCAATATCATCACAAGTAAGAGGTGACCCCCACCCTGCTCCAGGTCCGGCTTCCCCGACGGCCCCTGCTCCTGCCAGGACTTCTGGACACAGGAAGACAGACAGACTCAGGCTCTCTGGGGTCCCTGGCCCCCGCCCTGCCCCAAGGCCCCAGGAAAAGCCAAGCTCTCACACCCTGGGCGCCCTAGCCCAGCGCCCTGCCCACACGTCCCCCAGACCACAGGGTCTGGCTCCAGCTCAGGCGGACGGGCCTCCTGTCAGCCCAGGGCCCGGGGTGACCCCCGAGAGGAGCAGTGGTCTCCAGCCCAGGGCCCTGCGTGGACAGACACGAGAGACCACGACGGGAGGGTTTGTGGAACTGCTTTATTTGAATCCGCAGCAAGAGCCCCTGGGAGCAGGCGGCCCCCACCCAGCCCCTGGGTGGCTGGGCGAGGAGGGCAGCGTCCGGCCAGCCTCCTCCGGGCCCCTGGGGGCTGCCGCGTTCACTGGAAACCAAGAGGAGCATGGGCACCCTGGACTCGCCCACAGAGGCATCGGCTCCCCAGGGCCCCAAGCCACGCCCTTGGGGGAGCCTCCAGACAAGAGGGGCCCGGGGCCCCCAGCCTCTCCTGCCACATGGAGGGGTGGGGTGCTTGGGGGGCCACTTACCGGGAAGACCTTGTGTGCGCAGGTGACTGGGGAGGAAAGGGGCCACGGTGAGGATGGCCGGCCCCTCACCCACTGGCGCCCGGGGCCCCACACACCGCCTGCCCCGCCCACCCCGCAGGCCTGACGCTGGGCAGGGAGCAGGTGACCCCTTGAAGCCCCCCTGAGCTCAGCCTGACTCCCCAAGGCCAGGAAGGTCCCCAAGCCGGCAAGCAGCCCCCTGGCGTCCGGAGACACTCACAGTCCCTCTGCAGTTCGGCCTGCTGCTGCGGCAGGAAGCCCAGGCTCCGGCTCCACTTGGCAAAGCGGCCCAGAGCCTCCTGACTGGCTAGGGCCGTCCGGCCTGCCGGGGAGGCAGGGGAGCCAGGCAGGACTGAGGGCGGGGGGGGCCACCCCAAGAACCCGCAGAGGCGGGACTCCTCGCCCTCTGAGCCCAAGGCTCTTCGCCACATGCGGCCCCCCGCCCGCCCCCTCCAGGCGGGATCACTCCTGCAGCTGGGACCCGAGCAGGGAGGGGCTGTGCGTGGGGAGGGGGCACCCGGGAGGCAGGCGCAGGGCCGGGGGGTGGTTTCTGGCTGGATGAGGCTGGTGCGAGGGGGGCGGAGGCCCACCCCTGCAGGAGGAGCCCCACGCACTCACTGTACAGCTCCACTGTGCTGAAGGCCTCCTCCTGGGCCTCCAGCTGCGTGAACACTATAGCGTAGTCCCTGAAGTTGGTGCCCAGCACCCGGTACTCCAGCACGCCCAGGGCTAGAGACAGGCGTCCCCGGGGGGCGTCAGGCCTCAGCCGACCAAGAGCCCCCAGGCTGGGTCCCCTCGGTCCCATGCCCCAACCCAGCCCCGGCACACGGGGTCTCCAGGTGGTCGAGGGATGGTGGGTGAGCCCCACCTCATCCCAGGCCACCCTCCTCAGATCCGGTCCCCACGGGACACCCCCACCCACGCCCACCTCCCCAGACACCATAGCTGGAGGGCTGGGGTCCCACTGAGCTGCCGGCCGAGGTCAGGCCCTCTGTCCTCAGGACTGGCCCCGAGGACCTCCCAGTTCCCGGAGAAACGCCCCTGGAGCTGGGGTGGAGCTGCCCCTTCCCGTCCTGAAGGGCGGACCCCGCGCACATGTGCCTGGGGATGCAGCTGGGGTGGAAGGCCCAAGGCTGCTGGGGGCAGAAGACAGCCAGGGGACTGCAGGAGTCCCCACGCTGCCCGGAAGGACCACCGTGGCCGTCATCCTTACAGGGATTCCTGAAGACCCATCCGGAATTTTGTCTCTGCAGCTCCACACCCTGCAGGTGGCATCTCTCCATCCTGAAGCAGAGAAGGATCCATCGTCACCCAGGTCCAGGTGCAGGACCAGGACACAGGTTCGGCCGCCAGGACCCGGCCAGTGTGGCTGCAGCAGACTCTGCCTCCCCCTCAGGGCCGCAGTTACCCAGAAACCCTGCTCTCAACTGCAGGCAACCACTCGGGGCCGCAGTTGACCCCTCAGGGCCGCAGTTACCCAGAAACCCTGCTCTCAACCGCAGGAGACCCGTCGGGGCCGCAGTTACCCAGAAACCCTGCTCTCAACCACAGGCGACCCCTCGGGGCTGCAGTTACCCAGAAACCCTGCTCTCAACCGCAGGAGACCCCTCGGGGCCGCAGTTACCCAGAAACCCTGCTCTCAACCGCAGGCGACCCCTCGGGGCCGCAGTTACCCAGAAACCCTGCTCTCAACCGCAGGCGACCCCTCGGGGCCGCAGTTACCCAGAAACCCTGCTCTCAACCGCAGGCGACCCCTCAGGGCCGCAGTTACCCAGAAACCCTGCTCTCAACCGCAGGAGACCCGTCGGGGCCGCAGTTACCCAGAAACCCTGCTCTCAACCGCAGGCGACCCCTCGGGGCCGCAGTTACCCAGAAACCCTGCTCTCAACCGCAGGCGACCCCTCGGGGCCGCAGTTGACCCCTCAGGGCCGCAGTTACCCAGAAACCCTGCTCTCAACCGCAGGCGACCCCTCGGGGCCGCAGTTACCCAGAAACCCTGCTCTCAACCGCAAGCGACCCCTCAGGGCCGCAGGCCTGCTACCTCCTGAGGGGCCTGCTTTGCCAGATCCACATGGAGAAAACTTGGGAGCGCTGCTGAGGGCATGAAAGGGGCCTGAGACCAATGGGGGGCCTGCAGTTTGGGGTAAAGCGACTCCACATCTAAGGAGGCCAGTGTCCCTAAGCCATCAACCCGTAAATTGAGCAGACTGCCTTCTGTGAGCGCAGCAAGACGAGCTCGCGGCCAAGTTCCCTGCAAGACCCAGGAGTAACGAGGAAAAGCCTGAAAGGAGCATCACCAGCAAGAACCAGCCGATGACCTAACAACGCGGAGCCACCAGAGGGAAAGCAACCCGACTCACGGGCACAAAAGCAGACTGATTGAAGGAACAGAAGAGAGTCCGGAAATGAAGCAAAATGCCCAGGAGGTTAGCGCATCACGAAGTGAGCATCTCCAGCCAGTGGAGGAAGAGGGACCCCGGGCAAGGGGTGCAGGGCAGCTGGAGGTCCATCAACCAGTCACACCTTGCAGGTCCCCAGGGCGTAGCCCTGAGCAGGTCAGAGAGCAGAGGCCTCTCAGCTCCAGGGAGGTGGAAAGACCTAACAACTACATCACAAGACCCAGAGGCCCTAGAAAGCAGCCAGAGTTACATCCACACAAAGACAGAAAGAACTCTTCTTACCAAAAACTGCTCGAAGGTGTAAGAATGACAGACTGGGAAAATTTGCAGCTAACCTTTATTACAGACCGTGGCCAAAATCACTGATACCTAAGTGTTCTTGCATGGCAATAAAAACCTACCCCAGGAAAAAATATGCAAAAGACATGAACAGATGCTAAGCTGGGGAGGAGCCCCAGAAGGAATAGGCCCCGAGATCCCCGCCCCCCTGTGATCACAGGAGGCAGTAAAAACAACCGTGGAGACATCAGTCACCCATCAGATGGCCAAGAACGTAGGGCAAGCAGACACTCAGTCCTGCACCAGCTCGGGGCACGCGCCTCATGTGACACGGAGAAAGAAGGGCAGACGCACTTCAGCTCCAGGAATTTGTCCCTCCCAGGCCGGTGCACCAACATCCACACCCCTAGGTGTGTTTCCAGTTGCGAAAGAATGGAGACCGCTGTCTGCCCATCAGCAGAGACCTGGAAGGCAGCCCAGGGGAGTATTACTTGGCTGTGAAAAATGTTTCTCAAAAAAAGTCACAGAGTCAGCAGATTGACCCAATAATCCCACAATCTGGGTGTGTCTCCAAAAGAATTGAAAACAGGGTCTCAGACAGATATTTGCACACCCGTGTTCTCAAGGCCCAAAAGCCAGAAGCAATCCAGACATCTATCAATGGATGAAAGGGAGCTAGATGTGGTCTATCCCTGCAGTGGAATATTACTCAGCCTTCAAGAAGGAAATTACGACACAGCTCGCAACATGGGTGAACCTGGAGGACAGTTTGTTCTGATACCAGACACAAGACAAACAGAGGGCTTCCTTCCACGTCCTTACCTCGTGGTAGAGAATCTGCCCGCCAAAGCAGGAGACAAGGGTTCGGTCCCTGGTCTGGGAGGACCCCACATGCTGCAGAGCAACTGGGCCCATTCTCTAGAGCCCGTGCTCCAAAACAGAAGAAGCCTGTGCAGCCGAGAGTAGCCCCCACTCTCCACCCCCAGAGAAAGCCACACAGCAATAGAGACCCAGCAGGGCCAGAACGAACATAAAGACACAAACAACACTTTTTCTTTAAAAAGGTCTAATGCAGGATCCACTCATGTGAGGCCCTAGAGGAATCAAACCCACAGAGACAGAAGCATATGGTGCAGCCAGGGGCTGCGGGAGGGGAGGGGAAGTGAGGGTCTGCGGGGGACAGGGGGTCAGTCTGAGAAGGTGAGAAACTCCCGGAGATGCTGGTGAGGTTTGCCCAACCTGAGCGTGTTTGATGCCCCTGACCTGTGCACTTAGAACGGTTAAGGTGTTATGTTTATCTTACCACAGGTTTTAAAACTTTAAGAAAGGCAAAAGATAATTAAATCTTAAATGTTTCAAAAGAGGGCAGAGACCCCTGGGGGCTGACGCCAAACTGCGGCTTGCCTGAGTGCTTGAAAGATGTGCATGTGCTGGCGTGTTCCTGACCATCTCCGAGGAGCCATCACAGACCAAAACCTGGGCTGCCTGCTGGGAGGGGGCCGCTGGCTGAAGTGGGGGGAAGACCCCTGCTGTCCACCTCCCCGTTGCTTTTGGCCACTTGGCACAGTTCGTGGGATCTCAGTTCGCTGCTAGGGATCGAACTGGGGCCCTTGGCAGTGAGAGCACAGCGTCCTAACCCTTGGACCCCCAGGAAAGCGCCAGGGGGCTCTGATCTTTGAACCAGGTAACCGTGTTTCCTACTCGAAGACCAACACACGAAATTCACCTTAAAGAACGAAACGGAGCGCCCTCCTGCCCGTCCTTCCACCCTGCGGTCAGTGTGCGCCCCGCCCCCGGACCCCCGGGCCCCGCCCCTTCCGCCCCGCTGTGGCCGAGGTTCTCAGACACGCGCGCCTCCACGCCGCAGGGAGCGAGGCCGCTGGCCGACGGCACCCACAAGCGAACGCCAGAAAGGGCTGGGAGACCCCCGCCCCTGCAAGCGCCCTCATCCCCTCACCGTCCACGGCTGTCCCACGGGGCCAAGCCTCCGTGTTTGGATGGAACATGTTGGAGCCTTGTTAGGACTCTGAGCCACATGGCTTTGGGGTTATAGCCCATGACGCGTGTGACCGTGTGTTCACCCAGCACCGCAGGGCGCCCGCCCCAAGCCCCGTGTCCCCTGTCCTGGCTTGTCCACGGTCCAGCCCAGCTGGGCGGCAGCCACAGCAGGCTCGGCTGCGGGAAGGAGCAGGGCAGTCAGCCTCCTCTCGGGACGGGGCCACCGGCCACTCAGCCTGCGTGATGACTCCAGGGCAGGGATGGCGTCCCACCAGCCACCCTGAGCGACAGGCGGGGACTTGGACACTTAGGTGATGCGGGTGCTCAGGGTTTCGTGGTCTCCGGGCTCCCCCGGGGCCCCCCGGGCCATATGGGCTCAAATGCACAGACCCACCTTGAACAGCCAGTCAGGAGGGCCTTGAACAAAGAAGCGGTCTCTCCTGCTGACCAGAGCTGCCGCCAGGCTGCCCAAGGGCCGGGGCAGAGGGGGCAGTCAGAGGCTGTGCTGGCCTCGCTGGAGAAGGCGCGAGTCCCACCCAGGGGCACCCCCCAGCCGAAGCCCAGGACGCAGACCCCGGAGACCAGGTGGACGGTGGAGCTCACATCAAAGCCCAGTGCAGAGGGAGGGGAGGGCGGCCCGGCCACCCAGCCATGCCCCCGCCCCACCCACCTGTGCCGGGAAGCCCGCATTTTCAGGGTGTTCTGGGACGTCAGCATCACCTCAACCCCCTCGACACTCTTTGTGGCCTTCTCCAGCGCGAAGTCCTTCTCCCCCGAGGCCACGGCGAGGACATACCAGGACCCCATGAGCTGAGGGAGGGGGTGCAGGTGAGGGGCCGTCACCCCAGCCCCAGCCCAGCCTCCTGCAGCCCCTGTGGTCTGGAGGGCCCCAGGGGAGCCCAGAGACCACAAAGGCCCAAGGACGCATGTGGCCCCAGACCCGCGCCGGTGCAGGGGAGCCATCACCTGCTGAGGGTCCAGCCTCCCCAGCCACACGGCCCGGGCGCTGGGTGCCGATGCCACAGCCAGCAGGGCGGCCAGCAGCACAGCGCTCATCCTCCCGAGGTCCACACACCAGTGACCTGCCCGGGCCCGGGGTGAGCAGCCCTCCTGCCTCTGGACGCCCGTTTATGACTCTGAACGCAGTGCTGTGGGCGGCTGCTCACCGCCAGACTGCCTCCTGCCTCTCTCCTCACCCTCCAGCCGCACCGGGGAGCAGGGAGGGGCCGGGACCGTGTGCAGGGCCCCTTCCACACGGACACCTTCATGCCACCCCAGCTTCTCCAGCAGCCCTCCACTTGGAAGTTTGCAGAATGAGCATCCTGCCCCTGGCTGCACCATCCCCTCCCTTCCAGGGAGCCACCCCTCTCTCGCTCAGTCTAGGAGGGCCAGAGACCCTGCTCTTGAACCCAGGCCAGGGTCACGTCTGAGAAGAGAGGCAAGGACAAACTTCCTCCAGAAGCTGCGGTTTGGGGTATCTTTTGCTTTAGGCATTAAAAATACAAAATTTCCCCCCCACACACCATTTCTTTGAAGCTCTCACCCGCTCCTGGCCCACCCACCTTCCTGCCCGGCTGCCCCTTGTCTCCTGCCCCTCCATGGCCAGCACCTAATTGGAATGCCCTGTGCCTTCCGCCGCCCACCCACCCATCCGGACCTGCCCACTCTCTGGGCAGCCGCACTCTGACGCCTCCCACCTCTGCTCACCATGAGCCTGGCCGGGCCCCCAAGGCCACATGAAAGCTTTCCCTGGACCTGGGCTGCCCACTCTGGGTCAGTAGAGACCGTGCCTGGGAGCGGAGGTCAAAGGGTTTGGCAGGATCTGTCTGAGGCCCCAAAACCCAAGTGGAAGTACCTGGGAGGATGCCCTCCCGGGGAGGGGTGCCCTGCGAACCACAGCTCCCGGCCTCCCCTGCTGGCTGGCTTCCAGGGTGCTGTGGACACAGGATAGGCAGCTTGTAAGCTGATGAAAGATGGAGCTGTCTGTCCTGCTGGGCCTTCCCAGGAAGGACCTCAGGCCAGTGCCCCACCCCTGCGTGGAGACAGGACGTGCCCTGCAGGAAAGGGGGCCAAAGAGAGCCCATCACACACAGACCTGCAGCAAAGCACCACCCTGCCCCCAGGCCTGGAGGACCCCGGGGCCGGGGCCTCTGGCACAGACAGCCCACCACGGGCAGGGGTGACTCCCCGTGGCTCCACAGAGGGGGCCCGGGGGCACTGGACCAGGAAGCGGGCAGGGGCTGCAGGACCCCGGCCCAGGAGGCCGAGCCAGAGCTCCTCCCTTTGATCTTTACCGGGCAGCTGGATGGGTGGCGAGGACGCCAGCCCGGGAGGGGCCCTCGGGGCGGGAGCGGCATGTAGGGCGCTGGACACGGTCAGCCGTTGGCGGCGGGGCCCAGCTGGGATTGACCCGGCTGCCCTGCGCCTCCATGCCAATGCCCCCGCCCGCCCCCCCAGCAGCAGGCAGCCTGCTGTGGAGACTGGGGGACACTACGGGGCGAGCCTGGGCGCTGAGCCTGGAGGAAGCGGGTGGGGATGGTGGCCACTCAGAGCTCAGTGCCTCCGGGTGGCCTCGGACCCAGTGTTCCCAGGACCTTCCTGTTGGCTCCTGCTCAGCACCCAGAGCAGCCTCTGGGAGCCCTGAAATCCTCCCTGTGACCCCCACCCCCCAGCTCTGTAGCCCTCCAATCCCCCTGTGACCCCCACTCCCCAGTCCTCTTTGTCCTAGGCAGCTGTCGCCCGCCCCCCCGCTGGGCTGTGTCTGCCTGCTGTGTGGCCCAGCTCTCAGCCAGATGTCGGCTTCCTGGCAGAATTCGCTGCCCCCCTGGGGCATTTCTCCCCAAAGGGAGACCCCACACGCTTCAAACAGTAACCCCCAGCCCAGCACCGGTAACCACTAATCTCCTTTCTGTCTTTGCAGACTTGCTAGCATGCATGTCCCACAGGGGACTCTTGCACGTGGCCTCTCACCAGCACCCTGTCTTCAAGGGTCGTCGTGTCACATGGACAGTCTTCCGACGTGTGGATGGACCACGTTTGTCTATCCATTCGTTGGTGGCGCTTTTGAAGCTTCGCAGCCCTTCAGCGGAAAGCATGAAGGCAAACTCGCTTGTCCGGCCCAAGTCTCTGTGATCCCACGGACTGTAGCCCACCAGGCTCCTCTGTCCATGGGGATTCTCCAGGCAAGAATACTGGAGTGGGTTGCCACGCCCCCCTCCAGAGGATCTCCCAGACACAGGGATCAAACCTGCGTCTCTTACATCTCCTCACTGGCAAGCGTGTTCTTTACCGCTGGCGCCACTTGGGGAGCCCAGCCCCTCAGCAGACCTCACCTCAGTGTAAGCAGCTTTCCTTATAGAGGACCCCTCCCCAGGGGGCCCCGCCCCAGCTCCATGAACCGCAGGCCCCATCTAAGCTCTTCCACCAGCCCTGCGAGCGGTGTCTCTTTGCTACTGCCCTGTGGCCACTTCTGGGACTGCGCCTTCTTGGGTCCAGGGCCTCGCCCGCTCTGGTCTGCCCCCCGCCCACCAAAGCAGCTCTCCTGCCGGTGCCCCCATCCTCGTCCTGAGCCCCCACAAACCCCCTTTGCACATAGCAGAGCATGCGCTAGCCTCCGTCAGGGCGCTGAGGCCTGCAGGACGCGACAGAGGCCCTGGCCGCACTGCCCGGCGCACCGTGTGTGCGGGCCCCCACTGAGCCGCTGCTGGCTGGGCCTGCAGCACCAGGCACTCAGGGCCACCTCAAGCCGGACGTGGCCACACAGACGCTGCCTGCAGGCAAATGCATGCTGTGCGGTTTCCAGTTGGCAGACCTGCGGGTCACAGCGACTTGGGCCTGACCCTCATTCACTCACAAGGGTCAGTGGGCAGCTTCCACCTCCAGACCCTGTGCTCCGGGCTTGGGAAACAGAGGCCGACGGGTGGCCTGCAGGCTGGTGCAGCTCTGTCGTCTCGGGGTTCACAGGAGAACAGAGAGAACAGGAGGGCAGAGAACAGACAAACACAGGAGAGGACTGGGAGGGTGCTAAGCGACCAGGAAACAGACGGGTGGTGGGCTGGGTTTGAGGAAGGCTGCTGACTAGGCAGAGGGTGAGAAGTAACCCAGGTGGCGGGGGCTCTGGTGAGGGGCTGGATGGGACCAGAGGGCCCCTGGGCAGGAGGGTATGAGCAAGAGGCCCGGCTGGGGCGGGGGCGGGCTGGGGATGGTTTGTGCTCAGCGTGGGTTTGCCCTCGGCGTGGGTTTGCACTTGGGAGTCCAGACCCAGACAGGGAGCATGCTGGTGGTGGGAGCGTTATCCGTGGCCTCGGAAGCTGCCCCACACCTGAGGCTCAAGGGGGTCCTCAAGAGGTCTGCAAGCTGCGGTGACCTGTCCCTTGATCCCTGCTCACTCTCACCCCACAGTTCTATGGTTAGAGGTCTGACCTCTGCCTACCACTCTTGGATCTTACTTGGGGGCTCCGGACACATTGTCTCCCTGCCCCTCATCCCAAGAGCTGGCATTTGGGAGAAGAGTTCATACAGTCTACCTGCCTACCTATCTACACTCAGTTCATTTCAGTCGCTCACTCATGTCCCACTCTTTGCGACCCCATGAACCGCAGCACACCAGGCCTCCCTGTCCATCACCAACTCTCGGAGTTTACCAAAACTCATGTCCATTGAGTCAGTGATGCCATCCAGCCATCTCATCCTCTGTTGTCCCCTTCTCCTCCTGCCTTCAATCTTTCCCAACATCAGGGCCTTTTCAAATGAGTCAGCTCTTCGCATCAAGTGTCCAAAATATTAAGAGTTTCAGCTTCAACATCAGTCCTTCCAATGAACACCCAGGACTGATTTCCTTTAGGATGGACTGACTCTCAACAGTCTTCTCCAACACCACAGTTCAGAAGCATCAATTCTTTGGCACTCAACTTTCTTTGTAGTCCAACTCTCACATCCATACATGACCAATGGAAAAACCATAGCCTTGACTAGATGGATCTTTGTTGGCAAAGTAATGTCTCTGCTTTTTAATATGTTGTCTAGGTTGGTCATAACTTTCCTTCCAAGGAGTAAGAGTCTTTTAATTTCATGGCTGCAATCACCATCTGCAGTGATTTTGGATCCCAAGAAAATAAAGTCTGTCACTGTTTCCACTGTTTCCCCATCTATTTGCCATGGAGTGATGGGACCAGATGCCATGATCTTAGTTTTCTGAATGTTGAGCTTTAAGCCATCTTTTTCACTCTCCTCTTTCACTTTCATCAAGAGGTTCTTTAGTTCTTCGCTTTCTGCCCTAAGGTTGGTGTTATCTGCATATCTGAGGTTATTGATATTTCTCCCAGCAATCTTGATTCTAGTTTGTGCTTCATCCAGCCCAGCATTTCTCATGATGTACTCTGCATATAAGTTAAATAAGCAGGGTGACAATATACAGCTGTGACGTTCTCCTTTCCCTATTTGGAACCAGTCAGTTGTTCCGTGTCCAGCCTATCTACACTATATAAGTATAAATATATACTGTAGTTTACACTTAAAAGTTTATTTACCTGGCTGCACTGGGTCTTCACTGGGGCATACAGGACCTTTAGCTGTGACACGTGGGAGCTAGTTCCCTGACCAGGGATCCAACCTGGACCCCTGCACTGGGAGCACAGAGTCTTAGCCACTCGACCACCAGGCAAGTCTCTAGTTTACATTTTTTAAAAGTTGAGGTATAATTTACATGCTATGGAATTCACCCCCTTTGGTTCTGTAAGTTTAGACAAACACACCACAGTCCATCACTCCAGAGTCTCCTCAAGCCACTCTGTCATCAGCCAGGCCCATCCGTCCTCCAGCCACGCCTTGTGTCCCTGAGGATTCCTGTGTTCTGGAGCCATAGTCTGTAACCCTCCCAGGCTGGCTTCTTCACTCAGCGTAAGGCGTTTGGGGTTTACCCGAGAGGTACTCTGAGCCAGTGTGTTTGGAGAGTCTCATGTTTGTTCGTCCTGCCCCGTGAACGGTATTTGGTTGTTTCCGTATTTTAGGGATTGTCAGTAAGATCTCACTACCAGCCACCAGCAGGTTTTGCTAAAGTGTGTCTCATTTTTCTTGGGTAAATATCTAAGCTTGCGATTGTCGAATCACATGGTATTTGAATGTTTTCCTTCATGAGAATCTGCCAAGCCATTGCCCAGGGCGTTGCACCCTCTCGATTCCCCACCCCGGCAGTGACCATCCAGTGTCTTTGGTTTGGAAACAGAGTGGCCAGCCTGCCGGCCTGTGGTGGTGTCTCCTTACAGTGAACGAATGCCCATGAGCCTCTCTGCATGGCTTTGCTTTCTGACTTGGAATCTTTTGAAATATTTCACTTTTTTTTTTTTTAAGTTTTGAGAGTTCTCTATAGATTCAGGATTTAAGCCGTTTATCAGATGGGTGTTTTGTAAATATTTGCACAGGAAGGCTCTCACTGCCGTCTGTCCCAGGGCTCTGGGATCTGGTTGAGAGCTGGCGCCTCCTGAACCCAGTGGAGGCGGTGAGCCGGAGCCCTCGGCCCCGCCGCCCCACTCCCCCCACCCCGCTGGTTGATGAGGGTCCTTCTCCGACCCTGAGCGCACTTCCACAGGGAGAGCAGTGCTGACCTTCCCTGGGGACGCCTGCCTCTGATCAGAGGACTCTGAGTGCCCCAGGAGTGCAGTGCTGACCTTCCCTGGGGACGCCTGCCTCTGATCAGAGGACTCTGAGTGCCCCAGGAGTGCAGTGCTGACCTCCCCTGGGGACGCCTGCCTCTGATCAGAGGACTCTGAGGGCCCCAGGAGTGCAGTGCTGACCTCCCCTGGGGACGCCTGCCTCTGATCAGAGGACTCTGAGTGCCCCAGGAGTGCAGTGCTGACCTCCCCTGGGGACGCCTGCCTCTGATCAGAGGACTCTGAGTGCCCCAGGAGTGCAGTGCTGACCTTCCCTGGGGACACCTGCCTCTGATCAGAGGACTCTGAGTGCCCCAGGAGTGCAGTGCTGACCTCCCCTGGGGACTCCTGCCTCTGATCAGAGGACTCTGAGTGCCCCAGGAGAGCAGTGCTGACCTCCCCTGGGGACGCCTGCCTCTGATCAGAGGACTCTGAGGGCCCCAGGAGAGCAGTGCTGACCTCCCCTGGGGACGCCTGCCTCTGATCAGAGGACTCTGAGGGCCCCAGGAGAGCAGTGCTGACCTCCCCTGGGGACGCCTGCCTCTGATCAGAGGACTCTGAGGGCCCCAGGAGTGCAGTGCTGACCTCCCCTGGGGACGCCTGCCTCTGATCAGAGGACTCTGAGGGCCCCAGGAGAGCAGTGCTGACCTCCCCTGGGGACGCCTGCCTCTGATCAGAGGACTCTGAGTGCCCCAGGAGTGCAGTGCTGACCTCCCCTGGGGACGCCTGCCTCTGATCAGAGGACTCTGAGTGCCCCAGGAGTGCAGTGCTGACCTCCCCTGGGGACGCCTGCCTCTGATCAGAGGACTCTGAGGGCCCCAGGAGTGCAGTGCTGACCTCCCCTGGGGACGCCTGCCTCTGATCAGAGGACTCTGAGTGCCCCAGGAGTGCAGTGCTGACCTCCCCTGGGGACGCCTGCCTCTGATCAGAGGACTCTGAGTGCCCCAGGAGTGCAGTGCTGACCTCCCCTGGGGACGCCTGCCTCTGATCAGAGGACTCTGAGGGCCCCAGGAGTGCAGTGCTGACCTCCCCTGGGGACGCCTGCCTCTGATCAGAGGACTCTGAGTGCCCTAGGAGAGCAGTGCTGACCTTCCCTGGGGACGCCTGCCTCTGATCAGAGGACTCTGAGGGCCCCAGGCCGTGTGCTGCTCCTTGAATGGCGTCCCCCGACAGGACAGAAGAGGCCTCCTGGAGAGAGGCCTCGCCGGCCCGAGCCCCCACCGGCCTGCGGCGCCTCCCCGGCGACATTGCGGTCCGCAAGCTTATGCAACAGGTGATAAGGTGGCTGTGGCCCCATAATCCACCCCAGGTGGTGGCCCAGCCCCGCCCTCCACACGGGCTTGCTGGAGGCCCAGCCAGGGGCAGGAGGCAGGGCTGCTCGGGCCTCTGACGTCACCTCTGTCCCCCTGAGACGAGGTCCCCAGGCCTGGCTGATGGTGACTCCGCTCCTGTGCAGGGATGTGAGGGGGTGAGGACTCTGGGGTACCTGGGCCCCAAGGGGGAGCCTCTTGGCTGGAGCAACCTGACTGTGGGTGCTTCCCAGTGGCGCCCCCAAGGGCCCCAGGCTCCCGCCACGGTGCCCACAAGGCCTGAGCCAAGTGAGAGCCCTCCCGGAAATGACCCCTGGAGCCGGTGGGGACACTCGAGCGATTGTGCCAAACAATGAACAAAGAGGGGCTGGCTTTTCCGGAGCCGAGACGCCGTCCGCTGCCCAGGCGGCTCGCTGGCCCGGCCCCACTGCGGGCTGGGCTATAAAGCTGCCTACAGGGGGCTGGTGGACCCATCGCAGGGGCCAGGGGGCGCGGACGGGGATGGGGGCCACGCTGCTGAGCTGCGTCCTGCTGCTGCTCTGGCCATCCTCAGCTCGGGCTGACGTCCTGGTGCAGCCAGACTTTGATGCCAACAAGGTACGAGAGGCGCCCATGCTGCGCCATGCAAGTGGGGGTCCAGGCTGAGCTGCCGCTGGAAACGAGTGACCGTGTGCTAGCGGAGCCTGCCGCCTCCATGGGACGCTTGCTCGGTGTTCCGGGCCTGTGCAGCCTTTAGAGTCCCTTCCATTTAACCCTGAAATAACCCTGTCTGTGGATAGTTACTGACCCACTTCACAGCTGGGAGCACCGAGGCTCCCAGTGGCCAGCAGCCCTGCCCCAGGTGAGTGGCAGCACAGGGCTCGGACACTCCGGAGAGGCCCGGCCGAGGGGCTTCAGACAAATCTGGGGCCTTCTGGCCCACGGTCCGGGTGGGAGGACTGTCCGACCTCGGGTCATTGAGCTGTCTTGCAGTTCTCAGGGCTCTGGTACGTGGTCTCCATGGTCTCTGACTGCAAGGTCTTCTTGGGCAAGAAGGACCACCTCCTGATGTCCACCAGGGACATCAAGGCCTCGGCGGGGGGCAACCTCAGCGTCCACATGGAGTTCCCCCGGTGAGCGCGCGCGGCATGAGCGCGCGTGGGGTGCGGCCGGGTGGACTGGTGGGGCCGGGCCGAGAGTGAGTGGGCTGTGCACCCCAGGACGGGGCCGGGTGGGCAGGGCCGAGAATGAGCGGGCGTGCACCCCCAGGGAGGACGGCTGTAACCAAGTGGATGCGGAGTACCTGAGAGTGGGTTCCCAGGGGCACTTCCGAGTCCCAGGTAGGTGACCCCCACCCCCTTCTCTATGGGTGACCCTCCCCCATGCCCCTCCCCTCCCCTCCCGGGGCCCTCCCCTGCCTCTGCCTGGGCCCTGCCCCCTTTCCCCGTGTGGGTGGGGTGGATGCTCCGCTGTGCCCTTGTCCACAGCCGGCCGCCTCCTCTGCAGCCTTGGGCTACCTGGACGTGCGCGTGGTGGACACGGACTACAGCTCCTTCGCCGTGGTCTACATCTACAAGGAGCTGGAGGGCGCGCTCAGCGCCATGGTGCAGCTCTACAGTGAGGGCTCCCCCGACCCCACCCACTGTCCCCGTTGGACCCCACCCCATCCGCTGGGGCACCTCCTCAGGCCCTGCCCACCCCATCTCACACTCCCAAGTCTGGACCAGGTCCGGGTGGGGGCTGGCGGAAGCCCCAGCGCTGCCGATGGGTACGGCTGAGCCGAGGGACCTCTGAAGGATGGGCGCTCAGGCCAAAGCTCAGGCCTGTCTCTGGCTGGAGACCCGCCTCCCCCGCGTGGCCTACGGCCTGACACCCTGAGCAGGGCTGCGATACTGTTTTGGTTTAATTTCTCGAGGGCTTGGCAGAGTGAACCAGGAGAGCTCCCCAAGGGGAGAGGCCAGGGTGAGGGCGGGAAGCTGGCTTTGGGAGCTGCAGGTAAAGGTGTCTGAAGGGGTGGGCCTCTGGGGCGCAGGGTCTGGGAGAGCAGCCGGGCGCTCCCAGGTGCTCTGTGTGAATTGGGAAAGGCTGCCCTTCCGGGCAGCTTCCAGTCCCCTCTGGCCCCTCAGCCAGGCAGGCACATTCATCAGTGTACAGCCTCAGGTGGCAGACCTACCGTCAGCCTTCAGGAAAGTGCAGTGAGCCCCGGGGCCCCCATCTGCCGGCTCTCTCACCTCCGTGACCCACAGGGGTTCACAGGGGCCCCCGCTCTGTCCCAGGCCGGACCCGAGAAGCGAGTCCCCAAGCCCTGGAGGCCTTCCAGGACTTCTACCCGACGGTGGGGCTGTCAGCGGACATGGTGGCCATGCTACCCAAGTCAGGTACCCCCGCGAGCCCCGCCCCGCCAAAGTCCCGCCCCCACTATAGCCCCGCCCCGCCAAAGCCCCGCCCCGCCAAAGCCCCGCCCCGCCCCCCTCCGGAGTCCTGGGAGGCGCTGGCAGGAGGTAGCCCTGTTTTCCAAGGGTGTGTTGGCCGGGCCCGGGGTGGGGCCGCCCCCAGAGGGTCCCTTGGCATGGGGAGGGGCTGCAGGAGGCAGGGGGCAGTCCCAGCCAGCCCAGCCTCTCGGGACCCTCTGTCTTTCTACAGATGCGTGTTCCCTGGGGGACAGGGACGCACCCTGAGGGCCCGGAGACTTGGCCCTTCCCAGGTAGGGGCCAGGGTATCACCTGCCTCCCGTTCTCCAGGGCCTGTGTCCCGGGCCTCCTGCCCTCACACCTCCTGAGGTCTGCACATGCAGATCCCCCAGCATCCCTTGTTCTCCCTGGATACTCACTCGTGTGCCTGAAGCCTCCACTTACACATCACCCCTTCTGAGGAGCCTCTCCTGATCACCTAGCGCTGCCCTAACAAACTACCACAAACTGGGTAGCTTAAAACAACAAGAATTTACTCTCTCATAGCCTAGAGGCCAGAGGTGCAGAGTCAAGGACTGGGCAGGGCTGTTCCTCCTGGAGGCTCGGGGCCGAATCCCCGCCTCTTCCAGCGGCTGGCGCTGCTGGCGACCCTTGGCCTGTCGACCCACCACTCCCATCTCTGCTTTGCTTGTTAAGAGGCCAGATTGCCCTCATATAAGGTACCCTAAATCCAGGGTGATCCCCTCTCAAGATCTTCAACCAATTACATCTGCAGAGACCTTATTTCCAAGTAAGGGCACTTTCGGAGTTCCAAGTGGACATGGATTTGGAGGGACACGATCCAGCCCAGTGTGTCCTGTGTCCGCATAGCCCCTGGCTCACCCAGAGGTGCTGGGTGCTGCCTTGGGATTCCCGAGTCCTCATCTTCTCCCAAGGGCCCCACGAGGTGGGAACCACGGCCTTGTGGCTTGCTGCTGTCACAGGGCTGAGTCCCCAGGATCCCTTGGGACATGGATGCAGCTGGGCTCTTGCGGATGCCTTCTCCCAAAGCGGACAGGAGACCCTCGGGCCCCTCACCCCCCTTCCCCGTGAAGAACTTGGGAACCTACATGAACAGTAAACCTCGGACACAATGTGACAGTCGCTGGCGTCAGGAGGCCCCCCTGCGGCCTCTCCTGGCATGGTCAGGTTAGGTGGGGGCTTCCAGAGTGGCCTGCGGGCAGTGCCCCTCCGGCCTTCACTTCACTCCGCTCCCCCGGCCAGGCCGAGTTCACCCAGGGCTGCGCTGGGGGCACTGGGCTGCTGCAGCTGTCAGTGGTCTCAACGATGCGGCCCAGGGTCCTGGCTCCGTCCCTGTTTCAGCAACGTTAGGGATCGGGTCACGTGCCATCAGGAAGGTTCTAGGTACAGAGAGCATGAGCCTGTCTGCCCCACCCCCAGGATTATGTTAGAAAAAGCACCTTTTAGGGTAACGTGACACCTACGTGGACCCCCTCTCCAGGGCTTCGTCTGTAGGCTCCTTGGGATTAAGTGGCTGTTCTGCTAGCCAGGCTGTGGTGAGACCCTGGGGACAGTGGCTGGGTCCCCGGTGAGCCCGTAAGGGGCGGCACTGGGGCTGTGGCCTCGGGGGAAAGGGGCCGCCTTGGGGGAGTGTTTCCATAGTTGCAGAAGCTTCAGTGGCGGAATCCGCTCACCTTGCCCTTTCGGGGGATGAGTAGATGGGGCACCCTGCTGTGTGAAGCGCCGCTCGGGGGTCCCAGGAGTGACCGGACCTTTGCTGTCTGTGCAGGGCGAGCCGGAGCAGCAGGTTCTGTCACCCCGAGTCGTCCTGACCCACGGCCCTCCAGCCCTGCACCTCCCCATCCCCTACCCTCCGCGGGCATCTCCTGGGGCCTCCCCCTTCCACTCAATAAACAGATTCTGCAGCTTCCAGGCCCCTGGATTCTTTGGAGAGGCTGCTGGGGAGGGCCCTGGGGCCCTCCCATGACCCGGGCTCCTGGAGCCACTGAGGCACGGGCACCGTGGCTCGGAGGGAGAGGCGCCGGCCAAGGGTGGCCCCCATGGGGCTGCACCCACAGGCAGCATCTGGGCCCCCCAGCCCGGCCCCCGTGGGTTCACGGCCCCTGTGGGGACACCGAGGGGGCCTGGGCAGCCCAGCCCTCCATCAGGGGCACAGAACCCATAGAGGCAGAGCAGCCACAGAGGAGCCTCGGGGTGCAGCTTGTCGGGATTTCCTTCCTGCTGTTGCTGTGACCTTGACCTTGGGCTTGTTGGTGAGCCTCTGTGAGGCTTGGCAATGAGTCACGGTCGTGGCCAGAGCACCCTGAGCCCCTCCCTGTGGCCCAGCCTGAGTGCCCCTGGGTGGACCCCCAGGCCCGAGCGGTGAGCCTGCCGGGTGCCTTGCCTTCTCATGAGGAAACCGAGGCACAGAGAGGTCGGCAACTTGCCCAGCCAGTGGCCCAGCTGGGCTCCCTGCTGACCCTCAATGAGGTGGGGGGCTGGAGCACCCCACGCCCGGGGCCCGTGCAGCTCCTGCCCTGACACCATGCCCCGCGGAGCTCGCAGCATCCGGTTCTGCCCGATGCACACCCTTCAAAGGGCCGGGCCTGTGGGGGGCAGGAAGGCGCTGGACACCCTGCTTCACTGCTCGTGGGCATCCTGCAGCCCTGGCGGGTGGGGCAGGAAGCCGTTAGCTCTGAGTGCATCCATCCTTGTCTCGGCCTGGTCACCCCAAGACAGGGGGCGGCCCTGGGCTTCCTCTCCTCTCTCCTCTGCCCACTCAAGCCCCTGGGGACCTGGCTCGTGAGCCCAGCTCCGGGCTCAGCCCAGGACCGGATCAGCCTCCCCGGGCACCCCGCCCCGCTCCTTCCCTTTGGATGAGCCCCCCAGGTCTCAGGGCTGCCTGGTCCCAGTGTGACCGGTTACCACAGCTTTGCTGCAGGGTCAAGGTGGCAGTCCCCCTGCCTCGGGTGAGCAGGCCTCCCCTTTAGCTGGCCAGGCCTGGGTGAGCCTTTGTGGCCTTGGAGGTGGGGAGGCCGCCCTGCGTCGGCCAGAGGCCAGGGCTGCTAGCTGGGTCATGGCTGCTTTGGTGCCCTGGGACCCTCCTGGGCACCCGACCCCTGCTTTGCTCTCCATCCTGACGTGTGGGGAAACTGAGGCAGGGCAGCTCCCTTGGGCAATGCAGCTGGAGGCCTTGGTGCCCAGGTAGCCTGGCTCTGCCTTCACCCTGACCTCCTGGCCATCTGGTCCCAGGTTAGGGGCCTGGGCACAGTGGGAAGGGGTGGACACCGGTGGCCCACAGCTCGTGGAGCGTAAGCAGGACAGGGGTCCCTGAGGCTGGCCCCGCCTGGCCGTGCAGGGTGGGTGTCAGGGTGGGTGTCAGGGCGGGGAGGGTCCCATCCGTGGAGAAGCTGCGAGCACAGGAAGCGGGTGGGTGGCTAGCCGCTCCCTGGTGTCCATGGAGGGGCGGGGGCCTGGGCGACCCCAGCGCCGCCTCTGCGGGGCATCTGTCTGTCCCCACGGCCCCCTCTGCAGGCAATGACCTCTCCCACCCACGCCTTGCAGCCCCTCCAACACTCCCCCTACCCAGAAGCAGCCCTCACCTGCCTCTGTGGTCCAGGCCTGTGGGGCGTTCACTCACTTGTCCCGAGACCCATCAGAAAAAGCTTGAAGACTGATGTGAGCCCCGGGAGGGGAGTGTGTGGCTGTGTGTGCAGCCTGGGCTTGGCGAATCCATCCTGGCAGCCCCTCCCCGGGGGGAGATGTGGTCCTGGCAGCCCTGCTTTGGGGGCTCTGTCCTGCCCTCAGGCCCCCAGGCAGGCCCCGCCATGGTGCCCACCGTCGTCCCTGGACCAGGAGGGGGTGGCATGGGCTGTTCTGGTCCAGGTCACCGCGCCCCGCGGCTGTGGGCCGCGGGCGTCCTGGGGCCCGGATGCACACCTCTGAGTGGCTGGAGGCCAAGTTCACCACGGTCCTCTTGGGGGGTTGCACCCCCGCCGCCCTCCATCCTGCTATAACCCTGCCCAGGACTCAGGGCGTGGAGCAGACGCTCAATGGGGGCCGGGCTGCTGAGGGCCCTCCTGGGCCTCACACTGGCCCAGGTGCAGATGACCCCGCAGGGCCTGGACCTGCAGAAGGTGCTGGTCCTCCTCGGGGTGGCGGGCCTGGGCCGGGAGGGCCCGGAGGGTCCAGCTCCTCCAGCTCTCCTCTCCCACAGCTGAGCTGGGACAGGCGCGCGGAGGTCCCAGGACCCCCTGGGTCTGAGCTCAGCCCAGCCTGAGGTCCCCGCTCCTGGTCGGTGGGGATGTGCTGAGTACCCAGGGCCGACGGGGGGGGCCCTCCCGGGGGCCCCCTCCCCGTCCCCCCAGGGCCTCCTCTGGGTGACTGTGTCCTCAGCCTGGCTGGCCGGTCCCCTGAGGGGGTCTCTGGGGTGTGGGGCTCTGAGTGGCCGTCTTCTGCTCTCAGGCTGGCGGGCTTCCTGCTCTGACCTCTGACCCCGAAGGAGGTGGGAGCAGAGAAGGCCTTCCCGGGCCAGGACCTCGGCGGGGGGCGTTCTCGGTCTCCATCTGGAGGCTTCTTTGTCTGAGCTCCTTTTTTGCCCGGCCTGGGCCAGCAGGCTCAGAAACAGCCAGTGTCAGACACAGATTTGTTTCTCTTGCAAAAAATGATCAGTTTTTAAAAGCTTCAGAGGGACGGTCCGGGCCCCAGGGGTGGTTTCCAGGGCGGGCGCTCGGTCCTCCAGCATGGCCGTGGGGAGCCGGGCCTCCCCCACGGTGCAGGGCTGTTGGCCACCACCCCTGGGGGCCTTCACATCCAGCCAGCCTGCTCTCTGCCCTGTCTCTCAGGCTCTGACCACCGCTGCCTCTGCCCAGGGGCAGGCACTGCAAGGCGGGGTCTCCTCAGAGACAGGGCACCAGCCCTGCAGCAGCTGCAGACAGGCCCGTGTGGGGACCCCGGAGAAGGCCCGCCACCTGCTGCTTCGCTGACCTTTCAGAGCCCGCTGACTCCCTGCCTGGGAGGTCTATGGAGAGGGGTCTGCCTCCCGGGGCCCGGTTCAGCTGCCCGAACGGGCTTGGCTCCGGTCCTTTCTCTAGATGGTAGGATTCTGGTGGGAAGCTGGTGTGGCCTCCAGAGAAAACTTGGCACTAAAGACCCCGAAGAGGCTGGAGGCCTTGTTCCTGACCGTGAGTGGGGAGACGCTGACCGTGACGGTCGCCTACAACAAGTGAGCGGCCCGGCCCCCGGGAGCGCGGGGTCAGGCGTGTGTGTCAGGGAGGCTGCAGCCGCGGGTGTGGGGCGTGGCTGCTAGTGTCCTCGGGTGCACCAGTCCCCCCGGGGTCCTCCTCCACCCTCCCCTGAGACCGGGCCCCAGGCCGCAAAGCTGCGTCCTCTCCCGAATGAAGCAGGCTGTCTTGATGAGGCCCCGTGGGTTTAGGAGGACGGGAAGGACTTGGCGGTGGGTGGCTCTCCAAAGGGCGCAGGGCCCTCGGGCGAGGGGCCGGCACGGCCCCCTGCCCCAGGTGCCCCCGAGGCCAGCACGCCCGTCCCCTTGCCAGGAGTGGGCCCCGAGAAGGCACGCAGGCAGGCGTTTTCTCAGTGATCGCTCTGTTGCCTTTCAGCTCAGGAAGTTGTCAGACTGAAGAAATAGTGAGCTCAGAAATGAATGTTTTGGGGAAATTTGTGTTTCCTGGTAAGAGCTGCTTCCTTGGGCCCCACCCGCCAGTTCCTCTTGGCCTGGCTGTTCCTCATGCTGCTCCCTGCACTCCTCCTAGCACCCCAGGCTCCTCTGCTCCCCCCAACAGACTGGCCATCCTGCCAGAGCTGCTCTAGTCCCCCCAAGAGGGTCCCGGTGTCCCGAGAGGGTCCCGGCTGCGTGGGGGAGAATGGAGTCAGGCCCTGTCGACACTGACTTCCCAGGCCGACCCGCCCCGGGGGGCGCCCGTCCACCCAGGCCTGTCGCTCCCGCTTGTCCACGCAGGCCGCCGGGAGATCCACGTGATAGACACGGACTATGAGCACTACGCCATCCTGCGCGTGTCCCTCCAGTGGCAGAACAAGGAGTTTTACGTGTTCAAGTATTTCAGTAAGCTGCCCCGGGGTGGGGGCTGGACCGCTGCGGCCCCCAGGGGCCCCCTGGCTCACGCCCGCATGCCCCCACAGCTCGGAGCCTGGGCGGCAAGTGTGAGCCCGGGTTCCTGAAGTTCCGGGAGCTGACCACAGACATGGGGCTGTACCTGGTGGGCCGGCACGGTGAGCTCCAGGCCTTGGGGTGGTCTCTGGGCGAGGCGGCCCATGACGGCGGGGGGTGGCGGCCGGGCACGCATCCCATGTGCAGCCCCTCACGCTCTCCCTTCCCGCAGGGAGGTGCTCTAGGCTCCTGAAGGAGGTGAGTCTTAACCCCCAGCTGAGTCCCGGCCTGACGGGAGTCCCAGCTCATTCTAGATCGCGGGGCCTCCAGGGTGCTGATGCCAGGCGGCCCAGAGGGGGCCCTGGAGGCTGGGGCGGGCAGGGCAGGGGAGGCTGGCCTCACCCGGGTTTCCATCCGCTGGGGGACACAGGCCCTGTGGACCCCGTCTCGGGCTCCCGGGTCCCCCATTGTGCTAACCCTTCAGCTGCACAGTCCCTCTGTCTCAACAGCTCCGGGAGACGGGACTGTGACCCCACTTTGCAGGTAGGGAAACTGAGGCCCAGGCCACTCAGCTAGGATGCCCACCCCTGCCTGGTGCCCCCGGGTTCGGATGGCGCCCTGAGGCCTTGCCCTTCCCTGTCACAGGAGCTGACCTAGGGGAGCCGCCGTCCCCAAGGGGATGCTTGGAGCCCCGCTCACCCGGCCTCCCTGGGCCGCCAGCCCTGGGAGGCCACCTGCAGCTGCTCTGTCCTAATAAACTCTACAGCCAAACCCATAGTCCCGTCTTTCCTGGGGGGCAGGGGGTGACGGGTGAGCTGGTGGGGTCAACAAACGTTCAGCAGCTGCCCTGGAGCCTCTGCCGTGAGCGGCAGGCTGAGCTGAGACCGTGAGGCCCTGCAGTGTCTGTGGGGCCCAGCCACTCTGCTTCCCTGGGGGCCAAGACCCCCGCATCCCTTTGGCACTCCGCGGGCATCTCTCCCCACCCCACCCTCACCTTCTGTCTCTGTCTCCCTGTCTCTGTCCCTGCCGCTCCCCAAGCCCTGTGGCCTGGCTACTGTCGGCCACCGGCGGGAAGCCCACCCCCTTGTCTCTGCTGGGCAGGTGGCTGACACCTGGAGGTGGGGTGCAGTCAAGGACCACGAGGGCAGCTGGGGTGTCGGGGTGGCTGCCCACCTACCAGGTGGGCCTGGACACGTGCCTTCCACCCCTGCTCATGAAGCCGTTCACCCGTGGGACGGAGAGACGCTACCCCCGCCGCAGGCAACAGTTCCGTGGGTGAAGGGCCAGGGGAGCTGCCTCGGGGGCTGCTGATCAGCCTGCAGGGCTGGCGGGGTTGGGATGTCCTGGCTCACGCCTCACTGCCCACTGCCTGGGGCGGCGGGGAGGTCTGCCGGGCTGCAGAGTCAGCATCATGTGGGCACCCGTGTCCTTGGTCCCACCCCATTGACCCGGGCCCCTGCCTATGCAGCTGGCGGGCCCTCGGGGGCATGCGCCCACATCCGGAGGTCGCTTGGGGCTCCCAGCCGGGCCGCGGGCCGGGTGCCAGGTACTGCTGAGGGCTCCTGCTGGAGCCTCATGGGCAGTGGTTGGGTCCCGGTGCCGCGAGGGGCCCCAACTGCCATCCGCCCCCCACACACGCATCCCCGAAGTGCAGGACGTGCCGCCTCCTGTCCTGCCCCCGCGCCAGGGAGCCCCACACTGTCCTCCGGCCTCCCGCGGGTGGTCTGGGGGCCCTGGGCGCTGTTCCCCCGGGGGCCTGGGGCCCAGCCTACAGGGCGGCCGACTGGCTGTGGAGCACAGGAGGGAGCCGGGCAACACCGCGGTCTGGGGGCGGAGGCCCTCAGGCCTGGCCTGGCCGATGGGCGGGCGGGTGGTCTGCTTAATGAAGCCAGGCTGTGCCCTTGCTGACACCCACGGGGAGGGTATAAGCCTGGGCTGGGCCCGAGGACCGTGTCCTGTGGCTTTGGGGAGCTGGCCCCAGCCCCTGCCGGCCAGACATGAGGGGAAACTTGCTCACGGTCCTGTTGGGGCTGCTCGTGGTGCTGGTGGCTGGCAAGGAGGACTTGGGCCTCCAGAACTTCAACTTGACCCAGGTGGCTGCGTCAGGGCGCCTGCCGTGGTGGATGGCCAGGCCGGCCGGAGGGAGCCTGGGAGCCCTGGGAACACGTTCCCTCTAGAGCCCCTGCTAGCTCCAGGCGTGGGGCCCAGGAATTCCCCAGACCACTGTCCTACTTGGCTGGGGGAGGCCCTGATCCCGGCGGCGGGCCCCCTAAGGCAGCCCCCCTCCAGCTTGCTGCCCCCTAGTTTTCAGGCATGTGGTATGAGATTGCCTTGGCCTCCAACCTGGAGCACCAGAGCCCGTCCCCAGGGCGGAAGGTGGGGGCCGTGAGAGTGGAACACGACGGGGCCCAGCTCAGCCTGACCTCCGTGTCTGACCAGTGAGTGGCGCCGACCTTCCGGGTGTCCCGCAGGCCCCCTGCTGGGACGAGGATGGGGCGGGGGGAGGAGGGTGCTGGGGCCCCCGGGGCAGAGCGGAGGCGCGGACTCCCGCTCTCTAAGGCGGCTTCCTGAGGTGGCCGGCACCTGGACGTGGAGCCGGACAGGGGCCCGCTGGTCGGGGGGCTCCCTGGTGGTCTCAGAGCTGCCCCTCGTCCAGAGCAAGGCGCGGTGAGGGTGGGCGAGGCTGGGCTGAAAGCGTCTGCCCTCTCAGCATGAACCTGTGCGTGAAGGAGAAGAACCAGGCCGTGAAGGGGGACGCCCCTGGGAAGTTCAAGCTCCCTTCAGACTCTGGTGAGGAACGCGGCCTGCGATCGCCCCTTCCTCACTCCCTGCCCCATACCCTGCTCAGCCCAGAGGCCAGGGTGGTGCCCAGCAGCCCAGAGTCCTCAGCCCTGCCCTCCACGTGGCTGGAAGCCGGTGGGGACCCTCCGTCCCACCACACACGGCCCTTGCTCGGCCACCCTGGCCCTCAGGGTCTTCCCGTGGGGACGTGGTCACCCAGAGCCCTCGGCCTGAGCTCACTGCCCAGCCTGCACGGAAGCCGCCCAGCCTCTGGCCTGGGCTGCCCGCACCTCCTCTCTGCAACCTCTGATGAGACTGATTGGGTGTCCTCTGTCCTGGCCAGTGGGGCTCCCTGCCCACCCTCCTCAGGAAGCTCCCCCGGGGAGTCCAGAAGGCCAGCTGTGGCCCCCTGTGTGTGCAGCACCTAACTGCGTGTGTACTTTCCGGGGTGCGGGTATGGCCCATGGGAGGCCCCCCCAACACACAGCCTGGGACTCCTGTGTTTGGTTTGTCCCAAGGAGGCAAAGAGGTCATCGTGGTGGCCACGGACTACAAGACCTACGCCATCATGAACATCACCCGGCACAGAGGCGGGAAGCCCAGTGGCGAGCTAAAGCTCTTCAGTGAGCCCGGGCCTCAGCCCCACCCCGCCCCGGCCAGGCCCGCGGGAAGCTGGGGGCAGATGGTGGGGGCCTGGGGTGGGCGGGGCAGAGCGGGGACTGGCTGGGCAGGGAGGGCCCAGGGCCTGCAGGGAGGGCGTCCCTGGAGGCCCCAGCCAGCCGCACCCCCTTCCTCGCAGCCCGGACCCTGGATCACAATGAGAAGGCCACAGAAAAGTTTGTGGAGACGGCCGTGGAGCAGGGGCTGTCGGCCTCGGATGTGCAGCTGCTCACCAAGGACTGTGAGTGTCGGGCCAGGAGGCCGGGGGGCCCCCTTCCTAGGAACCATCTCCCCACTTCCCCACCATCTCTTCTCCATAGTGACCTGTGTGAACCTGCTGTTCTAGGTGGTGAGTCCCCTTCCCTGCCCCAAGGTTGGGGCTGGGTCCCCAGGCCTCCCTGTCACAGCTGGAAGAGGAGGCTGGGGTCCCAGGGGTGGGGGGGCTGACTCCGGGGCGGGCGGAGCCGGGGCTTCCGGAGGGTCGCGGCCGACCCGGGCGTGGACCCTGTGAGCATCTCCTGTCCTGGGCCAGCCCCTCCTGTGGCTGCAAAGCCTGGGCTGAGAGGGGCCCGGGTGCTTGCCCCCCGCGCAGCCCCGCACGCTGGCCCAGCCTGCGGGAGGTGCGCCAAGCTCCTGAGAGAGGCGAGTCTCCACCCAGGCTGAGTCCCAGCCTGACGGGAGTCCGGGTTCACTCTAGCTCCTGGGGCCTCCAGGGTATTGACGCCAGGAGGGGGCCCTGGAGGCTGGGGCGGGCGGGGCAGGGCAGGCTGGCCTCTTCCGGTTTCCACCCAGCAGGGTCCTGCCTGGGGGGCACAGGCCCTGTGGACCCCGTGTCGGGCTCCCCACCGTGCTAACCCTTCAGCTGCATGGCCCCCTCTGTCTCAACAGCCCCGAGAGACGGGACTGTGACCCCACTTTACAGGTAGAGAAACTGAGGGCCAGGCCACTCAGCTAGGACGCACACTCCTGGCCGGGGCCCTCGGATGAGGGCGGCACCCTGAGGCCCTGCCCTTCCATGTCACAGGAGCTGACCTAGGGGAGCCCCCGCCCCCCACCGGGGTGCTTCCAGCCCTGGGGGGGCCACCGGCATGTGCTCCGCCCAAATAAACTCCACAGCCGAACCCATGGTCCCGTCTTTCCTGGGGGGGAGGGGTGGCAGGCGGGCTGGTGGGGTGTGTGTCCCGTGACTGCCCTCCACATCGCAGCAGACCTGGCTCTCGGGAGTCTGGATTCACCCTGACTGGGGGGGTCACCCGCCCCTGGGTGGGCTTCTCCCGCTGTGGCTGAGACGACTGCGGGCAGGCCGGCTCCCGCTGTCCCCGTATCCCTTCCGCCGGCCCGTGCTGCTCAGCGCCTGCGGGCTGGGCTGCCCTGGGCCCCCTGGTCCCTCCTCTGGTCCCCGAGAGACCGCGGCAGCCCCAGGCTGGCCCCGAGCCGAGCTCCTCCCAGGTGGAAGGTGACCATGGCTGCCGCCTATCTATCTTCGCCTGGCTCCCTGCTGGCCTGAGCTCAAATCCATGGGCGTTAGGTCAGGCCCTCTCGGCCACAGCTGCCCTAGCCCGGCCCCTGCTGGCTCCATCTCTGGTCAGCCTGGCCCTCCTCAGTGCCTGGGGGCACCCCCCACGGCTGCAATGTGTGGCCACACCCTCCTTCTTTGGCTGGGGCAGGGCAGAGAATGTGGGTGGGTGTCCTCCCCCTGCCCACGTGCAGAGCAGGATCACAGGGCTTCTGAGCACAGCTGAGGGACTGGTGAGGCCCATCCGGCAGAGAAGAGAGACCCTGCTGACCCCACCGGGCCACCAGAAAGCCTGCAGGAGTAAGGCCCACCCTCGAGGGGCGGGCCTGTCTAAGACGGGTCCAGAAAGACGAACAGGGGGATGTTCGGAGGCTGCGCTCCAACGCATGCAAGGTGCCTGGGGAGTGCCTGGCCTTCCACCCAGACCTGTCTGGCCAGAGCTCGGGGGAGCAGGGCCGTCTGCCTCAGCTGGACCTCCGGATAGAAGGGTCTAGGATGTCTGCTTGGGCTGCCATAACACAGAAGCCGCTGAACGCGGTACAGAAGCAACGGGGGTACAGAAGCAGGCCGGAAGTCTGAGGTCAGGGTGCTAAGAGGCTGGTGCCTGGCGGGGGCCCCCATGACGGCTTGTGGATGGCAGCGTTCCCGTCACACCCTCTTCTCTGCACACGTGGGGGCAGGTCTCTGGGATCCTGCCCTCTTCTAAGGGGCCCAGCCCTACCCCACTTCACTTTCACCCCCTGGAAGGCCCCAGAGGCGTGGCCAAGTACATCAAGTCCAGTACGAGGGCTTCAGTACAGGAAGGCGGACGGGGACAATTCAGAGGGCGATGACGGAGACCAGGGCTCCCACCAAGTGTCCTCCACGAGACCTGGCACGGAAGTTACTGCACAGAAAGAGAAAGGGGAAAACGCAGTCTGTGGTTTAAAACAAGGAGTTAATAAAAACTGGGGCTTCCCTGGTGGCTCAGATGGTAAGGAATCTGCCTGCAACTGATGACTGATGATTTTGAACTCTGGTGTTTTGACCCAGGTTCAACGGGGTCGCAACGAGTCAGACACGACTGAGTGATTCACACTTTCACTTACTCCTCACCCACAGTGAGTCCTCAGGCCGACCTTTACTGACAGGGTGTGTGCATCGCTCCTGCTACAAGTATATTTCTGTTTGTCTTGACTTGTATTTTGCCTTTGGAAGTTTGATGCCAGCTTGTTCTCACCCTTGAAAGTAATTTGATCATTTGCCTGGAGACCCTGATGAATTTTCCTTTATTGGTAAAGTCTGAGAGTCAATTTCTTTCCTGAGAACAATTAGCTCTTACTGAATTCTTTCCTGTTTTTGTTCATTTCTGCTCTTAGTTAATTAAAAAAATATATTTCAAGATGTTCTTCTAATGTCTTTCAATTCTTTGGCATATTTAGTTCAGTTTGGAGTTTCATGTTATAGTTATTGCTTTCCACATACGCTCCTCTCCCCATGGTGGGATTTCCATTAGAAGAAATGTTTTCATCCTTTCCTTGATTTCTTCTTCTAAGAGCAAAGTATGAAGACTCCTTAAGTCTATTCATCTCTTGAACGGGATTGGCAGTTTGCATGACTTTCAAGATTCCTAATTCATATGCATCCATATGCAGAGGACTCTTTCAGTTCAGTTCAATTAGTTCAGTTGCTCAGTCGTGTCTGACTCTTTGTGACCCCATGGACCGCAGCATGCCAGGCCTCCCTGTCCATCACCAACTCCCAGAGCTTGCTCAAGCTCATGTCCACCGAGTCGGTGATGCCATCCAGCCATCTCAGCCTGTGTCGTTACCTTCCCCTCCTGCTTTCAATCTTTCCCAGAATCAGGGTCTTTTCCAGTGAGTCAGTTCTTTCCATCAGGGGGCCAAAGTATAGGAGCTTCATCTTTAGCATCAGTCCTTCCAGTGAATATTCAGGACTGGTTTCCTTTAGGATGGACTGGTTTGATCTCCTTGTTGTCCAGGGGACTCTCAAGAGTCTTTTCCAACATCACAGTTCAAAATCATCAATTCTTGAGTGCTCAGCTTTATTTATGGTCCAACTCTCACATCCATACATAACTACTGGAAAAACCATAGCTTTGACTAGACAGACCTTTATCGGCAAAGCAATGTCTCTGCTTTTTAATATGCTGTCTAGGTTGGTCATAGTTTCTCTTCCAAGGAGCAAGCATCTTTTAATTTCATGGCTGCAGTCACCATCTGCAGTGATTTTGGAGTCCCCCAAAATAAAGTCTCTCACTGTTTCCATTGTTTCCCCATCTATTTGTCATGAAGTGATGGAACCAGATGCCAGGATCTTCATTTTTTGAGTGTTGAGTTTTAAGCCAGCTTTTTCACTTTCCTCTTCACTTTGATCAAGAGGCTCTTTAGTTCCTCTTTGCTTTCTGCCATAAAGGTGGTGTCATCTGCATATCTGCGGTTATTGATATTTCTCTTGGCAATCTTGATTCCAGCTTGTGCTTCATGGAGCCCAGCATTTTGCATGATGTACTCTGCATATAAGTTAAATAAGCAGGGTAACAATATACAGCCTTGATGTACTCCTTTCCCAACTTGGAACCAGTCTGTTGTTCCATATCTGACTCTAACTGTTGCTTCTTGACCTGCATACAGATTTCTCAGGAGACAGGTAAGGTGGTCTGGTATTCCCATCTCTTGAAGAATTTTCCACAGTTTGTTGCAATCCACACAAAGGCTTTGGTGTAGTCAATAAAGCAGAAGTAGATGATTTTCTGGGAACTCTCTTGCTTTTTCTGTGATCCAATGGATGTTGGCAAGTTGATCTCTGGTTCCTCTGCCTTTTCTAAATTCAGCTTGAACATCTGGAAGTTCTCAGTTCACATGCTGTTGAAGCCTAGCTTGGAGAATTTTGAGCACTACTTTGCTAGTGTGTGAGATGAGTGCAATTGTGCAGTAGTGTGAGCATTCTTTGATGTTGCCTTTCGTTGGGATTGGAATGAAAACTGAGCTTTCCAGTCCTGTGGCCACTGAAAATTTTCCAACTTTGCTGGCATATTGAGTGCAGCACTTTCACAGCATCATCTTTTAGGATTTGAAACAGCTCAACTGAAATTCCATCATCTCCACTAGCTTTGTTCTTAGTGATGTTTCCTAAGGCCCACTTGACTTTGCATTCCAGGATGTCTGGCTCTAGGTGAGTGATCACACTGTCGTGGTTATCTGGGTCATTAAAATCTTTTTTGTATAGTTCTTCTGCATATTCTTGCCACCCCTTCTTAATATCTTCTGCTTCTGTTAGGTCCATAGCATTGCTGTCCTTTATTGAGCCCATCTTTGCATGAAATGTTCTTTTGGTTTCTCTTAATTTTCTTGAAGAGATCTCTAGTTTTTCCCATTCTATTGTTTTTCTCTATTTCTTCGCATTGATCTCTGAGGAAGGCTTTCTTATCTCTTTCTATTCTTAGGAACTCTGCATTCCGATGGGTATATCTTTCCTTTTCTCCTTTGCCTTTAGCTTCTCTCCTTTTCCCAGCTATTTGAAAGGCCTCCTCAGACAACCATTTTGCCCTTTTTCATTAGTTTTTCTTGGGGATGGTTTTGACACTGCCTCTTGTACAATGCCATGAGCTTTCATCCACAGTTCTTCAGATACTCTATCAGATTTAGTCCCTTGAATCTATTTGTCATTTCCCCTGTACAAGCATAAGGGATTTGACTTAGGTCATACCTGAATGGTGTAGTGGTTTTGCCTAGTTTCTTCAATATAAGTCTAAATTTTGCAATTAGGAGTTCATGATCTGAGCTACAGTCAGCTCCCAGTCTTATTTTTGCTGACTGCACAGAACGTCTCCTTAATGGACTCTCTTTAACGGGTGGCATTTGGGCACTGGTGTGTGTGTGAAGTTTGTCTCGCTTTTGTCTTGAAGGATCCTACATTTACAGGTGTTTATTTTGCTCCACTACCCCATGTGGAAAGGCACCCTTGCCCTTTCTAACACTCCTCCTTCCCAAAAGTGATGCCTTTCTGAAGTCGCCGCTGAGCCCCAAACTGCCCTGTGGTCCCGTCTTGGTGGCTGGTCTACATCCCTGTTGGAGTTCTGGACCTATTTCAGATCAGTCTTAGGGCACTTGTCCATCTCCTCTCCTCTCCACAATCTTTCTTAGTTCTCCAGGAAGTCTTAAGACAGAGGCGAGAGAGAGATCTTTGGTGGACTTTGGGGTTTTTTACTTACAAGAAATATGACGTTTCTATTTTTCATGATTTGTGTGGTTGCATTTTTTTTTTCAGGACTATGCAGAGATTTAGTTTTAATGATGGTCACTCAGCAAAAGAGACACAGATGTATAGAACAGTCTTTTGGACTCTATGGGAGAGGGCAAGGGTGGGATGATTTGGGAGAATGGCATTGAAACATGTATATTATCATCATCAGTCCAGGTTCGATGCATGAGACAGGGTGCTCCGGGCTGGTGCACTGGGATAACCCTGAGGGATGGGATGGGGAGGGAGGCGGGAGGGGGGTCGGGATGGGGAACACATGTACACCCATGGCGGATTCATGTCAATGTATGGCAAAACCACTACAATATTGTAAAGTAATTAGCCTCCAATTAAAATAAATATATATTTTTAAAAATTGTCACTATCTTGTTTTACACAGATGTTCAACTGCCTTTTTTATAGTTTCATCTTTAGAGTTTATAATGTTTTGTGAAAATGCAATACAGTTTCAAATATGGTTCTCACCTCGTGAAGCAGAGTAATCTTAGCTGTTTCCACAGCCTCTGTGCAGTCTGAGTGTCTGAGTACCCTCCCCCCCACTCACGTCCTGGCACTCTGCTCAGTATCATGTGGCCGCCTGGGTGGCGCGGGGTTTGGGGGAGCATGGTACATGTGTAGGGCTGGGTCCCCCCGTTCACCTGAAACCATCATGAGATTGTTAATTGGCTATACCCCAATAGAAAATAAAAAGTTTAAATTTAAAAAAAGAGTCTGTGTACATATATACTATATATATATATAAGAAGTTCTAATTCTTTGGCCACCTGATGTGAAGAACTGACTCATTGGAAAAGACCCTGATGCTGGGAAAGATTGAAGGCGGGAGGAGAAGGGGACAACAGAGGATGAGATGGCTGAATGGCATCACCGACTCGATGGACATGAGTTTGAGTAAGCTCTAGGAATTGGTGATGGACAGGGAAGCCTGGTGTGCTGCAGTCCATTGGGTCACAACGAGTCAGACACGACTGAGCGACTGAACTGAATTGATACACACACACATATATATAAAACTGAATCACTTTCTGTATAGCAATAATTAACATGACACTGTAAATAAACTATATTTCAATAAAATAATTAAAAATTTTTTTAAAAAGTCATAAAGTGAAAGTCCTGTCCAACTCTTTGAGACCCAATGGACTATACAGTCCATGGAATCCTCCAGGCCAGATTACTGGAGTGGGTTCTACTCCCTTCTCCAGTTGATCTTCCTGATTCAGAGATCCAACCTGGGTCTCCTGCATTGTAGGCAGATTCTCTACCGTTACCAGGGTAGTCATTGGACCTATACATCTGAAAGTCACTCAGTCATGCCCGACTCTGCGACCCAGAGTCGGTATAGTCCATGGGATTCTCCAGGCCAGAATACTGGAGTGGGTAGTTGTTTCCTTTTCCAGGTGATCTTCCCAAGCCAGGGATTGAACCCAGGTCACCTGCACTGCAGCTGACACCCTAAGCCCTGATGTGATGGGACTGAGGGGTGGGGCCTTTGGGAGGTGATTAGGTCATGAGGGTGGAGCCTCATGATGGGAATGGTGGTTTGGTGGTTTAGTTGCTAAGCCATGTCCGACTCTGTGACCCCATGGACCATAGCCTGCCAGGTTCCTCTCCCCACGGGATTTTCCAGACAAGAATACTGGAGTGGGTTGCTATTTGCTTCTCCAGGGGATCTTCCCAAAACAGGGATTGAACCTGGGTCTCCTGCATTTCGGGCGGTCTCTTTACCAAGCCACCAGGGAAGCCCAATGGGTCTGCTTCCAGCATCTGCTTTTTTCTGCTGTCTCACTCACCGAGTCTTCATCTCCCAGGTGTTTTCTCAGGAAATCCTGCTTGAAAAAATAATGAACAAGGATAATGTGAAGGTTGGGGTGATGTTTTTGTCTTTCACTGTCGTTTTCTCCCATCAGGTGTCTGGGAGGCTGGTGGTCAGGTGGGAACCCTGACCACCAACAGTTCTAACTATTGCCTCCTTACCTGCATACAGGTTTCTCAAGAGGCAGGTCAGGTGGTCTGGTATTCCCATCTCTTTCAGAATTTTCCACAGTTTATTCTGATCCACACAGTCAAAGGCTTTGGCATAGTCAATAAAGCAGAAATAGATGCTTTTCTGGAATGCTCTTGTCAAGAGTGTATGTCTATTACACTTTAATAAAACTTTGCTACACAAAAAGCTCTGAGTAGTCAAGCCTTGTCTCTGGCCCTGGATAGAAATCCTCTCCTGTGGAGGTCACGAATCCCGGCATAGCACACGACTCATCACCGCAACCTTTCACTGGCACCACCAACCCAGTGCCAAAGCCTATCAGTGCAGCCTCCAAATGCAGCCCACAGCACCCCTGCCTGCTCCATCGCTGAAGCACCCTCTAAACCTTAGCAGATGCTCTCCTGGAAGGCTGGCTCCCAATCAAGCAGGAAGGCCATGTGTCCACCATGCTGACATCCTTGCCCGGGGCCCTCCCGGTGCAATCAGAAGAACTGAAGCTCCCACCAGGCTTCAAGTCACAGAAGGCTGTGGCCGGAGACCCTAACTTACAGCCCAACCCTTGCCTGACCCTCAGATCCAGTCACTTGGGCCTCCTGAAGCTTATCAAGTAAGCCAGGGCTCAGTCCCACGTGGTTGAGGGTCCTCTGCTTGACCCTCTGCATCCCCGCCCCCATTTTGTCTTCCTGACCTCTCCCCACGTCTGTTTACCTGTCTGCTCTACGAGGGGTAGGGACTCTGACTCCTCGGTGGGACCCCCGGCTCCGAGGACAGGACTAACACCAAGTATGGGCTCACAGTGTTTGGGGAGTTAACCCACTAAACCATTTTTAGATGCGCCACCCCATATCCCGTGGTCGTCTTCAGTACAGGTAATCCCTTACGCAAAGCCCACCCCAACAAATTACTAACAGTAATCAAATCTCTAACAGCTTGGAGACAAGGCAGGCAACCCAGGCCATACACCACCAGCCTGCGACCACCCGCAAATCTGAGCCCTGCACTTGGAGGCGCGCGCAGGCCCGCCCCCTCCGCTCCGGCCGGAGCAAGCCCCGCCCCGCCCCATCCGGCCCTCGATCTGTCCGGCCCGCCCCCTCCGCTCCGGCCCGCACAGGCCCCGCCCCGCCCCATCCGGCCCCGCACAGGCCCCGCCCAGCGCCCCGGCCCTCCCCATCCGGCCCCGCCCCCCCCGGCCTGGTGTAGGTCTGCCAGCCCGTTCCTCGCGCCGAGCCAGCCATGGTGAACCTGGGCCTGTCCCGGGTGGACGACGCCGTGGCCAGCAAGCACCCGGTGAGAAGGCCGGCCTGGACGCGGGCCCCGACCTCAGAAGCTGACCTGAGCGGGGCGGGGGCCTTGGTGGGAGTACCTTCCTCGGGGAGGCGAAGAGGGACAGAGGCGTGGGACCCTCTTGCGGTGGTGGTGGAGGCCTGCCGCCTGCGGGGGCACGGGGGCAGGTGCGGTGTGTCTGGGTCCCAGGGCCTCACGATGAGTGGTCCCCTCCCCCGGGGCCGGAGTGCGCCCTAGAGAGGGACAGGAGGGGCAGGGAACTGAGACTTCAACCCCTTTTCCATCCCAGGGACTAGGTGAGTACGCCGCGTGCCAGTCGAACGCTTTCGTGAAGGGCGTTTCCACCTTTGTCACAGGTAGGCTGGGTCCGGGGTGTGAGGTCAAACCCTGACTCCCCAGCAAGTGGCGCCAGGTCACCAGCCCGCAGTGCTGGGAGCCTGGCAGGTGCTGCGGGCGCGCCGGCTCTGCCGCGGTGGTCCCCTGGCCAGCCCTGCGGACAAGCTGGCTGATGGGGACCGTGGCTCTTGGCAGGCACCGGTGCGACCTTCGGCCTGCAGATGCTGGTCCAGAGGAAGCTTCCATGCCCCTTTCAGTGGAAGGTGCTGGTGGCTGTGGGTGGGTACTCCAGCCTGGGACCCCTGAAATGCACCCCAGTTGCCGCTGGCTCTTCAGCAGAAGTGGGTTCCCACTAGGGGTGGGTGGCTGTGGTTCTGGGCATGCCCATCCCACTGACCCCTGACCCCTGCTCCCCAGTCGCAGGCTCAGTGGCCAGCTACTGGGTGACCCGCGTAGAGTCGCAGAAATGCAGCGACCTCTGGCTCTTCCTGGAGACAGGGCAGCTCCCCAGAGACATGCACACAGGTGAGAGTCCCCAGGGCAGTGGGACGCAGAACCGAGGCGCCAGTGCCCAGAGCTGGAGGCAGCAAGCCCAGGCTGCACAGGCCTGTCCCCTTGACATGCGCACGAGGGGCGCAGACGGGAAGGAGAGGGCCCATGTGCAGGAGGCGGACGCAGGAGGGGGTGGGTGGCCCTGGGGGAGTGAGTGCAGAGGGAGGAGGGCAGACACCCCAAAAGAGCGGCTGGATGGAAAGGCCCTGCATCGGACACCAGGCTGGCTGATCTCAGGTCTGGCCCCCACTGCCTGCACCCCTCCTGTTCCAAGCCTCAGTTTTTGCCTCCAGAAAATGGGCACAGGGACTGGGATCAGCTTTGGCGTGTGGTTCTAGCTGTCTTCTCTGCTTCCTACAGATCGGCGTAGCTAGGAGCACTCCAGCCGGGGCACCGGAGACCTGGGGCCAGACAGTTCTAGAACACAGCCCTCGGCCCCTCTGTACCCTAGGTTGGCCCTCCTCGCACCCGTGGCCCCCGCACACAGGCATGACCAGGTCTGTTGAACCTGTGCAGACTGCTCCTGCCCAGCCTGACTGCCCAGGAGCTCAAGCCAGGAGCCTCTGTTCCTGGGGCGGCTGTCCTCCTGCAGGTGGACACAGCACTGGGGAGGACCAGCATGCCTTTGGGGGCGGCCCTGGGGCAGGGAGGGGCTTCTGCACTCTGCCACTGACACTCCCTTTCTGGCCCTGCATCCCCCACCCATGCCAGTCAGAGATGACAGTTCCCCCCGGGGGCTGGGGAACTAATAAACACCTTGTCCTGTTTCCCACCTAAGTTCTAAAGCAGTCAGGGAACAAGTCAGAGCAGTAAGAAGATGACAGAAACATCTCCTTGGAACCACACCGCTGACGGAAGGAGGCACCAGGGCAGTTCTGAATCTGAACCCCAGAATTAGACATCTGGGGCGCCGCACATGCTTTTCACGAGGGCTGGGGCGGGGGGGCACAGAGCAGGTGTGTGCAGCCAAACAACATCTGGCTTTCAGGAGAGGAGGGCAGGAAGTGACCACACCCAGCTGCCTACCATTCCAACCCAACTGTCAGATTCAGTCACTTTTCTCTGGCAGGAGGACAAAGTGAGGGGTGCAGGGAACCAGAGCCAGCTGACTGGAGCTCTGTCCACACGGAGGAAGGCTCCTGAGTGGGCAGGGTTGTCCAGCTCAGCCACAGCCCACAGAGGGAGAGGGAGCGGAAGAGATGACCCGAAGCCTGGACAGAGCCGTCGTCCTTTCCAGCAGGCTCCTCCGGAACACTGAAGGTGCACCTCCCAGGTTCTCGATGCTCCAGGCCCAGCCCCGCCCTGCTGGCCTGGCCCGTCACTCAAAAGAACATCTATTGCACACTTATGTGTACCAAGGAATCTGTGTGTAGGAAGGCAAAATGGTAACCATGGCATAAGTCAGCTAGAGTTTGCGTTTTCTTTCGTGTAGAAGCCCAAGTGGGTGGCCAGGGGCCAACAGGGAGTCAGGAGCCCAGGCTCCTCTTACTGTGCTCTCTGCTGTAAGGGCCCCCATTCCAAACCTATCTCATGGTGCCAAGCAGCCGTACCAGCTCCAGCCATCGTGCCTGCATCCCTGTGAAGAGGAAGGAGAAAGGGAGAGGAGAGTGATTCACTCGCCACTCCTGTGTTCACTCCATGGGCTAGAACTAAGTCAGGAGAGACACCTAGTGCAAAGGCCCCTAGGACGGCGGCCTTGCTCCGGGCAGCATGTGTCCCCCTAAGGCTTGGGTTCTCTATCTGAGGAGAGGCGAACCAGTATCAGGGAACAGGCTCTGCATCACCCCAGGGAGAAGAGGGGCAGCGAAGGAGTAGACCGTGCCCATGGCAGGTCCTTCCTGAGGGTAAGACCTGGGCTCGGGGGGGCAGAGGATGAACCTGGAGTTTCAGATGGAACTGAAAACAGAGAGGGAGCGGAATGGAAAAGGGCCTGTGTGAGAGGTCACAGAAGAAGATGCGAGCTGCAGCAGCACACGGGTGAGGCCACTGCTGTGGCTGAATCGTCTCCCCCAGGCTCACAAGTGTGCAGCCCTGCCCCAGGACCTCAGGGTGTGACTGCATCTAGAGACCCGCCCTTTAGAGGGGCTGTTACCAGTTGCTCAGTCGTGTCCGACTCCTTGCAACACCATGGACAGTAGCATGCCAGGCCTCCCTGTCCTTCACCATCTCCCAGAGTTTGCTCAAACTCATGTTCAATGAGTTGGTGATGCCATCCACCCATCTCATCCTCTGTTATCCCCCTTTTTCCTCTTGCCCTCAATCTTTCCCAGCATCAGGGTCTTTTCCAATCAGTCAGCTCTTCACACCAGGTTGCTAAAGTATTGGAGTTTCAGCTTCAGCATCAGTCCTTCCAGTGAATATTCAGGGTTGATTTCCTTTGGGTTTGACTGGTTTGATCTTGCAGTCCAAGGGACTCTCAAGAATTTTCTCCAGCACCACAGTTTGAAAGCTTTCTTTGGTGCTCAGCCTTCTTTAAAGGGGTAACTAAATTAAACGGGGATGGGCCCTCATCCCGTCAGACTGGTGTGCTTATCAGAGTCGGTTGGGACCCAGAGAGTCCAAGGTAAGGACCCCATGAGTACACAGCAGGAAGGCGGCATCTACCAGCCTGGGGGAGAGGCCTCAGCAGAAGCCGGCCCCGCGACACCTTGATCTCAGACTGCCAGCCTCCAGGTTGCACGACAATAAATTCCTGTTGTTTGAGCTGCCGGGTCTGTGGTGCTTTGTTTCGGCAGCCCTGGCAAACTCCTGCATGTTGGGAAAAGTACCCCAGCTGGTGCGCACCCCCTGGAACCCCAGGCTTGAGCCACGTGGCTCTAAGGCAGCCTTGGGCTGGGGGTGCAGAAGGAGGGCACTGGCCCCTCCTGTAGGTAGTCAGGTGAAGTGGTTGAAAATCACTGTGTGTCCAACTCTTCGCAACGCCATGGACTGTAGCCCACCAGACTCCTCTGTCCACGGGGATTCTCCAGGCAAGAATACTGAAGTGAGTTGCCATGCCCTCCTCCAGGGGATCATCCCCACCCAGGGATCGAACTCAGGTCTCCTGCACTGCGGGCGGATTCTTTACCACCTGAGCCACCCTGGAGGCCAGACTTATCTCTGGAGTGAGTGCAAGCTGAAACCAGATCCAGGGCTTCGCCAGGGAAGTGGGGGTCTGCCGGGAGCCGTTATGGGAGGTCCTGCCCGTGACGAGGTCGTGAAGAAAACACTGGGCAGGCAAGGCCGTCCGGGACCCCGTCCATGACGAGGTCGCCAGGAAAAAACCTGACAGGCAAGGCCGTCTAGGATGAGGGAGCCTCCAGGTTGGCCTCGGCCTCTACCCCACCCTGCATCCTCCCCGCTTTTCTGCTGTTGTTCTTGTTCGCCCTGCTGCAGATTCTTGTGCTGCCTGCCGAGAGCTCTCCTGCTCCTCTTTCACCGAATGAGGACCAACTTAAAACCCTAATTAATAAATCTCCTAGATGCTGGTACCCTATGAAGGGGCCAAGGATGAAGGGAATGCTTCAATTCAAACCCTTTTGCTGGCACTCTAGCTTGTTTGGCATATGTGTGCTCCTATTGCAGAAAATGCTCATGATTGTTCTAAACATCCTAAGCACAGTACGCTAACAAAAGAAGCTATTAAGCATAGGCCCCTTCACGGGGTGAGAAAAGCTCCACAAATATTATAGCCACATATGTGCCTAATAGAAAATAGTTCAGATAGAGAATTAGCTGGCGACTTCTTGCAGGTAGTTAACTTTTAGACTAAGAGCCTGTTTTGTGCCATATCTGCTGTTTCTGCAATCCTTTACATTTCTGTTCTGTAAAAATGTAATCCTATCTAGTTCCCATAGAGATGACACCTAATAGAAAGAAAATAGATTAACCACAAAAAAGACAGTGTCAGCTACTGAAGTTGCTTGAAGTTGCACCAGGTGCAAGCCATAAATTGTCAACAGGCCTGAAAGCCAAAAGATATTATACATAGAGATTAACCATTAAAAAGGCCCTAGTAGGCACAGAGCCCTTTGGGGGGTGAGGAAGCTCTATTAGAGAATACAAAAAAAATAGTTTTAAAAGTTGTTATTAGATCAACGTTTGATTGATGTTAATGTGCTGAGGTTGTGCAGTGGAAACTATTGTTAATATAGTTGGAGATCTAGTAAAATAAGAGTTTGGCCCTAGTGTAAAAACG
Organism: Odocoileus virginianus; assembly: GCF_023699985.2. Classification (NCBI taxonomy): domain Eukaryota; kingdom Metazoa; phylum Chordata; class Mammalia; order Artiodactyla; family Cervidae; genus Odocoileus; species Odocoileus virginianus. The sequence continues at coordinate 100,956,477 of NC_069675.1, forward strand.
ATAAGATAATTGTTAATTTTAACCAGGAGTGCTAAACAGGGGCTGCCTCACCAGAGCCACAGAGTCTTTGTGTGTTAAACTTTTTAGATACATTTAGCTGAGAATTTCTGCAAAAAGACTGGCTTTTATGTCAACAGGATTGTATTTCTATTATGTTACAACTTGCTGTACCATGAGACCGCCACTGTTCTGTTTCCTGCTGAGCTCAAGGCCAGAAGATAATGTACAAAAATCTACGGGAAAAGACTCTCATAAATAAAAATATACAGAGCATGCCTGGTTTCGTGAAGGACAAGCTGATGTAACATTAAACCAAGTCTGTGTGCTTATCTGCCCCTTAGAAATGAACCAACTTAGGGCATAAAGGAGATGGTGAAAAATAAAGCAACTGCCAGACTCTGCCGCAGCTTCCTGGTCTGGTCTCTTTCTTTCTCTCTCTCTCTCTCTCCCTAGCAGACTTGGCCCTATCAAGGCCGGTCCTATGTGTCTCTCTCTCGCCAACGCCGTTCATCCTGAGGGTTCCCCTGGATCCAGCTAGGGCTGGACCCCGACAGGGGTCGAGCAGGGAAGGTCATTAAGAGATGTGGGGTAGTGAGGGCTGACGTTGGGGGTCTCACGAGCCGGGTCCCCAGGGTGTGGTTTGAACTTGGGGTGGTGTGAGGAGACCCTGTAGGCAGTGAGAGGTTGGCGGTTTGTCGATGCTCCATGGAGGACCGTGGGGGTGTGGGGAGGACGGGGGTGGTGCAGTGGGGCCAGTGGGGGGTGCAGTGTGAAACCACCACAGGTCACCCTGCAGAAAACAGCGACCCTGACCAGGGCAGCACTCCTGAGCAGAGAGCAGCAGGGAGACTCCTGTCTGGGGGAACAACCCTGAGGCTGCCTGGGGGCAGAGGATGGGGTCACCAGGGAGGCCCGGGAATTCCTGGGTTCCCTGGGCACTCAGAACCTTGGTCCCCATCACAATGGGCCAGGATTCCAGGGACACTCTGAACTGAGGTTCTGCGGGGCAGGCTCAGCACAGACAGGGTGGGTGGCGCGGAGGGGCCCTGAAGGACCCAGGGGCCGCCATGAAGATCCGCAATGAGGCGGAGATGGAGGAGCAGATCCAGGAGCTGAAGACCATCACTCGGCTCCAGGGTGCGTCTGCTGCCGGGTGACCGGGGGCTCCAGGTGCAGGACTGTTGGCCCTAAGACAGGCCAGGGCAAACTGGCTAGGGGCCATGCCACTGCTCACCCGCGAGCAGAGCTGGGAGAATGGATGGGAAGGGTCTGCCATGGGAAGGGGCTGGAGAAGCTGGGGGCTTCAGAGAGATTTGTGAGTATAGTGGGCCCAACGCCAGAGGGGACAGGAGCGTCTGGGAGTGATGACGGGCCTGCCCATCCTGACTTCCACCGCCCCACCCACCCCACCCACCCAGCAACACTGTGCCCTGAACGCTGTCCAGATGAGCACCGCTGGACAGAGAAGTGGGCCCCCATGCAGGCTGGGAGGAAGGTGCATGGGCTTAGAGGCAGCAAGCTCATGCCCCCACTCCGCACCACCCGGGAATCCAGGCCGGGCCGTCGGCCCACATCCCACTGCCCTGCCCCTCCCCCGCCCACAGACCAATGTCGGGCGCTGCAGATCCAGTCGGTGAAGGAGAAGACAGTCAAGAACAAGGCCACGCTGGCTCACCTGCGCAGCAACATCCGCCGCAAGTCCCAGGAGTGGGCTTCGGCCAAGAAGGTGGACACGGGGCTCCTCCTGCTGCCTGATGGCTGGGCGCGGGGGGCGCGCGCGCTGAAGCAGCCCCTCCCCCCAACACAGATGGACAGCCGGCCCCTGCTTTCCCCACGCTGACCCCACCACCAACCTCAGGGGGTGGGGCCTGGACCCAATTAGGGGCCCTTTCTGAGGCTACCCCCTGCGGCAGCCACCTAGGGGACACGGGAACCCTCCTCTCTGGACCCCATCATATCCGAGCGGGCATGAGCCAATGGGGCCTGCAGCGCTCTGCCCCTTGTAGCCCCAGGAGCTGGGGTCTTGCTGCGCAGAAGGGTCCCGGGGAGAGGGCCTGGAGGGGCCGGTGGCCGGGTGAACGCAGAGGGGGTGAGCCCCCAGCTCAGCCGCCGCCGCTCCGCAGTACGACCAGTGGACCATCTCCAGGGCCTGTGGGAAGGACGTGCCCATGAGGCTGGCGAACAGCCGCTGCACCATGGAGGTAGGCGGCGGGACGGCCCCTCCGCCCGGCCCAGCCGGTGCACCCCCAACTATACTACAAGGTGGAGCCGGTGGGGAGCGGAGCGAGTGCCCAGCCACAGGGTCCCTGTGGGGCGGCCACAGGCTCCTCCCTGTTGGGGTCCTTTAATGGACCGGAACATTGTGGTACGGTGTTGGCGATCAGAAAGTAAAAGAGAGAAGGAGGCTGATATCCCTTGGTTTACACAGAGGACCAATATTGTCCTTGACACAGGGCTTGCATCACTCACCAAGGTACCAGGCACCCTCTCGAGTGGGTCTTAGAAGCCCGGGCAGAAAAGTGAGCACAACGGGTCTCCACGCTCCAGAAAGTCAGCAGAAAAAGAGAGAGAGAGACAAAAAAAGACCCGGGGACCTAAGCTCTAATGGAACAAAGGTGCTTTAATGATTTTTCTATGAGTATATACAGGCTGCAGTACAAGAAACTTCTTTCGGGAATGATAGAGTTCAGCAAACCAAACGTACAGCAACCGTTACCAAGGGAACAAGGGGTAATGTTAGTCACAAGGTCAGGACACAATCCATATCTCAAGAAAGGGGAACGAGACTAAGCAGTTTTGTCCTAAAGAGAATGTTTACTAAAGGAGACCCAAGCCTGCCTCACACAGTGACCTCAGTCCCTGGGAGCAGCGTGCTGCTCCGCTTGAAGAGGGACAGAGGACTCATGGGAGACAGCATGTAGGAATCCCCCTGTCACACATTCTCTGACACTCCCGACGGGCTCCGTGGCCCCCCGCGCACCCACTAGCGGGTCGTGCCCTCCCCGACGCAGGTGGCGCGGGAGAAGCTGCGCAAGTATGTTTTCGACCGCGTGAACGTGCACAACGTGCTGATCCACTTGGTGCGGCGGCGCGGCCGGAAGCTGGAGAGTATGCAGCTGGAGCTGGCCGGCCTGAAGAGCCAGCCAGACGCCACCAAGGAGGAGCTGCGCCTGCGGCAGGTGCGGCGGCGGGCGGGGCTCAGGTGCGGCCGAGGGGCGGGGCTGAGAAGGGGGCGGGGCCTAGAATGGTGCGGGGCGGGGCCTCCGGGGGCGGGGCCCTGGAGAGGGGGGTGAGACTAGGCGGGCTAGGTGAGGCTCCTCCCCTTGGAAGAGAGACCAGCCCCGCCCCCGTGAGCCTCTGGGCTCCCAGTCGGCCTGTCCCGGAAGGCACTCTCAATGTGCCCTCCACCCCCCAACCCCAGGTCATCCGTCAGCTGGAGAACAACATAGAAAAGACGACGATCAAGATCACCACAAGCCAAAATATCCACTTCCTGTACATGGACCTGCTGGACCACCTGAAAAAGGTGAGCTCCCCTCACCCCGCATCCTGGTTCCAGGGAGCCTAACGGGGTTTGAAGGGCGGGAATCTCAGGCCCCAGGCTGTGTGCAGGACTGGGACCTCCGTGGCGGCGGGGTCCTCCAGGGCAGGGCACCCTCCCCCCGCAGCTTTACACCTCTCCTGGAGCCTAAGTGACCCCGAGAAAGAGAGCCCTGCTTTGGGCGTCAGCTGAGCAGTGGCACCTTGTAGGTGGGAAAGAATTTGTTATTTTCTACTCAGAAAAGGTGTGTCATGTGCTACGTCAGAATTTTTGCGTTTGCCCCATCGTTTTTCATTGCCCAGCTTCTGGGGGCAAGAGGCAAATGCAGCATACTCAGGAAGTCCCCTAACATCATCCAGGGCTAGCCGCCTCTGCGCGGGCCAGCAGCCTGGGCTTGCCGCCCACTTCTTCCGAGCCAGCCCCAGGCTCCCTGCCGAGGAGGCAGGGGGAGGCTCAGGGGCCTTGAGCCCTCCTAAGAGGCAACCCCCCTTCACTGGAGGCCCCCCAGGCCTCCACAGAGCAGAGCGCAGGCACCTGCCACAAGCCAGACGGCCGGAAGACGGGAGGAGGACAGGACCCCTCGTCATCTGGATGCATTCTATCCTCCCAGTGGTCCCTCTTGCCTTTCTAGAACATACGCATTAAAAACAATAACTCCCGTGGCCACCTGCATTTTTTGTTGGTTCCATGGCACAGCATTTGCGATCTTAGTTCCTTGACTAGGGATCAAACCTGTGCCTCCTCCAGTGGAAGCCTGGTGTCTCAATCACTGGACCGCCAGGGTAGTCCCCATGTCCATTAAAAAAAAAAAAAAAAAAAAAAAAAACCTTTCTGGGAGTCCAGTGGTTAAGACTCCAAGCCCCCAATGCAGGGGCACCTGTTCGATCCCTGGTCAGGGAACTAAGATCCCACATGCCGCATGGCACCCCCCCAAAATAAAAGTGGACATTAAAGACACTATATATTCTTTAAAAATAAATTTTTAAAAACAGTGGAGAGTCTACATAGTAATCAACAACAAAATACTAAAAGCTAAGATGTCTTGGACATTTGGGAACCTGACTCTGTGTTAAATAATACATCATTCTACCGTCTCAATCCATCCTGGCAGCAACCCCTTGAAAGAGCCATTATTACCTTGTTATGCTCAGGAAAACTCAGGATAAGTGGCTTTCCTACGGTCCTGCGCTAGCTGGTCAGGTTAGCCTTGGCCCTGAGTCCTGAGTCTGACCCCACACCATCTACATCTACTTCACTTCAGTGAGCAGTCAGCCTCCCGGGGCTCCAGGGGCACCTCTCAGGTGGCCGGACTCCCCATCACAACTTCCTAGGAAGTGTCTCTGGGTTCTGGCCCTGGGCAGGGACAAAGTCCACCAGCAGGATGCCATTTTCCCTCTCCAAACCTTCCTTTAACCTGCTTTGGGCCCAGCTGGAGCCAAAGGCCACGCCCTACTTGTCCTCTGGGCTCACATGGTCTGGGGTGAGGAGTGGAGAGCAGGCGTGGTCCACTCTGGGGGACAGAGGAGAATCAGGAAGGGGCCAGGGAAGCCGACCTGGAACGGGCCCCGTGGCTCCTGGGCTGTCAGGCACTGTGCCCCCCTGCCCTTGCACTGCAGAAGCTGGCAGGATACCCTACAGAGTTGGACAAGCTGCAGAATCTCGTGGCCGACTATTGCATGGAGCTGTCAGACATGACAGTCATGTCCAAGGATGCCATGATGATTACGGATGAGGTCAAGGTGAGCTCCCAGGCTGGGGCCCTGCAGAGCTGTCTTGCAAACCTGTCTGGCCCAGGGCCCACCCGGACACCCCTGCCCACACCCTGCCATCACTGGAGGAGTCCAGTGGCTGCCCTGCCAGCCTGCTCTCTCATCCCCCATGAGTCTGGGCAGACGGGGTCCCACCAGACACAGAATCCAGGAAGACCAAAGGGGCAGAGATTTGGCCTGGCCAGGGCAGGTGTCACCCCTTCACCCCATCTATTCTGAGGCCCCTGAAAGGCCAGTGTACCCCTCTTCATGAAGCAGAGCTGCCCTGGGGTGCAGACCTGATCAGGGCGGGGGGGGGGGCAGTGCACAAGCGGGTTCTGGGGGTGGAGATTGGGCAACACAGTCTTGGGGTATAACAGGGCCAAAAGAAGCCATGGGGGCTGGAGCCTGTGGGGGCAGCAGGTAGCCCCCCCAGGGAACCTGGAGCCCTGGGAGAAGATGGAGGGGACAAAGGATCAGACTCATGTTTCCAAATGGGTGCGCTCTGACTGCAGAGATCGGAGGACCAGGGTCGAGATGCTAGTCACGTGGGCCAGACTCCATGTGATGAAGATGGACTTGAGGCCTTTAAGAAGCCGCCCTGATGAGGAGTAGGGGGAGTTAGATGTGCAGGCCAAGGGAGAGGGCAGCGTCCGGGACGTGTGAGCAGGCATGGACGGGCAGCAGATTTAGCCGCCAAAGCCAGACGTGCTGGGAAAGAGGCGGTTTGGGGAAAGATGATGAGCTTTTGTTTAGACACATGGAATCCACTTTAGTGAGTTCTAAGGGGAGCTAGCAAGGTCTACAAGATGGCAGAGTAGAAGGATGTGCGCCAAAGGTCCATCTGGTCAAAGCTATGGTTTTCCCAGTACTCATGTATGAATGTGAGAGCTGGACCATAAAGAAAGCTGAGCGCCGAAGAATTGATGCTTCTGAACTGTGGTGTTGGAGAAGACTCTTGAGAGTCCCCTGGACAGCATGGAGATCAAACCAATCAACCCTAAAGGAAATCAATCCTGAATATTCATTGGAAGGACTGATGCTGAAGCTGAAGCTCTGATACTTTGGCCACCTGATGCAAAGAACTGACTCACTAGAAAAGACCCTGATGCTGGGAAAGACTGAAGGCGGGAGGAGAAGGGGGTGACAGAGGATGAGATGGTTGGGTGGCATCACCAACTTGATGGACATGAGTTTGAGCAAGCTCCGGGAGTTGGTGATGGACAGGGAAGCCTGGTGTGCTGCAGTCCATGGGGTCGCAGAGAGTCAGACACGACTGAGGACTGAACTGAGCTGAAGGGGAGCTGGCAGAGGCGGCAGGGCGGCCCCAGGCGGAGCAGTGAGTGTAATGCAAGGGAGGGCTCAGAGACCAAGAGGGGACACAGGTGCAGCATCCCAGATCAGGAAGACACTGGCTTAGTGCCCCACATGGCCTTAGTGGGACAGACCCGCCCCTTCCCCACGTCCCCAGATGAACATGAGTCAAGGGGAGGCCACCTTCATCGAGGAGCGCCGGGCACGAGAGAACCGGCTGAACCAGCAGAAGAAGCTGATCGACAAGATCCACACCAAGGAGACCAGCGAGAAGTACCGCCGGGTGAGCCAGCCTGTCCGGGCACAGCCCTCTGGGACCCCCAGCGCTCCTCAGCCCCACAGAGGACTCCCCTCACCATGCCTCCTCCCTCTCTCCAGGGCCGGCAGGACTTGGACTTCCCCTCCAACCTGATGGGTCCAGAAACTCTGAAAGGTAAGTGCTCAGCTCCCACAGCCCCAGCCAAGGTCAGGAGAGGTCGGTCACCATGAGGCCGGGTGTCACCTGCAGTGGCCAGGGTGAGGGAGACCGATAAACCCCAACCCCTCCCTGGTGGGACCTGCATAGGGGCGCACCAATGGCCACAGCACTCACTTCAGGGTGCTGCCACTGGCTCTGGGCTCTCAGCCAGGTGTGGCTAACCCCACCACCGCACCCCGCCTCTCAGCTGTAAAATGCACTCAGCAATGCCCGCCCAGAACCCAAGCCCCCCTGAGAAGCTCTACTAAGCCCCGCTGTGCCAGCTGCTTCTGGTCCTCCTCTGGATGGAGCCGCTCGAGGGCTGGCCGAGGAGGGAGCCAGTTAAGATAGAGGCGACTCTGAAGGGTACTCAGCTCTTGGGGGGCCTCCCCTGAGGATGTGGGAGGGGCATCTGACGGCCCACACAGAGCTCCCACGCCCTCCCTGCATGCTGGCCGTCCTTCCCCTCTGCTACGCCCAGTGAAGAGGAGAGAGGCCTCCAAGGCTGACGTCGAATACCAGACGAACGTGACTGCTCTGGTGGAGAAGGTCAAGACTGCTGTGCAGTGCTCCCACCTCTGGGTACTACTCACGGACTCCTAGATGTGGGCAGAGGGGCAGGGAGAGGGGCCCGTCCCCAGCCCAAGGCCCAGCTGAGCCCAGCCAGGCTCTGCAGACACCTTCGCCTGAATGAACACACAAAGCAGCGGCCGCAGATCAGAGTGGAGGGCCTCCCGGGACGCGGATGGCAAACCTGGCTGTGGTCCAGGGTCACACAGAGCCCGCGGGAATTTGAGGATTAAACCTCGAGGGGGTGGCCTCCACCTCCAACTCCTTCCCCTTCCCAAACCAACAGCAGCTGCCTCTCCACCTAACCCCCCTTTTACTTTAATCCGCTCTGGGATTATTATTAGTAAACCTTGAGCTCCTGTCCATGGTCCTGACATAAGCTTGTCCATCCTTGGACAAGGGACTCAGAGCCACTTGGTCTCTTGGTGGTGATCTCTCCAACTCTTTGTTGGGGTCGTCTGCCCGTTCTGCCTGTCGTGAGGGTAGCATGCAAGAACACACACTGAGGGCCTCGCAGGCCCTCAACACACCACCACGGTTGACATTACTGACCACTGGGAGCCAGAAGAACCACCTGCCCCCTGGCTCACAGTGGCTGCTCACCCCACTGGCCCTGCCAGGACATTGCTGGCCGGTTCCTGGCTCAGAAGAGCACGGAGGAGGACCTGGAGCTGCAGATGGAGGACTGTGAGGAGAAGCGGGCGCAGCTGGAGGCCTTGATGAAGAAGCTGGAGATAGAGGAGGCCATGCTCAAGTTCCGCCAGACGCCCAGCTCCGTCAGGTACCCGGGGGTCCCGCCTCTCTCCATACCGACAGCCTGGTGGCTGGCGCCAGGCTTGGAGTTGAGCAGACCCGCTGCCTCGGGGCCTGACAGGGGCGCCCCCCATGCCCACATCTTAGCTCTTGAGCCCAAATTAGCGCAGCACTCGCTCAGGACCCCGCCGCCGTGCCCTCGGTCCACCACCTCCCGCCCTCATCCTCAACAGCTTTAAGTCTGTTGAGAAGAAAATGAGTGATATGCTGAAGGAGGAGGAAGACCGGCTGCAGCTGGCTCACAGCAACATGACCAAGAGTCAGAAGCTACTGCTGACCATCGAGACTGGCATCGACAACCTCTACATCCGCCTGATGGGCATCCCCCTGCCCACGGGCCAGGTACCAACGGAGCCGGGAGGAGCCCCCAGCACAGGGGGTCCCTGTGAGGGGCCAGGGCGAGAAAACTGGTTCCTCCCCGCTACAGAAGGAAGCAGCGCCCTCGACCACCCTGGACATGTACAGCAAGCTGGCGTACTGCGAGGGGAGGCTGCTGTACCTGGCTGACCAAGTGCAGATCCTGGCCGGGACGGAGGAGGTAGCCCTGGGCTGGGGGTGCCTGCACACCCCACCTGCCCTAAGGCTCACCGGCCCGGTGCCCTGCAGGTCAACACCAAGGTGAGGGATGCGCTGGAGTCCTCCACCCTGAAGGAGAAGCAGAACACCAGGATCAGCTTTGAGGAGATGGAGGAGGACGTCATAGGTACAGGCGGCCCAGCAGCTGGAGGGGAGGCGGGAGCAGGTGGCTGGCCTGAGCTGTGCAGAGGCAGGGGCTAGGGGTGGCGCTTGCTGCATCTGACCAGGTGGCCTGGAGGGACAGTAGGGGCTAAAGCAATGGGGAGGCTGCATCAGCTGTACCAGCGGGATTTTAATTGATGGAGGTGATGGGAAGGCACCAGTGCCAGTAGGCAGGCAGGGGGAGGCCTAAGTCAGGGCCCCTGTGGGGGTCTGTGTGGGAAGGGCAAGGCAGGGCACACAGCTTAAGATCCTCCCAGTCTAATAATTCTGGCGCGTTTGGGGCCTCGGGGCTGTCCCCATCTTGTCTGGCACCTGGCCCTGCGGGATTCAGGCTTGGCGTATAGGGTAGATATTAGCGGTCGACTGTGGGCTCTGGAAGGACTGGGTGAACCCTGGGCTGTCTCTCTCCCCGGGTGTGCGAGACCCCGAACGCCAGACAGAGAGTAAGAAATACAGGTCGTTGGTACAATGGGCTCTGCCGTGAAAGGATGCCAGAGGACAGCCCAGGATCTGGGGACGCAGGCAGGGCTGTGGGCGCGGCTGCCCTCCCCCTCCTCCCTTGCAGAAACCTTCCAGTTCGCCGACGTGGACCACAGTTATGTGCCCTCGCGGGCCGAGATCAAGAAGCAGGGTCAGCGGCTGATCGAGGAGAAGCTCAAGGTGGCCAAGAAGAAGAAGAAGTGACCGGAGGAGGAGGCCGCCCTGCCCCACACCCCGCCCCCACGCTTGCATTGGTTACACAAATAAACATTTTTCCAGGACTCCGGGGGGCCGACGGGACGCGGATGCGGGGCATCGCGTTGGGAAGTCTGCAGGGAAGTGGGATGTTCGGTGTGGATCTGGGCCCTGGGGTTCAGGGGCGAGGGTGAGTAGTGGGGTCCAGGCGGGGGCGCGGACGGGGATCCGGACTTAGCTGAAATCCGGGGGACAACTCGTAAGGCGGGATTGCAGAGTCCGAGGCCCTCTGCCTGCACCGCGCCGCCCTCCCGTAACCCTCGCGATGCCCGGTACCCGCGCGCCCCTCGCCTGCAGCGTCCTGCGCATCCTCACCTCGCGCGCCGCACTCCAATGACCCTCGCGGCGCCCCGTAGCTGCGCACCTCGCGCGCCGCACTCCCGTGATCCTCGCGGCGCCTCGTATCCGCACGCCCCCACGCCCGCAGCGCTTTGCGCACGCGCGCCGCTCTCCCGTGACCCTCGTGGTGCCCCGTAGCTGCGCGCCCCGCTGAGCCGACGCCAAGATGGCGGCACTGACGAGCACAGAGCGGCCGCGCCGGGGGCCGTGGGGGCCGGAGCGGTGCCTCCGCAGCTGAGCCCCCGAGCCGCCCTGCAGGCCGGCGTCTGCCCGCCGGAACACGGGACATGGTGCGACTAGCCCCGCGCCGCCGCCGCCGCTGAGCTCGCGGGCCGTACCAGGCTCGGACGTGGGAGCAGGAAGATGTTCTCCGCGCTCAAGAAGCTGGTGGGGTCGGAGCAGGCGCCGGGCCGCGACAGGAACATCCCGGCCGGGCTGCAGTCCATGAACCAGGCGCTGCAGAGGCGCTTCGCCAAGGGGGTGCAGTACAACAGTGAGTGCGGCCCGGCGCGGGGGCGCCTGCGGGGCGTGTGGGGAGGGTAGGGGCCCGGCCGTGCCGCCGAGGACTCGCTAAATCTGGGTAGCCTCCGGCCCGGGAAGCGCTTGGGGACTCGTCGCACCCCGAGGGCCTTGCGGTCTGCGTTTCGGCTAGCTGAGCCCTTGCCTGTGCCTGCTTGGTTGGCGGGGGGGCCCGGGGCGCTTCCTTGGGGTCGGGAAGTGATGCGGACCGGCGACGAGGGCCCAGAGGACCCCAGGCCCGGGGGCCGGGCGCCTCGGCCCGCGGCTCTCCCGTCTGACCTGTGGGTCATTCCCCAGGAATGCTGGCCCGGGGGTGACAGTTGTGCGTCCCGTGTGCACGGTGCGGTTGGTCCGGGCCGCTCCGGGTGCGTCTACGACACCCTGACTGGCCCAGGTGACCCCGTCTGAGAGGGGTTCTTACATAACGCGGGCGAGTCTGCGTTCTGTGACTCGGTCTTAAAGAGGTGGCGGGCTCTCCACCCGTGAGCCGTGCGGCCACCCGCAAGAGGACGGAGCGGAGGACTCCGCTGGCCTGCTAGTTTGACCCACGGGGTTTTTCTCTGTAGACTTGGTATTCAGTTTGAAGAGAGAATGTCAGCTGCGCCGCTCGTTCTTGCTCTCCTTTTTTAAAAAGAAGTATTTGTAAGAGATATATTTAGAAGAGCCCCAGAAGGAACAGACTCTTGTTACTGCAGAGACTTCTCTTCTCCTGTGGGAAGGAGGAGTTCCTTACCCGATGCCCTGACAGCCCAGATGTCTCCAGTCCTCAGCTATAAATTATGTAAAACTGTTTCGCTCCGAGATGCTGCCTGCCCTCTTGGCCTCTTTAAAGTTTTTCCATCATGCTGGCTTTGCAGTAGCTGTATTTGAAGTTGTTTTTGTTTTAATGTGTTCTCTGCTTCTAAGTCGTTTCCCTCTTAAGCATTTCGGTATATTGCTACAAAATATCAGACATTCCCCCATTTCCGACTTTCAGAGGAGCCTGCTCGGCTCTGTGATGACCCCTGTATTTCAGTTAACAATGTGCCATATTAAGAAACTGATTGGAAAGATTTTGAGTTTAAAAGAGGAATCGTTTTGCATGTATTCTACCCAATTTTGTGTGTAATCCTCTCACATTCCCAGAAGAGAATAGTAAATCAAAATACTCATTTTCAGGGACTTCCCTGGTGGTTCAGTGGATTAAGCATCCACCTTCCAATACAGGGGACACGGGTTTGATCCCTGGTCAGGAAACTAAGATCCTACATGCCCAGGAGCAACTAAGCCCACGGGCCACAACCATAGCCAGAAGCCTGTGCCACAAAAACAGCCTGTGCACCACAGATAGGACCTGACACAGCCAAAAGTAAATAAATATTTCTTTTAAAAAACTCATTTTCACACGTCTTTATAATTCACATTTGGTTCCCGTTATTTAATTTTATTCAGTTCAGTTCAGTTGCTCAGTCATGTCTGACTGTTTGCGACCCCATGGACTGCAGCACACCAGGCCTCCCTGTTCATCACCAACTCCCGGAGTTTACTCAGACTCATGTCCATTGAGTTGTTGATGCCATCCAGCCATCTCATCCTGTCGTCCTCTTCTCCTCCCACCCTCAATCTTTCCCAGCATCAGGGTCTTTTCAAATAAGTCATCTCTTCACATCAGGTGGCCAAAGTATTGGTGCTTCAGCTTCAACATCAGTCCTTCCAATGAACACCCAGGACTGATCTCCTTTAGGATGGACTGGTTGGATCTCCTTGCAGTCCAGGGGACTCTCAAGAGTCTTCTCCAACACCCCAGCTCAAAAGCATCAATCCTTCTTCAGCTCTCAGCTTTCTTTATAGTCCAACTCTCACATCCATACATGACTACTGGAAAAACCATAGCCTTGACTAGACGGACCTTTGTTAGCAAAGTAATGTCTCTGCTTAATTTTATTAGTTATGGTATTATTTGTTAAAACTTAGTCTTACTCCTTTGGAAACTGGCCTGGAAAATATTCACCTCTGAAAAGTCCTCACTGGTGGACACGCCCCCTGGTTGGGGTTGGGGGGGTGGGTCAGAAGCAGAACGGGCACTGGAGTCCTTAGAGGGAAGAGACCCCCCTTCAGGTATGGGGGGCACGTGGCAGCAGATTCTGATGTGGAGCAGAGGGAGTGAAGTGCAGCGCGGCTGAGAGAAACTGAGCCCCATGCCTGTGTGACGTTTCAGGCTGATGCTGCCTGTCGTGGGCCAATACGCACTTCTCAGACTTTTTTATTTCCTGTATTAGTCAGTAGAAAAGAACATTTCTAGTATTTATTTTCCAAAACATCCTACTTAAGGAAGCACACCAGCCGTTTGATAACTATGGACTCAGGATTTTATAGGTAAGAGCTCTTACAGAACTTTTTACTCCTGCGGCAGATAAGTCATTTTCATGTAAATTGCTGTGATGCTGAGAAGTGACTCACAGGCACAGAGTCCCAGCATACACATCAGATTTAGAATCAGAACCCAAGTGAGACACGGGGCCCACATCGTGGATCAGAAGCCATCCGCACATGAAGTGGCAGGATGCTCCCTGAGCCGCCTGCTCTTTCTGCTCCTGGTGGACCGGGTGGCCAGCTGTGTTTGGTGGAGTGAGGACACACCACTCTTGTGGATTCTGAGTCCTTGCTCGGGACTGCATTCCTCACCAAGAAAACCTCTAGGTGTTGGGACAGCCAGAGCCCTGGCCAGTCAGATTTCAGTGCTAGAACTGAAGAAAGCTTTGAGAGGTTGGTCACCAGGTAAGGGAGCTTTTCCTTTCAGAAATGAACAGCTGTGTTTGGCAGACTGTTTGACCCGCCCCAGCAGGGCTGATTTGCAGATCCCTGAGCCTTGGCTGCCTGTGACGTCTGCCACGGTTTCCTTTCCAGGTTCTCCTTCCCTGGCCTTCATCTGCTTAGCAAATATTTACCAAGCATTCATCAGTGAAAACCCAGACCACAGTCTCTGCGTTCCGGGGCTTACACCTTAGGTGGGGGTGGAAGGCAGACAGTGGGCACAAAACATGGTGAGGGGTTAACCGCATGACCCGACTGGAGGGTCGAGAAATGGAGCAGGGTGAGCCCTGAGATTGGGACTTTTAAGGGGAAGGTTAGAGCCGGCCTCACGGAGAAGGGCCGAGGGCGTGTCGCAGCAGAGTGAGGTCAGGAGAGACGCGTGGGGCCAAGACGAAGAAGTGAGGGTGACGGGGCCTTGGGCCCTCATGGCCCTCCCGCCATCGCCCATCCCAGAGACTCTGAAGGGAGGCCCTGGAGGCTGTGTTGGGAGGCGCCGCCGGAAGGAGGTGGCCAGCTGTCCAGCGACCCCTGCTGGTGACACCACCAAAGGGCATCGTTGGGTTTCAGTCCTGCCTCCTGCAGAGGGAATGCATCATCCCCATCCAGGATAAACCGGAAGCTTTCTTTCGTATTAAAAAAAAAAAAAAAGGTTCCCTGTTTGGCTGGCAGTGTGTGGCAGTCTGAGGGAATTACTGTAGATTCTGGGGCCCTTAGCTGATGCTGTGTCTGTGCTGCTGTTCTTTCCTTAGAATAAAAGGCACAGAATAGAAAGGCAGCTGTTCTGTTCAGTAAAACGTCCACACACTTCTCAGGTAAGGGCATCTTGTCACTTCTTGCGTGAATCTTAATTAAAGGTTTTTCAGTGAATCACTTAGTTTATTTGAGGGATGTCTAAGTTTCTAAGATTGATTTGACTTTTTAACTTAGAAGTAGAGATCAGTTACTTTTTTTAACCCGATGAAACCAAGTCTTTTTGTTTATTTCTAGCATTATACAGTTTCTTCTAATTAGCTTTTTGAAGAGTAGATTTCAAATTTTAAAAGGATTTCACATGGTGAGAAAATTAAGACTTTTCTTTCTCAAAACACAATAGAAAACAAATGTATATGTTAAAGTTGTTCATTCAGGTCAGTCGCTCAGTCATGTCCGACTCTTTGCGACCCCATGGACTGCAGCACACCAGGCCTCCCTGTCCATCACCAACTCCCGGAGCTTACTCAGACACATGTTCATTGAGTAGGTGATGCCATCCAACCATCTCATCCTGTCTTCCCCTTCTCCTCCTGCGTTCAATCTTTCCCAGCATCAGGGTCTTTTCCAATGAGTCTGTTCTTTGCATCAGGTGGCCAAAGTATTGGTGCTTCAGCTTCAACATCCGTCCTTCCAATGAACACCCAGGACTGATCTCCTTTAGGATGGACTGGTTGGATCTCCTTGCAGTCCAAGGGACTCTCAAGAGCCTTCTCCAACACCACAGTTCAAAAGCATCAATTCTTCAGCTCTCAGCTTTGGTTATAGTCCAACTCTCACATCCATACGTGACAACCGGAAAAACCATGGCTTTGCTAGCGGACCTTTGTCAGCAAAGTAATGTCTCTGCTTTTTAATATGTTGTCTAGGTTGGTCATAGCTTTTCTTCCAAGCAGCAAGCATCTTTTAATTTCATAGCTAAAGTCACCATCTACAGTGATTTTGGAGCCCAAAAAAATGAAGTCTGTCACTGTTTCCACTGTTTGCCCATCTGTTTGCCACAAAGTGATGGGACCAGAAACATATAAAAGGAGGAGACGGTTCTAAGAGTATATCAAGAGTCTAAACAGAAAAATTGTGTTTGAAAAAGAACCAAAGAGACCCTCCAGAAATGAAAAAGCATGATCACTAAAACAAGAAGCCAGCCGCTAGGTGGCGTGGTGTAATATTTCAACTGAAGATGGCGTTTGCACCTGACCGGGAGATGCAGGCTCAGAAGAGAGCCAGGCTTGCACACATGTGATTGGGGTCTCAGAAGGAGAGAGCAGGATGAAGAGGAGGCGGTCGCTGGGGAAGTGCAGGCCAGGGTTTCCTGGGGCTCACAGAGCATGTGGAACGCCAAGAAGCCTGAGGCTGGGGCTCTCACACCCCCAGAGCTGGACGCATCGTGGAAACCTCAGGACAGCGAAATTGAAGAGGAGGATCGTAGAAGCAACAGAGCAAACAGAACGCCTTCAGAGGCTGAGAGCCTGAGCACACGCTGGCAGTGATGGCGCTGAGGGGAAGACCCGGTCGCCCTAGAAATGCACACCCGATCAGCCCTCCAGCCTGCGGGGGCCAGGCTGTGCCAAGGCTCCTACCGAGATGAAACCTGGGCTGTGCGCTCCAGGCAGATGGACAGTGAGCTTGGGGGGTGCAGCAGGCTTGCAGGGCACAGAGATGGGTGAACAAGCCTTACGGCTAACGGGGAGCACAGGAGAAGCCAGAAGGCTCGCAGTCAGCACATAACCCAGAGTTGACCAGTGGAGAGTGATGCTTAAGTGGAAAGCGAGGACATGAGCTTCAGACTTTACTGTGGAAAAGGTGTGTCAAAACTTTAAGAAAAGAAATAAATTGCAAATCTTCCAAGTAAATACCAGGCAAAAAGAGGAATTTACAAAACCTTGCCCATCATGAAAAGGCAGGAAACGGGAGGGAACCTCTGCAGGGACTGGAAATTGTGAATAGGCAGGGAAGGTGAACATGCAGACTCAACCAGCGAAAGAAGATTGCGATTTGATTTCCTTGTGGTGTGTGACGTGTCAGAGAGGCGTCCCGCTCACGGTGGCACAGAAGGGCTGGAAGCGAGCAGTGGGTGAACACCGCCAGAGGGAGGCTGAGCCGCGGGGCCCCTCGAGCTGGGGCTGTGGGCGCTGAGACTCGGCACGGCGCACATGACCGGCCCAGCGGGCGGAGGCCCGGTGGGACGGCGGGCACCTGCCCACAGCCCTGCGGTCCCGCAGATAGCGGGGTGCGTGTCCCACAAAACCCATGTCTGTGGCCACAGTGAGTAGAACTGACTAGGAACAACAAAAAGCACAGCTCTGAGGGGAAACTTGGAAACATCTTTAAGTAACTTACGGGTGGAAGAAGTCTTTGTAGTTCCTGGATAACGTATGTCCCACATACTTGTGGTCATCAACCTGAGAACACAGCTTGAAAAGCCAGGAAAAAGAGCAGCATAAACCTCACGGAAATAAAGGGAAGTAAGTGACAAGAGAAAAACAGAAGCAAGGGATTTTTAAGAAGAATCAACAGAGGCGTTCAACCAAACAAACAGGCTGTGTGCACGTGACTGATCCAAGTTGATGAGCGCCTGGCAAGATTAATTAAAAAGAAAAAAGCAGTATCATGAAGGGTAAAGAGTACATACCTGCAGCCACGCACTCCTGGAACATAACACGTTACGGGTGACTTCCTGTCCCTCAGCTGAAAACTTGGAAGACAGCCCCCTAAAGAGTGACCGGGTGAGACATACAGCGTCTGTGCCCCCAGGCCCAGACCTGCCAGGCGCTCAGTGCCAGCCAGAGAGACGCTGCCCCAGCCTAGCCTGTGGCCTCCAGAGCGCGTCCCTGCAGGCTGCCCAGCGTCCCTCCCCAGAGGTCCAGCCACCCACCCACGTCCATCAGCTCCACCCTGACCCGCTGGCTCTGCCGAGCTCCCCAGCTCTCTGGAAGTCTTAGGCCAAGCCCCTGCCTTCTCTGCAGGCGGCAGGAAGCCCACTCCTCTGAGGCACTTTGGGGACCTTGCCCCGCAGACAGGTCCCCATCTTGTCCCCAACCCGCCCTGTCATCCTAGGTGTGTGTGTGAGCACCCCTCTCCTAAATAGCGGCTGGGCAGCAAAGTAGAATCCAGGCTTCCTGCCATCACCCCATGTATGGTCATGAGGAACCCTGCATCCTGCACCCAAGACTCCAGGGCTGCGGGAAAGTAGGTTAAGGGCAGACGGTGGGACACACGGGGCTGTGGAGGTGAGCTCACAGCCCTGCCTGCCCCGGAGGCTGCCGTCCTGAGTGCGGCCTCCCAGGTGTCCGTCAGCTGCCCTGGGGACCTGCGGGAGGGCAGGGCTGCCCGCGCTCCAGCCTGTGCCCGCTGCCTCTTTCCCCAGGGCTCCCTGCTCGCGGGCACAGAGGCACGCGTGTGCAGGTGGTGTGCTTGCACGCACGCGGGGGCGGGAGGCTGCCTTTCGCTCTGACTGTTTGCCTGACCTGTGCGCTCTCCCAGTGAAGATCGTGATCCGCGGGGACAGGAACACGGGCAAGACGGCACTGTGGCACCGGCTGCAGGGCAAGAAGTTCGTGGAGGAGTACATCCCCACGCAGGAGATCCAGGTCACCAGCATCCACTGGAGCTACAAAAGTGAGGGCGCGCGGCCCGCCGCGTGGGGGCTCTCCTGGGACCCCCAGCCTGGGGTCGGGTGGGTGTGGCCTGACAGGAGGAGGGGGACTCTCCTCCTGTGACCCCCCTGCCAGCCTGGGGTCAGGCAGGCTCGGCCTGTGGGGAAGTGAGGGGCTCTCCCGTCACCCCCAGCCTGGGGTCGGGCAGGCTCGGCCTGCGGGGAAGTGGGGGGCTCTCCCGTCATCCCCAGCCTGGGGTCGGGCAGGCTCAGCCTGTGGGGAAGTGGGGGGCTCTCCTGTCACCCCCAGCCTGGGGTCTGGCAGGCTCAGCCTGTGGGGAAGTGGGGGGCTCTCCTGTCACCCCCAGCCTGGGGTCGGGCAGTCTCAGCCTGTGGGGAAATGGGGGGCTCTCCCGTCACCCCCAGCGTAGAGTCAGCCCTGGGACGCCACACACGCTGCTTTGGGGTCGCCCTGAAGTCCCTGCTCCTGTAGGAGACTTGCCCACTTGGGGATTAGTGCCGGGGCTGGACCCTGGCTGTCAGGGGGCAGACCGTCCGGGCTGGGCCGGTTCCGGCCTCAGCTTGCACTAGCCTCAGCAGACAGGTGCCTCGGTCCTCTGAGCCCAGCTCTCAGCGGCCCTTGTGACGCCCCACCCCTGCAGGGTCCTGAGAGGGGTTTGCTGGCAGGATCACCTGGTGGGCAGAGCATGCCTGGTGGCCGCCCAGGCATGACCAGAATAGCGCCCCCCCCCCCCCTCGTGGGGGCGTCGGTGACCGCTGGGACCCTGCAGGGAGCAGAGGAGCCACTCTGCGTGCTCAGGAGTCATGACAGTAAAAGGCCTTTGAGCCATTTTAAACATTCCTTGTCATCGAAAAACCAAATCCTGTGAGCCAACCTCAGGACCGCCAGGCCTCAGCGGGCCTGCTGACTCCCTCCTGGCGACCGCCAGGCCACGGTTCACGGCAGCCACGTGGGTGCAGTGTCGCCCTGCCCCCCGGCTGCACCGGGGCCTCACCCCAAGGGTGCCCTTTCTCGTTTTGGGGTGAAGGCTCTGTCCCTCCTCTGGGTGGTACGCGTGTCTCTCCCCTTTCCCCATGGGATCCTGGGGAGGTGGGTAGCCCCCCGACCACTTGGGGACGTGCCCCAGACCTCACCCCAGGCTGGCAACCCCTAGACACCGCTGCCGGAGAGCAGCTGTGGAGTCGCTGGGACCAGGCCTTCCCGCAGCAGCTGGGGGTGCGGGGCACTGGCTGGGCGTGAGCCTGCCCCAGGGGTGCCTTTAGGACCCAGGGGTCCTGTCACCTGCGCACACGTCCAGATTGCTGCCTGCCTTCCAGGGAAGGCGCGTCCCCGACACCGCACCTGCCGCTGTGCAGGGGCCCTGGGGGTGGCGCCCAGGGGACCATGAACGTCTGCGCGGCCCTGGAGGCCCATCTCTGAGCCGCAGGTTGACACTGGGTGCTGATCCTATTGTTTGCCCGTTTCAGCCACTGACGACATCGTGAAAGTTGAAGTCTGGGATGTAGTTGACAAAGGTGAGTCGCATCCGTCGTGACCCTGCTTTTTCTCTTTCGGGCTCTTCACCCTGCCGCTGAGAACAGCTATGCTCCCTCCCTCTGAGCGGCTCCTGGGCAGGCGCGCTGGCCGAAGGCTGGACTCCGTGCCCGCCATGACGTCGGCTCCTGGGTCTGCAGGGAGGGGCGAGCGCCCAGTGCTGTCCAATGGGGCGCCGTGACCTCCGCTGCCCCGTGGGCGTGAGGCCCCTGCTGGGGGCCGGGGGCACAGGGAGGGGCCGCCCCCGCTCACGCCGTCTTGGGCACAGCACTTCCACCCCGCAACTGTGTCCGTCTTTCCTTAAGGAAAATGCAAGAAGCGAGGCGACGGCTTGAAGATGGAGAACGACCCCCAGGAGGTGAGCTGGTCCGTTCACGTGGCCCAACTTCAGGGGGCGGTCATGAGCAGGCACCTGCGCTTCAGCCCCTCTGCCCGCCTGGCCCGGCCTTCCTGAGGACTGCATCTGCTGGCGCTGGAGGGACGCAGCGGGCTCTCCTGGCAGCCTGGGGTTGCGTGGGGCGGCAGACTGACCTGAGCTGCAGCTCACGCCTGTGACCGCCACCAGACCCCACTTGCGGCTGCAGTGACCTGGGAGGTGTTCAGGTGGAGAGGTCACACTTCACTCCTGGCACCGAGGCCCCGGCCTGTAAAGGCGCAGGCACGCCTGCGTGTGTAGCCAGGCCTGCGTGGGCCGCGGTGGCTCCATGAGGACCCCCTTGACTGGCAGGCCTCCTGACCTATGACGGTCTCTGCCAGCTTCAAGGGCCTTCTGTTCACGTCCTCCTGGCCACGCACGGCCTCCTAACAGCGGGCCGGAAGGTTCCGTGACCGCCGGCCCAGGTCCCTGACCTTCATGGGCATGTTTCACTGCCCCCAGCACCACAAGCCTCTCTGTTGTGGATTCTGGAAGGCTCTCTGGGGCTACGTCCTCAGGTCTGGGATGCAGTTGGGCTCACTAGTCGCCGTGGTGGTGCCTCTGTGAGCCCCGCGCTCAGGACGCTGCCAGCAGGCAGTGCGGGACCCTCACCTGCAGGCAGGCTCCGTGTGGCCACGCCAGTTAGCCTCGCGTTGACTTTTTTCCCCCAAAACAAAAAGAGCTAATGTTGTTTCAGTTTAAAAGACGTATTCAGCCTCCTCCAGGAAGCAGGTGTACACATGTGAGTCATGGCCTGTCTCTGAGGTTCTGTTCCCCATCCGCAGGCGGAGTCTGAGATGGCCCTGGACGCCGAGTTCCTGGACGTGTACAAGAACTGCAACGGGGTGGTCATGATGTTTGACATCACCAAGCAGTGGTAAGGATGCTGGCCTGCGAGGGTGCTGTGACCCCCAGGACCGCCCAGCGCTGCTCCAGGGCCGGCCTTGGGCTGGAGCACCCTGTCCATTCACCCTCGTGGAGCTGTCGACCTGGGCACTCCAGTCTGGAAGGGGGCCGGGTGGGGTGCTCGCGTCTGTGCCGGACAGCAGGCCGGGGCGGGGAAGGCACGCAGCCCTTGCTAAAGACACGTCTCAGACGCAGAGCATCAAGTGGTCGTGTGCGCCAGGGTCCCCAGATCCCAGGTTCCTGGGCTCGACAGGAACCGCTGCGGCTCGTCACAGCTGCGGCTCAGGAGCAAGATGAGCAACGGGCGGCACGCAGAGGCGTGGGGACCCCCTCCGCCAGCCCCGAGGGCCATGTCCACACGGGCTGTCGTGGGTGGGGCCTCACCCCTCTGAGTGTGGGGCTCTGAGTGTGACAGCACCACCCGTGGGGGGAGGCCCAGGGCCCCGGCTCTGGCAGGGGGCTGGTGGCTGACAGGAGCATCCTCCCTGCGTGACTCGGGCCGGCCTTACCAGAGGCCTTTCCAGGCCAGCAGTGTCAAGTCTGCTCGCCGCCCTGAGATGCTGCAGGGAGCTGAGGCTCTCTGCAGAACTGGGGATGCTTGGAGCAGCCCAGCCTTCCCCGCGGCTGCCGTGCCTCCCATGCCACAGCTGGACAGTCTGCCGGGCTTCACCGGCTCAGCCTGGGGTCCAGCACAGCTCCAGCCCTGGCCAGCACCCTTGGGACCCACCCTCCCACCTGCAGGGACAGAGGGCTCAGTGCCATGGAGGATGGGGCTCCAGTCCACACGTGAGCAGCCCCCAGCGGCGGCAGGGCGCTCAGCAGGAGGAGGCGCCGCCTGGCCTGGAGCTCGAGGCCGGACCCCCTGCAGGAGTAGCAGCTCTGCCTCTGGGCACAGCCAGGCTGGGGGGGTGCCCGCCCTGGGGGCCAGGGGTGCCATCCCCTCCTGGGAGCAGCACGGGCGCTGGCACGGCCCCGCGGGCCCCAGGTGCGCCGTCACCACGGCTGAAGTGCCTGTGGCCTCAACTGGATGAGCTGTGACTGGAGGCCAGGAGGGCCCCGTGGGGAGCCGCAGCGGGCGGGCAGGGTGGATGTCCCTGCACCTCAGGCTGCAGGCAGGGGAGGGGGTGGCAGGGAAGCTGAGGCCACCCTGGAGACCCGGTGCGGGGTATTTCACAGACCCAGGACACAGAGCACCCGGGAGCGCAGCTCAGCTCCGCTCCTGTGGCCCTGGGCTGGTGGCAGCAGGCGCTGTCCCCTTCACGCAGAGGAGGGCGCTGGGTCGCCCCGGGGTTTCCGGGCGGGCAGCTCAGCACGCAGGGCACGCACAGCGGCCGGAAACAGGCGAGCTCCGGGTTAGAGCGCTGCCTCTGGGCTAGTCGGGGGGCGGGGAGGGTGGGCACTGCTTGCATTCCACTCAGGAGATAGGAACGTGGGCCCCAGACCAGGACCGCCAGGGCCCCCTGCCCCCTGAAGCTGGCCTGGGCACACAGCACCCGCAGGGGGTGCGGACGGGCCTGGGGACACGCGGGTACAGGGCGCCTCCTCGGGCTGGCTTGCAGGGTGCGTGGTGTGCACCCTGGGGGGGGGGGGGGTCCTCTGAGGCCGCGCTCATGCCCTCCTTGGGTGGAGGCTCAGGCAGGTCTCTCCCCACATGTGCCCCCGAGGACCTTCAACTACATCCTGCGGGAGCTGCCCAAGGTGCCGACCCACGTGCCCGTGTGCGTGCTGGGGAACTATCGCGACATGGGCGAGCACCGCGTCATCCTGCCTGATGACGTGCGCAATGTCCTCGACCACCTGGACAGGTGGGCCCACAACTGCCCCCAGACACGCCCGCCCTCTGGGTGCACCTGTGCCCCCCCCCCCAGGACACGCCTGTCACCCCTGGATGTGCGTGCAACACCCCCTCCCCTGATGCACCTGTCCCCCTGGACACACCTGCTGCACCACCCCTGCCCGAACCCTGGCCGCCCCTCCAGCTGCTCCTGGAGACAGACTTGGTCAGGGTCAGGACCAAGCAGCCCCAGGTGCAGCAGGAATGTCGCCCCCTGGGGAGCATGGGTGGGATGGGCAGTGAGGTTCTGCGGGGGCAGGGCGTCCACCAGAGGGCACCCTGCTGAGCAAAGCCATCTGAACCTAATGTCTCCATCTGGGACGGTGGGCCCATCACCTGCTGGTCGACCCAGCGCCCCGGGGTGCTGCCCCCAGGACAGCTTGGCCTGGGTGCATCCTCAGCCCAGAGGGCCTGCCCCAGCTGCCTCAGTCTCTCCTGTCTTTGCTCTTTTGCGAACAGGCCCCCAGGATCCTCTTACTTTCGCTACGCCGAGTCCTCCATGAAGAACAGCTTCGGTCTCAAGTACCTGCACAGGTTCTTCAACATCCCCTTCCTGCAGCTTCAGGTGAGCGCCGCCAGCAGGGGCAGGGCTTGGAGCCACCAGTGGGGGTGCCCGAGGCTGGTTAGGGAGCTGGACCGTTCTGGAACCACAGGCCCCGCTGTGGGGCCCCCGCGTGTCTGCGCGGGTGCTTCTGGGCACCATGGCCCGCGGCAGCCACCAGCCCTCACGGCCACCCCGCTGTCCCCGCCACAGACCTGGGCGCTCTGCCGACAGCTGCAGGGGCTGAGAAGCCCCCGCCCTCCCCCACCTGGCTGGCTGCCCTCCCTGGAGGCTCGCTCGCGCTTTTGTTGGGGGATGCGCTTAGGTTTACAGAAAAGGCAGAGGCTTCCTGTGCCCTGGCTCAGCTCGCCCCCGCCCTCCCCCCAGCCCCACACGTCGTGGTCACAGCTCTGCAGGCTGCAGTGGGCCCTCAGGTGTCTGGCTCGGGGTCTGACCTTAGACCAGTGGTGGGCTTTCAAGGCGAGGCCCCGGAGGTGACAGATCACATCACCCCACGGTTCGTCCCTGGGATGCAGGCCTGTGGCTCCCGCCGCCGGGCCTCTCACTTCCTCTGAAAGGGCGCAGAGCTCACCAGCGAGAGCGGCCATCTTTCCTCTCCTCTCGCCCTCTGAAGAGACAAGGCCCGTGAAGGCCAGGAGCAGGCACTCACCCTTACCTGCCCTTTCCCTGGGGACCTGGGGGTTGATCTGCGTCACCCTGAGGGGTGCCTTGAGCTTCCTGTCCAAGCTCAGCATGCATAGTCGCAGGAAAACACCCCCAGCGTGGACCGAAGGGTGGTGGTGGGCAGAGTGGAAGGTGGAAGCCGTCCTGACGCGGAGCATGTGTCTCAGCAAGTGCTGGAGCTTCTCGAACCTCAGGGCACCTGTGTGAACGGGGCACTGTCTCGGGTGCTTCGGGCACGTCGCGACCTCCGCCCCTGGCGCCCCACGGAGCCACCGACGTATCTCACCGGTCCCTGGGCGCGGCCCTGCGGGCTCCCAGCTCCGCGGTGGCGTTGTCCATTGGGGGCCGCCAGGCCGAGGGGTGATCACCCTGGGACGGCCCCGGCTTAGCCTCCTGCTTCCTGTCTGCAGAGGGAGACGCTGCTGCGGCAGCTGGAGACGAACCAGCTGGACATCGACGCCACACTGGAGGAGCTGTCCGTGCAGCAGGAGACCGAGGACCAGAACTATGACATGTATGCGTCGGCCGGGCCGCGCTCGCGCTCAGACCCACAGGCAGGCTCTGCAGGAAGGCGGGTGCACACTGGGCCAGGCCGCGCCCCAGCCCAGCTCTGCTCAGTGGGCGACGTGTGCGTGCCTCCCACCACGCGTGGATGTGTCCGCGTGAGGAGCTGCTGCTCAGAGAAACCGAGTCACCTCAGCTCAGAGTTGGTCCAGGCCCTGGGCCTTGGTGCAGTCAGGCCTCAGCCCTTCTTGGGAAGCAGACGAGACAACCACTTTTCCCCAGCCCCCCTGGGATGGGAGGTCGGGCTTGCAGGCTCTGCCGCCCCGCCCACTGAGCACTTCCAGCCGGACCTGTCGCGATGGGTGTGATGGGCACATGGAGTGGCCGTCTGTCTCGGGGGCGAGGGTGCTCAGGCCTGACGACTGTGGACACCAGCTGCCTGGCCCCCACCTCTGTCCAGAGTGGCCCAGCTGCTGGCCACCTGGTTGCAGCCCAGGGCGCCACTGACCGGCCCCGTGTCCACCCCAGGCCCTTGCACGCCCGCTGGCCCTGTTTGCTGGCCGGGCCCCGTCCCCGACTTGATGTCGGCTTCCCAGCTGACACCCATGGAGATAGCTCCTTGCCCCTGGGAAGGCGGTGGGGGGGGGGCCCCAAACCTCCTGACTCCTGAATAGCAGAGGCAAGGTGTTGTCCGAGCGCATCCAGCGGGATGGCTGACCTGTGGGGAGCAGGCCTGGCAGGCACTCCTTTGACCCGCGACAGGGCACGTCCTGGGCGCCCAGAGCATGTGGCAGCCCTGTGTGCCTGAGGATCAGGGTTAGCTCCCAGGGTGGGCACGTTTCTCTGGGGAAGGCCTGGCCCCAAATTCCCCCCAAACCATTCTTCCGGTGTTCTGCTGGGTGTTCTGGGGGCGGGGCAGCCGCTGTCCCGCCTGCACTCACAGCTGAGGCTCTGGCGGGACCCTCATATCTCCTCGCCCCCCCCCCCCCGGGGCCTCAGGGAGGGCTTTGGGGCCTCCCTGGAGCCAGATCCAGCTACTGGTTCTGATATAGGGAGAGGGGGGCGGCAGGGGTCATCGCAGTGGGGGTGTTTTCACCCACCCTGTCAGGCTGGCCTTGCTGAGGACACCCGCCCCCACCCCCCAAAGGCTGACCAGCTCCTGCCAGGTCTCCTCCAACTGAACTCGGGCATCAGGTTCCATGGGGAGGGGGCAGCTGGAGCCCCCCCCATGGTGCCCGTGCCCCGCCAGCCCCCAGGATGCAGCAGCTCCCACTCCAGCCCCTGCCAAGACCCGGTAGGCTACCTGCCCCACCGCGTCTCCACACACCCGCCTAGAGGCGAGGATGTCGGCTCTGCGCTCCAACCTTCTGTTTGAAAGCCTGTCCCCTGAGAGGAAGGCCCTGCTCAGGCTTCCGTGCCGCCGCATCCTCAGCCAGGGGGAGGTGATGCCCAGGACCCCGGGGCGGAGACCCTGTTGCCATCAGCACAGCAGCTCCAGGGACTTCACGCGGGGAGGGCAGTTTCCCTGCACAGGGCAGGCGGCACTCACACCTCCCGTTCCCTGCAGCTTCCTGGAGATGATGGAGGCGCGCAGCCGTGGCCACGCGTCCCCACTGACCACCAACGGACAGAGCCCGTCCTCTGGCTCCCAGTCCCCCGTGGTGCCTCTGAGCGCAGTGTCCACGGGGAGCTCCAGCCCTAGCACGCCCCAGCCAGCTCCACAGGCGCCCCCAGCGCCCCCTGCCCCAGCTGAGGCCCCACCCCCACCAACCGCACCTCTCCGACGCGGCATCATCGCTCGGCTGTTCGGGGCTGCGCCGGCAACCGAGGCGGCCCCCCCACCCCCAGGTAGGCCCCACCCCCAGGGAGGCCCAGAGGCGGGCCCAGGCTTCCCGAGGGGGACAAGCCCTGTGTGTCTCCCTGGCCCCAGGAGGGATAGAGTCCCCTGTCCTCCTGGGCAGGCAGCCCCGCCCCACCATTCCACTCATGGTCCAGCCCTGGGGGGAATCAGAGCA
The DNA here is from genome assembly GCF_023699985.2 of Odocoileus virginianus. Lineage (NCBI taxonomy): Eukaryota > Metazoa > Chordata > Mammalia > Artiodactyla > Cervidae > Odocoileus > Odocoileus virginianus. Next base: position 100,982,843 of record NC_069675.1, read on the forward strand.
CGAGCTGGTGCCCGCTGTCCCCAGAGCCAGCCCCAGCCACAGAGGCCCCGGCAAAAGTCCAGAACGTGGAGGACTTCGTTCCTGAAGACAGCCTGGACCGCAGCTTCCTGGAGGACACAGCCCCCGCCAAGGACGAGAAAAGACTGGGAGCCAGGGGCCCCTTGGACAGCGACAGGTGAGGGCAGGGCCCGGAGGCAGCGGGGGCCATCCTCAGCCTGGCCCTCAGCCCATCGGGCATGGACTCCGGGGACACACGCCCATCTACACTGGGCGCTGGGATAGAGCAGGGGTGCGCGGAGGAGGAAGGGAGCGCGGCTTCAGGCCATAGCCTGACTTCTCCAGCTTGCAACTCAGCAGGCATTCCACCACCACCCCCCCCCCCCCACCTGACCCTGGGCTGGCGCTGCTTGAGAGCGCGGGCTGGGCCTGGTGGCCGGAGCACAGGGCCAGAGAGCCGCTGTGCACTTCTCCCTGTGGTGGGGCGGGCGCACGGGAGGCTCGGCACTCTTCCCAGCGCCCCGTCCCCTTCAGACCCGCCCCCCAGCTCTGCCTCGCTCACACACGTGGCAGCCCCCCCACAGAACCACCCCCAGGCCGCCCTGGCAGCCAGTGCCCCGCGGCTGCATCCACGCAGCGCGGAGCAGCCCCAAAGGCCCAGGCCTGGAGGCCAGAGTGGACGCTCTGTGCCCTCCTAGTGACCTCTGACTGCCCGCCCTCCCTGCAGTGATGGGGAGACCCCGGCAGGGAACCCGATGGTGGCAGGTTTCCAGGACGACGTGGACCTTGAAGACAAGCCTCCCAGCAGGCCCCTGCCACCCACGGGCTGCGCCCCCAGCGAGGAGGAGGCAGAGGAGGGGGCAGGGCACCCCAAGGCCGCAGTCCTCGCCCCCCGGAAGTGCCCTGAGCCAGAGACCGGACGGTGTGTGGGGGCGGAAGGGAAGAGCTACGGAGGAGGGGAGGCGGGGAGCCACCTGGGCTCCCTGACGCTCCTCGGGGTCCTCAGGTCCTCCACCAAGGCTGCGGGGCCACCCCGGGACGCGGCTCCCCAGGCGGCAGAGCCCCGCCGGCCGGGCAGCACCAAGGCCCGCCCTGAGGGACCTTCTCGCGGGCTGGAGGAGGGCACGGACCAGCCAGCATCGTCAGAGAGTGACACAGAGGGGCCCATCGCTGCCCAGATGCTGTCCTTCGTCATGGACGACCCAGACTTTGAGAGCGACTCAGACGCTCAGCGGAGAGTGGTGAGGACCAGCCTGGCGCCCACACCGCCTGCAAGCCCAGGGCAGCTGGGGGGCCCGGTCAAGCCAGCTGGGGCCTGCAGGGCAGCCCCATGGGGTGCCATGTACACCAGGCCCGGCTGACCCTGCCCTGGGGTCAGCTGGGGGGGTGCTACCATGTCACAGCTGCCACACGCAGGCCGACGTCACTGGGGGGCCCCTGGCCCAGGGCGGGGGGTCACATGACAGCCAAGGTGGGGGGGCCGGGTTCTGCGGCTGACCCGCCTGCTGCCTTTCCAGGGTGAGTTCCCCGTGCGAGAGGACCTGTCCGACCTGACTGATGAGGAAGCTGGCCCCGTGCAGCCCCCCGCACCCCCCAAGCCCCTGGCCCCCTCCTTCAGACTGAAGGATGACTCTGACCTCTTCGGGCTGGGGCTGGAAGAACCAGGCCGCAAGGACAGCAGCGAGGAAGGTAACTGCACCGGTGCACCCACCCCCTCCTGCCAGGCGCCAGCTGACCTCGCCCTGGCCCTGAACCCGGGGCTCTGGAGCAGGGACGAGGGGGCCGCAGGCAGGTCACCACGGGGCCACAAGCCCTGTCCTAAGCCCCGCCCACTGTTCTCCGACCACTCCCAGTTCCCCAAACACCTCACCTGCGGCCACATAGGAAGCCTCTGCTGTCGTGGGCAGTGGGCGGGAGCGCTTCCAAGCCTTCGGCAGAGAGAGGGCCTGGTCTCTGGGCCTGCGAGGGACCCACGGCCTCCGGCTCGCCAGGTCCCGGCATCATCCTAGCCGCCTCTGTGCAGCTGGAGCCTAGAAGCTCACCTGGGGCCTCCCTGGGCCTTCCTCATCCCGTCTGTCTGCAGGAGCAGCCTAGGCCCCACCCAGACCCAGGGCAGAGACGGAAGGGCTGGGTGCTGGCTCTGGACTGTGCTCACGCTGGGGACCCGGGGACCCTGGCTCAGACAGGACTTGCACACCCCTGGCTTAACCCAGGCTGCCCTCCCCTGCCAGGCCTGGCAGCCCAGGGCAGGCCTGGCCTCGGGCCCGGGGCGCTAACGCCACCTCTCCTTTGCAGATAAGGAGGGCAGGCCCCCCGCGAAGGAGAAGAAGAAGAAGAAGAAAAAGGGCAAAGAGGTACCCGTGCCCCGAGGCCCCGGGTGCCCTGGGGCGGCTCCACCCGCCACCGCGCTGACCGCGCTGTGCCCTTGCAGGAGGAAGACAAGGCGGCAAAGAGGAGGAGCAAGCATAAGAAGACCCGGGAGCGGGCGGACGACAAGGGCAGGGACGAGCGCCGGCGGCAGCCCCGGGGCCCGCAGAGAACGGCCCTGGACGAGCTGGAGGCCTTCTTGGGCGGCGGGGCGCCCGGTGGCCCCCTCCGCGGTGGCGGCGACTACGAGGCGCTCTAGGCCCCGCCCTGCCGACCGCGGGCACCCCGTGCGCTGGGGGCTGGGCCTGCCCTATGGGGAGGGGCGGCGGGCAGCCGGCCCCCTGCGCTTCTCAGGGATGGGACAGGCCAAGGAGGCCCGTGAGGCTGTTTACAGGGGGGGTGCGTCCCCGCCAGCCCCAGCTCGCCCCCGGCCCGCCGCACGCGCTCACCTGGCCTGCTGCATGCGGGCCGTCCCCGCTTCCCACTGCGGCTTGGCCAGCACTGCAGGTCTCTGTCCCCAGACTCCGGGACCCCCGCGCGCCGAGGGCAGGCAGTGCTGGCGCCTCTGTGGGGGCGGCTCTTCCCAGGCACGGCGTCCGGCTTTGCACCTGAGCTCGGGCATGCGTGGGCCGAGCAGGAGGCCCTCAACACTCGTGTCCTTCACTGTCCTTCCGCACCACGTGGACCATAAAGCTCTCCTGTTTTACTGCGCGCGTGTGTGTGTGCTGCTCTTGCCTGGGGGGCACCGCCCAGGTCTGCGTAGGTGGGCAGGAAGGTCCCGAGCTCCCTGCCTACAGGCCTTGGGGCCTTTCCCCCCGCCAGGTGACTGCTCTCGGGGTAGGAAGCCTCGGACAGGCCCAGCCCCACTCGCGCCGTGCCCTGTCCAGGCAGGCCAGGGCAGCCGCCCTGAGGGCAGCCATGCAGCCCTGCTCCCACCTGGCACTGACCTCAGCCCTGCAGGCCCCTCCAGCCGTGAGCAAGGCCCTGGCGCACCCATCACCCACGGTTGCCCGAGTACTGTCCCCTCTGACGGAGTACAGACTGCCTTCTAAGGCCAAAGAGGGGCTGGTGGGCAGGCCGCCCTCTCCCCAATTCTGGTACCTAGAGAGCCCCACACCCAGGATGCAGGTGGCCAGCGAGGGCTGGGCACCACACCGACCCATAAGGGCGCTCTGTAGCCCAGCTGGCTATCCTCGTAGTGCCCACTAGCATGAGGACCAGACTGACCTGGAACTGGCCCCAGGGCCCCTCGGCTCACAGGCCCGGAACGTGGCCGACCCCGCCCCTTGGGAGCCGCAGGCACCAGTGCCCTGCCCATCTGCCAGGCTGGACTGTCCTGGTTCAGCCCCGTAGGTGTCACCATGCAGTTCAAGGGTGTGCACACCCGATCAGGGCAATGGGGCCTCCACCTGCCGGACACAGGGGGCAGAGAAGCCTGTCCTCCCGGGGAGGCCTTGGCGAGGACAGGCATGCAGCACAGAGGCCAGCAGGGCGTGGGGCTGCCCATCTGCTCCTGCCTAGGCCGGCCGCAGGCGTGAATTCCGGGAGCTGTCCGCAGCACGGCTGGGACTTGTGCTGCCTCCAAGGCCAGCCAGGATGCCAGCTGCCCTCCAGCAGGTGTCTGGAAGGTGGGGGCGGGCAGGATGGGCCAGGTACTCCCCGGCCCTAGGTCTCGCTGGACTCCAGGCCTGTACCTGAGGGCGCAGAGAACCCCTCACCGCGCGCCCAGCTCGGCCCCAAGCAGGAGCCAGCGCGCCACGCAGGTCCCCGGCCCACCGCGCGGTCCCTTTAAGTGCAGTCCCGCCGGCCGCCATCGGGGGCAGCACCGAGCGGGCCGGCAGCCTCGCGCCGCTGCCTCGAAGCTTCTGCCGGTGCCGGGGCCGCGGCGGCGCGGGGGACGGCGGAGCGCGCTCGGGCCTGCGCAGACCGCCGGGCGCGGTGCAGGAGCACCGCCCAGGTAAGGGGTCCAGGCCGCTGCCCCGCGAATCTTCTGTGAGTGCGGTGCCCACGAGGACGGGGACGCTGCGCCCTCGGAGGACGGCGGTCCCCACCACCGGGGGCTCGGGGCTGGGCCGGGCAGCGCGCCGGGGAGGGCCACCTGCCGGGCTCCTTAGGCCTGGGACCCCGGCGGGGGCAGACCGTCCCATCCCCAAGGGAAGGGGTGTCGCCCAGTCTGGCTCCTCGGGGCCGCGGCAGCGCCAAGGCCGGGCTGTCACCTCCCTGGGGCAGAGCCTCATACCCTGTCATCCAGCCCCCAGTCCTGGCCTGGCTTCAGGGTGGGAGGGGGTGGAGGGGGACGGGCCTGCAAACCAGGGACAGGTCGGGGGAGCTGAGGCTGAGAGGGGGGCAAGCACTGGGCCTGGGTGGCCCTGACCCGGGGGGCAGCTCTGCTGGCGGGAAAGCCCTGGCACACCAGGGACACAGAGGGTCAGCCAGACCAGAGGTCCTGCCAGGTGAGCGCCCAGCTCCCCGCTTTTCCAAGCTCACCTTGGAGCATGCTCCCCCAGCCTGTGAGGCGGTGGAGACCCTGTACTAATGTCTGAGCCACCTCCCCTCCATCCCCAGCCTGTGCAGGCTCTGGGCACCCAGAGAAGCCGGTGGCTCAAGTCTGAACGTGGGCCTGGTACAGAGGGGTGGACCCCAGCTCAGCCTGCATGCGGGGGCATGGAACCTCAGGTTTCCATGGAGCTCTCCCGTGATGCTGTGGGGAGGGCCTGCCTGAGAATAGCGGGTGGCAGGGGCTCGATCCACCCACTGCCCTGCCTCCCCTGCTGGCAGCCTCCTGGCCTGCTGCGCCGCTCAGGGACCTGGGGGCAGCCTTGAGCTCCTTGAGCTCACACACCCCCACGTGGTCCAGCAGCCAGGGCCTGGTTTCCGGCTGCTGTGCACTCGCTGCAAAGATGGGGGGGGGGTCACTCTCCCGGCCCTGTCATGACAGCCCCAAAGAGCTTGGTGGGTTTCAACCACCCCCAAAAGGGGGAGAGTCAGAGGCGGCTCCTGCAAAGCAAAGGGAGCTTTGGGGCCCAGATATGATCTCCGGAAGCACTGCTGTGGCCAGAGCCACACGGAGACAGAGGGCAGGGCAGCAAGCCCGTGAGCCTCCGTGCCACGCCTGGGCTCCTTCAGGGCCCACAGGGGCCTCTGCGCTGGGCCTTGACACAGCGCTGGAGGACGGCTGCATGTCCAGCCCTGCCAGTTGGGGGGGGGGGGGGCGGAGGGGTGCAGGAGGCTGGTTAACATTGCTTAAGGCTGGGGCCAGGGGCTTCAGACTGCAGCGGGGGGAGGGGGGCTTGCTCTGCACTAGGCGTTAGGAGGGGGCTTCATCACCTGCTTTATAGGAGCTGACACCTTAAGGCAGTCTGTGAAGGTCCCCAGTGAGCACACAGTTGTTCCAACTGTGGGCACCAGTAGGGTGGTCCTGGGGTCACTCTCACTCTTCCTACCCCACTACTGGCCTGTCCCCAAAAAGGGAGTCAACCCCAGCCTGCCAGTGGTCACTAGTGAGCAGAGGCGTTCGGGGACCGCTGCGATGACATCCCCTTTCTGGTAACCACCTCCTCCCAGCAGAAAGTGGCCCAGAAAGGATGATCTGGAGGAGGGGGCAGGACCCGAACGGCTGGACAGCCGGGCTTCCCCTGCAGGTGCCTCTGACGCCGGCATGGAACACGTGCCTGTGGCCGCAGGCCTTGGCTGCCTCCCGGGCTGTGCCCCAGGTAAGCCGGGCCAGCGCTGGGCGTTAGCGGGGCCTGGGCTGCTGAGGGGCCGCCCTGACCTGCATCTCCCCTCAGGGCGAAAGCCCCGAAAGGCCGAGTGAGCTGACGCCTGGAGACTCCTTTTAAGATGACCCGCACCGACCCACCGGACCTGCTGGTGTCGACCGTGTACCAGGACATCAAGGTGGCGGCCCCGGGGCCCGTGTCGAGGCCCCCGCCATGTGAGCGCCCCATGGCCCGGCCTGCGGCGCCCGCGCCTTTCAACAAGCGCCACTGTCGAAGCTTCGATTTCCTGGAGGCGCTGGACGGGGCGACCATGGAGGCCCGCCCGGAGGCGCCGCCCCCGGAGCCCGCCGCGCCCCGCGCCCGATCCCGCGAAGGCGAGACCCGGCGCCGCGCCCGCTCCAAAAGCGCCCCCCGCGCGCCCCCGAGCCTGGCACCCGCGCCCGCCTCACCACCCGTGCTGCCGCGCCGAGGCCGAGAAGCGCAGCGAGCGGCGCGGGCCGAAGCGTCGCCCCGCCGGGAGCCCGCGTACCCCGCGCTGCGCGCGCTCGCCAACGAGCTGCACCCCATCAAGCTACAGCCGCAGCGGGGCGGCCCCGGCCGCATCGCGCCCCTCTGCGCTGCGGCCAACCGCTGCGCGCCAGTCGAGCCACCCGCGGGGCCCGCCCCCCACGTCCGCTGCCGCCTGGACATCAAGCCCGACGAAGCGGTGCTGCAGCACGCCGCCCGGAGCTCGCGGCCCTGCGGGCCCCCCGAGACCGCGCCCTGGCCCCGCGCCGCCCCGCAGCTCCACGGCCTCACGGTGCCCGGGCCTCGCCACGGGGCCCTCTCGCGCACCCCCACCCCCAGTGAGTCGTACTGCACCGACCCCCGGGCGCTGTACTGCGACGGGCTGCTCCCCGGGCCCCGGGACTACGCCGAGCGCCGGAGTGTGCCCTTCACCACCCCGCCGGGGCCCACCCAGTTCTTCTACACGGAGGAACCCGAGGGCCACCCTGGGGGCTTCATGGCCAGCCCAGGGCCGCCCTTCGACGGCTACTATCCCAGGCCCTTTCTGCCCGAAGAGCCCCCGGGGCCCAGTCCAAGACGGGGGAGCGGCTACTACGCGGGGGAAGTTCGCACCTTCCCGGTCCAGGAACCTCCCTCCCGCTCCTACTACGGGGAAGCCCCCCGCGCCTACGGCCCGCCCTGCGGCCCACGTTATGCCCCCGAGGAGCCTCGAGCCCGCCCCGCCGCCCGCGCGTTTTACACTGAGGACTTTGGGCGGTACCGCAATCGAGAAGCCCTGACGCGGACTTATCCACACCCGCGAGGCAGCCCAGCCTGGGGCGACTGGGGGCCGCGGCCTTACCGCACGCTGCAGGTGGCGCCCCCGCCGGACCCCGGCCCGCTGCTTGCCTCCTGGCACGGCGGCACGGGCACCAGTCCACCCCGGCTAGCGACCGACAGCCGCCACTACTCGCGCTCCTGGGACAACATCCTGGCACCAGGGCCGCGCCGCGAAGACCCCTTGGGCCGTGGCCGTAGCTACGAGAACCTCCTGGGCCACGAGGCGCGGGAGCCGCGGGGCACGTCCCCTGAAGGCCGGCGCCCGCCCGTCGTCGTGAACCTGTCCACCTCGCCCCGACGCTACGCGGCGCTGTCCTTGTCCGAGACGTCGCTGTCGGAGAAGGGCCGTGCGGGGGAGGGCCCCAGCCGAAACTGGTACGTCACACCGGAGATCACCATCACCGACAACGACCTGCGCGCCGCCGAGCGCCCGGCCGCCAGGAGCTGGGAGATGCCGGGGAGCCGCCCCCGCCAATCTCAGTCTGCCGCCCCCGACGGCCCCGCCTCTGGCCGCCAGCGCAGCCTCGAACAGCTGGACGAGCTCATCACTGACCTGGTCATCGACTCGCGGTCCCCAGCCGGCCAGGCGCTCGAGCCCGCGTCCGACGGCCTGGGCCGCCAGCTGCGGCGCCTGCTCGACTCGCGGCCCTCGGGGCCCGGGGGCCCGGCGCTGGCGCCACGCTCGCCACCTGCGTCTGCCGGTAGCGCCGAGGAGCCCGCGGGCCAGGGGCAGGCGACCGACGCCTCCCCTGAGCCCAGCGCCGACGAGGACGACCTGATGACGTGCTCCAATGCGCGCTGCGGGCGCACGGAGACCATGTTCAACGCCTGCCTCTACTTCAAGTCCTGCCACAGCTGCTACACCTACTACTGCTCGCGCCTGTGCCGCCGCGAGGACTGGGACGCGCACAAGGCGCGCTGCGTGTACGGCCGCGTGGGCAGCGTGTGCCGCCACGTGCTGCAGTTCTGCCGCGATAGCGGCCCGGTGCACCGCGCCTTCTCGCGCATCGCGCGAGTCGGCTTCTTGTCCCGCGGCCGCGGGGTGCTCTTCCTGGGCTTCCCGAGCCCCGGCTCCGCAGACAACTTCCTGCGCTTCGGCCTCGAGGGGCTGCTGCTGTCGCCCACCTACCTGTCGCTGCGCGAGCTGGCCACGCACGCGGCCCCACTGGGCAGCTATGCTCGGGAGCTGGCGGCCGCTGGGCGCCTCTACGAACCAGCCGAGTGCTTCCTGCTTAGCGTGTCGGTGGCTGTGGGCCCCGGGGCCACCCCGCCCGGCGCCCCTGCCAGGCCAGCGCCCGCGCCTCGCAGCCCAGGACCCACGGTGCGCAAGTTCGCCAAAGTGGCTCTGGCGGCCGGCAGCCCAGCAAGGCCGCCCCCCGCGCGGGGCCGCGAACCCGACATGGAGACATTGATCCTGACGCCGCCGCCCGGCACCGCGGGCCTAGACCAGGACGGCGAGGCGGGCCGGCGAGCACGCGAGGTGGCCTTCATTCACATTCAGCGAGAGCTGCGGCTGCGCGGCGTCTTCCTGCGCCACGAGTTCCCGCGCGTTTACGAGCAGCTCTGCGAGTTTGTCGAAGCCAACCGGCGCTTCACGCCCACCACCATCTACCCCACGGACCGGCGCACCGGCCGCCCCTTCATGTGCATGATCATGGCTGCGTCCGAGCCGCGCGCGCTCGACTGGGTGGCCAGTGCGAACCTCTTGGATGACATCATGTGAGCCGCGGGGGAACGCCCGGCCCCGCCCAGCCCACCCAGGGCCCACCCTGAACCCCGTCAGGTCCACCAAGCCCTGCCCAGTCCACCCGGGGCCCACCGTGAACCCTATCCGGTCCACCCAAGCCCCGCCCAGTCCACAAGGCCCCGCCCACATCGCCGCAAGCTCCGCCCCGTCGCGGTCTCCAGAAGCGCCGCCTTTCCGCCCCCTTCGGGCGACAACCTTCCCAGTCCCGCCGGGCTCCCTCTCCCCCAGTTCTCCCTCGGGTCTCCCTAGAGGCAGGTCCTCGGCCGCTTGGTGCTCCCCGCTGGGAGGCGGGGTGGGTCTGAGGACCAGCCCGCCCTGCCTTTGCGCGGAGGGGTCACTACTGCAGACCCGACCGCGCGTATCCGACCCGTCCGCATCTGCAGGGCCTCCCTGGAGCCTTTCCATCCGCGGCTCGCTGTGGTCCAGGAGCCCGAGTTGACCAAAGCCTAGTCCTGTCCCTTTAAACACACACCCCCACCCGCTTCCTGTGGTCTGGGATGCACCCTGCTCAGAGGCTCTTCCTCTCTGGAGGACAGACACGCTGGTTGGTCTCGGTGTGTCCGCATCCCGAGCACGTCCTGGCCTGGTGGGCAGGCAGGGCCGGCAGGGACCTGCGTGGGGCCCTCGCCCCTACTTGGTCAGACCTCGGTACACTGACGGTGCTGCCCGCCCTGCCGCAAGGGTTGGGGCGAGCAGCAGTGAAGGGGGGCACTCGGGGGGGCGGGGGGAGTCCTCAACCAAGGCACAAGACACCCAGCCAGAGGGGAGGAGGCCCTGGGCTGAGGAAGCAGAGGGGAGGGGCGCTGGCCAGAGCTCAGACCCGGCAGGGCGTGGGTTGGGCTGCCTGCCCTCACCTGGTCGACAGCCCTAGGCATGCGCCAGAGCGGCCCTAACCTCAGAGGTAGGCGGGAGCAGGTGCAGAAGCTGAGTGAGCGCGACCGGCCCAGGAGGCCCTCCTAGGTCCAGCTGGGACCCTATCCGTAGCCCTAGTGAGGACAGAGGAGGAGGTTCGTCCCCAGTCTGGAGCAGGGCGGGGAACACGTGGATGGCAGCAGGGGCGGGAGCGAGCTACTTCCAAAGGGCGGCGGTCCGTCAGGGGTGTGGGGGGCGCAACTGCGTAAACGCCCGCGCTCTAGCTCGCTCTGGCCCCGCCTTGTGGTGCAGGCTGGACGCTTGAGGCTGGCGGCCCGGCTCCGGCCCTCGGGAATGCACGCTCCAGTGTCCGTTATCCCCGCTCTCGCCGGGGGCTGTCCGCTGGCCCTGGCCCGAGAGGGCGAGGCCCGGCGCCCGGAAGGGCCCTCCTGAAGCCCCAGGCCCCCGTCAGGGCCAGGTGATGGAGGCATCGATTAAATTAAATTGTGGGGCCCCCAACCCCCACCTCCGGTCGCGGCCCTCACCCCCGACCATGCACCCGCGCCCATCTTCCCTCGTTCCTTCTCCTCCACCTGCCAGCGCGCCTGCCTCGGCTCCGCGCATTCCCACCGGCCACGCGCCCCGCTTAGCCCCTCCCGCCTTCGCGGCCTCACAAACCGGCCGCTGCGCCCCCTGCCCAGGGGACTCCGCCTTCGGCCCCACCCGCCGTCCAGGAAGGACCCTGGATTGGGGTTACTTCCAGAGGGGGAACGCTTTCGAACCAAGGAAAATATAACTCGAATGTAGCCACTGCTGCCTCGTTTTTTGTTCAGAGTGGGTGCGACGTTGAAGATTTTCGGAGCCGTGGGGGGCGGGCCTTCGGAAACAGGGGTGGGAAACCACTGAACAACGTGGAGTGGGAGGCAGGAGAGAGTCGGACACGGTGGGGACGGGGGTCGGGAGACCGCGGGACTCGGTGGGGACGCGGGGCGGGAGACCGCGGGACTCGGTGGGGACGCGGGGCGGGAGACCGCGGGACTCGGTGGGGACGCGGGGCGGGAGACCGCGGGACTCGGTGGGGACGCGGGGCGGGAGACCGCGGGACTCGGTGGGGACGCGGGGCGGGAGACCGTGGGACTCGGTGGGGGCAGGGGGCGGGAGACCGTGGGACTCGGTGAGGACGCGGGCGGAAGGCCGCGGGACAGCAGGCGGAGTACCCGGGCGTGAGGCCCTCAGATACGCTGCGGGGACCCGGGGGGAAGCCGAGGGCAGCGCGCGTGATCTGCGGGGGGAGTCAGGGACAGCGCGCGCCCCCTGCGCCTCGTGGGTCGCCCAGCACCGCCCCCAAGAGGGGCCCGTCAGCCGCCCCCGAACCCCAGGAAGGGGCTTCTCCGTGGGCTGAAAAGAATCCGCACCCACTCCTGGCTCCTCGTTCCCCTTTAAGGGGAGCCGGCGCGGTCACCGCGCTGCAAGGAGCTGGGCCTCGATTGGCCCGTCTGTGCCGCCAGTCGGCCGCGCGGTTGGCTGAGGCGCTGGGCCCGGGCAGCATGCCCCCGCGGGATTGGCCAGCGGCCTCCAGGCCCCACCCCCCGCGCGGTCCGCGCAGCCCGGGGTCGCGTGGGGCAGGGCCGCGGGCCGCAGGGCGAGCGCGCTCCGGGAACATGGCGGCGGCGGGCCTCGCCCAGATCCCGGACGTGGACATCGACTCCGACGGCGTCTTCAAGTATGTGCTGATTCGAGTCCACGCGGGACCGCCCTCCGGGACCCCGGCTGGGGAGACCAAAGAGATCGTGCGCGGCTATAAGTGGGCCGAGTACCACGGTGAGGGCGGGGCGGCCGGCTTTGTGGGCGGGGCGGGCCGGGGCCTCGGGCTTTGTGGGCGGGGCCAGCGCGGCTGGGGCGGGGCGGGGCGGGGCGGGGCTAAACCCTGTGCCGGGTCTCCTCTCCGGCTGGCTTGGGTGGCGGGGAGGTATCTAGACTGTCCTGGAGACAAGGGGTGCCGTGGCCCTACCCTCCCTCCTAGTCCCAGGGCCCCTGCCCAGGCGCACCCCCTCCTCCCTTTTTTCCCGTCCAGAGGGTCTTCTCTCCTGGGGGCGGGGGCTGCTTAGAGCCGGGGGGCCGGAGGTTGGAGGCGGCAGGGGTAGGGCCTCAGACTCCCTCCACCCTGGCTGGTGCTGAGCCCCCCTCCCATTCCAGCCGACATCTACGACAAGGTATCAGGCGAGATGCAGAAAAAGGGCTATGACTGCGAGTGCCTGGGGGGCGGGCGCATCTCCCACCAGAGCCAGGACAGGAAGATCCACGTGTACGGCTACTCCATGGTGAGCCCACAGCTGAGGGCCCCAGTCCTGGCTGGGGAACACCCGGCCCTTCTCAGCCACAGAACCCTGCCTCCAGGGCCCGCAGCCTCCCGGTTTCCACGGGGCATGACACAGGAAACGGGGTGGGTGGGAGCCACTGCTCGCCCCCCATGGGCTGTGTGCTGTTCCTGCCCCGAAGGCCTGGCTGGGCCTCTGTCCTCCTGCACTTCAAGTGCTCCAGCGCTTCGAGGTCGCCAGCACTGCGATGGAGCTCGAACACCTGCCTCTCCCTTCACCACTCTACCTGCAGGGTCACGGGGCACCCAGAGCCAGCTCGGCCTCTGGCTGGAGGGCCCTCCCTCCAGGTTGGCTCACCCTGGAGGCCACATTTCCCCCAGGAGCGTGGCTCGGGTGGCTAGGGGGATGACAGCCTCCTCCCCAGCTGGCTCCTGGTGTCCCTGCTGCCTGGGGGCCCCCAGAGCCAGGACTGGGCATGTGAGAGCCACCTTCTTCCTTCAGGGTTACGGTCGTGCCCAACACTCTGTCTCCACGGAGAAGATCAAAGCCAAGTATCCGGACTACGAAGTCACGTGGGCTGACGATGGCTACTGAGGCCCACTCGAGGCCCGGTCCATCCAGCAGCCCACTCAGAACTCTGCCCTGAAGACCCCTCCCTAGGGGCCAGACTGCACCCCCTGGCCCTTTGCCACCCTTGCCAGGCCTCGGTGCCTGGGCTTCCTTCTCAGGAGAATTAAAAGCATCGTCAGCTCTGCTGCTCCCTGGGCGCTGTGTGTCTCGGCGTCTGTGTTCTCAGCTCACGTCTCTGTGCTTGCAGGTAGCGAGGGTGGGTGGCCGAGAGCTGGAGGCTGCCCCTCACCTGGCTCTACCCCGGAGGCCCAGGGAGTGGCCGTGCACACTCAGCCCTTTGGGGCCTGATAAGGGGGCCCTGGTCGCTGCCCCCGTTTATGGCCTGATTGCTTCTCCATGCACCTGCTGTCCCCACGGTCATCTGGGAAGAGGCCTGACAAGCCCTTACGCAATAAGCTAGGGCCGAGTCCCTCCAGCCTGCGGAGGCGGGGGCCCCTCCCAGTATGGAGTGGGGGGCACCAGCAACCCCTGTTTCGGCCACTGCTAACTGAGGTCACGAGTAGGGTGGTCTGTGGCCCCTCGACTCCAGAATCAGGGACCCCTGCCTCCGGCTCCTTCAAGTAAATCGGGCGTCACACTTGGAGCCCCTCTCCCGGGACGCTCCTCCTGGTGCTGTGGGGAGCAGAGGCCTCCATCACGCTGTGCCCACCTCTGGGCTCTAGGGCCCTCACAGGAGCCTCTCCAGACATGCGCCATCGTTACACTTTCAAAGATGAGGAAACTGAGGCTCAGGTTAGGCAAGCTCCCAAGTCCAGACAGTGATAAACTGGGCAGCACCTGGCTCCAGATCCTCCGCTGGGGTCAGTGCCACAAGGCCCAGAGCCCCGCGGCTCCTCTGGACACCGTACCTGGCTGCGCCCAGGCTACACTACATTGCTTGGACGCTCGACGAGAAAACAGTCATCATTTTTAAGCGAGCAAGCAAAGAGGGACCCACAGGCTGAGTTACGGGGAGGGACGACGTCCCTGGTTGCTAGGGTTGCCCCCTCCCCGTGCAGGGAACTCAAGCCAGGTGCAGGCTTTGTACCAGCTGGGCTCCTGCCCGGCTGAGTTGAACTCTGCGGGACCAGAGACCCCAGGAGAAGCAGCTGAGGCCTGTGCCACTCAGTCCTGTCTCCGGCGGGGCCTCCACCAGGCAGGGCTGGGCAGCGGTGGGCACCACGGCAGAGGCCTGACCTTCAGCCAAAAGGGGCCAGGCGGGTGGGAGTCCCCCCAGGCCGGGGCCTCTCTTCCTGGATGCATTTACAGCCAGATGTTTGTCCTTGTCAGCACGGGGTGGGGCCAGGTGAGGGGCTGCAGATACAGAAAGGGCTTAACCGGTCCGCGGTCAGAGCAGAGTCGGTCTGCGGGGCCTCAGACTGATATCTAGGCAGAGTCCCCACCAGGCTGGCTGGGGTACACAGCGCCCCAGGCCTCCCTGCCTCGGGCCTGACCATGCCTCTGCACAGCCACCTCCTGCCCGCTGTGGTCATGCTCCTCGGTGAGTCGCCGACCCGGCTCCTAAAGCAGGAATGTCCGGGGGCCTGGCTGCTGGGTCTGCAGGGAAGGAGGGACACGGGCCCGGGATGGCCTGCAGTGGGGACGCCAGGCAAGCCCTCGGGGTCCTGGGGATAGCCCCACTGGGGTAGGGGCCAGCGTCCAGCCTGCCCTGGCCTAGTCTCCACCCAGGCTCCAAGACGAGAGGTCCCTGAAGGCAGACCCTAGCCGGCACTCTCCACCTGGGTGGAGCCTGAGAGGGCCTGGCCCACCCTGCCGCAGCCCCTCCGGAGTAGTGCTGGACTTCGGTTTTCCTCTCTGGGGAGGGACCCATGTCGGGGATCCTCAGTCCCTCGCACACCCAGGCACTCCGTCCTGACAGCCAGCCTCTCCAGGGCCAGACCTGCCCTCCTGGGCCTGACAGGGGTCCCCAGGGGGCAGTTCTCCATGGGTTTCTGGCCTCCTCCCTGCATGACCTCCTGGCCCGGCCCCCAGATATCCCAGGACGCCCAACTCTGAGGGGTCTCTGGGCTGGGGAACAGCAGACCTCCCCACCCCGGGCCACCTAGCTGTCTCTGCTGGTAACAGGGTCCCCTGGCTGGGCCTGGGTGCCCAACCACTGCAGGCCCCCCCGCGAGGCCGTGTGCAACTTCATGTGTGACTGCAGGGGCTGCCCCGACGAGGCGCAGTGCGGTGAGCCGGGGCCAGGGGGCAGCGGTGGGGCCAGCCCTCGCGGCCGCCCCACCTGACCCCCTGCCCTTGCAGGTTACCACGGGGTCTCGCCCAGCCCGGGCGCCCCCTTCACCTGCGACTTCGAGCAGGACTCCTGTGGCTGGCGGGACATCAGCACCGCGGGCTACCGCTGGCTCCGGGACCGCGCGGGCGCGTCGCCAGAGGGGCCGGGGCCGCGCACAGACCACACTCTGGGCACCGACCTCGGTGAGGCTTGGGCGGGGCTCCACGCGGCCTGCAGCCCTCCGTGCCTCCCGCCCCGTCTCCTGACCTCTCGGCTGCCCAGGCTGGTACGCGGCGGTTGGCACACATCGCGGGAAGGAGACGGCCACCGCGGCCCTGCGCTCCCCGGTCCTGCACGAGGCTGCCCCGACCTGCGAGCTGAGGCTCTGGTACCACGCAGCCTCAGGAGGTGCGTGCCTGTACCCCATGACTCAAGTCAGGTGACCCAAGAGGAGGGGTGCAGAGACAGGAGGGCGCCCCCAGGGTGGGCAGGGGTCCTGGGGCGTGCACAGCCACAGGCCTGGGGGAGGCCTGGGGCCTGAGCTGCCACCGGACCCCTCACTGCAGATGTGGCCGAGCTGCGGCTGGAGCTGACCCACGGTGTGGAGACTCTGACCCTGTGGCGGAGCGCAGGGCCATGGGGCCCAGACTGGCAGCAGCTGGTGGTGCCCACCGGCCGCATCCGGGGCGCTTTCAGGGTGAGATGGGCGCTCTGGATGTCGGGGACAGCGGGCAGGGCCCGAGCCCTGACTTAAGGACCTCGCTCTCTCCAGGTGACCTTCTCTGCCACGCGAAATGCCACCCACAGGGGCACCGTGGCCTTGGACGACGTGGCCTTCTGGCGCTGCGGGCTGCCCAGTAAGGTCCCCTGGCCGTGGGCCCACTCCTGGAGGGGCGAGGGGGTCAGCAGGAGGCCCTGGTCAGCGGCCCCGCCCGGGGACTTGGGGCAGGTGATGTGTTAACCCTGCCCCCAGCCCCCCAGGCGCACTGCCCCCTGGGGCACCACCATTGCCAGAACGAGGCCTGCGTGGACCCCCCCCAGCTGTGCGATGGGGAGGACAACTGCGGGGACCGCTCAGATGAGGACGCGGCCCCCTGCCGTGAGTGGGACGGGGGTGCTGGCCCTTGACACCATCCCTCGGGGGCTGAGACAGCTGACGTGCGCCAGAGCCGGGGCCGTGAGCACAGGCCTGGGCGGCAGGGGGGGCCAGGCAGGAGGCCCTGCTCGGCAGCCGGAGCCCCCTCGCCCCCCAGGACACTACGTAGCCACGGATTTTGAGATGGGCCTTGGCCTGTGGAACCACTCAGAGGGCTGGACCCGGAACCGCAGTGCCGGTGGCCCTGGGCACCCCGCCTGGCCACGTGGTGACCACACCTGGAACAGTGCGCAGGGTGAGGCCCCGGGGATCCCCGCCCCGCCCCGGGACCCCCGCCCTGCCCCAGGGCCCCCGCCCCGCCCCACCAGCTGCCCTGGCCTGTGCCTGCTGTCTCCCCAGGTTCCTTCCTCGCGTCCGTGGCCGAGCCCAGCGCCCCAGCGGTCGTCTCCAGCCCCGAGTTCCAGGCCTCAGCCCCCCACAACTGTTCGGTGAGTGGGTGGGAGCCGCAGGGCGCCGTCCTGCCTGCCCAGGCCCTGCGGCGTCTCTGCTGACTGTGCTTGCTCCCCTCCCAGCTCATCTTCTATCACTACCTGCATGGGTCTGAGGCTGGCTGCCTCCAGGTGTTCCTACAGACGGGGAGCCCTGCGGCCCCCCAGCCCCCCATCCTGCTGCGCAGGCGCCAAGGGGAGCTGGGGGCCGCCTGGGTCCGAGACCGAGTTGACATCCAGAGCAAGCAACGCTTTCGGGTGAGGCTGGCGAGGGCAGCATCGTTGGGGGAGGCAGGGAGGTCCGGGGCCCCTCCACCGTCTCAGGAGAAGGGCAGGCCAGAGGACGGGAGGGGCTCCCTGCAGAGATGCCCCCTGAAGGGCTGGGTGTCCAGCAAAAGATAAGGACAAGGTGTGGATTCTGGGGAGAGGACTCAGGGGGTCAGACTGGCCTGGGGATCACAGAGGGGTGCTGGGGCGCCCCTGACCCCGTCCGTCCTCAGATCTTCCTGGCTGGGCAGACAGGCCCCGGGGGCGTCGTGGGCCTGGACGACCTCATCCTGTCTGACCACTGCAAGCCAGTCCCAGGTGAGCCTGCTGGGCACCCCACGCCCCACCCCAGGAGAAGCACAGCCCCTGCCAGCCAGCCTGACCCCTGCGCTGGCCCACAGAGCCGGCCGGCCCCCCTCCTGGGCTCTGGGCCCCCGGCCCCTGGCCCCAGCCGTCCAGCCTGCGGCCTCAGAGCTTCTGCGAGCCTGGACACTTCTTCTGTGGGGAGTTGTGTGTCCCCCCGGAGCAGCTGTGTGACTTCCAGGAGCAGTGCCCGGGGGGCGAGGATGAGCAGGAGTGCGGTGAGCGGGCGGGGGCCTCACCTCCCTTCGACCCTGCCCTCTGGGAGCGGCCGGCAAGGCCCCAGGCCCATCCATGCCCCCTGCCCTTGCAGGCACCACGGACTTCGAGTCGCCCTCAGGCGGGGGCTGGGAGGACGCCAGCGTGGGGCGGCTGCAGTGGGCGCGCCTCCCGGCCCCGGACTGGGGCGGGCCCGGCCTGGATGCCCGCGGGGCTGCTGGTGAGGCTCCGCCCAGGGCAGCCTGCCTTCCAGCTGCCCCTTCTCCCTAGGGAGGGCGCTGAGTCAGGGTCCGGGGAGGAACCGGCTCTGACGCCTGCTGTCCCCAGGCCACTTCCTGGCCGTGCAGAAGGCCTGGGGACAGCTGAGCGAGGAGGCCCGGGTGCTCACACCCATCCTGGGCCCTTCGGGCCCCCGCTGCGAGCTCCGCCTGGTTTACTATCTTCAGAGTCACCCCCGAGGTACCACCGTCCCCTCACATCCTCTGCCCCGTCCTGGGGTGTGGGGTCAGAGCACCCGGGCGAGGGATGGGGTTGGACGGGCCGCCCACGGTGACCCCTCGCCAGGCTTCCTGGAGCTGGTTGTGGTGGAGGGCAGCCGCCGCGAGCTGGTGTGGCAGGCCCCGGGCAGCACTGCTGGGGGCTGGAAGGTGGACAGGGTCCTTCTTGGGGCTCGCTGCCGGCCATTCCAGGTGAGGAGAGCGGCCTGGGGCGGAGAGGGGCCCCCGCGAAGCCGGCCCTGGCTGACGGCCTCCTCCCTTGTGCCCTGCGAAGCTGGAGTTGGTCGGGCTGGTGGACGTGGACGGCCCCGGGCAGCAGGGCGCAGGGGTGGACGACGTGACGCTCACGGGCTGCAGCCCTGCAGCAGCCGCTGAGGAAGACTCAGGTGCTTCCCCCGGGTGCCCGGCCCCCCACCCAGGCCTCCTCCAGGAGCTCCTGGGAGACCCCTCTCCCGGAACCCGTCTCCCCCACCCTCTCAGGACTCAGGAGGGGTGTTGGGGGCACTGACCCACCTCTACCCGCCCCAGAGGTCTCCTGTAACTTTGAGCGGGGGACCTGTGGCTGGCACAGTGGCCACTTCACAGATGCCCAGTGGCACCGGGTCGGGAGCCGTGGCCCGAGGTACGACCACACCACGGGCCAAGGTGAGGCGGGGTGCCCAGGGGCGGCCGCCAGACCCCGACTCCCAGGGCAGAGGCGCGCGCGGGGCCGAGCCCCTGCAGCCTGGGGCCTCCGCAGCCCAGCCCCTCGTGCCCCCGCAGGCCACTTCGTGCTCCTGGACCCCACGGACCCCCCTGCCCGGGGCCCCGCTGCCCACCTGCTCACCCAGCCCCAGGCGCCCACAGCCCCTCAGGAGTGTCTCTCCTTCTGGTTCCACCTCTACGGTCCCCAGATCGGTGAGGCCCCCAGCTGGGCAGGGCCTCAGGCTCAGGGGCCCCTGGTCCTGCCTCTTGCCCCCTGGGGTGCCTGGGAGGGGTTGAAAGGTAGGGGTCAGGGCCTCGTCCCCTCCCAACCCCCTGCCTCTAGGGACTCTGCGCCTGGCCATGAGGCGAGAAGGGGAGGCAGAAACGCACTTGTGGTTCCGGTCTGGCACCCACGGCAATCGCTGGCACGAGGCCTGGGCCACCCTCCACCACCCGCCGGACGCGGGCAAGTACCAGGTGAGGCCCCGGGTGCGGGAGCGGTGGGTGAGGTGAGGCCCCAGCCGCTGACCCCCGTCCGCCCCCCAGCTGCTGTTTGAGGGCCTCCGGGACGGGTACCGCGGCAGCATGGCGCTGGACGACGTGGCCCTGCGGCCCGGGCCCTGCTGGGCCCCCCGGCGCTGCTCCTTCGAGGACTCTGCCTGTGGCTTCTCCACGGGGGGCCGGGGCCTCTGGACTCGCCAGGCCAACGCCTCGTGGGGCCCCCACACTGACCATACCACGGAGACGGCTCAGGGTGCCTGCTGGGGTGGGGTGGGGAGCAGATGGGTGGGGGCGGGGAGGGCGGGGCGGCGGCTGGCAGGCTGACTCCGCCGCCCCCCAGGTCACTACATGGTGGTGGACATGAGCCCGCAGGCCTTGCCCCGTGGCCGCGCGGCCTTGCTGACCTCGGAGGAGCACCGCCCCCTGCTGCAGCCCGCCTGCCTGACCTTCTGGTACCACCTGAGCCTCCGCAACCCGGGTGAGGGGCTGCCGGGAGCCAGGGCCGTGGGGTCCCCTCAGGAGGCCCCTTGGGAGCCCCCCCACCGCAGGGCCCAAGCGGGCAGCCCCCACCGCGCTGACGGGGCTGGCTACTCGGCGGCAGGCACCCTGAAGGTCCATGTGGAGGAGGCCGGCAGGCAGCAGGCACTCAGCGTTAGCTCTCGTGGAGGAGCCGCCTGGCGCCTGGGCAGTGTGGACGTGCAGGCCGGGCGGGCCTGGAGGGTGAGTGGAGTGGGGCGCCCTCCTCACCCCAAGGGCTGTCGAGGGCGCAGCAGGCGCGACCCCCACCCGGTGCCCCCCAGGTGGTGTTTGAGGCGGTGGCCGCCGGCGTGGAGCACTCCTACGTGGCGCTGGACGACCTGCTCCTCCAGGATGGGCCCTGCCCCCTGCCAGGTGGGAGCCCGTGGCCTGGCTCCTGGTGGTCCTGGCTCCGTGCCGCCCCCATGACGCCTGGCCTGAGCTCCATGCCCCGCGGCAGTGGTGCCCAGGGGTGGAGGGCGCGGGGCAGCACCCTCACGACTGGCCCCTTGCAGCTTCCTGTGACTT
Source organism: Odocoileus virginianus (assembly GCF_023699985.2). Classification (NCBI taxonomy): domain Eukaryota; kingdom Metazoa; phylum Chordata; class Mammalia; order Artiodactyla; family Cervidae; genus Odocoileus; species Odocoileus virginianus. The sequence goes on from NC_069675.1 coordinate 101,003,167, forward strand.
TGAGGCTGGTCTGTGTGGCTGGAGCCATGTGCCCCGGCCCGGCCTGGGCGGGTACAGCTGGGACTGGGGCAGCGGCGCCTTGCCCTCCCGCTACGCGCAGCCCCCTGTGGACCACACACTCGGCACAGAGGCAGGTGGGTCTGAGGCGGGAAGGGGCCCCAGAGCCTCGCACGCCACACCCCAGCCCAGCCCAGCCCAGCCCACCCCACCCCACCCGGAGCCCGGCGGGGTCGGAGGCCGCAGGTCGGGGCGCCGGCTCCATCGGGTCTGCCGGGCGCCCGCCCTCTCGTTCCCAGGCCACTTTGCCCTCTTTGAGACCAGCGTGCTGGGCCCTGGGGGCCAAGCGGCCGGGCTCGTCAGCCAGCCTCTGCCGCCCACCACGGCCGCCTGCCTGCGCTTCTGGTACCGCATGGACTTCCCCGAGCACTTCCGTGAGCGGCCCGGAGCTCCGGGGCAGGGCGGGGCGGGGGCGCGGGCCGCCCCACTCACCTGACTGTCCTGACACCTGCTCCCAGACCAGGGCGAGCTGAGGGTCCTCCTGAGCAGCACGCAGGGGCAGCTGGCCGTGTGGGGCACGGGCGGGCGCCGACGGCACCAGTGGCTGGAGGGCCAGGTGGACGTGGCCAGCACCGTGGAATTCCAGGTGGGGCAGGCGGGCCAACCCGGGAGCCCTCGGGCGGCTGCGACCCCCGCCCCGGCCCACACAGCCTCCTCCCACTCCTGTCAGGTCGTGTTTGAAGCCACACTGGGCGGCCAGCCGGCCGTGGGGCCCATCGCCCTGGACGACGTTGAGTACCGGGCTGGGCAGCGGTGCCGGCTGCCTACACCCAGCCAGGGTAGGCCCTGCCCAGCGGGCGGCTCTACTCCAGGGCGGGGCCTCTGCCAGCCCCGGGGGTGGGGGGTCACACCCTGGCCCTGAGGGACCAGGAGAGCCACATGCCTCCAGGAGCAGGGTGCCCCCTGGCCTCTGCCTAATGAGCTCCCGCCCCCAGTCGGGCAGAGGCCGCGGCCAGCCTCCTGCTGGAGCGCCCCCTGGTGGCTGTGACTTCGCGATAAAGGGGGCGTCCAGCCTGGGGCCGTGACCCCCGGGTTTGCAGCCCCGTGCCTGCCAGGGCCCAGCCTCGGCCCATGACCGGTGACTGCAGAGGGAGCCTGGAAAGCCCAGGCAGTGGGGACAGCCATGCCGGCACACTCCTTGACCCCGGGTGGGGCTGAGACAGGACTGGGATCCCGGGTCACGCGCCCTGCGGCCCACAGGGGACGGGGCGGTGGCCGCACTGGTGCCGGCCGTGGTCGGCGGCGCCCTCCTCCTCCTCGTGCTGCTGCTGCTCGGGGTCGCGGGCCGGCGCTGGCTGCGGAAGAAGGGGGGCTGCCCCTCCTGGGGCGAGATGGACGCCATGGCCCCCGGCTTCGACAACATTCTCTTCAGTGCGGTAGGAGCCCCAGGTGGAGGTGGTGGGCCGGAGCCACAGGTCCCTGCGTGCTGAGCACTCGGCCTGACAGTGCACAGGGCCCCAGCGGCCACTGAGCTCCTCCCCTTCCCCCCAGGACCGCGTCACCCTGCCAGCATCAGTCACCAACGGCCAGTAGACGACCCAGAGAAGACCCCAGCTCCTCACATGAGCTCACCTGCCACTGGGACCCCGGCCCAGGGACCAACACCCGCCCCCGCAATACACTGAGCTCCTGCGTCCATCACCCTCACAGGGGCTGTACCCACAGGCCCAAGTGTGGCCCTTACCCCAGCAATAAATGCCCCAGGAAGGGCAGTTCCCCAGACCTGATCCAACCTGCCCGAGAGGACATGCTTGGGGGCCCCTCCCAGGGGCCTCAGTGGCTCAGGAGACGGCCAGCGGTTCAAGGCAGCAGGAGGCAGATGCAGTGGGGCCCCAAGAAGCCACTGCCCCAGCCCAGGCAAGAGGGCCCCTCAGGGCACCCCCAGGCCCCACCTCACTGGGCGATTCTGTATCTGATAAAAGACAGAAACCCCCACAGGTTCAGGTGACAGACTCAGGAGCAAACACTTGTCAGGGTCCAAAGTGGCCTGGAGCTGGACTGGTGGGGGAATGCTCTAATCTGTCCAGAGTCCCAAATAAAGGTCCCCGTGTTCGCCCTCCCAGGGTCAAGGTCCCCGTGTCCGCCCTCCCACAGTCAAAGTCCCCAAGTCCACCCTTCCCCGGTCAAAATTCCTACCCACAAGCCACCCTCACGTAATAAAATGGAGCAGAGCCCTTCTAACCCAGGGACAGTCCCAGGTTCTGACCTTACACACAGGAGATTCAGACACCTCCCACCCAAGTTGGGGGAGGCGCCCAGGCTTGGCCGTCCTGGAGAGCGTGACGGCCACACCTGAGCCGCCAGGTGCCCCCTCCAGGCCAGGCGGCGCCACCTTAGCCCACCAGGACCCACGGGCAAGGGTGTGATTGGGGACTCGGCACCAGGGTCTGATGCCCAGAGGCTGACCGATGCCCCCTAACCGTCCCAGCAGAGGCGACGAGAAACAGCTTGCAGAGGGACCGTCCCAGCCCCTCAGGCTCCCCTGTGGCGCCTCACAAAGACAGCCCTTGGCCGCACTGGGGGCCAGAGGGAGGGGGCGCCGCAGGCACAACAGCAGAGAGTGGGGGGCAAGGATCCACCACCAACAGGAAGGGAACAAACTTTATTAGCTTCTCTACGAGCCAGGCTGGACACACAGCTCCTCTCCCAGATGGTGACCACCCAACCCCCCTCCAGCTCCTGGGAGCCACGCCCACAGCGGGACGGACCCCCGGGGGCGAGGACGGCAGCGTTCCACACCCACTGAGGGCGGGGACAGGGAGGAAAAATCAGAAGCAGACACTTTGCAAGGTTTTGTTAGTTAGACAGCAGGTACGAGGAGAGGGGCTCCCAGGCGGGGCTCCCGCTGTGTTCCGCTCGGCTGCGTGGAGAGAGCCGTGCTGGCGCCAGTGGTCGAGGGGACCAGCCGGTCGAGATCAGCCGGAACGCACTGATTTCGAGGCTTTATGTTCATTTCGCCCTTGGCCCCTTCTCGATCGGCTTCCCAATGTCCTTCCCCCGGAGCTTGAGGCCTGAAAGAGCCATGGGCCCCCACTGACCACTGCAGCTCCCACTCTGGACTTCAAGGCACGAGGCAGCTCCTCAGCCTCCGAACCCACCACCTCACAGAGGGCCGCGCCCCCACTGACCCTGGGGCACTGGCTCCCTTCCCCCTTCCTCTGGAGGGGGCGGAGAGCGCCACCCCGTCCCTGGGCTCTCATCCACCCCAGGAATAGTTCTCATGTCTGATTCTAAAGAGCATGTGCCTGCCCCTCCTCGAGGGGAGAGGACGGCCCCTCCCAGGGCCACGTTGCTGCCAATGCCAGGTGGGCGGCACGGGGCGGGGTGGAGAGATGTAAGGGGGGGGTGCCCAGACACAGCGTGCTCCTGGGAATGTTCTTCAGGCTCTGGAGAATTCTGGGGCCCCAGGGGCCTTCCTGCACCCTCCTCACCAACTGCACCCAGGAGGGGCGGCCACCCTGTGTCTGGTCAAGCAGTGAAGGTCAGCAGTGAAAACACTTACCAATGGCTCTCTCGATCTTGCCCAGAACCTGGTTGTTGGGAATGGCCCGGCCACTCTCGTAGTCCGCAATGACTTGCGGCTTCTCATTGATTTTCTAGAGAGAACGTGTGTTTGCCCGTCAGCTCCAGGCGGTGGTGGGAGACAGACACAGCCAGGGGAGGGCCTCAGGCTCTGTGCGGCATGTGCGGGCCCAGGGCCGGAGTAGACGCAGCTCAGCAAGTCACAGCTGAGTCGTATGGCCCCTCAGAGGTCTCAGGCTCCCAGGGCAAGAGCGAACTGAAGCCCCAAGTCACTGGGCGAGCAGGGCCCGTGCCCCCCGCCTGCCCGACCGTGGCCTGGAGGAGGGGTCCGCCGTGCTCACCGTGGCCAGGTCCTTCTGTGTCAGCCCCTTGCTCTGCCGGCCCTGCTGGATCACTTTGCCAACCTCCAGGGTCACCCGGTCGTGATGCAGCTCCTCAGTCTCCCGGTCCAGCTTAGCTGTGTTCTTGGTGATCGAATGCTGCTTGTTCTGGCCGGCGGCCCCTGGGCCGTGCAAGGCAAGAGCAAAGCAGAGGATTTGCAGCAATCCCACAGGTGAGCTGGTCCGGAATGGAACCAGGCCCCACGGGCGCCTTGAGCCTGGAAGACAGGCTCAGCCAGGCCCCCAAAGTGGGGACACCTGCACAGGCCTAAGCGCATAAGCCCAGGGTCTCCTCCCGGCGACAGGAAGTGGGCGGAAGGACCCCTCCTGACTCATGCCAACCACTGCTGCTCTGACGAGCCCCTCACACCCCCAGCCCCGCAGCCACCCTAACACCCAGGGAACCCGGAAACTCCCTGGTCCTGCAAGTGGACATGTGAGTACCTACATTTCTTAGAAGTCTCCACATCTTCTCCTCGTCTCTGAGCTGCTAAGATGGCCTAGAAAATTAGAAAGTGTTTTTTGGTCAAAATTAGCTTTCCAGTACCTAGCCAACCCCAGTTTAGGCTACTGTCAGCCTGTCAGCCAACTGATAATGCCTTGTGCTTTTCGAGCCCTGGCAGTCAGGCTCTGAACTCATGCCCTGAAGCGCCCTGCTACAGGGCGCTGCTAGTGCCTGATGTTTTTTCAAGGACCGAGAAGCAAATGCTGGGTTTAAGCCAAAGTTTGTCATACAAGCTTTGTATGCCCTCTATGTCCAACTGTCTAGGCAATAAACTTCGGCTCAAGAAAACAGAAAGAGCTCATGACCTTGCTGTTGAAAAAGACAGGCAAGTGAGTCCTTTTAGAAACCCACACTTGAAATAGATTTCTCTAGGAGACTCTCCTGCCAGAAGGAACGTCAAGTGAGGACCTGGTTTGGCCTTCCTCAGGCAAACTGGCTCCTAATAAAATACAGCACATCGCACAAAGCCTGGAGCCCTTGCCCCAAACCCTGGCAAAAACAGTGACGCCCCTTGATCCACAGTCGTAGAACATAAATGTGACATATTTCTTAAAGTTTCTGACACCTTAGAGACGTGGCTGTGGGGCATTCTAAGTGTGACATGTTCACAAACGTTTTCTAGACCTGTTCACATGATTCCTAGCTTGTGGCTATTAAGGTTCCTTTGGAGAAAAAAGAGAGTGAATTTGGTTTTGACCAACTGAAAAGTCCTGGGCAGGTTGATGAATGCTATTCAGCAGGGCCAAAGCCAGCCGTGGCCCAGGCCTGGCACTGCGTGTCTAAGGCCAGCCCACGGCTGCTGAGAGTAGAAACGATCAGGGCTGGAGACTGACCTGCCCTTCCCCCCTTCCCTTACAGCGACTCACAGGGGAACCCGATGGATTCGCGGAGAACCGTCTGCCCCAAGTGCCCCTCAGGGCATGCCGGCTACTCTGGCAAGATGGGTACAGCAGGGTCACCAGCATGCTGGGTCCTAGGCCACTCAGCCCGGGGCCAGGGACTCCCCTCAGCCGGCAGTGTGCTTCAGTGGGCTCCGCGGGCGGCCTCGGACTGGCCGGGCACCGGGCAGCCGGCGGACGGGGAAGAACACGCCGGGGCGGGGATGCCCGCCAACCCTGCCCGCGTCCGATCGCTTCCCAGGGCCCGTCACTGACCGTCCTCGCTGACAGCCTCGGCCCGCTCCCCTCCTCCACCCGGGTCCCGCAGTCTCTGTCCCGCGGGCTGTGTCACTGCCCGAAACCGCCTCGACGCCCTCGGCCCGCCCCCGGGCCCCTCTCCGTGACCACCCGGTGCCCGATCCGGCGCCGGGCCCACTCCCCGCCCCCGGCCGGCCTTGGGTCCCGAGGCCCACGCCGCGCCCGCACCTGCTTGGACTTGGCCTGGGCGGCCGTGGGGCCCTTTTTGCGCAGCACCGTCACCGTGTCCCAGTCGCTCTCAGCCATGGCGGGGCGGGCAGGGAAGGCGGTCCGTCCGGCGGCTCCGCAGCAGCTGCTCGAGACCCGGCGACGCGACGTCCCCTCGTCGGTGGGCCGCTTCCGGCGCCCGCTGCGGGCCCGCCCCTCCTCCCATTGGCCGGCGACTCGAGGGGGCGGGTACTTCCCTCGGCTCGGAGCCAATCCGCGCCCGGCTCCTCTAAGCAAGCCCCCGCGGTGCGCGAAGTGGGGCGGGAGACGGCGCGGCCCGGGCGCCTGGCCGCTGGGGGGCGCTGCAGGGGCCGGGGGAGCTGGGGGTGGCTCAGGGGGCGCCCGGGAGCTCTGAGGGGCGAAGAGAGGGGCAGGGAGCCCGGGGGAGCTGGGGGTGGCTGAGGAGGGGACGGGAGCCGCTGGGGGTGCTGAGGGGGGCGTGGGGCGGTGAGGGGTTACAGGGGCCGCGGGCGCGGAGGCGAGAGGAGGCGGGGTGGGGCGAAGGGGACCCCAGCTCGGGGAGGCGGTGCGCGGTGGCCCTCGAAACCGGGTGGGGGCCGGGGCGTGAGGAGGAGCGCTGGGCGGAGGAAGGGGAAACGCTGGTGGGGTTCCGTGCCAGAAGCGGGGAGGGGGCGCGGGTGGCGGGAAGGAAGGAGACGGAGGCCAACCCCTGGCTTCTTGCGCCCGGCCGGCGGGGACGCGGCCTGGCCCCTCGCGGGCGAGGTGGGCGCGCGAACTTGATGCAGGGGGGAAAGGTGGCCTCGTCGATTTCTCTGTCGTTGATGTTAGTTTCTGCTTCATGCCTTTTTTGGTCACCTTGCACGCCAACTGAAGTTCTATTTCTCTGGACTTATTATCAAGCGATACAAAGATGGTGGGGGCCAGAGTGGATGCAGGTTAGGTGGGGCCTGGAGCAAATTTATTTTGTGGGAGGACGCCAAGGAAATATGTAAAATTATAAAAACAGAATTACACAATATGTTTCTGTGTAACATGTATGTTTTGGATAATGTATACATAATTTTACAGTATAATATAAAAGTATACATAATGTAATGAATGCTAATTTACAATAACTAATACAGTTATTTTATGGCAATCTTGGATCATGAGAAAATAAGTCAAAAATTGATAAGCATCACAAAATTCAGAAAAATAACCTTTGTATGAGTTAATGAATGCATCTTTAATGCTTTTGCTTGCATTTTTGGCTGTATTTTCATTGACTGCCACGTCATGACTTTGCAGAATTGTTTTCTGGAAAGAACAGTTCAGAGGTTTCTTTAACCTGTTGGATCAAAGTTAATGTTGACCTTGGTTTGGGTAGCACTCCTGGCTTTGCATAGACATGCTCTGTTTGTAGCATTCCTGTAGGTTTATGCTCCACAGCAGAGTAATTCTAACACTCGTGTAGACTACACTGTGGCAGACCCCAGGCAAATGGAGAGCATGGGAGGAACTTCCTTTCATAGGGAAAAGGGGGAGTCGGGGGAGCTGGGGGTCCAGTGGAGGCTTCCCGTTGGCTGGACTGCTGAAATCTCTGCCGGGCTGAGCTGTACATGGGGTGGGGGACCGAGGGAAGTTCCCTTCCTCCTGCCTGAAGTAGGGGAAGTAGGGGCACCTTCCCAGCAGGAGATGTAGACAGAGGTCTCTTCCTGTTTAGGGTAATTGACACATCTGATAGGCGTGAGCGCTTCCCCCTAGCCTGAATCCATCTTCGGGTGCGGTTTCTGTAATTAGTTCCACATTTCCCCCTTTCATGAAGATCCTTTGTCAAAATATCAGTGATCAAGAGTTGGGATCTCGGGACTTCCCTGGTCATCCAGTGCCTAAGATTCCAAGTCGCCCAGGTTGGATGAGGTCTGGTGAGGAAAGTAGATCCCATATGCTGCAACTAAGACCCAGCACAGCCGAAGAAATCAATTTTAAAAAAGATGAGAGGACCTCCCTGGTGGTCCAGTGGCTAAGACTCCGTGCTTCTGATGCAGGGAGCTCAGGGTCAATCCCTGGTCAGGGAACTGGCTCCCACGTGCCACAGCTAAGAATTCTCACGCTGCAACTAACACCTGGTGTAGTCAAATGAATAAATATTAAAAAACAAAAAGAAGATCTCTGTATAGTGGTGTTTCTCCCTCAGTGCCAAGGACCTCCCCTGGTTGTCACGTCCCTCCAGTATTGGTGGTGGTTTAGTCGCTCAGTTGTGTCTGACTTTCACGACCCCATGGACTGTAGCCTGCCAGGCTCCTCTGTCCATGGGATTTTCCAGGCAAGAATACTGGAGTGGGTTGCCATTTCCTTCTCCAGGGGAATTTCCCAACCCAGGGATTGAACCCGGCTCTCCTGTATTTCAGGCAGCCTCCTGCATTACAGGTGGGTTCTTTACCAACTGAGTCACCAAGGAAGCCCCACATCACTTCCCATTTTGGAGGGAAAGTAAACAAATGAGATAGACGGCGTTTGAGTGAGGAGAATAGTAGGGAGAACTCTCAGCGTTCTTTTTACAAGTCCATGGTTAGTCAAGGTTATGAGCACTAGGAATTACCTCAAAGTGCTGAGCTAGCATCATCTTATTGAAAGTGAAAGTCACCCAGTTGTGTCCGACTCTTTGTGACCCCGTGGACTGTCCATGGAATTCTCCAGGCCAGAATACTGGAGTGGGTAGCCTTTCCCTTCTCCAGGAGATCTTCCCAACCCAGGAATTGAACCAGGGTCTCCTGCATTGCAGGCGGATTCTTTACCAACTGAGCTATCAGGGAAGCCATTGTCTTATTAGGAGTGTCATTCAAACAATAAATGCAGAACTTAAGTATATTGAGCAGAATTAAAAACCACATAGTAGGGACATCCCTGGTGGTGCAGTGGATAAGAATCTGCCCGCCAGTGCGCGGGACACGGATCCAACCCCTGGTCCGGGAAGAGTCCACGTGCCACAGAGCAGCTCAAGCCCGTGTGCCGGAGTGCTGCCACCCCGGACGCCCTCGGGCCTGTGCTCGGCGACGGGGCGAGCCGTTGCAGTGGGGGGCCTGGGCACCGCAGTCAGAGCAGCCCCCGCTCACCGCAGCCAGAGCAGCCCCGCACTCGGTACAAAGACCTAGCGCAACCAACATGCAAATAATTTTTAAAAAGTATACAATAAACCCAATTTGCTAGACAGTTCCAAATCAGGAGCCCAGAACTGCAGGTATCCAGCCAAATAAACGATAAAGACAGCTGGTTATCAGGTGATAGTGCTGTAGCCAAAGTGCTTGCTCTTTAGCTTTCTGTCACTGGGTCTCTACTTCCCCAGAGGCTTTTACCCATTGAAGGAAGAGGAGTTTGCTATTGCAGACGCCCGCTTGCTCAGCAAGCAGTGATCACAGGTTCGCTGGCGCTCACTCCCATGCATGGGAGGAAGGGTCTTCCTACAGAGGCAAAGCCAGAAACTCTTAATGCCTCCCGCAAAATGCTCACTTAAAGCCGTTACAGAGGTTTAATGGGACAGGTCCATGTGAGGCTTCTCTTCAGTCATGCAGGGAGAGCAGGCCGGTGAACACAGCAGGGCGTCCTGTCCTGTCTTCTCCAACCACGAAGACAGGAGGCTGCCCGAGCATAACAGCCATTCCCCAACGTCCACATGTGAAGGTGCACGCAGCGGGCATATGTACATAAAGCCCCCACAGGAGTGATGGAACCTGTGAATTCCTACACTGGCTCAGAGGCACTGACATTACTCAGCCAAGGGTCCAACGGGTTGTCGCTGTCCACTTCAGTAATTGTGTTACCAGCAGAAGAGAGTGTGTGTGGAAAAGTCAAGGGGTTGCAATTCAGGGTTAGAAGGGTGACAGACCACAGGCCAATCCAGAGAAGGGGAAAGGGGGAGTTGGCAGGGGCTGTGATGACCAAAAAGGTGATTGGGGAACTAGGGTTCCGATGGAGGCCTCCCATTGGCTGGGCCCCTATTTTTATTGGCTGGGCTGTGGGGTGGTTGAGGGTGCCTACGGAAGTCTCCTCCCTCCTGCCTGATGGTAAGTAGAGGCACCTTCCTGTCCGAGCGGTGGGTGGAGGCCTCTTCCTCTCTGGTGAATTGGTGTCCATGACAGGCACGAGGGCTTCTCCTACCGGCCAGTCTCCACTCCAGCTTTGGCTGGCGGCGGCGGCGGTGGTTTAGTCGCTAAGTCATGTCTGACTCTTGTGACCCCATGGACTGTAGCCTGGCAGGCTTCTCTGTCCATGGGATTCTCCAGGCAAAAATACTGGAGAAGTGAAAGAAAATTACCATAAGTTTGTTAAGGTTCATAAAAGGCATCCTTTGGTCACCTCTGAGTGAGAATAGATGGACAGATGTGGCTGGATTGGTCTATTGAACATGACGACGAAAAAGGTTGATTTGTGACAAAAGCGTTGTCAAATTTGCAGATATTAAGACTCGAAAACAGAAACTGGTATGATGTTATTTATTACTGTGAGAAGTGGACGTGTTGGAAGATGCAGCCCCCTTTTATGAGAAGAAGCGTTGATGTGGAGAAAGTTCTGGGCCGTCACTTCCCCCTTTTCTGCACTGTGTACTGAGTGTGTTCACTTCTCACTTTTTCCAAGGCTGTGTACATGGAATTCAGCAAGACGGCGTTCCCAGCGCTGGCTCTTCTTTTCAGGCCACTGTCATCACTGAATACTCTCAGTCCTCGGGAGAGGGGAGGCTGAAAGACCCATTGGGCATCCCCAGTGAGGACTGCAAAGGCCAGCTGTGTGGGAGGGGAGGGTGGGCTGTGGTCTCTGGGGGGCACAGAGGCTGGACCCGGCGTGGAGGAGGCCACCAGTTTCCCCAGCGCACTGGCAGTCACCTCCTTCAGCTGCAGAACGTAGGCCTGCCTAGACTGGGCCAGGTGCCAGGCCTCTGCAGGTGGTCAGGGGACGGGAGGGGGCCAGCAGGAGAGGGTGCGGCTGCCGGGGATGGGCCTGGGGTCTGTGGAAGCTAGGAGGGCTGGTGGACGGTTGACAGAACCAGGTTCACAGGTCCCAGCTGGGCTGTAGACTGCTGGGTCCTGGACAGGAGGGAGCCCCATGGAGGAGGGTGGCTATGGTGGGGCAGCAAATGTCTGCTGCGGAGGGGTCCTGGGAGATCCCCGAGGGCCAGCCCCAGCCTCTCCGACACGGAGCTGCTGGGTCTGAGCGTGAGCAGAGCCATCTTAGGGTTTGCGGGTTCGAAGTGAGGCGGTGGAGCGAGTTCCCCACAGGTAGCAAGCAAGTGCGGGTCCTGGGCGGGAGGTCCCTCCGGCGTCAAGGGGCCAGGGCCATAGTTCCTGATGAGGCCGGCAGAGGGCGCGCGCGGACCGACCGCGGCTCCCCACTGAGCCCGAAGGGGCCGCTGCCCTCCAGGGACCCACATCTGGGGGAGGACAGAAGCACGCCAGGCTAGTCCCACCAGGCGTGGGGGAAGGGCCAACTTAACACAGGGCAACCAGGAGAGAGACCTTCTCTATCTTGAGACCCTAGAGGGCCCAGGCTGTGTCCAGCACCTGGGGAGGAAGGTAGCTCGTCCCAGCCACCTGTGGGCTGGCGCAAAGGCCCTGGGGCCAGATTGGCCTGGTGATCCGAGGCCAGGGATGGTTAGGGCGGCCCCGGCGCCTGTGATTTTGAATGTGAGGTTGTCTCCCAGGTCTGCGGTTCTGCATATGGAGTGGGGTCCATTTTGTAAGATTGGCTGAAGGGCGGTGGGTGTTGAGTGGGGAGTCTGGGCAGAGCTTGTCTCTAAGTGGGGGAATTTGGGGTGATCTTTGCCTTCTTGGTAATTTTATGTGTTTTCCAGAGCTTCCAAAATGACCTTCTGTTGTTTAAAACCAAATGTTTTTGAATAGGTGGTACCATAAAGTGGTTTAAAAACGGTGGGTGTTCAGAGAAATTGGCCCCTCCATGCCTCCCAGAATGTCAATTACTTCCTCCTGCATCCTTCCCAAGTCTGCGGAGAATACAAAATACAAACGGACATGGAGCCCCTTCTCTACCACCTCGGCTTACGGAGGACGCTGCACACACTGTCACCTCCGTGCTCTGCACCTCGTCTGCGCCGGGCGTGGGTGGCCCTGCTCCCAGACTGCCTGCTGTGAAGTCAGCTGCTGGACCTCACCACCCCCTTCTTTCTCCTTTTCTGGAGGAGGGACAGCGTGGGCAGTGTGCTTCCAGACCAGGGGGCGGGGGAGCCCCTTGTGGCTGGCGCTGGGGCAGGGGAATTCTGGGCAGGACTGGAGGCTGGCCTTTCTGGAACCCCCTCCATCAGGTGACGACTACACAGTGAGAGTGAAACCAGCTCCTTTCGGAAGCTGCAGCTCGGGGGGGGGGGGGGGCTTCAGGGCTGAGCTCTCAGGACAGGCAGTGGGTTGTGTCAGGAGGCTGGCTCTACCAGCTCTGGCCTCTGCTCCGGGGACAGCTTCAGGCACGGGGGGCAGCCCACATCCAGGGCCCCAAGTGGGGTCCCATGTTGACCCTCCTGCCTCAGGGCTGAGTGCTGTTCTCCCAGAGGCCTGGGCATAAAAGGACGGGAGGTGAGATGTCCAAGGGCACCGGCCGTGCCAGTGAGGAGTGGAGGTGCCCTGGGCATTAGGAAGTGTCCTGGGGCGCTGATGGGGGCCTGGGAGAGGAAAGCCCAGGCGGCCGAGCAGGCGCCAGGGGCCGAGGAGGGGGCCTCGGGCAGAGTGGGAGGCGGCGGTAGCACTCGACCTGGGGTCTGCAGGCCCAGTGAACGGTGGGTGGGGCCTGTCCTGCCTGCCCGGGAGAGCTGAGAAAAGCCAGGAGCCACGGCAGCATCGACCCGGGTCTGTAGCTGGGCCCACGCCTCTCTGGGGGGCACCGAGGTGCCGGACAGAGGCCCCAGGCCCCAGCCCTCAGGGAGCAGGCAGATGACGCAGGTCCCAGCAGGGTCTGCTGGGGCTGTCCCGGCCACCTCCCGGATGGCTGCCTCAGAGGCTGAGTTTTACTTTCTTTTTGGCAGGAAGGAACCTGTGTGGGAATCCCCTGCATCGCCCGACGACCAGAGTGAGTCATCCCTTCCCAGCCTGCCAGGACGGAGGTGCCACCTTCTGAGCTGGTGGCAGTGTGGGCTGGCTGCCTCTCGTCAGCAGCCCCTCCCGGTCAAGGCTCCGTCTCCCAGGTCTCTCCAGGGCCTGATGCCAGAACCACGCGCGCGCACACACACACACACTGTCAGTGTATATCGATCAGTGTATGCACAGAGACCCTCTGAACTGGCAGTTTGAAAGATATGAAAGCATTCTCATGCTGGAAGCCTCTCCAGGACCTTCAAGATTAGCTCAGGCCTGTCAGTGCCAAGGGCTGCAGGCAGCCGCCTTCTGGGGAAGCGGGACTTCCGTCCAGGAAGCCTCCTTGGGAGGCAGGGTGGGCTGATGGGGCCCTGAGCTCAGCGCCTCTGTGCTGTCGCAATGCTGGAAGGGCAAGTGAGGTCTGAGTCTCCCTGGGGACGCACTGCAGAGGCAGGTGAACGACTTCCAGACTTTACCCTGAAGAAAGAGGGGTGCTGCTGTGGGGAACCCCCTCCCTTCTTTGCTGCCCATGGGTTCCCATGACAGCCTCGGCCCCCCAGACCCTAGGAGAAGAGACCTCCTTACCCTGAGAGCACCATGAATTATGAACCTTGAGAGAAAGGCTCATGGAACCCATAGGAGGGGACAGGGTGGGGGGGGCAGGGATGCTTGCGGCAAATGTTAGTTATTCAGTCCCGTCCCACTGTCCGCAACCCCATGGACTGTAGCCCGACAGGCTCCTCTGTCCATGGGATTCTCCAGGCAAGAAAACTGGTGCGGGTTGCTATGTCCTCTTCCAGGGGACCTTCTTGACCTGGAGATTGAACCCAGGTCTCCCGCATTGCAGGCAGCTTCTTTACTGCCTGAGCCGCCGGGGGAGCGGCAAACTCAGCCTCGAGGTTCACAGAACTCGTACTGGACGCAGGGCGGCCTCGCTGCTGCACGCAGGGCTGTGCTGTTTGGGACTGGGGAATTCCAACTCCAAGTCATGATTTGTGCGGCATGATGAGAGTACTTCTGGACGCTGTGTGGATCATTTACATGATGTGGCTTCACAGCCTGCCTGGTTTCGTTCACTCCATCCTTGGGCACTTTGCTTGGCTTCCGATGCTCCCCCTGGAGCGGGGGTGCCCAGTGTGCTGCGTGACCTGCCAAAGGAATCGTGCCTGTCCCTTCCTGAAAGATGGGGAGAGCTGTCCCCTTTCCCCCATGCTGGTGTCGGAGGAGACTGTTCTCAGGTCTTTAGAAAGCTGTGTCCCACAGGAGAGAATCCGAATTGTCCCCTCCTTCAGCAGATAAGAAACGCTGTCCTGGGGTCCTGTCCTGGGGTCGCACACTCAGAGGCAGTGCCCTGCCCCTCCCGACGGGGACTTTTGTTCTGGTCAAGACTGTGGCCTCCTTTCTAAATGTTTCCACTTGTGTGTCTGTAGGCCAAAGGTATGTATATTTGGTTTTGTTTGGTGGTAAAATTCACATAATGTGAAATTCACCATTTAAACCATTTTGAAGCTTACATTTCAGTAAGGTCTGGCAACAGTCGCCGCGGCTAGATAGAGGACACTTCACTACTCGGAAAGGAGGCCTCCCGTTAGGTCTTCCTACCCTGTAGACACGAAGGAGGAGGAGGGCACGGCAACCCGCTCCAGTATTCTTGCCTGGAGAATCCCACGGACAAAGGAGCCCTGTGGGCTTCACTCCACGGGGTCGCAGAGTCCGACACGACTGAGCGACTAAGCACAAGCCCCCTTTAGACCGGCGGGGTCCGTTTGTACTTTTTCTCCTGAACGTAACCTACTCTCGGGCCCAGCTCTGCGCCGACCCTGGGCCTGGGGTTGACCCTCCATGAGTGAACAACTATCGCCAGCATAAGGAGTCGTGGAGTCCTGCCCGGAGAGAGCCCGCGGGAGACTTAAGTACCCAAGGCGCGGCAGCCCCGCCCAATCGGCGCCCGCTGCGGCTCCCTGCGCGCTTCTGGTAGGCTCCAGTGTCAGTCCGTCAGGAGGCGGGAGGGGCGGGGACAGGGCCGACCAATCGGGCCCCGCTGTGGCTCTCTGCAGGCCCTTGGTAGGCTTTTGTCTCAGTCCGTCAGGTGGGCGGGTCCTAATTAGGGGGCGGGGAGAAATCTAGCCAGTCGGTGCTCCCTATGGCTTCCTGGGCGCCTCTGGTAGGTCCTCACAGCAGTCCGTCAGGCGGGTTCGGGGGCGGGTCGGCGGCAGCCGCAGCGGCTGGCTGGCAGGCAGTTCCGGGCGCGAGGCGACCGTTGGTGAGTCCTGACGTCGGGGTCGGGGTCGCGGTGGGGTCGGGGGTCGAGGTCTAGGGGCGGGGACGCGGGGTGGCGGGGCGCGCGGACCCGGGAGGCCCGGCGGGGGGCGCGGACGCCGCGGCGCGCGCGCCCGAGGGGATTTCTCGGGGCCGGAAACTGAAAGTCGGAGCGGGCCCCACGCAGGAAGGTTCGCGAACAGCGGGGCGTCCGCGGGGGCGGGCTCGGGACCGGCGGGGTCGCCGCGCCTCGAGCCGCCCGCGAGCTTCGGCCGCGGCCCCCGCCCTTTCCTGCCCCGCTTGGGGTGCGGACGGGCCCCCCGACCTCGGGGGCCGCCGCGGGCCCCTCCGCCTGCCCCGGCCCCGCTGCGCTTTGCCCTTGCCCGACGGTGACCCCGGGCCCTGGGGCGGGTACGGGGGTCCAGAGCGGAGGCAGCTGCCGGAGCGCGCGGAGCCCGGGGACCCAGCTCTGCCGCGTGTGCGGTGCCACAGGTTCAGTGGACGCCGAGCGGGCTCCCGGTGGACCCGGCGGTGGGAACAGAGAGAGCCGGGAACAGCTGCGCCCGTGACGGCCGCCGCTCGGCCGATCCAGAGACTGGCAGGGCGGGGGGTGTGTCGGGCCTCGCGCCTGGCCCTGCGAGACTCAGGGGCTACATGTCCCTGGCGGTGGGGCCGGCAACAGCTTTTAGCAGCTCAGTCACTGACTTTAGGTGGAGGTCCCAGCCGGCCCCAAAGTGTGGCTTGAGTTGTTTCTGTATGTTTTAACAGCTTTATTGCGGTGTAGTTTGCATACCATAAAACTCCCTTATTGCTTGAATTTCAAACAAACTCCTAAGAAGTGTTTTTGTAAAGCCTTTTCTGAGGGGCAGTAGCCTCCTCACGCATTTGGGCATCTGACTGATTCTAGCCCCCCAGCCTGGCCCAGCTCCCACCTCAGCCTGCCCTCCTGGGGACTGAAGCCGAGCCCCCCGGTGCTGCAGCCCCCAAAGGCCGGCGCTGTGAGTGGAGCCTCTTGTCCCGTTGTGGGGGATAGCTGCGTGGGCACCTCCTGAGACACCCAGGCTGCTCCATGGGCCCTTCGGGTGTCCCAGGCTGCCTTGTGCTCTGTGGCCCTGGCCTGTCGACTGCAGCGGCGGCAGGGCCGCTCGCTGTGCCCGGCGTGGTGCGTGGTGCATGGCGGGATAAGGTGAAGGTCATGTGTGTGCATCACTGACACGGGCACTCTGAACTGAAGGAATGGGTTGTCTCAATAGTGCTTGTGACCTGGGGCTAGAACGGAGAATGTATAGCCATCACTCGGTGTTGGGGACAGTATTTTCTTGGGGGAAGAATAGACCTTTTGACTTGAGTCAGGTGTGGGCCCCTCTCAGCAGTGGGAAATGCCAGCCCACCTGCCAGCACAGTCAGCGCACCAGTGTGGATTGGGCACAGCCTGGCAGGTGGGTTTCCATGGCAGGATGGCACGCGGGCAAGGGGTGGCGGGTTGAGAAGAAAACACAGAAAAAAATGACCTGCAGGCTCCACGGATCATGCCTGGAGTGGGGGGCACACATTCCTTCTATCCTCGAGTCCAGACTTGGGCTCGATGCCCTGTCCTCGAGGGGTGCTAGGACTGCTCCTTCCAGGAGACGGGTGTGGACCACTCCGTAAAGATCTCCGTGTGTCCAGGGGGAGGAGGGCGTGTCACTGTCCCATGGAGGGCTTGTGTCTCGGGGGAGGGACAGAGGCAGGCTCCCAGCAGCAGGGCGGAGCCGGCAGGCCCGCAGGTGGTAGAGAGGTGTTCGGGGCAGGTGTTCTTGTGGACTGGCTGTGGTTTAGGGACGTGACTACACAGCAGCGGTGGGGGTAGGAGGTGAGTAGCAGGGGTGATGCTGTGCGGGTTCCAGGATTGGGGTGCCCTGCTGTGGAGTGGGGTAGGGCATGGCTGGGCTAGTCAAGGGGGCAGCACAGAGGAAGGGCCAGACCCAGGCGTGTGAGTCGGTTGCCAGCGGGAGCCTGGGGAGCAGGGACGGCACCCATAACCGCCCGCACATGCCCGGGTCCCTCCTCCCTACCACCAGGCCTGTGATGCCCCTGTGCCCAGGAGAGCAGGAGAGGGCTCTCTGGGAATCTGAGAGCCTGCTTGGGCAGCCTGGGGGGTCTGAGGGAGGAGCTGGGTCCCCGTCATGTGTTTAAGGGGCTGGGGAGGCCCTGCGGTAAGTCATGTCATGGTGGACGGTGGCCTGGCCCAGCAGTTGCAGTGTGGTTAGGTTCTGGATGCTGGTTTTTTGGGGTAGAGGTTGTTGGGTCTTCATCTCTGCAGGTGGGCTTTCTCCAGGTGCGGCCAGCAGGGGCGCTCTAGCCATGGCTCCAGCGAGTGGGGTCTCGTCGCGGTGGCTCCTCCACTGGGCTCAGAGGCTCAGTAGTTGAGGCTTGCGGGCTCAGCTGAACCTGTCGTTGGCAGCTGGATCCTTAACCACCAGACACCAGGGAAGTCCCGCTTCTGGATATGGGTAGCAGGCAGAATCAGTGGGTTTCCTGACCCACTGGAGGTGGGACTGAGGCCTCAAAGGGGCACATTTGCTCCATCGTCATTACCATCTCCCTGTCAATGGCCCAGTTTTTTTTTTTTTTTTATTAGTTGGAGGCTAATTACTTTACAATATTGTAGTGGTTTTTGCCACACATTGACATGAATCAGCCATGGATTTACATGTGTTCCCCATCCCGATCCCCCCTCCTGCCTCCCTCCCCATCCCATCCCTCTGGGTCTTCCCAGTGCACCAGCCCCGAGCCCTTGTCTCATGCATCCAACCTGGGCTGGTGATCTGTTTCACCCTTGACAGTATACTTGTTTCAGTGCTGTTGTCTCAGAACACCCCACCCTCGAATGGCCCAGGTTTTAATAAGAGTCTGGGTGCGTTGGCGGCGCGAGTGGCTGCGAGCGGGCGGGTGTGGCGTTTACTGTGCTCTGGTGTCACAAGTTGCCGGGTGCTGAGTTGGTGCCCGATCACTTGACATTACGTTGAGCTTGAAAGAAGGTGACGTCGTGTAAACGGGACTGCTCACCTGGGGCTGTGGTCCTGGGGGCCGCACTGTACACCGTGTGCAGATGTCAGTCCCTGACTCTGGCCTCGGGAGGTTTGTTGTGCAGGCGGCTTAGACCCGGGGGATGGGGGCCCAAGCATTGCAAGCAGCAGGGGTGGCTGTCAGTGGGAGCATGGATTTGGGGGAGTTCAGGCCCTGCATTGGGACATCCCAGAGGGAGGTTCTTGAGCTGAGCCCATGTGTCTGCTGGCGACAGGTGGCCCCCCAGCAGCCGCCTGTTCGACCCTTGATGTGATGTTGGTTTGGGCAGCAGCTTGCCCTTGCGAGATGACTCACTGACTCCCACGCACCGGGTGAGGACCGTGGGGCCCAGCTGCCCAGCAGCCTCGGGCTCCATTGGGGTCTGGGTGATTTCCCGCAGGGACGGCCCTTTCCACAGGTCCTCCTGCTGTGCACGCAGGTGGGATCTGGGCTTGCGAAGGGGGCCTGCAGTGGAGGAAGTGGCAAAAGGCAGGTGCCAGGTGCCCCCACCCTCCTGGGGGCTGCAGCCCACCTGGGGGCTTCTTTTGTGTTAAAACCCGTTTCTGAGGTTGCCCTGCAGTTGTCAACGTTATGAAGCGGGTTGTTCTGGGTAAATGTGCGTCAGTGTACCATGATTAGGGATTTCACCATCTTTTTTGGATTCTCTGGGAATACAAACTCCATCTCTTCATTTTAAAAATGAGATACTTGTACAGCAAAGTGTACAAGTTCTGAGTGTACGGCCAGACGCACCTGTGTCCACGCACACAGCTGCTGCTGGCCTTCTGGAAGTCCTCCCCTCCCGTAGCGCTGGCCCTCCTACATGGAAAACTGTTCCGCTGCTCACAAGGTTTCTTTTTTTTTTCCACAAGGTTTCTGACTCCAAATCTGTGATTTTTCCACACCAAGCAATTCTCCATTTCTTTCTCTTTTTTTAATTAATTAGTTTCCTTTCGGCTGTGCTGGGTCTTTGTTTCTGTGGGGGCTCTCCTCTCGTGCCGGAGGGCGGGGGCTGCTCTCCCGGGCGCGCAGGCTCAGTAGCTGTGGCTAAGGCCCTGCTGCCCCGTGGCATGGTGGGCTCTTCCCGGACCAGGGATTGAATCCGTGTCTGCTGCACTGACAGGCAGCTTCTTCACCACTGAGCCACCAGGGAGGCCCCCCGTTTCTCCATGGCCGCCTGGAGTCCTCACAGGCCCCTCCCGTTCAGGGCTCGGCCCCACACGGCTGCCCCCCCCCCACCTCCGATGGCAGTGGGCAGCGAGGCCTCCCGTGCTTCAGACACGCTGACTGTAGATCAAGGTTTTTCATGACGCCTCCTTGGGGTCAGTGATTTGCTCGCAGAGCTCTGAGAACTCAGAATCTCAAGTGTCAGCCCGCTGGGAGAGACGCCCAGGCCAGGTACGGAGGTAGGGAGGGCAGCCATACTCCCTCCGTGCGCGTCCCCGTGTCCAGCTAGAAGCTGTCCAAACCCCCTGGTTCAGAGTTTTCTAGAGGGCTCCACTGTGAAGGCACGCTTGATTAAATTGTCAGTAAGTCATCTCTAGTTCCCCTCACCCCCCGCCCCGGGAGTTGGGAGTGGTGGTGAACGGGCAGTCCGGCCCCATCGCTCAGGAAGCCCTGGGGGTCTGGGTGCTGCCAGCAGGGAGGAGCCCCAGCTCCTGCTGCCTCAGAATCGCCCCAGGGCAGCCGCCTCCCAGCTCCTTCATCTTCTGTTAGCTTTGCATGTCCTCCAACTCCCTGTAACTGGAGTTATTCTGTAAGTAATAGTCTAGTAGAAATGCCGTTTAACAGAATATCACTTTGTTGTGTAAAGTTAATGCGCTCCTGTCTGGAGCGTATTTTGGGGTGTGGGTTAAGCGCGAGACCAGGGCCACGCGCACGGGCGCATTCCTCCTTGTTTTTTACCACCTTGCTCGAGAGAAGTCGGGATTCAGAAAATAAACTGGAAGCTTGGAAGGCCCAGAAGGGGTTTGGTTCCAGGTTGGAGGCTCCAGACACTTGACCCCTGACATCTGTCACCCTAAGTAGAAAAACCACCGGCCGCCCGCCTGCGAGCGCGGGTGGCTGCGGTGCAGGCCAGAGGGGCCTGAGATGTCTGGGCGGGCGGCTCTGCGAGCGGGTGGTTCGGGTAGAGCCTGGGCACGAGCTTAGAGCCTCTGTGGTGTTCCTCATGATTTTTTTTTTTAGTTCTACCAATTTATGGCTACCAACCCATCTCCCTGTGCCTTCACACCCTCATGCTCGCTCATGTAACCCATGGACTGAAGCCCGCCGGGCTCCTCTGTCCATGGACTTTTCCAGGCAAGAATAGCGGAGTGGGTTGCCATTTCCTTCTTTGCGCCGTTACGATTAAGGGTTACAGTGCATTTATAGATGTGACTGGAATGAAATATTTAAGGCTGTAAGCCTTGAGGCCTCCCAGGGCGCCCTCGCTCTGGGCCGGGGAGCTGTGAGTGCTGAGGGGGAGGTGAGGCCTGCAATGTGTTGGGGCCTTTTCTCTCTTTATTGCTCAGAAAAGAGACTGTTTTGTGGTTCTTTAGTGTCCAACAGGAGTAAAGCCCATGGGTTAGTGAAATGGGCTCAATCTGCCACAGGAGGTGTGGTCAGCCAACCGCGTCTGGGTGGGGAGCCTCCACAGGCAGACCGGGCGAGTCAGTAAGAGCATCATAATGATCCCCGCCTCAAGGCGATGGCCAGGCCCGAGGATTGAGGGCTGTGGTCTCCCTTGGATGCAGGCTGGGCCGGCTGGCCTGGGAGAGGCGCCACCCCGTGGGGGGGTGCCCGCTGCCTCAGCCTTGGCCCCCGCATGTTCGAGACCGGTGTCCTGCCTCAGACTTCACCCCCACAGCCCAGTGGCCTCGGCCCCTGGTGACCACACACGTCCCCGGACCCACCCTGACGCGCTGTGCTCTCCCTTAGGGCTTGGTGGGGTGTGGCGCTCATGGCTGCAGCCAGCGTGACCCCTCCCAGCTCCCTGGACCTGCTGCAGCCCGGCTTCTCCAAGACCCTCCTGGGGACCAAGCTCGAGGACAAGTACCTGTGCTCAGCCTGCAGGAACGTGCTGCGCAGGCCCTTCCAGGCGCAGTGCGGCCACCGCTACTGCTCCTTCTGTCTGAGCACCATCCTGAGGTGGGGCCCGCAGGGGGGGCGAGGCGGGCGTCCCCTGGGTGGGTCTTCCCGCTCCACCGCGTCTCTACTGGGAACCACGCAGTCTGCCGGAGCCGCAGCTCGCAGCCCTTTGCAGCGGGCGCCCACGTCCCTGAGGGGTTGGGGGCGAGGGCAGTGGCCGGTCCTCAGGAGGACAGTGTCCCCGGTCCCCGCGTCCGTGTGTGGGCTCTGCGGGCGCACACAGCCCTGTGCCTGCTGGCCACCCCGCTTGGTGGCCGTGGGCTGGGTCTGGCGGGCGGCAGGCTCACGGGCCGCTCCCCCCCCCCACCCCCCCCAGCTCCGGGCCCCAGAGCTGCGCTGCCTGTGTGCAGGAGGGCATTTACGAGGAGGGCGTCTCAATCCTGGAGAGCAGCTCGGTGAGTGAGCCATCGGCGCTGTGCTGGCCGCGTCAGGAGGGGCGGCCTGGCCCGGGCCTGGGGCGGCTGGCGGGGGGCTCACCCAAGGGCCGCTCTCTCCCCAGGCGTTCCCGGACAATGCCGCCCGCAGGGAGGTGGAGAGCCTGCCGGCAGTCTGTCCCAGCGAGGGCTGCTCCTGGAAGGGCACCCTGAAGGAGTACGAGGTAGGGGCTGCCTGGCGCCGGAGGAGAGGCGGCTGCCGCTGGGGTGGCCAGACGTGTGGCCGGGGGTGGGGCGCTCGCCGACTGCGGCCGTTTCCTGGGGTGTCGGGGAGTTCGGGGAGCTCGCCATCTGTGGCCATTTCCTGGGGTGACCGGGGGGCAGGGAGCTCACTCTCTGCGGGTGTTTCCTGGGGTGGCCAGGGAGCAGCGGTGTGCGTGGGGCCCGGCCTGGCCTGAGCGCCACACGGGCGAGGAGTCAGCCTTCTTGCTGCCAGGCTTGTGTTGTCTCCTCGCTGACCGAGTTCTCGCTGGAGGACGCAGGAGTGGCCTGCTGGTCAGTCCTGGGGTCACAGGAAGGCGTCTTGACGAGGTGCCAGCGACAAGGGCAGTGGCTGGGTGTATCTCTTGTGGGCCCCTCGGGCAGGTTGGGGCACCGGTGTGCCAGCCTCCCTCTGGCAGCCGGGCCTGCCGCCCTGCCGTCTCCTCGGGAGAACCCCGGGGCTCGCGTGCCGCTGGAGGCTCTCCTGTGTGGGTCACCTGCACGAGCTGTGCCCTCAGCACTTCCCGGCGGCCGGGTGCTGCCCGCGGAAGATGGGGTGCCCATGCTGCGGTGGGTCATAACCCGGTCTAGGCCTAGTCTTGAGAACAGGGGAGCCTGCCCCAGGCTGCAAGGGGAGGGGCCTTGGGCCGTCACGCCAAGGCCGCTCTCAGCCGTGGGGTCTGACGAGGGGTCTGAGGGCAGGGAGCGTGACAGGGCAAGGTGGCCGGCGCGACGGGGCTCATGTGTGTGTGTGTGTGTGTGTGTGTGTAGCGTGACAGGGCAAGGTGGCCGGCGCGACGGGGCTCGTGTGTATGTGTGTGTGTGTGTGTGTGTGTGTGTGTGTGTGTGTGTGTGTGTGGAGCGTGACAGGGCAAGGTGGCCGGGCCCAGCCCGAGGCGACGGGGCTCGTGTGTGTGTGTGTGTGTGTGTGTGTGTGTGTGTGTGTGTGTGTGTGTGTGTGTGTGTGGAGCGTGACAGGGCAAGGTGGCCGGGCCCAGCCCGAGGCAATGGGGCTCGTGTGTGTGTGTGTGTGTGTGTGTGTGTGTGTGTGGAGCGTGACAGGGCAAGGTGGCTGGGCCCAGCCCGAGGCGACGGGGCTCGTGTGTGTGTGTGTGTGTGTGTGTGTGTGTGTGTGTGTGTGTGGAGCGTGACAGGGCAAGGTGGCCGGACCCAGCCCGAGGCGACGGGGCTCGTGTGTGTGTGTGTGTGTGTGTGTGTGTGTGTGTGTGTGTGTGGAGCGTGACAGGGCAAGGTGGCCGGGCCCAGCCCGAGGCGACGGGGCTCGTGTGTGTGTGTGTGTGTGTGTGTGTGTGTGTGTGTGGAGCGTGACAGGGCAAGGTGGCCGGGCCCAGCCCGAGGCGACGGGGCTCGTGTGTGTGTGGTGTGTGTGTGTGTGTGTGTGTGTGTGTGTGTGTGTGGAGCGTGACAGGGCAAGGTGGCCGGGCCCAGCCCGAGGCGACGGGGCTCGTGTGTGTGGTGTGTGTGTGTGTGTGTGTGTGTGTGTGTGTGTGTGTGTGTGTCCGGCCCAGGGGAGGCCTCAGGGCCGTACAGCCCCCCAGCGAGGCTGCAGGGCCCCTGTTCTCTGCGCGGGGCTGCCCGGACCACAGAGCAGCCTCACAGCGGTGGGGTATGCGGGCTGTCCTGAGTTTCCACCTGAGGGCGGGGCCCGTCGGCCCTGGAGTGGGGATCCCAGGTCCCCAGGGCTCCTCTCTTCTGCTCCTGGCCCTGGACACTGCCCAGCGGTGTTCCCTGTTGCCCGACTTGATGTTGGCTTCAGGCTCTCGGGGTCTGCATTTTGCCAGAAGAGCTTGTCTGCATCTGTGGAGGAGCCTGTGGTCAGGTGGACAGGAGGTGTGCTCTGCTCTGATGAGGCACCAGGTCTCCCTGTGCCCCTCCTGGGAGCGGGCCTCCAGTCCCTGGGCCACCGGGGGGCAGAGGCACAGACGGGTAGCCCGTCTGTAGGCGGGCCTGCCCTGTTGCTGCCTGGGGCTGTCCAGAGAGGAGGCCTTGGGGCAGGGTCTCCCTGGGGGACGCCGTGACGCTTTTTGAGGGGACCAGAGGTCCGTGGGGACAGGTGGAGTAACCCCAGCTCCCGAACCCTCGGGGCTCACTCCTGCCTCCGGCTGGCAGTGCGGGTGGCAGCTTTGAGGGCTTCTGGCCGAGAGCCTGGGACCACAGCCAGCCGTGGGCCTGCTGGCCCTGCAGGCATGCGGGCTGGAAAGTCCCTGGCTAGGCCTGGGAGCTCAGGAAAGTCCCTGAGGGGGTGGTCATGTGTGAGGCGGGCCTGCCTGGCCTCCGAGTGCAGCCTTTGGTGCAGGCATGACCTGTCACTGGCTTGAGAGGCCACTGCAGACAAGGCCGCCTCGGTGCGCGGGCAGCCCCCTTGCTGCGTGGGGGCCCTGCCCTCAGCCCTGCGCCAAGACATCTGCCCTCTGGCTTGCTCAGAACTGGGGCCATGCTGGGAAATGCTGGGGCTTCAGCTGAGCTCCTGAGAGTGTGGAAAGATGGGGAAAATCCTGTGTAGCCTTTGAATAAGCTTTTCCCTTGCAGTGATGTCTAGCGTTTTCTAAGAACCCAGTGAGATAACGTTCCAGTTCAGTCAGAAGATGGTGGAGCGCCTGCCAAATGCAGGTGGGGGCAGCTGGGGGCTGCTGTCTAGAAGTGGGACTGGGAACAGCAGGGAGAAAGGGCCTCGGGCTTCAGAGGAGGGTCCGGGTGGACCTGGGTGGGGACCAGGCTATGGGGCCGTCACAGCTGAAAGGGGCACAGAGCGGGCGTGCTGGCCCCTGCCGGGGCGTCCAGAGTTGAAACGCCTGAACATTTGGTTTGAACTCTGGCTGACGGCGTGTTTGTTGATTTCTCCATGCCGTCCGAGAGGAGTGGAGCTGACAGAGCCGGCCCGGCCTGGGACTGAGCGTGCCCCTGCTCCAGGCCCAGGGGCGGCTGCTGTGGAGTGGGGCCGGGCTCAGCCAGGACAGGCCTTCTTCTCTGGGTGTGGCCGGGCTGCCCCGTGCCCAGCCTCCAGCGTTTGCAGTGATCAGATCCAGGTGCCTCCGGAGCCGTGGGCACGTCTGAGGCTCCTGCCTGCTTGTGGTTTGCCCTGTGCTTAGTGTGGTCAGACCAGAACCCTCTGGGGAGCTGGGGTGCCCTGGGGCTCAGGGACGTGCCCCCGGGCGTGCCTGCAGGGCGGCAGCCCCGGGGCAGGGGTCCCTCCGGTCTGCTCGCTGCACCCGGCATCATCCTGCCCAGCACCGCACAGCCCATCTGTGTCCTGGGGCCTGGCCCCCGCAGCAGCGTCCCTGACGCCCCCCTGGCCTGGGGCTGCCTGGGGGCTGCATCCCATCTGATGTGCACCCCTGGGGCGGCGTGGAGCTGGGGTCCTGGGGCACCCTGGCTGCCTGGAGGGGTCCCCCGTGCTGAGTCTCCGGGATGCTCCTGGGGTTCTGTTTTCCCCGCCGCCAAGCCTGCTGCGTGAGGTGGAGGCCGTGTGTGCACACCGCCGTGGACGGTGGGCCACGTGGAGACGGCCTGAGGGAGGTTCCTCCTCCTTCAGGGTCACTGTGGCTAACCGCTGGGGCACCCAGCCTTGCAGCCCAGAGTGGCCCGCACCTGGCAGGCGCCCGGCCTGCGTCTCCACAGAGTGGTCGTGTTGACATGATGTGGATTGGACTGCAGTTTTTATAAAACGATCACACACAAAGCATCATGTCCTGTTTTCTGCTTCCTGCCTCCTCCTGCGCCCCTTCCGGCCAGGTTTCCTGATGGCTCTCCCGGTCTCTGCCTGTCCCCTGGGCCCGCCGCCCCGCCCACCTCCCGGCCCGTGCTTCGTCACTTCTCCCGCTGCCTCTGCCTCCCCACTCACCCCGTGGCCACCCCAGTGCCCGGCAGGCCCGGCTCTCACGGCCGCGGCACAGCCACCCCACGGCATCACCTCTCCTGGGGCAGCCTGGGCCTGGCGGATCGATCGGAGCCCCAGGCTGGGACCCCGCGTCCCCGGCCGCCTCACCCGTGGCCTCAGCTTCAGGAGGGCAAGGGGAGGGGCCCCTGACTGTCCTCTGGGCTGCGGTGGCTCTCCTCTGCCTTTCATCCTCTAAGAGCCTGTCCCTCTGCCTCCGCGTCCCCCTCACTGTCCCCTCTGTGTCCGGAAGGTGGGGCTCTGCCAGCTGGACCTGGGTCGTGACCTCTGCCCTTGAGCAGGGGTGCCGGAGTGAGTACGGGGGTCCCATGGCCTGGACAGAACTGCAGCTGCGGCCAGAATCCCGCCAGCGGCCCGCCAACACCGCTCCCTTTATTGCCAGAGCTGCCACGAAGGACACTGCCCGTTCATGCTGACTGAGTGCCCGGCGTGTAAAGGCCTCGTGCGCCTCGGCGAGAAGGAGCAGCACCTGGAGCATGAGTGCCCGGAGCGGAGCCTCAGCTGCCGGCACTGCCGGGCGCCCTGCTGCCCAGCCGACATGAAGGTGAGTGCAGGGGCGGCACGCGGGGCCGTCTCCCTTCCTCAGCCTCCTGGCGGCTGGACGGGCCCGGCCCCGAGCCTGTGGATGCCCTCCGCATGCGCCCAGACGAGGCTCTGACGGCCAGACGGGGCCAGCCCCGAGCCTTGGATGCCCTCTGCATGTGCCCGGATGGGGCTCTGATGGCCAGACAGGCCTGGCCCCGAGCCTGCGGATGCCCTGTACGCCCGGCTGGGGCTCTGACGGCCGCCGCGCCCCTTGCAGGCGCACCACCAGATCTGCCCCAAGTTCCCCCTGACGTGCGACGGCTGCGGCAAGAAGAAGATCGCCCGGGAGAAGGTGGGCACTCTGGGGCGGGGGGTGGGCTCCGTGTCCCCCCTCCCACGGCATTGCCCGCCGGCTGCGCCCTCGGCCCGCGGGAGCGGGGACCTGGTACTCGGGTGCTCCACGCTGTGTTGGGGCTCCCTGTGCCCTGGGGTCTCGGCCTCTGTGGGCGGGGTGGGGGGAGGCAGCTCTCGTCTGCTGCCACAGCGCATGGTCTCACAGACCCCTTTCACGTCCCTGCTGGCTGTGCGGGGAGCTGACCTGTGTGGCCAGCTCTCTCTCCAGCCCTCTGTGCTCTGGGGGGAGGACGTGAGCCTTGTGGCCTGTCCTCGGGGAAGCAGCTGTGGTGCGTCTGACAGAGTCCATCTGTCTCCTTCTACTTTGAGCACCTGGGGTCGCTCTGTAGAGCTTGTTCACAGGTGTGCTGGGCAATCACGGGGCTCCAGGCCGAGGACTGGGAGGCAAGTGTGTTCTGGGCGCTTGGGGGCTTGAGGCCCTCCCAGGGTGGGAGGGGGCCCCGTCCCGCTGCACCCTACCGGCCTCGGCGCCTCAGGCCTGGCCACACAGGGTGAGGACTGCGTCCCAGCTGGTTTCAGGTGGTGACGCTCACGTTGTGAGCGTGACCAAGAGCTTTTCTGCCTTGAGTGTCACCAGCATCCCCCCCATTTTTTTAATATTGGAGTGTAGTTTGATCCCTGGAGGAGGCCATGGCATCCCGCTCCAGTGTTCTCGCGTGGAGAATCCCATGGACAGAGGAGCCTGGCGGGCTGCAGTCTGTGGGGTCGCACAGGGTCAGATAGGACTGAGCCATTCCCGCTAACTCACCACCAGCCTTAGACCCCGGGGCTGTAGGCCGACTGGTGGGGAGGCAGCAGGGCTGCCTTCTAGGACTCGGAGGCCTGCGCGGGGAACAGAGGCTCCGCGGGTGGTCTGGGATGTCCCTCAGCCTGTGCTGGCTTCAAGGCACACACGTGGCTGAGTTTGCACATGTGCATGTGAGCATGAGCATGTCGGTGCCCTGCAGCTTTGGGAGCACCTTGCTGGGCTTTGTCTGGCCTGAGTGTGCAGAGGCCGGTGGGGTGGGTCCAGGAACCCTTGCTCGGACTCTGACCTGGTCGGGGCTGCAGGGGTGAGCGGCCGGAGCAGAGGTGGAGCGGTGTTGACCCCAGGCCCGTCAGTTTCAGGACCACGTCCGGACGTGTGGCAGATGTCGAGTCCCGTGCCGATTCCACGCCGTCGGCTGCCCTGAGATGGTGAGTCCCTGTCTGCAGCTGGCCTAGCTTCTGGTTCTCAAGCAGAGGCCCTTCTGGACACATCTCCCCCCTTGCTCCAGCTTGGCCCGCGGGTGTCCCGGCTCTGTCCATGTCCTCCCGGTGATCCCCAGTGCCCAGCCTTAGCCACCCCGTGGAAAGGATGCCCAGCATGTTGCGCGCCACCCCCCCCTCCCCGCCCCGGGGTCTGGCCACGCCCCTGCCCATTCACTCACCTCTCTTCACCTGGCTGTTACGGCCACAAGCCCCGTGGTCATCGTGGACCTGCCTCCTGTCTCGTGTCCCGGCCGGTCTCCGGACGAGCTGCTGTTCTGCCCGGACAGCCCCCAGCCCCCCCCTCACTTCTGTGGTCTGTGTGGCCCTGCTGTGTGATCCTGCTCCAGCCACTGGCCCAGCTGTCTTCTGGGCTTTGAGCCCACCTCTCTGCAGCCGCGGCTGCCCGCTTCTTTGCAGCTCCCTCGGGTCTGGGCAGCCCCCTGTGTGCGTCGCCCCGGCCCTCCTCTCTCACCTGTTCTGTGTCCCCGAGGGCTGGGTGTGTGTAAGCCTGGCCCGTAGAGACAGGCACCCCAGCCCTCTGCTCTCGGCGGGGGCGGCCTGCTGGCGGTGCTGTTACCTGCTGACTTGATGTCGCCGGATCTCAGCACCCGCTGTGTTTTTCTGCGGGTGAATGAGGGTGGGGCCCCTTCCATCCCCTTGGTCTGTGTGTGCCTGCCTGCTTCTGGACACTGCGGTGCTGGTTATTTCGTGGGCCCAGGGGCTGTTAGCGCCTGCAGAGGGACCCGGGGCTAGAGTGGCTTCTTCCCGGCCCACGGAGGGTCACGTCCTGTTGACCTCGTAGCTCCAGCAGCAGCCTCAGCAGAGCCTCCATGTCAGGCATTCAAGGTTCCCGCACGCTAGGCCTCATGTGGAGCTTCATCCCTTTATTTGTGCTTTAGACTTTCTTAGTCCTTCTGACCCTCCACACTCGCTGTGGAGCTTTGGAAGGGACGTGGCTGCAAAGTCAAGTCTGTGCGGGGGGACTGCCTGAAGGTGACCTTCAACCCCGTCCCGAGCCACATGGCAGTGTCTGTAATGGTTCCTCCGGCAGCTTAAACACGAGTGAGGCGCGGAAGGAGGTCTGTGTCTCGAGGACAGGCAGCTCAGGGTTGGGCCTCGGGCGCCCCACCTGCCGAGGTCCGGGCCCGGGGCCTGGCGGGGCTGAGTGCTGTGTCCTCGGCAGGTGGAGAGTGAGAAGCAGCAGGAGCACGAGGCACAGCGGCTCCGGGAGCACCTGGCCCTGCTGCTGGGTGTCCTGCTGGAGGCCGGGCGGCCCCTGGGGGACGGCCGCCCACTCCTCGGCCAGGGCGAGGGCACCTGGGAGGCCAGCGCACCCTCCAGGGCGGCGGAGCTGCTACAGAGGTGCGAGGCCCTGGAGCGGAAGACGGCCACCTTTGAGAACATCGTCTGTGTGCTGAACCGGGAGGTGGAGCGGGTGGCCGTGACGGCCGAGGCCTGCGGCCGGCAGCACCGGCTGGACCAAGACAGGATCGAGGCCCTGAGCAACAAGGTCCGTGCTGGGGGCGGGGTGCATGCCCCCAGCGCCCGGGCCGCCTCAGACGGGCCGGGGGCCACGGCGTGTCCGAGCCAGAGCTGGGTGGCGCCTGTGCCTGTCCGGCGGGCTCCCTGCACTGCCTGTGCCTGAGCAGAGCTCCCCGGAGTCCCTTCTCCGACGGGGCAGAGGTGGCCGTGGGGACGTGCTTGCTGTGTGTGTGGACTCTCATGTTTCCTCCTGGGGTGGGGGTCTCGGGGGCACGGAGCCGACCTACAACAGCTGAGGTGCTGGGCGAGGGGCCATCCTCCTGAGGAGGGGAGACAGCCTGGAGGCCCTGACAGGCTCGTTCATGCCGGGTGGAGGCTGGTCCCTGTGGGCCGGCAGGGGCCCGCCCTCACGGCCCCGCACCCCCAGGTGCAGCAGCTGGAGCGGAGCATCGGCCTGAAGGACCTGGCCGTGGCCGACCTGGAGCAGAAGGTCTTGGAGATGGAGGCGTCCACCTTCGATGGCGTGTTCATCTGGAAGATCTCGGACTTCTCCAGGAAGCGGCAGGAAGCCGTGGCCGGCCGCACGCCCGCCATCTTCTCCCCAGGTGCTCTCCCAGGCCTTCCCACCCGCACCCCTGGGTCGGGGTCGGCTCCAGGCCTGCTCCTGGCTCCGCACCAGCCTGCCTTACGTGGCCGCCCCCACTGCGTCCAGTCACCCCTCCGCTCCTCGTGGGACGGGAGGCTCGTCCGGACCGGAGGTGGCTGACCTTGGCCCTTGGCCCAGAGCCTGGCGAGCTGTGCGTTGACCTGGCTCGAGCCTCCCGTGGCAGCGAGGCCATCGTGGGCTCACGTTCAGGCCCCATTTCTGAGCGCTCTGTGTCTGTCTGCGCCGGCAGCTGGCCCCTCCTCAAGCCTGTGCTGAGCGGCAGGTGCTGTGGGGAGGCCGCGTGGCTGGCCCGGGCTCACCCCCCTGCCCCCCACCCCGCAGCCTTCTACACCAGCAGGTACGGCTACAAGATGTGCCTGCGCGCCTACCTCAACGGGGACGGCACCGGGCGTGGCACGCACCTGTCCCTCTTCTTCGTGCTGATGCGGGGCCCGCATGACGCCCTCCTGCGCTGGCCCTTCAACCAGAAGGTGCACGGGGCTCCCGGGCGGCGGGTGGCGTCCGTGGCTGCTCGGCACCACGGTGCGTGGAGGGCTGCCTCAGAGAGCTTGTGTGCCAGGGCGGCGGGCAGCCGGGCTGAAGCGGGGACCCAGGTCTAGGTCAGCGCGGAAGTGAGGGGACGCAGCCCCATGGCCCTCGCGGAGGGCGTGGTGTCCCCGAGCGCGGGGCGGGGTCCTGCTTTTCCCTGGAGAGCGCTGCTCCTGGGCCGGGGCACCTGGGAGCTCCTGAGAAAACGCCCGCGAGGTGTGTCCTCAGAGGAGCCCCACGGCCCGCGGGCCAGCCTCGGGTCTCTCAGCAGACAGGGCAGGGCAGAGACGGACAAGCCCGTCCGGCTGCGGGGTGTGACGCCCCCTCGCCCCGGGTGCTCTCCCAGGTGACCCTGATGCTGCTGGACCAGAACCACCGCGAGCACGTGATCGACGCCTTCAGGCCCGACGTGACCTCCTCGTCCTTCCAGAGGCCGGTCAGCGACATGAACATCGCCAGCGGCTGCCCGCTCTTCTGCCCCGTCTCCAAGATGGAGGCCAAGAACTCCTACGTGCGTGACGACGCCATCTTCATCAAAGCCATCGTGGACCTGACGGGGCTCTAGTCGCCTCTCACACAGCGGGGCCCCGCGCTGGGTGGGCTCCGCTGAGCTGTCCTCAGGGGCCCGTCCTGAGCGGGGCTGGGCTGAGGGGCTGTGTGTCCCTGCTGGGTGCGCCCCGCAGGCCTGGAACCCTCAGTCTGCAGCAGGGCAGCCGTGGCGAGGAGCCCAGGAGAGGAGGGCCTGGCTGCCGCTCAGAGGAGAGCCCTGCTGGACCAGCCTGACAAGGCTGCACGCGGTGGGTGCCCCGTGTCCCCCGCCCTGCGGGGTGTGGGGCTGTCCCCCAGCCCTGCTAAGACACGTCGACCTCCCCGTTGGCTCGGGGAGGCGCGCTCAGACCCTCGGCGCTCTGCCAAGTGCTGCCCTGGCTCTGGCCCTGGGGGCAGCAAACCTGGCCGTCTCCCGAGTGTCCCAAGGCTCCCAGACACCAGGGACCTCGGGGAGGTCGGCTCTTCTCCTGGGAGACTGCTTGCTGGGCGGCTTCTGTCTTTCAGGTCTCGCCAGGGGCTGCCATGGAGAGCGGGGCCCCCAGGCCTGCAGAATGCTGGTGGCTTTGTCTTCGGGGGCGGGGGTGGGGCTGACGTCATGTCACCGCAGGAGCAGCCGTGCCCGCCCTGGGGTCCCCTCGACAGCGGCCCGAGCACAGGGTGCACCTGGTGGACCCTGGCGGGGCCTCAGCCCTGGGGGCCCCCGGCCGGGCGCAGGTCCTGGCCGCTGGCTGTCCACACCTGGGACTGGGAGACTCGGGGGCCAGGTCCTCAGAGACCTCGTGACACTGGACACCCTTGGCGTCGTCACCGTCACTTCTTAACAGCAGAGAAGCACGCAGAGTGATGAGCTGTGAGCCCAGAGTTAACACGTGTACACGTTTTGAATTATGTATTTTAATTAAAAAGAGACGTTGCAGAAGAGTGGAGTCCTGCTTCCTTTCCTCGCGCTGCCTCGGCTGGCCAGGGCGCTGCCCTTGCCGATGCGGGTCGTCCGCTGTGTGCGTGTCACGTCTGTCTCCGTTTGGTCTCCCACACGTGAGATGCGTGCACCGGCTCCCCCGCGGGGCCTCGTCCTCTGCCCCAGGGTGGAGGCCTGGCATGCTGAGCACGGCAGGTGTGTGAACGCCAGGCCCCCTATCTGTCGCCTCCCCACTCTGCTCCCGCGGGCACACGCCTGCCCGTGCCCAGCGGGGCGTCCCCGCCGCCCTGCGTCCCGTCCAGCCCTGCGCACAGGCCCGCAGCTCCCGCAGGATCCCTCCTGACTGGAGAAAGCACTGGAGACTCTGTACTTGTTCGTGCCGCTGCAGTTGGTGAAGGGAACATCCTGTATGTGTCACATTCACGGCCGATAGTCGTCATGGGTTGTGTCCCCCAAAAGCTAGGAAGTACTGTTTCTCAGTAACTTAGAACGGGACCTGGTTTGGAATGACAGCCTTTACAGAGAGAAGTTAGAGGGAGGCATTAGGCCGGGCTCAATCCCTCATGCCGAGAGTCTGGACGCACAGAGCAGAGAGCAGGTTGGAGGAGCGTGCCGCGTTGAGGGGGGGTTTGGGGGGAGGTGTCTGCGTCCGGAGCCCCAGAGACAGCGGGTGGACCCAGGAAGAGCCCAGGAGGGCGCCTCCCCGGCAGCGGCCCTGCCAGCCCCGTAAGCTTGGACCTGAGCCTCCAGGACTCGGA
Source organism: Odocoileus virginianus (assembly GCF_023699985.2). Lineage (NCBI taxonomy): Eukaryota > Metazoa > Chordata > Mammalia > Artiodactyla > Cervidae > Odocoileus > Odocoileus virginianus. The sequence continues at coordinate 101,036,106 of NC_069675.1, forward strand.
GAGGATCAGTCCTCCGTTTTAACCATCCCGGTGTGCGGCTCAGCGTCTGGGCCGCCTAGGAAGCCGCCGGGGAGGGCTCAGGTGTGCCTCCGCAGCCTCTGAGACACGAGCGCCTGGCCTGTCCGGCGGTCACTTTTGACGCACCTCGCTTTCTGCCGCGTGTGTTTTGAGACTGCTGTTAGCTGCACACAGGTGTGGGATGGTTCCGTCTACTTGATGAGTCGGCTGCCTCGCTAGACATCATAACTACCTCTTTCTAGTCAGTCGTCAAACATGTTTGGAGAACTTGGGAGAGGGCTTCCCGTTGCTGCTGCTGCCGCCTCCTGCTCACGTCCTGTCCTTCCTGTCGGGAGAGCGCCTCCACCAGACCTGACGGAGCGGGTCCTTCTCACTAGAGACCCAGCTCCAGGCTGTCTAAGCCCAGCACTCAGAAGATTCACTGCTTCTGGGACCTCCCTGGTGGACCCGTGGCTAGGATTCTGGCCTTTGACTGCCGCGGCCAGAGTTCAGTCCAGTCCCACAAGCCGAGGCGCGCCCCCCCGCAGTGCTGCGTCCGTGGTCCCGCGTCTGGGGGAGGGACGCGCAGCCCCACACGCAGAGCCCGGGGGTGAGCCGCGTCTCCTCTCTGCTGTCAGCATCCTTCTGTCTTCAGTTCTCCCCCTCTGATTCCATGTGTCTGGATGTGTGTGCTTGGCCCTGAGTCCTGCTCAGCTTCTGGAATCTGTAAGTTTGTATATTCCACCAAATCTGCAGACATTTTCAGCCGCTACTTCTTCGAACCGCTTCCTTCTCCCCTCGGGCTGCCGGCAGCACAGCCTCAGACCCTCACTCGCCTTCACATGCTCTCCTTGCGGGTCTGTCCTCAGTCACGGTCACCGGCTCTCCTCTGACTGCATCCTGCTGTTGAATCCGTCTAGTGAGTTTGTTTCTTTGCTGAGACGTTTCTACCCTGGCGTCTGTGGCACGGCGTGTGCGATGCTCGCTCAGGTGTCTCAGCAGCCACCACAGTCCGTCTGCTCATTCTGACACGCTCAGCACCTCCCGGCGCCCCTTTCCCATGGTTCTGTGAGAGCCGGCTATCTGTGCATTAGACTCTGGACACGGACTTCATCTGGTCTGGGGCTGGTTAGCCTCAGGCCCACGGCCCCACTGCAACCTGTGGGCTGGACCCCACCTCTGCTGCACCCCCCATGCCCGCCTCTCTGGACGGACCCCGTATGTGCCCCACCAGCCCTGCGGGGGGACACAGACCCTCCTCTCTGGACGGACCCCGTATGTGCCCCACCAGCCCTGCGGGGGGACACAGACCCTCCTCTCTGGACGGACCCCGTATGTGTGCCCCCAGCCCTGGGCGGGGACGCAGACCCTCCTCTCTGGACGGACCCCGTATGTGCCCCACCAGCCCTGGGGGGGCACACAGACACTCCTCTCTGGACAGGCCCGCGTGCACCCCCAGCCCTGGGGGGGCACACAGACCCTCCTCTCTGGACGGACCCCGTATGTGCCCCACCAGCCCTGGGGGGGCACACAGACCCTCCTCTCTGGACGGACCCCGTATGTGCCCCACCAGCCCTGCGGGGGGACACAGACCCTCCTCTCTGGACGGACCCCGTATGTGTGCCCCCAGCCCTGGGCGGGGACGCAGACCCTCCTCTCTGGACGGACCCCGTATGTGCCCCACCAGCCCTGCGGGGGGACACAGACCCTCCTCTCTGGACGGACCCCGTATGTGCCCCACCAGCCCTGGGCGGGGACGCAGACCCTCCTCTCTGGACGGACCCCGTATGTGCCCCACCAGCCCTGGGCGGGGACACAGACCCTCCTCTCTGGACGGACCCCGTATGTGCCCCACCAGCCCTGGGGGGGGCACACAGACCCTCCTCTCAGGACAGGCCCGCGTGCACCCCCAGCCCTGGGCGGGGACGCAGACCCTCCTCTCTGGACGGACCCCGTATGTGTGCCCCCAGCCCTGGGCGGGGATGCAGGCGCTGCTCTGAGTCACCAGGCCTTGGGGCAGCCCCACCACCGAGGGGCTCCTGGGCTTTGCAAGCCCCTCACGGGTTGTTTCTCAAGCCGCTCCCTCTGGTCTGGTTGCCGGCCCCCGTCTGGCCCCCAGCCTGGAGCCTGGCGCTTGGGCCCTGACAGGCAGGCCTGTCCTCCAGCCGCTGCGCCTGGGGCCACAGAGCCCCCGGAGGCCGCCCCGCCTCAGCACTCAGTCCGCTGTGCGAGCCCCCTTCCCGCCCCTTGGTAGGCTGGCGGCCGTGCTGCAGGCCCAGCGATCGGAGGTGGGCGCTGGGGAGAGGTGCGGTCCTGGGGCCCAGCTGCCCCGCTGCCCTCTGCAAAGCCTGGGCGGTGGGCCTGCGCCTTCAGCTGCTGCCCACTGAGCTTGCTCTCAGACCTCTGCTCGCCCCTGGGGACAGTGTCCTCAGAGCCACCTCCCAGCCCCCTGCTCCCATTCTCCTGGCAGGTTTCCGCTTCTCTGCTTCCTCAGCAGCTGGGCTGGGGCCAGCCTCCTCTCCCTGCGTGAGGCATTTACCCGATCGCTGCACCTCTTCGCTGTCAGCTCTCTTTTAAATGTCAGTTTCTGCCTGTTCTCGATTCCTGTTCTGTTTCTGCCTTACAGATTTTGTTTCCTTGACGGCTTTCAATTAAACATATCCCCGGTTTTTTCCAGAAACTGTCATCTTGCAGCTCCTCTGGACCAGTAGCATCCATGGGGTTGGCTGGCTCCTGCCCATGGCTGAGCACAGGTCCTGGACTGTGCTCAGTGGGTCCAGCGCAGCGCACCCCGGCTCTGCTGCTGTTGGGGCCCCTTCCCAGTTCTCACGGGTCCAGCGGTTTGCAGACAAACCGAGGGATGTGGGCGCCCCGCTGCCGACGCGGCACTGGGGCTCTGTCCTTGAGGAGCCGCCGTGCTGTGGGCTGGCTGCCCCAGGCACACTGCCCTTTGGTCTGAGTCCTCCCAGGCTAGCTTACCTGACCTGTGTGCGCTGGCCCTGCCTAGCCCGTCTCCCTGCGGCCGGCTTGACTGTGAGCCCGCAGGCAACTGGGCCAGCCTCTGCTCACCACTGCCTCTGGCTGGAAGGATGTAAGGCCGCCTAGGGAGGGCCTGTCCACGTCTTTCTCGACCATCATGGTGACGGGTGCCATGTGTGGGGCTGACAGCAGTCCAGTACTGACACTCCCCATGCAGACTGCTCGGCAGGCCTGCTGCCATGCAGAGCCCCCACCCCGTGTCCCCAGACGAACACGCAGCCCTGGTGAGCCCTGGGATGGGCCGGGGCTACCCCTGCCCCTCTGCTGTGTCCACTGTCACTGCCAGGGCCCCCCGGAGGACTCCCAAGCCCTGAGCTGAGGGCTCCACCAGCACCCAGGCAGGCAGAGCTCTGGTTCCCCAACCAGCTGGCCCGCCCGCGTGCCGTCAGAGTCCTCCTGTGCCCCCTGCTGGCGGGGAGTGGACACGCAGTAAGGCTGCTCAGGAATCAGTGGCCGGGGGGCCTCGTTTGGAGGCGGTGGGGGCCGCAGCTGGGGACGTGAACTTGGGTCCCCATTGGCCGGCTCAGGGCAGCTCCAGCGTGTGGCCTGGGGCACCCCGCCCTGTCCAGCAAGCACACCAAGGGCCTGAACAGACGCCACAGCCCTCCCTGCAGAGACTGGCCAGCGCTGTGCCCGTGCCAACCGTTTATTCAGACCCTGAACAGGTGACCCGTGACATGCAGGCCCCCTGGGCTCACGGCAGCCTGACCTGCATTGCAACCCTGGCACTTGGCAGTTCCCAGAGGACGGCACCCTGGCTCCCTGGGCAAGGCTGGGCCCAGTGAACAGTGCCTGGCCCCCAGGGCTGCCAGGGGACATGTGGTGCTGACGGGCCCAGGGGAAAGGGGTGGGTGAGGAGTGGGGGGCAGGGGACCCAGTGTCCTGTGCACCCCGGGCCAGTCAGAGCGGACCCTGGCTGCCCGGCGCTGAGCCGCACAGCTGTGGGAGGCGGTGTGTGTGCGCGAGCGTGGGGGGCCAGGCCGCGCTCCCTGCGGCCTGCCGGCCCCCTTCCTAAGGCATTCCTGTGGCGAGCTGCTCTGCCCCTGTGCGGTCTGGGCCGCTTTGAGACCTGGAAAAGGGCCCCGGGCGTCCTCGGTGGGCCCCAGCGCCTCAGTGCTTCTGGCTGGCGAACCAGGAGAAGAAGGGGCGTGGGCGCGGGCGCGGGGCCTGGAGACACGCACAGTGCGGGGTGAGCGCCAGGCTTTGATGGTGGCGTCGTCGCTGGCCGTCAGCAGGAGCTCTTGCTCCTGGGGGCTGAAGACCACCGAGTTGACCACATCCTGGTGCCGCAGCTTGGCCAGGCATATGTTGTAGTGGCGGTCCCAGATGTAGCCGTGGCGGTCCTCGGCCCCACTGCCGAGGGGACAGTCTGCAGTGAGCCCGGCCGCGCCCCGCCCCGCCCCGCCGCGCCCCGCCCCGCCGGCCCCGCCGCACCACCTGGCCACGAAGTCCCTGCTGACGTCCAGGAAGATGAAGAAGCACTCGTCGTTGGGCGTGTAGGCGCGGTGCGCGCGCAGGGCCCGCTTCACCTCACGCATGGTCTTCAGGTCGAAAACCAGCAGGTCGATCTCCTCGGCGATGGGCGGCGGCTGCATGGGGTCTGCCACCACCGAGCCGCTGGGCCAGGCGCGGCTGTTCACGTACAGGTACCTGCGCCAGCACGCGGCTCGGTGAGTGCCCGCGGAGTGCCCCCCGCCCCCGGGCCACCCACAGAAGCCCACCTGTTGTCGGGGGACAGGCCCATGCCGATGATGTGTCCGTGCACGTCGATGACGTGGTCCAGCGCATCAAAGAAGGCGTCGGAGCCCCGGCCCTCGCCCAGAACGGGCCCGGCTGTGGTCATCTGGTGCGGCAGGATCTGCTTGATGCCTGCAAGGAGGTGGGGGAGGCGGCACCTTGGTGCCTGGCAGTTCCCAGACAGCTGGGCTGTTGCCTGCCCTGCACCCCCAGATCTGAACGTGTGCCTGCCCAGGGGTGAGTGGGGGGAGGTGCTGGACTAGCGCTCGGCCCCCCAGACAGAGGAAGGGGCTTTGCCCACAGACTGACCCACCCCAGGCCCCTCACCGATCTGGTGCGGCGAGTAGGTGAGGCAGCCGGTGGTGAAAATGAGCAGCTTGTTCCCGGCGGCGGCCCTGCCCTGCTCGGGGGGCTTGGTGTGGCCCTGGGCCAGCAGCTCAGCTACCTTAGTCTCCAGCGTGCTCTCTGGCAGCAGCGGCTGTGCCCGGCCCTCCAGGAGCCCATCCAGGAGGCGCCGCAGGCCCTTGGTGCGGGCCGGGCCCGGGTCGCTCTCCTCGTCCTCGCTGTCGCTGCCCAGGTCGAAGACGCGGCTGGAGTCTGTGCCGGGGGTGCCAGCGTCCAGCAGGAGGTCAGGGCTGTCGAAGCGGCTGCAGTCGGCCACCATGACGGTGCGGATGGTGCTGGCGTTGAGGTTCTGGATCTTGAAGAGCCGCTTCACCACGTTCACGTTCTCTGACTCCACGTCCTGCGGGCAGGAGCGCGGAGGTGGGCACGGGCTGCGGGAGGCCGCCGCTGGCCGCAGTGCCCGCCCACACGCACCTGGAAGGCGTTGTTGAGCCAGAGCACCGAACACGACGTGATGTCCCCGATGCGGTGCAGGTTCCCCGAGATCAAGCTGGTGTCCGTGAGCCAGCAGCCGAACACATCGTAGGGCTTGTTGCGAACCCGGGATAGCAGGGCGAAGGTGTCTGAGGGGAGCAGCAGGAAGGGGCAGGGCGGGCGGGGGCTGGAGGGGTGGGGCGCAGGTGTCTGGGCAGGGGGGTGGGGCGTCAGGGGCGGGGTGGTCGGGGGAAGAGAAGGAGGGCCGCCCGCCCCCAGCCCTCTCTCACCTAGGCTGATGACCGCAATCTCCCCAGAGGAGGAGTTGTGGGGCCCCAGGAACACCCCCGACGCCAGCAGCAGCGAGTCGTCCTGGTTAAACTGGGAGAACTGGGTGTAGCTCCAGTTGTAAGGCCGCATGTCCGCGCTGTGCATCAGCGAGATGCGCAGGTCGTTGCTCCAGATCTGGGGGGGGCCCAGCAGGCACACCTGTGAGCCCATCTGCGCAGCGCCCCTCGGCCCCTCTCCTGGCCAGTGCCCGCAAACCGCCCAGGTGGGGGTCCCTTGTCTCTGGCCTTCAGACCACCCGAGGCCTGTGGGCACGTGGTGCTCTGGCCGGCTCTGGCGTAGCTGTGCGCAGGGCCCTCTGCCCATCTGTAGGCAGTTAGGGCCACCCAGCCCCGACCTCCCAGCCCGGGCGGCCACCCAGGTTGTGACCCTCCCCGGGGGCCGCCGTCAGCCCTGACCTGAGCCCCGGGCCGCCCGCACCTTCACCGTGCAGTCCTTGGAGCAGGACGCGAACTGGCCGCCCGAGTGCGAGAAGCTGAGATGCAGGACCTGGTCACTGTGCTCCCGCAGCGTCTGCACCTCCACGCACGGCACCGCGTCGTAGAGGCGGCGGAACTCCTCGAACCAGGACGTGGCCGCTGTGGGGGCAGTCATGCTGGGGCCGCGGGCTGCAGAAGCAGGGCCCTGGCAGCCGGGGCCCCCCCCCCCCCCCCCCGCCCCCCCCAGGCCCAGCCTGGCCACCCCCGGCCGGCGCGGGGCCTGGCGCTGACCTGGGTGTCGGGGCTGCAGAAGCAGGGCCCTGCCCACCCTCCCCCGGGCCCAGCCTGGCCGCCCCGGCCGGCGCGGGGGCTGGCGCTGACCTGGGTGTCGGGGCACGTCCCGGGCCACCCGGTAGTAGCGGTAGAACTGCTCCCTCCACAGGAACTCGTCCCTGGACACGGCCCGCCACTGGCGGCACACCAGCCCGGCAGCCAGCACGTCGGCCGGGCCCAAGCTCAGGAAGATCTGGTAAACCAGGCTGTCCGGGAGCAGGGGTGTGCCCCCCTCATCCATCGTGACATTCTGCCCAGGCGGCCCTGAAACCCAGGCACAGCCCCCTTAGCTGCCGGTGGGACCAAGGAGGACACCGGCCCCCAGGCCCAGGAGAGGCACAGGGCCCGGGGCTGAGCCGAGCCAAGCCAGCCCAGTAGGTGCTCCTCCTGCCCTGCCAACTGCCCTGCTGAGCATTCCACTGGACTGAGCATGTGCGGAGGGCCGGCTGGCACGGCCTGCAGGGCCACGGAGCCAAGAGCTTCCCCAAGCCCCTCCAGACAGCCGTGCTCCTCGGACCCTGCGCTCCTGAGGTCCCGCAAGGCCCAGTGATCCCCTGAACACGCAGCTTCCGGGCCTGGCCCAGCCGGAGCTGGAGTTGCCGTGGGCTCGGGGGACCCACTGTCACCCTAAAAGTTCCCCTCCGCAGGAGGACAGGCCTTCTGGGTGGGGCCCTCTGACTTCCCCCCATAAGATCCCGGGGAGACATCTGGTCGCCAGAGCTGGTAACCGCTCCGAGGCCCAGAAGGGAAGGGTCGGTGACCCCTGTGCACCATCTCTGACCTTGCTGCCCCAGGCTTCGGAGCGGTCAGCATGGGATAGAGGTCCTTCCCAGGAGAGACTCGGGGCCGGCGGAACGGGGGCCGGCCCGGCCGCCCGTCCCAGACGCCGCCAGGAACACCAGCCGTCCCTGACCTCTGCCCTCTGGCCTGGGGGACCCCTGCCAGGTTGGCCGTAGGCCAGCGCGGACACAGCCGGGCGAGCTGGGGGCGGGGCGGGGGCGGGGCCGCCCAGCGCCCCCCGACCCTCCCTCCGAGGGGCTGCGGGGGGTGGGGCCTCGGTTCGGCCCCTCGGTCCCGGCGGCCTCGGCGATTCATTCATTGGCCAAAGACACGTCCGGGGAGCTTGGGGGCCGGGCCAGGGGTCGGGCCGGAGTGACGACGCTCTCCGGGCTAGGCCGTGAGGGCCCGGGCCGGGGTCCGGACGCCGCCGTGACTACGCTCCCCGGGCCGGCGCACTCACCGCGGCCGCCTCCGCCCGGATGCGCGGCCCCCGCCCCGGCGCCCAGCCTCAGCCCACGGACCCTCTTCCGCCCTCCGTCGACGCTCCAGCCGCCGCGTCTCTATGATGGAGGCCGCCAGGCTGATGCCACGAGCCCCGAGGCATCGATGACCGTCGAGGGCCGAGCGCCACAGCACGCGTCGGCCGTTGCTGCGCCTGCGCGTTAGGGCCCGGCGACGCGGGTCGCGCTTCTTTGTGCGCCTGTGCGCGTCCGGCCTCCGCTGGAACAGCGCCCCTGGCGGCGGAGAGGGGCGGCGGCCGTGCGCCAGGCCCGTGGGCGGGGCTGAGGGCGAGGCTCAGGGTCGCGGGTTCGAGACCGAGCTCCGGCGTTCCGCGGCCTCACAGGCAAAAGTGTGCTCCGCTGTGGGGAGATGAACGTACAAAGGGGTGAGCACCCGCCGCAGTGGAAGTCACCGGATTTGTGGACAGGGGAAAAAAAGGGAAGGTTGCTCAGTCGTGTCCGACTCTGTGCGACCCCATGAACTGCAGCCCACTAGGCTCCTCTGTCCATTAGTGGACTGTGCAGTTCATGGGAGTCTCCAGGCAGGAGTACTGGGTTGCCTTTTCTTCCTCCAGGCGATCTTCCTGACCCAGGGTTCGAACCTGGCTCTCCCGCATTGCAGGTGGACTCAGCCACCCGGTGGACAAGGACCAGAGGTCAGCTTGGACTTTGGACACGGACAAGGCGACGGGCCCCTGCCGGGAAGCACAGGGCGGAGGTCAGATGTCCGGGGTGAGGCTGGGTTCACCCGCAGGCTGAGTGGGGGGTTGCCTGGCCCAGGGCAGGGGTTTCGGCGGTGGGAGCGTGGCAGGCTTCCTGGGCGGGGCTGCTGGGCAGTGGACAGTGGACTCCGACCTGGGGCTCGACCGTCCTGGCCTGCGCCTCCTCTGGCCCTGGCCCTGTCGCCGCCGTCGCCATGCTGACCCCCAGGATCTCAGCCCTCTTAACTCTGCTCCTGGCCAGCAGCTCCCTGGGTCAGCGGGTGCGGAGACCCCCGCGGCCCCCATCTCCCATCAGCACCATCCAGCCCAAGGCCAACTTTGACGCCCAGCAGGTAGAGCTGGGCGGAGGTGGGGCAGCGGCCTGCCCGGCTCTGCTGCCCCCAGCCCTGCGTGCCCTCACACGGCCTGCTCCCAGTTCGCAGGGACCTGGCTCCTGGTGGCCGTGGCCTCCCCGTGTCGCTACCTGCAGGAGCAGGGCCATCGGGCCGAGGCCACCACTCTGCACGTGGCTCCTCAGGGCTCGGCCATGGCCGTCAGCACCTTCCGAAAGCTGTGAGTCCCAGCGAGGAGCCCCTGAGCCCACCCCAGCTGCGGCCTCACCTGGGTTGGGGTACCCCAGCCTGCTGGGCGTCCTCCCACGCCGGCCGTGCCCCCAGGGATGGAATCTGCTGGGCAGTGCGGCAGCTGTACAGAGACGCGGGGAGCCCGGGGCGCTTCCTGCTCCAAGGTGAGGCCCTGGCCGCTGGGGGCGGGTGCGGCGCTGGCGGTGGGGCTGACCCGCCGGCTCCCCACAGCCCGGGGTGCCCGCGGGCCGGTGAATGTGGTCATCGGGGACACGGACTACCGTGGCTTCGCCGTCTTGTACCTGGAGCGGGCGCGGCAGCTGTCAGTGAAGCTGTACGGTACGTCCGGGGGGCCTGGGTCCCCAGAGGCTGTTGGGTGGGCTGGGCGGGCCCTCTCCTCCCTTCCCCCTTCCCCTGCCCTTCTGCCCAAATGTGGGGGCAGAGCCGGACCGGGAAGCGGGCGAGCAGGGGTCAGATCACAGCCCCAGGCACACAGCCCAGCCCCCAGAGCGCCCTGCAGGCCCCCACCCCGTGGGTGCCCAGGAGCCCGTGTGTCCCGCATGCAGTCCGCTCGCTCCCCGTGAGCGATTCCTTCCTGAGTGCGTTTGAGCAGCGGGTCCAGGGGGCCAACCTGACCGAAGACCACATCCTATTCTTCCCCAAATATGGTGAGTGTCCCCCCACCGTTTCCGCCCGGCTCACTGCGCGCCCCCACCCCTGGCTGCCCCTGACCCCTGACCCGGCCCCCAGGCTTCTGCGAGACGGCGGACCAGTTCCACACCCTGGACGGTGAGCGGGCACCTCCAGCGGGCGGCGTGGAGGGCGGTGCCCAGGGCTCCCTCCTGGCTGCGACACGTCTGTGTTGCAGAACTGCGGAGGTGAGGCGGGCGGCTGCCCCGTGCAAGGAAGCAGCTGGCCCGGAGGTGGACCTGCCGCCCCTCATCCACCCGCCCGCCCCCCCCCCCCCCCGAAGCCGCCTCTCCCCCAGGAGCTCCGTGGGCTCTCATTAAACGCTGCAGCCTCAGCCCCTGCCTCTTCCTTTCCACCCAGGACCCCACCGGGGCGTCTGCCCACCTGTTCTGCTTCCCTGATGGGCCGAAGGGTGGGGGCCCACCTCCCAGTGCCGAGCCCTCCCCAGGGAGGTGGGGGTGGGGAACGGCTCCTGGCCAAGGCCTGGGGCGCCTGGCACCCTGCCCTCGGACCCCAGTGTCCCCTGCTCTGGCCCCCGCGCGGTGTTGGCGCCTGTCTCTCCTGCTCCCTGGCTCTGAGCAGCCTGGTCAGACACCCCGGCCTTCTCCAGAGCCCTCCCCACACGTCCCCCTTGCCTCCGCCTGAGCCCCCTCCTGGGAGGCAGGGCCCAGGGGCCCAGGGGCCCGTGGCCGAGGCAGAAAGTGCCTGGGGAGGAGCACGCGGCTTCGGGGGGGCAGGCGGGGAGCCCCCCCCACCTCCCGGGTCGGGGGTGAGCTGACACCCGTCTGAGGGGGCTGGGAGGTTGTGTGGCCCTCACAGCCTGCCCCAGGGGCGAACAGGGCCAGGCAGGGGGCCGGACTGGCCAGTAAACAGGACTGCCCCCGGGCCGAGGCCACGCGTGGAGGCGAGCAGCAGGCGCCCCTTGGGGCAACCACGTGGGTGGGCAGGAGGGGGGGCCCTGGACAGACGGGGTAACCCCCAGGAGCCCACACCCAGGGTCTGCCCACCATCACCAGCCATGAGGGACCACAAGATGACCTCTGGCCTATAGAGAAGAACTTTCTGGAAAGTGGGAGCCTTGAGGTCTGGGAAGAGATGGAGACGGTGTCCCCGCCCCGCAGCTTCTGCCTGGAGGGGCTTCTCCACGTGACCGCAGGCCGTTGGCAGAAGGTCGAGTATGGAGACAGGGCCTCCCCCGACCGACTGTTCGCCCTCCACACACGTGGGTCCCAGCCGACCTGCCCATCCCTCACCCGTGTCCCTGACAGCGGAGAGGACGCCAAAGAAAAAATGCGCAGTGCAGACCCCTGAGAAGCAGAGACCCAAGGGTGGGAGCTCTGATGGCGCACCTGCTCCATCCCCACCCCGCCCCCGCCGGGCCTGCTGGCGGGGGTTCCCCACACGGGCCCAGCTCCAGGCCCACCGCTGAGAGCTCGCCCCCTGACCTGTCCTGTGAAGCCATGGAGGATGTGGGCCAGTTCCAGCTGCCCCCAGGGCCCGCCCGCCCGCGCTCTGATGGGTCGCAGGACCCCTGCCCTGCCCCCACGGGAAACTGGCCTTCTCCCCCCCACCCTCGTCTCTCTCCCGCCTTCTCCCACATAGCACCCCATGCCGGCGAGAGCCAGGCCCACGTGACAGCTGCTGGTCGTCCCCAGGGCATTGCAGACAGCTGTGCCTGGCACACACTGCCCAGCCTGCCCCTTCCCACTGTGTCCCCCCATAAGGAGGGGCAGCCCCCCAGGCTGGGGCACAAGGTCAGGGAGGGGCCTCAGCTCGGCCAAAGCCGCTCTGTTCGGGGACCCTCGGTGTCTGCGCGATGGGCATCTCAGAGACACCCCCTGTGTGCCAGGGCCCTGCCTCTGGGAGCCAAAGTCAAAGGCTCGCCACTCCCCGACACTGGTGAGGCAGACTGGGCCTGGAGAGATGGACCCCCGCACCAGCATCCGGACCTGGGCTGTGGGGAAGGCCAGGCCGCCCTGGGTTAGCCGCAGGCCATGAACAGGAAGGATCTCCGTCTGGTCCTTGGAGAGCAGGATCGGAGACCCCTGGGCCCAGCCCCGCGTGCCCGTCCAAACAGCGGGGGGGGCGCTTGCTGGTAGGAGCCCACAGCCCTGCAAGGCCCACTGTCCACAGTGGGCAGGGACCGTGTCCCTTGGTGCTGGACTCCCAGCTGGGCAGGCAGGTGGAGCTGGCAGGAAGGGGAAGGGCAAGGACCCTGCCGAGCTGGGCACCTCGTCAAACTCGTGTCCGTTGAGTCGGTGATTCCATCCAACCGCTTCATCCTCTGTCACCCCCTTCTCCTGTAAACTTTCAAAAACTAGGGACTTCCTGGTGCTCCAGTGGCTAAGACTGTCCTTCCGACCCAGGAGGCCCAGGTTCAATCCCTGGTCAGAGGACCAGGTCCCACACGCTGAAACTAAAGATCCCTCATGCCGCAACGAAAACGGAGGATCCTGGGTATCACAAGACCCAGCACAGCCAAATAAATTTTTTTTCAATTGTTTTCAAAAACTAGGTGAGGCAATTATAGTTCTAGATGAGTCGTCTTTCCACGCGTGCTCAGTCACGTCCAGCTCCCCGCGGACACGCAACCCTGTGGTCTGTAGCCCGCCAGGCTCCTCTGCCCACGGGATGTCCCAGGCAAGAATGGTGGAGTGGGCTGCTATTTCCTTCTTCAGGGGAACTTCTCGACCAAGGGATCAAACACGCATCTGCACTGGCAGGTGGATTCTTCACTGCGCCACTCCGGAAGCACTGACCCATTTTGTGTAAAGGTGTTTATTGATTATAACTGAGCCTTGCCTTTTAATTGTAAGAGTTGGCTTTTCATCGGGCTTCCCAGCGGGTGGTAAAGAACCTGCCTGCCGATGCACCGCTCAGGCCTGGGGTGAGCGAGGATCCTGGGTCAGGAGGATCCCCTGGAGCAGGGTGTGGTGACACACTCCAGCACTCTTGCCCGGAGAATCTTATCAGAAAGAAAAACCTTGAAAAATTTAGGGAACTCTGACTGGCTGTCGTGGTCAGGGAGTCTGGATGGGCCACGCATGTCCGGCTACACTGACTCGGACGCCCCCGGCCCCCAGAGATGAGGCTGCTGCATCCCCACCCGGCGCTCTGTTTTCTGGCACGCGGCTGGTGGGAGCTCCCAGACCAGGGACTGATCCGGGCTGGGGCCGCGAAAGCCGGGAGCTGTAACCACTGGACCACGGGGCGCTCCCCGGGCTCGGCCCTTCCCGCTGGGCACCTGCTGTCCCTGCCCCCGCAGGAGCTCCGGTGGATGGGGGGCCGGCCCCTGCGAGTGGGCACAGGGCCTGGGGCGATGGCGGCACTCGTCGGGGGGCGGGCTGCCCCGTTCTGACAGGTTGCTGACCGCCCGTCTCCCCGGAGGGCCCCGTGGGCGGGGCGCAGCAGAGTGCCCGCAGCCCAGGGGGCCTGGCGCCACCTCGCCGGGTTTGGACCAGGTGGGCTCCGCGGAGGAGGATGGGCGCTCTCAGGGGGGCCACGGGCTGCCCGTGGGGGCTCCTGGAGCGCCACCCGGTTGCCGGCACGTCTCTCGCCGAGGCCAGTCTGTAAGCAGAAGAGCTGTGCTGACCGGCCAGGCCCAGGGAGGTCAAGGCGGGGGCCCAGCCCCCAGAGCCCCCACCCCACCCGGTCTAGCTGGGAGGAAGGGCCCAATGAGGGCCAGGCCCTTCCGGGAGGAGAGGAGGCAGCTGGGACTGAGCCAAGGCCTGAAGCCTTGGGCCCGGAGGCCAAGGGTGGGAGGAGGTGGCCCAGGGCAAGCTCAGGGGACGCCCACAGGTCCTTCTCATGTCTGACAGAGCCCAGCACCCGGTGCCTGGCTGGAGTGGGGAAGAGGGCCCTGTCCTTCCCCCAGGGGTGTCTGGGGCCGCCCCCGCCCTCCGCAGCTGCCCTCCAGCCCCCAGGGCCAGCGTGTGGGGGCGGCCGGCCAGCCTCCCCTGCCCCATCCTCCCCTGCCCGCTCCCGGGGGTGACTCAGGTCCACCTGGCCCTGTTCTGGCCCCGCTTTGGTCTCGGGGCTGTGGAGCCGCCTGTGGGCTGGCTGCCCCGCCTGCTCCAGGGTGAGAACGTCCTGGCCCTGAACCTCCAGGCTCCCATCTGGGACAGAGCATTCTGCCCTCTGCCTGGTGCAGCTGGGCCAGCGGGGGGAGGCCCCCGGAGGGGGCAAGGGGCGGCCGGGCCCAGGAGGCTGGACCCAGTGGGCACCCCACCTGCCCCACTGGCTTCCCACGATGCCCCCACCTCTGGTGGGCAGGGCCTGATTGGGCCCCGCCCCTGGAGCTCACCCCCAGCCAGCCCTGAGGAGGACGGAGCGGGATCACACCCCCAGGGAGGGGCGCCCGCCCGTCCGGACCATAAAGAGGTGGGCGAGTCTGGGGTTGGCAGCACGGCTGCATCCCGCCCCGTCCCTGCTGGGATGGGCCCGTGGTTGGCCCTGTGGGTGCTGCTCTACCTGCCAAGATCCCTCCAGGGCCAGAACCCACACACCCCGGCGGCCCCCAGCTCCGTTCTGCAGAGTTTCGAGGACAGCAAGGTCGGGGTCGGGGAGGGACGGGAGGCGCCCACTAGGCCCGGGTGCGGGGAGTCAGCCAGGCCAGCCCTCTCGGCACTCCCGCCATGGAGACCCCTGGCCTCCCCCACAGTCCCCACCTCTCCCTGCGGGGTTGGGGGGGGAACATCTCAGTGCCTCTGCACAAAGAGGCCCCCCTGGCCAGCGTCACAGGCCCTGCGGGGCCCGGGGTGCTCTCAGCCTCCTGTCAGCATGACCGAACACTGGAAGCTGTTGCCGAGTGCAGCAGGCAGCCATCCTGGCCCCTGCCTACCCCCAGCCCCTTGCAGTTCCAGGGGGAGTGGTTTGTCCTCGGCCTGGCGGGCAACACCCACACGGTAGCAGACAGGTCTCTGCTGAGCCCTTTCACGGCGACATTCACGATAAATAAAAACCACTTGGAAGTGGCATACGCCATGATCCGGTGAGTGAGGGGCTGGGGCCCAAACCGTCAAAAGCCAATGCCTCTGTGGCAGGTCCGCCAAGGGCTCCGGCCACACTCTCCCAGGCTTCCTTCTAACGTGATGTCCAGCACAAGCTGCTAACAACCTCACCCGGCTCTGGGGGGGCGTCCTCAAAAGAGGAGAGGCACTGACCAGATCACAGACTAGGAGAGCCCCAGGGCTGGGGGATGTCAGTTTCCGCTGAATCGGGGAGCTCAGGCACTGTGATCAGAGACTCCTCACCCGTCCTCCCTCTCCTTCTCTCAGCTCTGGCTGCCCTAGACTTCCATCCAGGCAGGTTCTCCCCTCACAGGGATAAGACAGTGGCTTACACTGACGTCCTCCTCAGGATCAAAATTCCAGAACAGAGGAAATACGTAGGCCGGCCTGGCCGTGGTGTCTGATCGACTCTCCTTGAGCCCTGCGTTCCCCTGGACCCGCTGCTGTGTCGTCCAGGGCGACAGGCACCCTGGTGGACGGGCCGGGATGGCCGGCTGGGGAGGAGTGGGGCGCTGGATGGACAGCCCTGGGGGGCACAGCCCCCTCTGGAGATGCTGAAGCCACCAGGGCCTCCTGACCCACGCGGCTCCTCCAGCAGGTCCCGCGGCCTTCTGCGCTCACCCGCCCGGAGATCTCTTTCGCTTAGGGCTCTTCAGTTCCACGATGAGACAGGAAGCTCTGGAGGCCAGCAGCAGGGCACAGAGCAGCCCCCTGCCCGGCTCCCGTGCAGGCTCAGCCACGCCAGACCCCCACCGGGGAGTCTCCAAATCCTCACCCACTCCTGATCCGTCGGGGGGCTGGTTAACTGGGGGCAGGGACCCGGTGCAAACGCCACCCCGGAAGCCGCCTCTGTTCTGTCAGTCGAGTGTGCTTACCTGGCAGGGTCAGGGTACCAGGTCCTGCCTCCCTGCTCAAGCCCAGGGTCCACCCAGAGCTCTCCCAGCCACGTCACGGCCCAGGAACACCCTCTCTCGAGCATGTGCCTCGGGGGCACTTCGGGTCTGGTTCCAGGCTGAGGAATGGTCAGCGGGTGGACCTGACGGAGGCCACAAATGGGTGGGCCACACCACATCAGAGCTCCCAGGGCTGAGGTCCCCCCTCCACGGGGCAAAGCCCCAGGTCTGCATGGGGCTCGTGAGTGGGCCCTCCCTGCGGGTCCACCTGGGGGCAGCCCCTGGGAAAGGCCCGGCCAGGTTCTGGAGCCTTCTTCCTGCCCATCCCCCTCCCCAGGGGCCAGCGCTGTGTCACCTGGTCGTACAAGCTTATTTCGAAGTCCCAGCCTGGGATGTTCTCGGTGGATCACAGTGGAGGTAAGGGGTGGGGGGCGGGGGGCGGAGGGGGCAGCCTAGGGGCGCTGGCGGGGAGGCCTGACGAGGCTGTACCCCCAGAGCCCGGGGCGGACCCCGAGGAGATCCAGGTGACCGACACGGACTACGCATCCTTCGCCCTCCTGCTCTCCAGGAGGCAGTCGGACCTGCAGAGCATCCTCAGGGTCAGCCTGCTGTGTGAGCCCCTCGCCCCGGCGCGGTCGGTCGGGGTGGGTGGGGGGCAGAGAGGCCAGTCTACATGCCCCCCGCCCCGCCGTGGCTGAATCCAGGCCGTGCTCCTCGGCCCCCAGGCAGAATATGGGCCATTCAGACCCAGCTGCTGGGCAAGTTCATCTGCCTGGTCCGGGCTCAGGGCCTCTCAGATGACAACATTGTCTTCCCGGACCTGACAGGTAATGGGCTCCCGCACCGGGTGGGGTCTGCCCGGAGCCGTGGAGCCCTACGGGGGCTCAGCTCAGCCCCACGTGTGGGGTCCCAGCTACCCCAGGGTTCAGCCTGAGTCCATATTGGGGGTCTCACCGCTCCTTGGTCTCCTCCCCACCTGGGTCCCCTTCCCCAGGGCCACCCCCTCCCCCAGGGTCTCCCTTCCCCCAGGTACCCCCAGTCCCGGGTCACCCCCTCCCACCCAGGTCCCCCCCACCCAGGCCCCCCTCCCCCAGGTCACCCCCTCTTCACGCAGGCCCCCCACCATCAGGCCCTGAGTTTCCTGCCTCTGCCCTTACACGTGATAGCCACATGCACACACAGACAGAGCTCATACTTGAACGTACACCACTTACCCACCCACGCACACACATGTGCACAGGGAGGGTGCCCTTGGGTACACACTCGCTCACAAGCATGTGCACGCCCACCACACGCCCACCATGCCTGGCCACCTGGGTCTGCAGTGGGTCTGGCCCCATGGGCACTTCCCCCCAGGAGGTCAGGCAGAGGGCAGGGCAGCCCCTTGAGGTGCCTCGGCCCCCAGCCCAGCCCCGCCCCCCCCACCTGCCTCCTCCCCTTTCCCTCCTGAAAGCAACTGTGTGAACCTGTGTTCGTGTATGTGCGTCTGCACACATGTGCATGTATGTCAGTGTGTGCACGCGTGTGTGCATGTGTGTGCGTGTGCGCGTCTGTGTCTGCCTTGGCCCCCTCCCGGCTCTGCCCCCGTCCCCTCCGGCCTCCGTCCCGAGGCTCTGTCTCTCCATCAGACTGGTCAGTCCTGCCCAGGAAATGCTGAAAGATGAAGTCACCTCACCCCCCACCAGACCTGGCCTCACTGCCCCGCTCTCTCCACCTCCACTTGCAGCATGAAATAAATGTGCTGTGCTGGGACCTAGGAGTGTGAGCAACCACGACCTTGGGGCAGGTGGGAAGGCGCCCGGGGTGGGGGCCGCCCTCGGAGCACCCATGCCCAGCCTCTGCCCACCAGGGGCGTGCGCATGAGGGTGTGAGTGTGTCTGCATGTCCTGTGGGTGGCACAGGGTGGTTCCCAGGACAAGGCCCCTCATCCTCCCAGCTCCTCGCTGGGGGACCTCAAAGGCTGCCCTCTGCCCCCTGAAGGCCCGGGGGACCTGACACAGAGACCCCAGTCTGGGGAAGGGGAGCTGCGCCTCCTGCCACGAGGGTGTGGGGACAGGGACACTGCAGGGGCAGAGACCTGCCAGCCAGGACACCAGCCCCAGTCTAAGCACCTGGGCACCGCCCCCTCCTGAGTCTCCTCCCGTCACAACCCCCGGGGATCTACCGCTAGGGAGATGTACGGTGCACCCAGGGTCAGGGTGGAACTGGCCCCAAGAGAGGGTAACAGGCATCCAGAGGGACCCCTGCTGTCCTGACCTTTGCTTCCAGGCGCATTTACCCTCAGGAGGACTCCGGGTGGGTCTTGTTTAAAATTCCTCTGAAGGCAGCCCTTCCAGCATCCCTGGGCGGTGGAGCCGGGTCCCACAGACACGTCCACCGAGCAGGGTGTCGCAGAAACCAGGCGGGTTCTGGGACGGACGCCCTCAGTGATGACCTGGATTGACCCCGTAATAGACCCCAGCGGCACCACCTGTGACAGCCTCCTGCGGTCACGGCTTAATGTCCCTCTGTGTATCTGACTCTCCAACAGCTCAGGCTGTCCAAGCAGAAGTCTGCTTTGCCCACTGCTCTGCCACAGACCCCAGCTGGCAGCAGTCACAGAGGAGGCCGTGAACACCTGCCTGCTGGGGGCAGGGGGTGGACCCGAGTGGATGGACGCACAGAGGGAGGGATCAGTGGAGGGCTCGAGGTGGACAGGTGGATAGATGGTGAGAGGAGGTGGGCGTGAGGGTGGCTGTGTCTCTGACCGAGAGCTTGTGGTTGTGGGTGCATCCTTCCTTCCTTCCTGAGGATGGGCCTCTCCTCTGTGGACTGGTACTGGGTGGTGGTTCACGGGTCTCTCTCTGTCCTGCCTTGTTCCTTCCTCCGTCCTTCCCCCGCTGACACATGGTGTTCTCCGTGGACAGGGGTCATCCTGAGAGGCAGGTCTAAGCCCACGTTGGCCGGGGGCCGGGCCAAGCAGGGGAAAGCAGCTGGGTGGGGTCCGGCCCCGGGCGCAGGCAGAGAGCGGCCTTCTCCTTAACCCTGCGCAGCCCTGCAGGGGGCAGGGGGGTGCTCCTTGGCGCCTCTGCACAGATGAGGACACTGAGGACGCTTCAAGGACGCTGGCCGACCCCTTGGCAGGGTCACCAGACCTCTGGCCACCCGCACGCCCCTCCTGTCTGGTCAGTGGGCTGCGCCTGAGGTTCACTGTCGGCTGGGCAGGAAGACCTGCAAGGGTGGGGGTGGCTAGGTGCTCCAGTCCCGAGGGGATGGAGCCGGGGTTGGGCAGAGAGGGACGCGGGAAGCGTAGGGTCTGGCCAGCGGCTGCCCCGCGGGTCACGGTGGGAAGACCAAAGGGCCTGTGCGAAGAGCAGCTTCTGACTCTGAGCTGCCAGGCCCCGCCCACCAGTGACTGGCAGCGCTGGGAGTCGGCCGGGTGTCCCTCCAGCCCCGCCCTTCCCTGGCCCCGCCCTCCGGCCTGGCCCCGCCCTCCAGACCGGCTCTCTGCAGGTCCCGTGGGAGGGTGTGGGACGGTAGCCCCGCCCAGCAAGATGGCTCGCTTTTGGCCAAGGTCACTGCGTAGCTTTGCAGGGTCACTGCAGGCGCCCCACCCCCACCCCCGCTGGCCCGAGTGTCGCCACAGCTGCCCTGCCGGCTGTCTGCCCAGGTCACGCCCTCCGCCCATGCCACCTGCCGCCTCTCTCTGAGGCTGGCTGGACTTCCCTCCTTGCACTCTGGGCGGCTCAGTTACCAGCCTGTCCCCAGGACGGGTCAGTGTCACCTGGAACCCCACCTCTGCCCTCTGACAAGCAGAAACCCTGTAAAGTTGAAAGCGGGGGCCTGGGGCCAGGGACAAGGGTGGGTCCATCCAGTCCCTGGACACAGACTCACTGGCACCTGAGCCTTTAGAGGCGTGAAGGTGTCGGAAGACCCCACCCCTCTGGGGGGCTCAGCCCCGCGATTCTCTCAACCAGCCCCTCTGCAGGCGGGGCAGTGTGGTGGCTGCATGCCAGCAGCGCCAGACGTGGGCGAGGGCTGCAGGCCAGGCCCCGACCCCGGCCGTGGGATGCTCACTCCTGGCCGGGTGGGCACATGGGCCCAGCTGAGCTGCGGCCATGACGGTGGTGAGAATGTTGAGTCCAGGAACGCCCGGGTTTCTGGGGCCCCTGAGGGCAGTGACACGACCGGCAGGATGGGGCTGCGTCTGGGTCTGGGTGGCCGCAGTGACCGCCCCGGCACAGGAGAGACCACCCTGGGCCCTGGGGGGACCATTTCAGGGAGAGCAGCCCCTACCAGGGAGATAGGGCCCTTGAGGTCTCAGGACCCTTGGAGGCCCCGTGTCTGTGACTGGGCTTGCTGGGGTCTGACCATGTGACGGGGGACAGGCCAGGGCAGCCAGAGGGACGGCAGCGTGACCACGGGGCCGGGGAGAGGGCACAGGGCTCCTGCCACTGCGGGGCCGGCGGGCGTGGGGAGGGCGGGGCCGCGGGCGGCTGACCCCACCCCCTTCCGGGGAGGGCGGGACCGCGGGCGGCTGACCCCACCCCCTTCCTCGCCGTGGTGGGGGAGGGCTGGGGCGATGCTGAAACACGGCCTCCACCTCCTCGGCCTTGCCCAGGCCTCCTGCACACGCGTCACACGCACACCACCCCCGCACACAGCACATGCAGGCTCACACGGGCCCCCTGCACACGTGCCCACACGGCTCTTGTTCCTGGTAACTTGGGGGCACCAGCTGTGAGGTTTGAGGCCCACGGCAACCCCACACAGGGCCAGCCCAGTGCCCGCCACGCAGGAAGGGACACACAAGAGCCCAGCCCTGGAAATGCCGGAGAGGTCTGGGGAGAAGGTGCCCGCCGCTGAGCAGGCCATCGAGGCTCCTCACGCCTCCTGCCCTGGGGGGTGCGCGCTCTGCTCTCCGAGCCCACACGTTTCCGGGACGCAGCCTGGAGACAGCGTCGGGCAGTTGGACTGCACACCTGCCGGTGCCCAGCGAGGCCCCAGCTGAACCGATCGGATTCGGCGGTGGGTGTGGAGAGCAACTCGACTTTGCGGCCGAAGACACTTCGTGAGGACGATCCCGTGCTCGTGAGAGCTGCCAACCTGGGTGGTCCTCCCCGTCCACGTTCCGGGCCAGGTCCAGTCTCAGCAGGAGAGCTCCAAGGGCTGTGAACCTGCCCCACAAGGTTCCACCATAAAAAGGGAGAAGAGTCTGACGCGTGCTGCACCAGCATGAACCCCGAGGACGCTGTAAAAAGGCCACACAGCGAGTGGTTCCGCTTACGTGACGTGTCCAGAGCAAGCAGATCCACAGACAGACGGTGGAGCTGTGGTTACTGGGAGGCTGGGGGCGGAGGGGTTAGGAAACCCTAAATAGCTTCAGAGGGGGGCTGGAACCCAGGAAGACCAAGGCGTGGCCCCATCCGGAGCTCCTGGGAGCTCATCACTAACTGCCGATCATTTAATCACCTGTATGATGCAGCCTCCCTGAGACCCCCGCCTGTGAGGTCCGGAGGGGTCCGGCTGGGTGAACGCGTGGAGGTGCTGGGAAGGCCGTGCACCCCGGCCGTCGGCTGGCTCCATCCTGTACCTTCAGGATACACTGCAAATAGCAAGTGAACTGTGGGCCTGCACGTGTGAGCTGCACTAGCTAGTACTGAGCCTGAGGAAGGCATCACGGGAGCTCCCGATTACAGCTGGTGAAGTGGTGGCGTCTGATGTGTGGGGACAGCCCCGCGGGACGGAGCCCTTGGTCTGTGGGGTCTGCGCTGACGCCAGGGAGTTAGTGTCAAAGTCAAACTGTGGGATGCCCAGCTGGTGCCGGAGAACCAGAGAACTGGTTGGGGTGGAAATCGCCACATTTGCTGTCGGAGCGCTGTCTGTGAAAACGGCTCAAAGCCGTGTGCTCAGAATGGGGCTGCTGGGTCATGGGAATCACACGTCCAGAGTTAATAGATGCTGCTGACAAACGTGTACATGTATGCATATACACGTATATACATACATGTGTACATACAGGAAAACCTACGCATGTATGCACACAACTATATTCATACACACACACGGATAAATATATTGTTGCTGTTTAGTTGCCCAGCTGTGTCTGACTCTTTGTGACCCCATGGACTGTATATATATGTATATATATATAGATGTGTGTATGTATATGTCTCACTTTACTAGAAACGAAATAATGAATTAATGAAAAATAACCCAAAGGAAGTGTCAACAAAAGAAGGTAAAAACAGGTGGGAAAGATATAAAGCACTAAGTAAGAAAGTATACTTAAATCCCAATATAAGTTATTACACAAAATAAAGTTAACTAAGTATATCTTAAAAGAAAAGGCTCATCAGATAAAATTTTTTTGTTAATTTATTTATTTCTGGCTGTGCTGCGTCTTCGCTGCTGCTCAGGCTTTTCTCTGGTTGCGGGGAGCAGGGCTCCTCCTCTCGTGGGCCCGGCTCCTCCTCTCCTGGGCCCGGCTCCTCACGGCAGCGCCTCCTCTTGTCGGGGAGCACGGGCTCTGCGATGTGTGGGCTCGGAAGCTCCGGCTCATGAGCTTAGTTGCTCCATGGACCAGGGATCAAACTCTGCCCTGGCAGGGGATTCTTCACCATGGAAGGCCCCAGACAGGCTTCCTTAAAAATGCATCAGAGGCTGTTTTTATGAGAGAAACATCTAAGACAAAAGGGTAAATAAATGTTAGGAGGTAAAAGAAAAAGATTCCCTAGGTTAATACTAGTCCACGTGAAAGTTATAATAATTCCAGACAAAGAAGGCTTTAAGACATAAGAATTACTAGTGACTAAAGGGTTATTTCATAATGACAGTAGAATCAAGAACATACAAGAGCTTTCCATTTGTATGCAGCTAATAATATGGCCTCAAAATAACAAAAGCAAAAACTAACAGAACGACACGAGACACAAACCCACAGTGCTTGTGGGACTGCTTCACGGAGCTCCCTCCGTAGACGACAGTACTGGCTCGGGGGTCAGCGAGGACATGAAGTCTGAATAATGTGGGTGTGCAGAGGGCATACCTTCCCCCCAAGGACACAAGGAGGTCTTCCCAACAGCTTGACAGAGGTGAGTCTGACATGCAACAAACTGAACACATTTCTGGGGACAAACTGATAAGTTTATAAACATGTGTATGTCCATGAAGCCACTGTGATGAAGCTAAGTAAATGAGTCTGTCACCTCCAAAGTTTCCTTGAATCCCTCCCTCCCCCCACAACCACTGCTGTTATTAAAGGTAAGTTTGCATTTTCCAGTTTCATCTAAGTGGAAACATACAGAGCAAACACTTTTATTGGCTTCCACTCAGAAAAAAATGACCTTGTGAAGCATCTGTATTGTTGCTTGAATCAGTGGTCCATCCCTTTTTGTTGCTGAGAGATGGGAATACCAGACCACCTTACCTGCCTCCTGAGAAACCTGTATGCAGGTCAAGAAACAACAGTTAGAACTGGACACGGAACAACGGACTGGCTCCAAATTGGGAAAAGAGTACCTTAAGGCTGAATATTTAACTTATATGCAGAGTACATCTTCTGAAACGCCAGGCTGGGTGAAGCACAAGCTGGAATCTTGTGGAATATTGAATATTGCTGGAAGAAATATCAATAACCTCAGATACGCAGGTGACACCACCCTTATGTCAGAAAGCAAAGAGGAACTGAAGAGCCTCTTCATGAAAGTGAAAGAGGAGAGTGAAAAAGTTGGCTTAAAACTCAACATTCCAGAAACCTAAGATCATGGCGTCTGGTCCCATCACTTCGTGGCAAATAGATGGGGAAACAATGGAAACGGTGACAGAATTTGTTTTCTTGGACTCCCAAATCACTGCACATGGTGACTGCAGCCATGAAATTAAAAGACGCCTGCTCCTTGGAAAAAGAGCTATGACCAACCTAAACAGCATATTAAAAAGCAGAGACATTACTTTGCCAACAAAGGTCCATCTAGTCAAAGTCATGGTTTTTCCAGTGGTCATGTATGGATGTGAGAGTTGGACCATAAAGAAGGCTGAATGCAGAAGAATTGATGCTTTTGAACTGTGGTGTTGGAGAAGACTCTTGAGAGTCCCTTGGACTGCAAGGAAATTAACCAGTCAATCATAAAGGAACTCAGTCCTGAACATTCATTGGAAGGACTGCTGCTGAAGCTGAAGCTCCAATACTTTGGCCACCTGATGCAAAGAACTGACTTACTGGAAAAGACCCTGATGATGGCAAAGACTGAGGGCAGGAGGAGAAGGGGACGACAGAGGGTGAGATGGTTGGATGGCATCACTGACTCGATGGACATGAGTTTGAGCAAGCCCCGGGAGTTGGTGATGGGCAGGGAAGCCTGCCTTGCTGCAGTCCTTGGGGTTGCAAAGAGTCGGACACAACTGAGCGACTGGACTGAACTGCGTGCTTCGCGGCACAGCTGTACCAAGAATCGGTCACACGTCTGCCCATTGATGGGCATCTCGAGTGTTGACGGTTTTTCAATTCAGTTCAGTTACAGTTTTTACTGTGGCCAATAAATCTAGTTCATGTGGGTATTTACAAAAATTAACCAACTACTGGAGCACAAAGCAAGTTTCCATAAACAGAAGGATTAAAATGGAGGAGTAGGGGACCTCCCTGGTGGTCTGGTGGTTAGGACTCCACATTTCCACTGCAAGGGGTTCAATCTCTCATGGGAAAACTAAGATCCCACATTTGGCATGGCCAAAAAAAATTTTTTTAGTTTTTAAATGGAGTAAATGTTATCTGACCACAAAACAAACATAAATCTTCTTTAAAAAAATCTCTGCATGTCTGGTAATTAAGAAATGTTCTTCTAAGAACATTATAAATTACCTATAGTTCAGTTTTAAAAAAGGAAAAAATGAGGGAAAAAAAGTTCTTCTGAATAGTTGATGAGCAATTAAACAGGACATCAAGATGGAAATCAGAAACTGCTTTTATAACTTTATTTCTTTATTTTTGGCTGTGCTGGGTCTTGGCTGCCGCACAGGCTTCCTCGGTGTGGGGACCACTCTCTGGGTGCAGAGCCGGGCCTTGCGGCTCCTGGGCTCAGTTGCTCTGCAGCGGGTGGGATCATCCTGGACCGGGAATCAAGCTCCCGTCTCCCGCATTGGCAGGCGGATTCTTTACCACTTTAGCCACGAGGGAGGCCCTGAAGATATTTTCCACTAAACACGTTAGAAAACACTCTATGTCAAAGCTAGTGCCCCATCCCTGGGGCTGGCGGGGGCCCGCGGAGCCCCTGCCCGTGTTAGGGGAGCCGCCGGGGGAAGAGCTAACCGCCTCGGTCAGGAAGTGGAGAAATCGGCAGCTCAGCCCCGAGGGTGTCTCAGGAGGAAATAAGGCAGCGCGGCTACGACCCAGATGGAAAAACAGCAGAGCAGACAGCAAGGTCCCCGGCAGTTTCTGCAGCGGCTGGTCAGGTGGACAGACGACAGGCAAGGCTGCTTGAGGGAACGGCATGAGGAAGCAGGGAGGAAGGAGAGAGGCGGTGCCCACCGCCAGGCTGCACAACACTGCCTGAGACCATCCAGGGTCCCAGAGGGCATCACGGGCACCTTCACACGCCCAGGGGGAAATTTAGATGAAATGAGAAAATTCCAAAACAAAATACCTACTAACTGTCACACGAGAGCACAGAAAGCGGGAAAGGCAGAGACGCTGGCCACCGGGTCCCCCAGAACCGCAGACCAGACCCCCCACCCCGCGGCCGCTGCACTTGCCAGGACTCGAGGCGGGGGGGGGCTCGCCGGGAGCCCCGCTGCGGCTGGGCCAGGCTGCGAGGGCAGGACGGGGGAGGGGAGGGGCCAGCAAGGCAGAGCCCTCACCCCCAGCGCGATCCCGCCCGCGAACTAACGTCAGGCCAGCAGCAGAGACGACCTGCTGGAGGGCTGAAGCTCCTCCCAATAAAGGGCAGCGAGGGCAGACTCGCAGGAAAGGCCTCCACTGATCTGCAGGATCTTTCCGCTGCCTCCCAGGCACACGCGAACCTCTGACGGCAGTGGGGAAGGGCAATCTCCCCCGCAGGAAACCGGGGCCCAGCACAGCTGAGGAGATGCTGGGTCCCCGCAGAACCATCTACCATCTACTCCTTGCGCTCAGCCACAGGCCCACTGAATGCTCTGTTTAAAAAAAAAAAAAAAACCTGTAAAGTTAATCTCCAAGCACATGGGTGTAAAACACTAACAGGAGGAAGGAAAAACGCGAAGGCAGCACCAGCAAGGGCAGGGCCCCGGGGCGGCTGCCTGGTGCTCGGCCGGGTCTGGGCTGGGAGGCCCTCAACCCCGGGGGCCCTCCTTTCTCTGCAGCCGCTCCACCTCCTGCCCTCGGTCGGCCAGGTTTGCATCTGATGGACGAACCCGCCCCTCAGTGTCCAGGCAGCTACGTCTGTGCTGGCCCTGGTGCCACCCGCCTCTCCTGCAGGCGTGGACGTCCCGGGAGGCCCTCTGGGAGCTCCGTGCTTCCCCGCTGCCCTCCCGGCCGTTCTGTACAGAAACGCACTTTCGCCCTGACTGAGTCGAGAGCCCCATCCCTGGGAGGGCTGTCACAGTCTCCAGTTCAGTTACTCCCTGGCGGGGAGCCGGGCTGCGGCCACCCGGCCAGGAGGTGGTCACAGGAAGTGTTGATGACCGGGACCCCCGCACCCCTGCTCCTGTCCCCCGGCTCTGGGGGAGGTGGTGGAACACATCCCCCCATCCCTTAAGACAGAAGGGGTCCTCTGGGCGCTGCCCCGCAGTCACTGCCATCAGTCCCCACCCCCCCCACCCCCGGAAGCCAGCCCACAGATCCAGGCACAGGGCCTGTGGACGGGGTGTCCGTGGCAGGGCTGCCCTGCATGCTTTCCTCAGGGCAGGATGCCAGGGCCCGGGTAGGCGCCCCACGGGCCTGGACAGTGGACGTGGGCCCACTCGACATGGCCGGGTCACCAGACCCAAGCGGCTTTGGGGTAAGGCAGGAGGCAGGTGCCCAGCCCACTCGCCCCTTGTGTGGCCCCCACCCCGTGACCAGGCTGAGGGTGAGGAAGCGTCAGGCGGGGCGGGCCTGGGCGTGGGGCAGTGGCCGTGCGAAACTGGCCCCCCCTCGGGTCCCTGGGGCGGAGGGACGGGGAGGACAGGACAGGAAGGGCCTGTCCTGGAATGTTGAGCCCTGGGAGTGGCGATGGGACGTGGGAGCCATGCAGCTGGCCCGCTGTGGGCCCAGGCCCTGTGGGCGGCCAGATCAAGTCTCATGATCCTGGCCCCAGAGCCCCCAGCACCATCTGGGCCTGCTGGCCAGGGACCAGCCCCCTGGGGGCCTCCAGAGCTGACGCCGCCTGTTTTCTGAGACAGGAAGTGGGGGCGGGCGGGCTGGGGTGTTCAGGGTCCTGGGTGACCAGATCTGTGGGTACAGAGCTGAGTGGGAGCCCCCCCCCACCCCGCCCGCCCTCCTGGGACCATGCTGGTCCCAGGGAAGCACCTTTCCCAGTAGCCGCCCCCCAACAGAGTGTAACCTGGGCCTGGTTTCCTGACTCCCCAGGAGTCACCCCTCAGCCCCCCAACACACACACTGAGGACACGGGGCCCCCAAGGAGGATGGTGCCATGTGACTGGGGAATCCCAGTGTTGTGGGGGCACCCCACCCAGGTATGGCAGGGAGACCGTGGGGAGTCCTCCGGACGCCTGTGCTGGGAAGACAGGACCCGTGCAACCCCAGAGTGGTCATGGGACAGGTCGCTAGGGACAGGGCCTGGGTGAGGCCTCCAGGCCAGTCTTGTCCTGGGAAGGGGCCCCCACCATGCTGACCCTTCTGTAGACCCTCTGACCTGACCTGGGAGCCAGGCAGGGAGCCTGGACTCCAGCATGGAGGGAAGTGCGGTGCTGACAAGCCAGGCTCCCCCGCCTAGCCCCAAGCAAGTTGACCGGTTCCCAGGCGCCAAAGGGACGGACAGATCCTGGGGGGGAGAACAGGCCCCCACTCAGCAGGTAGAACCCTCCTGACCCCAGCTCCAGAGAACCCCAGAGCCATCACACCCCCCTTCTTTCCTCCCTGGGGGGCTTGCTGAAGGCTGGAGAGGCCAGGGTGCCAGGAGGCCGGAGCTCGGCCAGCAGGGTCCCCGGCTGGACATCAAGGTGTCCAATGTCACCCACCACCCGTGGCTGACTGCACAGCAGGGATCCTCCCGGGCAGCCATCTGGGGACCCCCCCCCCCGGCATTCTCCGGGCAGATGGGAAATGGGGGTGGGCTCGGGGAGGGTCATGGCTCTGGGCACCACGGATCCAGCCCAGGGAACTGCCTGCAGGACCCCAGGGTGTCTGATGCCCACCTCCCTTCCCTGGTGAGGAGGCCACAGTTCCCTGGGCTGCTGGGTGGGAGGCCACAAACACTGTTTCCGAGTGCACGCACCCAGACACGAGTGCACACGTGTGCACCAGCGTGCCTGCATCCGGAGGCTCACCATCTCTTGTGTCTTCAGGACGATCGCCCCGGGGGTTGGGCTGCTCGGGTGGCTCAGGCAGGAATGCTCTGGCGGGAAGCTGTTTTGTTTTGAAGGAAGTTATTGTATTTCTTAGGTCTGGGTGGATTAGCTGGGAGTCGGGTTTTTTCCACCCCAGCAATTACTGGAGCCCCTGGACAGCAGATGTCCCCTGAGGCGACTGTGCAGCCGGTCCCCTGGCCACCTCCCGGGGACAGCCAGGCGGGTGGGCTGGGATCAGTGTAACGCCGCGGTGGTCCCAGAAGCAGACCCCACTTTGGCGTGTCCAGCTGTCCTGGTCTCCGGAGCCCCACACCCTCCTTCCCCTCTGTCCTCACGGCTACAAGGCCCTTGGGGGTCCCTGTGTGCCCCCGGATGCCACAGCACCAAGCAGCATCTGTGCCCACCCTGCTCGGGCTGAGTGGACAGGGTGACTCCAGGGCAGGGAGCTGCCCCCACCCAGGGCCAGGCCTCCGAGACAGCTGAGCCCTGAGGGCGGGGCGTGAGCGCGGTGTGGGTGGGGCGTGGGCGGGGCGTGGGCGTGGGCCCGGGGTGCGGGGGTGTGGGCAGGGCATGGGGCATGGGTGAGGTGTGGATGCAGTGTGGGCGGGCGTGGGAGCGGGGTGCAGGGTGTGGGTGCGGTGTGGGCGGGGCGAGGGCATGGGTGAGGTGGGGGCGTGGGCGCAGCGTGGGCGGGGCATAGGTGTGGGCCTGGGGTGCGGGGGTGTGGGCAGGGCATGGGGCATGGGTGAGGTGTGGGCGCAGCGTGGGCGGGGTGTGGGGGTGGGTGCTGCCCTCTTTTCACCCCCGTGCTGGTTTCACAGACCAAGATGCTGCGAGCCCAGACCCCAGACTTGTTTGTTTCTGGGGGTGGGTAGGGGCACCCCACGCCTGTCCCGCCCCTGGCTGATTGGGGGGTAACCCTGGTCATCCCCTAGGGTAACCAGTCTGGTGGTGAGGAGGCACAGACACAGGCACACAGGCGCACACACGCATAGATGCACCCCCCAACACACACACAGGCGCACACACGCATAGATGCACCCCCCAACACACACACAGGCGCACACACGCATAGATGCACCCCCAACACACACACAGGCGCACACACGCATAGATGCACCCCCCAACACACACACAGGCGCACACACGCATAGATGCACCCCCCAACACACACACAGGCGCATACACGCATAGATGCACCCCCCAACACACACACAGGTGCACACACGCATAGATGCACCCCCCAACACACACACAGGCGCACACACACAGCTCCCAAGGGGGGGCGGAGGCGAAGGGGCAGGGTGAGGGGCCTGCAGCCCCCCAGGGGAAGGGCTGAGGGATGTGCACCCCAGACCTGCAGACCCCGGCAGCTTTGAGTGAAGGGCGAGCGGCCGTGCGCACCCAGGTGTGTGTGAGCAGGTGTGTGTGTGCCCACTTGTGGGCGTGAATATGTGTGTGTCTCCCCAGGACGGGGCGAGGGGCCACACCTAGCAGGAGGCAGGGCTGACCCAGACTGGGTTCCCAGCCCGGAAGAAGGGGAGGAAGGACAGCCCCTGAGCCCCGCAGCCCCTCCCCGGGCAGAGACGAGGGTCTTGCTCCGCCTGGGCTCCGGGAGGTCTGGCCGTCACCCTCAAAGGGCCCTGTGTTCTGAAGCCGTGTCTGCGCCCATCCGGTCAGTGTGATGGGACGGGGCCTTCCCTTGCCCTTCCCATGGCTGCTGCTGTCCAGGCCGAGGATGAACCACAGGGAGCTGGGGGTAGGCAGAGCCCCCCACGCCGACCCACCCTGGGGAGCCCAGGTCAGGGTCTCTCCCCCTGCATCAGGGCCTCGACTGGGCCGGCACCGAGGACTTTGGCCGGAGCTGTGGGCTGGGGAGGCCCCTCTGCATCCAGGACCACGACCTGAGTCCTTCCAGAAAGGCCCCTGTCCACGGCCCCACTGCACTCAGCCCTGCCTGAGGTCAGAGGACCTCAGGGCTGAGGGCCCAATGTGGCCGAGTCGGCCAGAGCTCTGAGCCCACATCTCGGCCACGGGGACCCAGCCTGGCGGTGAGGCCCCTGCTCAGCCCACCGCTCAGCCGCCCCGCTGGCCCGACCCCCCGGCTGGTCCAGCCTCCCTTAGGGCTGAGCCAGGGTCTCAGCCACCCCTGCGGCCAGGCGGGGTCCTGGCGTGACCGTCCGGGCAGCCCCGAGGCAGCTGGGAGCAGAGGCCAGGCTTCTCACTCAGGAAGGGCCGCCTGGCCAGGAGTCGGCAGGGCCTGGGTCCTGCTGCCCACAGCCCTGCTCTGGGCCATAACCCCTGACCTCCCTTGACCTCGGATCCCAGGGCCCAGTCTCTTTCTCGAGGCCAGAGCCCCGCGGTCCTCCCAGTCCCAGGGCCCGAAGCACACCTCGGCCTCCCCTCTCTGCAGCCTCTAAAGAACTGGTTCCTCTGCGTTGGGAGCTGGTGAGCCCCGGGCACAGGCCTCCAGCACCCCTCCACCCCACTCTGTCACCATCTGTGTCCACCCCGGGACCCCGCTGTCTCCTTTCTGCTCCTTCTGTGGGCCAAGGGAGCCCCAGCACCCCCACGGCCCCCTTTAGCTCCCCCAAGATCTGCTGACTGTGTCCCCCTAACCGAGGGTCCCCCAAGGACCTCATCCGAGTGCCACTGAGACAGGCCCTGGCTGACCCTTCCACGATGGCCCGTCCCACCTCACCTCTGCCGTGTGGGAGCCCAGCCAGCCGCTGCACGGGGAAGCCTGCCATGCCCCCAGCATGGCCTAGCCAGGGCCCAGGGTGCATGTGGAGGGCCTGATACCTGGGAGCCACGGAGTCACAGCCCAGAGACACTGACGCGCGTGGAAGGGGCGGACGGGTGTCCTGAGCGCCAGGCCTGCATGGCGTCTGGACTCTGGGAGGCCGGGGGAGGTGGGCCACAGAACACAGAGATCAGCTTCCAGGACCAGGGGCTGCCGGACCAGAGTGGGGGTGCTGGGCCCTGAGGCTGGGGGCCCCCGTCGACGCGGCCACGTCCTGGTGAGGCCCAAGTGAGCTGGCAACACAGCCACAGGGTGCAGACTGTGGCTCCTGGCTTTCTGGGCAGCTGGTCGTGGCCACATGGCTAACTCTGCACCAGAGATGCGTGCTGACTTCTGCACCTCCCTGGAAGTCTTCTGAGAGAGGGGCGCTCTGGCCCCTGGCCTCAGCGCTGGTGGGGAGACGACTGAGCCAGCAGCTCAGAGCAGAGGTCACCCACAGATGTGATGAGCCGGAGGGGGGGTCCCCGAGCCTCGAGGCACCACGTGGGCTCCGGCCGCCACCTCCGGGCTTTTACATAAGAGAGAAAACAAACTCGGGTCTCGTCTAAGCCACAGTCGTGCTGGGTTCTCGGCCGAATCCCAGCAGAGGAGCAGTCTACGAGACCCCTGCCCAGGCCTGCAAACGACAAGCTCGGGAGAGGCCAGGGGCGAGTGTGTGAACAGTCACAGCCCAGAGCGTCCAAGGAGCTGTGATTGTCAGCCATCATGTGTTTCCCGGGTGGGGTCCTGGGACAGGAAAGGAAGTTTGGGGAAAACTGAGAAAGTAGGATAAGCATGTCCGTATCCACGTCTCTGCTCAGCTGTGTCCAACCCTTTGGGACCCCATGGACTGTAGCCCGCCAGGCTCCTCTGTCCGTGGGATTCTCCAGGCAAGAATACTGGAGCGGGTTGCCATTCCTGCCTCCAGCGGATCGTCCTGACCCAGGGATGGAACCCTCGTCTCCTGTATCTCTTGCACAGCAGGTGGATTCTTCACTGCTCGGCCACGTGGGAAGCCATGGGATAAAGCATGGACTCCAGTTAACAGTGTTTCAGTGTTCGTTCATTACCTGTGACCAATGCTCTGCACTAGCGTGACATGTTAATAATGGGGGCTGGGGGCTCGATGCCCGTGAGTCTGAGTAAGCTCCAGGAGTTGGTGATGGACGGGGGGCCTGGCCTGCTGCAGCCCACGGGGTCGCAAGGAGCCGGACACGACCGAGTGACTGAACTGCACTGGGGGCTTTACGGGAGCCCTCTGTACCACCTTCACGGGTCTTCTGTAAATCTAAAACTATTCTAAAGCTTTTATTTTTAAAAATCTTACCATTGGAACACTGCCAACAGGCGCAGGAGGCATGAGTCAGCGAGCCGCCCCCCACGGACCGTCCGCGGGAAGGTTTGTGGACGGAGGCTGTCTCTGCTCGCTTTTCTTCTTGAATCCCCTTCGGTGGGTCTGCTGGGGAATTCCCCGTTTCTCCATGGAAGCTTCCTCTCGTTTTCCTCTGGATGTCTGCAGACTCTCTCTCCCATGCCCTGTTGATTTGTGCCTCCTCTCTGGAGCAATCATCCCGGGCTTCCACCTGCGTTCTTCGTCTTTCCTGAATCTCAGCGTTTGGCTCTCATAGTCTACCCTTTAATCCTTGGTCCTCACGGCCCCGCAGAGCACCCCGGCTGCCCGCTGCCCTGGGCCCACCCCTCCGGGCAGCAGCTCCCCCTCTCTGCTGGCCCAGAGCCCAGGGTCAGAAGTCAGCCACCCCCGCCCCCCTCCACTCCCGGGTTGTCTACAAGCCCCTGTGAGTTCTGCAGAGAAATAGGACCCACAGGATGTGGTCTAGAGGCCTCAGGGAGATCTACTCTGGGGACGAGCCCCCCAGT
The DNA here is from genome assembly GCF_023699985.2 of Odocoileus virginianus. Lineage (NCBI taxonomy): Eukaryota > Metazoa > Chordata > Mammalia > Artiodactyla > Cervidae > Odocoileus > Odocoileus virginianus. Next base: position 101,069,077 of record NC_069675.1, read on the forward strand.
CTGCTCGCTGGGCCTGGGGAGTGGGGGTGTGACTCAGCCCAAGACCGAAGGCCTGGGAACCTGGGGGTGCGCGAGACCCAGGGTGCGGGTGTCTGTGGCGGGGGAGGGGAACACGGCTCAGGCCGGCCCAGTGACCCCCCACCTCCCACTCTCTCTGGGCCCTCAGGGCTGCTCTTTCCCAAACGCTCCCCAGACACAGCAGCAACGGGGTTCTTCCAGCTCTCTGGGTGCCCTTAGCTCGGGCAACTGGCCAGCATGGGGCATGGCCGAGCCCCCAGCCCCAGCCCAGGGGCTGCAGCTCCCTCACAGGCCAGGCTGCCCGGGGCCCCCGCTCCTCAGGGGGCCCCAGGTTTCTGGAGGAGGCCGGGGAGTGGGTGGCCGAGGGCATGGCCCTCGGGCGTGTGCAGAGACCAGGTGGGGCTCAGGGACACTCGGGTCAGTTCAGCCCGACTAAGCTGGTGCTGCGCCTGGGGCGGGGAGCAGGGGCAAGCTCTATGAGTGAGGGTGCCCTCCCAGAGTCCAGGCACCAAGCCCTGAACCCAGAAACTCCCAGGTTCCTCCCAGCCCCCAGCAGTGCTCTGCCAAGAGAGCGGCCTGTGGTCTCTCGGGGCCCCCAGCTGGGTCTGCCTCACCAGGGGCACCCATTTCAGGACTAGGGGAGGGGAAGGGGGCCTCCATGGCCAGCTGGCAGCCACCACGGGGCAGGGGGTGGGGTGGGGGCAGCGGCCCTCGCCACTCCGCTGGGCCTAGGGGCGGAGCTGGAGGACAGGGCGGTGGCCACAGGCAGCTCTGGCTGAGACTCGACCTCGGTGCAGAGCGGGCCAGTGCCCGGCCAGCCCGGCACAGTCTGTCTTCACCACCCACCCGCCCCCCAGGACCAGAGCACGGCTGGGCCGTCTCCCAGCGGGGGTGGCTGGGCCACGGCTGCGCCTGCCAGACCAGAAAGGGCAGGCATGTGTTCCAGGGTGGCCGTCCAGCTCTGGCGCTGCTGGTGAGGCCCCCCAGGCCTGGCTGGGAGCTCCCTGCTGCTGTCCTGGCCCACGAGGTCCGGATGTCCAGATGGGGTGCTGAGTGCTCAGACTGTGGGCGCGGGGGCAGGGGGCTCCAGAGTGTCAAGAGGCCAGGCCGGGGACCCTCCCACAAGCCGGGAGTCTCAGCAGGGGCCCCTCCCCACCCCCGTCCCCCCCATCTGGGACCAGGACCCAGAACGGGGCAGGCTGGGCGGAGGGACCCACGGCCCCCAACCAGGGCAGCCGCTGCCCAGGCCTCTTGGGAAAGGAGCCCTGGGCCCCAGTGGGTGGCATCATCCTGCCGGAAGCACGCAGAGCCAGGCCCCAGGCCCCGACCAGTTTCAGGGCTTCCATCACTCCGGGGCCCCAGCGGGCCTCTCCAGGAGATCTGTCCCAGGCACAAGCTGAGGAGGATGGGGCGACAGGGTACCCAGGCTGAGGGTCCTGGAGCAGCCGGGACGGAGGGAAGAGGGTGAGGGCAGGCGGACGGGGCCCATGGAGCCCCAGGGAGGTGGGACCATCTCTGCGCCTCAGCTCAGGGAGGCCAGGGTCGGCCTGTCCCGCCAACCCCGGGGAGCCTCTGGCCCCGGCCAGCACCTCAGGGCAGCCCCAGCAGGGCTCTGACGGCTGAGAGGGTCCCTGGCTCCAGGACTCCCGGGCGGGGTGGACGGGGCTTCCGGGACCCGGCCCAGCCCCAGCTCCCACAGTTTCAGAGGCAATGGTCCCCGCTTGGCCCAGCGGGCAGCTCCTTCAGGGAGGACCAGGCCTGATTCAGGACGACCTCCACCATCCTCAACCTCAAGGATGACCATCGCTTTCCCATCACTGCTCTCTGCTCGGAGCAGGCTGGATGCCAAGGGCCCCTGCCGAGAGGTGGGGCAGCCTGGGGTGACCCCCGTAAAGACAGGTGGGAAGGCTGACTGCCCCCGGTGGGGAGGAGCCAGGCAGGAGCTCGGCGGGATGGAGGAGGTGCCCAGGCCTGGGCTGGTGGCAGAAGGTGGGCCCAGTGACACAGGGACTTCATCCAGGGCACACCGACTTCATCCAGGACACCCTGACTTCATCCAGGACATCCCGACTTCAGCATCCACCAGGCTTCCCACCCTGACTTCACAAAGGACACCCCAACTTCATCCAGGACACCCCGACTTCACCCAGGGCACCCCGACTTCATCCAGGACACCCTGACTTCACCCAGGGCACCCCGACTGTAGCATCCACCAGGCTTCCCACCCTGACTTCACCAAACACACCCTGACTTCACCAAGGGCACCCCAACTTCAGCACCCACCAGGCCCCCCTGAGGGGCACAGTCCCTTGAGAAACATGTGGGCACAAGATCCTTCCTGAGGTGCCCAAGCCTCCCTGCCCCACTCACCCACCTTCACGCCGTCCCCAAAGCCCCTCCAGCCTGGAGCCTCACCCCTTCCCTCTGCCCACCTCTCTCCACTTCCCTCCCTGCAAGCACAGGGTCCACACCCTGCCCCCGGGGGCCTGGAAGGTGGGCCCCCACCCAGGAAGGACCCGGAGCTGCTCCCCAGGTCACAGAGCAGTCAGGGGAGGCCTGGGGGACACACAGAAGTGGGCGGTGGTCAGCAGCCTCACCGGCAGGAGGAAGTAGACAGGAGATGCTGTCAGCATCAGCCCAGCACTCAGTGTGGAGGTTGGGGCAAGTCCCCAAGGGCAGAAGGCGGGCTCTGGAGGGAGGGTCTTCCTAGGGCTCACCTCTCCTGCTCACAGGGCGGAGGGAAGAGCTGACCAAACTTGAGGGGGAAATTCATCAGGTTTGTCCAGAGCCTGGGCATCACCTGTGACCACGTTGCCTTCCTGCCCAAACCCTGCCCCAGGAGGCCGAGGTGGGAGGGGTGGGGGCCCAGGAGCCCGAGGGGCTGAGGCGCTCGGGTGGGGTGGGGTCCTTTGGGGAGGGACCGACAGTGGACCCCAGGCCCCCGTGGCCTGGCCCAGGCCCCCTGGTAAGGAGGTCATCAGGACCCAGGCTCGAGACTGGGTGCGGTAGCTCCAGCAGAGAGTCCAGGGCAGGACTGGGGCCCCTGGAGGCCCCAGAGTCAAGGACAGAAGGTCCCAAACAGCAGCCTGGGAAGGGCACCCGGGCGGGCGGCCTGGGGCGGGGGGCCGGGGGAGGGGCCGGGGAGGGCCTGGGGAGGGCCTGGGGGAGGGAGCCCGGGCTGGGGCACAGGAGGCCACCCTGAGGGCACAGAGGTCGTGTGTCTCTGAAGGAGGCACAGGCCCAGGGGACATATGCTGGGGGGCTGGGCAAGGGGCACTCTCGAGATGAAAGGTCAAAGCTACAAACGCAAGATTGGCTTCAGGGCCTCAGAAGAAACCCAGGAAGTGAGAGAGGGCCTGACCAGGCCTCACTGAGTGCATCAGGAATGTGGGGCGGGGGGCGAGGAGCCCCAGTTCGCCTGCCGCACCCTGCCCCGGGACCTGGGGCCTGTGTCTTTGCCCATAGGTCCAGATCCCCCCCGGGACGAGACCCCCCAGAACCCCCTCCCCAGCCAGGTCCCCCTGCCCCAGGGCCCCCTCCTGCAGGCCCCCTTGCCCCCCCAGAATCCCCTCCCACTGAGGCTCCCCTCCCATCAAGGCTCCCCTCCCATCAAGGCTCCCCTCCCATCAAGGCCCCCCTCCCACCCAGGTCCCCCTCCCCATCCAGGCCCCCCCACCGACCCGTTTCCTGCCCTTACCCGTGATAGCCACCAGCACACACCGTTCACACACCCACGCACGCACACGTGTGCACAGGAGGATGCCCTCAGGTACACACTCGCTCCCAAGCACATGCTCGCCCACCGCACGCCCACTGTGCCTGGACCCCAGGCCGGGCTGGGGGCAAGGGTCGTGTATCAGGGCCCTGCGCCTCTGACCAGAGCTCTGTCCCCAGAGGGGTGTGGCCCGAGCCCGGCCCGGGGGCTTCCAGGGCAGAGGCGGGACCTACTTCGAGGAGAGGGCGGCCTGGGCCCCCCACCCCCCAGGCCTCCTGTTCCCTCCAGGGCCTGTCTCCCCACCCCCGTCTCTTTCCAGCCTCCACCCTGTCTCTGAGGGGCGTCCGCTCCCAGATGGCCCAGGCGCGCCCCTCTCCTGAGACACTGGACCCCCACCTCTGAGCCCAGCCCTGGGCTGCCCCGCCCTCACCGCTGGTCGCGGCCTGGCCCTTGTCCTTCGCAGCCGTGGGTGCCCGCCCGCCCTCTGCGGCAGTGGGCGTGGTGCGGGGGGAGCGGGCAGCACCGCGCGACGGCCAACGCCGGGGTGGCCCTGGCCACGGAGCAAACCGCGGGGCCCCCGGAGCCCGAGCATCCTCTCCGGGCCTGTCCAGGCTGCCTTCTCTGGTCCCCACCCCGCGCCTGGGCATGCTCCCGGCTGTCCTGGGCTCTCGGGACCAGCAGAGCTGGGCCCTTCTTCACACACAGGCCACTGTCGCCAGCACCCAGCAGGAGCCTGGGGAATGGGGAGCTGGGGGCGACCCAGACAGAGCCCAGTGCCCCCCAGGGCCCCGAGTGGCAGGAGCACCCACCGCAGCAGTGTGTCCAGCCCAGGGCCCCGGGCCCAGACCTGAGTGCCCGCCTTGCAGCCCCTCCTGGCACCAGGGGACCCTGCGCACCCTCAGGTCGGCCTGACACGGTCAAGTTACGGAGGAGAGAAAAACGCCGGAATCTAGAGACTCCCCTGAGGCCCTGGAGGCGCAAGACCCCACGAGCAGTCTCGGCTTCAGGGCCCTTTCGGGGGTGGCCCAGGGGACGAGGTGCCCACAGGCCCCACCTTCCCGAAGACCACCCACGCGGCCTTCTGCAGGGGAGGAGACAAGCTTAGCTCCGACCACTCTCCACCAGGCTGGACGCTTCTGGAAGCCCGAACACTGAGTGTCACGCCCCAGGGAGGCCGGGACAGGTGGGGACGTGAGGGGCAGGCCGCGCTGCCGAAGCCCTGCCCACCCCTCTCTGGGGCAGAGCGCCGCAGCACCTTGGCCTCTCTGGCGGCAGCGGAGCGACCCTGGGCCCTGCTGGCCAGGAGTGTCCTTGGGCCCCCGGGCTGGGAAAAAACATGTGGACTGGAGATGTGGTCATCACTGGGGCCAGCGAAGGCCAGCCCAGGGCATGGAGCAGACAGAGACACAGATGGGACCGCCAGGGGAGAGTGGGCCCACGTGGTCGGGGCAAAAACTCAGAGACGGCCTCGCCTGGGGGCACCCTGAGTCTGAACTCTCCTCCTGAAGTCACATAGCAGCTGTGCTCTGGGGTCTGGGCGGGCGCAGCGGAGTCCTGAGCCCTCCGCTCGCCCGCCCTGGCGGTGCCCGGCTGCAGGCCCAGGGCCTTCGCTCCCTCCTTGAACGCGGCCATGCTGCGCCTCCGTCCACCTGGCCGCCCCAGGTCTCTCCCAGGGCAGCCTGGGGCGTGGGACCCATCCGGGAGCCGGGCCAGGGCTCAGGGAGAGGGGAGGAGGCCTACAGGCTTTTTCTGGAATGTTCTTTCTAGCAGTTTCTGGGTGACCCAGGGTTCTGCCCCTCTTCCACTTAAAATCTCTGTGCTGGGGACCCACTCACGGGAGGAGCATTTTGGAAGGGGGGAGCCCCGAGGGCTGTGAGCCACCTGGAGGGTGAGGGGCTGGCCTGAGGGGTGAGGTGGCGTCTGGGGGGGATGCCCCCTGCCCTTCAGCTCCCTCGGAGCCCCTTCCCGCAGTCTGGGTGAGGTGGGGGGCGCTGCTGATGGCCGAGCAGCAAGCAGGTGTGATCTACCAGGGCCCTATGAGTCCCCGTGACGTGGGTCAGCGAGGGGCCACCAGGGGTGGGGACAGCCTGGGCTCTGAAGGGCCAGCCATGTCAGGGGATGCAGTGCAGAGGCTGGGACCCGTCACTGCCCCCAGGGAGATCAAGTTGGGGCTGGGGCTTGGCTCCAACCTGCCCAGCCAGGAGGGGGATGGCGTCTGTGACCTCCCAAGGTCTAGGCCAACCCCTGGCATGCCTGCGGCCAGTGTCTACCCTCCCGGGCAGACGCCCATTCCCCCTCATGCCCAGACCCAGGGCTCCATGGAAACTGCAGCCTCAGCTCTGCTTATTGCTGACCTGCAGCTCACGTGCCCCTGGGGCCCACAGACAGCCCGGGTCCAGTCACGTCCAAAGCTACCGGGTACCGCGATGGGCCCGGAGGAGGGGAGGAGCCTAAGGGGGGCCCTGGGTCAGCCTCTGGGGGGCCCCTTCTGATGCCAGGGCTGGGGGTGGGCTCCTGAGAGGCCAGCTCCAGCCTCCCTGGCTCAGGGCAGCCACCCTGCCTTCCCGGGCAGGGCTGTGCCCTCTCAGCCGCCCCGCCTGCCTGTCCCTCGGAGAACCAGCGAGCGCGCCTGGGCTTCCAGGACTGGCGGCTCGACTTTCAGCGGGTGCCAGGAGGGGCCTTGCCCCCCTACGTCCCGCGCGCAGCCCCCACCTGGAGGGCAGAGGAGGCCTGGCCTGCAGGGCTGACCACAGGCAAGCCAAGCTCCGAGCAGAGCCACGGGAGCGGGACCGTGCGTGGGGAGCCCCGGTGCCCGAGACGCCCCCGCCCGCCCCTCCCCGGCCACCGTCCTGCACGGCCTGCAGGCGGGAAGGGAGGGGAGAGACCGTGCAGGCACCCCGGCGGGAGTCGCTGGCGAGGGTCCCACCTCACCTGGACCTGGCAGAACCTAGTCGCTGCCCCCCGGGGGGGGTTGGTGCCGTGTGCCCCCCATCAACAGCGCCCTCAGGGGGCCGCCTCCTCCCACTGTGGGGCCCAGCAGCTGCCCCGGCACTGCTTCCTGGGCCCTGAAATCATGCCCTGGGTCCTCCGGAGCAGGGCCAGGCCCAAGCCCCCACCCAACCGCACTTCGCTCAGGGTCCTGGAAGCCTGACTTCTGGGAGGACTGGGGAAGGGCCCCCAAGCCTCAGCCCAGCCCGGCCTGCAGAAGCCCCCAGCGCTGCAAAGAGGCTCCTGGAACAGAGCTGTCCAGGTCCACGCTCTGACCCCCACAAGGCCCACGGGCACAGCACACCGCGCTCCCGGGAGCTGCAGGGAGACCAGCCCACCCTGTCCTCCAGCCCAGGCTCACCCTGTCCACTCCCCCCGCCCCTCTCCTGGCCCCAGGCCAGGCTGCCCAGGGGTGCTGGCAGGGGCAGGGTGCAGGGCGTACTGGGGGCTCCGCCCAGCCCCAGCCCCTCTGCGGCCCAGCCTCTCTCTGGTGGGAAACGCATTAGGAAGACAGGCAGAAGCTCTTAGGCAGAAAGAGCTGCTCCTCCAGCCATCAGCCATCAGAGTGGCTGCCCCGCAGTAGTCGCTGAGCAGCCTGGAAGGGGGAGGCCACACTGGGGGATCCGCAGGGCTGGTGGGGGCGGGAGGGTGGGGCGCGGACTGGGGGACAGGGAAGGTGGGGCTGGTTGGGCTTGCGGAGGGGTCAGTAGCGCGGAGCAGACTAGGGCTCAGAGGGTCAGCCACTTGAGAGCGGACATGACAGGAAGGCATTGAGATGGGGGGCGGGGGTAGGGAAACCCCCCACCGCCCCGGGGAGCAGCCCGAGGAGGTCTGAGCAGGATCCAGAACCCAGGTCAGCAGGCCGGCCAGGCTCCGAGGGAAGACCAGGCCCATCTGAGCAGAGGGGGGCCTCCCGTGTCGTGGGCTGGGCGGGGGGCCCTCCAGCTGCAGCCCTGCCCCCGTCTTGCCTGGGCGGGCTCCCCCTCGCCCACCACCCTCATCTCGATCTTCAGGGTGAGAACTTTATCTCAAGGCCTCCACCGCCCAGATGGGCCTGGGCAGTGTGTGGGAGCCGAGCGAGGCGGCCTAAGTGTCCTTCCTCGCAGAAGCCCTGGCTGCTGTCGGCCATGGCTCTCGGGGAGAGGCCTGAGCAGGCAGATGGGGAGCCTGGCCTCCTGGCCAGACAGGGCTGAGCCCCAGCCGCCTGCCCCGCGGGGCCCTGGAGGGCGGCGTGCAGTGGGCACGGTGGCCGCCAATAGCCGGCGTTCCGAGGTGTTCCACGGGGGCCCTCAGGAGTCCTCAGCCCACCCCTGGAGACCCGGGGGAAGAGCGGCCACCCCCGCCCTGACCCCTGCAGACCCGGGGTTCCTGCTGAACATGGCCCACGCAGAAGGGGTCTGAAGCCCAGTTCCTCACTCCACAGTGTGGATGAGCCAGCCCAGCCGCCCACCTCCGTCTGGGCCACAGGGAGGCAGTTCCTGCTCCTCCAAACCCCCAGCCTCATCCAGGCTACGGTCAGCGGCAGTGGCCAGTCTGGGGGCAGGGGAGGAGAGGAGGGAGGAGGCAGTGGTGTCTGTGGGCAGAAGAGGGAGGCGGATGTACTCCTTAACCCTGGGCCTGGGCGTGAGCGCCCTGGGTGTCCGGAGCCTCTCTGCTCCCTTGAGAGGGACCCGGGGGACCCGGCCTGAGGGCCCCTCCTGTGGCGGGCGGGGCCTGCCCACCAGAGACGTGCAGGCCCAGGTCCGTGGTCCTCGCGTCCTGGGCCGCCTCCTCTGGCACGCTCTCTACCCTCCACCTGCATCAAGCCCCTGCCTTGCTCTGTGACACGTTTGCCGCTGGTGGAGGCGCCCTGGTCTTGGCGTGACAGGGGCTGGGCAGGCACGCAGCTCGGCCCCGCGGAGCCCGGAGCCTCTCCACGGCCAAAGAGCCGCCCGGCTCGGCATCGAATGGCAGGAGGCCTGGGGCCACACAGATGTCCCAGGCCTTCCACCCACGCTCCTCTTCCTGCCCCTCTGCCATCCTGAAAGGGGCCCCCTGCTCTGCCCCTGGGCCAAGCTACGGCCTGGGGCAGCCCCAGGGCGGTGCAGGGCCCAGGACCATCCCTCCAACTCCTGTCTGCTCCTGACAGACTGTCCCCCCACGGCCGTGAGCCTGCGGAGGGGCAGGGTGCATGGGAGGCCAGGGCAGAGCGGTGGGGATCTTAGGCCTGCTTGGGCCCGCCCCGACACCGCAGCCCTCCCCACCTCACCCCACCTCCCTTTGCCCCTGCCCTGCGCCCCCAGCCTCCTCTGCCGGCCCCACACATTGGCCTCTTCCGGGGACGGCCCCGCCAGCCCTGGCACCAGTGAGAAGGCAGGAGACCTTCATGGTGCCACTCAAAAAACCCGACTCTGCGCTCTGGGACCCTGGGCGGGGGCCCCCCCACAGCAGGGTCTGGCCGGGCCCAGGAAGCCGGGGGAACGAGGTGCAGGCACCCTGCCCTCATTAGGAACCCTGTGGGCCCGGGGCCCGCCATCCTGCCCCTGCGAGGTGGGTGGCAGGGCCCACGCCAGCTCCATTCAGGGAGCTGGCCCAGTCCACGCCTCCCCTTCCGCGCAGTTTCCGGACAGCCCTGGGTCCGGTCCAAAGCCAGAGGCCGGGCTGCCAAGTAGCCAGCTTCCGGGCGGACGGTGCCAAGCACCGGGAAGGGGCTGCACCCCGCGGTGGGCTGGGCCCCGGGGGAGGGCCAGGTCTGTGCCCCCAGCCACAGCCGTGTCCCCACTGTTTCTGCACCACACTCCACGCTCGGGACCTCCTTCCCCAGCCTCACCTCCCCAGCCCCCACCCCAGGTACGCGCACCCACCTGCTCACTGCTGCTCAGAGCTGCTGACCCCACTCGGTCCTGTGCTGAGGCCCCGGCTAGTCTGGGGTGGCCTTGGTCAGGACCAGAGGGACAGGGGACACTTGCCAGATTTGAACAGGGCCCAGGACCTCAGAGACAGCCCGTCAACACAAGGAGGCGGCCCTCTGTGCAGGGCGGGGGAACCTCACGTCCTCTGGCCCCTGGGGAGGCACCAGCTTGGCACCCCAGGTGATAGGACAGGCTGGGTGGGGCCACTGCAGATGTGCAGGTGTGGAGGTGTGCAGGTACAAGGAATGGGCCTCTGCCCAAGGCCAGAGGGTCCCAGGCTGGGAAGGACGCCCCGGGGGCTCCCAGCCAGACCCCGCCATCTGGCTCCGGGGACACTGTGTCGCACACCAGGCCCTCGGGCTCCACTCAGGGGAGCTTTGGCTTCCTTCCTTTGGCCCAAGTTTCCCATCACCCCCTGGCCTGCTGGGCCTTCCGGAACGAAACTCAGGCGGTGCAAACAGGGCCTTGTGTCGCCTCCCAGGGTTACCAGGCTCGGACACAGAACAATGGTGGGGCTTGTGAGGGGAGTCAAGTGACCAGAGACCCCAGAGGCAGGGCAGCACCAAGGCACTTGCCCCCTGCCCCCAACCAGGCTGCTTCCAAGGCTGGAGAAGGGGCCCGCCATGCGGGGGCCTCTGCCCCCCCCAGCTGGGCCTGGGGGGCAGGCGCAGGCTGTCCCAGTCGGTGCCTCTTACATAAGCAGCCCCGTGGGGGGCGAGGCCGCTGCTGCCCTGTCCTCCCCCCGCGTCACGAGCCTGCTGTGGGCTGTCCTTGGGCCTGGGTGGAGGCCAAGCCAGGCCCATAAATAGGGGTCTCCGGGTGGCCTCCCTGCCTCCTGCCTGCCTCTCTGCCTGTGCCGCCAGCCCAGTCCTGGGAGAATGGCCACTCTGAACAGGCTGTGGATGGGGCTGCTCCTGCTGGGGGTCCTGGGGGTCCTGCAGACCCCAGCCCCCGCCCAGGCCACCCTGCAGCCCAACTTCCAAGAGGACAAGGTGAGGGCTCCCTGCCTGGCGCAGAGACAGGACGGTGCCCATGGGGAGTGGGGTGCTCTCCCTGGGAAGGGGGAGCAGAAGAGAAGGAGGGCTCGCCTGGCGGGAGAAGGCTGACCGGGAGAGGCCTCCCCAGGAGATTCACCGACGGGCAGGGACGCGCCTGTGAGCGGGAGCGCGCGCTCGTCAGACCCGCGGGCCACCTGCGCGCCCGCCACCCCTAACCCAACACGGTGAGCCCAACGAGCTCACGACGCCCAGGGAAAATAGGCACACCTTCCACACCTGGGCTGGGGACACACCTCCGTGCGCGAGGGCGCAGATGACGGAGGAGCTCAGGGTGGCGCCAGGAATGGCGTCGGAACCGAGTGCGCCCCGGTGCGCGCCCCCTCCCCCCCGTGAACACGCGCGCAGAGGCCTGCGGGGGTTCTGCGGGGGCACGTCGGAGCGGGTCTTCCAGCCCCGCGCCCCGCGCACGCGCCCCGCATCCGACCCCCGCTAGGGACTGCCCGGCGCCCTCTACTGCCGGTCCCCGGGCCGGCGGGAGCGGGACCCCGCGAGGGGGCGGGGCCGGGGTGAGCGGGCGGGGCCGCGCCGGAGCAGGCGGGGCGGGGTGGGCGGGGGGCCGGGGTGGGACGCAGCCGCGCGGGCCGCCCACCCCCGGCGGGTCCTGGAGGGTTCCGGCCAACCGGGATGGGGTCCTCTCGCCGCAGTTCCTGGGGCTCTGGTTCACCTCGGGCCTCGCCTCCAACTCGAGCTGGTTCCTGGAGAAGAAGAAGGTGCTGTCCATGTGCAAGTCCGTGGTGGGCCCCGCGGCGGACGGTGGCCTCAACCTCACCTCTACCTTCCTCAGGTGGGCGGCGGGGCGGGCATCTGGGGCCCAGAGCTCCCGGCGCAGGGTCGCAGTCTGGGGACACCCCCAACGCCTGACCCCTGACCCCAGGATGACCTGCCCACAGGAAAGACCAGTGTGAGACCCGAACCTTACTGCTGCGCCCCGCCGGACCCCCCGGCTGCTACACCTACACCAGCCCTCGTGAGTGCGGCCAGCAGCGACACTTGCTGGCTGGGACTCTGGGCGCCGCCCTGCCCGGCGGTATGGGGGAGGGGGGGGTGGCCGCCCCGCCAGGGTCGGCCTGGGTCTGCCCAGCAGCCCCGCGCCAGGGCCGTGCAGGGCTCTCTGCAGCTGTCTGCGCCCCGTGCTCCTCTCACTCCTCAGGCAGCTCTGCACCCCAGGACCCCTGCCCTCCTTGCCCCTGCCTGGGGGTGACATCCCCCTGGCCATCTTTCCTCCTCCCCAGAGGGGTGTGGCTGTGGGGGTTTGTGGCGGTCCCATGCACCCCTGATTTTATGAGCCCTTCTGGTTTGGGGACACTGGGCCCCACGGGGCTGTCTCCCGGGTTTCCAGACTGGAGCAGCACCCACGAGGTGTCGGTGGTGGAGACGGACTACGAGACCTACGCCCTGCTCTCCACCGAGAGTGTCCGAGGCCCGGGCCAGGACTTCCGCATGGCCACACTGTACAGTACGTGTCCCATGCCGCGCCCACCACCCGGCCTGGGGCTCCACCCGTGGGGGTGTCTGGGGGCACCCCGGCCTCAGGAGCAGGGGCAGAGCGGGGATGCTGCAGACCAACGGAGGCTGAAGGCTTCTCCTCCCTGCCCCAGGCCGCACCCAGACCCCCAGAGCTGAGGTCAAGGAAAAGTTCACCACCTTCGCCAAGAGCCTGGGCTTCACAGAGGAAGGCATTGTGTTCCTGCCGAAGACTGGTGAGCACGCTAATCTGACGGGAGGGGATTAAGGTCAGGTTAGAGGCAGACAGACCGTCTCCTGATCCCTGATCCGGGGGAGGCCGAGGGGTGGAGTCCGTCCGGCCAGACTGCCCACTGACCGGGGCACGGCCTCCGGAGCGGGGGCAGTCTGTCCTCACACCGTGACCATGGCCTGCGGCTCCCGGGCCGGGCCCAGGAAGATGCTACCCAGGAAACACCCCCTCCCCGGATTCACCACGAGCCCACCGTGTGCCAGGCCCCGGGTGGGCCCCTGGGATGCGAAGGCCCCCAGCCTGGGAGGGGGCAGGGCAGGCCCTAGAAACGGAACCTGTGGACGGGCGTCCGCGTCGGGACATGGGGACAACCACACGGGGCTCAGCGGGCTCCCTGAAGCGCCCACGGCCTCCCTGCCAAGGCAGCCTGCTCTGGGCCCGGGGAGGGGACCGGATCTTCCTCTTGGAGGGGCGGACAGAGCCTGGGGGAGGGGCGGGAGTGATGGGGGTGACAGTCAGCAGTTAAGGGGTCATGAGATGCTCTCCACGGCTGCATCGGGGGCGGGAGGGGGCGGGCCTGGGGCACTGACCGCAGGCCTGGGCTTCTTTCTTGGCAGACAAGTGCATGGAGGAGCACACATAGGTGAGTGGGGGGCTGGGGGCCACCTTCACCCAGCAGGCCCCCCTCACTCGCTCATTCAACACGCGCTCACCAACAGCCTCCCATCTGCCACGAGGGCTGCTTCACGGAGGGGCCTCCGCTGGGGTTCAGCAAGGTCACTGGGAGCGGGCGGAGTGGTCGGCCGGGACAGGACTGGGGTGGGGTGACCAGGGGACGGCGGGGAGGCCGGCTCCCTCTGCTGAGAGGCCTCGGTGGACGGGCCCTCGCGACCTGAGACTGAGGGGCCGGGGTCCTGGGGTAGGGGGGCTCATGGCCAGCCCCACCCACAGGTCCCACTCTCCTGCCCAGGTGAGCCCGGCTTTCAGGACCTGGCCCTCCTGCCCTGCTCAGCCGTTTCCTGCAACACCCGAGACCCCAGCCCCTTTGCCATTCCCACCCTGCCTCAGCCTTTATCCCGGCTCTGAGAATAAACTCCGGAAGCAAATCAGCTCCTGGTTCACGACTGTCTGTCCTGCAGTTGGGCCTGGCTCTGGCCAGCTCTCCAGGGACCTGACTGCCCCCCACTTTGCTTTGGGCCTGGGTGTCCCTTCACCCTCTGTGAAATCTGCAGCTCTGCGGGATGCCCCAAGGGGGCGGGCAGGGACGCACTAGCTCGGCCCCTGAAGGCGTGGGAGAGGCGGCTGGCCGGAAGCCTGGACAGCCCAGGGAAGCTGTGTCCCCAACCACTCCACGCGGCCGGATCTCACCCACTGCAGCGCCTCCGGCCACCCCCTCCAGGCGCAGCTACAGCTGATGGCTCTGGGCAGGTGCCCACAGTCTGCCCCCACCCGGCCAGAAGAGGCCGAGGCCCAGGGCAGCTCTGAAGGAATGGGGTTAGCACCCTCAGACTGGGCAGAGAGAAGGGTTTGAGGGCGCAGAGAGGAAGGAGGCTGGAGTGTCCATGGACCCCAGACAGAACTGACCGAGTGGGCTGGAGACGGCCACCCCCCCATCTCCTGGGGCCGCCTGAGAGCCCCCAGCCCCCAGCCTCTGGCCTGGGCCTCAAGGGCACAGCCCTGCCCACTCACCCGCCTCTGGCACCCGAGCTAACCCAGAGCCTCATGCAAGGTCTCCCTCCCAGCCCGCCCTTCACCTCCTACTGTCCCCCAGGTCCTCCGCCTGTGTGACCGTTCTCGGGCCCTGTCCTGGGCCCTCCTGGCTCACAAGGTGTTACCCACAGCAACCTGCCCACCAGGCCCTGTCCAGGCACCCAGGTTGTGAGGGTCAGAGGTGAGGGTGAGCTTTTGGAATGGCTTCTCGAGGCTCTGCCTGAGCCCAGGGCTGGAGGCCACATCCCACAGGGCCTGCCAGCCTTCCCCTCCCCTTGCCCTGGGGCATCCGGCCCCCTCCCCAGGAAGGATGGGCGGGGTCTGGTGGGGACCCGCTGGGCCAGGGTGCTCCAGGGAGCAACCCGACCAGAGCCTATCACAGTGGGGCCTGTCCCAGGCGGGCAGACCAGCGCCCCAGGGAGCAACCCGATCAGAGCCTATCACAGTGGGGCCTGTCCCAGGTGGGCAGGCCAGCGCCCCAGGGAGCAACCCGATCAGAGCCTATCACAGTGGGGCCTGTCCCAGGTGGGCAGGCCAGTGCCCCAGGGAGCAACCCGATCAGAGCCTATCACAGTGGGGTCTGTCCCAGGCCGGTAGGCCAGTGTCCCAGGGTGTCTCAAGAGCATAAAGGCACAGTGGGAGAGGCCACCCCCACCCTCCTGTCCTGCTCCCGAGACCCGTGCCATCGACGAGAGCCACCTTCCAGGATGCTGCAGACGCTGCTGATCAGCGGGACACTCGCCCTGCTCACTGCAGACCCAGGCCAGGCCCAGGTCCCCATCCAGGCCGACTTCGATGCCAGCCAGGTGCGCACGGACGTGCCCAGGCTGGCCGCCTCTCTCTGATTGTGTTCTAGGAGACAGGCCAGAGGGCTGGGGGAACCCAGCCCAGCCCCCACTCTGGTTCAAGCTCAGCTCGAGGGGACCATCTGCCCAGCTGACTTGGTGGGGGGTGCTCTGCAGAGGACAGTAGGCCCCTCGGTCCCAAGTCTGACTTCTGTCCCCACCACTTGCCGGGCCACCAGCCAGATGAGTTGCAGCTGCCCCCCAAGTTCGGGTCAGGTTTGACGTGGCAGCCGGGGCTACCCCCAGCTCGCCCTGTTCCCCTGCAGTTCCAGGGCCCCTGGTACGTGGTTGGGGCGGTGTCGGACGACCAGGGCTTCCTGGATGCCAAGGACAACATGAAGATGCCCGTGGTCTTGGTGACCTCCTTGGCCAACGGCGACCTGGGCATCAAGTTTGGGTTTCCCACGTAAGTGATCCCAGGAGTCCCACCTTGGAATGGCCTTAGGCCCAGCCAGTGTGCGGTCAGGTGGGGGAGCCAGGAGGAGGCAGGGGTGTGCTCAACCCATCAGGGGTCAGAGCCAGGCCCCACCCGTGCTAGGCTGCAGGGCCAGCGAAACAGCAGCCCCGCCCACCTGCTCATCAGAGGGGCCCCACCTGAGGGCGTGGGGGAGCTGTGTCTGTGTGTGTGTGTGTGTGTGTGCACGCATGCAGGCATGCTGGTGTCTGGAGGGGAGACGGGGAGACCCCACAGGCCCCACGTCCCCTGGCTGTGTCCCTCTGCCCCGGGGTGTCTCCTCTCCTATAAGTGAATCATAAAGCACCTGTGTGATCAAGCGTTGCTCTGATGGGAGACAGGTGGCCCTGGGGCAGGCTGGATATCTCCCCCTACGTGGGGCAGTTGGCAGCAGCTAAGTGGCAGCCGTTTTTGTCGCGGTCAGGCAGTTTGTCTTCGGGACGCCCACTGGGGCTGGGCCGTGGGCGGGGGCTGCAGCTCAGGCCGCTGGGGTCCCCTTCCCAGGCCCGATGGCGGGTGCCAAGAGACGGAGAGCACCTTCACCAAGGGGGCCGTGGACGGGCAGTTCAGCAACGCGGGTGAGGCCAGCGCGTGGGGGGCGGGGCTGGGCAGCGGGACAGCTCTCGGGACCGTGGGGACGGGCAGGGGGCTTCCGGGCCGGCGCCCAGCTCAGTAGGCTCCCGCCCCCTCCAGCTATGGCGCAGACCGACATCAGGGTGGCTTTCACTGACTACAAGCACTTCGCTGTGATGTACTTCGAGACCCAGAAGGGGGGCGTAAAGAACGTCTGGCTGCAGCTCTATGGTGGGTGACGGGTGGTGGGAGACCCACCCGCCTGAAGGGCGGCACCACCCCGGCCCCATCCGGCCTTCCTCTGGGGTCACGTGGGCGGTGTGCCCTGCAGCGTCCCCCGTGCCTCCCCAGCGAGCCCTGGCTGGGAGGCAGGTGGAACCAGCATCTCCCAGCGCCTCCCTGGGCCCCTCCCCTGCCCCGGCCCCCCGCCCACGCCCGCTCTGCTCACGGCGCCCTGTCCTCAGCCCGGGCCCCGGAGCTGTTTCCTGAAGGCGCCCAGAGGATGCAGCAGCTGGCACCGCAGCTGGGCCTGAGCCCCGGCCAGGGAGTCCTGCTGCCCAAGTCAGGTGAGCACCATCTCCAGGCCGCCCAGCGCTGCAGGGGCAGGGGGACCCCCGACCCAGGCTGGGGTGTGGGGGGCGCGGGAGGCCCCGAGGCCCGCTCCTCTGGCGCTGGACGCACAACAGGAGCGCCAGAGGAGGGAGGAGGGGGTCGCAGGCGGGAGAGGGGCTTGGCCCCTCGGGGGAGGTGGGGAGGGGGCGCCGGGCGCTTCCTCAGGACCTGCCCTCTTCCACAGACCAGTGCGCGGAGGTCCTGGCCTAGGTGAGCGCGGGCCGGCCTGGACCACAGCTGCCCCGCGCCCCGCAGACCCGGGAGGCCCCACCCATCCTGGAGGCCCCGCCCACCCGGAGAGCCACGCCCACTACGGGGCGGGGCGGGCGAGGCGCGAGCACCACCCCAGCGGGGCCCCCGCGCAGGAGCTGGAGCGGGGCGGTGGTCCCGGGACCCGCGGCCCAGCCCTCCTCGAGGTGCGGCTGCCTCTCCACCCAGCCCCCAGCACAATAAAGAGTCTCCATAAGCCGGCGCGGCGCTTTTCTTGGACGTAGGGGCAGAGGGCCCGGGTGGGCCGCGGCGGGGGCGCCCCGCGAGAGGGGCCGCCTGAGAGGAACTGTGTGCGTCTCGGGTTCCATCCCCACCGGGGAGCGCTCCGCAGCTGGTTCCCGGGCCCTGGAGGGACAGGGCAGGACACTTGCCCGGCAACCCTGCCCACCGCCTGGGCAGACGTTAGGTCCGAGGGACGCGGCCTCTCTGGTGGCCGGACAAGGCGTCTCAGTGGCTTCCTTGAGTCCCCCTCGGACCCCAGGCGCCAGGTCAGGGGTGCAGACATGCAGCCGCCTGAGAATGTGACCCCCGACTCATGCCGGTTACGCACCTGGGCTCCTCGGTCCCCGGGGCCCCCACACCACAGCCCTGGGGGTCCCCCCACCAGGTCCCCACCACAGCCTGGGGGTCCCCCCACCAGGTCCCTCCCACAGCCTGGGGGTCCCCCACACCACAGCCCTGGGGGTCCCCCCACCAGGTCCCTCCCACAGCCTGGGGGTCCCCCACACCACAGCCTGGGGTGTCCCCACACTACAGCCCTCGGGGTCCCCCCACCAGGTCCCCCCCACAGCCCGGGGGTCCCCCCCACTGGGTCCCCTCCACCACAGTCCTGGGGGTCCCCCCACCAGGTCCCCCCCACCACAGCCTGGGGTGTCCCCACACCACAGCCCTGGGGGTCCCCCCCACCAGGTCCCCCCACAGCCCAGGGGTCCCCCCCACCGGGTCCCCCCCCACAGCCCAGGGGTCCCCCCCACTGGGTCCCCTCCACCACAATCCTCGGGGTCCCCCCACTGGGTTCCCCCCACCACAGCCCCGGGGGTGCCTGCACTGTATCCATCCCAGCCTGCCCTCTGGCACCCTTCTCCCTGACCCCTGCCCACAGGTCTCTGTCCCTCCATTGTGTTGATGAGGGAAACAGTGCTGTCCTTTCACGGCTGGCCCTGAATCGTCTCAGGGTGAAATGGCACGGCATCTGTGCTGTAACTCGTTCAAAAAACAATCGAGCAAGATGTAAACGTGAAAAGTGGACCGTGGTCCCGGGTGACAGCTAGCTATGCCACTGTTTCTGCTCTTCAGCTGGTTAGATGTTCTTCAGTAGAAACAGCCCGGTCCTACCAGACTAGCGTTCTCCCTCTGGGCCCTTCCGGGCAGCGCGGTCACTGGGAAGAAGAGCCCCCACGTCCCAGGGGCCCCAGACAGCCCCTCACCCCTGCACAGCTGGAGCCCCGCCAGTGCCCCTGCTGCCCGGCCGACCCGCCAGACTCTGGCCTGCTGTGGGCACCACAGGGTGGGACCTGTCCCGTCTCCCCCTGCCCCCAGCCTGACACCTGTCCCGCGGAGGCGGGCAGTAGGTGGGAAGGCCCAGAGAGCCAGCACCTCCCACCCAAGATGCCAGCTGCCCACAAGACAGGCGTCTGCAGAGGGACCAGCGATGAACCAGTTGATCTATTCAGCGTGCTTTCCGCCAGCTCCCTTGGTCGAGATGCACAGCTTGTGGGATCTTAGCTGCCCAGCCAGGGAGCACACCCAGGGCCCCGGCGGTGAAAGCGCCAAGTCCTAGACGCTGGGCCGCCAGGGAATTCCCAGTCGATCGGCTGATTCGTTGGTTGATATTTGGTTTCCACACAGACCGATAGAAGATGGCGTGGAAATCGCGTAAGAGCGGGATTCACCGTGGGGCGGGCGGGGGCCGCCTCTCCAGCAGGCTCTCGGCCCCTGCCCTCCCCGCTCACTGTCCCCTCCAGGGTCCCCGGGAAGGGTCTGGCGTGAGGAGATGCAGTCTGCCCTCACGGCCCCTGGCGCCTGCCGCTGGGCCCAGTCCTGCACGCCCGGCTCTGGCCACAAGGGGGCAGCCTTCAGCCAGCTGCCCACCCGCGTCCCAAGGCTGCACGAGTGACAGCGCGCCACTCCTCGGCCCACAGCCGCCCGTGGGTCCCCTCTCAGAGAGTAAAGGCCAAGGACCTTAGGTGGTCAGCAAGGGCCCCCTCCGCTGACCCCACCGGCATTGCAAAGAGCCAGATCATTGGGAAAATGTTCCACGCCTAGGCGCTCAGGGGCCTTCAGTTTCAGCCCCTCACCCGCCTTTCCAACGTCCTCCCGACCCCCAGCACCGGGCTCCGGGGAATCGCAGGGGCCCCTCGCAAACCTCCTCTCTGATCTTGGCCACCCCACATGGCATGGTCGCCCACCGGGGAGCCAGCCCATGCCCCCTGCTTTGGAAGCACCGAGTTCTAACCACTGGACTGCCAGCGGAGTCCCCCAACCCTCTCTCTCTCTCATTTTTTTTTCTTAAACTGTGTCTTTTCTTTCTTTCCAGCTGTGCTTGTTAATCAGCTCAGATTGGCTATTGATGATTTGCATTGACAATAGGAATAGAAAAGTTTTATTTGCGCCAAACTGAGGACTGTAGAGCAGAAGACCCAGATGGAAGAAGCACTGAGATATGCTCCGCAGTCTGCCGAATGGGAAGGGATGTGTATACAGGCAAAAACTGCAAAGACGCGTAAAGTGTCAGGAATTAGGACTGAAGCTGATAGGGAGAGTGTTGGTAGAGCAAGGTCATTTGGGGTCCAAATACATAGTTACAAGGAGAGACGGTGAGACCATAATGTCGCAGGTGGTGGTGACTAGCAAAGAACAGTTGGTGATGACCTTGAGTCTAATACAGTTTAAAAAATTCAAGCTCCCAGTGAACTGTCTGAAACCACATCCACAATGGCCACCCGGCTCCAATGTGGATGCCTGAACCACAGTTTTATATCTTGTCAGAACAACAAACACCAAACATGACAGGGATACATTTTCTCAAGGTTTGAAGACAGATTAGCAGGTTCACAGCAGGTCAGCATGACCTCGGTGTCTGGGAAGGGAACCTCATCTTCGAAGGAATATAGTGTCGTCACTGGGGAGGAGGGGGCAGAAGGTGGCATTTATCCCTGTATTCAGAGTGGACATTCTAAACATTCACGTAATGCATCTTCCCCCTTCTTCCTCATTCTGTAATGGTTAAAGCAGATGCACAGTTAATGTTGACAGGCTGCTCTAAATAGCCTAAAGTTTAAGTCAAATTATGTATAATCCAGAATCACTCCCCCATGCCTTAATTCCTGCATCAACTATGTCTCCCCAGAGTGCTGGTTTAATTCTCCCCGGGCCGAGCGTGCCCTTGCTGCATCCACTGTTCTAAGACACGGACTGCAGATGGGAGACTTCTGAGTGCTCCCTCCGACCCGTCCTTGCAGATGGAGTGTGACCTGAAGAGATCACCAGTATGTGCGTGCTCCCTTTCCCGAGGGACACAATATCCAAGAAGGGTCCTCCCTGGCATCAAGGGGAAAAGTTGCTGTATCTGGGGAAAAAAAAAAAAAAAACCTGCCAATTGATCAGCAATGCTTTCAGAGAAACATCTCCAAAGGAGGAAATGTAAAGATTAATAAATAGAAACCATATTTCAAATGGAGTCAGGAGGTTCCATATTAAGGAGAAGTGGCAAGAATACACAGAAGAACTGTACAAAAAAAGGTCTTAATGACCCAGATAACCACAATGTGTGATCACTCACCTAGAGTCAGATATCCTTGAATGCGAAGTCAAGTGGGCCTGAGGAAGCATCACTACAAACAAAGCTAGTGGAGGTGATGGAGTTCCAGCTGAGCTATTTCAAATCCTAAAAGATGATGCTGTGAAAGTGCTGCACTCAATATGCCAGCAAATTTGGAAAACTCAGCAGTGGTCACAGGACTGGAAAAGGGCAGTTTTCATTCCAATCCCAAAGAAACGCAATGCCAAAGAATGTTCAAGCTGCCTCACAATTGCACTCATTTCACACGCTAGCAAGGTAATGCTCAAAATGCTTCAAGCTAGACTTCAAAAGTATGTGAACCAAGAACTTCCAGATGTACAAGCTGGATTTAGAAAAGGCAGAGGAACCAGAGATCAGATAGCCAACATCCTTGGGATCATAGAAAAGGCAAGAGAATTCCAGAAAAGCATCTACTTCTGCTTCATTGACTATGCTAAAGCCTTTTACTGTGGAATCACAACAAACTGGAAAATTCTTTAAGAGGTGGCAATACCAGACCACCTTCCCTGCCTCCTGAGAAACCAGTATTCAGGTCAAGAAGCAACAGTTAGAATGGGCGTGGAATAATGGACTGACTCAAAATTAGGAGAGGAGGACATCAAAGCTGTATATTGTCTTATTTAACTTATATGCAGAGTACATCATGCGAAATGCCAGGCTAGATGAAACTCAAGCTAGAATCAAGATTGCTAGGAGAAACATCAGTAACATCAGATACGCAAATGACACCATCCCAGTGGTAGAAAGCAAAGAGGAATTAGAGATCCTCTCGATGAAGGTGAAAGAGGAAAGTGGAAAAGCTGGCTTAAAACTCAACATTCAAAAAACTATAATTATGGCATCCGGCCCCATCAGTTCAGTTCAGTTGCTCAGTCATGTTTGACTCTTTGTGACCCCATGGACTGCAGTATGCCAGGATTCCCTGTCCATCAACAACTCCTGCAGCTTGCTCAAACTCATGTCCATTGAGTTGGCGATGCCATCCAACAATCTCATCCTCTGTCGTCCACTTCTCCTCCTGCTTTCAATCTTGCCCAGTATCAGGGTCTTTTCTAATGAGTCAGTTCTCCGAACCAGGTGGCCACAAGTTTTGGAGTTTCAGCTTCAACATCAGTCCTTCCAATGAACACTCAAGACTGATTTCCTTTAGGATGGACTGGTTGGATCTCCTTGCAGTCCAAGGGACTCTCAAGAGTCTTCTACAACACCACAGTTCAAAAGCATCAATTCTTCGGCACTCAGCTTTCTTTGTGGTCCAACTCTCACATCCGTACATGGCTACTGGAAAAACCATAGCTTTAACTAGATGAAATTTTGTCAGCAAAGTAATGTCTCTGCTTTTTAATGTGCTATCTAGGTTGGTCATAGTTTTTCTTCCAAGGAGCAAGCGTCTTTTAATTTCACGGCTGTAGTCACCATCTGCAGTGATTTTGGAGCCCAAGAAAATAAAGTCTGTCATTGTTTCCACTGTTTCCCCATCTATTTGCCATGGACTGATGGGACCAGATGCCATGATCTTAGTTTTCTGAATGTTGAGTTTTAAGCCAACTTTTTCACTCTCCTCTTTCACTTTCATCAAGAGGTTCTTTAGTTCTTTGCTTTCTGCCATAAGGTTGGTATTATTTGCATATCTGAGGTTATTGATATTTCTCCCAGCAATCTTGATTCCAGCTTGTGCTTCATCCAGCCTGGCATTTCACATGATGTACTCGGCATATAAGTTAAACAAGCTGGGTGACAATATACAGCCTTGACGTACTCCTTTTCCTATTTGGAACCAGTCTGTTGTTCCATGTCCAGTTCTAACTCTTACTTCCTGACCTGCATACAGATTTCTCAAGAAGTGGGTCGGGTGGTCTGGTATTCCCATTTCTTTCAGAATTTTCCACAGTTTATTGTGATCCACACAGTCAAAGGCTTTGGCATAGTCAATAAAGCAGAAATAGATGTTCTTCTGGAACTCTCTTGCTTTTTCGATGATCCAGCGGATGTTGGCAATTTGATCTCTGGTTCCTCTGCCTTTTCTAAAACCATCTTGAACATCTGGAAGTTCACGGTTCACATATTGCTGAAGCCTGGTTTGGAGAATTTTGAGCATTACTTTACTAGCATGTGAGATGAGTGCAATTGTGCCATAGTTTGAGCATTCTCTGGGATTGCCTTTCTTTGGGATTGGAATGAAAACTGCCCTTTTCCAGTTCTGTGGCCACTGCTGAGTTTTCCAAATTTGCTGGCATATTGAGTGCAGCACTTTCACAGCATCATCTTTCAGGATTTGAAATAGCTCAGCTGGAATTCCATCACCTCCATGAGCTTTGTTCATAGTGATGCTTTCTAAGGCCCACCATGGTCCCATCACTTCATGGCAAATAGTTGGGGAAAAACTGGAAAATAGTGACAGATTTTCTTTTCTTGGTCTCCAAAATCACTGCAGACAGTGACTGCAGCCATGAAATTAAAACATGCTTGCTCCTTGGAAGAAACAGTGTGACCAACCTATACAGTGTATTAAAAAGCAAAGATATGACTTTGCCAACAAGTTCCATCTAGTCAAAGCTATGGTTTTTCCAGTAGTCATATATGGATGTGAGAGTTGAATAATAAAGAAGGCTGAGTGCCAAAGAATTGATGCTTCTGAACTATGGTGTTGAAGAAGACTGTTGAGGGTCCCTTGAACTGCAAGGAGACCAAACCAGCCAATCCTGAAGGAAATTAACCCTGAATATTCACTGGGAGGTTTATTGAAGCTGAAGCTTCAGTATGTTGGCCACCTGATGTGAAGAACCAACTCATTGGAAAAGACCTGATGCCAGGAAAAATTGAAGGCAAAACGAGAAAGGGGCAACAGAGGAGTCAATGGTTTGATGCTATCACTGACTCAGTTCATGGACATGAGAATGAACAGACTCCAGGAGATAGGAGAGGGCGGAGGAGCCTGATGTGCCGCCGTCCACGGAGCTGCAAAGAGGTGGACACGACTCAGCGACTGGACGACAAGGGGCTGGTGATGCCACACACACCTCCCGGCCTGATCGTCCAGACAAGAGCCTTGCAAGCACAGCAGCTTTCACTCACCTCCATCAGACATACAGTCAGGTCAGAAACTCAATGAACATGGAGAGGCCCCAGGTCTCCTCCAATCCTGCCCTGCTCCAATCATCTTGGGAAGGGCTTTTCTACCCTCCTGAAATGCAGGGGTCATCCGTGATCCATCCCCTCCTCCCTGCTACCTCTCTCCACTCCACTCTGAGCCCCTGGCCCCGCCTGCATCAGCTCTGCCCTAGGAACTCAGCCGCCCTCTACTATTCTCCCTGCTCTCCTCACCTTCATCCCTGCAGCCCTTGAGGCCACTGCCTCATGACGTTCAACATGGGCTTTATACACAAAAATCAGAAGTGCCACCTCCACCCCACCCCTGCTTAAATTGCCAACAGCTCCCCACTCTGCATTCATTCATTTGTTTAAAACATCTCTTTCAGTCATTAGAAAAGACCCTGATGCTGGGAAAGATTGAGGGCAGGAGGAGAAAGGGACAACAGAGGATGAGATGGTTGGATGGCATCATAACTCGTTGTACATGAGTTTGAGCGAACCCCGGGACATAGTGAAGGCGTGCTGTGGTCCATGGGGTCACAAAGAGTCTGACATGACTTAGGAACTGAACAGCAAAAATGTGCCAGCCACCGTTTAAACACTGAGAATACCGTGGCGAACGACAGGGACAGAAAGTCCTGCCTTTGTGAACCTCAAGTTGAAAATGGGCAAGAAAGAGAATAAATAACCCTATTAGTAACCTACTGCTGAAAGATTACCCCCAACACTGAGCGGCTTAAAGCAGCATGTACTGTCTGCCTGTTTCCGAGGGTGAAGAAGCTGGTCTCAGGTGCTCTGTGCCCTGTGGTGGGGCCGTGTTCCCATCAGAAGGCTCTGCCGGGAGACGGTCGGTGTCCGGGCTTCCTCGCTGCTTGTTGGCCAGGCCTTGGTCCTTTGCCACCAGGCTCCTCGTGCCGTGTGAGCAATTCCAGAGGAAGAAAGAAGTGACAGTCCATCACTTCTGCCACATTCTATCGGCTATCTGCGAGGGACTCCATCCAGGCAGGCTCAGGGGAGGGGTACTCAAAGGTGAAAACCTAGGAGGCACTCGGTTGGGGACCATCTTAGAGGCTGCTGTCACTGCACGTAAATCAGAAGGTACTTTGAATAGTGACAAGCTGGAAAACAAGTAAATTCAGAGAGAGGACTGAGATGTGGGGTGGGGTGTTGAAACCGGGTATAAAACAAGAGAAGGCCTCACCAGTGAGGGACCTTTGGGAGTGAGTCTGGGGAGGGGTGCCAGGCAGAGACAAGAGCGCATGCAGAGGTCCCAAGGCAGGAGCCTGGCGGGGGTGGGGTGAGGGTTGTGAAACAGGATGCATCAGCCAGGGGGCAGGCTTGGCTGCAGGTGAGCTTGAAATCCATCAGCACAGCTTACAAACCCACCTGCCAGCTACCCTCCGCAAGCCTCGTCCTGTCACCCTGGCCTCGCAAAGCCCTGAGCAGAGCTGATGTGCCCACAGCAGGGCGTCTGCAGAGGCCGCCCCCTCTGCCTGCTGCCCACTTTCCTGGCGCGCTCCATCCCTCTCTCCTTCCGGGTCGCGGCTCAGAGGACACTGGGCACGACCTGAGGACTTCACGCTTCATTGTCCCTTCCGTGGGCGCTCCCCAGCTCCAGGAGATCAGAGACCTGCCTACCGGTCAAGGTGAGCTCCGGGCCGGGACACCAAGGAAGGGGTGCTGGCTAAACACGGCGGAGCGAACGGACGAGGGGCGGGAGGCTGGCGCGGGTTACCATACTTTATTCTCTTTCGTATTTTGACTTGT
Organism: Odocoileus virginianus; assembly: GCF_023699985.2. Taxonomy (NCBI): domain Eukaryota; kingdom Metazoa; phylum Chordata; class Mammalia; order Artiodactyla; family Cervidae; genus Odocoileus; species Odocoileus virginianus. The sequence continues at coordinate 101,094,569 of NC_069675.1, forward strand.
TCCAGTTGACACAGGAAGCGGGGTGCGGAGGCCAGGGGGAGGCCGCAGGGACCGTCGAGCGGGGACAAAGCCATCTGAGGCCAAAGTGGTGGGCGGCCAAGCCTGCGCCTGCTCAGGGCTTGCGCCAAGGGGGGAACTCCGGACTCAGCGGGGACAGGGGGCGCGCAGAGGGAAGGTCCAAAGAGGCCCCCAAGTGTGCGCGGGGGGCCGAGCCCCGGACTGCGACCAGGTTCGGCGAGCGCAGCCCGGGAGCCGGAGCCGGGCACGTAGCCCCGCTCCACGGCGCAGGCTCCGCCCCGGGCTAAGCCCTGCCCCAGCCAGCCCCGCTCCGGAAGCCTTTCGCCCGCGCAGGCGCCCCAGGCACCAAGGCACCCCAGACCGGCAGGCGCCCGGGGTCAACAGGCGCGCCCCGGATCAACGCGCGCCGCGGGGCCGCAGCTCTGCCCGCCGGATCCCTCCGCCGGCCGAGGCGCCATGGTGCCGCCGCCGCTGTGGCCGCCTCTCTGCACGCTGCCGCCGGGCCCCGGGCCCCCGCGCTTCGTGTGCTACTGCGAGGGGGAGGGCGGCGGGCCCGGGGAACAAGGCGGCTTCAACCTCTGGTGAGTAGCGGGTCTCGCGAGGCGGCGAGGGGCGCGGGCGGCCCGGCGGGCGGCCCAGTCTGACTGCCTCTGTTCCTTAGTGTGACGGACGCCGCGGAGCTCTGGAGCACCTGCTTCACGCCGGACGGCCTGGCGGCCCTGGTGGGTAACGGGGCTCCTGGGCGGCTGGGAGCCCCCCGCACCACACACCTGCAGCGCGGACCGCCTGTGGGCTCGCAGGGGGCGGCCTGGGATTCGCCGGAAGCACCTGGGCACCCTTCCCACGGCCCTGCAGCTGTCCCGGGAGGCCCTGGTCGGGCAGATTGGGGGTGTGCCCAGAGGCTGAAGGATCTCAGGCCCCTGGTGACCAGCCCTTTTTCCCTGTAGAAAGCCCGTTTTGGCCTCAGTGCTGCTGAAGACATTGCCCTCCGATTCAGGTGAGCCTCTGAGCAGAGAGGCAGGGTGGGTGGGGAGCAGTGGATGTGGCCACGGTACTCAGCCCCGCTCCTTCCCCAGGGCAGCCTGCGAGCGGCAAGCTGTGACTCTCACCGTGCAGGAGGACAGAGCGTCCCTGACCCTTTCAGGGGGACCCTCGGCGCTGGAACTTGATCTGTCCAAGGTGCCAGGCCCAGAAGCAGCCTCCAGGTTGCAGGCACTGATGCTGGGCCTGGCGGAGCGTGTGTGCAGCTTGGAGCAGCGGCTGGCAGGTAGGTGGGGGTGGGCACCCCCTGCCTGGGCTCACTAGGGTCCCACGGCCAGGCCTGCATTCCTGCTTTCCACCCCCCAGCTGCTGCAGCAGAGATGGCCCCCAGCCCCAGAAAGAGCGCCTGGCAGGCGGGGCCTCATCTCTTCTTACCAGGTAAGGCCTGTCACAAGTGACTCGGGTTGGGGCCACGCTGACTCTGCTGGGACTCGGTTCCCCCAGAACAAGCCTCAAGCTTCAGAGAGAGGGTCTGTCCTTGTGGAGAGGGGCTCGTGGGCCTGGGATCTTGCTGGACTCAGGAGCCCCCTGCCCTCATCCTGTTTCCCCAGACCCAGATCCTCAGAGAGGTGGCCCTGGACCTGGGGTCAAGAGGCGGTGTCCAGGGGAGTCTCTCATCAACCCAGGCTTCAAGAGGTGCTCCCCCGCCCCCCGTCCCTCCTGTGCCCAGGGTCCAGCGTGGACCCCGCCCGCCCCTCCACACCCTGCAGCGTCATCCCCTCTTCTCTCCCAGTAAGAAGCCGGCAGGTGGTGTAGACTTTGATGACCCCTGAAGGCACTGCGGAAAGTGTGACGTCAGGACTGTGCCTCTGAGGGCAGGGCAGGGGCAGCCCCCAGGACCTCCCACCGGCACCTGCCCAGCCTGCTGCCAGGCTCGAACAAGGCCACTCCTCCAGCCCCTCGCCCATCAAATAAACATCTTCATCTGGCGAAAGTCACCAGGTCATGGCCAGGCACTGGCTCCCAGGCCCGCGGGCCAAGCATGGGGCCGTGTCAGGCTCTGGTTCCTGGTGAGACTGCCCGGCTCTCTCGCCCTGCCCACCTGTCTCACCCTGCCCACCTGTCCCTGCCTGGCACACCCAGGAGCCCAGCTGGCTGTGCAAGGTGGGGTGGGGCTCTGAGGCTAGAAATCTTGTTCCCGCCCCAGCGGGCACATGCCTGTGATGCAGACCCCACACGATGGCCAGGGAGTGGGGGGTGGCCTGCCTGCACCTGGGCAGAGCTGAGGAATGTGGGGCCCACCCTCTGGCCCGGAGTTGCTCAGATGAGGCTTGGCTCCACACCCTCCCCAGCCATCCTGCGGCCCCACCCTGGCCTGACTGGTTTGGGAGCCCAATCCAGTCCCGCCATCCCCAAGAAGTAGGGAGATGGACTGCACCCCGCCCACGGGCTTCTCTGCTGATCCTTGTGGGCTGTTGTCTGGAGCTGAGCGTCCCACGGTGGGCGTTTGGGAGTGGCAGAAACTGAGGGGCCTCTGATCCCTCTGATGCCCCTTCGCGCTCATTGGGGCAGAGGTGCCTTTATGGGGCTGCGGACGATTGGGCAGGTGGCAGGGGCGCTAGCGGGGGCGCACGACGGGCCTGTACGCCGCCAGGATCTCAGCGCTGGGCGGACACGTGTACTTGAACTCCTTCTCCTGCAGGGCGCAGTCCAGGTAGTGGTGGACGCCGCGCAGCTCAGCGGGGATGGGAGCCTGGCGGAAGTGCGCGCACACCGTCTACGGGAGAGGGGCGCCGTCAGGGTCTCCTGGAGAGTCTGCCCGCCTGGCCCCGCCCCGCCCGGTGCTTACGTTCACGATGTGCAGCTTGGGCAGCAGGCCGCAGTCGGCCAGCGTGAGCTGATCGCCGTCCAGAAAGCGGCGGCGGGACTCACGCAGCTGCGGCTCGCGCCCCAGCTCATGCTCCAGGGGCGCGCGCAGGTAGCTGTCTAACTTGGCGAGGGCGCGCAGCAGCTGCTGGTACAGGGCTGAGGGCGAGGGGCCTGGTGAGGACCGGCCAGGGCGCCTCTCCCGCCACCCTCGCCGCGCCTCCAGATCCTCACCGTCGTCCTGTGCAGGCACCGGGTTCTTGATGAAGGCAGAGAACTTGTGAAAGACGTCGTTGCCCGCCGCGGCAGACTCCCTGTATCTGGGCGCCAAGCTGGGGAATCTGGAGCGGGAGGGGGCTCGGGTCAGAGTGCGCTGCACCTTCCCGGCCCGCTCTGCCCTTCCTGGGCTCTGCCCCGGGGGTGGCCTGTCTGCAGGCCCCTCTGCACCCGGCCCTCACTCTGGGGGGCCCAGCGTCTCCTCCAGAAACTCCTCGATCTGCAGCGTGTCGGTTTTGGCGTCGCCGTCGCAGAGCAGGATGGGCAGCTGGGAGCCCGGAGCGAAGTCTTTCAGCACCTCCGGGGACCTGTGGGCACGAGGCAGGGCGGGAGGCGGCTGGCAGAGGAGTGTGAGGCCAGGGACTCGGGGCAGGGCTCACCTGCGGGTGTCCACGGTGGTGAGTGTGAAGGGCACGCCCTTGAGAAGCAGGATCATGAAGAGCCGCTGACAAGAGGGGCAGTGGCCCACGCTCTCGCCGTCCTCGCTGGCCTGGGGTGGGGGACACGGGGCTGCCAGGGCAGGGGGCACACCCAGGACCCCTGCGAGCTCCTGCTGCCCAGAGGCCAGAGCAAGCCCAGGGCTCCAGCTCTCTCAGGCACAGCCTCGACAAGTGGCTGGTGAGGGCCCTTGACTTGGTCCCTGGGAGGAGGGGTCTGCAGAGCTGCCAAGGGCCCGGAGGCTGGGCAGGGCGCCAGGATGAGGGGTGTGGGGGTGGGACCCTGGCTCTGGGGCCTGGCCCCTTGACCCTTCAGAGCCTGGGCAGAGGCCAGGCCCCTGGGCACCAGGCCCTGCAGGATGGTCACAAGGGTGGGTCGGGCCGATGGAGCTGTTTTCTGAGTGATTCATCCCGTTGGACTGGGCACCTTGCTGCCCTGGGCTGCAAGGGTGGGAGGAGGCCAGGACCTGGAAGTCCCTTCGCAGGGGTCACAGGTCCGGGCACTGAGCGGGCTGCCTGGCACAGCCCCTGAGCCCCGGCCTCGGGCTGTCTGCCTGGCACAGCCCCTGAGGGCTTTTTTCCCAGGAGAAGGGGGCCGCCGCGGCCCTTTCGGGGATGGTGCTCTCTCCCTTCTAATGCACCGCCCGCCCCCCCCCCCCACCCAGTTACACAGCCTCCAAGAGACAGCCTGAGCCCACCGCCTCAGAAGACACTGCTGCAGACCCCTGCCTCGGCCTGCCCCAGAAAGTAGAGCCCCACAGAGCACTCCTCCCCGGGACCGCCCCCCAGCCCAGGCAGCTTGGTACCTTGACGAACAGCTGGAGTTTGCCGGTCTCAGCCATGGTGGGGGCCGCGGCAGCAGGGCCTGGGCGGGCCCGGGAGCCCTCTTTAACGTTCTCCGAGCGCCCCGCCCTCCGCAGCCCCGGCCCGCCCTGTGGAGTCACCTCAGCCGGGACAGGCTGCCAGGCTCCTGCGGGGCGGGCACAAGGGTGCTCAGACCGGACCGCAGCCCCCAGGGGTCCCGGGGGAGGGAAGGGGGGCAGAGTGATGGAGGTGGAGGCACTGGACTGGGCGGGGGCAGCTCCGGGTCAGGGTCAGCCCCGCCGGGAACCCCACCGCCCTCCGTCCAGTGGACGCCCCGAAGGCCAGGGAGCGGGGGAGTTGGGAAGAGCCTGGCCACAGCCTCCATTTCCCCACCTGCCGACCAGGGCGCCGCAAGAGTGGGAAGCCACTTGGAAGGGACGCCCCCTTCCCACCTGTGAGCTGTCCCCGGGGCGTACCCACCCCACGCCCCTGCCGCTCCCCTGTGCGGTCGGGGTGTGTTTCTCCCGGTCCTTAACCTTTGAAAGGAAGAGCTCTTGGTGTTAGAAGCCGCAAGTTTCTGACCCTTGGGAACGGCCCTCCCCCCGGACTGGAAGGAAGGGCCAGAAGAGGCTGGGGGTTGGCCGCCCCCAGGTGCGCGCGCACCTGCCCGGTAGAGGCCGCTCGCAGCGCCCCCTGCCCGGGCCGGGCCTGGGGCGGAGCCTCGGGGAGGGCTGTGGAGGCGCCGCGCCACCTGGTGGCCACCGTGGGGTCTGCACGCGCCTTCCTCCAGGCCCAGGGCCCCGCCCCACCCGGACCCAGCCTGACAGCCCCTCTCCGGACCCAGAACTGGTCAGGGCCCCGCCACGAGCCGGGCTGACCTGGACGTACTGTGGCCTCGGGGCCTGGGCCTCGGACCCATATGCCGCCACCATGGGCAGCTCCGCAACCGCTGGTAGGGGGTCACCAGCTGGCTTCCTGCTTTGTCACACAACCCATCCTGGAGGAGGCCTGGGCCCTCCACACCTGGACCTGCTCACCAGATGGCCTGTGTGTAAAAACACCCTCACACGTCCGTTAGGAAAAGGGTGCAATGAACAGGTGGCTCAGAATAAAGGAAATAAAACACCCAGAAGAACACATGAGGGTTTCATTGCACACTTATTTCAGGAACAAATCAGAACAAGACAGATAATGGTTTGTGGTTCAACGGACAGAAATGTGGCAACCATATTCTTGGCAATGATGTGGGGAAACGCACTCCTGGGGCTGCCCCTGGTAAACAGCAGTGCCTCTGGGACGGCCCCGTAAGTACACGAAGGATGAATCAGTGGTCTGCAGTCCCCTGGGACTGGGAGCCTGGTGCATCCACGGACGCGGACAGAGGGCGGGTCCCACTAGCCCGAGGTTTCCTGGTGTTATGGCTGCCCCCTCTTAATTCACACGTTCGGGTCCTCCCCCCACCCCCCACCCTCAGAATGTGACTGGAGATGAGGGTGATCAAGATGAGGTCATGGCAATGGGCGTTAGCCCTGTATGACCATGTCCCCATAAAAAGGGCAGATATGGACACCTTCACACATGCAGATGGAGATCCCTGTGTGGAGCTGGAGGCAGAGAACCAGGCAATGCTCCTACTGGACACTGGAGACGGCCACAAGACCCCCAGCGGCTGGGAGAGCAGGGAGCTCTCACCACCCATGACCTCAGGAGGATCCAACCTGCCAGCACCTCGATCTTGGATTTCGGGCCCCAGAGGGTGAGAGAGCAGGTGTCTGGTGTTTAAGCTGCCTGGTCGTGGTTCTCTGTTAGGGTGACCCTAGCAAACCGGGCCAAGAAGGAGAGAGAAACCCAGCAAACTGAAAATACCATGCGTTCATACCTGTGACTCTGAACCTACGCGTGCATCCTGCAGAATGACCTCTGACACTAGAAACACAGACAGGCCATCTATGCTTTCTATCTGCTTGTGTTGTCTGAAATGCCTACCATGTTTTTAAAAAAGTGAAAACAAACCCATTTACCAACCTTAATAGGACCACAACCTCCCCGGGGCGCATGGATTGTCAAACCCTCCCCGCCACCCCTGCCACATCCGCAGAGCAGCCGCTGGAGGGGCCGGTGCAGCTGCCCACCTTCCCCTTCAGGGCCCCTGCAGGGCCTCACGTCTGGGGGAAACTTGTCTCTCTTGAGCCCCTGCCTGCGGGCCCTTCCCAGCAGCACTGACAGCTCTGCTTAGAAGGGACAGTGAGGGGAGAGGAGCCCAGCCCCTCCTCCAGGCTGACCCCGTCTTCTTCCCCCAGCCTGAGCCCGGTGCCTGCGGGCAGGTGCTGTGTCCTGGCATCCAGTGGGCCCCTTCACCCCGCACCCCACCCCTCACACACACCGGCTTGCATGGACTTTTTTTATTTATTTAAAACAAACATCTGTGCGCTATGTACAGGTCTGGCTCCCAGGTGGGAGGGCAGGGGGCGGAGCTGGGGGGAGGGCAACGGCAGCAGGAGGGGTGGGGAGGGGGTCAGGCCCCTCGCCTGGCCAGTGGGGCCAACTTCTCCACTCCTGCTGCCCGGCCCACTGCCCCTGGCAGCCCACTGCCCGGTCCACGACAACGGCCTCCCTGCAGGAAGCCAGGGTGAGGGAGCCTTATCCTAAAGCAAAATAAATAGGTGCCTTGGGTGGGGCCGAACCCACCCCTCCCCTCAGCCCAAGGCCGGCAGCAGCCACCATCCGAACTGGGTCTAAGAGCTCAGCCCGTGGAGACGCCAGGTCCCGCCAGGAGAGGTCGGACGGTCCTGGCAGCCCAGGGCACCCCGCGGCCCTGGGAGTGGTGGGCAGAGCTGGGCACGGGCAGAGGCCAGCGGCCGGCCAGAACCCAAGGCTTTAAGGCAGAGCAGGCTGAGGGTGTGCGCAGCCCAGGGCCGGGCCGGCCTTTGGCACGAGGGGAGGGCGGTGCGACGGCCGAGGGGGGCTGGAGGGGGCCGAAGCCCTTGGTCCTGGACCGCCCGCTCCAGGGCCTGGCAGGTGGGCGCGGGGTGGGGGTGGGGGGGCACACGTGGGGCCTCGGCCACCGCCTGACTTCTGTTCCCACTGCTAACCTCGACCCAACTCCGGCGGTCAGCAGAGCGTGTCCGTGTTGAAGGAGAGCTGGGCCTGGTGGACAGCGACAGGCTGGCTAAGGGGGTGTGAGCCCGCGCCCGCCCCAGGCCGGCCCTCTCGCCGGCTCTCCCGCCTCTGTCCGCCCCGAGCTGCCTCTCGGTGCTGCCGCCCCCGCCCCCGCCCCCAAACCCCTGGTCTGCCCCTGCCAGGCCGGTGGCTGCTGTTTCCAGGCTCTGCTCCGCCCACCTCAGCTCTGCCTGGATCCAAAACGCCCTCCGTTTCCAAGGTGCTAGGAGGTCGGTGTGGTCTGTCTCCCCTGACTGCACCCAGGCCTCCCAGGTCCACTCTACTCCGGACTATCAGGTGGGTCCCTCTGCCCCACAAGCTCACAACAGCAGGGATCTGAGGCCCCGCCCCTCCCGAGCCCGGCCCCCTGGCCAGCCCGCGGCCCTGACCCCAGCCCCCGGCTCACCCTCTCCTCCTCAAAGCTGATGAGGCCCTCGTCCTCCGTGTCCAGGTCCTCGGGTTCGTCGGCCACCAGCGCCCGCAGCTCAGTGGGGGGAGGCCGCGGCCGGAACAGGCTTAGCAGGCGGCCCAGCGGCGACTGCAGGCCCGAGGGCGGCTCCGTCTCCTGCTGCTCCAGGTTGTCGCTCTGCTTCTTGGCGAAGTTCACAAACACCTGGTGGGAGGGGCAGGGGGGTGGGCGGGGGGCCGGCCCGGGGGGAGGGTGGCCCCAGCCCGGGGCACTCACGTTGTCCAGGGTGGTCTGGCTGACCGAGTAGTCCTCGACGCCCAGCACGCCCACCACCTGCTCCATTTTGCTGAACACTTGAGCCAGCGAGATGTGCTCGGACTTGAGCTGGTACTGCACCTTCGTGTGGTGCCGCTCCTGGGGGTCACAGAGGTCAGAGGCCGCTCGGGCGGTGCCCCCTCCCACCCCCCAGGCCTTGCCCACCTTGAGGATGGCCTCCGGGAAGTTCCTGTTGAAGAACCGCACCACGTCCTTCACGTTCTGGCTGCTCTTGGTCCTCACCGTGATCATGTAGCCGTCCCCGAACCTGCGGGACAGGCTCGTGGCCACACCCCAGCCAGCAGAGGGGCCCAGTCTTGGCCTGGCTCGTCAACAGCCTGTGGCTCCCTGGTGAGGCCCTGTCTGCATGGGCGCCCACCCCTCCCCCTCGCCCCCCGTGCCCCCCCCCGTGCCCCTTCCCCAGACCCCGCCCCCCCGTGCCCCTTCCCCCAGGCCCCGCCCCCGTGCTACTCCCCCAGACCCCGCCCCCCGTGCCCCTTCCCCCAGGCCCCGCCCCCGTGCCCCTTCCCCCAGGCCCCGCCCCCCGTGCCCCTCCCCCCAGGCCCCGCCCCCCGTGCCCCTTCCCCCAGACCCCTGCCCCCAGGGCTCACCGGTTCTTCAGATGCTGGATGCTGCCCAGACAACGCAGGCGCCCGTTCACCATGATGGCCAGCCGCGTGCACAGTGCCTCACACTCCTCCATGCTATGGGCGAGACCCACAGGCTGGCACGGAGTGCGGGGGCCTGTGGGGGGGGCGGAGCGGGGGCAGGGACGGACCTGTGTGAAGTCAGCACCACTGAGCGCCCCGTCTTGATGAGGTCCAAGATGAGGTTCCAGAGGAAGCGCCGGGCTTTGGGGTCCATGCCTGTGGTAGGCTCGTCCTGGGGGTGGTGCCAGGCTCAGCCACTGTACCCCGTCCACCCCGGCTGGCCCCACCAGCTGCTTCCCACCCAGCTCACCAAAAACACAAAGATTGGGTACTGACCCTCATCCCACCCCCGGGCTCACCAGGAAGACGAAGGTTGGGGTACCTGACCCCCAAGCCACTCCATCCCCCATCCTCCCCCATCCCCCATCCTCCCCTATCCCCCATCTTCCCCATCCCATCCCATCCCCATCCTCCCCATCCCACCCCAGCCCTCATTCTCCCCATCCCCCATCCTCCCCCCAGTGCCACCCCTGGGCTCACCAGGAAGATGAAGGCTGGGTACCCAATGAGGGCGATGGCTGTTGACAGCTTCCTCTTGTTTCCTCCGCTGTAGGTGCCGGCAGGCTTGTCGGCGTATTTGGTCAGCTCCAGTTTCTCCAGGGCCCACTTCACCACCTGGGAGTGACGGGGACGTCAGGGGCCCCCTCCCCATCCCGACGCCGGCCGCCTCCCCGCCTCCCCGCCTCACCCGCGCCTCGTCCTTCCAGGGGATGCCCCGGAGCCTCGTGTACAGCTGCAGGTGCTCTCGGGCCGTGAGCTCGTCGAACAGGGCGTCAAACTGCGGGCAGTAGCCGAGGCTCTGCTGCACCTGGAGCAGGTCCTTGAGCACGCTGGGGACACAGCGCCGTCAGCACCAGGGCCGCCGCCGCCGCCCGCCCGCCCGCCGGCCCGCCCACACCTGTGCCCGTTGACGAAGGCCTCGCCCCCCGTCGTGCTCTCGTCGCCCGTCAGCATCTTGAAGGTGCTGGTCTTGCCCGCGCCGTTGACACCCAGGAGGCCGAAGCACTCTCCAGGACGCACGCCCAGGCACAGGCGGTCCACGGCCAGGATGCGGCCGATCTTCCGCGACTTGTACACCTGGTGGAGGTGAGGGGGTGGCCGCTCAGCAGGCCCCCCAACCTCCGGCCTGGGCCCCGGCCTACCCCAGGCCCCGCCCCCAGCTGCCCAGGGCCCACCTTGGTCAGGTTCTCGATTTTAACCATGTCATTGTCGGCGTCTCCCCTGAGAACTCGCTGCCGCTCGCTGGCCACGTCCACGTCGTCCTCCACGGGCTTTGTGGACACGGGCATGCGCCTGGGGGGCAGGAGGGGCAGCACGTGGCTGACGCCGCCCAGTGCCCACACGCCATGGCCACGCCGGAGGGCAGCGCCCAGCCCCGCCCCCACCCGCAGGGCCCCCGGCACTCACTGCGGCTGCCGCAGGAAGTTGTACTGACACATGATGGTCAGGAGGAAGCCCACAAAGCCCTCGATGGTCATGGCCACCAGGCCCCTGGTGACGATGTCCCACTCGAAGGGAGACTTCATCTTGTCAACCTGGCCTGTGGGGCAGCTGGCTCAGGGCCGGGGCCTCGGGAGCGCCCTCTCGCCCCGCCTCCCCAGGGGCCGTGCCGTCAGCCGCAGCCTCACCGATCTTGGCGTAGTACTCATTGATGTACTCGTTGTAAGCCATCTCCATGAGCCCATGGCCCAGGTTGTAGTTGGGGAAGATGAGGAAACAGCTCTTCAGGTAACTGTTGACGACCTTCAGGTCCTGGAGGGTCACAGGGGGGGTGTCAGGGCACAGCCTCAGCCCCGCCGCCCCCCACCCCACCACCCCGGGCCACCTTATCATGCTCAAAGAGCTGCAGCAGGAAGGTGGCCACGGTGGCGGTGATGCCGATGAAGAGGTTGATGACGATGAGAAACACGTAGGCCGAGCTGGGGACCTCGAACCAGAAGGAGGCCGGGTACATGATAGGGGTGATGGACCACCTGTGGGCGGCAGCCAGGCGGCATCACTGGGCCATCCGCCCCCCTGCGCAGCCCCGTCTGCCATCACCCCCCACACAGCCCCCGCCATCACCCCCTTACCCGTAGAGCAGGAACAGGGAGAGCACGGCCGGGAAGTTGGTGGGGGACGTGTAGGCCGGCAGGTCAAACACGAACAGGATGAGGACGCAGCAGGTGGCCGGGACCAGGTAGTTCAGCTACCAGAGCAGGGGTGGCAGGTGAGGGGCCAGAGGCGGAGAGGCCTGGGGGCAGGGGTGAGGGTCCCCAGGGCAGGACGGGGGGCCCAGCGAGGGGCGGGGGCATGGGGGGCGGCCGGGGGTCTGGGGGCACACCATGTCCCACACGTAGTTGGCCAGCCAGTAGATGACGGGGTTGCAGCCGCTGACAAACTGCAGATGCTTGGCCTTGGTGGACTTCTCGGCCACCAGAAAGACCACGAAGCTGGCCGGCACGAAGGACATGGCCACGATGATGAAGATGGCGATGACCACGTCGGTGCCCTGCAGCCTGGGGGCGAGGAGGCCCTCAGCCCTGCCCGGCACGCGGCCCCGCGGCGGCGCCCGCGCCCACCCCCGCCCGCACCTACAGGTAGTCCAGAGAGAGGCTGGCGCTCGTCCTGTTCATTGGGTGGTTGGTGACGCTGATGCCTGCAGCGAGGGGCGGCCTCAGGACTTGCTCTGCCCACCCGCCCAGCCCACCCGCCCAGCCCATCCCGCTCACCCACCGTAGGCCGCAGGGTTGCCCTTGCTCTTGGGCAGGTTGGCACGCAAGATGGCATTGTTGAGGCTGTTGAGGTAGGTGGGCATGCTGTGGTAGCCCTTGTTGTTGTAGAAAACCTGCGGGGGCACACAGGGACCCCCCAGAGCCTGTCGTCCCTGCAGACGTTGGGCGAGGGTGGGACGCGGCAGGGCCCGGGGCCAAGCGAGGCTCACCTGGGCAGCCCGGCGTACTGCAATTCTCCGCACCATAGCTGGGGCCCGGGCCCCAAACGAGGCTGGGATGGACTTCTGGACGTTGCCAAAGGTGATGGCCCCGTACCTGGGTGGCAAGCCAATCACCCATGAGGCCAGGCGGGCAATGGGGGTCTGCTCCCCATCCATGGCTGGCACGCCCCTCCCCTCTGCTCACCGGTGCAGCCGGAAGCGGTCAGAGGTGAAGAGCAGGTACTCAGAGACGTTGTGGCCGGTGATGTCGGTCAGGATGTCGCCCGTGACCACCCGCATCTGGGGCGGATGCCCACCCACACCGCCGGGGCAGGAGAAGCCGGTGCCCTGCCCAGAGCAGGTACAGCGGACGGGCTCCCGTACCAGGTGTGGAAGGGAGGGCGCCGATGTCCAGTTCTCTGCAGGCAGAGCACATGGTCAGCCCGGCCCCCGCTTTCCTGAGCCCCAGGCGGCCCCACTAGCCAGTACCTGGCCCGGAGGTGGGCAGCAGGTCCTCGTCCAGGGTCACGGGGGAGTCGGACGGGGCGGGCGAGGGCGGGGGCGGCACAAAGTTGGACAGCGGCAGCCCCTGTGTGAAGGACTCCAGGCACATGCTGTCGAAGAACCGCGCGGCCAGCAGGCGTGACTCACCGCTGCTCAGGTTCAGCGTGGGCCCCAGCGAGCCGTTGGCCGGAGACTTGAGCACACAGGTGGCGCCCACGCCTGACGGCAGCCGGAAGGTGCCCACCAGCTGCTGGGGGCCAGCGTCGGGGGACAGTCGCAAGCTGGGAAAGCAGACAGTGAGTCCAGGTGGGGGTCGGACCAGCCCCCAGCCCCCGCACTAGCCCCTGCCCCCCATGGCGGCCCCCACTGGTGGCTCACCGGTATTCCCGGCGCTCCTCGTTGGCGTAGGGGATGAAGTTGCCACGGGGCTGCGTGTAGTTGTGGTACTGGGAGGGGGACAGGACCAGCGGGGGCAGGTCGCCTGGTGGGATACATGGGGAAGCCTCAGCAAGTTCCTACAACCTGCCAGCAACCTGCAGGCCTGGGTCCCCTCTTCCTAGTACCCACAGGGGACCCAAGCTTGGGGTCTGCACCCCAACGAAACCCCAGAGTGTGCCCAACAGCCTCAGCTGCCACACCCAGGCCCCCCCGCCATGTGGCTCCCGAGCAGGCGGATGTCCAGGTGCCTGGCCAGGTAGCTGTACCGATCTCTGGGACGGAGAGTGCCACAGTCATAGCCACGCAGACGAAGAAGGCGGGGAGCAGGATCTGAGAGGACAGTGCCTTGGAGTTGCGCCGGGCGCAGTGGAAGCGCTTCACCAGGAGCCCATGGAACTGGCGCACCTTCAGCCACCAGCCCTCCAGCTTGCGGCTGCCCTGGCCAACCCGTGCGAGGGTCTCCGCCTCCGCCTCTGCATGGGAGGCAGGAGCTGAGCACGGGCCTGCTCCACCCTCCAGGGACCCTCCCAGCTGTACCCAACAGCCCCCACCTTGCAAGCTGACATTGTCAGGGTCCTGCAAGTTGTCGCAGAGGGGGCGGTAGTCGCCGTAGACATCGGTGTAGCCGGCCCCCTCATCACCACGGGCAGAGCCCACCGAGGACGCGGACTGCAGCGACGCCTGCGACTGGGCCAGCTCCGCGCACCGCGCCAGGTTGCCGGCAGGACCCTCCCCCGACACCGGGTCCGCAGCCCCCGGCAACACATCTTTCCTGGACTCTTTCACATCTGCAGAGGGGCCAGGGGAGACGCATGGGGACTCAGGGCAGCCTTCACTTGCAGGCCTGTTGGGAACCCCAGCCTCCACACTCACTCACCCACCCCAGGCCTCAGCCCCAGCCTGACCCTGGGGCATCCTGCTCCCTGTTTACACCTAAAACCCTTGGCCTCCAGAGACAGGGAAAGAGCGACAACCCCAGGCTCATGCTCAGAGCTGACGGGGCCAGGGGATGGGGGCAGAGCTGACCAGCAGCTCCGGAGTCCCACCTGCCTCACTGTTCTCCAGCGACTGGTCCTCCTCCGACACCTTGAGGAACACTTCCTCCAGCGTCGTATCCATCAGCCCGAAGCTGCTCAGGTGCAGCGCGTCCAAACTGAGCTCCAGGTGCTGAGAAAGAGCTGTGTGAGGCCCCCCTCTTGGGCAGCCCCGCCTCCTCTACTGGCCCCGCCCCAGACCCGCCCCCCGAGCCCAGTCCTGCCTCCTCCACCAGTCTCACCCCTCCGCTGGTCCCTCCCCTGCCACGCCCCCTCTGCTGCAGCCCCGCCCCCTCTTCTGGCCCCACCCCCGATCCCAGTCCTGCCTCCTCCACCAGTCCCACCCCTCTGCTGGCCCCGCCCCATCACGCTCCTCTGCTGGCCACGCCCCTGAGACCAGGGTTCTGGGCTCTTATGCTGAACACACCTCCTTGGCCGCCCCCATTTCCTACAGACCTCTGCCCAGAGTCCCACCTCCTCCATCAGCCCAGCCCGGACTCACGCACCTGAAAGAGGCGCTCAAAGGCCCCCTTCTTGGCGGCCTCGCTGGGCAGGATGTAGGAGAGCTCGGTGCTGGTGTCTGAGACCAGCAAGCAGGAGGCCACGTGTTTGCGGATGAACTGGGAAACCTGGGACTCGGAGCAGCTGCTCAGCTGGGCCAGACCTGGGGGGCTGGCTGTCAGCCCTGGCTCTGGGAAGTTAGGGAGGGCTTCGCTCAGGGGCTGGGGGAGAGGGTGGGCCAGGCCCAACCAGCACCCTGGGCCCACTGGGCAATGGTGGAGAGCCCAGCCCCTCAACCTCACTGGTCTTGAGGAGGGGTCTGGGGCAGGTGGCTTCCGCACAGACCTTGGGGGCCCCCGGGCTCGGCAGGCCGCTTGACCAGCGTGAGGCGATAGCCATCCCCGTAGGCGCCCTTGAGGAATAGCGGCGAGCCGCAGCACTTGAGCTTCCCGTGGGAGATGATGGCAATGCGGTCCCCAAGCAGGTCAGCCTCATCCATGTGGTGGGTGGACAAGAGGATGGTGCGGCCTGGGGGAGACGGGGATCAGAGGAGCAGCCAGGTGGGGCCAGGCAGGGGCCCACTCTCCCTACCCTCGGCATCCGCTCACCCGGCTTGTACTTCAGGATCAGGTCCCAGATGGCACGGCGCGCATATGGGTCCACGCCGGCCGTGGGCTCATCCAGGATGATGGCCCGGGAGCCGCCCACGAAGGCGATGGCCACCGAGAGCTTGCGCTTCATGCCGCCAGACAGTGTCTGCACCAGCGAGTGCCGTTTGTTGGAGAGCTCCAGGTCCTCGATCATCCTGAGGGTGGATGGGAGGTGAGCCGTGGGAGCAGCGGGTGCTGCTGCCTGCAGCCTCTCGACCCACCCAAGCCCCACCCACTTGTCCATCTCCTTGCGGATTTCCTCCTGGGCCATGCTCTTGAGCCTGGAGTAGAACCAGAGATGCTCCTCCACCGTGAGCCGGTCGAAGAGCACGTTGTGCTGGGGACACATGCCCAGGTTCTTGCGGATCTCGTCCATCTCGGTGCGGATGTCGTGCCCGTAGATGGTGGCCGAGCCCGACGTTGGTGGGAACAGGCCAGTGAGGATAGACCTGGGCAGACAGGTGAGGTCACAGCCCCGCCTCCTGCCGGGAGCCCTCCCTGCCACCCACCCACCAACACGCACATGGTAGTGGTCTTTCCAGCCCCGTTGTGGCCCAGGAAGGACACGACCTGATTCTCATAGAGGTTGAGGCTCAGCTTGTTCAAAGCCAGCTTCTTGTCGTTCTTATAGACTTTGGTGAGCTTGTCCACGCAGACCACCAACGGCAGGTGGGTGGGTTCCTCTTCCATGCCCCGTGTCTCCTCTGCACCGGGGCTTAGAGTCAGCACCAGGGCTGTCCCCAGCCCCCCCAAAGTCAGCAACTGCCCCAGTGCCCACCCTGGTGCCCACTCACCCAAGCGCCGGCTCTCCATGGCACAGGCTTGATCCTCCTCCATGACGCTGAGGCGGGGGGCGCGAGCCCACGGCCAGTTCCACTCCCATGCCTCCGTCCGCCCGCTGCCCAGCCAGTAGGACTTCTGCAGTGGGAAGTACCAGGGCCGGGGCAGCCCGTACATGCCTATGGGGAGAGGGGATTCTGACCCAGGGCCTGGGGTCACTGTCCCCCCAGGCCATGTGTCCCCCTAGAGGCAGCCCCCTTCTCCTATTCCCCTCCCCTCCAAAGGGCTCGGTACCTGGGTGTACAGCCTCTATGTACCACGTGAGCACCCCATAGACGACCGCATCTACCATCAGCATGGTGACAGCCAAGAGCAGGTTGAAGTCATCCCCTTCCACAGGAGACTGGCTGAACGTGTGCCACTGGATGCCCACGCCCGCCACCTCGTACAGAGCAAAGTACTTGGAACCCAGGCCAAAGGCCGTCGTGGACATCAGGGACTGAGGAGACAGCAGTGTCAGTGCAGGAAAGGAGGCCGGACACCCCCAAGCCTGGGCCACCCCGATGACCCTCACCGCGATGCACTTCTCGAAGGCGGTGATCTTGTCGTGGGCCACCTCCTCACGGATAGCCACGTACATGTAGGGCACGTAGCTCAGGAAGTAGATGATGCCACCGCAGGCCGAGGCCAGCTTGGCCTTGGAGTACAGCACAGACACCAGGAAGCTGGGGGCAGGCGGGGCCACGGGCCGTCAACCACCCCCGGTCCCGGATCCTCACTCGAAGCAAGCCCCCGCCCGCCCGCGCGGCCACACAGCGCTCACCAGAACATGATGGTGGCCACGGCGTAGACAGCCAGAAAGAGCCAGATGATGAGCACGTGGCTGTGCGCCAGGACCTGGCCGTACTTGAGGATGGCGGTCAGCGCCGTCACCGAGATGGAGAGCTGCACGAAGCCCGTGATGAACCAGGCCACCCAGTGCACCGCATTGTTCAGGCCCATGGTCTTCATCACCTGCGCGAGGGCGGCAGGGCACTCAGCCTGGGGAGGGAGGGCTGCCCACGCTGCCCCCACCTGCCCTCCTCTCCACCTCTCGCCTGTCTCCATCCCCCCACCGCCATCCCTCCCCTCCCCACCTCCCATCTCCCCCACCTCCTTCAGCCGGTGCTCCTTCTCGGCCACAATGTGCTGGATGGTCATGGCCACAGAGTAGACCCAGGAAATCACCATGCAGAGCGGCATCATGTGCTCGATGACAAAGAGGAAGCTGGGGGGAGGGAGGGGCGTGAGGCGAGGGAGGGGCGTGAGGCGAGGGAGGGGCGCGAGGCAGAGGCCCGCGGACGCGGCGCCCAGCGCTCGCCCAGCGCTCGCCTGCACTCACTCGTCCCGCGTGTAGCAGGGGTAAGGGAACATCTGCACGTAGTTGCCCGGCTCCACCACGTCGTGGCCCACGAAGGTGTCGATGATGGCGCGCTCCATCATGTCTGCGGGTGGGAGGAGCAAGAGGACGGCGGTCAGCAAAGGCTGCGCTCCGGCCCCCGCGGCCCCCCGTGGCCCCAGGGTCGGCCCTCACCCTGGATCCAGACGAAGCCATATAGAAAGTAGAAGCGGCCGCCGGTGTTGGGCCCCGGCCGCCAGTAGGCCCGGCGGATCTCGTTGGTTTTCTCCGTGAAGCTTGAATTCTGGCGGATCTTGTAGTGCACGTGGGGCGGCAAGGAACCGTCCTTGCGGGTCTGAAAGATCACACCTGGGACAGGAGGAGGGGTGGGGCGGAGGAAGGGGAGCTGAGGGGCGGGGCCGAGGAAGGGAGAGGGAGGGCGGGGGGCCGAGGGTGGGGGTGGGGCCGGGTGGGCGGGGCCGGGCCGGGCAGGCGGGGCGGGCCGAGGGTGGGGCGGGGCCGGTGACTGACCATAACGGGTTACTGGACGGGAAGGGGAGAGGCGGGGGACCCAGGCTGGGGACCTGCCCAGGGGGCTGGCTCACTAGCGAACACGGTGACATTATCCTGGTAGGCCTGGTTAAGGGTGTAGTTGACAATGCTCTCCTCATCTGGAAAACCCTTGAAGATGTCCACACTCACCTAGAAGAGCGGCGTCATGAGAGGCGACCTGGGCACCCGCAGGGCCCCGCGGGGCCCGCCCACCCACCTTGGACATGAACTGAATCCAGCCGCAGGCCGCATTGTCGATGGTGTCCAGCTGCTGCAGGAGGACTGAGCCGTTGGGCAGTGAGAAGTTGTCCTGGCGCAGGGCAGGCGGCAGCTCCTCAGGCGACAGCCTCAGTGCCTCCGGGTGCAGCCGCAGTTCGGCCACGTACTGGGGGAGGGGGAGACCGGTTCAGAGGGTGGCCTGGGCTGGCCAAGGTGGGTCCCTGCCACACCCAGCCCAGCCCCCCAGCACCTGTTGCAGCCAGCGCAGGTGTTGCTGCAGCCTTCCCTGCTCCAGGTAGCTGCGGATCTCTGCCGAGATGTTGAGCCACACCTGGGCGTAGTGAGTCACGTTGCCTACAAGGGCGAAGGTCTCATTGGCCTGCAGAGGGCGAGGGCAGGGCATGGGGCTCATGGAAGGACCCCAGCCAGCAAGGGGCGTTCTCACTCCTTACCTCCCTCCATGGCTGGAGGCCACCCACTGGCCAGTCCCCACCAACCACCAATCTAGGTCTGGCCAAATGGCCCCTGGAAGCTCCATGCCCTCCCCTCCCAGGCCCCTGCTCAGCGCCTCCTCTGAAACCCCCTCTGCCCGGCTCCCAGGAAAGCACAGCCTCCCCAGCCCCTGCCACCAGCGGTGTCTTGCTCGCCCCTTTGTGGGACCTCTCCACGTATCTCTTGAGTGGCCCTGACACTTGGCTTTTATCTTCCCCCGTGCTCATCCTAGAGACGCCCTCCACAGCCAATCCCCTTCCTGGGCCATCTCCAGCCCTGGTTTCTACTTCTTCCAGACTGCAACCTGGGAGGGCCACAGACACTGTGCCCTCAGCTGGTCCCAAACCACGCAGCTGCCCTGCCCTGGACAATGCTCTGGACGGTTTCTGCCTGTGGCCCTCCTCTCTCCTCACCAGTGCTGCCCAGCCCTGGCCATGCTCGGCCATCCTTCAAAGTGCCCCTGTACCTAGAACTTGCTCACAGGTCCCCTTACCCAGAGAGCCAAGCCCTGGAGTTCTCAAGAGCCACGGCTGCACCCCTCTCGTGCCAATTCTACCACCCACCGCCCCCCCACCGCCACCCCCAGCCTGCAGAAGCCTCTGCCCAGCTCCCTCAGTTCCCGCCCCAGAGGACACGGGCAGCCCGAGGTGCAAACCTTGAGAATGACACGGTCTGCCTCGGAGCCCGCGGGTGCGTACAGGATCTTGGGGTTGCTGGTCATGAGGTGCACGAGGAGGCCCAGGTTCCGCTGCTCCTTGCTCGTGAAGCCCAGGGAGCTCATGTTGCCCCTTCGCAGCGCCTCGGGCTCGATGGTGCTGGGGCAAGCAGGCGAGACTCGTGGGACAGGGCACCGGCAGGGAGGGGTGGGCGAGGGGCTTCCAAGCGGGTGCAGGTGGCAAACCATTGGCAGGGAGTGGAGGACCGTGGGCCGGGACCAGGGAGGGGGCGTCAGAGCCAGGCCTGGGGGCAGGCCCAGCGCCCCCCGCCTTCCTCACCCCTGCCCCCTGCCACCCACCTACCGGTTGTTGCCACACAGGATGGGCTGCAGGCCGGCCCAGAGCTGCACGAAGGCGGAGCACTGGCCCTGCAGCGCGTCCGAGGGGGCCGGGGCTGCAGCGGACGGGGCCCCCTCCTCGGCCGTGCTGTTGGAGCCGGGGCCCGCCCCAGCCCCAGTGCTGTTGGCCGCCCCGCCAGGGCCGCTGGCTGCGGGCCCAGGAGCGCGGCCTGCGCAGGCGCCCTGGGGCAGCAGCAGGGCCAGGGCCGAGAGGACGTCCACGTCCCGCAGCACCTTCTGGGCATCCAGCAGGTCCTCCAGGAGCGCCTGCAGCCGCGGCGGGGGTGGTGGCCGCTGCGGGTCGGCAGAGCCATTGGGGCCGTCCAGGCCCAGCTGCGGGGAAACAGGGTGAGTGGGCAGATGCAGGCCCGGGGGGGGGCGCGGGGTCTGGGGGCTGCTCTGCAGGGGTGGCTGAGGTCAGCGTGCAACAGGGAGGACACCCGCAGGAGACACAGGAGGCGAGCAGGGAAGCAGCCTGGGGGTCAGGGAGCGCCGGCCAGGCACAGGGAGAAAGGCCGGACTGAAGGCCCGGGGCGGGGGACCCAAGGACAGCCGAGCACAGCCCCAGGCCCAGGCACTCCCGGTAATGCCCAGGAGCCCTGGCACGCCGCCGCCCCCCTCCCCCCGCCCAGGTGCCAGATCCGCAGGCTGGCTGGCGGACAGGCCTCACCTGCTGGGCGATCTTGGCTGCATCCAGTTGGTTCCGGAGCTCAGCAGCCAGCTCCGAGAAGCGGTGGGCACGCGCCACAGCCTGCCCTCTGCAGACCGCGTCCCGATAACCCTGCAGCGCTGTCTGCTGACCCCGGGGCACAGTGAGGACCCGGCCCAGTTCCCTGGAGCCTGGCATGCACGTGAGCTGCTCTAGGAGGGCAGGAGCCAGCAGCAGCTCCTGGGGGCAGGGTGCAAGGGAACAGCTGAAAAGGCGCCCCAGCCAAGAGGACACCAAAGGCCTGGCCCAGACAGCCCAGAGCCTCACCCTGCCCCACCCAGCGGGCCGGGTTCGAGACCACCCAGGTCCTGCAACAGCAGATGGGGGCAGGGGGAGGGATAGAGACGCATTCCCACCCTGCCTCCCCATGACAGGCACCAACTCCAGGGGAGCCCTCATCCTGCTGGGGACCCCTCACCCTCCAGGGGACCCCTCACCCTCCTGGGGAGCCCTCACCCTCCAGGGGACCCCTCACCCTCCAGGGGACCCCTCACCCTCCAGGAGAGCCCTCTCTTCACCCAGAAGAAGGCAGCGTGTGCCCCTCACCTCCATCCGGAACAGGGGCTGCTGATTCCTGGGGGGCCCTGACCCTCCGTCCAGGCCAGGCGAAGGGCCGAAGAGCAGGCGGTAGACCTGAGCGCGAGGGGTCGTGGCTCAGCTGGGGCTCCAGCCCTGCACCCCCATGGGAGTCAGCAGAGCGCCAGGGCAGGGGGCCAGGTTGGGGGCTCCCCCAGGAGCAGACACAGAGTCCTGCACCCCCATGGGAGCCAGGGGAGGGCCAGGGCAGGGGGCTCCCAGGAGAAGACACAGGCGTCCCACTGAGGCTCGCAGCCCTCACCTCGGGCAGGTCCACCTGGGCGGCCAGCAGGGCTCGGGCCGCACTGTCAGGCAGCGACAGGTTCTGCGTCAGGAAGCGCCGCAGCTCCCGCCTGTCCCTGGCCACCGAGTCCAGAGAGAAGGAGGACACTGGACAGACAGATGGACGGGGCTGAAGGCCGGCCCCACCCAGGGCCAGAGTGCCCCAGAGGGCCTCCGAGCTGAGCTCCCAGCAGCTCCTACTGTGGCTGGGCCACAGTGAAGGGGAGCGGGCGCCTGGTGAGCGCTGGGCAGGGGTGTGGACGTGGGGCCTGCAGCAGGAAGCGCCTGAGCCCTGCTTCAAACCCTGCTGACCTCCGGCCCGCCCCGGGGCACACCTGCAGGTCGGGCAGCGGGGCCGTCCCAGGGGTCCGGGCCGGCGCTGAGGGCCTCCAGGTGCTGGCGCAGCACCTCCAGCTCCGAGCCCAGGCTGGGCCTCGCCGGGTCAAACAGGTTGCCCTCCTCCACCACGCGGTTGAGGCGCTCCAGCAGCTGTGTGACCCTGCAGCAACGCTGGCCGTCACCCGCAGGCCGCCAGGCCCGGAGTGGGCAGCCGGGGGTCGGGGCCCGGGGCGGGGAATCTGGGGGCGGGGCCCAGGCCCGGGGTGGGGCAGCCGGGGGCGGGGCACTCACGTGGAGTTGGCGTACTGAAGGAAGCCGAACTCGTCCCGCTGGCCGTCGGGGCACAGCGACTGCATGACCGGCAGGATGCCGGCGGAGGTGAGGGGCGCCGCCGTGTAGAAGGCTGGGGGGCAGGCGAGAGGGCCCAGGGCCGGGGAGGGACGGGGTCGGGGCGGGGGGGGGAAGAGACAGAGGCCGAGAAGAGAGATTTAGAGAAACTCAGAAAGAAAAGCAGCTGCAGGCAGCAGACAGGAAACAGACGGCTGAAGTGTTCTATTGCAGATGACCCCGGCAGGTCAGAGGTCAAAGGGCATCTCACCATCCCTTCCCCACAACTGCCAGAGCGTCCCTCTTCCCTCCGCCAGCCGAAATCAGCGCTGTGCTTCCCCCCCAGGGCTCAGGGGCCCCTCCTGGGCAGTGACCTCTGACCTCTCTGGCCAGCTGGTTAGTAGAGTGAATGCAGGAGCCCCCTAGGTCTGAGTGGACAGCGGCCAGGTGCTGCAGCCCTGCTCGGCAGGGCCAGGCAACCCCACCCTGGCTGACACCAGGGAGCCTGACCGGGGAGCCACTGAGGTCTAGGGGGCTCCAGCCTTGACCTCCCACCACCCCACCCCCACCCCACCGAGCCAGCTGTTCCTGACAGCAGGCAGGGGCCCTGCAAGACCCAGCTGTCCAGGAGACGCCGTTAGCACAAGCGAGGGGCGGGGGAGGGCGCAAGCTTCACCAGGAGGCCCCACAGGGCTCCCGAGGGTGCCCGGGCCAGCAGGGAGGCGACCGCACACTTACAGACTGCATGCAGGCCCGGGAGGAGGGCAGACACCATGCGGGGGGGGGGGGGGGGGCAGAACAGAACAGAGGAGACAGTGAGACCCAGCGCCGCAGTCTCCCCAGCCCGGCCAGGCGCAGGGTGTGGGGCCGCGGCGGGGGACGGGCACCCCTGTGCTGGGAGGAGCCGTGTGCACACGCATGGGTGTGCAAGACGCCGTGAGGGCCGCCTGCCCGCCCCTCCCGGCTGGGCCCCCAGAAGCCCCTCACCTTCCTTCACAGAGATGGTGGGCTTCTTCTGCCGAAGCCCCAGCAGGATGAAAAACAGGACGAGCGGGATGAAGATCTCGAAGGCCAAGACCCACTGGAAAGGGTGGGCGGAGTGAGGCCAGCTGCCCAGGGCACGACAGGACACACCCAAACTCCCCTCGCCCTCACAGACCAGGGCCAGCCCAGCCCCACTGGACCCTGCGTGCCCCCCCAGGGGCCACAGGTCCACCCAGGCCCCCCAAGGCCACAAAGATCACAGCCCCTTCCTTCCAGAACCTCTTTGAGGAGCAAGAGGATCAGTGTTCTCTGGCTCAAGCGACTGGGTCTCCACACCCAGTCCAGATGTGGTCACTGAAGGCTGGCAGGGACAAATCAAGCGGCTTGTGGCCCACGTGGACCCACAGGTCCGTCGCCCAGCTCCTCGCCTGCCTGCAGGGCCGCCTGGGCAAGATCTGAAAGTCTGGAGTGGCCTGCGACTCCCACCCTCCCCCGGACTCAGCCCTCCTCCCTGCAGCCGTAGCGTCATCAATCTCCCCGCCTGGAAAAGGCCTAGGAAGGTGAGGCCCCCTGTGAAGGCCCCCTGGCCCTGACACACAGGTGCCTTCTGCCCTGGCCCCCCTCCCCTAGGTGGCTCAGGTGGGTGCAGCCCTGCCTGCCTGGGGCCTCTGATCAGGGTTCCCAGGGCGACTCGGCTGCAGGCTGAGCTCCGAGGTGAGCCCTGCTGGGACCCGCCTGGAGCGGGAAGAAGTGCCCGGGGTCCAGACTTCCCTCTATTCCCACCTGCACCCCTCCTGGCTCAGGGAGGGCGCAGTGGAAGGAGGAGGAGGCCCTTGGGCTGGCTGCGCTTTGGGGGGCCCTGGCCCACCTGAGGGCACGTGCTGACCCCTCCCCTGCTGAGCCTCTGCAGACGCACCAAGACTCCTTCAGCCTCACCCCTCACCTCAAACACTCTGCAGAGCGCTGACCCAGCGGCGCACTCGCTGGCCCAGCGCCCAAGCCCCGGTCCCCCCGGGCGGGGCCAGATGCTGCTGTGTGTACTGGGTGGACAATAGGGCTCTGTGGTGTGGAACACCCTGCTGTGTGTCTGCACCCCATGCCCGCCCCAGCCCGTGCCAGCCTCCACCCCCGCCCCGAGCCAGCAGCCAGCCCGGGGCCAGCCCAGGAGGCATCATGGACCAGGACAGGCGCCTGCCGCGTGCACACCCAGCGCGGTTGGGGTCACGGCCGCTGAGCCGGCCCCACCCACCCCCGCCCTGCCACCGGGCACCTCCGCCAGTAACTGCAGCAGCAGGCCTGCTGCCTCCTCATTGCTATAGCAACGGCCGCACACGAGCTGCTGGGAGGAGGGAGGCCTGCCTGGCGGGCGGGTGGCCAGAGGGGCATCTGGTTACGACAGGCAGTGCAGGTTCAGCCCCACCTGGGCACCCCACCCAGCGGCCTGCAAGGTGGTCAGACCCCTGTCGCTGGAGATGGGCCAGTGCCCCGTGTGTCCCCACCGGGCCCCTCCCGCTGCATCCAGAAGAGAACAGGTGAGGCCTGAGGACGGAGGCGCTGCCCCTGACTCCAAGGACCTGGTCCCCCCACCAGGAGCAGCCAGAAGCCCCAGGACAGACTGCTATCCAGACCTAGGTCCACACCGACAGATGGAGAAACCGAGGCACAGAACTTGGGAAGATGGAGCAAGCCGGGCACAGAGATCCTTGGTTCCTATCCCCCAGCCCAGGCTTCCCCCAGGGTACATACGCACCCTCAGCGAGGCACGCAGCACACATGCCAGACCCTCTGCCAGCCAAGTCCAGGGAGCCAACCGTGACGCCCAAGACCCTCCTGGAAAAGTGGAGGAGTGCGCCTGCCACCTGGCCTGCCCCAGCCCCCGGCATGAGCGCAGCAAGGCCTCAGCCACCCTGGAGGAAGAATTCCTGCTGTCCTGTGGCCACAGGCCAAGGACCTCCACAAGCCCAGCCCTCTCTGGGGGCGCCATGGGGAGGGGCAAGGAAGGCTCTGGGGAGGCCCAGCCTGACATGCGGGGGCTACTCCTGGGTGAAGGTCAGTGGGCACCTCCCCCTGCTTGCCAGGTGCCCACGTCCCTGAGCCCTGGGGTGCCCAGGAGATGCTGGGGCCCTCACTGGAGCCTCTGCTCCCAGCTCCCATCCTCCCTGTCAGGAATTCGGGGGTGACAGTGACGCATGCCCACGTCCAGTCTCAATCCCTCCCCGGGCCCCGCCCTGCTGGCCCCGGTGACCCAAAACCTGCGGCGGGGAAGCAGCGCCAGAGGCTGCAGGTCTGATCCATGAGCCCAGCACCAGTCAGCCTGGGCGCCGCGGGCAGGGAGCAAACACAAGCCTGGCTCCCTGCCAGGGCCAGGTGCCCAGGGGAATCCTGCCAGGCCAGGGTGATGACGGCTACCCTGCCCATCTGCAGGTCTGGGTTTCCCGCTGTGCACTTTGAAACCCCTCTCGGGCAGGCAGGAGCTGGTCAGCTCAAGGGGCCCCAGGGCCAGGTGGGACAGGAGCCCCCAAACCCCAGAGAAGCAGGAAGATGCCGCCACCTCAGGTTCCATCTCCAGACCCCAACCCGCCCTGAGCCCCATCCTGAAAAATCCCCGGTGTCCCGTCAGGAACCCAAGCTGCCCATGGCTTGCTGCCTTGCTGTGATGTGGCTGGTGTCAGCTAGGCAGGCCAGCAGACGCCCCTGCCCTTCCCAAGGCCAGAGCAGTGGCGGTCAGCGTGGTGACACCCATACCAGCCCAGCCCCGCTCCTCACCAGAGCTTCAGCCCCTGAGTACAGGGCAGAGAGCTGGGGAGCATGGTGGTCACAGGACCCAGTCCCGGGGGGGAGGCCAAGTGGGGGGAGTGGAGAGTGGACCGCTTCAGGGAGGACGGCCCCAAAGGACAAAAGCGTGAAGCAGGGTCCAGGCTGGCCGAGGCAGGCACAGCAAGGACGCAGTGCAAGCCCGTGAGCAAGGGCCAGTGGATATGCGCGAGGAGAGGCGCCTGTCCAAGGACAGAGGGCTGCGCCCGGAGGAGGGACAGGGTCCCTGCAGGGGCGCCAGGGCTGGGCCCAGAGACTGCAGCGCCTCTGAGCCAGATCCAGATTCCCAGCCGGTCCTCTGCCCAGGGAAGCAGGGTCTCCCGCGCCCCCAGGGGCCTGGGGCCACCTTCCAGTCCTGAGGCTGGCCCGGGAGAGCGCGTTGCGGAGGGCGCCCGCCCCGTGACTCAGCCGAGCTCCACGAATGTCAGCGGACGCGGGCGGCGGGCCGGGTACAGCCGAGCCCCCTCTCCGGAGGCCAGAGCGCGGGCAGCGGCAGGGGCAGGCGTGGAAGGGGCGACCACCCGCCGCCCCGCCCGCCTGGGGTCCGCGCGCGCCCGGCCGGGACACCGCACGCGCGCGCGGGGAGCGCGCCGCCGGCCCCGGTGCGCGCAGACTCCGGCTCCCGCAGGCCCGCGGCGCGGGGGGTCGCTCACCGGGCTCCGGCGCTTCAGCGTCACGTTCTTCCAGAGCAGCAGCTGCAGCTGGTGCAGGAAGCCCATGGCGGGGCCGCGCTCCGGCCGCCTCCGCGCCGCGGCCCGCTCCTCTGCGCGCCCCGCCGCCCGCCGCCCGCCGCGCCGTTCGGCATCGCCCGCGCGGGGCGGGGTCTCGAGCCTCCGGGACGGGTTCGGCGCTGGCTCCGCCCCGGCGGCAGCGGCTCGCACCGCCCCCCGCCCGCGCCCTGCCCGCGCCCTGCCCGCGCCGCCCCCGCTTAAAGGGGCCGCCGGGTGCCCTCCGCCCGCCGCCCCTCCCCGGTCTCCTGCCCACCAGCGTTTGGGCGGTTCTCGGAGCTCTGACCCGCCACGAGAGGCTTTCTGCTTGCCCGCCTCTCGCTAGGCATTGAGGTGATGCGCCCAAGAGCCCACACGTAAACCGAGACCCCCGACTCAGTCCCAGGGCGCTCTTTTTCCAGAGACGCTGAGCCGAGGCGCAGCACCGCAGCCCCCTGAAATGGTCCTCCCTTAGAGGCGCTCCGAGGTCGACCCTGGCCCCGGCCCGTGGACCCTGGGGGGATGCTGGGGGCTGCTCGCTCCCCACCAGGTCCCCACCTCTGCCCGCCCTCCGCGCAGAAGAGCTGACGGCGGCAGGAATTTCATCTGAACCTGAGAGCTAGATCCCAGCGCCCGGGACACTTGGGGGCTGGAGGGGGACAGCCACCCACACTTGGGAGGGGGCGCGCAGCCTCGGATTCGGGTCCTACCTGTGCGGGGCGGTCACCTCTCTAAAGGTTCAAAGAGCTGGCTTTCCTGCCAGACTGGGGGCAACCCCACCTGCACCTTGGGGGGGGGGGCGTGCTGGCGAGAAGGCAGCAGGTGGACAGTCCTTCCCCTCTAAGACGTTGCTGTGCTCCTTGTGAATGAGCCACTCGGTGCCCAAGTGGCAGGGCGGCCCTGGCTGGGCTCAGCCGTGGGGAGAAGGGGCCCAGTGAACCACACCGGGCAGGCGAGCGGGCCGGTGCTCAGGGAGGCTGAGGCTGTGCCCTCTGTGAGGGGCCGCTTTCTCTCCCTGCGGGCGCGGCTGAGTGTGGCCTCTGCAGGGGGCGCCTGCGGCCGGTGCACCGCAGGCTTGGTTCAACGCCTGGCCAGGTCTGAGCCGGGTGGGGAGGCGCATTCCCGGGGAGGCCAGCAGAGAGCAGGCCCGCCCCTGCTGCAAGAAGCGTCCTGCCTTGCGCTTCTGTGGGCTCCTCCCAACCTCAGTTTCCCAGTTTGTGAATGGGAGGGGCAAACCAAGTGGTGTCGAGTCTGCGCTGCGGGGAGAAGGCTCTAAACTGAGCGCCGGGCCTGGGGCGCCCGCCGCTCCCCACCCCTCCCCCAGCGCCTTCCCTGCAGTGGGAGGGGGTGGGGCTCCATCCCCCGCCCCCCCCCCCCCCCACCGCAGCCTGAGGACACTTCCTTCTCCTCTGTCAGGACGCGGGGCTAGGTCAGGACAGGAAGCCACTGCCAAGGGGGAGGGCAGCAGCTTCCTGCTTCCACCTGCTGCCCACCCAACCTGGGGCCCTGGCCCCGCCGCCCAGAGGCTCAGCGCCAGCCCCCACCCCCCTCGCCTGCACACCAGACCCCCTGGTGCAGCAGGAACCTGGTGCCTCCCCGCGCCCACGCCGCCCCCAGTGAGAGGGAGCCCGCATCTAACCGGGCCTCCTCAAAGCCTGGATGCGCGCAGCCTGAGAATGAAGTCCCGGGGTGCCCACGTTTCTGAGCTGGGCCTCTGCTCCCCGCCCCGGGCCTTTCGGGGTGGGGGGGGGGGGCGTCAGGGCGGGCTCTCTGCTGCAGAGGCTTTCAGGACGAGCCTGGGGGCAGGGGGCAGGATCCGGCCGGGGCGCAAGGCAGGCAGATTCCACGCGTGCTCTGCTTGTGTCTTTATTGGTCGGTGTTCCCTCCCCAGGGGACGGCAGGCTGCTTGGCTGTCTGGGGTCTAGGCCACAGGGTCTGCATGCCGGGCTCCAGACTGCTCATCCGGGACAAAGGGACCCCAGCTATGGGCCGAGGGCCCGGTTTTTGTCCCCACAGATCTCAGGGGGCGTGTCGGCGGCCCTGAAGGCCCTGCCTCCAGCCTCTCTCAGCCCCTGCCCATCTGAGGGCAGCCCTAACCTGCCCGAGACATGATCAAGGTGGGGACGGAGGGCCTGTGTGGCCGTCCACCTGATGGACCTCAGCACCCCACACCCATTCCTCCCTCCCTGCTCTCGCCTCTGCCTCCAAAGAGTGACTCCAAGGCCCAGCAGCCTCCTCCTCCAGGCAGGCTGCCCAGCCGGGCCCTGCTACCCGGCCCCCCACCCCAGCCTCCACATCCGGCCAGCGGTTGCCTACGGGGGTCGGGTCAGATGCCGCTGGTTTGATTTCAACATTCAGCCCTCTACCCACATGTCTAGCTCCCCAGCCACCCTTCCCTGCCCCCCTCCGCAGGCGGAGCTCAGGCCTGGAACCAGCCCTCAAGGTCCTGGTAGACCTGGCCGCGAGGCAGCTGGGGGAAGCGGGTGCAGATGGCACAGAAGCGTTCTCGCCAGTCGCTGAACAGCCGCACACGGAACCGGTCTCGCCACGCGAAGTAGCGCCGATAGCAGCTCTCATTCATGCCAGCGAGAAGGCGGCCAGCTCGCGGGCCGAGCCGAAGTCGTCCACGTGCACGAAGGCGTCGGGCGGGGCGACGGCCTCGTAGGCGGCCCTCGGGGGGCCCAGCACCACGGGCACGGTGCCGGCCAACAGCGCGTTGCGCCAGAACTTCTCGGTGATGTAGTCCCGGTGCTCAGAGTTCTCGAAGGACAGGTAGAAGCGGTAGCGGGCCACGGCGCGCAGCAGGCAGTCGGCGCACAGGGGCTGCCCGACCGCCCGGCCGAACACATCCACCCGCAGGTGGGGCGCCAGCTGCCGGTACAGCTGCACACGCCGCTGCCGCTTCTGGAAGTTGCTGACCACCCAGGCGGCCACTCCACGCTTGGCTGGCAGCGGAGGCGGGGGCCCCTCTCGGGGCTCCAGGCGGCCGTAGGGCACGAAGATGTCCGAGTCACGCCGGTAGCTCAGCACCCAGTTGAAGACCCCTCGGAGGCGGCCGAGGCCGCGGGTGTGGCTGGGCGACTCCATGGAGGCCCACACCCAGGGCTGGCCCTGCGGCCGCTCGGCCAGGGGCAGGCGGGCCCGCTGGGTCTGCAGCTCTCGGTGGTGGAAGACCACGGCATCGGCGCCGGCCAGCAGGCTGCGGTTGGCGGTCAGGTGGCAGCGGGCCACCCCGTACCTGGCGCAGGTGTCCCCGGGCAGCTCTGGGGGCTGGCTGGCAAACGGCCAGTGCCAGACGAGGATGGTGATCGTGGGCTGTGGGGCCGGGGCTCCCCCGGGGGCCGCCCCGAGCCTCCACCAGAGCCAGACAGCCGAGAGGAGGGCCGCCACGGCCAGGCCCCCCAGAGCCCGGAGGCTCGGAGCGGGGCTGAGGCCTGCAGGGGACACGGGAAGAGAGGCTGTGTCCTCCAGCTCGCCACGGGCCCCGGGCTCCCAGCCCAGGCCTCCCCCAAGGCCAGAGACTCACCAGCATTCTGCATTCACGGCTCCTCAAATCACAGCCGCCACTCGGCAGGAACGCCCTGAAACCACAGCTGCTCCTCTGCACTGGGTACCGCCTGGAAATGCTCTCCTTTCATCTGCTCAGGAGGAAGGCCGCCAGAGTATCTTCCCGCTCCTGTCCCGCCCCCGCCCCCGGTGACCTTTGACACCGCCAGCATCCTAACCCCGCCTCCCCCGCGAGGCCCCTGGCTGGTGGGGGGCAGCGGCCCCCGGAAGGGCATCCAGCCAGGGTTCAGAGCCGTGTCCCCCACCCCTGCCGGCCTCTGGGAAGGCCTGGAGATGACCTGCCGGCAGGCCCGGGGGGAGGAGAGGGCCCACCTGGCCTCAGGGAGGGGGAGGCCATCGCGAGTGGAGGTGGCCCCCACCTGGAAAGGGCGACCCTGACGTCGAGGACCCAGTGGCCGCCTGCTGCCCTGCCAGGGGTGCCGCAGAGAGCAGGCGTGCTTCCTTGGGGCCGCCGCCTCCTCGGGCGCCGTGTCATCACCCACTTCCCCCGCTCCCCCCCTCGGCTCCGCGGTGGGCCCCCAGACCCTCTGGCTGCAGACGCGCTGTGCTCAGCTCCCCTCGGGAGGATGAGGTTTCTCCCATGCGTCGCTTCTAGCTGGGTCTCTCCACGCCACCCACCCCTACTGCCTCGAGGACACCTTTGTCCCGGAACCCAAATTCCCCGGGAGGGGCTCCGTCGCAGGGCCCACAAAGGGCCCCAGCGCTCGCCCTCGATGGACAGCGCCAGGCTGGGCCTGGCTCCTGGTGGGCTGTGGGGCTGCCACGCCTTCCTTCCCCACCAAGGGCGCCAGTCTGCAGGAGCCCCGGCCTGGGTGGCCTTGGGTCTGGCCAGGCCCGGAAGAGACGCGGGAACCTGGGCTGGGACGCTGCCCTTGGGGGCTCCGGGTCTCTTCCTCCAGGCTCCACAGCCCCGAGCGGGGGAGTACGGAGGGGGTTTTCCAGGCTGGAAAGGGAAGGAGTCGCTGTGTCCCTGACGTGGGCACCTGCGACAGGAAAAGGAAGGCTGCAGTCCAGAGGCCCTCTCCCCACCCCGCCGTCCGCCAACCCTGGGGCCCAGGCATGGAGGTCCAGTTCCTTCCCCTTTTGCCCTGGCTCCGGCCCACTCAGCTCTCGGTCACCAGCTTCCTTCACCCCAGCCGGATGTGGCCGGCAAGGCCCAGCCCTGGTGCTAGCGTCCTAAGGGCCTCAGGCCGGTCCAGTTCTTGGAGGCTGCAGGTTGGGTGTCATGAAAGGAACGCCGGCCTGGAACCTTCAGCAGGCCTGCCACCCGTGCCGTCCTGGGGGCTGCCCTTCACCCTGTCCGCTCGGGCTCCTGGCACTACCGGCCTGTCCCAGCTCCCGTCTCCCAGTAAGAACCAGACTGTATCCAGGACGGGAACTGAGGAGCCGTCAGCACACCCATGGGGGAGAGAGGCCGGTCCGGGAGAAGGGGGGCACTCTGGCCCCTCTGAGGCACCTCACCCCCAGCAGAGGCTTTGAGCGGTAGTGGTGAGGCTCTTGTGCAACGTTGGGGGGCGGGGGACGCGGGAGGAGGGCCATGGGAACTGTCGGAAACCATCTGGTGGCCGGTGGGGTGGATGCAGCATCGGGCCCCGGCCAGAGCGGAGGGCGGCTGGCACCTGCCCTTCCAGCACCCAGCGCTCAGGGAGATGACCACGGTGGCCCTGGACCTGGGTCCCACCCGGTGTCTCTTCCCTGGCAGGGGCGCCCCCAAGGACCCCACCCCTCTGCCTGTGGCAGGCGCCCAGAGGGCAATGGGGGAGGGCAGGAAGGAGCCGCCCCCCACAGACCGCTGGCGACCTGGCTCCTGGTGCCAGGGCCTCTGCCCTTCCTGTTTGCACTGCCAGGTGGCGGGGGCTCTGCCAGCGCCGCAGCCACACCCGTTGCCCGCTCCCTTCCTGGGTGGGCTCGCAAGAGCCGCCCCCACCCTTGCCTGGGGTGCCCCCCGGGGCCCCTTGCACACCTACCCGCTCAGGGAGCAGCCAGGGCCCCATTCATGAGAACATGCTTGCTGGGAAATGGGGCTCAGGGTTTGGCCCAGAAATGGGTCAGAATGAGAGATTCTCAGCGGAAAAAAGAAAGAGATGGGCAAGCCTGAGTCAAAGGGAAAGTGGGGCCTCTTGCCAGCTCGATGCCAGGCCCCAGGGTCAATGGGGCGCCGGCGGGCACTCACCTCCGGCGCAGCCGCCCATGAGCACCCGGAACACGCGGTCACCCCCGCAGCCCAGCTGCTCCAGGGCCAGCCTCCCGGGGGGGCCCGCCTGGAGGGTCCCTAACTGGTCTCCAGGGCCCAAGGGAAGAGGATCCCCCTTCCAGAGGCCTCTGCGGTGAAACCAGGGCTGGCCGCTGGTCAGGGATGAGGGAGCGGGGGCTGGGAGCGGGCCCCTCAGCCCACTCACCGGGCTCTCGGCCCCACAGAGCCCACTGCTCGCTCCCGCCACTGGCCCCGGTGAGCTCAAGCAGAGCAGCCAAACTCCTGCAGCTGCTGCTGGAACCAAGCCCCCTGCCAGCCCGTGGGGTGGGCGGGTCTGGAGCCCCAGTGCCGCACGCACACCTCTGCCGCCTCAGCGGCACCCGGGGCTGAGCCGGGGCAGGCTGTGGGGCAGGGCCCTGCGGGGGGCCCGGCAGGCCCTGGAGCTCCCCCTGGACAGGATGCGGCCAGGACCCCTGGCCAGGTGGGAAGGGCAGGAGGGCTGGAGGGGCTGGCAGCCTCAGGTGGTCCGCGGTGAGGCTGAAGGCAGCCGCTTGCTGTGACTGCCGCCCCCACAGCGCACCCGACCTGGGGCCCCCTTGGCCAACTGCCAGCCTCTGTGCACCCCTCTTCCCCAAGGGGCTCCCGAAAGCCCCGGCCTCACGCTCTCCCTGGAGAAACGCGCCCCCTGCTGCCCTCGCCCCCTCCTGCAGGAGCCCGCGGCCGAGCTCCGCCACCAGGGGGCGCGCTGGGCCCGTGGCCCCACTTGGCCGGGCTGGGCCAGCCCTGCGGGCAGAGAGGTGTGCTCTGGCCCTCCGGCCCTGAGGCAGCCCTCTGGCTGCGGCTGGGTGTTCCCTCCGCCCCGCCTAGGCGCTGCTGTCTGGAAGGAGCCGGTGGTCCGCCAGGGCACGTGGGTGGCCGTCCTCTACCCAGGTCAGAGCAGCACAAGGCCGCAGGGGCAAGTGCCAGGACTCCAGGGACAGAGCCCAGGGCTCCAGGGCAACCTTCGGTCCCGGGTCTGCAGGGTTCAGCCGGGGACTGGCCTTTACCCTTAAGGGAGGCCTTGACCTCTCTGTCCCCCTGTTTTCTTTGTGGCCATTCCCCCTCATGACATGGACTAAGTAACAGGGGTCCTCAACGCGCTGCCCACATGCCACCCTGCGCTCGTTCCCAGCTCCCTGTCCCCACCCCCTTCCATCTCCCAGATCAGCGCACCAGAGGGACACCGTGGCTTCCCGCTGGGGGCCCGCCCGAGGCCATAGCCCCAGAGACACACTGCTTCAGCAGAGCCACCAGCTCTGAGGACGGCCAACCCGGCTTCCGCTGCCCAGCCCCACCAGAGCGACCAGGCCGCCCCCAGCGGGCCGTGTCCACCCCCTGCAGGGCTGCCCCACCAGGAGCCAGAGGTCAGCAACCTCGGGACCCCGCCCTGAGGGGCTTCTGAGCCCCACCCACCCTTCCTCCCCAGGCTTGGTGGGGCAGACGGGCCTGACCCCCACCCTGTCTGCACCAGGCCCCCACTGCGCCCTGGGCCCCAGAAGCCCCTCCTTCCAGCCCAGTCTCATCGTCACTTCTGAGCACAAAACTTGGAGCCCACTCTGGGGCTTCAGCTGAAGGTCACCTCCCCCTCCACTGGCTTTCCTGCTCCTTGGCGGGGGGTTGGGGTCAGCTGAGAGGTGCCTCCTGACATTCGGGGACCCCACCACCTGTCGCCTCCGCTGCCCACCCTGGTCCACCGCCTGTGTCTAGGTTCCTCCGCCTGGCATGTCCCCTACACATGCTGCAGGGGTCCCCGTGGTCCCGCAGTAAGCCCACAGACAGGCTGCGCAGCCCAGCCCTCCCGGCCCAGGTGGACGCCGGGCGGGAGCGGAGGCCTCAGTGCCCACTCCCAGCCCTTCTCATCATGCACAAGATGGGGTGTTTGAGGGAAGAGCACCAACTCGACTGGCCTGGCCATGCACCCACACTCTCCCATCCCCAGCCCTCTTCCCCAGAGGGCAGGGACAGGGTCTTCCCAGGCTGGGGGTGCAGCAGAAGGCCCAAGGACCCACTCCAGGGTCCATCCACCATGGCCACCTGTTGGGGGCGAGGCCAGTCTCTAGCACACTCAGCCAAAGATTTGAAATGTACTTTAATTGGCTTGTCTCCAGCATTACCACCCATGCCTGGTCTCGGGTTCTCCTCCCCCCCTCGATCGGGGGTTTCCACACTTGAGGGGACAGGTGCAACAAGGGGGCACAGGCAGGCAGGAGTCTGCCCCGCGAGGAGTTCCTAGCCGCTGGGGCCCCAGCCACGAGCAGGCGCGCGTCAGGACACCCTCTCTTTAATGGGAAAGGCCGGGTGCCCTGCTCCTCCCCACCAGTGGGCATCACGTCCTCGAGAGGGTGAGCGAGAGGGTGGGCGTCAGCCTTCGGGTCACTGCAGCGGGGGCGCGGACAGCGAGGCATGGTCGAACAATGGGTTTCGAACCTCCATCTCTCCCGTCTGTGAACGCTGGCATTAGGTGGGCCCAGAGCAGGGGAGGGACCCCCGTCCGCCTCCCCCTGCACCCCTCCCCCCGCCCGTGCCCCCCACCCCCCAGCCCTGCACTCACTGGGGCCAGGCCTGGGCACTCGTACACCGTGAAGTCGCCGTCCTCGTTCTCCTCGTCGGAGGAGACGGAGTCCAACTCCTTGGGTGGCTCTTTATGCCTGGGTGGGGGGCAGGATCGCTGGCTGCCCCTTCACCCTGCAGGTGCCAGTGGCCCAGGGCAGAGGGCAGGGGCGGCGGCAGGCCGGCAGGCTGGGGTGGAGGTGGGCAGGGCTGAGGAGGAGGCAGCAGGCCCCGGAGTGGGTGGGTGGGCCGCGCTGGGCGGGGCTTCTTACCGCTCCAGGCATCGCATCTGCTGCCTCTGGTGTTGGTAGTGGTACATCTCGGCACTGTGTGCCAGGCGCTGATCCCCGGGCTGTGGAAGGGGGGAGGGGGGAGGGTCAGGCCCAGGACCGAAGGGAAGGGGCGGGGCGGGGCGGGGCCACGCACCGAGATCCCCGGCGGAGCTGGGGAGCTGGGCGCCTGTGGGGCCGCGTAGTCGGCCTTCTGGGTCAGGCGGATGTCTCGCTGCAGCCTGCGGGAAGCAAAGAGACCCTCGGGGTCATCCCCCTCCCCAGCCCCGCCCACCAGCCCCGCCCGTCACACAACCCACCCCTTTAGCCCCGCCCCTCCCCTTTAGACATCCCCTCCCACCCACCCGGCCCCACCCCGCCCCGTGCTCACCGCCACCAGAAGAGAGCCGCCACCGACAGCGCGGCCGCGCCGGCCACGGAGCAGGCCAGGATCAGCACTGCAGGGAGGGGGCGTGATGAGGGCAGCCTTCGCGGCAGGACCCCGCCTCCCCGCCCGGCCGCACCTACCAAGTGTGAGGCTGTCACCGCGCCCGCCCCGCGGCTCCAGGGGGGACACGTGCACAGGCCCGGACGACACAGCGGGGCCCAGGGAGGGGCGGGGTGTGGGCGCCGGGGCTCCCCGCGGGGAGGGTAGGCCCAGGTCGGGTCCCCGGCCTCGCTCCGAGAGCCCCAGGGTGGCAGCTGAAGAGAGACGGCAAGTCAGCGCAGCGAGACGGGCTGGGGCCCAGGGTGTGGGGAACCGGACAGGTGCACGGCTAAGGGTCTCACCCGCCTCCGGGGGCCGCTGTGGTCCCGCAAGCTGGGGTGGGGCCTTGAGCCCGGGGCGCCCCGCCTCCTGCCGGGCTAGCTCCTGGGCCAGGAAGTCGATCTCCTCCTCCAGTCTGGGCCGCGGCAAGCCCTCCCCTGGCGAGGGTTAGGGGCCATCAGCTGGAGAGGCCCTGAGCCCTTCCTGGCAAGACCAGCTACAGGTGGCCTTCCCAGAGAGAGCGGGAAGGCCCATCCGCTAGCCAGTCTCCAGGCCTGGGTCTCCTCCCCACAAGGCTCCTCCTAGGCCCCAGGAGCCAGAGGACCAGGTGCCAGCCCGCCGGCCCTGACCATCCTAGTTGCCATGGTGACAACTGTAGGAACTGTGTGTGCTGCAGTTCTCAGGAAAGTAGGCAGGGGGCAAGTGCCAGGGGAACACGCCAAGGCCAGGAGGTCAGGGCAGGGGTGCCGGCCCTCTCGCCACCCACTACCCACAAAGCAGGGACAGTGCATCACCGGGCCACGTGGGCCTCCTCGGCCAAGGGGGCAAGACTTCCCAAGGGATGCGGAGAAGCCCTGTCCTAACCCCCACCTCTGCCTGGTCATCAGGAGGAAGGGAGGGCAGCTGCCGGGGCGGGACTGTGGATGGGCCTCCCCGTCCCAGACAGAGACTCCCAGGAGACACTGGCGCTCAGCATCCGCAGAGCAGATCATGTGCCTTCAGAAACCATATACCTGTGGCTAGGAATGTGCTCCTCCGGGAAGCCCCTCCCACCCTGTCCAACTCTTCAGCCCCCACAATACCCTCTGTAATGCCCCATCACACCTGAAGTCACTCTGGCTGGCACCATCCCAACAGACACTGGGTCAGGGCAGCACCAGGGCATTCAAGCAGACAGGAGTGATGGAGAGAGAAGGGATGCTGGGCAAAGGGCAGAGGCAGTTCAGCGGGGTGGAGAGCTGGGTGCCTGACTCTGCGGAGACTCAGGCCTGGGGAACGCTGACCTTGTCTCTCCCGGGATCACCCTGGCACTTCATGCTGGGTACCTGTGGCCCTGGGAAGGGTGACTGCCCCAGGCCCCAGCCCACTGCCCAACTCCGCACTGGTGCCATTCAGAAAGGGTCACCAGGCCACTTGGAAGGAGATTGGCAAGTCCTGGCATCCCATAAGGTGCACGACACTCGAGCGCTGAGGAAGGGGGCAAATGTACCAGGTGGGGGGGAGGAGCCCGTACCCAGAGGCTGGCGCATCCTGGGCACACAGAGCCCCTGCCGATCCTCCTGGAAGGGCTGGAGGCAGGGCCCACAGACATGTGCACCCGGGGGGCACCGTGCCCGCCTCTTCAGGGCACAGTCCAGGCTCCCAGGACAGGCAGCTGCATCTGGAAAGGAAGCAGAGGAAGAAAAGGGTCTTGGCGGGCTTGACTCAGCCCCTGCCCAGAAGTGGTGCCGTCTTGGCCGCCCCGCCCCCACTCCAGAGCTGGCCAAGCCGGGCTCCGGCCATTGTTCTGGGCAGGCCCTGCCTCCCCCGCGTCAGGGATCAGAACCAGGAAGACAAACAGTACTGACACTTATCGGAACTCCCTCGCCCCACCCACTCCCCAGAGGCCACTGCCCAGGCTCAGGCCAGTTTTCTGCACGGAAATGTTCCTTCTCCTCCTGAGAGCACAGAGCTCTCCTGGGCCGTGCAGCCCTCCAAGCCCTGCTTCTGGCCTCAAGCTGACCCAGAGCAAGCCTCTCACCCAGCCAGGGAGTCCCAGACGGTGGGGCCCTGGTCTGT
Organism: Odocoileus virginianus; assembly: GCF_023699985.2. Lineage (NCBI taxonomy): Eukaryota > Metazoa > Chordata > Mammalia > Artiodactyla > Cervidae > Odocoileus > Odocoileus virginianus. The sequence continues at coordinate 101,131,962 of NC_069675.1, forward strand.
CTCTCATCCCCTCAGAGCTGCCACTCAAACCCCATCACGACATCCTACAGCCCTAGAAAGCCTGGCTGGGAGACGGCCCAGATCCAGTCGCTCCCACCACATCTACCTTCTGGCTCGTCCCGACACAGAGAGGGGCTGCTGGGCGGGGGAAGCCTGGGGTGGAGTCTGCCGGCCTCACTGGCTTCACAAACAGAGACCAGGCCAGGGCAGGCCTGCAGCCAGCGCTGCCAGGGGCTGGGGAGCCTGGACTACGGCTTGGAGGATGCTTCTAATTCGGGGCCCAGACGTGTGCCCTGTACACACAGCCGTAGCTCCCAGCCTGACGCTGCGGAGTGGAGGGTGGTGGCCCTCTCAGTCTCAGTCTCCTCTCTGGATGCAGAAGGTGAGGCATCTCCACACCGGGGAAAGTCTCAGGCCTGGACACTGGCCCCAGTCACTAGACAGCAGAGCCTGGGGAGCCACAGGGAGACCCAAGAGGACAGTCAATCATGCCTGGGGAGGTGGGGGTATCTTGGAGGACCAGGACTGGTTCCCTCTGCCCAGCGCCCCCTGCAGGAGGGTGACATGCCAGCCTGTCCTCCAGACTTCAGCTAGCCTGACTTGGTTCCCTCGGTAATCTGATACAGCCCCTTGGCTGTAGGTATTTCTTGGAGGAAGTTCCAGCAGCTTCTACAGCAGGTGGGCAAGTGGGCTGGGGCTCCCCTCCCAGGGATCCCTCCTCCTGCACAACCTGGGTCGGCAGCGCCAGTATCAGTGCGCTGGACGCAGGGCTGGGGCTGGTTAAACATTAAGCCTGCGCCAGCAGGTCTGTCTAGACCCCACCCACCAGCTGGGTCCCCGGGGAGCCAGGCAGTCCCAGCCCCTGGTGCTGAGAACCCGGGGTACACTGACCCGGGCTAGGGGCCTGCAGTCCAGAGCTGGCTCTCGGTTCTGGGCTCCAGGGGTCTCCCTTCACTCCCCGCCCCCCCGCCACAGGAAGCCACCGGCACTGGCTGCTGATCCTGGGAAGGCCCCCGCTCTTAGAGTGTGGGATGAGGCCCCAGGAACAACGGCACCTGGAGAGTGGCTGGCACGCTGCCCTGCATCTGGGCGAGCACAGGGCTGATGAGCTGCTGGGGCAGCACCCGGCCTCCCCGTCTCCTCGGGGGCCCCATGCTGCACAGCCTGGAGCCAGGCTGCCAGCAGGCAGCCTCCACCACTCCTGGCCCTCAGGCCTCCTTGGGCGCGCCTCTGGTCAGGCCAGGCCCCTGTCCAGTGGTGCTGTGCCCAGGAAGAAGCCTGCCCTGCTCTGGCCTCTTGATGCCACACATGCAGACCACACCGCCCAGGTTAGCATCCCAGCCGCATCACATACTGGTCACTTCACCTCTCTGTGCCTCAGTTTTCTCATCTGTGATATGGGCTAAAGGCAGCACCTCTCCCATGGAGCTGCTAGGAGAAATGGGGCCTGGGTACAGAGCCCCCCAGTCCTGCCTCCTGGGAGGGTGCGATCGGGATTCTGGGTTCCTGCAGAACTCTGGAGCCTCAGTGCCATCTGGGAAGCTGGCAGGGTCTCCCAGGACCTGGGCTTATCCCTCTCTGCCTGAATCTGCCCTGGGGGGTGCGCCCACCGCCAGGCACAGAAGACGGAATGCAGGGGCCCTGCAGGGCAGAGGCTGTGAGTTCCTCCCGCCCCCAGTGAGGCCAGAGCAAGCCCCAAGGCCTGGGACGAGCGAAACTTCAGACGCGGCCACAGCAGCAAAGCAAGGTGCGTGTCCACCACCCGAGCGGCAGGGACAGACCAGCGCTGCGGCTCCTGCTCCAGGACGGCCACCGGCAGGAAGGCCAGCAGGCACCGGAGACGCGCGCACAGAGAGACGCCCGTGGGACCGGCTCCAGGCCGCGGCCCGCTCCGAGACAGCCCGCCTGCGACACCGACCCACCGGCTCACGAACCCAGACAAAGACAAGAAGCGGATGGACTTCAGGTTCGCCGCCAAGGAGCCCGGAGAATCCCCGTCCAGAGGAGTCCCTCGGCGGTCCGGCGCCGCGCCCTTCCCGCCGGGGACTGTTTACCCGAGCAGGGCCAGGCGAGGCCGGCGCGGCGGCTCGCGGGCTGGGCCGGCGGGGCCTGCGAGGCCTGCGGGCCCAGACCAGGGCGGCGGCGGTGGCGGCGGGGAGGGTGAGCGTGGCGCCGCGCGGCCGAAGCCCCACCCGGCGACCCCCGACCCCGGGGCGCCCCGCAGCCGGCTGCCCAGGGCGTCGCTCACCGGAGCGGCCGGCGGCCGCACCGCGCAAGGCCGCGCCGAGGACGAGGCCGGACAGCAGCAGCCGCAGCAGCCGCAGGTGCCGCGGGGAGGGCGGGGGCACAGGCGTCGCCATCCTTCAGCGCCGCGGCCGGGGCAGCATGGCACCGCGCGTCCCAGGGCCGGGCGCGGGGTCGGGGCGCCGGGGTAGGCGGCGGCGAGGAGGGGGCGGAGGCCGGAGGCGGACGCCGAGGAAAACAGGCGGCGGCGGCGGCGGAGCTGACGCTGCGGCAGAGGATCCGGGCGGGGGCGGCGAGGGCGCCGAGTCGGAGTGCGCCTGCGCGCCCCACCTGCGGAGGCGGGACCGCCGTCAGGCTGCGCCCCCCTCCGATTCCGAGCCCCTCCTCGGCCCCCGGCCAGCCCTCCGGGCGCCTCCGCCTCTGCGGCCTCTGCAAACCAGACCTTCTCCAGGCGGCGCACTGGCTGGGGCTGGGTCCCCCGGGATGCGCTTCCCCAGCCTGTCCCTCTCGGGCTGATAACTCCCACCCACCGCCCCCCACCCTCCTGGGGCGGAGGATCCGCCTGGGTCTGGAGGGACACCAGGCGCACACAGCTGGGCAGGCGCAGGGGGACGCGCAGGTGTACCCGGAGGCCGACCGGGCATTCAGACGCGCGGCCAAGGCACACACAGGCGCACAGGGCTAGCGCGGTGCCGGCGGCCACTAGGACTGCAGTGGGGCGGCCTCTCCCGGTGAGGCCACCAGGGGGCAAGAGTGACCTGGAACGGCTGCTGACAGCCAGCTGGGAGCTGTCCACGGTGCCCAGGTGACAGCCTGTTAGCTCCGGGGTGCCCCACGACGGCAAGCACTGGGGTGCACCCCCTAACCCCACCTACTGCCTCCTAGGAGCGCAGCCTCCGCGTCCCACCTGGAAACCTCCCAGGCTCCCGTCCCTGAGAGATCAGGGCGGCCCCCCGCCCCCGCGCGGTGCTCCTCTCGGCTCTTTGAGTCTCAAAACTCCGAAGATGGGGCTGGCGGCCCTCAGGTTTGTGAAATACTCAGAATCTGGCAGACGTGTATGTGGGGTGTGCGGGTGTTGTGTGTGTGTGTGAGCAGAGCAAGGACCACCCCCGTCCCTTATGAGGCACTGATCAGACAGAAATAGTGTAGAGCTCACTTCCCAGAAAGTGGGGGGGAGGGGGGCGGAGAGATGCAGGCAAGACCACGCCTGCCTGCCACTCGCAGGAGACAGGGCCTGGGGAGGGGCTGCCCGAGGCAGCGAAGTATGTGCGATTATGCGGCTTGACCAGAGCCAGGCTCTCTGCAAGGCTCATCCTCCTGAGCAATGGAGCCCTGCGTCCCTCCTGGCCCTGGCTCCCCCCACACCACCCGCTCCTGTGGAGGGTTTGCCCCCTCCGTCCCCCCACCTCCCTCAGTGTCTTGAGCACAGCCTGTGAGGCCTGCGTGTTCAGTCATGTTCATGGGATTTTCCCTGGGCACGATTACTGGAGTGGGTTGCCATTTCCTCCTCCAGATCTTCCCAGCCAAGGGATTGAACCCACGTCTCCTGCATTGCAGGCAGATTCTTTACCACTGAGCCACCCGGGAAGCCTCCTTGAGCACTGCCTGCAACTTAGGCAATCGCTTGGCCCCATCACTCCCTCGTCTGCCACCCCCCCCCCCACCCCACCCCGGCCAACCTGAGACCAGGGTGCAGGCTCCAGTCTGGCAGGAGTCTCAGGGACTCTGTATTAGAGCCACCATCTGACAGCTACTCTAGGCCACGGTGGTGCAGCAAGGGACCAGAGTCAGCACTCCCCCAGCCTGAACCCAGAGAGGAAGGAAGTAGGAAGATCCAGGGTCCTCCCCAGGGACGGGGGGGGGGGGGGGGGGGGGGGGTGGGGGGACCTGTGCGGCCAACACAGCTGGGGTGGTGGAGGGAGAGAGGCAGCAGAGAGGCTCCGCCCCTTGGACATTCTCTCCACTGCTCTGCAAAAATCCTTTTATTCAATATTAAAAAATGTGTACAAGTAGGCCCTGGGCTGTGACCCTGACCGTCCCCCTAATACCCAATCCTGGGGTGGGAGGGGTCCTCAGAACTCCACTCCCGGGGACCAGACTCTGCTCTCACAGCCTGAGGACCCCCAACCTCAGTAAGAGGGGGAGCAGGAGGCCTCAAGGTGAGACCAAGGCTGGAGTTGGGGGGGTGGGGCTGGGTTCCATTCCCTTTGCCCATCCTGACCAGATATCGGTGTCGGCACTGTCTTGATTCTGGGCTGCATTAGGGACAGAGATGTTGGTGGCGGGGTGGGGTGAGGGATGAGGGGATGTAGAGATGGGGGGCTTGGTGCTGGGGGCCCCTAGATGGTGCCCGCCGACTTGGTGGCGCGCGCCTGGTGCAGCAGGAGGGCAAACGCGGCCAGGAGCATGGCGGCGAAGAGCAGGAGGAGGGCGACCCAGGAGCTGAAGTCTGTGCCTTTGCGCAGCCCAGGCGGGTCAGCGGGAATCAGGTTGGTCAGGTTCAGCATGTAGCCAAGTGCCCAGCCGACCGCAGTGTCCCCAGCCTGCGGGCCACAGGTACGGCCTGAGCTTCTGCACAGCCAGGGCAGCCCCGCCCCTCCGCTCGTGGGTTCCCACCTTTTTCTGGAAGGTCACGTCTCCGAAGGAGCGCTCGTCGAAGCCATATCCGCGGCTCAGCAGCTGCTGCACAAACATGGCCCCGGCACAGTAGTCGGGCAGGCGGGCCCGGTCGTCTGGCGCCCGAGCCTGCAGCTGGGATGCAAGTGGAAGACTCTAGGGCCAGCGACCACCCGGAGGTCTCTGCCCCAGCAGACACAGAAGGGCAGTGTGGGGCTGGAGACGGTGCTGCAGGTCCCAGAAAGAAGCAGGAGGGGCTCCCCCCGGGGAGGAGCAGCCTGACCTCTGGATGGCGCCGTGCCTGTGAGGCTGAGGCCAGGGGACAGCGGCATGGCCCCTGGGAGCAGGGCCTGCAGCGGGCGTGGAGAGGTCAGGGGAGCAGAAGCTCCCGGCTCGGCCCTGGGCACTGGGCTTGCCTTCTGGGCCCACTTCCCCACCTGCCCGAGTCTGCCTGGGACTAGACACAGGGAGGACAGGACGAGCCCTACAGACACGCGAGTGTTTCTCTGGAATCACCTCCTCCCCCGCGGGCCCAAACCCCTCCGTCTTACTTCACGTGGGACCGGCACAGCTGTTTTCCACTCCTGACTCCCCCAAGTCGTGCCTGTTCTACCTGCTGAGTCTCCTCGGGTCCTTCTACTTCTCCCCGGGTTGTCTGTTCTCCCCGACGCTCTCCCAGCCACACTCTTCCCTGCCCTGTCCACTCCACACTCCCTGCTGCCCCAGGGCCTTTGCACTGGCTGTCCCCTCCACCCTCCAGATCCTGGATCTGGAGTCAGGCCTCAGAGAGGCTTCTGTAATCCCATCTCATCTGACTGCTGGGTTCCCGGCTGTAGCCTGGCCACTTTTCAAGTCTGATTGGCACTGTGTCCCCACACCCTTCTACTCACAGAGCAAAAGAAAGACCGGGAGGCCTGATGCTGGCTGGCAGAAACCCCAGCCCCACCCTGCACAGCCCTGGTGGAGTGGGGGGGAAGGCCTCACCTCACTCCATGTCTGGCTACAGATGGTGACCACAGCCGCCTCTAGTTGCTGCAGAGTTGCTACGGGCAGCCCCATCACCGTTCTCAGGAAGTCCACCGTGTAGAAGAAAGCAGAGAAGGCCTGAAACGCGGGGACAGTCACACTGTGGCCAGACCCCAGGCACCTCAGGGCACGCCTCCCCCCCCCCCCCAACGCTTCCTGTCCTCCTCTGGACTCACGATAAACTTCCCAGCCACAGGGGGCTGGAAGACGCCGTTGAAGGAGCATCTGGAGAAGCGGCAGGAGGAGGAGTTAAAGAGCTGGGAGACGAGGCCGCGGCACAGGGCAGGGTTGCTGCTGCCCGCCAGGCTGACCCTGGCGCTCCTGTTGAAGGCCTGGGGCCGCTGGGCGGCGGTGCAGGGCGACTCATAGACGTCCTGGAGCATCACGTGGGCGGAATAGCCCTGCGGCCAGCAGGGGTGGGGCCCACGGGTCTGGGGAACGACGAGGGCGTGCATCAGTTCCGCTCGGAGCGTTACCAGCCACGCCCGCCCTAGGACCCCAAAGGACAGCGTTTCTTCTCAACACATGAGCTATCCATGGCTCCCCCTTGCTTGCCGGACAAAAACCAAAGCGCTTGGCCAGGCAGGTCCTCTGAGAGCTGGCCCCAGCCCTCCTTACTCACCAGGCCCACCCCCAGCCTCTGGGTCTTTGCTCATGCTGTATTCTCGCCCACCTGCCCTTCCAGCTGATCCAAGCATGACCTGGGTTCCTGGAGAAGCCCCGCTCTGGCCACACTTCAGGCTCTGCTCTGGGCCCTTGACCCCCACTTTCCCCGAGCCCTACTTCCAGGAGGACTCAGTAGAGGGTACCTGGACTGCACTGGCTAGCAGCGTCCTCAGGACCTGGTCACGGCCGTAGCAGAGGAAGCTGTGCGTGTACACTCGGTAGCGCTGGCCGTAGAGCCGGAGCTGAACCTCGTTGGCCGGATCCTCCGCGGGGCTGGCCGTCTCGAAGGTGATCTGTGTGGAGGCGCCCCCCAGGTCCATGGCCCCCAGCGTCCCCTTCCTTGGCCGGAACCACCGGCCCACCCAGCCGTACTGTGGGAAGTAGAGATTGGGGTCAGCCAGCGGGTGGTGCCCACACCCCCGGCTCATCGGGCTGGCCACTGGGCCCACCTTGATGAAGTTTTCCAGCAAGTAGTTGGTGGTCACCCAGCCAAACACACCCTCATCCTGGCCTGAGAGGATGCGGGCACCGCGGAAGTCAAAGGGGTACTGGGTCAGCGTCTGCGTCACGGCAGCGAGCACGTTGGCTGAAGCCTCTGGACTGGTCAGGCTGTGACACAGGGAGGACTTCAGAGTCCTCCCCAGGTGGCCGTGACCCTACTGCTGGGGTGCTCAGTGTCTGCCCAGCCAGCTGAGGGGCCCCAGTCCAGGGCTGCTGCTGGCGGTGTGCAGGGCCCACCCTGGGCTCAGGCTGCCGTGGTCCCCAGGGCCAGGAGGTCAGCAGCCAGGGCAGGACACTCACTTGAGCAGGCGCATGCCCGCTGTGGCTCCTAGGTAGAGCGGCGTGCCCACGTGTCTCTCCTTGGGCACGTCCCGAAGTGCCTGGTTCAGGCATTCCACAAGGCTCTGCCCGGCCCCAGAAGGGTTGTCAGCATAGCTAGAGATGCCCCCACCTGGAGGGAGGCAGCAGGATGGGCCTGGCGGGCAGCCTCTAGGTGGTCCACAGGCCAGCAGGACTGGGGGGGCTTGTGCTCCCAAGCCAGGTGGCAGCTTAGACCAAATTTCCCAACTTCAATTCTCAGAGACGCCCAGCTCAGAGATAAAAGGGCTGCCTGTGGGCCACCCGTGGTCTCCGAGCTGCCACACCCACAGCAGTGGGTGCGCACACAGGTGCTCGGACAAAGCCCCGGGTGTTGTCCGCCCGGCCCGGCCTCCCCAGGGGCCTGCCTGGGTGTGCCCACCAGCTCCTCCCGCTCTACCTGGGGTGTGGAGCCAATCTCGGGCCAGGCAAAGCCCAAACCTTCCAGATGTTCCCTGGGGCTTCTTTTCTGGGACCTGTCCACAGCCATTCCGCGGCCCAGGGATGCAGCCTCCCTTGGGGGGCTCCTGCAGCTCCTGCCTGGAGTGGCCCCCTGGCACCACGCAGAGGGGTCTGACGGCTCGAGTCTGCAGAAGCTGAGAGCGGGGCGGGCTCCCGAGGCCCCACAGGGAGCGGGTATGCAGGTCGGGGGTGTCCAGCGCCCAGGGGACTCTTACCTCGCACGTCACAGGAGCTGTGCTGGCCCACGATCCCTGTGTCGTTCTCTTTGTCCGCCGGCCACTTGTAGATAAACATGGACGTGTGGGAAGAGCCCGCGTCCAGGACGATGCCATACTGCGGGTGGGGTGGGGGTCAGCCTTAGGAGTGGGGCAGGGCGTGAAGCCATGCTCTGTGGCTCTCTCAGCTATCTGGCCCACCTTGCCCAACCCTGTGTCCAGACTGGAAGCTTCAGAATGAAGTTCTGAGGCTCCGAGAAGGCTGGGACAACTGCCGGGACACGGCTTGGTGGGCAGAGATGGGGGTGGAGGGCCATTGGCCGTGCCCCCGCTGACTGCAGGAGGCGCAGTCAGAGTCAGGGGTCGGGGGCTACCCTGGGAGCCCTGGCCGGGGGCCTGAGGTCCTCAGGCTGCAGTAAGAGCCCCTCAGACTGGCCCTTCCTTCCTTCCCGCCCTCCGTCCGGCCTCTCTGATCTCTGCCGCATCGCATCCGAGGAAGTGAAATGGAGGCCCCAGGGAAGCCAGGACCAAGGCTGATCACTGGCCAATGAGCAGAGGCCCCATCCCTGGGCCTCAAGGGCAGGGTCAGGGGAGCGCAGGGGTCTTTCCTGAGGGTCGGAAGATGACAGCACCCAGCTTGCCAGAGCTGCTTTCCTGCACCTGCCCCAGGGGCCTGCATTCCAGCAAGGGGAGCCTGCTGGGGAGCCTGCTGGAGTCCCTGGAACTCCAGGAGCAGAGCCAGCCAAGGGTCCGGCCTCGCCCCACCCCACCCCAGCCGGGAGTCTCCCCTGGCAAGAGAGCATTCACCCTGCATCTGCATCCCCAGCGCCTGGGTCTCCGAGTACCCGCCTCCACTCAGGCACCAGACTGGCCCTCAGTGCAGTAGAGGGTTAAGGGAGCCCAGGCTTCCGGAGGTCGAGTCTGGCGGGGGCGGGTGGGGGAATCAGGCCCAGTCCGTTCCAACTTTTTTTTAGGATCGGCCAGGGCTGCCCCCGCACCGTGAGAGCCAGCGGCGAGGCTGGGGAGGGGTCGCTGGGCCCAGCGCCTGTCGCACCCCATCTGGGCCAAACCCTGAGGGAGGCCGAGTGTGCTGGGGACGCAGGTCTGGCCACGGCCTGGGCGCCCTGGGGGTGCGGAGAGACTCTCCGTCTGCTGCTCCCAGACGGCTCCGCGGCGGGCGCAGCGAGCAGAGATCCCGGCACTTCGGCCTCCCGCACCGCGTCCCCGGGAAGCGCCGCTGCAGCGCCCTGGGCCGGGGCCGGAGCGCGGATGAGGGGCCCGGACCCCACCCCGCCGGGCCGGCTGCAGAGCGCGCGGAGTCCCGGCTGCCACGCGGGCGCAGCCCGGCCCAGCTCGGTCCAAGTCCCCGCGGACTGCGCTGGGCTGCCCGGGAGCTCGAGCGTGCACCTTGAGGGCGGGCGGCTCCCGGATATCGCGGGTGGGGACGCACAGCAGCAGGAGGCCGGCGAGGCCGACGGCGGCCAGCAGCAGCGGCGGCAGCAGCGACAGCGCCTTCCCGGCCATGGGTGCGCAGGCGGGCCCGGCGTGCACGACGCGGCGGCTGGCAGCCGGGAGGCCGAGCGAGCTCGGGGGACCGCGGGGTTGGCACCCGGGGCGGGGACCGGTCCGCGGAGGCCACGCCCACGGCGGGATGGCCCGCCCACCTCCAGCCCGCCCCGAGCGCAGGTGAGAGTCTCGGTTGTTGAGTCACCCGCGCCGCACAGGCGCCCGGCTCGCTGCCCCCTTTCCCCTTCCTGTCTGCTCTGCCCCAGAGCAATCCCTCCTGATCGGATCCCCACCCCAACCTCTAACAGCCTGCCAGCCACGCTGGGCCGCTGGGCACTCCCGCAGGACCCGGAGAACACCCTGCCCTCTGAGGCCTTGGCTTGGGGGCCTCCTGGGCGCGCTTGTTTGGAGGGTCGTTCTCCTGGAGAGCCGGCTCTCCCCTGGCCTGATCCTGAAGGAAGGAGGCACTACCCCAGCTACAGGAACCACGTGGGCTCCTGGCTGGGTCCCTGCAGGGGAGGGCCGATCTGCCTGCGGTTCCCACTCAGTCCTGGGCTCATGGCAGGGCACCGTGCCAGTCAAGCCCCAAGGCGCTGTGCTGACCCAGGCTGGGCCTGCCTGCCCTGGAGGTGCTGAGAGCTGAGAGCTGGGGGCCAAGCAGGGGGAAGCCAGACACATTTCACACGGTTCCAAGGAGACGGGTGAGGGTGCAAGCAGAGAGCAGAGCGGGGAGCCCTTAGTCCCACGGAGCCTGGAGACAGGGAGCCCTGTGCAGGGGCCTGGGGCCCCGCCACCACTCCTGCCCAGCGCAGGGCCCTCGCCCAGGGGCCCAGAAGCCTGGACCGGGGAGGAGGGGCCTCTGCACAGGAGGCCTCATCCTGTCGGCCGTGGGGCAGGGGGGAGACGGGCTGCAGGCTGGCCGGTGGGCACACTGGGGTGGGCAAGTGCTTGACTGGCCGAAGCCCCACCACATGTCTGGTTGCTATGCTCTGAGTCCCTATGCCACCCTGCGTGCCACCCTGGCCAAGCATCACCCCTTACCCGGGCCAAGGGCCACCCCCACTTTGTGCAAAATGGGGATTCCCACGGCAGGGAGCTATGTGGCAAGGCCACCCAGGAGTGCCAGCAACAGTGGAGGGGGCAGGGGGCCCAGAAGGAGAGCCTTTGATGGGCACAGGGTCTGGGCAGTGGCGCGGCCGGCTGGAACCGGAGGGGACAATCGGGATTGCCGGGCCGGCTGCCCAGGCTGAGGGTCTGGTGTCTCGGGCCCAGCAATGGAGCCTTGTTCCCAGCTCAGGACCCGGCGGGAAGGGTGGGAGCCCCAGGACCTCGCTTGGCCTCCCCAAACCCTCCTGGCTGGGGCCCAGCGGAGAGTCACTGGGTGCGGCCAACTCAGGGCTCCATGCCCTGGTTTCCCGCCAGCTCCCCCACCAGCCCTCCCACCCCAGGCCCTTTCTTCCACCCCGGAAGGTTCGGAGGAGGGAGAGGCCGGCCGTTTAGGCTGAGAAGGAGGAGACAAAGGCAGCCCAGAGGGAGCCTGGCAGACGCTGGTGTGCCGGCCGGCCGGCCCTGAGCGCCCCCAGCCCTCGAGGCCCGAGGGGAGGGGGCCGCGGGGACGCAGGCCTGGCCCCCGCGCTCATGCCAGGGGCCCAGACCAGCCTGGGGAAGAGCTGATGGGAGGAAGTGGGGGCATGAAACGGCCACGGCGAGACGGGAGGGTGTTCTCCCCACAGCGGCCGGGGCAGGACCACCTTTTGGCCCAGAGACTTCATTTGACCACGACCACTGGACTCCGGAGGGCGGGCTGGGGGCAGGCAACAGGGAGACCCTAGCAGGGGCCCGCCGGGCGGAAGGCGGCTCCGCCCTCCCCCGGGAACCTCGGCAGAGGTGGGGCTCCAGATGTTCTGCACATGCTTGGCCCTGGCCCCAGGCAGAGGAATGCGGCTGCAGAGAGGTGCCGGGAGAGGGCCTGGGGGAAGGTCCGCAACCCGCCGCCCTCGCAGGGCCCAGACCTCCCGGGGAGGGGTCCCGGCGGTCAGGGCCGCCACCGCCCCTGCCTCCGGCTCCTCGTGGGGAGTCACCGCCTCCTGTGGCTGAAACGCGTCGCCACTCACTGTGCTCGAGAAGGCACTCAGCAGGACGTGTGCGGGACCTTCTGAGGAGCAGGCGCAGCGGGCTGTGTGGCGTGCGGGAGGGCCGCCGCCCGTCGCGGAGGAGCGCCTCGCGAGGCGCCGCAGACACGGCGCAGGTGCGGCCCCGGGCCGGAGGCGGAGCGCCGTTTGGGGGCCGGCGTCTCACGGAGCCCGACCAGCCCGACCCGCCCGACCTTTGTGCTGCGGACTCGCTTGCTTTTGTTTATAGCTCTCCGCCCCTCGGTGCGTCTCTAAGTAATCGGTTATGCTGTTTTTCCCGTGTTTTTAATGTATTGGAATGCTCTTCTGGAGTTTGCTTCTTCCTCTGCCTTTGGATTTTTGAGATTTGTAACGCTGACAAGCGAAACACTGTCTTCTGGTACGAGGGTCACAAACCTCACATTTCATAGTGTGTTCGTGGTCCTGGCGTCAGGCTGTTTTCACTAAGATTGCTGCTACACACACTTGCACACGGGCCTTTCCCTGGGGAAGAGCTTAGGCGCTGGGGACCAGAGCCCGCGTGCGTTCGGCATCGCCCGCCAGTACCGCCGTTTACAGCATGGCAGCGCCACCTGGTGGCCTCAAGGGCGCGCGCCACTGTTTCGGTTGGTATTCTGCAACTCTTGGGGTTTTTTTAAAAACACTTGTGTATTTATTTATTCGGCTGCGTCGGGTCTCAGTTGCAGCATGTGGGACCGTCACTGTCATGAGGGGGTCTCCCACTGTGGCTCATGGACTCTGGTTGAGGCGAGCGGGCTTCAGGAGCTGCAGTCCGTGGGCTTAGTTGCCCGAGGCATGAGGGGTCTTGGTTCCCAGACCAGGGATCACACCCGCATCCCCAGCATTGCAGGGCATTCCTAACAAACATCATTTTTAAAATTTATATCTTTTATTCTTCACTAATCCAGGCAGATGTTTCTGCACTGCACTTTGCGAGCTTTCTCAGTCAAGTTTTTGCCCCTTTGTGGATGTTTTATATCACACACGTAAGAGCATGGGTCCCCAACCAGGGATCCAACCCGCACTGCCTGCACTGGAAGCACCAGGTCTTGACCCCGAGACTGCAGGGAGGTCCTTGGATGCTTGTTTTCTATTCCACTATTTCCTGCCTTATCTTTATTGTTTATACTCAGATATGACTTTACGTGAGCAGGAGTTTTCGTGTCTCTTTCAGGTGTTACCCAGCATCAAGAGAAATGTCAGGTCCATGTGCTAAGTCACTTCAGTCGTGTCCGACTCTTTGTGACCCCATTAGCCCGCTGCTAATGGGCTGCTCTGCCCATGGGATTCTCCAGGCAAGAATACTGTGGTGGGTTGCCATGCCCTCCTCCAGAGCATCTTCCCCACCCAGGGATCGAACCCCGTGTGTGTTATGCCTTCTGCGTTGGCCGGCGGGTTCTTTACCATGAGCGCCGCCTGGGAAGCCCTGTCAGGCACATATGTACACTCAACAAAAATGTTTTTAACTGACGTGTTACAATTTCTTCTATATTCTGTGCATTGGTTCCTTCTTCTTCCAGAATCTGAAGTTCAGCGCTTAATTCATGTTTTACAAGGCTTCTTCTTTTCTAGTGTAAATGTCTAAATGTCTCTGTACATTTCCCTCTGGTTTCTGCTTTTGATGCACTTTTTGTCTTCATTTACAATTTTTTTCCCAGTTTCATTGTGATTTCTTATTTGACACATGAATTGCTTAGATATGGGTGTGTTTTTTAAATTTCTTTTTTCATGTTTTTTCTTTTTTCCTTTTTTGATTGTTTCTTTTTGCTTTTGCTTTGTTTTGGATTTGTTTTTCTGAGGACGTGTGTGTGTCTTAAAACCCAGAAGTCTGGGCTTTTTAAAAAAATTATTTATTTGGCTGCACTGGGTCTACGTTGCAGCACGCGGGACCTAGTTCCCTGACCAGGGATTAAACCTGGGCCTCCTGAATTGGGAGCATGGAGTCTTCCCTGAATTGGGAAGTCCCTGGGCTTTTTTCTAAGGTACCTGCATCGTGGTTACATCATTTAGTCTGCTTGCAAGCAGTCTTCTGGTATCTGTTGGATTGGGTTTTGGGCCCAGTGTGTGTCATAGATATAAATGTTCCTCGTGTGCTGGAGAAGAATGTATGTTCTCCAATTAGTGAGTGCATTGGTCTGGATTTGTACACTACATCACCATTACCAATAACGTCCAAATCTACTATATCCTATCAATTATGAAGAGATATGCTAAAACTTCTCACTGTGATGATGAGTTTGCTAATTTTTCTTTACAGTTCTGACAAGTGTTGCTGTAAATATATATGTATAATATATATATGTATTATATATATATATGTATATATACACATATAAACACATGGTACAATAGCAAAAGGAGAGAGACGAGGGCAGCGGAGGATGAGATGGTTGGATGGCATCACAGACTCAATGGACATGAACTTGGGCAAACTCTAGGAGATAGTGAGGGACAGGGAGGCCTGGCATGCTACCGTCCATGGGGTCGCAAAAAGTCAGACACGATTCCCGTTGGCACAGGAATGGGTCATGCGTCACGTGTCCTTTCGAGTTTGGGTCTCACCACCTGGCATCGCTTCCCTGAGGCTCACCCACTTTGCTGCATTACCAGCAGTCCCTTCCTTCTTGTTGCTGACTTGCATCCTGTGGTGTGGATGGACCAGTGTCTGAACGGACATCCGGAGAAGGAAGGACATCTGAGCCGTGTCTAGCTGGGAGCGATGACCAGTGAAGCTGCTGTGAATCATCTTGTACATGTTCCTGTGTGAAAACAAGTCTTTGTTCCTCTGGGAAAAACGCCCAGGCATGCCATCACTGTGCATATGATGTATTAGTCAGGGTGCCCCCGAGAAAGGAAGGGAGCCAATAGGAATATATATTTGGGAAGGGAGAGGGGGAGAAACTGATTTTTATTTTAAAGAACTAGCTCACGCAGTTGTGGGAGCCAGCAAGTCTGAAGTCTGCAAAGCTCGTCAGCAGGCTGGAACCCAGGAAGACGTAATGTAGCAGGCTTGAGTGCAGAGGCGGCCTGCAAGCAGACCTCCTTCCTTTTGGGGGATCGCAGTCTTTTCTCTTAAGGTCTTCGACTGATTGGATGAAGCCCACCCACATTACGGAGGATAGTCTGGTTAACTCAGAGCTCACTGATGTAAAAGTCAGTCACGTCTAAAACATACCTTCACAGCAACCTCTGTGTTGTAACCAAAGGACTGGGGATCATACTCAAGTCAAGCTGACACGTGAAATTAGCCATCACATGTGGTGATTTCAGCTTTGAAAGGAATGACCAAATTATTTTCCAGGGTGGTTGTATCATTGGACATGCCTACCAGTAATGTGTGAGTGGTCCAGTCTCTCCAGATTTTCGCATTAGCCACTCTAATTGGGGTGTACCCATTCTCACTGTAGTTTTAATTTTCATTTTTCTAATGGCTAATAATGTTGAACATTTTTTCACATGCTTCCACGCTATGTCCTCCTCAGTGAAATGTCTGCATGTCTTTGTGAGTTATATTTTAGTTGGGGGAGTACAACTTTAGGGTTGCTGTATCTTCCTGGTAAATTAAGCTTTTTGAGATTGTTACTCTCTTCAATGTTATTAACATCTCTTGCCTTAAAATCTATTTTGTTTTAGATTAATACAACTGCTTGAGTTTTTCTTTGTTTTTGTTGTTTCGGTATCATTATATTTCAGGTGTGTCTCTTAAAACAGCTTATATCTGAATTTCTAAAAACCCAACCTGATAACTCACCAGAGTTAATCTATTCACATATTACTGTGAACAGTAATGCATTTCTTTGATCTTATGTGTTTTCTGATTTTTACATTTTTTTCTTCCAGATTTGAATTTCTTTTCCCTTTTCTCCTCCATTTTCCTGTCCCTCTTTTTTGAAAGGTATACTATTAGCTATTATCTTACCTGGTTCTCCCAGTTATTGTAACTTACAGACTTAATAAAGTAAATACAGTTGGTGTCTTTTCCCGCCTTGTAAACAATTATACTTGAGAATGCCTAGGCTCCCCCCACATTTGGGTTCTACTTGACTCCCTGAGGTCAGCACCCTCGTCCTCATTAGAATTACTGTCACAGCAGACGAGAAAGGGAGGAGGCCCCTGACGCGTGTGGATGCACCATCTCGGGAGCGAGTCCCGCCCCCCCCCCCCCCCCCCCACCCCGTCACTCAGCATCCGGGAAGACTGCAGTCCCGAGGACTGCCTCGCCGAAGCCTCGTGCAATTCCAGGCCAACGCCAGCGGTTCCTAACCCACAGAAATGGCAAAAAATGTGTTGCTTGCTCTGTGGTAAAGAACCCACCTGCTAATGCAGGAGGCGTGGGTTCAATCCCTGGGTTGGGAAGTTCCCTTGGAGGGGGAAATGGCAACCCACTCCAATACTCTTGCCTGGAGAATCCCATGGACAGAGGAGCCTAGCAGACTATTACATACAGTCCATGGGGTTCCAAAGAGTTGGACACCAGTGTGCATACATGAGCCACTAAGTTTTGGGTTTTAAAAAATAGTGACTTTGCTGCACATGGGATCTTTCAGCTGTGGCTACGAGATCTAGTTCCCCAACCAGGGATCGGCCCCAGCCCCCTGCGCTGGGGGCATGGAGTCTTAACCACTGGACCACCAGGGAAGCCCCCACCCTCACTCCTGAAAGGCAGAGTTTATGGGTGTAGGCGTCTGCGTTAGTAACATCAGCCTCTGATGGCTTTCCAGTCTCTGGACTTTGATATCACTGTGGTATCTCCTCTGAAGGTAATTGGCTTTGTCTCTGGATTCTTTAATGATCTTGTAAGAGAAAATGTCCTTTTTTTAAATTCATCTTTGCCTGGGACCCACTGGGAGCTCTGGACCTAAGGATGGGTTTTTTAAGATGATTCTGGAAAAATTTAAGCCATTTTAACTTCATATATTGTTCCTCCTCCCCATCCTTTCTTTCAGGAAATTTAATCAAACAGCCCTCCCCTTCTCAAGACCCTCCTGCCATTCATAGTTCCTGACTCTCTTAACTGAATGGTCCTCAAATCATTCCCTAAGCTCTGTTTCAATTCATTGTCTCCTTTCAGCTGTGCTGAAATTTTCCATGTCAAGCCCAGTCAAGTTTTAAATTTTATTTTCAAATTTCTAGTTCTATTAGATTCTTTTCATTTTATTGGCCACCTTTATCGAGCCAAGGTTGACATCACTGGAGTAAGAAACTACAGGCTATTCCATGTTCGTGTTTTCAAGCATCTCTTATTTCTCCAGCTATATGAAACATCGGTGTCTTCTCTGATCATCCCAGTATCTGAAATGGTCAGTCTGTTTCCTCCTGGCTCTCACGGTGGCTCCTTCCCTTGTGTGGTTTTAAACTGGAGATGCTCCTTTTCCTTGGGCCTCAGTCCACAGGGAATCCCCGAGGCCTAGTGTAGCTGCTCTGGCAGGGATGCTCGGCTAAGGGCGACTTCGCCCCTGCCCCCAACCCCCGTGCTGGCATCACACTGAGTATTGCTGGCATCTAGTGGACAGATGCTACTAAACATTCTCCAGGGCACGGGCAGTCCCCAGGACTCCCCAGCCCCAGACGCTGCCCATGTGGCTAACACTTGCTGCTCTGGAAAGGCTGTTTTGCTTCTGCCAGCCACCTGGGCTCACCAGCCTGCAGGCACTCACAGTTCTCCCCTTGGGGTCTCCAGGGCAGTCTCACTGCAGGCTGCAAATAAGGAGGGTGCATCTTCCGTCCTGCGTGAAAGGCCAGTATCATCACTAAAGGCCACTCTGCGAGTCACGGGTTTCTCCCACTCACCCTCCAACTGCAGGGACCGCCTGCAGTGGGTGGTACCCCTGGGGTGAAACACCGAGCTCTCAGCAGGGATGCAGAGCCCCTCAGGGCAAAGGCTGCCACCTCTGCTGTTCCGGCCCCCGCAGGCTTGGGCAGGGCTGGTCAGGTGAAGCGGGGGAGGGAGCTCCCAGAGCCAGGATGGCTTGCGGCCTGGGGCCTGGGCTAGCCTGAGTCATTCATGGGTGGAGGATTCGGAGCTGGGGAGGGCTATTTTCAGTTCTGGAATTAAGGGGACTCCTAGTGAGGGGCTCAGGGCCTGAGCTGGTGTGCGGGCTGGTCAAGGGCTGGCAGAGGGGGACGACCAGGGGAACCAGGAAAGGGGCAGCCTCCGGGCGGTCCTGGTGGGGCCTGGCCCAGTCACCGCGTGGCAAGCTGGCCTGGATGCTGGAGACCCAGTGCTGCCCTTCGGGTCCAGCTCCCCTTCTGCCTCACATCCCAGGGAACCTGCCCAGGTCAAGCTCAAGCAGCCTCCGTGCGGACCTGAGACAACCACCTTCCTCCACTGGCTGCCGGTGATGGGGAGGGCTCCAGCTGGCACAGGCAGAGCTGGGCCCCATGGGGGCAGCACCCTGGACCCCTCCTCTCTGGGCAGGCTGCCACGCCCATGCACGTGAGGCTGTGCAGTCAGCCCTCAGATTCCGGTTCTGTAAGCGCCCACGCGTGTCCAGGCCCCTGACCACACGGCCTGCCTGCGAAGCCTGGGCACCCTCAGCTCCAGGGGAGGGCCCTGGGGGCGCTCGGAGCCCCTCCTGGGGTGGCGACAGGCCACCTGAGCAGGTGGTCTCCCTGAGAGCAGGCCAGGCGTGGGGGCACAAGCAACAAATGACCCCCGGCGGGATCCGCTGCCAGGCTTTTCCAGCGTCCTTCAGGTCCCCCTTCCTCGGACCTGGACCCAGGCCCAAGCTGGGGGTAAGAATGGGGCAGCTGGTCTTCATTCCCTAGGAAGCGCGCATCTGGTGGGAGTGCTGCTAAGTCTGCTGGGTCTACAGGGCTTTCTGGGGCACGCCAGGGGGCTACCACCCGCCCTGAGGACAGGGCCCTCCCCGCGGAGGGGCACCCTAAGCCGCCCTGGTGACCATGGCCCTGGCCTGGTTACCTGTCAGGCCCAAGGAAGGCTCTGGGCCTGGGTCACAGTTTGCTCAGTGGAGTCTGGGCCAGCAGGGGTGACCGCCAGCCTGTCCGTCTTGCGTCTAAGGTCCGCGAGGAAGGGAAAGCAGGCCAGCTCTGGCTCAGGCAGGAATCCAGTGAACCTGAACACCATGCCCCAGGGCTCCCCTGGAGCTGGACACCAGTAGAAGCCCCTGGACTCCTGGCTGAGGTGGAACCCCTCATCCTGAGGGAGGAAATGTGCTGGTGGACCTGCGGGGCCAACCACCACTGGGTCTGAGGTGTCCCACCCCAGGGTCACCTACTCCAGGCCCCACCCGAGACACCCAAATGCGGGCTCCAAGGCCAGTTAGCAGCACAGTGAGCAGGGCCATGGATGGGAGACCCCAGGCGGAGGGGACACAGGCCAGCAGAACACGGAAGCAGGCCTGCCCAGAGCTGCTGAGGCCGGGGTCCCCACTCCCCACTGACATCAGTGGCTGCTCCAAGCTGTGTGCCAGTAAGATGGAGTCTCCCGCCCCACCAGCCCCGAAGCCCAGATGGAAAGGGAGGAGGGAGGCGACATCCAGGCACCTCTGCCTCAGAGCGGGGGGGCCAAGGAAGTGCCCCCCTGCCCGGAACTGAGAGACCGGCCAGGCAGCAAGGTCCCATGTCCGTGCCCAGGGCCGGCTACATGAAGGTGGAGTCCAGGGGCCCAGCGTCCTGCTGGCTGAGAGCACGGGCCTCAAACAGCTGCTTGATGAGGGCGGACTTCTCCTGCTCCAGCTGTGTGATCCGCTCGCTCTTGTCGGTCACCTCCTAGGCAGGTGGGAGGGCGGTCAGGGCCCCCGCCTGCACCCGGCCTCCAGCCCCCGCCCCGCCCCCGCCCCCAGCCCCACCCCGCACCCCAGTCCCCGCCCACACCCCGCCCCCAGTCCCGCCCCCGCCCCGCCCCCAGCCCCCGCCGGCACCCCGCGCCCCGCCCGCGCTCACCTGGGTCAGAAGCCGGTTCTGCTCCTTCAGCATGAGGATGGTCTGCTGCTGCCAGTCGGGCGCCGAGGGCGACTCAGGGCCCTGGGGCCCCGAGGAGGACGAGGGCAGAGCCTGCAGGAGGGCATGGTCAGGCGGGCCTGGCACAGCCTCTAGGACAAGGGTGAGGGTGGCACGAGCTGGTCTGGGAGACACTCACCCTGGCAGCACAGGCCGCAGTCAGCAGCTCCCCCAGGCACCGGGCCACCTCCTGCACTTTGGGCAGCAGCTGCCCCAACAGGCGGGGACTGCCCTCAGCCCCGAGGTCCTGGAGGAGAGTACGGAGGGGCGGTCAGGGAGCAGGGCCGGCCCAGGAGTGCAGGGGGGGCCCCAGGTGGGGAGTATCACGGCAGGGAGGGGTGGCCCAGCACGCTGGGTAGGGAGACACGCACTGTCCTCTGTCCATTGCTGCACCACCTGGGCAGGGGGCACTGTGGGGGGAGGGTCACTGTCCCACCCGGGCAGGGATCCCTGGGGGGAGGGTCGCTGTGCCCGGGGGTGGGGTGGTGACGGGCCCAGGGGGCAGCGTCACTCACCGAGGTGGCCCTGCTCTGGCCCAGGCGGCGCTGGCGCTCCTGCAGGCGCTGCAGCTGCTGCTGGTACCATTCCCGACCCCGCGCCATCATCTCCAGGCCCTGCAGCAGCACTTCCTGCTCCTGCTGCAGCTCCCTCATCTGCTTCAGCTGCCGCACACAGGCACGTGCCACGTCACCCGCGGGCACCACATGGGCACACACGTCACCCACGGGCACGTGCCAC
The DNA here is from genome assembly GCF_023699985.2 of Odocoileus virginianus. Taxonomy (NCBI): domain Eukaryota; kingdom Metazoa; phylum Chordata; class Mammalia; order Artiodactyla; family Cervidae; genus Odocoileus; species Odocoileus virginianus. The sequence continues at coordinate 101,152,387 of NC_069675.1, forward strand.
ATCACCCGCGGGCACCACACAGGCACGCACCATGTCACCCACGGGCACACACGTCACCCACGGGCACGTGCCACATCACCCGTGGGCACCACACAGGCACGCACCATGTCACCCACGGGCACACACGTCACCCACGGGCACGTGTCACATCACCCGTGGGCACCACACAGGCACGCACCATGTCACCCATGGGCACACACGTCACCCACGGGCACGTGTCACATCACCCGCGGGCACCACACAGGCACGCACCATGTCACCCACGGGCACACACATCACCCACAGGCACCACATGGGCACACCATGTCACCCACGGGCACACACGTCACCCACGGGCACCACATGGGCACACACCATGTCACCCACGGGCACACACGTCACCCACAGGCACCACACAGGCATGCACCATGTCACCCACGGGCATACACGTCACCCACAGGCACCACATGGGCACACCATGTCACCCATGGGCATACACATCACCCACGGGCACGCACCACATCACCCGCGGGCACCACACAGGCACCACACGGGCACACATGTCACCCACGGGCACCACATGGGCACACACCATGTCACCCATGGGCACCACACGGCATGCAGCAGGACAGGATGGCCTGCACGGGCCTGTCCCTGGAACTCACTACCGGCCCGCGCGCACACCCCCGCTCACACACCCCGGTACCAACAGGAGTCCTTGTGAGCCTCTGCACTGGGAACACAGCCCTGCTCCTCCTCCCGGGGCTGGGGGCAGTCTTGGTCTTCCTCAGCCCCTCCACACAGCGTCCCCAAGGGAACCTTCCCCCCTCTTTATGGCACGTGGTCACTCTCAGCGAGTGGGCTGGCCTGATGTGCCAGGGAAGCAGGTAGGGGCCAGTGCAGTGCCGGGGAGGGGCTGACCAAAGGACTTGACCTGACCATGGGCCAGCTCCCAAGCGGGTTCAAACCCAGGATGGGAACTGAGGTTTAGAACCGCCAACATTCCTGCCACAGGGTCCCCCCCAGGCAGAGGAATGGCCTAGGAAACCACAAGTGTGGGGGCCAAGTCCAAACCCAGGAAAGATGGTAGAGCTCCCTTGGGCCCCGACTCACCAGGTCGCAGTCCACACCATTGGTGATGGTGTGTCTCCGCCGTTCCCCTCGAGCTCGGGGCCCCCAGGGGGCATCCCCCATGCCAAGTTCCCGGGCTCTGCAGGTCACCGCTCCTGCAGCAGAGAAGTGAGAGCCTGGCTCACTTCCAGGCCTGTGAGGCAAGCTTGACTCCACCAAGTCCCCAAAGATCCATCCAGGAGCCATGCCCCAACCAACCCTGGCTGCACAAAGCCAGGTGCCCAGGCCTGCGTGCCTCTGGGATCCTCAGCGATCCAGAGCCTCTGCTGGGGCTATGCCCTGCCGGGGCCTGGTGGAGTCTGGCCCTCTCTCAGCCCTCACACCTACTTTGCAGACAGCGTGCAGGTCCGCACTCACACCATCTGCGCGAGCTCCTGGGGCAGGGGCTCCATCTCATTCGTCTCTGCACACCCAGGGCCCACACCTCAAGGGCTCAAAAGCTGCTGGACTCGGAGCCAGCAAGGTGACTTCTGGCCTCCACTCCTCTCTCCTTGTCCACCCGGGCCCTTTAAGGGTGACTGGGGCTTCCCAGGTGGTGCTGGTGGTAAAGAACCTGCCAGCCAATGCAGGAGACACAAAAAGACTCGGTTCAATCCCTGGGTCAGGAAGATCCCCTGGAGGAGGGGATGGCAACCCACTCCAGTATTCTTGCCTGGAGAAATTCAGGGACAGAAGAGCCCGGTGGACTACAGTTCATGGGGTTGCAAAGAGTAAGACATGCCTGAAGCGACTTAGCACGCGCGGAGTTCAAGCAGGAGGGATGTAGGACATATAGGCAGCAGAGCCCAGCGTTCTCCCAGGGAGACCGCAGCACGGTCCCTGCACACCTGCACCAGCGGAGCCCCAGCAGTAACTCCTACGCACAGGCGGCCGCCCGCAGAGTTGGCGTGCGGCCAGAGAGCCAGGGGCTTCCCTGGGCAGACCTCCTGGAGGGCCACGAGCTTCCCTGGAGGACAGGGGGGTGAGCAGAGCCGCCTGTGAGGGGGAGTGGGGTGCAGGTGAAGAGGGCGCCCTCCCTGGGCTCCCGAGCCCTATACCCTGCCTGGCACGGCGGTGGGCAGGTGATGCAAGAAGCAGGCACAGGTATGGCTGACAGGGACACATCCGGAGGGCTGGCACCAGGTGGTCATGTGGGCCACCAGCCAGCCCTGGCACACAGGCTCCAACCAGCCAGCCCCGGCAGACCAGCTCCAGGCAGGCTGAGTTCACGTTCCAACCTGCCGAGCTGCGCTACAGGCAGAGAAGGCACAGCAGAGGGGTGCTGGGGGCACCCCGGAACATCTGGGCTGGTCTGCACCATCAGGTCTGCAGCCCAGGGCCCCCAGATGACAGCAGGCTGGAGGCCCGTCAGGGAGAGGCATCCCTGACCCCGCCCCGCCCCACCCCACCCCACCCCACCCCACCCCATACGAGCAGGATCTAGCAGCCTGTACCTATGGGGCTCAAGGCCAGCTTGGGGTGCATACTGAACCCCAACAGGGAGCAGGAAGGAGGGCCTGGATGGCGGGGAGGGCTTGGGGGGCTGTGAACATGGGGCAGCTTTCTCTTCCTGCGGTGCTAAGGATTCTCGGTCCTCCAGGTTTTGTACCCAAACAGTATGTCATGAGCTCCATCTGGGCCTCGGCCAGTGAAAGCTGACAGTGGACGCCGGAGCTGGACCTTAGAGCACTGCAGTGATGGACCTGGTGTGACGACAGGCCTGAGGCTGCAAACCCCAGTCCCATGGCGGATTCCCAACCGCATGCAACCACGCGGGCGGCACGGGCCGCACTCAGGGCTGCAGGCCCAGAAGCCCGCTTCCCCTTCACACCCGGGGGGACGCGGAGGCTGGGCAGCGAGGAGCCTGGATTCAGGAGCCCCTAGCCAAGGATCTGATGGGCTCGACAGGGAGGCGGGGGCCACCGCAGCTCCAGCTGGCAGTCATGGGGTTGGGCAGTATGTCTGAGCCTGGGCAGGGGGTCCAGCGAGGCTGGCAGAGTGGTGGGCAGTATGGAAATGGCAGCAGCTGCCCAGCAGAAGGCCTGCACCTGCCCAGGCTGAATGGGCCGAGGAGCCCCGCCCCCCTCCCCCATAATGCCAGTCTTGTTCCCAGGGCAGGCTCTCTGGGGGATAAACAGGGGACCATTCAGTCATGCCCTGTCCCTGCCAACTGGACCGGAAGCTGGGCCATCCCCAGGGGCTGTGGTTGATCCCTCCCAGGTGTCAGAGGCGCCAAGGCTCCAGGCCTGGAAGACCCGGCTGGAGACCCTCCACTCTCTGCCCTTTCTGGGGCCAGGTCCTCCTGCACCACGCCTGACAACTCCAGCCGGCCCTGGCCTCACGGGGGCGGTCCGCCCAGGCCCCTCCGCTGAGCTGCTAGACCGAGAAGGACCCAAGGAGGCGGCAAAGGCCCTTCACAGTCTGGGGACCCTCCCTCGACACCAGTGAGAACTGCCTATGCCTGACTCACCAGATGAGCCCAAGGGCCCGGGTGTGGACAAGTACTGAGGTGGAGAGCCCTCAGACTGCAACGGCTCCCCGCTCGGGTTTAGCTAGAAGTGGAATCCTGGTGGGGTCTGCGGGGGCTCCCACCAGCTCCTTGGCCGTGTCCCCGAGCACCCGAGGTGCGGAGGAACTTCTTTCCCTCCAGGAAGCCGGGGTGACCCAGGTTCACAAGCCTGCGGGGAGCTACGGGGCGGGCCCGTGGGCCGCCCCGTACTCACCAGAGTCCTTGCTCGGGCTCCGCTCCAGCGCCGCGCCCTGGGGCCGCTCGGGCTCCGTCGGACCGGGCGCCGCCTCCGCCGGGCCGCACGGCTTCTCCAGGTTCCGACTCGCGACGCCTGGGCCAGCCGGCGGGAGGCGCGCGCCCAGGAGCAGGGGCTTCCTCTCCAGGACCGTCCGCGGCTCGTCGGCCGGCGCGAACACCAGGCGCTGGGGCGGCGGCTGGCCCGCGGGCGGCGCCAAGCAGCCTCCCCGGGCCGGGGCGCGTGCGGGGGCCCGCGTGCCGCCGTCGGCGCTGGGCAGCGCGGTGCGCAGGCCGGCCACGAAGCGCTCGAAGGTTAAGTAGCCGCTGGCCGGGGCCACCTGGCGCAGGCCCTCCAGCACGCCGCGGGGCAGCTCGCGCGCGTCAGCGCCCCGCCAGCGGGACTCGATCTCCCGCAGGTGCACGAGGCCGCGCCGCCGGTCATCCAGGATGTCGAAGAGCGTGCGCAGGCTCTGCAGGAAGGCGCGCGGCAGCCCCTCCGTGCCGGGCGCCGGAGGCGGCCCGCCGCCCGTCTCGGCCATGGCAGCTCCGGCCATGGGCGCCCGCCCGCAGCGCTCGGGCCTCGGGCCGCCCCGGGTCGGCCTCCGCGCGGCCCGACGGCGGGCCCGGCGGCGCGCGACCCGCCGCGACAATAGCGGCGACTTTTTGAATGGGCCTCCCCATGGCGTCAGCGCTTATTAGCATTCTCGGCGGCCATTGGCCGAGGCTAGCTCGTCTCCTCTCTGATTGGCTGAGAGGCCGGCAGCCCCGGTTTGATTTTCCGGTGGAGGGGCCGGTGGCTCGCGCGCTCTCGCCGTGCCCAGAGGGGCCGGGGGCGCGCGGAGGCGCCCGGCGGCGCGGGGCGGGGTCCCCCAAGTCCGCCTCCCTCCCGAGCTTGCGGGTGGGGGCGGGACCCCCGAACACCCCCGTAGACACCCCAGTCCCCACCACGCCGGCCGCTCCCTCCGCGGTCCCGACCTCGCTGGCTTTGGCCGCCCAGCCCACCTTCCGGAGGGCGGGGCCCGGGGCCGGCGGTAACCTGTCCCCAGATGGCCTCCCGGGGTAAGGGGGAGAGCAGCCCTCCAGGGACCCCCCCCTTCCCCCTCGAGCTGCCCTGCGCGCTCTTCGCTGAGTGTCCCTCGGCGCAGCCCTGGGGCTCCTTTCTCTTGCGCCAGGCGGGCCCCGAGGGGATTGTGGGCTCCAGCCAGCTGGGCGCTTCCGCTCACAGAAGCCTCTCTGTCCCCGCCAGTGCTAGCTCCTCCGCCGGGCCCCTTGGGACAGCCTGGCTTTTCCTGCCGGCCGCAGGACAAAGCCACTTCTCCTGTGTCCCTAGATTCCTGTGTGCTCACAAGGGCGTCTGCTCTGGCCCCTTCCTCTGGCTGGACACCTCCTCCGGCTGCAACCAGAGTGCTTACGCCCCCCTGAAGCCAGCTAGGCAGGCCTGTGCACCCCCTTGCATCCGACCCACTGCCCCTGCTTCATTCCCTGGTCACTCTGGGAGGGGCTCATCTCAGGGCCCACTGATGGGACCTTCCCCAAATCAGGGAAGGACCCAAGATGCTGCCTGCTTGGGACCCTGCCCTCCCTGTAGCCTGACCTGAGGCTCTGCCCTGCTCCCTTTCCTCCACTGATGGTCTTCTCCATGTAACTGATACCCCACTTTGCCACTGAACAGAGCACTTGAGTTATCTGCTGCTTTAGAAGAAGACTGTTTACCTCGGCAGGTAAAAGAACAAAGAGTTGACCACCTCCTCCAGACAGGCTCCTGGTGCGGGGATGGGCTCCACCCTGTGGCTGGCCTGCCTACCTGTGCCTCTGTGTCCCTGGGCCCCAGGCACTGGTCTGAGTCTCAAGCTGTTGTAAGGGCAGCTGCCCTGGCCAGGGAGTGTCCTGGGTCCACTTCTCCCTTGGGGTTACCCCTCAAAGTGAGGACTCTTTTATGGTGAGGAATTTGGGGGGTACCTAGAAAGCTGTGAGCCTAGAGTCACCCCATGGAGACTGGTCTGTCCCTGCCTTTCCCTTTAGTGCCAGGACCAGCCAAAGTCCCCAGAGGCATTCAGGTCTTTTGTCCTGCAGTCCATCTCCCCTTCCTTCTCTGCTTCCAGCAACCATCCCTGCACCCCACCCCAGTCCCCTGTGCTCAGGGTCCTGGCGTTCCTTCAGCTCTGAGTCTCTGCACTCGGGGGCTCTTCTGCCAGGAACGCCCTTCTGCACTCCTGGCTGGGCCCTGTGCTCTTTGGTCCACAGTGGTGCTCAGTGGAAACCTTCCTGGAGGTTGCAGTGGAAAGAGCATCTTTGGGTGGGACGCTGAACCAGGGCGAGGCCTGTGGGGGGGCGGCCTGGGGACAGCTCTGTGGGGTTAGCGTGGGTGTGGAGGCCGGCGACTGGCAGTGGGCAATGTTGCTGCCTCTCAGACAGCATGCCCAGCGGGACCCAGGCTAGGCCATGGCCCTTGTGAGCCTGAGCCCTCTGTGCCAAGGAGGCAGAAGCCCCGCAGGGCTTAGAGCCGTGAGAAAGGTGAGCCCTGCTGGCTCCCGGTCCATGGGTGTTCGGATGGCCCCTCACTAGGCACTGGAGAAAGGCATGGGGAAGCTGGAGTCAGTGCCAGCTCTGGACGTGGGACTAAGGCGTGGTCCCCATGTCTTTCTGATCCTGAACTCTGATCGCTTCCTCCTTCCGTGTTGCTTTCCAACCTGCCCAACACCTTCCCACCTGTAGCTTTCAGGCTTGCTGTCACCCTGGTGGGGGATGGGGGAGGCTTCCCAGAGGCCCAGGCCAGGCAGGTCCTCTGCGGCCTTTAAACTTGTGAGGTACCCACCCTCGTAATTTTCTCTGTGGCAGCCAGGAGCTCTTTGGAGCGGGCAGGGGCACTGACCACGCCATCCTCTGCCGCCCTTGGCAGGTGGCCCAAAAAGCTGTCACCCACCTGCGCCTCCTAGGTACCCCTGTTTGTCAATGCCCCCTCTGCCCAGGTGGGCCGGCCCTGCTACTCTTGGCCCTGCAGGTGCCTCCAGCTACGTGGCCTCAACTCTCCAAATCCTTCTGACCTCAGCTGAGTCCCAGCCTCCCACGCACACTGTCCACTTGAAGCACCCACCACAGACCCTTCAGGGCCACAGACTGACGGAGCGGACCAGCCCCTCACGCAGCACGTGCACCCGCACAGCCGTCCGGCCCAGTCACGGTGCTAGGCCTGGGGCCCAGCACGACCATTCCATTAACACGCATTGGCTGACTGTCCACTGTGTGCTGGTCATGGATCAAGTGATGGCACGCAGCAGTGAACCAGACAACAGCCAGCTCTCGGGGGTTCAATTCCCATGGGGAAGCCGGGCAGGGGAGGGTGCAGAAAGGCAAGGAGGAACAGAAAAAGATAGAAGGGTCTCCCCAAGTGTGACTTGTGAGCAGAGATCTAGCAAAGTGGAGCAGGGAGTCCTCTGACTTTCTGAAAACAAGCCATTCAGGTGCAAAGGCCCTGAGGCAGGCCCACTTCTTTCAGGTCCCAAGCAAGTGCAGGGGGCCCTCAAGAGGCTGTTAAGCTCTGCTTCCTAACTCAGGAAGGGTACTTGGAAGGGATGGGGCTCGTACCTTAACAGGTGTTCGCTGGACAGGATGGAGGAGGTTTTTCTTTTCTTTTCTTTCTTTCTTTGTCTGTCTCATTCCTGCTGCACTGGGTCTTAGTTGCGGCATGCAGGATCTTTCATTGTGGCATGCGGGATGGTACAGGAGGCAGTGACCAAAATCATCCCCAAAGAAAAAGAAATGCAAGAAGGCAAAGTGGTTGTCTGAGGAGGCTTTACAAATAGCTGAGGAAAGAAGAGAAGTGAAAGGCAAGGGAGAAAGGGGAAAATATGCCCAACTGAATGCAGAATTTCAGAGAATAGCAAGGAGAGATAAGAAAGCCTTCTTAAATGAACAATGCAAAGAAACAGAAGAAAACAACAAAATGGGAAAGACTAAAGATCTCTTCAATAAAACTGGAGACAGCAGGAAAACATTTCATGCAAGGATGGGCACAGTAAAGGACAAAAATAGTAAGTACCTAAGAGAAGGAGGAAAGATTAAGAAGTGGCAAGAATACACTGAAGAACTGTAAGTTGGAAAACCATGATGGTGTGGTCACTTCCCTAGAGCCAGACACCCTGCAGTGTGAAGTCAAATGAGCCTTCAGAAGCACTACCATGAACAAAGCTAGTGGAGGGGATGGAATTCCAGTTGAACTACTTCAAGTCCTAAAAGATGATGCTGTGAGAGTGCTGCACTCAATATGTCAGCAAATTTGGAAAACTCAGCAGTGGCCCCAGGACTGGAGAAGGTTAAGTGTTTATTCCAGTCTCAAAGAAGGGCAATGCCAAAGAATGTTCAAACTACCACACAATTGCACTCATCTCACATGCTAGCAAGGTAAAATCCTTCAAACTAGATTTCAGCAGTATGTGAACGGAGAACTTCCAGATGTACAAGCTGGATTTCCAAGAGGCAGAGGAGCCAGAAATCAAATTACCAGCATTCATTTGATCATGGAGAAAGCAAGTGAATTCCAGAAAAAACATCTACTTGTGTTTTATTGACTATGCTAAAGCCTTTGTGTGGATCACAACAAATTGTGGACTGTTCTTAAAAGAGATGGGCATACCAGAACACCTTACTTGTATCCTCAGAAACCTGTATGCAGGTCAAGAAGCAACAGTTAGGGCTTCCTTGATGGCTCAGTGGTAAAGAATCAGGCTGCCAATTCAGGAGACTCCGGTTCCATCCCTGCTCTGCGAAGATCCCACATGCTGCAGAGCTACTAAGCTTGCGCACCACAGCTATTGAGCCTGTGCTCTAGAGCCTGGAAGCGGCAGCTACTGAAGCCCGAGCACCCTAAAGCCTGTGCTCCGCAAGAAAAGCCACCACAGTGAGAGACTCATGCACTGCAACTGGAAAGTGGACCCTGCTCTCTGAAACTAGAGAAGAGCCCATGCAGCAGTAAAGACCCAGCACACCCAAAAGTAAATAAATAAAATTATCTAAAGAAAAGAAAAGGAAGAAGAAGCAACAGTTAGAACCAGACATAGAACAACTGACTGGTTCAAAATTGGGAAAGGAATACAGCAAGGCTATATATCGTCACCCTGCTTATTTAACTTAAATTCAGAGTACATCATGGGAAGTGCTGGACTGGATGAATCACAAGCTGGAATCGAGGTTGCCAGGAGAAATCAGCAACCTCAGATATGCGGATGATACCATGCTAATGGCAGAAAGTGAAGAGAAACTAAAGAGCCTCTTGATGAAGGTGAAAGAGTGAAAAAGCCGGCATGAAACTCAACATTAAAAAACAACAGAAACAAAAGCTAAGATTATGGCATCTAGTCCCATCACTTCATGGCAGATAGAAGGGGAAAAGTGGAAGCAGTGACATATTTTCTTTTCTTGGGCTCCAAAATCATTGGGGATGGTGACTGCAGCCATGAAATTAAAAGATGCTTGCTCCTTGGAAGGAAAGCTATGACAAACCTAGACAGTGTATTAAAAAGCAGAGACATCACTTTGCTGACAAATGTTTATACAGTCAAAGCTATAATGGTCATGTATGGATGTGAGAGTTGAACCACAAAGAAGGCCGAGAGCAGAAAAAAATGATGCTTTTGGGCTGTGGCGACGGAGATGACTGTTGAGAGTCCCTTCAACTGCAAGGAGATCAAACCAGTCCATCCTAAAGGAAATCAACTCTGGATGTTCACTGGAAGGACTGACGCTGAAGCTGAATCTCCAATACTTTGGCCAATTCATTGGAAAAGACCCTGATGCTGGGAAAGATGGAGGGCAGGAGGAGAATATGGTGGCAGAGGATGAGATGGTTAGATAGTATCATAGACTCAATGGACATGAATTTGAGCAAACTCCAGGAGACAGTGGAGGAGAGGAGCCTGGCGTGCTGCAGTCCGTGGGGTCACTGACAGACGCGACTGATGACTGAACAACTATCTGGGATCTTTAGTTGGAGCGTGTGGGATCTTAGTTCCCTGCCCAGGGATTGAACTCAGCCTCCCTGCATCAGGAGATCAGAGTCTTAGCCTCTGGACCACCAGGGAAGTCCCAGAGATCTTTTCATTTCAGGTCCCAAGCACCATTTTAACTTGTTTTAACCATGGGTACCTATGACTTTTAGACTTAATGAAACTAGTTTCTAAAAGAAAATTTTGTCCCCTAGTGCCTGAAGCTACTCTTTCATATTTTTCACCAAGGAGGCTGTAAACAGCAAGAGGTTTAAAACCTGGTGGTTAAAGTGAAAAGGCAGTGCGAGGGGCAGCCCCTGCGTGCTTCCGGTCACACGGCAATGGGAAGGAGGAGGAATGAGAAGGAGGGGGCCCACTGGCGGGAAGGTTGGCCTTCTGGGGGGCCCTGCTGGTGATCTGGCTCTGTCCGCCCCGGCCCAGCCCTCAGTCTGCCGGCCCTGAGCCCCCGGACTGTGGTCCCTGGCGCGAGGTGTCCTGGTAGACGCAAACATGGCCACTGGCAGGGACGGACCCTAGCCTCCCCTGGGGGCTGTGGGCTAGGAGGTGTACTAAAAGTGAAGCCCGCCCTCCAGCGCCAGCGCGGGCAGGGGCGGGGTTCGGAGCGGCCTCCGGGGCTGAAGAGTGGCGGGGTGGGGCGGGTCGGGGGCGGAAGAGAGGATAAGTGGGCCGGGGTCTGCGACCCGGCCGGGCTGGTCCGGGGCGGGGTCAAGGCGGGGCGCCCCGGGCCCGCCCGGCTGGAGTCGGGGCCGCCCGCCGGGTCCCGTGACACCGGCCGGAGAGCGCGGGTCACAAGCGCCAGCGCGGCCGGCGGGGGCTGTGGCGGCAACATGGCCTCGGAGGCGGACCTGCGCGCCCGACTGCAGCGCGCCGGCCAGCAGCACCTCCTGCGCTTCTGCGCCGAGCTGGCGCCGGAGCCCCGCGCCGCGCTGCTGGCCCAACTCGAGGCCCTGGAGCCCGAGGCGCTGCGCCAGCACTGCCAGCGCGCGGCTGCTGCCTGCGCGCGTCCCCCGGGCCCGCCGCCCGACCTGGCTGCGCGGCTGCAGCCCCTACCTCCTGAGCGCGTGGGCAGCGCGAGCGAGGGTGACCCGCAGACCCGGCGGCTCTGGGAGGAGGAAGGTAGGCGGTGGGGGTCCGGGCGGCGGGTGCCGCGGGCGGCCGGAAGGGGCCACGCCCACGGAGCGGGCCGAGCGGGGAAGCGGAGATTGGAGCTCAGTTTGCCTTCTTCGTGAAACCGCCTGCCGTCTCGCGAGTACCGGCTCGGGCTAGTTCTGGGGCCGCCGCCCCCAGGCCGAATTCCCGGGGGCTGTGCTTCGTGCTGGGCGCCCCTGGATGGCCAGCTGCCGCTAACTAACAGCAGGGGATCCCTGGACGCTTGCACAGGCTCCTTTTCACAGCAGCGTTGGCGAGCTGTGCTCCTTGCCTCTGGGCCCGTAGCTGAGGCTGTTGCGCTTGGAGGGGAGTCGGCCCGGGTCCTAACAGGCCCGCGGGGTGTTTCCTCTGAAGGACTCAGGAGGGCGTGGCCAGAACCTCGGCGGGGTCGGGGTAGGGTTAGGGGTGGCTAAGGCCCCGGCCCAGGTCAGAGTGTCATCTGGAAAGTTGTGCGCTGTGGCTCGCAGTCCCAGGCTCGTTCGGTTTGCGCTAAAATGAAGCGGTGGTTGCTTGCTGGGTTTCAGGAACCCCTCATGGTGCCCCCTGCCTCCAGGTCTCCATCAGATCGCCCTGAACAAGGTGGCCGTGCTGCTGCTGGCCGGTGGGCAGGGCACCCGCCTGGGCGTGACCTACCCCAAGGGCATGTATCAGGTGGGGCTGCCCAGCCAGAAGACCCTGTACCAGCTGCAGGCAGAGCGGATCCGGCGGGTGGAGCAGCTGGCCGGCGAGCGCCACGGGACCCGCTGCACAGTGCCCTGGTGTGCCCCCGCTTGCACTCCCTGGGCCCTAGAGGGATTCCCCATCCCCCACCTTGTGTAGCCCCAGTCCTGCTCCGCACCGGGACTTGAACCCCAGCACAGCCCCAGACGGAGCCCAGCCCCCACCCAGAGGGAGGCCTGCCAGCCCCATCTGCCAGGGGGACCAGGCCCTCTGCAAGGCTGGCTCAACCTCGCCTCCCTTGCAGGTACATCATGACCAGTGAGTTCACGCTGGGGCCCACGGCCAGGTTCTTCAAGGAGCATGACTTTTTCCACTTGGATCCCAACAACGTGATCATGTTTGAACAGCGCATGCTGCCTGCTGTGACCTTCGATGGCAGGGCCATCCTGGAGAGGAAAGACAAGGTCGCCATGGCGCCAGGTACGCCCCCGTCTCTGAGGCAGGAAGGGTCTGCTTGGCCGAGAATGTGGAGCTAGCTCGGAGTCAAGAGGCCCGGCACAGAGGCCAGAGTATGCTGCCCAAAGGCTGTGTAGTCCTGAGCAAGTGAACTCCCTTCTCTGGGCCTTGATTCCCATCTGTCACGTGGAACAGTCACAGGGCTACTTGGATAGCGATAGAGCGCGTCCTTAGGCGCAAGGTCCAGCCCCGAGGGGCCTCCCCTGTCTCTAGCACACCATCAACTGGAGGCCGGCCGGAGCCCGTGCAAGGCCCTTTCTTCTCCGTTGGCAGATGGCAATGGGGGCCTGTACAGCGCGCTGGAGGACCACCAGATCCTAGAGGACATGGAGCGGCGAGGAGTGGAGTTCGTGCACGTGTACTGTGTGGACAACATCCTGGTGCGGCTGGCCGACCCGGTCTTCATAGGCTTTTGCGTGCTGCGGGGCGCCGACTGCGGAGCCAAGGTGAGCCGGCGCGCGCCCCGCCCTGCCCTGACTCCTCCTCCGGCCCTGACCCCGCCTCCTCCTCCAGCTCCGCCCTCTGCCCAGCCCCGCCCTCCCTGCCCGGTCCCGCCCCAGTCAGTGAGTTTATCGGCCCAGCCAGGCATCTATCCCCGTGTCGCGGCTGCAGGTGGTGGAGAAGGCATATCCTGAGGAGCCGGTGGGCGTGGTGTGCCAGGTGGACGGCGTGCCCCAGGTGGTGGAGTACAGCGAGATCAGCCCCGAGGTGGCGCAGCTGCGCGCGCCAGGTGGGGGTCTGCTGTACAACGCAGGCAACATCTGCAACCACTTCTTCACCCGAGACTTCCTCCGGAAGGTCACCAGGTGTGCGTGGCAGGTGGCTTCCCGGCCAGCCTGGCTGCAGGGCCTGGGGGCAGACCTGAGCTGCTGTGGGTTGCAGTGCAGAAGGGCTCTTGAGTTTAAACAAGCTGGAGGCACCAGAGAGCTCGGCAGCCAGTGCGGCCGAGTGGGCCTGGCCCTCCTGTGGAGAGGCTGTGCCGGCGGGTGCCGCCCACCCCGGGGCTTGCCCACCTCCACCCTGGGGCTTGCCGCTGCCTCTGTGCCTGGGCAGGGGTGAGGCTGATGGTGGCCGGCTCTCTGGCTCTGCAGAGACAGGGCTCAGCTGGGCCCTCAGAGCCCTGTGTCCGCTGTGTCCGCCTGTCCAGGTGCCCCGCCTGGCCAGGCGTGCGGGAGGCAGGCTGGGGCCCCGAGGCGTCCTGTCTGAACTGCGTCTTACCTCCTGTGGGCCTCGCGTCCCCAGGGAACTCGAGCACCTGCTGCAGCCACACGTGGCCGTGAAGAAGGTGCCCTGTGTGGACGAGCACGGGAACCCGGTGAAGCCGCTCCAGCCGAATGGGATCAAGATGGAGAAGTTCGTGTTCGACGTGCTCCCGTTTGCCAAGTCAGTGCAGAAGCCGTGTTTGTTCCTGCCCCCCGTGCCCGACTTGTGGTGGTTCTGAGGCCCAACAGTCAGGAAGATGGAGATGCCCCTTCACAGGGGGGCTGGGGGGCTGCAGGCGGGTTTTAGTGCGAGAAGCCTAGAGGAAGCAGTCCCTGGGGCGGGAGCGGAGGGCACATCTAGGGCAGTCGGACCCTCGGGGTTGTGGACTTGGGGAGACACCTGTGCTTCCTCATGAGCCCCCCTCTGCCCTGGCCTGGGGCCCTGAAGTTGTTTCCAGGGGAAATAGCTGGAGCTCCCAGGGTAGGTGGCCCCCAACTGGGGTCCCAGGTTCTGGGGGTCAGGCTGGTGGGAGGGGAGGGAAGATAGGACCAAAGATGGCTCCAGGGTCTTGGAATAAAGACTCATGTGTGACCGGGGGCCCAGAGAACAGACCCCCACGTAGTCTGCGTCACTCCGGCCTGGCTTTCAGCTGCTAGGGCCCAGGCTGTCTGGGTCAGCACGTCGGGTCTGCAGCTGTCTCCCCCGCCCCCCAGGAACTTCGTGGCCTTCCAAGTGCTGCGGGAGGAGGAGTTCTCCCCCCTCAAGAACGCCGACTCGGCCGACAGGGACAGCCCCTCCACGTCCCGGCGGGCCCTGCTCGCCCAGCACTGCCGGTGGGCCCTGCGGGCGGGCGCCCGCTTCCTGGACGTGCACGGGGCCCGGCTCCCCGAGCAGCCCAGGTGAGTGTGGGCTGCGGAGTGTGGCCCGGACAGTGGTGTCAGGGTGTTACAGGCCAAGCCTCACCCCGGGGCCCTGCTGGCGTGGCTGCTGAGCTGGGGTGGGAGCTGCTACCCTGGTACCACACTGAAAGCAGGTGGCCGTGTGCCCGGCCCTCGAGGTCTGCTCAGGGCCCCGGGGACGTGAGGGTTGCACCTTCCCAGGCGGGGCACCCAGAAAGCAGCAGGCAGGCCACTTGCCAGGGTGGGGAAAGAACAGGAACTTAGCTTCCACCCCAGTGCCCACAGCCACCTCCTGAGTCTGGCTATCCAGGCTGTGAGATGCCTGCAGGGGGCAAGGAGGGTTTTCCAGACCAAGTCAGGGCCTGTTGTTCTGGGGCGATGCCCGGGGCTGGGTGTTTAGAGGAAGAGGAGGTTGCCTGGAGGAGGGCTGTGGGAGGGCATGAACTGGCCAGCTCCCTGGTGGGTGGGGCCAGGGAGGGTGCTGGGACAGGACCCTGAGCTGATGCTGACGCATGCACCCCCCAGCCTGCCTGGCAGCACGGAGCCTCCGGCCATCTGTGAGATCTCACCCTTGGTGTCATACGCTGGAGAGGTAAGAGCCGGCCAGCCAGCAGGGGCTCCCCTGGGGTTGGGTTGGCGGGGTCAGACGGGGCAGGGTGAGCTGGGCGCTTGCCTGGGAAGTCACAGCTCTGCCATGGTCGACTGGCAGGGTCAGCGGTCCTCAGTGGCAGAGGACTGTCCAAGACCTGGCATGCAGCGAGCTGTCAGAAGCCTGGAAGGGTTGGGGAAGGCAG
Organism: Odocoileus virginianus; assembly: GCF_023699985.2. Classification (NCBI taxonomy): domain Eukaryota; kingdom Metazoa; phylum Chordata; class Mammalia; order Artiodactyla; family Cervidae; genus Odocoileus; species Odocoileus virginianus. The sequence goes on from NC_069675.1 coordinate 101,167,445, forward strand.
AGCAGGTCCATCTGGGCCTGGGGTTTGAGCCAGTGGGAGCCTCTCAGTGGGAGGACAGCTGCCCTGCCTCCCGTGGGCATTTCTGGCTGGCCCTGTGGGAGGGCCGCGTGGGCCCGGGGACCCAGGTGGCATCCAGCCCTTGCTCTCAGAAGCCTCTCTGGCCCTGCCTCCCGCTGGCTCCGGGCCGACCTGGGGCCTCGCCCGGTGGACCAGGATGTGGGATCCGGTCATCACGACCTGCTTGTCTCCAGGGGCTGGAGGAGTACCTGCGAGGTCGCGAGTTCCGGCCCCCGCTCATCCTGGACGAGGCCATGGCCAGGGAGCTGCAGCCCTGACCCCCGCCAACCCTGGGGCCCAAGGCTCAGGATGCAGCCCCGCCTGGGCTCCGGGCAGGAGAGCTGCTCTGAGATTCTGGCTGCAGACCGGGGAGCCCAGAAGGGAGCGGGCCCCCTCCACCAGGGTGGGAGGCCTCCCGCCACCCCGTCCCCGGGAGCCAGGTGACCTCAGGCCTGCGGGGCCCCTGGGGTGCTCTGGCTTCACTCCTGCTGTGGCATCCAGGCTGGAGGCAGAGGGACTGAGGGCACTGGGGTGGGGCCAAGACGGGTGCGGAAGGAACTGAGAGGCGCACGGGCCCGTCAGCCGAGGGGGCTCCTGGGCCCCTGCACACCCGTCTGGCGGGAGCAGCAGCAGCCACGCTGTGCTTTTCTGCAGAGATGAGGGGACGGCAGTGCCTGCAGGGCTCCATGTCGGGAGGGACAGCTGAGCCTGTGGGTCACACCCTGGCACGCCTTCCCTGCCGGCTGAGGCCCACAGCAGCTCCGGACCTGGCTCTCTGGGAAGCTTGGCCTGAATGCTTGGCGGGGTTCTCTCAAGTTCCGTCCAAGGCCTCAGCCCCCAGAAAACAGTGGAACCCATGGAGGGTGCCCCACCTCGCCGCCACCCCATGCTTATAGGGAGCTTCTGACAACTCAGTGCTCACACTCCTTCCCCCCACAGCCCCTCACTGCACACCCCCAGCCTGCTCAAGGCGGGGAGAAGCCGGCTGGCTCTGGTCTCGGGCCCTGCCTGCTTCCCGCCTGGAGAGCAGCACGGGGCACCTGCCCCCTCCTCCTGTGAAGAGCGTCCTAAGTGCGGCCGCAGCTCGGCCAGGCCCGCCCCGCCCCTCCCCGCTCCTCCAGCCCACGTGCGGCCGTCTCCCCCAGGAAGGGTGCTGTCCCGGGAGCTTCAGTGGCAGTGGCCCTTCCAGGGGCCTGGAGTGGACGGGTGGCTCGTCCACGCCTCCCACCCCCGGTGTGACGGCGGGGCCAGGGCCAGGCCCAGGGCCCGGAGGATGACTGCGCCTCCACCCATCCAGGCTCTGCCATCAGTCCTAACTTGTGCCTTACTTGCCTTCCCCCAGCTGCTCCACAGGCGAGCAGAGGGCCTGGGGCAGAGGGTCACCAAGGAGGAGGTTGAGGGTCCCGCCTGGCTCCTCACTGCCACGACGGGGCAACCTCTACCACATCGAGCTCGTTGGGTAAACTATTAAAACAGCTTGCTTTCACAAAACCTTTTTATTTGCAAATAATTGCACCTTCACGTGAGGTCTCGCTCAGCGCAGAGAGGTCCCTGGTACACCTCGCCGTCTCCTGCAGTGTCTGTCCCACTGCGATGCGCGAACGCCGTGACCAGGAGACCCTGGCCGTGCGGAGTCCTCTCTCCCGGCTGAGGCTCCCTGTGGGCCGCGGCGTCCCATGGCTACAAGCACCTCTGTCCTGCTTCCTTAGGAGCCACGTGCCCCCATTGTCTCTCACCGACAGCTGCTAACTGAAGCAACTGAGTTTTGAGAGATGGACAAGCTGTTTTCCCAGAATGCCGGGCTTTCCAGTAAACACAAGGTGCTGTGATCCAGCCCGGGCCTGGCGGGTGTGCTGTCTGACCAGCGAATGTGGTGGGAGCAGCGCTGGGTGTCCCAGGTCTGCGTCCGTCCAGGGGCTGCAGCCTGCTGGCCCGCAGGCTGATCTTGGTATCAGGAGACTGACTATAGTGTGTGGGCAAGTGGACCTGAGTTTGGTTTCAAAACAGATTCACTGAGGCAGCCTTTAGCTCTGTGTTCATTAACTGACTGAAAGAAGATCCTTCCCTTTTAGTTCAAAGGACTGGGATCAAACAGGAAACCATGTCTACTCCAGATTTAGCTAATTTAGCCTACATTATTCAACCAAGCGAGACCTCTCAAATCCTTAACCTTCAACTCCGGTGAATAATGGTCCCTAACAAAACCCTTTTAGTTTCTGCTAGTGTTGCAAAAAGCCAGGACACTGGAAAGAGACTGTGACAAGCTTAAGTACTTCAAGTGCCTTCAGGTTCCAACCAGCCTTTCCAGCGCCCTCCTAGCCCCCAGAGATGAGGCTTTTTCTAAACCTTATCATCAGCTCAGAGAAACAAGTTTCCAGTTTGGGAATGAATCTCTTACCACACTCAGCTCAACTGTGGTAAAGTAGCCCCTGTCTTGGAAAACTAAAGTGGTCCAAATGGTGGTGGTCCCTGATGAACCTCAACCTCTCTGAACCTGTTTCTTTTTGCTTAGGCTCACCAAGATACCCACCACTCCCTCTCCTCAATTCTTCCACCTCCATTCATTAGGCCAAGACATTCTAGAAAATACCATGCTGGAATTTCTTTCTTCCAAAAGGGGAAGTAATTCTAGGAATTCACAGTAACAATCAAAATAGCCAACAATGTGAACTGACTGTTCACCGCCTTTGCTTTGCTTTGTCCCACAGCCCTGGAGCTGCTTCTGGAGACACTGCCCATTTGTTCCTATTGAATCAGCAACCACCCTCCCTTGTGGGCAACATCTCCACCTGATACTGACAAAAGCCACAGTGCTCTTCCCGTCAAGACCCAAATTTAAGTCCCTCAAATCCTCTCCCCAGAACGAACTAACACCCTAAGTGGAGAAGCCCCTCCAGGTTTGAAGCCCGTGACAGGGTTCCAGGGCTCAGGGCATAGTGCCTGTAACACGGCTAAGCGGAACTCGTGAGGAAGCCCAGGGGCTGAGGGTGGAGGTCTGTCCAGGACCTGCAGGCCATAATCAACGCTGCTGCCCCTCAACAGCCTGTTGTTCTTAACCCCCACCCTCTGCAAGCACTCCTGCTGAAAGCAAAAATTTTCACTGTAGTTATGTTGTGCATTCTTTAGCACAGGAACACTGTGGGTCTCATTCAGGACCATTGAAAACAAGGACTCACAACAAAGCAAGTCAAATGAACCTTTTGGTACCAGTGCATATAAAAGTTGTTTATACTCTTCTGTAGTTTATTAAACATGCAAAGGCACTGTGTCTAAAAAACCAATGTATGTACTTCATTAAAAAATACTTCATTGCAAAAAACTGCTCACCATTAACAAGTTATAACATTTTAAAGTAACATCAAAAAAATAAAAATTAAAAAAAAAATAAATAAATAAAGTAACATCAAAAATCACTGACCACAGATCACCATAACATATAATAGTGAGAAAAGTGTCTGAAAAGTTGCAAGAATTACCAAATGTGACACAGACAGGAAGTGAGCAAATGCTGTTGGAGAAACGGTGCCCATAAACTTGCTCAATGCAGGGTTGCCACAAACCTTCAATTTGAAAGACACAGTATGCACAAAGTGCAATAAAGCAAAGTATGATAAGACGAGGTTCGCCTGCATGCCAGCTGATAAGGCTAGCCAAGACCTCTGATTCCACTTGGGAAGGACAACAACGCATCTGGACATGAATGCCCCGAGGTTTCACTGAAATTCCTTCTTTTCACAAGCCTTAAAGGCTGATTTGGATGATACAAGGTTTCCTGCACGCTCCACGCTATGACAGCATTGGGACGACTTACTACTCTGCTCTTCTCAAACCTCTTCACAGGAAGCCATCACCAATTTGTTAAAACTGTTCGGTTTTACAGGGACATAAAGTCTCCATGAAAAGCTGCATTTGATCAAACTCAGCATCGATACTTAGGCCGCCAGATCTTGGAAAACACCAACAAAAGTAATATTCCTCTCCTGGTCTCGACATAGCTATTATTTGCTAGAGTTGCACGTTCTTAACTGCAAACCCTTCGCCATGCCCGAACAAAATCATTTTGCTGATCAAACAGCTGGCTACTTTTACGGCTGACAGGTCCGACAGATGAAAATCCCCGGGCTCCTAACTCCGCGGCGGCCCAGCGTCTTCCTGCCCACCCAGGCATCAACTGGGTCACATCCACCCGGGGCGATTGGGTAGGGCAGGGTCCAGCCCTGGGGTCCGCAGCTCAGACGCTCCCGGCTGACGTCGTGGAGCAGGGGGACACCTGCCCGCGGCCAGCACTGCCGTGAGAAGCCCTGGCTGATCCTCGATGCCCACAGGCCCCGGGGGAGCCGCGCGAGGGCACAGGACCGCTCAACAGCCCTGAACGCCTCAGGAAGCCTATCGCAGCGCCGGGCAGCCATGGCAGTGAGCTGCGCGCAGGCGCGGCCGTGTGGGCGTGACGTCACCGCGCACGAGCGGACGCAGGAGGCGCAGGACCCGAGTCTGCCTTCAGCGGAGCCGCGACGACGGACGCAGGCGCAGTGGGGCCCCGGAGGCGCGGCAGAGGCGCATTGGCGGCGCGGCGCGATGGGCGGGGAGTTGACGGCGCCGCTATGGCCGGACACCCGACTCAGACCGACTGGTCTTTCAGCCCGGCTCGAAGTTGGGCTTCCTGACGCCGCCGGAGGGCGAGGCCCTTCGGGCCCCCGCGGCCGTCATGTACCCGCCGCCGGCGCCAGCGCGTCGGGACTTCATCTCGGTGACGTTGAGCCCCGGCCGGAGCTACGATGGCGGCCAGGGCCTGAGGCGTCGCTCGTGCTGGCGGGTGAGGGGCGGGCCGGGCGGCCAGGTCGGCGCTTCCCCGGCCCGGCGTCTAGGGTCCGGGCGCGAGCGCGGCCGGCTTCGTGGGGCCCAGGCGAGGAGGGCTGCGGGTCCCTCTCCGCCGTCCACTGTGGGCACAGACGGTCTCTGCGCGGGTTTCCTTTCTCCAGCTCTGACCAATGGGGCTTCACAGGTGGCTCGGCGGCAAAGAACCAGCCTGTCGAGAGGAGACGCGGGTTCGATCCCTGGGACGGGGAGACCCCCTGGAGAAGGAGGTGGCTCCCCACTCCAGGGTGCTCGCCGGGAAATCCCATGGACACAGGCGCCTAGCGGGCTACAGTCTATGGGGTTCCAATGGAGTGGGGCGCTACTAGCCAGGAGCACCCACGAAGCCGGTGCGGGGTGTCGACTGCACTACCGCTCCAGCCTGCTGTCCCCGCTTGGAGGAAACGTCCCCAGTTTGGAAGCATCAGAGCCCCACGCTGGGCCTCGGGAATTGCTCCTCGTCCTCCCGGAGTCTGAAGCGGCGGGAGAGAATTGCTCCTTGTGCCCCTTTCAGTAAAAAAGTCGTTTTGTGTCCCTCAGAAATGGAAGCAGCTGTCGAGGTTACAGCGGACGGTGGTCCTCTTCCTGCTGGTGGTCCTGATGCTCTTCGGCCTCTTGTCCTATGTCCACGTGGCCGATGAGTGGACAGGTACCAGCTGCGTGATCCTCGGGGGTCCTGAGGGCTGACTAAGGGGTGGCACAGCGATCTGGCAGCGGCGGGAGGTGTACACTTCAACGCATTGGCAGGAAGCGAGATGAGGAGATGCCTAGAATGTTCCCAGTCCCCCGCCATAAGGTGGCTGTTAATCTGCCGTGTGTGACTGTTTCCCAGACGTCTGCTATGAGAAGCGGCGTGTGGTCCCGGCCGTCTCGCACCGAGATCCAGGTCTGAGGGTACACGCGGAGTCTGCACGCACTGCGCTGCAGGCACTTCCTGGCGTGCACTGCTGTGCTGGGAGGCTAGCGCAGGTGCCGGGAGGAGGGGCAGCTCCCTCCTGGCTTCTCGGAGGAGGAAAGCTGCAGAGCCCCCGCGACTTGCTACGGTTAATGGCCTGTGTGCCATCGTGGGCCCTCCTTGAAGTGGAAAAAAGAAAAGCCAAGTGTTTGGGTTGTGGGCGGGGATAAAGACAGAAGCTGCCAGGAGCTATGGGCAGGGTTTGCTTCCATGTGACCACTCTGGAATTCCTTGACCTGCCCGTTTTGGAGGTCCCAGCCTGTCCTTTTCCAGGAGTGCTGGCTGTGTAGGTGCTGTTTCCGGCACCCTTTGGCTCTCCTCTGGGCCTTGAGGCGTATCTGAGATAAAATAGACTCTCCTGTTTAGCTGTGGACAGCAGGTCGGCGGCAGCATGGCAGGTGAGACCAGCAAATCCTCCCGTCTTGCCAGCTCCTCGGAAAGCAGCTGAGAACCCAGAGACCGTGGCGGGGCTGTCACCTCAGGTACTTGGAGTAAACTCAACGTGGAGTCGTAACTGGGGTCCAGGCCAGAAGTGCTTCAGCACAGCGTGGACTGTTTGAGAGGGACTGGGAAGAGTTCTGCTTCCTGCCCTGTGTCTGAGGTTTTAACCTGAACCTCCTTGCTCTGGGCTGGTGGGACGGAGGAGACGTGGGGAGAGGAGGAGGGCCGTTCTGCCCTCCGTCCTCTGCCCGTGTGGCGCTCCGGGTCCTTGGGAGGTGAGACAGACCGAGCCTTTTCTCTGGGAGCTACTGGCCGGGGGCGGTCAGGCGGGGGCTCCACTCTGGACCTGCCCAGATGGAGGTGCTGGGGCCTCAGCATCACAGTGGGGTCAGCAAGGAGGACTGGGAGTTGGCAGGTGCGTGCTGCCTGCCGTCCACAAAGCGTGGGGCGGGGTGAGGCCTCGTCCTGGGGGCCCGGAGCCGTCCAGGGTGGGAGGCGTGGGCGGGGAAGCACGTGGAGCCTAGAGGGTGATGGGGTCAGCGAGAGCCGGGGCGAGTCCCCCCCCACCGCCACCAAGGGAGCCGGCCTTTGAGAGCCCGGGATGCTCCGTGCGGGGACACACTCCCGCGGGCTGGGGTGTCCAAGTGGGCCCAGGCGCCCCCAGGGAGAGGCTCTGGGACTGAGGCCGGCCTCACGCCCCACAGCGTGCCTGGGGGGGACGGGAGGCTGCTCTCACCCCGTCTCTCTGGAAGGCCTGTGTGTGAGAGAGCAGTTCTCCCTTTAGAGCCAAGCGCATTCCTTCTGTCACTTCTGTGGCCACTCTCTTGTGTATTGACTTCACGGTCTGTGACACAGAACGTGGCTGTCTCCCCACCGAGAGACAGGTTTCCACACCTCAGCCTCCGTGACCTGGACTCTGGTGTCCAGGAGGGGCCTGGAAATGAAGGCGTGAACATCCACGTCTCCTGTGGAGCGAGTCTTGGGGCCCCTGCGCATCCTGAGGCCGCCGGCACCTCCTCTCTGGGTCCGATGCCGGCACTCGTCCCCGAGACCTGCTTCATCCGTGGGGCTGTTTTGGCCGCACCTGCTCTCGTGACCCGGGGGCCCGGCTCGGTGGGGTTTCAGTCTTGGAAGGGGGGTGTCTTCTCGGATCCTCCTCCAAGGTGTCCATGGGTGCTGCAGCCAGAGGCTTTTCCATTCACGAGTCTGTCCTTGTGAGCTGGAGGAGTCGCTGTCACAGCCCCTGTTGGGCGGCTGGAGCCAGGACGAGTGCGCCCTCCCACAGCGCTTTGCCACTGACCGGCTGCCTCTGCCGCAGCTTTCCGAGGCTGAGGTGGGAGTCCCGGGCGCAGGCCTGGGCAGGGTCCTCTGTGGCTCCATCGACGGGGATGGGGTGGCTCACCCCTGCCCTGCTACCCTTAGGGTCTGACTCCCAGACACGCTCTGGCCAGGGGCTTAACCAACCCTCCAGGGCTACGCTCGCCCGTTGGCAGAGCCTCCGTCAGGTAGTCAGAGCCAGGAGCTGCTGAGAAAGGGGCCCCTCCTGAAGCTGCGCATCGTAGGAAAAATGGAAATCATTTCCTCTAGGAAACTGCAGCTGCTCGGCCAGTCCACAGCGCTCCCTGTGTGGTTCCAGGTCTGACTGGGGAGGGGGAGCGTCCTAGAAGCAGGATGGAATCACTGCACAAGTGACCCTTGTCTCTGTTCAGAAGCCCCAAAGGCATCTCCGACGAGGACCCCCCAACCTGCAGATGAGAGCGCCCGATGGAGACGCCCAGGAGAGGAGGCAGGCCCAGGCCCAGAGGAGGGCAGAGGTGGTGGGAGAGGCTGGCTGGGGATTGGAGGCGCAGAGAGACGGCCTCAGGTACCGGGAGCTTCAGAGATTGTCTGAATGTGGGAACCAGTGTTTTCTGGTGGTGTTTTTTTTTTTTTTACAAAGAGAAAGTGCTAACAAGTGTTTTCCTTTGTTTCATCTGCGCACCCTGGTGGAGCAGGGCATCTGCTGGCTCGTTCACTCGCAGCCACCCGGGTGGCGTTCGCGTCTGAGCCTGAGCTCGGTGCAGCCTGCGGCATGCACACCCCTGCCCCTGCTCTGAGCATTCTCGTTTCTCTCCCTGCAGCTGGAGGGGCACGGGGACCAAGCCACCACAGGGCACTGAACCTCCTGGCAAGAAGGCCGAGCGCCCCCCCAGGCCTTCCCCGAAGGCAGTGAGGATGCAGGCCAGCCCAGGTAGGGTCTGCCTGCCCCCTCGGGCCTCAGCTGGGTGCGCTCCGAGGGTCACGGCGAAGGACACGTGCGAGAGCTGGGCTGGCTGTGCAGCTCCTGCTGTCCCTCTGAAGTCTGCTCAGCCGTGGACAGCCAGGTGGACCAGGCTCCTGTGCGTCAGGCACTCTCTTTAGCTTTGGTGACGACGTCTGGCTCCTTGACAGACGTCTTTCAGTGTCCAGTGCTACAGCTATTTTAGCTTTTATTTTGTATTCTAATATAGATGATTAATGGCGAACGCAGTGGCAGCCCACTCCAGTGTTCTTGCCTGGAGAATCCCAGGGATAGGGGCGCCTGTGGGCTGCTGTCTATGGGTTCGCACAGAGTCGGACACAACTGAAGTGACTTAGCAGCAGCAGCGTAGATGATTAACAGTGTTGTGAGAGTCTCAGATGAACAGGGAAAGGACTCAACCATACATATACATGTATCCATTCTCCGGCAAACTCTTCTCCCATGTAGACAACTATGTAGCGCTGAGCAGGGCTCCGTGTGCTGTGACGCAGACCCTTGTTGATCCGTTTAGAGTAGAGCATCATAGGTGTCTGTCCCAGACTCCCCGTCTCCTCCCCGGTTGCACTTCCCCGGCAACCGTAAGTTCATTCTCAGCCTGTGGGTCCCTTTCTGTTTGGCAAGTAAGTTTATTTGTATCATTTTTCTTAGCTTCTGTATATAAGGGATATCATAGGATACTTCTTTGTCTGAGTTATTTCATTCACTGTGACAATTTTTAGGTCCATCCATGTTGCTGCAAATTCCGTTACTTCATTCTTTGGAGTGGCTGAGTAATGTTCCGTTGCATGCATGCAGCACATTTTCTGTATTAGCTGACGGACATTTCGGCTGCTTCCTTGTTCTGACTTGTAAGCGGTGGTGCAGTGAACACTGGGGTTCTTGTCTCCCTCAGTCACGCTTTCCTCCAGATGTAGAGCCAGGAGGAGCTGGCTGGGTCATATGGTAGCTCTGTTACCAGCGTTTTACGGAACTTCTATATTGCTCAGACAAGGTTTTCTTGTCTGGGTCACCAGCGCCTGGCACGTTTGATGTCCACAAACCAGACTGCACACTCAGGCTTACTGGTTCCTCTGCTTCCGCTCCTTCGCTGTTTCCTGGAGGGTGGTCCCTGCCGGGACCTGGCGGAGGCTGACGAGCCTGGGCCGGGTGCAGTTTCCGCTTGGGCCTTCACTGCAGCCTAAGGTGCCCCCGCGACAGCCTCACTCACTGTGGGGCCACAGGGCAGCTCTGTCTGGGTGCCCATGCCCTGCGTTCCTCCTGCCAGCCTCCCAGAACGAGCGCCAGAAGGCCGTGGTGGATGCCTTCCTCCACGCGTGGGCTGGATACCGCAAGTTCGCCTGGGGCCACGACGAGCTGAAGCCCCTGACCAGGTCCTTCAGCGAGTGGTTCGGCCTCGGCCTCACGCTGATCGACGCCCTGGACACCATGTGGATTCTGGGGCTAAAGAAAGGTACCTGCTCGTCCCTGCGGTGGGCTCGAACTCGCCAGGCGTGACCCTCGGGCCCGAGTGAGCCTGGTCTGGGAGGTGACCACACGCCGCGTCCTGCTGAGCTGTGCTTCCCCCTGTCCCGGCTGCCAGCGTGGCTGTGCTGGCCGCGGGCAGTTCTCTGTCCTCACACGTCCGTGTGCCTTGCGCCTCCTGCAGGGCGCCGAGTGTGGCAGAGGGCGGAGTGCAGGGATGTTTGCAGCCCGTGTTTCTGTTGCGGTCAGGGGGCCCTGTGGTGGGAGGTGACACGTGCGCCGCTGCAGCGGCCGGCAGCGCCCTGAGCCTCCCTCTCAGTCCTTGTCGGTGCAGACAGGGTGAGCCAGGTGACATGCCCCAGATGTTTCTGAGCTGGCGCGCTCACGGCCCTGTCCGTCTTCCAATCGCACTGCAGCCTCCACCACTCACTGTCTTGGGCTCCTCGGTCGTGTGGCTTTGCCGTCGAGTGCTTGTGCTCACGCTGCACGGCCTTCCCCCAGCTGCCCTCTGGGCCCGTGTTTCCTGTGCGGTTGGAGGACTCCTGGGCTCCCCCTCTTGCATGAGGAGGTGATGCCGAAACCCTGCAGGGGATGTGCGTAGCCCCGGAGGGAGCGGCCAGGGAAATGCTGGGCTGTTAATTTGTTCTTGTGCCTCTGCTGTTCCACGTGGTAGAATTTCAAGAAGCCAGGAAGTGGGTGTCCAGGAGGTTATTGTTTCAGAAAGATGTGGACGTCAACCTGTTTGAGAGCACAATCCGGATCCTGGGGGGGCTGCTGAGTGCATTCCACCTGTCTGGGGACGTCCTCTTCCTGACGAAGGCTGTGAGTGTCCCGGCCTCAGGGCTGCTCGCCTCCGGGGGGGGCTGGGGTCTCAAGTGCTCAGCAGTCAGTGATTTTCTCGCGGGATTGGGCTGCGGCAGACGTTTATTTCCAGTTCTGCCGCCTCCCGCTCTTGAGTCTGCTTCCGAGCACATGGGTGGTTGAAGTAGTGTTGTGTCAGCCTGCTGCCTGCCCGTGAGGTCATTCTGAACTGATTGAGTCCACCTCGGGTTTTGTAGCTGGCAGGGTTAAGGTCAGGTGAAGCCAGCATACTTGGGTCTGTCCGCTGAATTACATGAAAATGGGTGTTGGGTTTACTGTCGTGTCATGGAACAAGGCCGCTGAGCAGCAGGAATCGTTGACTCATCGCTGTGTTGTGTATCAGGAGGATTTTGGAAATCGGTTAATGCCTGCCTTCCGAACACCCTCTAAGATTCCATACTCCGATGTAAACATCGGCACCGGAGTTGCTCACCCACCCCGATGGACCTCTGATAGCACGGTGGCTGAGGTGACAAGCATTCAGCTGGAGTTCCGAGAGCTCTCTCGTCTCACGGGGGATAAGAAATTTAAGGTATGGAGGGGCTTCTGCTTCCGGCTGGTGCGGGTTTTCTGCGGGGCCATCTCTGGCTCTTGGAGGCACGTGCAGGTCTGTGTGGTCATGGGTCCTGGGCCATGAGAGTCATGTCGGTTTTGGTTCTTGTCCCACGTTCTCCTGGAAAATCACGTTTTCTGGTGATACCAGAGGTGCAGACAGGAGACGTCCTGACCGGAGGCCGAGTCCTCTGCCTGGCCCGCCCCCGTGCAGTCCCGTGTCCTCAGGGCCCCGACAGCTGCCGGCTTGTCCTGCTGCGCTCGGCGTGGCCTGGAGTCCACTTGCCGTTGTCCTGGCCCTCCTGCAGTGGCGAGGCCCTCGTGCTCTGTTGTGGCTGAGTGCCACGGGGTGTGTTGGAGCTCTGGGCTTTGTAGTCAGATCAGTGTAGGTGACGTGCTTGTCCCATTGTGGTGCCCTGACTGGGCCCCGCATGCTGTCCTGGGGGCAGTATAGTGCTGTGCCGGCGTGGCCCCTGTCCCGCGGTGCTGACCGTGCATGTGGCGCCATGGCAGGCCTGTGTGTCTGTCTGGCTCTGCCTCTGTGTCTTCAGCAGCGTCTGCCACCTTCCTCCCCAGGGCCGCTCCTGTGGCAGGTCTGTCTGCGTGTCGGCATCCGTTCAGGTTTCCCTGTTCTCTCTGCTCATCCCCATCTTTTTTGTTGAGATGCTTGTGTTGAGAGGTCCCGCCCTCTCCAGTGACCGTGGCTGTCTGTGCTCACATGTCTGGCCGTCATCACCCCCTGGATCTGTTCCCTCCACCCGATCGACCGCAGCACTGTTCGTTACCCCAGAGCCCCGGGCACAGACACAGGCTGCTGTCCGGAGCTTCCTGCGCCTCGCAGGCCCCGCCCTCTCGTGCCCTGCCTGCAGTCTGGGCGCTCAGTGAGTCTGGGCTGTCTCAAGGGGCCGGGGCCGGCCAGGTCCTTCCGTTCTCAGCTTGGAGAACCCCTGACGTGGTGGACGCATTTATGGGCTGGCCACTGCCAGGCTGCAGCCGCTGTGCTGCTGGGGACGTTGGCAGGAGGGCTCCAGGCTGGGCCCACCTGTCCAGACGTGCCTTGGTTCACCATCCAGCTGTCAGCTGTCTGTCCACATGGGTGTGTGACAGTGTCTCCAGTGGGATTTGATTTTTTAATCAGTGGTATGTTGCTGTGTGTGTGTCCGTGTCTGTGTGCTGTGTGTCTTCCGTGTTGTGTCCGTGTGCCATGTCTTCCGTGTTCTGTGTCCGTGTGCCATGTCTTCCATGTTGTGACTCTGTGTGCCGTGTGTCTTCCGTGTTGTGAGTGCGTGCCGTGTGTCTTCCGTGTTGTGAGTGTGTGTGCCATGTGTCTTCTGTTTGTGAGGCCGTGTGTGTTCCACGTTGTGAGTCCGTGTGCCGTGTCTTCCATGTTCTGTGTCCGTGTGCGGGGTGTTCCGTGTTGTGAGTGCGCGTGCCATGTGTGTTCCACGTTGAGTCCGTGTGCCGTGTGTCTTCCGTGTTCTGTGTCCGTGTGCCCTGTGTCTTCCCTGTTGTGAGTGCGTGTGCCGTGTGTCTTCCGTGTTGCGAGTCTGTGTGCCCTGTGTCTTCCGTGCTGTGAGTGTGTGTGCCTTCCGTGTTCTGTGTCTGTGTACTGTGTGTCTTCCGTGTTGTGAGTCCGTGTGCCGTGTGTGTTCCGCGTTGTGAGTCCGTGTGTCGTGTCTTCCATGTTCTGTGTCCGTGTGCGGGGTGTTCCGTGTTGTGAGTGCACGTGCCATGTGTGTTCCACGTTGAGTCCGTGTGCCATGTGTCTTCCGTGTTCTGTGTCCGTGTGCCCTGTGTCTTCCCTGTTGTGAGTGCGTGTGCCGTGTGTCTTCCGTGTTGTGAGTCTGTGTACTGTGTATCTTCCGTGCTGTGAGTGTGTGTGCCTTCCGTGTTCTAGTGTCTGTGCCATGTGTCTTCCGTGTTCTGTGTCCGTGTGCCCTGTGTCTTCCCTGTTGTGAGTGCGTGTGCCGTGTGTCTTCCGTGTTGTGAGTCTGTGTACTGTGTATCTTCCGTGCTGTGAGTGTGTGTGCCTTCCGTGTTCTGTGTCTGTGTACTGTGTGTCTTCTGTGTTGAGTCCTTGTGCCGTGTGTCTTCCGTGTTCTGTCCGTGTGCCGTGTGTCTTCTGTGTGCTGTGTCTGTGTGCCGTCTTTCTTTTGTGTAGGAGGGCGCCAGTAGATCCCTGGCTGCCACGCACTGACTTGGGGGTCCTGTGCTGTCCTGTCGTTGGGACACGGTCACACCATGCAGGCCACTTGCTCCTAACCTGTCCCCCCTGCTCGGGGCTAGGAAGTGTCTCGAGGACGGGTTCAGTCCCGCGGTCGGCCATCGTGGCGCTGTGTCGGAGGGCAGCCCCCCTGCCCAGCCCATCTGCTCACCACCCCCTGTCATCTGCCCCAGGAGGCCGCAGAGGAGGTGACGAGGCGCGTGCACGCCCTGCGCGGGAAGCTGGACGGGCTGGTGCCCATGTTCATCAACACCAACAGCGGCAGCTTCACCCACCTGGGCGTGTTCACCCTGGGCGCCAGGGCCGACAGCTACTACGAGTACCTGCTGAAGCAGTGGATCCAGGGCGGGAAGAAGGAGAGCCAGTGAGGCCTGTTTCTCTGCCTTCGGGGTGGCCCCCGGGGCTCGGGGTGGCGGGGCCCTCTGCGGGGAAGCTGTTTCTGTCCATCCGTGTGCCGAGCCAGGACCGGCCACGGCGCACGGCTCCTTCTCGCTGGGCAGCAGGGTCTTCCTTGGAGTTGTGGCTGCTTGGTCACTGGCTTCAGCGGGAGGCAGCCGGGGAGATGTGGGCCTCCTTGTGCTCAGGGCTTGGACACTGAACACGCAGGCATTCCCAGGGAGCAGCCTTGTCCAATTATAAAACAGGGATAAACCCCCGTGGGGTGCTGGGTCCTCTCAGCCTCAAGCCTGGGGGTGACTGTGGCCCAGGAAGTGTTACTGACTGGAGAGCCCACAGGCTGGTTCCGGGTGAATCAGGCTGGCAGAGGCTGGTCTCCAGTGGCGCCTTGGGGCTGGTTGGGAGGCACTGGCCTCACTGGAGTGGGGGCGGCCCAGAAGTCCGTGAGGGTGACCCCCATGGGGCTGGCAGGGCCGGGCCTCATAGATCCCAGAACGGGGACCGCAGCTTGGGGTCACGCCCTGTTTGTGGAACTGAGGGCTGTGTGCCCACCTGGCCAGAGCACACAGGCCCCGCTGGTCTGCACAGGCTGCTGGAAGACTACCTGGAAGCCGTGGACGGGATCAGGAAGCACCTGCTCGCTAAATCTGAGCCCAGGAAACTGACCTTTGTTGGGGAGCTCAACCACGGCCGCTTCAGCGCCAAGATGGTGAGTGGGAGCATATTTCCCCGATCCGGCCTCAAGGCAGCTTGAGGACCCAGCCTCTGTGCTTGATGTCTGATGGCTCTGAGAGTGGGGATGACCCGGGGAACCTTGTGATCCTGGCCGTGGAGTGTGAGCGGTCCCGGGTGGACGTGGGTGTCCCGTGATAGCAGCAGGAGGGGCTGAGGTCTGTGAGGTGCCAGGGCCCCCACCACAGGGCCCCCACCTCCTCCGGGACCCCTGCCCTGCAACGAGTCTCCTTCCATGCTCTCAGGGAACCCCCACTCCCAGTTGCACCCCCTCCTGCAGCCAGGGCTCCATCGACCTTTGAGGTGGTCCTTCCAGAAGCTTCTCCCTGCCCGTGTGGGGCCCCAGGTGCTTGGCCTGCAGCTCCGTGCCCTGTCTGAGGCCTGAGGGTGCTGGACCCGCTGATGAGGTGACCCCGTGGTTTCAGGACCACCTGGTGTGCTTCCTGCCGGGGACACTGGCTCTGGGTGCCCACCACGGCCTGCCTGCTGAGCACATGGAGCTGGCCCAGGCGCTCATGGACACCTGCTACCAGATGTACCGTCAGATGGAGACGGGGCTGAGCCCCGAGATCGCACACTTCAACCTGCACCACACGAAGGCTGTTAAGGACGTTCAGGTCAAGGTGAGCTGGGCTGGGTCCAGGGCTGGGGCCAGAGGAGAATGCTGGGAAGCACCTCCTGAGTCCACGTGCCTCCCCAGGTGGCCGACAGACACAACCTGCTGCGGCCCGAGACCGTGGAGAGCCTGTTCTACCTGTACCGCCTCACGGGCGACCGCAAGTACCAGGACTGGGGCTGGGAGATCCTGCATAGCTTCAACACCTACACGCGGGTGAGCCCCCTGAGTGTTCCCGGGCCTCAGTGTCGCCTCCCAGGGGCTGCATGGGGAGGCCCTGCTCTGCCGTGAGGGCCCGGGGGGTCGGGGCGTCCGTGTTTCCTGTCTGGGGGACAGCTGTGCCGGGAGGGTCCCTGCAGTGGCTTGAGGCACACAGAACGTGTCTCTCCTGGGTCTTCTGTGCGGCTTGGGCAGCGTGTTTCCACCCAGCGGGTGGGTGACCTCTGGGCCGCTGTGCCCCAGGCCGGGGGCCACAACCAGCTCCATCCCCTGCTGTGCCCAGGGCCCACTGTTCACCCTGGTAGGGCTGAGATTTGACCTCCGCCCTGTGGCCCCTGAGGTGGACTCTACACCCCTCGGGTAGCCTTGGGGCCTTTGTGAGGCTTGCACAGGTTTTAGAGGTGGCACTTGGCATCTGATCACTGAAGGGAACCATGGCTGACCTCCAGGGTGGCCATTCCCCCTGTCGGCTTTGGTGTCCTCCCCGCCCCAGACCCTGCCCTGGGGGCCGTGTGTTCTGGGGCGGGCCAGGGGCCGGGGTGGGTGGGGGGCGGCACCTCTGGCCGGCAGCCCTCCAGAGGGCTGAGCCAGCATTGTGATGCTGCGGCCTCGGCTCTCGAGCAGGTCCCCTCGGGCGGCTATTCTTCCATCAGCAACGTCCAGGACCCCCGCCACCCCCAGCCCAGGGATAAGATGGAGAGCTTCTTTCTGGGGGAGACACTCAAATACCTGTATCTGCTCTTCTCCGACGACCCCGACCTGCTGAGCCTGGACACCTACGTGTTCAACACAGAGGCTCACCCCCTGCCCATCTGGGCCCCCTCCTAGGGCGGGACGGCTCTCGAGTAGGCGCTGCCCAGGAGGCTGACGTGTGCTGTCCGCAAGGATGCCTGTCGGCAAGACCCGGGCCCTGACCTTGGCTGCTTGGTGTCCCCCCAGCTGGCGGCACGTGGTCCGGGCCTGGCTGGTGACAGAGGCCAGCGGGCCACAGGGCCGGGATGTTTCGGGGCCTCATAGCTGCTCGGGGTGGCCACTGGGCATCCGGTGCTCTGCCGCTGGTTCTGTGCTCCTCGCCTGGTTCCTGTTGGATCACCGTTTGGAACACGTTGGAATAAATGGGCGGTGTGATTCTGGGGATCCTGTCCACTCAGCAAGTTTCTTCCTTCTTCCTAGAAAATCAAATCATGACTACATTCCTGAAGCCTGAACACTCCCCTGCTGCCCAGCAAGGGCTTCCTCGGGGTCCTGGGTGTCTGGTCACCCCAGGCCACTTTGGCCCAGAGCCCGCAATGTGGTCAGAGACGGGAGCTGAGGGGACGGCCTGGTGCAGCCCAGCCTCGGGGCCACAGCCTGTGAACACGCCCGACCCAGGGGCTCGGGGCGTCCTGACCTCACGGGAATTCGGGCTCCTGGCTGGCTGCGCTGTTTACACGTTGGACTCAGGGATCCGCTCCTGCCTTTGCAAGGCTGGGCAGGGCTGGGCGGCATGTTCACCGGCTCCCAGCCCAACAGACAGACTTCTAATCCATGATAAAAGTACACTTGTTCTGAATGGCATCTGCTTCGTCTATTTTCTGATTTCCAGTGTGAGGTCAGGGCAAGGGGCAGGGGCATGGGGAGGTCCAGGCTCCCCTGTGTCCAGACGTCGGCTTTGGCTCTGCCCGGGGAGTTTGGAAACGTCCTCCCACAGCACAGGTGCTGGGCGAGGCGGCCCCAGGGTGAGGGTGTGAGATGCTGGCTGTGGGCCTCAGTGGGCCTGTGCTCTGCCTGCTGCCCTAGGTGTGGGGTGTCAGCGCCTGTTGCTCCTCTCAAGGTGCCTGTCACGGTCCTGTGCGGCCGGCAGCACCCATTCCTTAGGGCAGCCCAGGCTGTGAAAGTGAAATTAAACGATGCCTGTGCGTTGGAAGAAAAGCTGTGACCAATCTAGATAGCTTATTAAAAAGCAGAGACGTTATATTGCCAACAAAGGTTTGTCTAGTCAAAGCTATGGTTTTTCCAGTGGTCACGTATGGATGTGAGAGTTGGACCATAAAGAAGGCTGAACACCAAAGAATTGATGCTTTCAACCTGGTGTTGGAGAAGACTCTTTTGAGAGTCCCTTGGTTCTGCAAGGAGATCCAACCAGTCCATCCTAAAGGAAATCAGCCCTGAGTATTCGTTGGAAGGATTAATGCTGAGGCTGAAACTCCAATGCTTTGGCCACTTGATGCGAAGAGCTGACTCATTTGAAAAGACCCTGATGCTGGGAAAGACTGAAGGCGGTAAAAGGGGACGACAGAGAATGAGATGGTTGGATGGCATCACCAACTCAATGGATATGAGTTTGTGTAAACTCCGGGAGTTGGTGATGGGCAGGGAGGCCTGGTGTGCTGCAGTCCATGGGGTTGCAGAGAGACACGACTGAGCAACTGAACTGAAGCGACAAGGGTGTGGCTTTCCAGCAAGAAGCCAGATCCCTGGGCTGGGCCCAGTCCCAGCCCAGCGCCCTTGTGGGCCGGGCTGACCCTTTCCCCGGGTGTGTGAGGAGACATGTTGCTGTTGCTGGCAGCCTCTGCATCGGCCGCAGCCCCCCGGCCTGCAGGGCCTCCCCCGCCTTGGTTCACCCGCGGTTGGCACTTGTCCTGACGGCCCTTCGGTGTCCATCCTGTGAGGCTGACGGCCCCCTCTTGCCCACGGGCCCAGCAGGGCTCCTACTCAGCGCCGTGCAGGGCCTGCCCTTGTGGCTGCTGGCTGCCTGTGTGCAGAAGGCCAGCCCAAGGGCCCACGGTGCGCCCCACCCCCACGCCGCAGCCCAGGAGCCGCTCAGGCAGTGGTTCATCCGAATCCGGACCGCAGGCTTCCTCCTGGACACTCCGCGGCCTGGTGGGGACAGTCGGCCCAGGGAAGCAGATTGCCCTCCACCCTGTGCAGGCCTGGCCCCGAGCACGGGGACTTGGGGGTTGCGGGGCCCCTGCAGTGGTTGGGGGGAGAGGACGGCTGAGGAGGGTGGAGGCTCGCTGGGGTTGCCGCAGGTCGTGTCCCGGGTTTTCCTGTAGTGGTAAGGGCCCCGCGCCCAACACGCAGGACCGCACGCGGAGCCAAGGACTCTGCTTTATTCAACAGCCGAGTTGAGGAGGTGGTGTGAGCCTGCCAGGGTCCTGGGCCTCAGACGGCACGGGGGTAGGACCCGGCATGCCTGACAGGCCAGCAGTGTTTGTCCAGCACCTCCTTGGGCAAGGCCCTGCCCACGAGGCATGGCTCCGGCTGCAGGAGCTGGGGCCTGGCGCCTGCCCCTGCCTCACCTCAGGCCCCAGCTGGTGGTCTCTGGCCCTGCGGCAGGCAGCCTTCATCCCCGGAGCCGCGTGCCCCTCGCCGCCTCCACCCACTTGCCGATGAGAGCGGCCTCCAGCCTGCGGGCCTCCACCACGGATGCAGGGTCATCTGGGTGGGAGGCTCTGGGGGCGGGCAAGGAGGTGCTCAGCTGGGCTGGCCAGCCCTGAGCCCTGCCACCCTCGCCCGCCCAGACCAGGCACCGCGCCCCCTCCCCAGGCGGGCCTCACCTGAGGTCAAGGTGGTGTGCCCCCCCGCGGATGGTGATGGCGAGCACAGATGCACTCAGGTTGCTCTGGATCTGTCGTTGGAGGAGACTGTGTTGGGGGCATGTGCTCTGGGCTGAGCCCCTGGCCCCCCAGCTGCTCGTCCCGGCAGGTAGGATGTGGCCCCCGCAGAGGCTTGAGGAGAGTGGCTCCGTTATAAAGGAAAGGTGACTGTGAACGAGTAGACGCCAGGCCACCGGAAGAAGAAGGGGAACCAATGGAGGGAGAGGAAGCAGCGATGGGTGGGGAGCGCGGCCAGGAGCCATGCCCGCGGCCTGGCTCCTGTGTGACTCACCCCGCCCCGCGCCCAGGGGTCCAGGTCTCCGTTGGAGAAGATGATGTTGCTGGCAGCTGCGAGGTCTGAAAGGGACGGAGGGAGCGTGGTGGGCACCGGGGGGCCCCCTCAGCCTGACCCAGGGGCCGGGTCCTGGAGCCTGGGAAACAGCCTGCTCAGTGCAGGGGGTGGAACCGCGCCCCCACCCCCGCCGTGGGCCTCACCGCCCCCCCCAAAGCTGGTCTGCAGCCAGTCCCGCCGGGGCCACACGCCCCACGTGTCCAGGCAGTACTGCTGGCGCTGGGCTTCAGTGAAGGGCAGCTCAGGGAACAGGTCTGACACGTTGTTGCTGGAAAACGTCAGGCTGATCTCAGTGCAGGCCTGCGGGATGCCGCACCATGATCAGGCTGGCCCATGCAGCCCCAGGCCCCCAGCACCCCCCGTACCCGGCCGCCCTGGACCCCCAGCCCCCCCGTACCCGGCCGCCCCGGCCCCCCAGCACCCCCGTAACCCGGCCACCCTGGGGCACCCCCCGTACCCGGCTGCCCCGGGTCCCCAGCCACCCCGTACCCGGCCACCCTGGGCCCCCAGCACCCCCGTAACCCGGCCGCCCCGGGCCCCCAGCATCCCCCGTACCCGGCCGCCCTGGACCCCCAGCCACCCGAACCTGGTAGTCCCAGGCCTTGGCGTCGCTGCCCCAGCCGCAGCCCGTGGGGTCGGCGCAGGCCTGGTACTGCAGGTAGATCTCATAGCAGGGTTCTGTGCCAGACGAGTTGTACACCAGCCCTGGGGGAGAGGGCTGCTGGGGCCGGGTGCCTGGGTGCCCACCCTGTCCGCTTAGAGGGGCTCTGCAGGGCCCCGTGGGCCCAGCGCGGAGTGGGGTGGTGGTCCCGGGGGGCGGGCTGTGCTGTCCGCTCTGTCTGGGTTGCTCAGGGCTGCGGGACAGCCCGCCTGATGTGCCCCTTGCAGCAGGGGGCCCTGGGGCGGCTGTGCCGCCCTTTGCGCTGGGGGCCTTCCAGAGGCCGTGCTCTGCGGGGGGATGGCCTCTTCCTCCCCAGGGGTCAAGTGCCGGCCTCCGTGTGCCCCGCCCCACACCGTCCTCCCTGGGCCTGGCTGCCCCCCACCAACTCGGGGCCCCTGTGCTCAGCAGCGGCCCGGGCAGGGGGCAGACGCACCGGCCAGCGCGCGAAGCCCCGCGATCCTCGAGCTCTCGCTCAGCAGCCGGCTGCAGCCAACCTGGGGAACACAGCACCTCAGCAGCCGCGCCCCCCCCCCATCCCGGGCAAGGCCCCGGGGCAGCCCGCTCTGAGCACCCAGGGTGGCCGGGCCCCCTACCCACACCCCCCCACCCCGGTCCCAGGGCTGAGCGGGCGCAAGGGCCCAGGGCGGCCCGCTCTGAGCACCCAGGGTGGCCGGGACCCGCCCCGGGTTCCAGATGGCAGGAGCAGGCGCCGTGCCTGGACGGGCTGGGCAGGAAGGTGGCCCACAAAGTCAGTGGCGTATGGGTAGTCCATCATGGCCAGCACAGTGAAGGCGTTCCGAGCAAAGCCAAAGAGCTGGGTGAGGTCCTTTGGTCCAGAGAGGGGCTGGCAGGTACCGAACTCCTGGCTGACAATGTGCGGGGCTGCGGGGGAGTGGGGGGGATGCGGGGCTGTGGGGGCTGCGGTGGGGGGGACGTGGGGCTGCGGGGGAGTGGGGGGGACGCGGGGCTGTGGGGGCTGCGGTGGGGGGGACGCAGGCCTGTGGGGGCTGCGGTGGGGGGAACGCGGGGCTGTGGGGGCTGCGGTGGGGGGGACGCGGGGCTGTGGGGGCTGCGGTGGGGGGGACGCGGGGCTGTGGGGGCTGCGGGCCCACGCAGGGAGGCGGTATGGTGGCAGGGTGGGGAAGCCGCCTCACCTCCCTGCTGGAACAAGTCCCTGATCTGCCGGAACGCGTCCTGCACGGCCCGGGCACATTCAGGGCTCTGGCCTTGGAAGTCCTGGAGGGAGGAAGGGTGTGGCTGCACCCACCAGCGGGGCTGCCCAGGGTAGGGAGGGGCCGGGGCCTTGGCTTACTGCGGAGACGTCCTGGAAGAACTGGTAGGGGTCGCCGAGGCCTGCCGCCGAGATCACAGGGGCACTGGCCGCCAGGGCACCCGCCACAAGGTGCGGGTACTTGATCCTCAGGTAAGCGCTGAGCATCCCCCCGTAGCTGGTGAGGTTGCGGAGTTAGCTCAGGGCACCCCCAGTGCCCCACCGCCTGCAAGGGAGACTCGGCGGCCCCTCAGCGTGCAGGCTGTGCCGACACCCACATCCTGTGCCTTCTCAGGGCCTCCCACCCTGTGCCTCCCAGGACCCGATGCGTCCCAGACCCACAGAAGCTCTGGGCGGGGCCGAGCATGCTTGCTGGAGGGAGAGAGGAGACACGGACACACCTGCCGCCAAAGGCGATGGCCGGGGCATCGGGGGCCTCGAGCTCCTGCCGCAGCGCCCGGAGCAGCTCTGCGAAGTCAGCCAGGGCCTGCTCCACCGTCAGCAGCTCCGTGTACCCGCGCCCCGTGGACTGCTCCCCGAAAGGCAGCGACTTTCCGTAGTAACGCTGCAGGCAAGTGGGCGGACTGACTCTGAGCCCCCAGGGCGACCCCCCCACGCCCCCCAGCCCGGCCGGTACCCACGTGCTCGGCAAAGACGACCAGGGCCCCCTGCTGCTCTGCCAGCTCCAGGATGAACCCCGAATTGTTGGCGAAGGACCACACGTCCCCCTCGTTGCCAGTGTAGAAGAATATGGGCCCCTCGCCCCTCTTCCAGAACTTCTCTGTCGGGTGGAGGCGGGTGAGGTGGGGGAGGATGCCCCCTCACCAGCAGTGGGCGCTGTCCCCGGGGCCACTCACCTGTCAGCAGGAACCGCTGAAGAAAGGTCTTGTTCCCAAACCTCTCAAAATTGAAATGGTCCAGAAGCTGCTCGAAATAGGCCTCCTGAAACTCAGGGTCCCTGAGTCTGTGGGCTGGAGGCCACCACGCTCAGCGGGGGTGGGGGCAGCCAGCAGGCCGCAGGGGATGGGGTGGGGGGGCCCGGGGGGCGATCAAGGTGGATGGGAGGGAGTGGGGGGGCCACAGGGGATGGGAGGGAGCCGGGTGGGGGGCGTGGGGATTGGGGCCCAGCAGGGTCTCGGGGGGATGGGAGGGAGCCGGGTGGGGGGCGTGGGGATTGGGGGCCCGGCAGGGGTCGCGGGGGATGGGAGGGGGCCCAGCGGGGGTCGAGGGGGATGGGAGGGGGCCCGGCGGGGTGGGGGCGTTGGGCCACACTCACCCCTGGCCTCCAGGCCTCGCAGCTGCAGTCCCAGCAGCAGGACCAGGGCCCAGGGCAGGGTCGGCCAGGGATGGGGGCTCATGTTCACCTTGCCCCACAGCTTCGGGTCAGGCGGTTGGGGTCACATGACCAGCGGGAACCCCTCACGTGACGGCTCGGGCGGGGCTGTGAGCAGCGTACCCGCCCTTCCGTCTGCGTCACCGTGGAGACAGTCACCGTGGGGGCAGGGGAGTGGGTTGAGGGCTGCAAGGTCCGTGCTGGGGCAGGGGTGTGCCTGCCCAGCCTCCCGTCCTCCACGGCCGCTGCGAGCTCGGGCGCCATGCCACGCGCGTGTGGCTGGGAGGGGACCTCCCTGCCGCCCGGCCTCCTCCCGGCCCAGCCAGTCTCCAGAGCCAGGCTGGGGAAGGCCTGCCCTTGAGGGGGAGGAAGGGAGACTTTGGAAGACGGGCCGGCGGGAGGACAGCTCTCGGCCCTGGGGTGAGGGGTGGGGTCGGCGGCCCTGGGTAGGGAGCCCAGCGCCTGAGAGACCTCGAGGGCCTCGTGGCGGGCAGAGGGCATGGGCCGGGCCTCAGAGCCCACGCAGGAGACGCCGCGCAGGAACCCGGGACCCTCTCCCTCCCCCTCAGGCCAGCCCCTCTCTGGCGCCCGGTACCCAGAGGACAAAAGGGCCCCCACTGCCCTGGTGCCAGTCCAGGGCCTGGAGGGGCCAGGCAGGCTGAGCAGGTGGCCTGCTAGGTCTCAGGCGGGGCTGTGCTGACCGCAGTCCTGCTGGGGACGCAGCTCGTGAGCCGGCCCGGAGCGGGTGAGTGGGGGGTGGCCCCGCACGAACGGCAGAGGGGAGGAAGCCGCCCGTCCCCACTCCCAGGATGGTCCCTGGCCCACGGGACCCTGGTGTCTGCCCAGGCTCGGGTGCTGGACCCGCTGGAAAGCAGCCGGCCTGGGGCTGGGCCGGGAGGGAGCCGCGTGCCCCACCCGGCAGCCCGGCCCCCCTCACAGCCCCAGGCCCCAGGCTGCGGCTCAGTGTGGTGACAATGACTGTCCACCATGTGACTCCGCCCTGTGGGTGTGGCCGCCCTGAGGTCACCCAGGGCCACAGCACAATCACCCCAGTCCCTTTCCTGTGTCCCCATCCCTACACACCCTTGGGTCCCTCGCACCCCTGCGCCCCCACCCCTGTCCCCATGCCCCTCTGCCCCTGCGTCCCCATGCCCGTCTGCTCCCGCCCCTGCGTCCCCACGCCTCTCTGCTCCCACCCCTGCGTCCCCGCACCCCTCTGCTCCTACCCCTGTGTCCCTGCACCCCTCTGCTCCCACCCCTGCGTCCCCGCACCCCTCTGCTCCCGCCCCTGCGTCCCCGCACCCCTCTACTCCCGCCCCTGCGTCCCCACACCCCTCTGCCCCCGGCCCTGCGTCCCTGTGTCCCCCACCTCTTATCTCTGCGTGCCAAAGTGGCCCTGCTCCCGCGTCCCCTTGGGCCTGTTCCTGTGCTCCCGGCCCTGCATCTAGGGGCGCCTGTCCTGTGTTGAGAGGCCTGCCTCTTCACCGAGGAGTCCCTTCCCATGGACGGCAGCCCCTCCTCTGTCAGCTAAGAGGCTGGGCCCCGACCCACCGCAGGCCCACCGCATACCCCCTGCAGATGCTCCAGGCAGCTCCTCCATGCCTGGGTAGCAGCGGGAAGTCCCAGAGAGGAGCATCTGATTCCTCTGAGACTCCAGCCATGACTTGTGGTCTTGGGCACGCAGGTACGTCTGGGGGACCAGATCCCTCTCCCCAACTGCCCGGGGCCACTGACTCTGGGGACAAAGCTGGGGCCTGATTCCCCCTCCACAGCCCCTGG
Source organism: Odocoileus virginianus (assembly GCF_023699985.2). Lineage (NCBI taxonomy): Eukaryota > Metazoa > Chordata > Mammalia > Artiodactyla > Cervidae > Odocoileus > Odocoileus virginianus. The sequence goes on from NC_069675.1 coordinate 101,192,067, forward strand.
ATCTGGGAGCCAGGCCCAGCCCCTTACCAGAGCCTACCCTGCCCCCTTCAGACCTCAGAGCCACCAGGAACCAGAGGTGGGCACTTGGGATGCACAGAGATTCCCAAAGTAGGCCCCAGGGCGCTCAGCTCTGACCCACACAGCACCTGCAGTTAAGGCCATGCTCATCTGTGTGTGTGAAATTATACACTTTCAACCACATTTAAACACATCAGCTGTGAGTTCATCCATACTGTTGTGCAGCCACCATCATTGACTCTCAGACTGTTTCATCTTCCCAAACAGAAACTCCTCACTTATTAAACAGCACCTCCCCCAGGCTGCTGACGGTTCAGTCACCAGTCGTGTCTGACTCTGAGACCCCCAGGGGCAGCAGCCCGCCAGGCTCCTCTGTCCATGGGGGTCTCCAGGCGAGAACACTGGTGTGGACTGCCATTCTCTTCTCCAGGGATCTTTGTGACCCAGGGGTCGAATCCGTGTCTCCTGCACTGGAGGTGGATTCTTTACCACTGAGCCCCCTCCCCCCAATCCCGGGATGACCTCTGTCGTCCTGTCTCTATGAGTCTGCTTATTCTAGAGACCTCATACAAGTAGAATCATACACAATTTATCTTTGTATCTGGCTTTCACTGAGCATCAAGTCTTCAACGCTCATCCATGTTGTAGCCTGTGTCAGGATTTCCTTCGTTTTTTCCAGATAAATATCAATTATATTCCGTTTATGGACAGACCGCATTGTCATATCCATTGATCCATCAGTGGACACCAGATTGTTTCCACCTCTCACCTGTGTTTAAATCGCGGCTGTGAATTCGGGTGTGCGATGATCTCTTCAAGACCTTGCTTTCAGTTTGGGGGCGGGTACGCCTGGAAGTGGGAGTGCAGGACCACGTGGTAATTCTGTTCACTTCCGAGGAAGCTCCACTCTGCTTTCCACAGTATTTGCATCGTTATACATCCCAACCAGCAGTGCACAAAAGTTTCAATTTCTCCACATCTTCTCCAACACTTGTTTTGTTTAGAGATAGCATTGCCGCAGTGGGAGTGGTCTCTCACTGTGATTTTGATTGGCATTTTCCTGACTAGTGACATCACCTTTTCATGCACTTTATGAGCATGTTTGAGTCTTTGGAGAAACGTCTGAAGAGGCGAGGGGCGTCTCCAGGCAGGGCTCACTGCTCTCAGCTCTGACCCAAGTGGCGCGCGCAGGTGTGTCAAAGTTGATGTGTGTGTGCATGTATTAAATTATACATATAATGTGCCCTTTTAACATAAAAAGTGCTTCCACCGTTTATTCATTGTTGTATTTTTTTGTTGTTTAATTTGGGGGTTTTTTTTTTTTTTTAGTTTTTTCGTTTGTTGTTGAGTTTCAAGAGTTTTTGTTCTTGAGTTTTAGAGGTTTTAAAAAGTATATTTTGGTTATTAAACCCTTATTGGATTTGTGGTTGGAAACTATCTTCTCCCGTCTGTCCCGTGGGGCCTGTGAACTCCTGACAGTGTCCTCCAGCGCGCAGAGGTTATTTTGATGACAGCCAAGCAAACAGATGGGGGGAAATGGAAACAGGGACAGACTTTCTTTTCTTGGACTCCAACATCACCGCTATGACAAACCTAGACAACGTATTAAACAGCAGACACATTGCTTTGCTAACAAAGGTCTGGTCAAAGCTGTGGTTTTTCCAGTTGTCAGGTATAAATGTGAGGGTAGGACCATAAAGAAGGCTGAGCACTGAAGAACGGATGCTTGTGAACTGTGGTGCTGGAGGGCTCCTGAGAGTCCCTTGGAGACAAGGAGAGCAAACCGGTTAATCCTAAAGGAGATCAGTCCTGGGTGTTCATTGGAAGGACTGATGGTGAAGCTGAAAGTCCAACACTTTGGCCACCTGCTGCAAAGAGCCAACTCACTAGAAAAGACCCTGATGCTGGGAAAGATTGAAGGCAGGAGGAGAAGGGGACGACAGAGGATGGGATGGTTGGATGGCATCACCAACTTAATGGACATGAGTTTGAGCAAGCTTCAGGAGACAGTGGAAGAAAGGGAGGGAAGCCTGGTGTGCTGCAGTCCATGGGGTTGCAGAGAGTCGGAAACGACTAAGGGACTGAACAAAAACAACGACAAAAATCACTGCTGACGGTGACTGCAGCCATGAGATTAAAAGACGCTTGCTCCTTGGAAGGAAAGCTATGACAAACTAGATAGTGTATTAAAAAGCAGAGACATCACTTTGCCAACAAAGGTCTGTCTAGTCAAAGCTATGGTTTTTCCAGTAGTCATGTCTGGACGTAACAGTTGGACCATAAAGAAGGCTCAGTGCCGAAGAATTGATGCTTTCAAACTGTGGTGTTGGAGAAGATTCTTGAAAGTCCCTTGGACAGCAAGGAGATCCAACCAGTCCATCCTAAAGGAAATCAACCCTGAATATTCATTGGAAGGCTGATGCTAAAGCTAAAGCTCCAATACTTTGGCCACCTGATGAGAAGAATTGACTCACTGGAAAAGACTCTGATGCTGGGAGAGATTGAAGGAGGTGGAGAAGGGGATGACAGAGGATGACATGGTTGGATGGCATCACCGACTTGATGGACATGAGTTTGAGCAAGCTCCAGGAGCAGGGATGGACAGGGAAGCCTGGTTGCTTCAGTCCATGAGGTCACAAAGATTGGACATGACTTAGTGATTGAACAACAGCATAGCTCTTGTTTTCCGTGATCCAGGTGTCTATCCTAGCCTTATGAAAACACCACAGTTTTGAATACTGTGCCTTTGTAGGAAGTCTTGACCTTGGGAAATGTGTGTCTTCTTTTTTCAAGATTATTTTGGCTATTCAGGGCCCCTTGTAATCCCATATGAATTTGAGTATTGACATTTCAACTTCTGCAAAAAAAAAGTTGGAATGTTGATAAGGATTGCACTGAACCTGCAGATCGCTTTGGGTAGTACTGGCATCTTAAAATTAAGCCTTCCGGGGACTTCCTCGGTGGTCCAGAGGTTAAGACTCTCCACTCTCACTTCTGGGGCCAGGTTTGATCCCTGGCTGGGGAACTAAGATCCTGTAAGCTGAGTGTTGCAGCCAAAAAAAAAAAAAAAAAAAGCTTTCTACCCACGAACAAAGGATATCTTTCCACCTATTTAGGTCTTAATTTCCACTTTTACAGTTTTCAATGTACAGTTAAATCACCCCCTTGGTTAAATTGATTTTTAGTTATTTTATTCTTTTAGATGCGATTTAAAGTGAAATTGCTTCCTTAATTTCCTTTTGAATTGTTCATTGCAGGTGCATAGAAACGTAGCTGATTTTTTGTCTGTTGATCTAATACCCTGCAACTTTCCTGAACTTATTACCTCTAGTAGCTTTCTTAGAGACTCTTGTGTATGTATCTCACAGGTATTTTCTTTGGTTGCCAGGGAGATTACACTTAACATCCTAAGTTTATAACAGTGTACTTAAGTAGACAACTTCACTCAATCACATACATACACTATGCTTCAAAACAATTCCATCCTTTCTGCTTTATGTTGTCGTTGCAAATTATATATTCACACATTTGTGCACAATAACATAAATCTGTAATTGCTGTTCATGCATTTGTCTTTCAAATCCTATAGTAAATACAAAGTGGAGTCATAACCAAAAATACAATGCTGGTTTTTATACTTGCCCACAGTCTTGCCTTTATCAGAGATCTTTATTTCTCCCTGTGGCTTGGGAGGTACTATGTAATGTCCTTTCACTTAAGTCTGAAGGGACACGTGAGTAGTTCTTGGGGGCAGGTCTGGTGGCAACAAACTCCTCACTCTTGTTTGCCTGGGAATGCCTTTGTTGTTTAGTAGCTCAGTCATGTCCGACTCTGTGACCTCATAGACTGAAGTCCACCGGGCTTCCCTGTTCCTCCTCATCTCCCAGAGCTTGCTCAAACTCATGTCGATTGAATCAGTGATGCCCTAAATTCTTCACACTTGAAGGTCAATTTTGCTGGATATAGGATTCTGGTTGACAGCTTTATTCACCCATCACTTTAAATATGCCATTGCCTTCTGGTTTCTATGGTTTTCTATTTTAAATTAATTATTTTTGGTTCTGGCGGGTCTTAGGTGTGCAGGTTTGGTTGTGCACAGATCCCCTACAGCTACTGAATCTCAGCTCCTGGACCAGGGAACAAATCCACGTCCCCTGCATTGGAAGTCAGATTCATAACCACTGGGCCACCAGGGAAGTCCATCTCTATCATTTTCTGATGAGAAATTATCTGTTAATATGAAGATGGCTTGTATATAACAGTCATTTCTCTTGTGCTATCTTCAAGGTTCTGTCAACAATTTGATTATTAAAGTGTCTTGGTGTAAGTCTCTTTGACTTGATTCTTAGAATTCACTGAACTTCTTGGATTTGTAGATTCATATCTTTCATCACATTTGGTAAGATTTTAACTATTTTTTCAACTATTCATTTTCCCCTGTTCTCTTCCCACTGAAGCTACCGTACGGCATGTGTGGGACCCACCAGGATGGGGCCCCAGAGCGCTCTGGTCCCTGCTCACTGGTCTGTGCTGCTTTCTGTGGTTCACATGAGCTCCTCTCGTCGCGCACCAACTCCAACCCCTTCTTTCCCCTGCCAGCTTCAGTCTGCTGTTGAACCCCCGAGTGAATCTTCTAGTTATTGTGCTTTTCAGTCTGAGACTTTGCTTTCTTCTCATGATTTTTCCGTATTCTCATTCTCCGTATTATTTTTGGATTTCCTTTACTTCCATGTGCATGTTTTCCGTGAGCTCTCTCAGCATTTAAATAAAATCATGTATTTTGGACGGCACGAGGTCTTCGTTGCTGTGTGAGGGCTTTCTCCAGTTGCGGGGAGCAGGGGCTGCTCTGCATTTCGGTGCACAGGCTTCCGTGGTGGCATCTTTGTTGCAAAGCATTGGCTCTAGGGCACACAGGCTTCAACAGCCGTGGCACGTGGGCTTAGCTGACGCTCAGAAGGCGGCGCCTCCCAGACCAGGAGTCGAGCGCATGTCCCCTGCAATGGAAGGTGGACTCTCAGCTGCCAAACCACCAGAGCAGTCCTCTCCTAGCACTTTTAAACAACTCTCTTAGAGGTGCTTTCTAATCATTCTGATGTCTGAAATTCTTCAGGGATGGTTTCTATCAACTAATTTTGTTCCTTTGGGTAGACCACTTTCCTGCTTTTAAATTTCTCCTTGTGATTTTGCTGCTGCTGTCATTGAAAGCAGGCTGTGATTGGTTCTCTGTGTGTGCATGTTCCTCTCGGGGAACAAGAGCTGGGAGTTGCCTCCTCTGCCTTGTGGCTGACAACTGTCCCTTCTCTTAAGGTTTGCTGAGTTTTTTGCTGACGTTTTTCATTATACCTAACAGAATTAGGATTTCCAAAGTGGGGGAAATATGACTTTCAGTGGGCAGAAAATGGAGTTGGGACCTAAAAGCCTGGAGTCTCTCAATCTACCCCCAGTGTTTCAGAGACCAGTCCATCCACATGGAGATCCTCACAGAGCACATGTGCTTCTATCCCGACTGAGTCCATCTACTGGGCTGGGCGCCGGGAACTCACAACCGAGCCCTGCCCAGCCTTGCAAAGGCATGGGCGGATCCCTGAGTCCAACGTGTAAACAGCGCAGCCAGCCAGGAGCAAGAATCCCCGTGAGGTCAGGACGCCCCGAGCCCCTGGGTCGGGCGTGTTCACAGGCTGTGGCCCCGAGGCTGGGCTGCACCAGGCCGTCCCCTCAGCCCCCGTCTCTGACCACATTGCGGGCTCTGGGCCAAAGTGGCCTGGGGTGACCAGACACCCAGGACCCCGAGGAAGCCCTTGCAGGGCAGCAGGGGAGTGTTCAGGCTTCAGGAATGTAGTCATGATTTGATTTTCTAGGAAGAAGGAAGAAACTCGCTGAGTGGACAGGATCCCCAGAATCACACCGCCCATTTATTCCAACGTGTTCCAAACGGTGATCCAACAGGAACCAGGCGAGGAGCATAGAACCAGCGGCAGAGCACCGGATGCCCAGTGGCCACCCCGAGCAGCTACGAGGCCCCGAAACATCCCGGCCCTATGGCCCGCTGGCCTCTGTCACCAGCCCGGCCCGGACCACGTGCCGCCAGCTGGGGGGACACCAAGCAGCCAAGGTCAGGGCCCGGGTCTTGCCAACAGGCATCCTTGCGGACAGCACACGTCAGCCTCCTGGGCAGCGCCTACTCGAGAGCCGTCCCGCCCTAGGAGGGGGCCCAGATGGGCAGGGGGTGAGCCTCTGTGTTGAACACGTAGGTGTCCAGGCTCAGCAGGTCGGGGTCGTCGGAGAAGAGCAGATACAGGTATTTGAGCGTCTCCCCCAGAAAGAAGCTCTCCATCTTATCCCTGGGCTGGGGGTGGCGGGGGTCCTGGACGTTGCTGATGGAAGAATAGCCGCCCGAGGGGACCTGCTCGAGAGCCGAGGCCGCAGCATCACAATGCTGGCTCAGCCCTCTGGAGGGCTGCCAGCCAGAGGTGCCGCCCCCCACCCACCCCGGCCCCTGGCCCGCCCCAGAACACACGGCCCCCAGGGCAGGGTCTGGGGCGGGGACGACACCAAAGCCAACAGGGGGAATGGCCACCCTGGAGGTCAGCCATGGTTCCCTTCAGTGATCAGATGCCAAGTGCCACCTCTAAAACCTGTGCAAGCCTCACAAAGGCCCCAAGGCCACCCGAGGGGTGTAGAGTCCACCTCAGGGGCCACAGGGCGGAGGTCAAGTCTCAGCCCTACCAGGGTGAACAGTGGGCCCTGGGCACAGCAGGGGATGGAGCTGGTTGTGGCCCCCGGCCTGGGGCACAGCGGCCCAGAGGTCACCCACCCGCTGGGTGGAAACACGCTGCCCAAGCCGCACAGAAGACCCAGGAGAGACACGTTCTGTGTGCCTCAAGCCACTGCAGGGACCCTCCCGGCACAGCTGTCCCCCAGACAGGACACACGGACGCCCCGACCCCCCGGGCCCTCACGGCAGGGCAGGGCCTCCCCGTGCAGCCCCTGGGAGGCGACACTGAGCCCCGGGAACACTCGGGGGGCTCACCCGCGTGTAGGTGTTGAAGCTATGCAGGATCTCCCAGCCCCAGTCCTGGTACTTGCGGTCGCCCGTGAGGCGGTACAGGTAGAACAGGCTCTCCACGGTCTCGGGCCGCAGCAGGTTGTGTCTGTCAGCCATCTGGGGAGGCACGTGGACTCAGGAGGTGCTTCCCAGCATTCCCCTCTGGCCCCAGCCCTGGGCCCAGCCCAGCTCACCTTGACCTGAACGTCCTTAACAAACATCGTGTGGTACAGGTTGAAGTGTGCGATCTCGGGGCTCAGCCCCGTCTCCATCTGACGGTACATCTGGTAGCAGGTGTCCATGAGTGCCTGGGCCAGCTCCATGTGCTCAGCAGGCAGGCCGTGGTGGGCACCCAGAGCCAGTGTCCCCGGCAGGAAGCACACCAGGTGGTCCTGAAACCACGGGGTCACCTCATCAGCGGGTCCAGCACCCTCAGGCCTCAGACAGGGCACGGAGCTGCAGGCCAAGCACCTGGGGCCCCACACGGGCAGGGAGAAGCTTCTGGAAGGACCACCTCAAAGGTCGATGGAGCCCTGGCTGCAGGAGGGGGTGCAACTGGGAGTGGGGGTTCCCTGAGAGCATGGAAGGAGAGACTCGTTGCAGGGCAGGGGTCCCGGAGGAGGTGGGGGCCCTGTGGTGGGGGCCCTGGCACCCCACAGACCTCAGCCCCTCCTGCTGCTATCACGGGACACCCACGTCCACCCGGGACCGCTCACACTCCACGGCCAGGATCACAAGGTTCCCCGGGTCATCCCCACTCTCAGAGCCATCAGACATCAAGCACAGAGGCTGGGTCCTCAAGCTGCCTTGAGGCCGGATCGGGGAAACATGCTCCCACTCACCATCTTGGCGCTGAAGCGGCCGTGGTTGAGCTCCCCCACGAAAGTCAGCTTCCTGGGCTCAGATTTAGCGAGCAGGTGCTTCCTGATCCCGTCCACGGCTTCCAGGTAGTCTTCCAGCAGCCTGTGCAGACCAGCGGGGCCTGTGTGCTCTGGCCAGGTGGGCACACAGCCCTCAGTTCCACAAACAGGGCGTGACCCCAAGCTGCAGTCCCCGTTCTGGGATCTATGAGGCCCGGCCCTGCCAGCCCCGTGGGGGTCAGCCTCACGGGCTTCTGGACCGCCCCCACTCCAGTGAGGCCAGTGCCTCCCAACCAGCCCCAAGGCGCCACTGGAGACCAGCCTCTGCCAGCCTGATTCACCCGGAACCAGCCTGCGGGCTCTCCAGTCAGTAACACTTCCTGGGCCACAGTCACCCCCAGGCTTGAGGCTGAGAGGACCCAGCACCCCACGGGGGTTTATCTCTGTTTTATAATTGGACAGGAGTGACCATGCAGCTCTCTGGGAAAGGGTGCACTTTCCATGTCAAAGCGCTGAGTTCAAGAATACCTGCATGCCCCGGCTGTAGACACCCTTCCCCAAGCCCAGGGGGCCACCCCGAAGGCAGAAAAACAGGCCTCACTGGCTCTCCTTCTTCCCGCCCTGGATCCACTGCTTCAGCAGGTACTCGTAGTAGCTGTCGGCCCTGGCGCCCAGGGTGAACACGCCCAGGTGGGTGAAGCTGCCGCTGTTGGTGTTGATGAACATGGGCACCAGCCCGTCCAGCTTCCCGCGCAGGGCGTGCACGCGCCTCGTCACCTCCTCTGCGGCCTCCTGGGGCAGATGACAGGGGGCGGTGAGCAGATGGGCTGGGCAGGGGGGCTGCCCTCCGACACAGCGCCAGGATGGCCGACCGCGGGACTGAACCCGTCCTCGAGACACTTCCCAGCCTCCACCTGGGACAGTGTCTGAGGCCACAGCTGTGGGCCTGTCATCTCCTCTTGAAGATTACCCTGCGCTCCCACTTCCTGCTGGGCTGGCAGGCACATCTGTTTCCCAGCCCAAGGTTGCTGCTCATGATAACTGCCCCAAAGTCCTCAGCCAACAGGAAACATCTATTCCCTTCAAGACCCATCCCACCTGGGCTCCGGTCGAGCCAGGGCGGCACGTGTGTCTGTGCCCGAGGCTCCGTGCACGCTTCCTCGCTGTCCTCCGGGCCCAACAGTCACACGCCCATCAGTGTGCACACTTCCCTGGAGTCAGCTGCTTTACTCCTCTGCGGTCTCACAACCGCCGAGACATGGCAATACGTGTGTTTGCAAGTGACCCTTATGAGCAAGTGGCTCATTCCAGCCAGAACTGCCCTCGGGTGCGGGGACCTCACGTGAACGGTGTGTGTCCCCCCATTGTTAGCAGGGTTCCCGGACCTCGGGCGGCACCTGACACTTCATCCAGTGACTGGAACAGAAGACCTGCTTCGCAGGCGGCAAAACAGAGACTGACTCCTTGAGAATGAAAATCTCTTGTCCATCTAAGGACACCATCCACGCGGGAAACATGCAAACTACAGATGAGAGAAAAATATTTGCATGCACAAATCTGATTCAGGATTACTGTCCAGAATGTATAGAGAATTCCTACAACACAACAACAAAAATCCCAACAACCTGATTCACATGAGGGCCGAGGATTTTCATAGACAGTTTGCCAAAGACGACAGACAAATAAGCATATGAGAAAATGCTTACATCACTGATCTTTAATGAAATGGAAGCAGATACCATGAGAATCAGGTATCACCTCACGCTCACCTCAGTGGCTACTACGAAAACAAAAAACAGAAAACAGGTGGTGCAAGGATGTGTAGAAATTGAAACACTTGTGCGCTGCTGGTGGAAATCCAGACCGGTACGGCTTCCTGGGACAATGGCATGGCGTTTCCTCAGAAACACTGAGCACTGGTGGCCTCATGCTCTCATAATTTCAGTTCTAGGGATTATATCTAACAGGCTGGTATTCCAGCCATGTTCAGAACTGCACCACTCACTGTGGCCACAGTGTGGAAGCAAACCAGTGTCTGCTGATGGATGGATGGAAAAGCAAAGTGTGGTCCCTCCGTATGATGGAGTATTACTCAGTCTTCAAAGGGAAGGAAACTCTGACGTCACTCTGTGGGTGAACCCTGCGGACACTGCGCTGCATCAAACGAGGAGAGACACTGTTGGCCCCACCTGTGTGACAGACCTTCCGCAGCACGCTTCGTGCGAACAGAAAACTGAATGAGACGCGTCAGTGAGTAACGTGTGCAGAACTTCTGCGCGTCAGATGAGAAAGTTACGGGGATCCATGTCACAGCTGTCTGAGCAGACGGAACACTTATGAACTGGATGCTTCAAGATGGTTTTGCGGTGGCAAGTTCTATGTTCTGTGATTTTCTTACCACGATAAGAAAAGAAAGAGGCGAAATTTTTAAAAATGAAAGTATTTTTCATGGAGACAGAAGGTAGATGTTAGTGTCCAGAGAGAGTGTCCCAGGACACTCTCCAGTGTCCTGGGAGAGTGGGGAGTTACTGTCTAGCTGAGGACAGGGGTCAGTTTGGGGAGGTGGCGGTGATGGTCGCTACGCCACGGTCTGAACGTGCTGAGGCCACACGGCTGTTCACAGAGCGCAGTCGTTGTGCCCTATTCCGTGCTGTGTGTGCGTTTTAAGAAAGCGATGACAGGTAGAGCACCTTCAGATTTGGTATTCACTTTACATTCAATTTAATATTAAATACTGATATGGATAAAAAATAGAAGAAAAAAGACTCAAGGGTAGATCCTGTGGGTCTGAATCCCCCATCTCCCACTACCTCTGATCTTGCACAAGTAACCAGCACCCTTCCTGCCTCAGTTTCTCCAGTTTCAGCTCGGAAGGGCTATGGTGATTGCAGCAGGAACTACATTAGCTGAAGCCTCTCACTGTGCCAAGCTGCTCTACAAGGCAGAGTGGGGTGGGTAATGAAAGTCAAGAGGACTAGTGTGGGTCCCACCCACTCAGGTGCTGTCTGTCCTCTGGGCTCAGATGGCAGGGTCCCCGGAACACTTGAGAGAGGCATTTGGACACCAAGGAAGCCCGTAATGAATAGGAGCTCACGGCCTTGCAGACTGCTGTGACCACAGCAGTCCCTGACACACCTGAGGCCTTTTTCTGGTCCGGGTCTTCAAATTAGGACTTTTTCCCTGGGAGGAAGACTCAGGGGTCAGCATTGCCCCACTCCCCCATACCAAGAGCGATGCCACACACCACCCCAGCTGCCCACCCAAGACACTTGTGTGCAGGGCCCAGTCAGGGCACCACAATGGGACAAGCACGTCACCTACACTGATCTGACTACAAAGCCCAGAGCTCCAACACACCCCGTGGCACTCAGCCACAACAGAGCACGAGGGCCTCGCCACTGCAGGAGGGCCAGGACAACGGCAGGTGGACTCCAGGCCACGCCGAGCGCGGCAGGACAAGCCGGCAGCTGTCGGGGCCCTGAGGACACGGGACTGCACGGGGGCGGGCCAGGCAGAGGACTCGGCCTCCGGTCAGGACGTCTCCTGTCTGCACCTCTGGTATCACCAGAAAACATGATTCTCCAGGAGAACGTGGGACAAGAACCAAAACCGACATGACTCTCATGGCCCAGGACCCATGACCACACAGACCTGCACGTGCCTCCAAGAGCCAGAGATGGCCCCGCAGAAAACCCGCACCAGCCGGAAGCAGAAACCCCTCCATACCTTAAATTTCTTATCCCCCGTGAGACGAGAGAGCTCTCGGAACTCCAGCTGAATGCTCGTCACCTCAGCCACCGTGCTATCAGAGGTCCATCCGGGTGGGTGAGCAACTCCGGTGCCGATGTTTACAAAGGAGTACGGAATCTTAGAGGGTGTTCGGAAGGCAGGCATTAACCGATTTCCAAAATCCTCCTGATACACAACACAGCGATGAGTCAACGATTCCTGCTGCTCAGCGGCCTTGTTCCATGACACGACAGTAAACCCAACACCCATTTTCATGTAATTCAGCGGACAGACCCAAGTATGCTGGCTTCACCTGACCTTAACCCTGCCAGCTACAAAACCCGAGGTGGACTCAATCAGTTCAGAATGACCTCACGGGCAGGCAGCAGGCTGACACAACACTACTTCAACCACCCATGTGCTCGGAAGCAGACTCAAGAGCGGGAGGAGGCAGAACTGGAAATAAACGTCTGCCGCAGCCCAATCCCGGAGAAAATCACTGACTGCTGAGCACTTGAGACCCCAGCCCCCCTGGAGGCGAGCAGCCCTGAGGCCGGGACACTCACAGCCTTCGTCAGGAAGAGGACGTCCCCAGACAGGTGGAATGCACTCAGCAGCCCCCCCAGGATCCGGATTGTGCTCTCAAACAGGTTGACGTCCACATTTTTCCGAAACCGTAACTTCCTGGACACCCACTTCCTGGCTTCTTGAAATTCTACCACGTGGAACAGCAGAGGCACAAGAACAAATTAACAGCCCAGCATTTCCCTGGCCGCTCCCTCCGGGGCTACGCACGTCCCCTGCAGGGTTTCGGCATCACCTCCTCATGCAAGAGGGGGAGCCCAGGAGTCCTCCAACCGCACAGGAAACACGGGCCCAGAGGGCAGCTGGGGGAAGGCCGTGCAGCGTGAGCACAAGCACTCGATGTCAAAGCCACACGACCGAGGAGCCCAAGACAGTGAGTGGTGGAGGCTGCAGTGTGATTGGAAGACGGACAGGGCCGTGAGCGCGCCAGCTCAGAAACATCTGGGGCAGGTCACCTGGCTCACCCTGTCTGCACCGACAAGGACTGAGAGGGAGGCTCAGGGCGCTGCCGGCCGCTGCGGCGGCGCACGTGTCACCTCCCACCACAGGGCCCCCTGACCGCAACAGAAACACGGGCTGCAAACATCCCTGCACTCCGCCCTCCGCCACACTCGGCGCCCTGCAGGAGGCGCAAGGCACACGGACGTGTGAGGACGGAGAACTGCCCGCAGCCAGCACAGCCACGCTGGCAGCCGGGACAAGGGGAAGCACAGCTCAGCAGGACGCGGCGTGTGGTCACCTCCCAGACCAGGCTCACTCGGGCCCGAGGGTCACGCCTGGCGAGTTCGAGCCCACCGCAGGGACGAGCAGGTACCTTTCTTTAGCCCCAGAATCCACATGGTGTCCAGGGCGTCGATCAGCGTGAGGCCAAGGCCGAACCACTCGCTGAAGGACCTGGTCAGGGGCTTCAGCTCGTCGTGGCCCCAGGCGAACTTGCGGTATCCAGCCCACGCGTGGAGGAAGGCATCCACCACGGCCTTCTGGCGCTCATTCTGGGAGGCTGGCAGGAGGAACGCAGGGCATGGGCACCCAGACAGAGCTGCCCTGTGGCCCCACAGTGAGTGAGGCTGCTGCGGGGGCACCTTAGGCCGCAGTGAAGGCCCAAGCGGAAACTGCACCCAGCGCAGGCTCGTCAGCCTCCGCCAGGTCCCGGCAGGGACCACCCTCCAGGAAACAGCGAAGGAGCGGAAGCAGAGGAACCAGTAAGCCTGAGTGTGCAGTCTGGTTTGTGGACATCAAACGTGCCAGGCGCTGGTGACCCAGACAAGAAGGTCTCGTCTGGTGGTGCCTGTGTTCTGCCCAATCACCTGAGGGTGCTACCGAGGTGGAGAAAACAGGGAGCTGACACCCCAAGGCTGATCAGACCCCTCCCGGGGCTCAGAGCACATTCGAGGTGGTTCTTGCCGCATGTGAGGGAACCACGTGTACACACAGGGCTACTTCGCCTGGGGGGATCCCCGAAGGATAGACGTGCACAGCACCACCCAGGCCTCCATCACCGGGACACGGGTGGAGAGACCGGCCTCCTGCGCGTGTTAATTCTGCAGCTGTAGCACTGGACCCGGGGAGACAGCCGCAGAGGGGCTGGTGTCACCAAGGCTCTGAAGAGTCCCTGAGTCCCAGGACCCCTGGTACCCGTGCTCCGGGATGATGGGAGCTGCACGGCCAGCCCAACTCTCCAGCGTGCCCAACACTGCGCCCCTCAGAACAAACACCAGCTGAGGCCTGGAAGGCGCAGGCAGCCCTTACCTTGACTGGCCTGAGTCGTCAGGGCCTGCTGCTGAAAAGGCCAGCGGGGGACCTCTGCCTTCTTGGGAGGGAGTCTGGCACCCTGCTCCGCCTTGGTCCCTGCTCCCCTCCAGCTGGAGGAAGAGAATCAGACTCAGAGCAAAGGAGGATTGCTCTCCCTCCCACTCTACCCGAGGAGCCTCAAGTGAGCAGGCACTGACCCTGCCGCCCAGGGGCACAGTCGGCAACAAAGGAAAGTTATCCGCAGGCGTCAGGCTGGTTCTCTTTGTTTTTCAGGGGAAAAGCCACCAAAAGACGCCTCTGGGTTTCCCACGTTCAGACCATCTCTGAAGCTCCCAGTACCTGAGGCCGTCTCTCTGTGCCTCCGATCCCCAGCCAGCCTCTCCCACCACCTCTGCCCTCCTCTGGGCCTGGGCCTGCCTCCTCTCCTGGGCGTCTCCATCGGGCGCTCTCATCTGCAGGTTGGGGGGTCCTCGTCGGAAATGCCTTTGGGGCTTCTGGACAGAGACAAGGGTCACTTGTGCAGTGATTCCATCCTGCTTCTAGGACGCTCCCCCTCCCCAGTCAGACCTGGAACCACACAGGGAGCGCTGTGGACTGGCCGAGCAGCTGCAGTTTCCTAGAGGAAATGATTTCCATTTTTCCTACGATGCGCAGCTTCAGGAGGGGCCCCTTTCTCAGCAGCTCCTGGCTCTGACTACCTGACGGAGGCTCTGCCAACGGGCGAGCGTAGCCCTGGAGGGTTGGTTAAGCCCCTGGCCAGAGCGTGTCTGGGAGTCAGACCCTAAGGGTAGCAGGGCAGGGGTGAGCCACCCCATCCCCGTCGATGGAGCCACAGAGGACCCTGCCCAGGCCTGCGCCCGGGACTCCCACCTCAGCCTCGGAAAGCTGCGGCAGAGGCAGCCGGTCAGTGGCAAAGCGCTGTGGGAGGGCGCACTCGTCCTGGCTCCAGCCGCCCAACAGGGGCTGTGACAGCGACTCCTCCAGCTCACGAGGACAGACTCGTGAATGGAAAAGCCTCTGGCTGCAGCACCCATGGACACCTTGGAGGAGGATCCGAGAAGACACCCCCCTTCCAAGATTGAAACCCCACCGAGCCGGGCCCCCGGGTCACGAGAGCAGGTGCGGCCAAAACACAGCCCCACGGATGAAGCAGGTCTCGGGGACGAGTGCCGGCATCGGACCCAGAGAGGAGGTGCCGGCGGCCTCAGGATGCGCAGGGGCCCCAAGACTCGCTCCACAGGAGACGTGGATGTTCACGCCTTCATTTCCAGGCCCCTCCTGGACACCAGAGTCCAGGTCACGGAGGCTGAGGTGTGGAAACCTGTCTCTCGGTGGGGAGACAGCCACGTTCTGTGTCACAGACCGTGAAGTCAATACACAAGAGAGTGGCCACAGAAGTGACAGAAGGAATGCGCTTGGCTCTAAAGGGAGAACTGCTCTCTCACACACAGGCCTTCCAGAGAGACGGGGTGAGAGCAGCCTCCCGTCCCCCCCAGGCACGCTGTGGGGCGTGAGGCCGGCCTCAGTCCCAGAGCCTATCCCTGGGGGCGCCTGGGCCCACTTGGACACCCCAGCCCGCGGGAGTGTGTCCCCGCACGGAGCATCCCGGGCTCTCAAAGGCCGGCTCCCTTGGTGGCGGTGGGGGGGGACTCGCCCCGGCTCTCGCTGACCCCATCACCCTCTAGGCTCCACGTGCTCCCCCGCCCACGCCTCCCACCCTGGACGGCTCCGGGCCCCCAGGACGAGGCCTCACCCCGCCCCACGCTTTGTGGACAGCAGGCAGCACGCACCTGCCAACTCCCAGTCCTCCTTGCTGACCCCACTGTGATGCTGAGGCCCCAGCACCTCCATCTGGGCAGGTCCAGAGTGGAGCCCCCACCTGACCACCCCCGGCCAGTAGCTCCCAGAGAAAAGGCTCGGTCTGTCTCACCTCCCAAGGACCCGGAGCGCCACACGGGCAGAGGACGGAGGACAGAACGGCCCTCCTCCTCTCCCCACGTCTCCTCCGTCCCACCAGCCCAGAGCAAGGAGGTTCAGGTTAAAACCTCAGACACAGGGCAGGAAGCAGAACTCTTCCCAGTCCCTCTCAAACAGTCCACGCTGTGCTGAAGCACTTCTGGCCTGGACCCCAGTTACGACTCCACGCTGAGTTTACTCCAAGTACCTGAGGTGACAGCCCCGCCACGGTCTCTGGGTTCTCAGCTGCTTTCCGAGGAGCTGGCAAGACGGGAGGATTTGCTGGTCTCACCTGCCATGCTGCCGCCGACCTGCTGTCCACAGCTAAACAGGAGAGTCTATTTTATCTCAGATACGCCTCAAGGCCCAGAGGAGAGCCAAAGGGTGCCGGAAACAGCACCTACACAGCCAGCACTCCTGGAAAAGGACAGGCTGGGACCTCCGAAAAGGGCAGGTCAAGGAATTCCAGAGTGGTCACATGGAAGCAAACCCTGCCCATAGCTCCTGGCAGCTTCTGTCTTTATCCCCACCCACAGCCCAAACACTTGGCTTTTATTTTTTCCACTTCAAGGAGGGCCCACGATGGCACACAGGCCATTAACCGTAGCAAGTCGCGGGGGCTCTGCAGCTTTCCTCCTCCGAGAAGCCAGGAGTGAGCTGCCCCTCCTCCCGGCACCTGCGCTTGCCTCCCAGCACAGCAGTGCACGCCAGGAAGTGCCTGCAGCGCAGTGCGTGCAGACTCCGCGTGTACCCTCAGACCTGGATCTCGGTGCGAGACGGCCGGGACCACACGCCGCTTCTCATAGCAGACGTCTGGGAAACAGTCACACACGGCAGATTAACAGCCACCTTATGGCGGGGGACTGGGAACATTCTAGGCATCTCCTCATCTCGCTTCCTGCCAATGCGTTGAAGTGTACACCTCCCGCCGCTGCCAGATCGCTGTGCCACCCCTTAGTCAGCCCTCAGGACCCCCGAGGATCACGCAGCTGGTACCTGTCCACTCATCGTCCACGTGGACATAGAACCGGAGGCCAAAGAGCATCAGGACCACCAGAAGGAAGAGGCCCACCGTCCGCTGTAACCTCGACAGCTGCTTCCATTTCTGAGGGACAGACAATGGCTATTTTACTAAAAGGGGCACAACGAGCAATCTCTCCTTCCATGTCAGACTCCAGGAGGACGAGGAGCAATTCCCGAGGCCCAGCGTGGGGCTCTGATGCTTCTGAACCGGGGACGTTTCCCCCAAGCAGGGGCTGCAGGCTGGAGCGGCACTGCAGCCGACACCCCGCACCTGTGCACTTGGAATGAAGCCCATGGGGAGACCTTTCTGGCCCTGGCACGGGGTTGGAGAAGGCCTGGCCGCTGCGTGTGCTGGCAGTAGCCCCCTCCCACCTTCCCTCGGCCCTGAGCCCACTAGCTGGGCGCAGGCCCCCACCTCTCCATAGGTACAAGTTCCTTGCTTGGCATTAAAGGCCTCCTGTGAAAAACAACTTTTTAAAGGCCCAACTGGGCAATCCTTGGCAGTCCAGTAGTTCAGACTCCAAGCTTCCACTGCGTGGGGCCCAGTTTGATCTCTGGTTGGGGAACTAAGCTCCTGGGTGCTGCCTGACTCAGTAAAAAAAAAAAAAAAAAACACCTCAGGAAAGGCAGGTCCACAACAAACTAAAGAGGATAAAGGGACTATGGTAGTGGCTCCTGGATACTCCTGACCCATCAGGCCGTGTAATAGGAAGACATTGACCCCAGCAGGCATATTTTATTGAAGTGAGATCAGGTTCACAACTTAGGTTCTGGATCAGTGATGTGAAGGACTTAAAAACCACAAGGTCTGTCTGGTGTGAGACATGAGTTTTGTTTTTCTTTCACTTTCATGAGGCCATGAAAGTCAGAAGTCACAGAATTAAGGTGAGGGAGGTCACATTAGTTTCGTGTGTGTGTGTTTTTCCTTTTGGTTTCCTGATGTAGCTGGACAAAAACCTCCTGATTCCTGGCAGAAGTAAAAGAAAAGCACCTCTGGGGACCTATGCCTGAGTCAGAGCAAGAAGTTGTTATAAAGTTTTAAACGATGATGGGACAAAGTTTATCCAAAGGAAATGGGTTTCTGAATGTCTTAGCTCAAGAGGCCAGCTTGAGGAGGGAGTGACAGACAACACTGAAACCTGAGAAAGCAGACAGACTCTCCAATATTAGCAAGTAGATGTCCGGCCAGAAAAGAATGCTCCCTGACCAAACCACCAGTCTCATCAGATAAATGAAATCCCACCGAGGACTCCTTCCTAGGAACACACACACACACTCAATGCTGCGGGTGTCGGTGAAGCGCCAGAGTCAGTTCTGTGTGACCTTCAAGAGTCAAGGGTGGGCGATTCCTTCGAGAGACAGAGGCGCAAGGGGTCTCAGACGGGCCGCTGCTACCGTCTGGGGGCCTCAGACGGGCCGCTGCTACCGTCTGGGGGTCCCCATCCAAGCCCCTTGCGCCAGAGACCTCTAGAGACACTGGTCAATACAGCGGGCCCTAGCGCAGGCCCCGCGGGGACTAGCGGGGCCGGGGGCCACACGTTAGGGGTCGGCGCCCAGGTCGGGCTCTGGCAGGGTCTTGCGCGCGGAGGGCGGGCCGAGCCTCTGACTGGGCCTCCGCCGCGCCACCGCGACCCCCGCACCCGGCGTCTGCTGGCGCGGCTTCCGGGGCCGTGTTCGAGGCCGGGTCGCAGCTGTCCCACCCGCGGAGGCTGTCTCACGCCGCGCTCCGTGCCCTCCCGGCCCCTCAGGCTTGAGCCCGGCGCCGGCGGACGCTCACCCGCCACGGCCAGCAGGGGCCCCGGGCTCCGCTGCCGTCCGGTCTCCAGCCGGGGCTCAGCGCCAAGGCGCCCCCGGGCGGTGCGGGCCGCGGGGGCATGCCGGCGACGCGGCGCTGGCGCCTCGGGGTCGGGCGGCGTTGGTTGCCAGGTACGGCGCGAGCGCAGAAGCCCGCCCGACCGTTACCCGGCTCTGCCCCGCGGACGAGGATCCAGCTCTGGTCAAGCCGGTCCCCGCCCGGCTCTCCCGCGAAGGCCTGTGGGGACCGAGCCTTCCCGGGCGGCTCCGCCACGTGCGCGGGGCGCCCTGAGTCTCGGGGTGGACTTGACCCGGGTGTCTTCCCGGAGCCTTGGGGTGGGGCTGGGCTCAGTGAGGTCAGAGGGCTGCAAAGTCAGGTGGGCCCTCGGGGTTTTCATCGAGTGTGTGCGCGCGCGCGTCAGGGCGCACGACACTCAGTCGTATCCAACTCTGCGACCCCATGACTGTAGCCCACCAGGCTGTGGGCTCCTCTGTCCCTGGAATTTTGCAGGCAAGAATACTGGAGTGGATTCTATGCCCTTCTCCAGGGGATCTTCCTGATTCAGGGATCCAACCCGGGCCTCCTGCACTGCAGGCAGATTTTCTGCCCTCACCAGGAAAGCCATTGGACCTATACGTCTGAAAGTCGCTCAGTCGTGCCCGACTCTTTGAGACCCAGAGTCGGTATAGTACATGGGATTCTACAGGCCAGGATACTGGAGTCGGTAGCGTTCCCTTTTCCAGGGGATCTTCCCGACCCGGGAGTCGAATCCGGGTCTCCCGCGTTGCAGGCGGATTCTTTTTGCGATCTGAGCCACAAGCGAAGTCCACTGGACTTATTAAAATTAGTAAAGGGAGCCCTCAGTGAGTGAAAATCAGTCAAGGGTGGCCTCAGGGAGGCGCACTCAGGAGGCCAGGAGCGGGAGCTCGCTCGCTCTGCGGCGCAGCCTCAATTGCAGACCCCACAGAAAGGGGCTAACCTAGCCCCAGGCTGAGGGAGATTCCCCCCACCCCGCCCGGGAATCATTCAGCCAATGAGAGACAGCGCAGCAAATAAAAAGCCGCCACACTTCCGGCTCCCGGTTTCCTCCAAGGGACCCTTTGTTTAGAACAGGCCCCTTTCTCATCTACGAAAGGGTTTCTTTTGTTCTCAGCACTTGCTGGAAGGCCACCTTAGTTTGTTTGTCTTGGATTCCGGTTCTTAACTGTTCCAGAATAAACCCAAGTTGCTGGTAATGTAACTGGCTGATTTCTTGTTCCAGGTCAACAGCCAGTTACCAAGTACAATGGAAGAAGCATAACAGGAAAGAACCATCCATCACAGGCCCCCACCGGACAAGCGCATTGCTTCTTCTAGAGGAAGTCACCTACCTCAACAACTCAGCCGGCGAGAAACTATCCTCACCCTGAACGCACAGTCTTTCCCAGGAAGAGTTCATTAAAAAAAAAAAAAAACTCTCAACTTCCTCACTTTTCTCTATAAAGTAACCATTCCTCTCCTTTGTTTGTTGGACTTACCTAGGTCTTTTGCTATAGCCTGCGTGACCCAAATTGCAGTTCCTGTGATGTTCCAAAGTCCACTTCTGCTGCTAAAATAACTGTGCTTATTCTTGAGGTCAACACACTCCATAGTCTTCAGGCTGCGGCAGAGAGCGCTGCATCTTGCTGTGAGCTGTTTCCCTCGGCAAGCCAGGCACAGGAGGCCCGGCCTGCCCCGGACCGCTCCATCGGGACCTGCCCAGCGCTCTCTGCAGCCCCTCCCTAGGGCTTTCCAGGTCCCACTGCCCACTCCCCCCATGGGGGAGCCCACCGCTTCCTGCCATCCCAGCTGCGACCTTCCTGGGCTCAGGAGGTCTCCCCAGCACAAGGCCCCTACTGCTCAGCACCTAGGCCTGTCTGCCCCTGACCCAGAGACCTCGCTTCTTCCTCCCCTTCCTCTCTAGGGGTCATCTCGGGGTCTCTGCAGGTCTTCCACACACAGCTCTGCTGGTAGTTCCAGCCATGCCCTCAGGACTCCTCCCTGCACAACCAGTTACCAGGGAAACGGTGGCATCTGGAGGAGGGTTTTGTCATGGTTTCTCACAGCCCACCACCCCCGCCCCAGGAAAGCTGGTTCAAGGGACAGCTTCTGGACCAGCCCTGAAGGTGACTGATCCACTAGATCTTCCCAGGCTCCCCTGCAACCCTAGGAAAGAGCTGGATGCAGCACAGGGAGATTCCTGAGCAGCCCAGATTGGATTCAGCTCAGCCTGTGGGCTCTCGTTTCCGCAGGGCCAGCAGGCTGCAGCCCCTGGACGGACGCAGACCTGGGACACCCAGCGCTGCTCCCACCACATTCGCTGGTCAGACAGCACACCCGCCAGGCCCGGGCTGGATCACAGCACCTTGTGTTTACTGGAAAGCCCGGCATTCTGGGAAAACAGCTTGTCCATCTTTCAAAACTCAGTTGCTTCAGTTAGCAGCTGTCTGGGTGAGAGACAATGGGGGCACGTGGCTCCTAAGGAAGCAGGACAGAGGCGCTTGTAGCCATGGGACGCCGCGGCCCACAGGGAGCCTCAGCCGGGAGAGAGGACTCCGCACGACCAGGGTCTCCTGGTCACGGCGTTCGCGCATCGCAGCGGGACAGACACTGCAGGAGACGGCGAGGTGTACCAGGGACCTCTCTGCGCTGAGCGAGACCTCACGTGAAGGTGTAATTATTTGCAAATAAAAAGGTTTTGTGAAAGCAAGCTGTTTTAATAGTTTACCCAACGAGCTCGATGTGGTAGAGGTTGCCCCGTCGTGGCAGTGAGGAGCCAGGCGGGACCCTCAACCTCCTCCTTGGTGACCCTCTGCCCCAGGCCCTCTGCTCGCCTGTGGAGCAGCTGGGGGAAGGCAAGTAAGGCACAAGTTAGGACTGATGGCAGAGCCTGGATGGGTGGAGGCGCAGTCATCCTCCGGGCCCTGGGCCTGGCCCTGGCCCCGCCGTCACACCGGGGGTGGGAGGCGTGGACGAGCCACCCGTCCACTCCAGGCCCCTGGAAGGGCCACTGCCACTGAAGCTCCCGGGACAGCACCCTTCCTGGGGGAGACGGCCGCACGTGGGCTGGAGGAGCGGGGAGGGGCGGGGCGGGCCTGGCCGAGCTGCGGCCGCACTTAGGACGCTCTTCACAGGAGGGAGGGGGCAGGTGCCCCGTGCTGCTCTCCAGGCGGGAAGCAGGCAGGGCCCGAGACCAGAGCCAGCCGGCTTCTCCCCGCCTTGAGCAGGCTGGGGGTGTGCAGTGAGGGGCTGTGGGGGGAAGGAGTGTGAGCACTGAGTTGTCAGAAGCTATCAGCAGCCTTTTGCCTTCAACCTTTCCCAGCATCAGGGTCTTTTCCAATGAGTCAGCTCTTCACATCAGGAGGTAAAAGGACTGGAGCTTCAGCTTTAGCATCAGGCAAAAGGAGAAGAGGAGGGCAGAGGATGAGATGGCTGGATGGCATCACCAACTCAATGAACATGATCTTGAGCAAACTCCGGGAGACAGTGGAGGACAGGGAAGCCTGGCGTGCTGCAGTCCATGGGGTCTCAAAGAGACGTGACTTAGCTTAGCCACAGAACAACTATCGGCCAGCTGGGCAGGGGATGGTGCCCTCTCCTGGTTAGGCTCCAGATTTATCAACCAGCACAGAAGACTCATTGGAAAAGACCCCGATGCTGGGAAAGATTGAGGGCAGAAGGGGTGACAGGATGAGATGGTTGGATGGCATCACCCACTCAATGGACGTGAACTTCAACAAACTCCGGAGATAGCGATGGACAGGGAAGCCTGGCGTGCTGCAATCCATGGGGTCGCAAACAGTCAGACATGACTTAGTGAAGGAACAACAGGAGGCTGTCGGCATGGGTCCCACTGTTTTCTGCGGGCTGCAGCTTTGGACGGAATTCGAAAGAGCTCTGCCAGCTGTGCAGGCCAGACTTCCCGAAGAGCCAGCTCCAACCTGCCGTGGGCCTCAGCAGGGCAGGGAAGAGGGGCTGGGCTTCCACCCACAGGCTCAGCTGCCCGGGAGGGACGAGCAGCCCCTTCAAACACATCGCCGTGCAGGGGTTTGGATAAAATGGAAAAATTCCTAAAAAGATACAAATGAGCAAAACTGATGCAAGAAGAAATAGAAAATATGAATACATGTATAAGAAAATTGGATTAGTAATTTAACCTCCCTCCGAAAGAAAGCCCAAGCCCAGGTGATGTTGCTGGTGAATTCTACTGAACACTTAAAGAAGAATTAACACCAATATTCACAAACTCTTCCAGGAAACAGAAGAGGAGTCAACACTTTCCAGCTCATTCTATGAGGCCAATATTAACCTGATACAAAAACTGGAAAGAGGAATCACTAGAAAACTACAGACCAATATCTCCCATTAATATAAATGCAAAAATTCTCTACAAATTGTTCACTAACAGAATTCAGCAATATGCAGAAAACATTGTACATTTTGACCATTTTTTTTCAGGAATGTAAGCTTGGTTTAACAACCATAAGTTGATGTCATACACCATGCTAATAAAGCACCAAAACTGCACGATCATTTCAATAAATGCAGAAAATAAACATTTGAAAAATCCAGTACCTATTCACAATAAATACTCTCAACAAATTAGGGAAAGAAGAGAACTTCCTAACCTGCTACAATTGCCTGCAAAACCCAATAGTTGGAGAAGGAAATGGCAACCCACTCCAGTACTCTTGCCTGGAAAATCCCATGGATGGAGAAGCCTGGTGGGCTGCAGTCCACGGGGTCACAAAAAGTAGGACACGACTGAGTGACTTCACTTCATTTGACTTCTTTAGCTAAGAAAGTCCGCACCACAACAAAGACCCCACGGAGCCGAACGCCGCCCCCTGCCCCACCCCGCCCCCTGCTGTCCCCAACCAAAAGACTTCTCACCTGCAGACCTATGAGATAATAAATTAAAAAAAAACCCAATAGCTATTATTGTACTTGATAGTGAAAAATCAAATACTTTCCCTCTGAGATCAGAAGTAAGGCACAGATGTCTGCTCTAACCATTTTAGTCTTGGAACCAGAGGTTCTGTCTAGTTCATTCTCCCAAGAAAAGAAACAAACAGCTTCCAGACTGAGAAGGAAGAAAGGAAACTGTCTATTAACACACAGACAACATGATTTCTACAAAATGCTCGGGAGTCGAGAACAACCAAAAAAACCTACTAGCACTAATAAACAGGTTCAGAAAGCTTACAGACACAAGATCAATGCTGAAAAGTCAGTTTTATTTCTACATGCATATTACTGATGACCAGGCTAAAAATAAAGAAAATTTCATTCAAAATTGCAGAAAAAAAAACTTGGGGATAAATTTAATGAAATAACTGTAAGCTTTTGTACATTAAAATCTACAAAACACTGCTGAAAATAAAGATGTTCTAAATATTAATAAATGGATTAAAAGACTCCATTTTTTAAGACTGCAGTTGTCTTAATATATAAATGTGTTGCAATCTCTTATCAAATCTTAGCAGAAATTGACAAGATGATCCTAAATTATATCTGTAATTACGAAGGACCCAGACTAGCCGAAACAATCTTGAAAAAGAATGAAGTTGGAGAATTAACACTAGCTGATATCAAAACCTAGTGCAGAGGTTCAATAATCAAGACAGTGTGGTCCTGGCATAACAAGACACGTAGATCAACAGAACAGAACTGAGATTTTAGAAACAACTTTACATTCGTGGTCAATTGATGTCCTACAAAGATAAGAAAATTCAGTGATTAAAGGATAGCTTTTTTCAACAAATGGTGCTGTGTCAATTAGATACCTACATAAAATGAATGAATTTACACCTGGCCTTATACCATATAAAAAAAAGAACTCAAAATGGATCATAGACCTAAATGTGAGAACCCAAACTACATAACTCTTGGATGAAAATATAAAATAAAATCATTGTGGCTTGGATTGGGCAAAGATATTTTAGATATACCAGAGCACGATCAACTACCAAAAAATTTGATAACTGGACTTCATCAAAATGTAAAACTCTTACACGTTAAAGACAACATTAAGAAATGAAAACACAAGTCACAGACTTGGAGAAAATATTTTAAAACCTTATCTGATAAAAGAGCTTTATCTAGAATATAAGACACTTATAACTCAATACGAAGAAGAAAATTAACCCAGTTAATATGGGCAACATATTCAAATAAACATTTCTCCAAAAAAAAATATACAAAAGGCCAATAAGCACAAGAAAAGTTGCTAAATATAATCAGTCATTAAGGAAAAAATAAAACCACCCTGAGGAACATTTGCATTTATTAAAATACTGCATCCAACAACAGCAAAATGCACAATTTCCTCTAGGTTCATAGAATATTCACCAAGAAAAACCATCTTATGAACCATAAAGTAAGTCTCAATATATTTAAGATCATATAACATATATACTCTGATCATTCTGAAATTAAAATAAAAATCAGTAGCAGAAATACATTCAGAGAATTTCCAAATATCTGAAAATTAAACAACAGATTTCTAAATAACCCATAAATCAAAGCAGAAATCACAGGAGAAATTAGGAAAATATGCAACTTAATGAAAACAAGAAACACAGCATATCAAAGCATGCAGGATTTGTGGCTTAGTAGGAACTTTATAAGAAAATGAAAAATCTTGATTCTTGCTTCAGAACACCTCCTAGACCTGCATATGTCCATTCTTCGTGGTAGTACCGCCATTCTCTCAGCTGCTCAGGAGAAAAACTCCAGAGTTATCCTGGCTCCTCACCTTCTCGTCCCACGTCTTGTCGCATCCGTATCTCTTGACCAGAACATGAAACTTCCTGGGTGGCCTACCCTTCCGCTCTCATTATCCACATAGCAGCCGGATGGTCCTCTCTAAAAGGTAAACTGAGCCATGTCCCTCTCCTGCTCTAATCCTTCTGATCTCACAGAGAATAAAGCCGGGCCCTCATCGGGGCCCGACACAGGACCGCGCTCCCCACCTCCACGGCCTCCTTCCTGCCTCCCCCATCGTTCTCCTGCTCCAAGCTCTGGCATCCCCGCCCCTGGGACACTCTTTCCTCAGATATTTGCATGGCTTGCTCTGTCATTTCATTCAGAAAAAAAGCAACCTGTATTGATTATTTAACCATCCATTGATCAAAAGAACAATAAACATGTATTATCTCTTGCAGTTTCCACCGTCAGGGATTCTGGAGCAGTCTGCAGAATGGCTCAGGCCCCAGGTCCCTCACGAGGTGACAGTCAAGACATTGGCCCTGCTCGAAGGCTAGATGGGCCCAGAGGGTGCCTGGAGTTTCCAAAGGGGTTCATGCCCACAGCTGGCGAGTTGGTGCTGGCCACTGGCAGGGGGCACTGGCGGGAGCACCTGTCCACGCTGGCCTCCCTCAGAGCAGGCGACCCCGAAGGACGGCGCCCAAGCACAGCTGTTCCTCGGACCTCCCCTGGAGAGCCACACGTGTTCCTTCTGCCACACCCTTCTCGGAAGACGTCCTCCAGTCCAACCACATACAGAGAGAGGGACTGGGCGCCCTCTCGAGGGGTGCGTGTCAAAGCCGTTGCGGTGCGTGGGAACCACTGCAGCGTCCTATCCAGCCCTGCCCTCCCCTCCTGTGCTTCTTTTCCTCGGAGCACGCAACGCTGCAGGAAATGGTTTGAGATCCTTATTTGCTTGCCATGTGCTGAGTCAGGAATCTCCCTTTCCCACTGATGTCCTCCAATAATTTCGAGCAGTGCCTGCCACGCCATGGGAGCCCAGCAAATGTCTGTGGGTGAATTAAATGTGAAAGTCTCCCTACAGTGGGACCTGTGGGGACGTTGTAATGTTGAGAAGATGCATGAGTGCATGCTCAGTCGCTCAGTCGTGTCCGACTCTTTGCGACCCCATGGACAGCAGCCCACCAGGCTCCTCTGTCCACGGAATTTTCCAGCAAGAATGCTGGAGTGGCTGCCATTTCTTGCTCCAGGGGATCTTCCTGACCCAGGGATCAAACCCACATCTCTTGTGTCGCCTGCATTACCACTGTGCCACCTGGGAAACCTGTTGGGAAGATGGGCTTCCCGGAAAGTTAGGGTTTGGAAAGTCAGTGAGGACAAGGACAGGAGGATCTTGTGGGGGAAGCCGGCAGTAGAACCATCTGGAGGTGGTGTGCATTGGAAATCAGCGTGAGGGCAAGCAAGATGGCACCATGGGCGCCTGCAGCCACGGCTGCTGAGGGCGCGCGGGCTCCCCCAGATGGAGGACAGAGTCCCAGTGGCCGGGCCCGCAGACGGCCAGCCCCAGCTCCCCAGTCCAGGTCTGGAGGCGGGCCCTTGACTGGCCTCGGGCCAGGAGTCTGGACACAGCACTTGTACAGAGGCTCCGCCTGCCTGTCAGCGTCCTCCTGACAGAAGAGAGTCCACAAGTGACTCAACTTTCAGAGATCGGTTCTCATCCCCGGGGTCTGATTTGGTCAAAATCCTAGGGAAAAGCCCTGAGCCAGCCGCTTGAGCCACGTGATCCCCTCTCAGCCAATGGACCAAGGCCCAGGAGGGGCTGTGTGTGTGATTGACAGCCCTCGCCAGAGGCCCTGGGTTGGCGTCAGGGAGGAGGGGAAGCAGTTCCCTCCACGTGGGGAACCGGGTTGGGCTCGGGTTGAGCCCCGGGCCCGGCGGTGCAGCTGGAGGCTCCCCCGCTCCCCCTGGGATAGACAGGACCTCACTCCCACTGGGGGCCAGAGGCAGCACCCCAGCATTCCTCCGTCCTGACCACAGGATCTGATGCACCGTACTCAGGGGTCCAGTCCTGGCAGCGTCTCTGGGTGTCTGTGTGAGTCACAGGTACATTTAATCGCGCCCTAGGGCAGCAGCAGTGCTGCGAGTCAACACCACGTCCCACGTTCCCACAAGCCAGCCAGACCGACGTCCCACCTAAGTGAAGCCGGTTAGTGATGACCATGAGCAGACGCAGGCCTGGACGCTTTCAAGCCTTTATTTTTACGTTGTTTTTCTTCTCCTCTTTCTTTTTTTCCTTTTAAAATGTACTTCTTTGGCTGCACTGGACCTTCATGCAGCGCAGCGCATGGGCTGTCTTGTTGCAGAGCTCAGGCTCTCATGGGCTCCGAGCGTGGTTCCCGCTGGCTTGTCTAGCTGTGGTTCCAGAGCTCTGCTCCGCAGCGTGGGATGTGGAGTAAGCCTTCCCCTGTGTTGGACGGTAGACTCTTAACCATCGGGCCAGCAGGGAAGCCCCAGGCTTCACTCCTTTTATCAGCGCTCCTGATTTTATAAGCTGCTCTGCTGCTTAGTCACTCAGTCCTGTCCGACTCTCCATGACCCCGTGGACTGTAGCCCACCAGGTTCCTCTGTCCCTGGGATTTTCCAGGCAAGAATACTAGAACAGACTGCCATATCCTTCTCCAGTGCATCTTCCCAACCCACGGATCGAACCCCAGTCTCCTGTGTGTCCTGCATTACAAGCTGATTCTTTACCACTAGCGCAAGGAAGCCCATTAACCCCATTCCCACCCAAATCTCCTGGTAAGCTTGGATATAGTAGGACTTCATGGTGATCCAAATGTTCTTAATAAGGCTTTGAAGCATCTTGGCACAGGCAGGCATCTGCTCAGGCAGCCTCAACCCGCGGCAGGATCTTTCACAGCAAGAAGCAGGGTCGAGCCCTTCTGTAGCTGCACCCCTCTTGCTGGGGGTGTGGAAGAAGCCCATGAGGTGAAAGGGGGTGCAGAGCCCAGGAGAGACTCAGTATGGGAAAGACTGACCTGGCACATGCGAGGGCCTCTGGGCAGAAGCTTGAACGCCGACGGCCTGGGGGAGGCGGTGCTGGGTCGGTAACCAGGCCTCAAGGGCAGAAAGAGCCCTGATGTGCTTCGGATGGCACCCACGGTGTGTGTGCTCCAGCCGTGGCCATGTTCACGCTCCCAGCTGTGGAACCGCCAGCCCTGGGTCAGGGAATATTTAGAAATTCTCTTTCCAGGCCCCACAGGAGTCTCTCCAGCAACCCCTCCTGGGGGACTGATGTGGGTAGGAGGAGCCAGGCCCCTAGGGGGCTTTGGCCCCTGTTGAATTCCTTCTTCCCTGCACTGACCTGGAGCTGTCGGGGCCACACCAGAGCCAGCATTGCTGGCTGCCTGTCCCCATGCACCTGTGCAGACTCCAAGCTCTGAACCACCAGAGGCCACAGACCCTGTGAAGATGGGACCGGCTCTGGGCCCCTAAGCACACCCCCCAAGCCCTCCTAAGGCCACACGGCAGGCTGTGGACCTCACCCTCAGAACAGAGGGATGTGTGGGTGCAGCTGCAGGCGGGCACATTAGCCCCCAAGCAGCGATTTCCTCGCCTTGAGAGAGAAGGGGCAAGAATGAGAGCATGCCAGGCGCTGCAGCCCTCGTCTTCCAGCCAGGGTTCCCGCAGCGTCTGTGTTGAACTGGGGGCAGGCCAGTCAGAACAGGGGTGAGAGAGGCAGGGGACGGGGCCAGGATCCTGTCTGGAGGGACTCGGCCCCTCCCCTCTCCGCCGATTAGGACATTGCTTAGGTGTAGGGACCACCCTGCTTTGTCCCCACTGGGGGCTTCTGCTGTTGGATCTGCAGAATCCTCGGTTGCTATTGGAAACGGTGATGTCACTGGTAGTGGGCGGAGCTTCAGCCATCCTTTGCATTAGGGAGAAGGACGCACAGGGTGGGGGTTGAGGGGGTGAGGACAAAGAATTGGGATCTTGAGGACTGGAAGGACAAGGAGGTTTGTCAAGGGGCAGGAGGGGGTGCTGGGCGCCGGGAGTGCGCTAGGAGAGGGGAGAAGTGGAAACGGTGCACACAGGGTGTCTGCATCAGCAAGGCCTCCTCACCTCCAGACCTCCTCCCACCTGCTGCAGACACGACCCCCTCTGGCGTGTCCTCGCCACAGCTGGCTGGGGTTCAGACCCTCAGACTCTCCTGGAAGATGCAGCTCAACATGGGGCGGTCACTATCACCCTCCATTCTTCTCAGTTCTCTAGGAGGGAGCCCGAGTCACATGGCCAGGAGGCCGGGGCCTCGCCCCCATTTTTGAGCCTTCTGCCTCCCACAGGGGCGCGGCTGAGGGCCTCTCCGCAGGCCTTGCTTTCCAGCCGACAGACTCAGGCCCCGAAATATCACTGGCTGTGGGTGAGGACTCCTGCACGCTCGTGCGCGCGCGCACACACACACACACAAACTGGCACGAACACATTCGGTCCTATTAAAGGACACAGGCGGCCGCCCGCAGTGACACGAACTCTTCTCACCTCCTCATGCTCGACTCCCTACAGGTGCGAGACAGCCCAGGTCTCATAGTCTCAGCGACCCTCCGCACGCGCTCACACACGCGCACACGCGTGCGCGCACAGGCGTCCCCGTCTGGCGCGCGCTCTGAAAAACGCTCGCACGAACGCAGGCGCACAATCTGGCGCGGGGGGCGCCCCCGCTCCGGCTCCGCGTTGGGAAGCGGGGGCGGCAGGAGGAGCAGGCGACGCTGGCCCCGCTCGCCGTTCCGCAGTCGCCGCAGCCGCCGCAGCGTTGGGACCGGGACCAGCGAAGCCAGCGGAGGAGCTGCCGCCGCCGTGTCCTCGCGGCGCGGGGCACCCGGAGCGGCAGCTAGACTCGCTTCAGCACCGCGGACAGCGCCCGCCACCCGGGCCTCCGGCCCGGGGCCGCCCGGCTGGTCGAAGCCTCGCAGCACGCGTCCCTCTCGCGGGTGTCGCAGGACTAAGGCTCCCGGGGAAGACGCGGCGCCCTCCGTCCGCGGGATCGGGCGCGCGCAGGACGGCCGGGGCTTCCCGCTGGGGATGCACCGAGGGCCCCGTGTTTGCGCTGCCCAGAGTCAGGGCGCTGCCCGGAGCCCATGAGCACCATGCGCCTGCTGACTCTAGCCCTGCTTTTCTCCTGCTCCTTCGCCCGCGCCGCCTGCGACCCCAAGATCGTCAACATCGGCGCGGTGCTCAGCACGCGGAAGCACGAGCAGATGTTCCGCGAAGCTGTGAATCAGGCCAACAAGAGGCATGGCTCCTGGAAGATCCAGCTCAACGCCACCTCCGTCACCCACAAGCCCAACGCCATCCAGATGGCCCTGTCGGTGTGCGAAGACCTCATCTCCAGCCAGGTGCCCGCCCCCCCCCCCCCCCACCGCTCACGCTGTGTCGGCCCCTCCCCCTCCCCACCCCTCCCCCATCCTCCCTGCTTTACCCTCCGTCCCTGTCGCTGTCCCCCTTTCATTCCATCCTTCCCTCGCCCTCTCACTCCCCTTGAGAAAGGACCCAGAGGGCTGGTCTCGCCAGCAGCTGAACACCGGGGGCCGTCAGCTCTGCATATTAGCCCCAGACCAATCGCCTGCCACCGGGGCTTGTCCTCACCAGGGGTCCAGCTGGTGTGTGAGGACATGTGGCCGTTTTTCTGGGCACTGTGTGTCAGGGTGGTGGCGAGCATCCCGGGCCACCCGCGAGGTGCCAGCCCAGCCACTCGCAGCACGCAGGGCTTTAAACCGGATGGGGCCCGGGGCCATCTTTATTCCGTCTTGGAGACCTCCATCCCTTCACCCTCCCCTGCCCCCATCCACAGGACTGCCTGACAGGGGAAATGGCCCACGTGTTGAAGCAGGGTGCTCTCTAGGGTGGGGATGGGGACGATGTGTGTGGGAGGCACCAGGGCTCAGCGGCTGGCAGCCCGCACTGCGGGGGGGAGGACACGACTCCAGGGTTTTGCCTGCGGAGCTGTCCGCCCCCGGGCTCTGCGCCTGCTGCATCCCAATGAGGCAGCCCTGATCACTGCAATGCAGCCCTTTATGTAAGAGGCGGACCGACCCGGGTCCAAGTGCTGCTCACACACACTCACCTGACAGGCGTGCCACATCCACGGACACTCATGCTCACATGTGCGCACACATCCATCCATGTTTGTGCAGTGTTGCGTAGACTTAAACTAGCACTCACTCATGCATGTTGGCATTGCGCAATCCACTGCACACTCATTAACACAGACGCCCACCCCCGTGCATCTCCATGGGCACATGCATTCCTGTGCCACATATGCGAACATGTGCTCACACACGCTCAAACAGGCACCTACATGTACATACACAAGTGGACATGCTGGGGCATGCTGTATACATACACACACCCAGCACACACTCGTGAGCACCAGCATGGTCACACATATGCACATACATGCTCAGGCAAAGACTGACCAGCCACCTCTGGGTGCAGATGGGGGCAGGGAGGGAGAAGGGGTAGGGTGCTTTATGGGGATCCCTCCTCCAACTTACAGTTTTGCTGCCTGGGGGCACCGTTCTCCCAGGGAATAGCCAGTGCCGGGAGGCATGGTGACAGCAGGAGCTGTCACTCACTGTCACACGCTGTGGGCCAGGCATGGGCATGGTTGCCATCACCCCCACCACGTGGGGTCAGCACTCTCCCCATTTGCAGAAGCAGGCGGCTCTGTGGCTCAGACAGGGGAAGGCACAAATGGGACAGACAGGGCCTTCTAATCTGAGGGCAGCTCAGAACTACCAGGCCATCTGCCCCATCTCCCTGCCTTGGGGCTGAGCCACTGGTCCAGGTGGGAAGTCCAGGCCTCCTTGAGGATACGGTTGGTGCCCAAGTCAGCACTGCGTCTCGCTCAAACCAAGTGGGGCTCAGTCTGCCGCTGGTAGACACCAGCAGGAGCTCCATGCCTCTGGGTGACTTCTTGTCCAGCTTCTCCCACCAATTCCTAATTCTCAGTCTGCAATGCTCCATGCGGGCCTTCTGGAGACACCCTCCATCTCTGGAGCATTAGCCTCTGTCTCTGACCCAGGATGGGGGTCAGTGAGGGCTGTGGGTGTGGGTCTCCCCAGCCCACGGCGCGGCAGCATGTACAGCCCCAGACAGGACAAAGACTGGCGGTTCAGGGCAGCCCCCCAGTGTGAGGGGCAAGAGGGGAGGCCCCAGACAGCAGGAGCGTGGGGAAGGGTCTGCCATCTCCCTGTGTGTCTTCTTAGCCCTTGGAGTCTTGTTTTTAAATTATTTTTTGGTTTGGCTGTGCTGGGTCTTACCTGTGACACTGGGAATCTTTAGTTGCGACATGTGGGATCTGATTCCCTGACCAGGGATTGAACCCAGGCTCCCTGCACTGGACGCATGAAGTCCCAGCCACTGCACCACCAGGGAAGTCCAAGTCCCTGGAGCCTTGCTCTCTCTCTGCCTCCAGACGAGGCGCAAGTGCCCCCAGACAGCCCCTGCCTGCTGCGTTTTGCCCCTGCTGCCGCTGGCCGGTCGGCTCTGGGGCAGGGCCTCCCGCCCCCCGCTCGAACTGACTGTGTCCCCGTTCCTGCAGGTCTATGCCATCCTAGTTAGCCACCCGCCTACCCCCAACGACCACTTCACACCCACCCCCGTCTCCTACACAGCCGGCTTCTACCGCATCCCCGTCCTGGGGCTGACCACGCGCATGTCCATCTACTCAGACAAGGTAAGTCTGACTGCTGTGCCCCCGTGGGCAGACCCAGGGCCACCAGCAGCTGCCTGGGGAGGGGGCACGGGGCGCAGGCAGAGGGGCTCAGACCACGGGCTCTGGGCTCCAGATGATATATTCAGGCACACTCACAACTCACACCGGAATGCAGTCTCACAGAGACACACGAACTCACCCACACACCTGCACACCGGTACACACGCATAACACTCACACTCACACAAACTCAGATGCGAACATATCTGTCCACTCACGCCTACACACACACAGCCACACACAGCCACAAGGACATCCACATGCTCTTACACATACTGATGTCCACACGTATACTCACACCATCCCCCACACTCACGCCCCATCACACACTGTACCAGGCCCACACCCACGCACACTCTGACACATGCCCGCACACACTCAGGCACACAGCCCACTGACAGGTGCCAAAAGCAAACCCCGGGAAGCAGCAGAGGCCCTCATGGGTCAGAAGAGGGACAGACGGGGCAACTTCCCGGACAGCGAAGCAGGGGCCCTTGGAAAAGGGTGTGCTCCAGGAGGAGGAGCCGCCTAGAGGGGCCGCGACACCAGGGACCAGTGAGGGTGTAGTTTCCAGCCCCGCCACTAGAGGGCGCAGCTGGGAGAGGATTGCACTTGATGCTGGGTGAACCCAGGAGGCAGCTCACGGCGGGGCGGTCTCGGGGTGCGGCCCTCAGGGTGGCCTCCTGGCTCTCGGGCCGGGGTCTGGCTGGAGCCGTCTAATCGTGGAGCAGCAGCTGGGAGAGTCGAGAGGTCCCCGAGTCAGGCTGGCAGGAAACTCGCCCCCAGAGCAGCGGGGCCGTGCCCTGGCTCACACAGCTCTCCCGCAGCGTCTGCCCCAACTCTGGGAGGACTGGTCAGCTGGGAGCAAATGCCACCAGGAGGCTGGGGGGTGGTCAGCCCGCCGCATGTGACCCTCCAGGCCTGGGGCCACCTGCGTGCTCAGTCGTGTCCGGCTCTGCCGCCCCACGGACTGCAGTCTGCCCGGCTGCCCTGTCCACGGGTCCTCCAGGCGAGAACACTGGGGCGGCCACCTGCAGACAGACTGTGGACTCTGGCTCGGCGTCTGAGCCGAGGGGCAGAGGGCTGGGCTCTTGGGGGCCTTCCAGCTCTCCCCATCTTCTCCAAATTCATCCTGTCTGGAGCCCCGAGCTCTAGATAACACCGCCTGAGTCACAGAGGTCATCTCAGCCAGGCCCAGGGTGTCCAGGGAGGCCAGGGACGACGGCAAAGAGAGAGCAGAGTGAGGGGTCCCCCGGGATGACCCCGCGGGAGGAGGCCAGCGGAGGCCGGGGCAGCCCCTCTTCCCGAGGCTCTGGGAACCCGTCACAGCAGACAGAGCCTCCCACGCTGCTCAGAGGCGCTTACACCTCAACCGTGAGTGGAGGGCTCCCTCCTGCACCTTCCAGCCTCTGCCTCCCTCACCTCTCTGGGCACCAGGCCCGAAAAGTGCCTCCAGGGAGGACAGCAGCCGGGAGCACGGAGAGGCTGGGGTGGGGAGCTCTCTCCTAGGCAGGATGCGGGCCATCACCAGCCCCCACCCCAGATCCAGACCGTGGCCCGGCACGAGGGCACACCTAGCAGCCAGATCTTAGAGCTCCACCTTGACCCTACTCCTAGAATAAACCCCTGACCATCTGTGCCCAGCAAGCGGACCAGACCCACCTGGGTCAGAGCCAGCCCGACACCCCAGCCACAGTGCCCCGGCAGCCGTGCCATCTGCCGGAGGACAGACAGAGGCAAAGGCATTCTTGAGCCCAGATTCCAAGGCACGAAGAGGGAGCAGACGAACCCCTGGTTCGGGGTGGTCCCCAGGAGCCCTGCTCCCTGGACAGACACGGAGGAGGGCGGAGCCTGCGCAGCCCCCCGCCCACAGGTGGTGCCCTCAGAGAAGCAGGCAGGGCCAGGGCGAGGGTTAGAGCAAACACCAGACAAGGCCAAGAGACAGGAACGCAGCCCCAAGAGGGAGGTTTCCTCAGAAAGACTGGCCATTTAAATTCGAGGACCCGTGCGGGTCTCTGAGATGCTGCACTTCAGCAAGAACTTTCTGAGCCAGAGTAGCTGAGCTGCGGTGTCTGCGGGGAGGTGGGGGAGTCACCCCAGTAAAAATTCCACAGCCCGCCCCCCACCCCCGTCTCAGTCAGGGCAAGCCCAGCCTGTTTCTCAGATGAGATGATGTGGTGTGGGGAGAAGTCACAGTGGGCCGGGAGGAGTCGGGGAAGCTGAGGGTCCGGGGTCTGTACGCCGAGAGCTGGAGCAGCGCCCTGGCGGGGTCTGCAGCGCGCGCGCCTTGGCCGAGGTCTCTGGCCGCGCACTCAGCCTTCCTGTGCCCCGCAGAGCATCCACCTGAGCTTCCTGCGCACCGTGCCGCCCTACTCCCACCAGTCCAGCGTCTGGTTCGAGATGATGCGCGTCTACAGCTGGAACCACGTCATCCTCCTGGTCAGCGACGACCACGAGGGCCGGGCGGCGCAGAAGCGCCTGGAGACGCTGCTGGAGGAGCGCGAGTCCAAGGTGAGGCCCGGGCGGGGCGCCGCGCGCAGGAGCCGGCGAGCCGCCGCTGTGTCTGTGGCCCGTGTGAACACCCTTCTCTTTCCATCGTGCATGCTCAGCACCACTCCGTCTGGCGAGCGCCCGCCCCAGCCTGTCCTCGGCTCATCTCACTCGCTTTTGCCATTAGTCGAAATCTCCTTCGTGTCAGTCCCTGCGGGGCGAGGGCAGGACCACCTGGAGCTCCGCAAACACCCCGCCCCGCCCCCTCCCCTCCCCCAGCCCGCTCAGGCCCCAGGCTCGGCCCTCACTCGGGGCGCCGCCACGTCCCCTGCACGAAAGATCAGTCCCCTCTGCTGTGACCCCTCCCGTGTCCTCTTGCTGGCCTCACTGAGCAGCCGCCCTCGCCTGGCCGCTGCCGGTCAATCTCACAGAAGCCCCATCCAGGGACGTCTGCCAGCCCCACTCCCAGTCTTGGCCCTGCCCCTCTTTGGCCCCTTCTCTCCTCCCCGCTCAGGCTCTGGACCCCTCCTGGGGACCAATTAGGTGCCTGGTTCTAACTGACCATTCTTGTCCAGCTGACCCCCATCCCTGGGGCGGTGGAAAGACCAGAGTGGTGTTTCTGGGGGTCCAGGTGACCCCCACCCCCTCCTCACCCACCCCCACTATCAGAGGAAACCCAGGGTCCCGCTTCCAGCCAGCCCAGAGCCCCGGGCGCTCTGCACCCGGGCTGTGTCCCTCCCCGGGTTGGGTGGTGGCCAAGCCGGGCAGGGAGGCCCAGGCTGGGGAGGCCCCAGGAGGCCAGACCCAGGGGTGGCGGGAGCACGCGCTGTGTGCAGAGGCGGAGTTGGCTTCAATAAGCTGAGTGCCAACCCAGGCCCCCCAAGGTGCCATAGGCCCTGAAGGGAAGAGCGGCTGGGGGAAGCAGAGGGCAGACCCAGAGGGCCCTGGGGGTCCTGCCTTAGGGGATGGCCTAAACCTGGGAGGGAGGGCTGGCTCCCAGGACCTCAGGGCCCCCTCCTGAGACAGCACCACGCGGGCACGTCCCCTCCCGGGGTGGCTGCACATGTGCACACACACACATGCCCACACGCCCAGCCACACACTCCCTCTCACAGGCACATGTGGTTGCTCCCAAGAACATCCACTCCCTCCGTCGCAGACTCAGGACCCAGGCTCCCTCCGCCCCCATCTGCCGTGGTCCAGCAGGCTCACAGGTGGCCCGTGCCCATGAGCGGATTCACCCCGAATTCACACTCAGGTGCCTGCACGCACACATGCGCTCAGACGCGCTGACCCTCATCCCCCACTGCAACATGTTCACGTAGGCTGACACTCGCATGCGGACACCCACAGATGCGCCTGTGCTCACGAACTTCCGTCAAAACCACTCAGTGCACACGGGGGTGGCAGGGGCATCCGTCACACCCATCAGCGAGGGCAGGACACTGGACTTCCAAGAGGGGCAGAAGGGGGTGCTGGAGGGGAGGGAGAGGGGACAGGGCTGGGGGAGGGGACGCCACCCCATTCAGGGCTCACGTGGCTGGGGGGGTATGGTGGGCACCCCACGGCAGGTGCATGGCCGGGTTGGGGGCAGGTGGGATCCCCAGGGGGTGTGTTTCACTTGGAGGCAGACAGGGCCTCCCTCTCTCCTGAGTGTGACCATTTCCACGAGCGCAACTCCAGGCAGGCAGGGAGCCTCAGTGGCCCCGGCGCCGCACACCCCTGCCCTGTCCCGGCCCCGGCCCCGGCCCCGCCCCGGCCCGGCCCCGGCCCCGCCCCGGCCTAGGTGTTTGCGAGCTCCAGGTACGTGCCCGTCTGCAGACGTGCCGAGGAGGTGGTGTGATTGCTTTAGCGCCGTCATTTTCAACCGTTTATAATCTTCTTCTGTGTCTGCATATTTTCTCTGTGCACATTATTCATCAGAGTAAAAAAAGGAACTATGAAAACCTCGACCAACTGTCCTATGACCACAAGCGCGGACCCAAGGTATATATGCATGGACGTGCACGCCACCCACGACTAGGGAGCCCCGGCCGGGCGCCTCGGCCACCAGGGCTGCCGTGGGCCCAGCCGCGCCACGCCGCGGCCGAGCAGAGAGGAAGGAGAGCCAGGTCCAGAGCAGGCAGCCTAGGCAGGAGAGGCCGGTGCCGGCCGCCGGGCCCCCGCCCGCAGGTGGCCCGCAGGAGGAGCGGCTCTCTGGGGAGTGCATGTGAATCTCCGGGCCCCCGGGTTTCCTCGCGGAACCCAGGAGGGAGCCCGCCCGCCCGCCTGCAGTCCAGTCTGGGCCGCTCCCACAGGGCCGGCGGACCAGGCCCCGGAGGACCTCCCGAGGTTTTGGAAAAGGCGGCCCATCTCCGCCTTTTTGGATTGCATTCCAAAACTCTTTTCTGTTTCCTGTCCGCTGCACGCCTCTTTCTGAGTCTCGGTCCACTTCAACTTGCATGCTCAGTGCAAAAGTGAGGCCAGGAGTGAGAGGAGGAGAGAGCGGAGCGCAGAGAGCGAGCAGGAGAGCGAGCAGGAGGACGCAGGAAGGCCGGCGCAGCAGGGCAGGCAGCTGGCAGTGCAGGCGGCAGGCAGGCCGCGGCGGCCCTAGGGCGCGGCCTCGGGGTTCCTAGCGGCTGCAGCTCGACTCTCGCCCCTGAGGCGCTATGTCCCCCGCCCCAGCCTCCTGCTAACACTCCCGCTCGCACTGCAGGCGGAGAAGGTGCTGCAGTTCGACCCGGGGACCAAGAACGTGACGGCGCTGCTGATGGAAGCACGGGAGCTGGAGGCCCGGGTCATCATCCTCTCCGCCAGGTGAGGCCAGGCTGGGCCCTCCACCACCCTGGGGCCAGACCCAGGGTGTGCCCTGCTGATGCTGGGCCTTGCCTCCCAAGTGCCCCCCGCCCCCCGCGCGCATACACAGGGCCTTGGAGACGGCAGAGGGGTGAGCCCCTGCCCTTAACAAGGCAGAGGTGGCCCCGGGCAGTAGTGACTGACTGGGGTTCTGGGAGCTGGTCAGGGAGAGGGCCCCGAGAGGGGG
This sequence comes from Odocoileus virginianus, assembly GCF_023699985.2. Lineage (NCBI taxonomy): Eukaryota > Metazoa > Chordata > Mammalia > Artiodactyla > Cervidae > Odocoileus > Odocoileus virginianus. The sequence goes on from NC_069675.1 coordinate 101,230,842, forward strand.
CGAAGGGCCTGCAGAGAAAGCCCATGGCAGGAAGAGGGCCGGGGCCCTGGGGTGGGAGGGCTGGAGCGGCGACTGGTTAGGGACCCGACCCCCTGGTTGCTGCTTGAGGGGCCTGGCCCCACTGCGACCTTGGAGCTGAGCCCCAGTAAAAGCCTCCCTTTATGCAAATGGCTCTGTCCTCCTGCGAAGGGAATGGCTAGGCCGGAAATAGGAAATGGAAGCACCCTGCCCCATGGGACATGGGGGTCCTGGGGAGACCCACCCCACTGTCTGCCTGTCCCAGAAACTTTGCAGGCTCCAGCAGGGGTGAGACCCAGGGGTGCCCCACCTCCAGTCTCCCCGGGATAGAGCCTAGTCCTCGGGCTGGAAGACAGCAGGCACTAATCCCCTACACAGGCACACACAGCACACGTACTCACACGCATCCACTGAACACACATCACCCACAAGCTGTCTATACATGTACTGTACACATACGTGTGCATGTGACATGCTTCTCCACCCTTGTGTACACATGCATGTGCCATATACACAGGACGTTCATATACATACACAGGCACACCACCACACACAACACACACATGCACTCACAAACACGTGCTCACCTAGATACCTGAGCAGACACACCACACTGGCACACACATGCTCATGAGCATAGACATGTATGCCACATACTACACAGTGCGCAGGCCCCACACATGTACATTCACTGTTCGCAGAGGCACAGCATTCATCAACCACATGCCCACCTCTTGAATCCACTCACGGTCTCTGAATTTCAAGTGGGAAGGAACCCCTGCCCTCACACACAGGACCTCGGAGCAGAGAGGCCAGTGTCCCACCACAGGAGGAGACCAGCCGGCCTGGCACAGTCCACTCCTGGAGCCCAGGGGCGCCAGCAGTCCCCTGGGCAGGGCAGATGCAGCCCTAGGTTCACCCTGTCCCCAACCCGACACCCCCTGGCTCCTCCTCATGAAGCCTGTTGAGAGCATTTTGCAGAGAGACCTCATTAAGCCAGTCTTAGCTTTTGACCAGTTTTCTATTGAGCATGTCAGAATTTATGATTTGTTTCCAAAATTTGTTTTAAAGTAATCCTCCTGAAATTGTCTTTACTGGGATCAGTTATTTCCATAAAACAGTTTGATGTTGATCAGGCCTTTTCCACAACTGCTTTACTGAAGGTATCGATTCACACAGACACAAGCATGGGAATGTGCTCACCACCAATGCCAACCTCACAGACCTGGATGGTGTCAAGCAGATAGGCCTCTCCACCAGGCTTTGGGGGTACCGCGTCCCGATATGCACGCACTGGTGCTGCCGGCCATCTTGGCTGGATACAGCCTGAAGCACCTCTATTTTGGGTTGCGTTCTTGTTTAAAGCAAACACTGAAGGTTTGCATTTTTCCCTGAGAAAATTGGGGGCCAACCCCTTAGGGTTCCTAGGGCTGCCTGGGTTTCCCGCATCAGCAGTTGTAAAATAACCCCGCCCTCAGACCATCTCCCGAACTGCATTGTCCCCTGCTGCCTATGCATTAGAGAAGCAAAGTGTCCGTTGTGTCCTGGGTCAAGTTCCACCCTGCAGGGAAGAGGAGGTGGGAGTGCCATCAGGCCCAGGGTGCTTGTCCTGACCAGGGGGGGACCAGCCCAGGGGGGGCGGAGTCCACAGAGGCTCAGCTGTGACTCAGTCCACCAAGAGCTCAGGACAGCGTGTGCCTGCAAAGTGAGGCCTGTGCTCTGTCCTGCCAGGGGCTCTGCCCAGGGTGGCAGGGAGAGCACCCAGGGCTGGGCACCCAGAGATGCTTGTTCAGACTCCAAAAGGGAGAGCAGGTGCCCTCATCCCCCCAGTGGCTTCTGCTGCGAGGCTCAGGGCAGCACCCTGGCACTTGGTCCCAGCAGCATTCAGAAAGGCCCCAACCTCTCAGTTCACAAGTTCAGGCGTGGAACCAGAGGGGTGTGGCTTGCCCAGGAAGCTGTAGGAGCACGGGCTCAGGGGTGGATTATCAGGCACATACCCGACCCTCCGCTTCCCACCGTGTGCCCTGGCTCCTCCGGCCCTGTCCTGACAGGGATCATGTTCTGCCTGCCTCTCAGGGAGGTTGTGAGAATTAAATACAAAGGTGCATGGAAAGCATTCAGAATAGTGTCTGGGGCGGATGAGCAAGTTATCCATCAATAATGATCCATCACCATCCGTGTCACCCTAACCCTGTCCACAAGGGCGGGGGGCCAGCGAGAGACCTCTGGCAAGCTCTGGGGGTCTGGGCCCCACCCCATCACTTCGTGGCTGGTCTCCTGGCCCAGGTGCAGTGCCGGCTGGGGGAGGGGTCGGGGTAGGGGCTGCCCCCCATCTCTGCAGTGCCTCCAGAGCTCCCTGCAGACCAGGGGCTGGGGAAGAGGCAGGGGAAGGCCACGCTGTGGAGGAGGACCTGGGAGTCGAGCAGCCGTCGCCGGCCGCGGGTGGGGAGAGCTGGAGTCCTGGCCGTCACCCCGCTCTGCCCCACAGCGAGGACGACGCTGCCACCGTGTACCGCGCAGCCGCGATGCTGAACATGACGGGCTCGGGGTACGTGTGGCTGGTGGGGGAGCGCGAGATCTCGGGGAACGCCCTGCGCTACGCCCCGGACGGTGAGTGCTGGGCTCCCGGGTCCGGTGGGCAGGGGTCCCCCACGGGCTCTAAGCCAGCCCTCGCCCCAGGCATCATCGGGCTGCAGCTCATCAACGGCAAGAACGAGTCGGCGCACATCAGCGACGCCGTGGGCGTGGTGGCCCAGGCCGTGCACGAGCTGCTCGAGAAGGAGAACATCACCGACCCGCCGCGGGGCTGCGTGGGCAACACCAACATCTGGAAGACCGGGCCGCTCTTCAAGAGGTGGGCGGTGCCACTCTTCCAAAGTGGGCGGGGCCGCTCTTCCAGGGTGGGCGGGGCCATTCTTCCAAGGTGCGCGAGCTGATCTAATGAGGACAGGGTCTCTCTCTGAAGTGGAATCGCTTCTCGGCCTTTTGGCTAAGATCAAATGTAGTATCTCTCTGAGGTGGACGTGACCGCTCCGTCTGAGGGCATGGGGCCGCCCTTCCAAGGTGGGCGGGGCCGCTCGTCATGCGGCGGGCGTGGCCACTCTTCCAGGGTGGGCAGGGCCGTTCTCTGAGGTGGGCGGGACTGTTATTCAAGAGGTGGGCGGGGTCACTTTTCCAGGGTGGGCGGGGCCGCTCCGTCTAAGGGGGTGGGGCCGCCCTTCTAGGCGGGGCGGGCCACCGTTCCGGAACCGGAAGAGTCGCTCCAGCCCAGCGTGCTGCGACTACAGACACAGCCTCCTTCCCCTCTCCTCTCTGTTCCCACCTCGTCTCCATCCTCACCTCCATCCCCGCTGTGATAACCATCTGGTCCATTTCCAACGCTGACACCATCGCCTCGAATGTCACAGAAGCATGGCTGCCTCCATTGCCCCGTCCCCACCTATAAACACTGCAGCCAACCCTGAGAGCCCACCCCAATCCCCAGGATGACTGACAGCCCTGGGGCGGGGGGGGGGGGGGGGGCAGAATCCTGCCTCAGGCGGGCAATGGGAGCTTCCTCAGGCCCAGGAGGTCAGACGAGGATTTTGGGGATGGCACCATGCCTGCTTCCCTGGTGACTCAGATGGTAAAGAATCCGCCTGCAACGCGGGAGACCTGGGTTCGATCCCTGGGTTGGGAAGATCCCCTGGAGAAGGGAATGACAACCCGCTCCATTCAAGTATTCTTGCCTGGAGAATCCCCATGGACAGAGGAGTCTGGAGGGCTACAGCCCGTGGGGTCATAAAGAGTCAGACAGGACTGAGTGACTAAGCACATCCAAGCCTGCCAAGAGCCAGGGTTGGCCAGAGACACAGTGGGTGGCTGCAGCAAGGCAGGAGTTAACACAGAGAACCCTGGACACCAAGCCACTAGTATGGGGAGGTCCAGTCCATCACCTACACCCACCCCCAATTAGCAGGTGCAGAGTCCTGGTCTGTGGTGCCCACAGCAGGAGCACACACAACTGCAGACACGCAGCATATGTGCACACAGGTGCATGCGTGTATATGCAGATTCAGAGAGGCTCATGGAACATCACACCTGTGCCACAAGTACATGCACAGGGCTGCACCCCATACAAAGATGTTGTGTGTGCACACATATATGGCCCAGTGGACACACCACACACACACACACACACACACACACACACACACACACACACACCTGTGCACACCCAGGAAGATGAGACCTCAACGCAGCCTCCTCCACTTGCTGGTGAATGGGACACCGCGTCCTCCCTGGCCTTCTGGCACCTCATCTGTAAAGCTGTGAGAATCAAATGTCCCAGCCCACAGGAAGCCCTCAAAACAGGGTCTAGAGCCGAGGGGCTTCTTGGCTGACGTGGCTGTGCTGTCCATCTGGCACTGGCGGCTCACAGTGGGAGCGGGGACTGCATCCCTGATCGTTCCAACCACACTGCCCTCTCCAGGGTGCTGATGTCTTCCAAGTACGCAGACGGGGTGACCGGCCGTGTGGAATTCAACGAGGACGGGGACCGGAAGTTTGCCAACTACAGCATCATGAACCTGCAGAACCGCAAGCTGGTACAAGTGGGCATCTACAACGGCACTCATGTAGGTGGGGGTCATGAGGGGGTGGGGGCTGGGGCCTTAGGGTCCTGGGGCCGAGACCCCTGCGTGGCCACCTCCATCTCATACTCCCACCCCCAGGTCATTCCCAATGACAGGAAGATCATCTGGCCAGGCGGAGAGACCGAGAAGCCACGTGGCTATCAGATGTCCACCAGGCTGAAGGTGGGGGCCCCGCCTCCCTGCCCCAGGCTCCGCATGCTGTAGCCTCCATCCGTGCCACGGGTGCAGAAGGGACAGTGAGGGCCCTGAAAGTGACTAAAAGTCCTGGGACCTGCCCAGCACCCACGGCCACTGCACACACCTGGTGCGGCGGAGGGGAGGAGGGGAAGCCCTGCTCCCCAGCCCCTCCTGACCCCATTCCGCTTAAGCCTGGGGCAGCCATGTGGACCTGGGCTCCCCTGGGGACAAGGGACAGAGGGGTGGTCTTTCTGTGGACTTCAGCACTTTGAGTCCTGAGCCCCGGTCCTGGAGATGATGCCCCCACACTCTGGCACTCCTCCAGGTGGTCCCAGCCCAGCGCCCACCCTTGGCCTTCCTGGCTTCCTGCTGGGACTGGCTCAGACTGTCCTTCTGAGCCTGGTCTCCCTGTGCTGACCAGCCCCTCTGTGACTCACTGGGCCTTTGGGAGCCCCTCCCCCGGGACCTCATCTCTCACAGCTTCTCTTCCTTGTCCCGACTCTGCTGTGCTCCTTTGGGCTCATCCCAGGGTGCCTCCCAAGAGTCCATCCCACAGTGACCCACACCAGCATCAGGCTGGTACCTGAGCTCACCAAAGGCAAGGAGCCTCACACCATGCTTCTTGTGGTGTCTCCAGGTCCTCTCTTGACCTCCTCTGCTTTTTGAGTTACCCAACCCCCATGGCCTCTCACCTGGACCTCTTTGTCTGCACCTGCCCACAGGTCATCAACCCTCTCTATGGGCAGAAGGGAGTTTCCCCAAGCCAACGCTCAGGACAGATGCCTTGTGTTGAAAAGTCTGAGTGTAAAACAGACAGAACAGATGGCCAAGATGGTCCCCTATAGGCTTTGAGAGCCAGAAGGCCTTTGAGAACTTTTTTTGTGTGTCACTTATTTTTTTGACACTAAATTGTTTATTTCAGATTAATTTTCTTTGGAGGATAGTTGATTGACAATGTGTTTGTTTCTTCTGTACAGCAAAGTGACTCAATTATACACACACATATATCCACTCTTTTTAGGTTCTATCCCCACACGGGTCACTGAGTAGTCTCCTGTGCCATGCAGTAGATCTTAGTTATCTATTTGATGTGTCGTAGTGTACGTATATGTCAATTCCAATCTCTCAATTTACCCCTCCTCCGTCTCACTGATTTTTTAAAAAGCATGAGCATATTACTTGTATAATAGAAACTGTGATGAAAGTTTTAAAGGCAAATAAGCCTCTTCAGGCGCTCCCAATCCCCTGCCCTTGGGTGGGCTGGTCACCCTGCGGGAGAAGGGGCCTCTCTCACCAACCCCATTCACCTGGTAGACTCAATCCCAGCACTGTGTCCCCTGGGACCCCTCATCCCGTGCAGTGATTGGTTCAGCTCCTCTGCCTGTGTCTATCCTGCCTACTCCCAGCCTTCAGGGCTCTGAAGGAAAGAGAGGAGAGAGTGCCCAGCATGAGCCCCAAGGATCCCCTGGATTGAAGAGGCCACGGCAGAGAGGGCAGCCTCAGCGGGGGAGAGGCAGGGAGAGAGGGTAGATGATCAGACAAGGACTCCCTGTGGGTGGAGGCTGAGGCCAGGAGAAGCTGACAGAGCCGACAAGGGCAGCCCCTGTGTGTCCCTAGTCCTGGGCAGGCTCTGAGTGGACATGCCCCTGTCTTCACGGCAGGGGTGGGGGCAGGGGGTAGGCTCTGGGCTGGGACAGGGAGGTCCTCAGCCTCAACAAGTCAGAGAAGGAGCTCAGGGCAGACTAGATGTTCTGGCAGGCTCCAGTGACCGAGGGACTGTTCCCCAGGCCAGAACTTGAAGGAAAAGTGGCCGAGAGAGGGCACGGTGTTCCAGGAGGCCAGGCACCCTCTACGACCTGGGCGAAGCCTTGGGGTCTGGCGCCCCTGCTGGGGGCAGCAGGCTGATGGCTGCCTGAAGGGGGCCATGGCGAGGGGGTGGTGCAGGAAATGTCAGGGATCTGGGGAGGGGGGCTCCAGGGAAGTCTGGGTGCTGAGAAGAGGGCAGTGCCCAGGACAGCCCAGGGCTGGTGGTCCAGGCCATGTGTCCTCTTGTCCCCAGATTGTGACGATCCACCAGGAGCCCTTTGTGTATGTCAAGCCTACGCTGAGTGACGGCACGTGCAAGGAAGAGTTCACCGTCAATGGGGACCCGGTCAAGAAGGTGATCTGCACAGGGCCCAATGACACGTCGCCGGGCAGCCGTGAGTGTGGGGCGGGAGCCAGGGGCACTGGCTTCGGGCGGGAGGGCAGGGACCACGCGCCTGCGAGCCCCTCGGCTCACCGCGCCGCCCCCTCGCCCAGCGCGCCACACTGTGCCCCAGTGCTGCTACGGCTTCTGTATCGATCTGCTCATCAAGCTGGCGCGGACCATGAATTTCACTTACGAGGTTCACCTGGTGGCCGACGGCAAGTTCGGCACGCAGGAGAGGGTAGGAGTGGTCCCTGGGAGCCAGCGCAGGACCGGGTCCTGCTCCCCGGACGGTCTTCGGTGGGCGGGGCGCGAGCCTGGGAGGAGTCTGGAGTGGATGACCCCTGAGATGGGTCGGGCCTGGAGCCTGTCTGGGGAGTGGTGTCCGCGGAGTCCGCGTCCCCACCGGCGGGGTCGCCCCGCAGGTGAACAACAGCAATAAGAAGGAGTGGAACGGGATGATGGGTGAGCTGCTCAGCGGGCAGGCGGACATGATCGTGGCCCCGCTGACCATCAACAACGAGCGCGCGCAGTACATCGAGTTCTCGAAGCCTTTCAAGTACCAGGGCCTGACCATTCTGGTCAAGAAGGTGCGCGGAGGCCCGGCGGGGCGGGGCGGCGTCCCGGGAGGGCTGCCGTGGCTCTAACGGCCTGTGGCCCCGCAGGAGATCCCGCGGAGCACGCTGGACTCCTTCATGCAGCCCTTCCAGAGCACGCTGTGGCTGCTGGTGGGGCTGTCCGTGCACGTGGTGGCTGTGATGCTCTACCTGCTGGACCGCTTCAGGTGAGTGCGGCCCGGGGGCCGGGCTCCTCCCCCCGCGGGCGGGCGGAGCGGGCGAGGGCCGGGGCAGGCTGCCCCTCCCGCCCTCTCCCGCCCGCCCTTTGCGCCCCCGCAGCCCCTTCGGCCGGTTCAAAGTGAACAGCGAGGAGGAGGAGGAGGATGCGCTGACCTTGTCTTCGGCTATGTGGTTCTCATGGGGCGTCCTGCTCAACTCAGGCATCGGGGAAGGTGAGGCGACGCCCGGCCAGGGCCCCGTCCCGCCCCGCCGCCCGCCCCGAACTGACGGTCCTCTGCCTGCAGGCGCCCCCAGAAGCTTCTCGGCGCGCATCCTGGGCATGGTGTGGGCGGGGTTCGCCATGATCATTGTGGCCTCCTACACCGCCAACCTGGCGGCCTTCCTGGTGCTGGACCGGCCCGAAGAGCGCATCACCGGCATCAACGACCCGCGAGTGAGGCCGGGCCCGGCTGGGGGCTGGGGAGGGAGGTGCTCAGGCCCTCTGCCGCTTGGGGTGGGGCCGGGGAGCAGCCACGAGCCTGGCTCTCTGACCCCGCAGCTGAGGAATCCCTCGGACAAGTTCATCTACGCGACGGTGAAGCAGAGTTCGGTGGACATCTACTTCCGGCGGCAGGTGGAGCTTAGCACCATGTACCGGCATATGGAGAAGCACAACTACGAGAGCGCGGCGGAGGCCATCCAGGCCGTGCGAGACAAGTGAGGGGCGGGGAGGGGCGGGGAGGGGGGGAGGGGCCGGGAGGGGCCAGTGAGGGGCGGGGCCATAGGGGGAGGGGCCATCCAGGCCGTGCGCGACTGGTGAGGGGGCGGAGGCCAGTGAGGGGCGGGGAGGGGACCTGTGTGAGGGCGGGGCTATCCAGGCCGTGCGCAGCAAGTGAGGGGCGGGGCGGGGGCAATGAAGGGCGGGTAGGGGCCATCCAGGCCGTGCGCGACGAGGGGGCGGGGCGCTACAAATGAGGGGCGGGGCGGGGGGCAGTGAGGGGCGTGGCGGGGCGGCGAGGGCGGGGCCATCCAGGCCTTGTGTGACAAGGGAGGGGGCGGGGCCAGTGAGGGCGGGGCGGAGCCATCCGGGCCGTGCGGGACAAGTGAGGGCGGGGCCACCCAGACCTTGGGCGACGATTGACGGCGGGGAGGGCGGGGCGCGAGTGAAGGGCGGGCTGGACGAGCTGGGGGCGTCCACATCCACTGTCAGTGTCCCGGCCGTGTGGGAGCCACGGGGAGGGGACAGACAGCGGGTCCCCAGCTGGCAGGAGGAAGGCTCGCGGGGAGCTAGGGCCACCTGGAAGCGTGGCCCCCGTGACCCCGCCCCTGCCCTTAGCAAGCTGCACGCCTTCATCTGGGACTCGGCCGTGCTGGAGTTCGAGGCCTCGCAGAAGTGCGACCTGGTGACCACGGGCGAGCTCTTCTTCCGTTCGGGCTTTGGCATCGGCATGCGCAAGGACAGCCCCTGGAAGCAGAACGTCTCCCTGTCCATCCTCAAGTGAGCCGGCCTCACCCGCCCCCTCTCCGCCCCGCCCCGCCCCGCCCCGCGAGCCCCGCCCGGGCTCACACGCCCCGCCCACCCAGGTCCCACGAGAACGGCTTCATGGAAGACCTAGACAAGACGTGGGTTCGGTACCAGGAGTGCGATTCGCGTAGCAACGCCCCTGCTACCCTCACCTTCGAGAATATGGCAGGTGGGCTCCCTCACCCCCTCCCCCCCGTCAAGGCCCCTGCTGACCCTGGATGGGCACCCCTGGGGACCGCGGCCGGAGCAGCCACAGCTGAGGCACTGGGTGTCGCCCCCAGGGGTCTTCATGCTGGTGGCTGGGGGCATCGTGGCCGGGATCTTCCTGATCTTCATCGAGATCGCCTACAAACGGCACAAGGACGCCCGGCGGAAGCAGATGCAGCTGGCGTTCGCGGCGGTGAACGTGTGGAGGAAGAACCTGCAGGTAGGGCAGGCCGCCCTCCGAGGCCTGGTGCCCACGGCCCGGCCCGGCCCGGCCCTCCTCCATCCCCGCAGGCGGAAGCGCTGGCTCTGGCTCCCAGGAGCCCAAGTGGCGAGGACTGGAGCTGGGAGCCACAGCCAAAGCCGCAGTGCTGGGGGCCACTTGTGGGTGGCTGCCTCTGTGAAGCCGGGCTCCAAGCGTCCACCTGGCCCCTCTGTCTCCAGAGTCGCCCACCGAGGCCCATTCCATAGGAAGGCAAACTGAGGCAGGGTAAGACAGGGACCCAGCTGGGTGTAGCATGTGAGTCCAAGGCGCAGTCCGCCATCCCTCGCCGCCCCATGCCCCTCCAAGGACCCGGTTTCCTGCCACCGTGCTGTGTCCTGTGCTCCATGTAACGGCAGTCTGAGCTGGTCAGCTGGTCCTGCCGGGCACCCCAGGCTGCACCCGAGGGGCTTTGCCGGCAGCAGGGGACGGGCTGCCCACAGCCCACCTGGGCCACCAGGCTTGTGCCCCACAGTCCTGCCCCAGGCTGCCCCATCTCTTCTCTTTCTCTGGGTGCCTCCCCAGAGCCTGTGTCCTGGGAGGGAGCCGGTGTTATAGAGAGGGAGGGCCGGGGCAACGGGGTCGCCAGTGTACCCACACCTCTCATCTGCCCACTCTTGCTCTTGGGAACTGGCCGCTGCTCCCAGTGGTGGGCGCAGGGCCCACCCTGGCCATCAGACCCAAGGCCAGGGTCCCAGGAGCTGCCTCTGTCTCTCTGTCACCCCAGTCCATCTCGCCACCTGCCTTTGGCCCCCTCAGCCCCTTCCTAAATCTCGCTGCACTTCCTCTGGGGTCAGAGTGGCTGGTGGGGCCTGTGGGGGCAACTCACCCAGTGTTTAGGGGGCTCCTCCTCCCTGGGGCACCTGTACACCAGGGGCACCTTGGAGCCAGGGAACCAGGCGGACCTTCCTGGAAAAGAGCCACCTGAGGACCCTGCCCCGCCTCCCCGAACCCAGTCCCAGCACAAAGAAGGTCAGGCCGGAGACCCCGGCAGCAGCAGAGGCCGCCTGCGAGTGTGGGGCCAGCGGCTGGCCCATCCAGCACAGGGAGGCAGGCAGGAACGAGGGCCCAAGCGGCCAGCCAGGCTGGGCAGCAGCCCCCAGGAGCAGGCGAGGGCAGGTGTGGCCGCCACCCTCCGCCGTCTAATCACTTATACATATTCATTTTAGGATAGAAAGAGTGGTAGAGCAGAACCCGACCCTAAAAAGAAAGCCACTTTTAGGGCTATCACCTCCACCCTGGCTTCCAGCTTCAAGAGACGTAGGTCCTCCAAAGACACGGTAAGGGGAAGAGCGCCCCGTCCCACGTGTCCGACTCTCTCCTCGCCCCCGTGTCTGTGTCCCGTGCATCAGGCCCGCCCTCGCCCTGTCCTTGCCATCCCACCACCTGCCTCCGCCCGCTGTGGCCCTTCTGCCCTCACCGCTGCCCGCCCAGCACACGAGGGCCTCTCTCTCTGACTCTGGACCTCTCTCTGTCGGTCCTCTATCCCGCGGGCCCACGCCGGGTCCTCTTCCCCATGTGTCTCTGCGTTAGTCTGCCCCCCATGCCATGATGCCATGCGCCATCTTGAAGCTGTGTCCTGTCGCCGGTCAGCCTCCCTGCTCGAGGCTGTGCCTGCAGCCCTGGGTGCCCGGGGCCACCCCGTCCCGGGCTCCTCAGCCGTCAGGAGGCTACACTCCTCTGTCACGTCCGTCCCTCCAGCCTCTTCCAGGGAGAGGCCCGCTGCCCTCGCTCCCTCCCTGCGACGTCCGTGGAGGGGTCCCTGTGATGTCCCATCCGTCCATCTGTCTGGCCGCCAGCCCCGCCACCCAGACGCCTGTCTCTCGTGTCTCACCAGAGCCATGCCTGTTGCATCCCCTTCATGTGGTCTCTGTGTGGGCCGGGGCTGGGGGGCCGGGCCCGGCTCCATCTGGGTGGACGGCTGGGGCCTGGAGTTGGCACAGGACCCTGGCCACAGGGGCCGTCAGATGGGGAACGGGTGGGACCAGAGGCGGCAGCTCCCCCCCCAGGCCGAGCAGGGGCCCTGCAGGAGGCGTGCCGGCAGCACCTGGGGGTCTGAGAACGGGGAGAGGGGGGTGGCCCCGAAAGCTGTGGCTGGCAAGCCTTGGGCACCGAGGCTCAGGAAGGGGAGGCCCCCACGGAGGGGAGGGGTGCTTCAGCGCCTGACCCCCAGGCCCTTCAGAGCCTGAGCCAAGGATTCCCTGTCCTCCTGCCTGAGCAGCCTGTCACTGCCCCGGGTGTGTGTGCTTGAACCCCAGGCTCCCAAGACTGGCCTAGCCCTGCTGGGAGCGTCCCCAAGTGAGGAGGGACCGCCCAGGGCCAGCACAGCCCTCAGCCCAGCAGCCTCCCTGCGGTTCAGGGGTGGCTTGTCCTCCCATCCACAAGGAGACCCCAGTTCACAGGCAGCATCACCCCCCAGTCTTACGATCCAGGTGGAAGCAGGATTTGTAGCCCCCGCCCACAGCACAAGGGAAGAGGGGCAGACACAGGACAGACAGGGAGCGGCAGAGCCACCGAGTCCGGGGTGAGGCCGCCACCCGCCCCAAAGGGGCCTGTGAGGCCTGGCCACTCCACTCCTGGGGCTCAGCACAGGCAGAGTGGGGGGACGGGGACCCGAGGGGCTGAGAGCACAGGCCTGGAGCCGTGCGGCCCGGGAACTGGGTGGGGCCTGAGTCAGGGGCTCCACCAGGGGCTGGGAGAGCCAGCGAGGAGCAGCGGTGGGGCAGCGGGGGAGGAGGCGCCCGGCAGACAGAGCTCTGGGGACAGGCAGGCGAAAGGAGGGTCAGGAGAGTCACGCAGGCAGTGGGCCACTTTTCCAGGGCAGCAGAATCCCACCCCCGATCCCGGCCCAGAGCCCACTCACAAGCCCCTTAACTGGCCTGGGTGCAGCTCAGAGACCCTCATGGTGCCTTTCCCGGGACACGCTCCCAGCAGACTCCTTGCCCGAGCCTCCCCGGGGACCACCCTCCAGGCCAGCTCTGGTGCCACGTGGCATCTGGGGCTGGCCGGCCCTGCAGGGGTGACTGGGAACACTGCCAGCTGGGGGCTGGGCGGGGGAGGGCAGCCCAGCCCCCCACTGTTTCAGGCTGGGCACCTGCTCGGAGGGAGGCCTGGGTGGGGGGCTCTGTCGGGAGGGGTGGGGTCAGTCCGGCTGCTGAGATGCGCTGCCCCTGTCCCGCGGCTGGTCTGGGCCAGGGCGGCACTGGGCGATCAGGGCTGGGGTCCCTGGCGGCCGGCGGGGCCAGCGGGTATTGATTGTTGGTTCTTATTTATAGAGCACCGGGGGTGGACGCGGCGCTTTGCAAAACCAAAAAGACACAGTGCTGCCGCGACGCGCTATTGAGAGGGAGGAGGGCCAGCTGCAGATGTGTGCCCGTCATAGGGAGAGCTGAGACGCCCTGCCCGCCCTCCTCTGCCCCCCTCCCCCGCAGACAGACAGACAGACGGACGGGACAGCGGCCCGGCCCACGCAGAGTCCCGGAGCACGACGGGGTCAGGGGGAGGAGCGCCCCCCAGCCTCCCCCAGGCCGCGCCCGCCTGCCCGCCGGTCGGCCGGCTGGCTGGTCCACCCGTCCCGGCCCCGCGCGTGCCCCTGATGGCCGGGCTAACGGGCGCCTTGTCTGTATTTCTATTTTGCAGCAGTACCATCCCACTGATATCACGGGCCCGCTCAACCTCTCAGATCCCTCGGTCAGCACCGTGGTGTGAGGCGCCCGGAGGCGCCCACCCGCCCCGTTAGCCCGGCCAAGGACACTGAGGGGTCCTGCTGCTCGGGAAGGCCTGAGGGAAGCCCACCTGCCAGAGACTGCCCACCCCGGGCCTCCCGTCCGTCCGTCCGCCCTGCTGCCGGCGGGCAGCTCCTGCTGGACTGAGGCTCGGACCAGAGCCGCTGAGGACGGGCCAGAGCTGAGCTGGCTGGGCAGGGCCGCAGGGCGCTCCGGCAGAGGCAGGGCCCTGGGGTCTCTGAGCAGCGGGGAGAGCAGCTGACTCGGCCCAGCAGAGGGGCTTGGCGCAGAGACTGGAGCCCCATCCTTCCCGGCCACTCCCAGAGCCACGGTGGGCCTTGGCCCCGGCTGGCTGGGCCACCCCTCCCACACCCCCGCGCCTCACGGCCTCCACCCCACCTCCCCCTTCCTGCCTGTACCCCTTCTCCGCTTCACCCCATCCTCTGAGCTGGCCCTGCCCTTCCTGGACTGCAGACCCTGAATCCCACCCGATGGCAGCGCCTCCCTGGGGCGCGGTCGGGCCCCCCACTGCCTCCCACCTTCTCCGGACCCTGCGAGGGCTGAGCCTTCTCTTTGCCTCCTCCGCCCGCCGCCCAGGGCAGGCCTCGCAGACGCTGGCTGGCTCAGAACTGTCCTCAGCTCCGCTCGATGCAGGCCCGGCCCTTCCGCGTCCGGGCGCGCCGACCCCCGCCCCTCCCGGTGTGTGCAGTGGTGATGCCAAAAGGAATGCCACGAAAATTTCGAGCTGTGTCGCTTGTTGACGCCTGTCAGGGGTGCGGAGGGGGCAAGCGGGTGGGGGGAGGTTCGAGGGCGGCCGCAGCCCCTCAAGCTTGAGCGGCGGTGGCCGCAGGCGAGGCCGTGCCGGGGCCAGGATCCGGCGGCCTCCTCTGCTGGCGGCGGGCGGCGGCGCGGCGGCGGCGGCGGTGGCGAGCGCCGCAGGCGGTGAACGCGGAGCCCAAGGCCAGACAGGCGGCCAGGCTAGCGAGGAAGGAGACGGGCCCGAGAGCGTAGACCACGGCCAGATCCCGGGCGGCAAGGGACCGCGCGCAGTGGCTGAAGGCGGCCTCCGGGAAGGCGGTCAAGGGGCTGAGCGTCAGGCGCCCCGGCGACACGCAAAGCAGCGTCTCGGCTTCTGCGGGACACGGGCGCTGAGTCAGACGGTCGTGGGGGTAGCGGCCCGCCCGGCCCGCCCGCGCCCCCGAGGGCTCACCTGGCGCGTGCCGCGGGTGCCCGCGAAGCCAGGCGCAGAGCGGGCGCAGCGCGCAGCCACAGGTCCAGGGGTTCCCGCGCAGGCGCAGCGTGTTGAGATTCGGCAGGCCCTCCAGGAGCCCGGACGCGAGCGCAGGCAGGTCGTTGTCTTGCAGGCTGAGCGCGCGCAGCAGCGGGAGCGCGCCCAGCGCCGCGGGCTCTAGGCGCGCCAGCCGGTTCTCAGCCAGAGAGAGGGCGCGCAGCGCGCGCAGTGGCGCGAAGGTGCCGGGCAGCAGCGCCTCTAGCTGGTTGGCGCTGAGGTCGAGCTGCTCCAGCGCGCCCAGGCCCCAGAAGGCCCGCGCGTGCACCCAGCGCAGCCCGTTCTCGCGCAGGTCCAGGCGGAGCAGCGCGCCGGCGTCCGCGAAGGCGCCGGGAGGCAGCGCGTGCACGCGGTTGTGGTTCAGCAGCAGCACACGGACGCGCCAGTTCAAACCCCCCGGCACGGCGGGCAGCGCTCGCCCCGAGCAGTTTGCCTGGCCCCCCGGCGCGCACACGCACGCCTCGGGGCAGTCTAGGGCGCCCGGGGTTCCCCAGGAGGCGGCTGCGGCGGGCGCCTGGGCCCAGACTGGCCACGGCAACAGCAGCAGCAGCAGCTGCAGCGGCGGCCCCCACGAGGGAAAGGAGGGACTCCGCATGGGGAGAGTCGTGGAGGTCCGCTGTCCGCCTGTTACCGGAGCGGGTCGGTCCCTGCAGCTCCCGCACAAGCATTAACTCTCCGGCCTGAGCACAGGCAGTTCCTGTCCCACGGCTGGTCCCGCGCCTAGGGCGGAGGCTGGGCAGCCAGCCAGAGGCAGGGCACTGCCAGCCACCTGTCCCGAAGCTCTGGGCTCCACTTGGCTCCGGGCCAGCAGCGCTATAAAGACCACGCCCCTTCCTCACCTGTGTGGTGCGCCATCCCGCGACCCCAGGAGGCCTGAGCAACAGGACCACGCTATCCCCCACAATCTCTTTCCCGCTGAACTCACCACAGCGACACGCAACGTGAGAGCCAGTGCGCCCTGCTGGTACCCGCCCCCGCCCCCCGCCCCTGTCTCCATTCAGCGAGTGGTTCCAGGGCGCACACAGCAGTCCTCACCTAGAACGGCCCCATCCCTATGGTGGACGGTTGAGGGGCCCCTGAGCCTGGGGTCCAGGAGATGTGGTGGGGGGCGGGGGGAGGGTGGCACCCCTGAGGAAGCGGAGGCAGTCACCTCCCCCCCGCCCCCCAAGGGCTCTCCCGGAACCTCCAGGAGACAGGTGGGTGGGGCAGGGGCACCAGCCCAAGTCCTCTGGTCACATGCTGCTTCCCTGGACTCGGCCGAGTCACAGGTCCTGTCCTGGCGTTTTCCTGGGGTGAGGCGGGGGCGGGGGCCTGAGGGCTTCACTGGAAGAAGCCACAGGCAGAGGCAGGCAGCAGCAGGGCTGAGGCATGCAGGAAGTGCAGACACCCAGAGTGTGGACCCCTGCCCGGAGGGTGGACAGTGCGAGCCTAGAGCAGGCACCCCACTGAAGAGAAAGGTGTGTGCAGGCCCCCCTCCCCGGCAGACGCCCCCCAGAGGGGCCCAGGGAGGACTGCACAGAGTAACTAAATACTGTTTAATCCCCCTCCCCCCACGCCCGAAGCCCTACTCAGGCTGGGGGGGCGGCTCCTCCAGGGTCGAGTCCATGGTGATGGTCATCAGGCCATGCTCTTCCAGGGGCCGCATCATGGGGACCACCATGTCGGGGTCCATGAGGTGGGACTCCACATGCACCGTGCGCAGGTCCATATGGTCTTCCTGCACCCCGAAGTGCCCCACCATCCTGCGCACCACGGCCCAGTTCAGGCTGGCTGCGGGTAGCGCCAACCACCCAGGCCTCTGCCTCCCAGGTGGCCTCCGCCTCCAGGGGCCCAGCTCACCCTCGGGGCCCTCCCCTGGGGTCACTCACCTGCTGTCCATGTGCTCAGGGCACGTTTCACTGGGGTGGGGGGGACAAAGGTAAGGCGTGAGTCTGTGACCAACGTGGTTGCCTCCAGAGGTGCCCCCACACACCTTTCCCCATCCCAGCCTGGGAGACGTCCTTCCCAAGCCCCTGCTGACTTCACGCGGTGAGCCCGGGAGCCCGGGGGGACAGCCTGACCCACAGCCCCCCCCCACCTTGCCAGTCGGCCCTGGACTCACGCACCCCTTGGCTCGAATGACACCGACAGCCACGATGACGAGGGCACAGAAGCAGCTGGCGCTGATGCCCGCCAGCACCACCAGCAGGGCGATGAGGGCCTCGCGGCTGAGGCCAAGGCTGCACTCGCAGTAGGTTCCGGCTGCAGAGACACGGCCGGGCAGCCGAGGGGCCCGCGTCACTTGCCAGTGGCTGACCCCTGAACCCTGCCCCCGTGGCCCCTGGGCCTGGATGGGTGCGGGCGGGGCCCGGGCCGGGGCGGGGCTGGGGGAGGCCGCACCTGCAGCAGGGATGAGCAAAAGGGACAGACATATGAGGCCGAGGGGGCCGCTGAGCAGGCAGGAGTCGGGCTGGGGACAGGCGGCCATGTCCAGCCCGCGGCCCGCCGCACAGCTCTGGCCGGAGCTCGGCGGAAGGCGCTGACCTCACAATGGAGCTGTGAGGCAAGGAGGGTGGGGGCAGGGCCTCACATGGAGCTTCGCTGCCCTGGGTGCTGGGGGCCTCAGGGAGCCCCGGGTGGGCGGCCCCAGGATGGACAGGGCTGGTAGGGCGGCCTGGAGTGCCCTGGCCATCTGAGGAGGGGCGGCAGGGGGCTGCCCTGGCCTTGGGGGAAGACCACGGGAAGCGGTACCACCTGTACTTGGGCCCCTGGGGTCAGGGAGGCGGCAGCCTGGAAAGCCAGAGGGCCACAGCAGGCAAGCCCCAGCCTCCGTTTGTCAGAGGGCTGCAGCAGCTTGGTGGCGGGGGAGGGCAGTGGCCTGGGGTGCAGCTGACTGATGTCACCACTCTCCCCCCAAGACTGAGACAAGCAGGAGGCCTGGGCCTGGACCCGGCAGTGTGTGCAGAACACCCTTGAGGAGCAGGCAGCTCTGAAACCACTACGAAGCGTCTGGAGCTCTGGGTTATTTGTGTCATTAGTTAGAACTCATGGCCAGCTCTGCAGTCTGTTCCCTGTGTGACCTTCCCACACACTAGGCAGGTGCGGCTTGTGGGAGGTCAAGGTTAACCTCAGCCCTCCCCCTCTTCCCCTAAGGGCCTGCCAGGAAAACTCAGGCTGCAGGAGGAAAGGCCTGTCCCACACCTGACCTTCCAGGGCACTGGGGGCTGCAGCCAAGCCCTGGTCGCCGGGGCCCTCCCTGACCCTCGCACGGTGCCACCTCCTGGGGGCGGCTCCTGGCACACCTCTGCGCCCGATGAGTGAGGCAGGGAATTGAGACGCTGGGTTTCACCACACTCATCCACAAACTGAGTCCAGAGGGACTCGGGGCAGGTGTGTCCACGCCCAGGGGCCGGCAATGCCACCTGCCACCCTGCCAGGCCGGTCCAGCCAGTTTCACCCAGTCTAGGACGAGGACAGGCCCAGCCCAGTGCCAGGCAGGAAGTCCTCTTCCCGTGACCACAGCACAGCCCCCCAGCAGGCCGAGTCCAAGGGGGACACCTGCTGGCCTCTCAGAGTCCGCAGACCGCTCAGGCTCTGCTAGGCCCTCCACGTCCTCCTTCAAACCCCGCGGGAAGCCCCACCCTGGGGCATAAGGAGGCGTCCTAGAGCGAGCTCCTGGTGGCCCAGCAGTCAGGACTCCGGGGGCCCCTGCCACAGCTGGGGTTCAGCCCCTGATCGGGGAACTGAGACCCCAGATGACTCTTGGTGTGGCCAAAAAAAAAGAGAAGAGCCCTGGAAGCAGAACCAGCACTTGGCCCTCGAGCAGGACAGGATGGGTGGGGGCGCCGGGGCGCAGACTAAGGGAGCCAGGGGGTCCTGGGGGCCGGGGGTGCCCTGTGGAGGAGGGGGCAGTGGAGACACTTGTCCTGAAGGGCCTTGGTCACCTGGGGAACAGTGCCACCAGGCTTGAGCGAGTCCAGCCAGATAAGCTGGATGGATGAAGGTTGGGCTGTGGTGGCCAGCACAGCTTGAAGGCCTCGGGCCTGGCACCGCCAACACCCACCCCACCGCCTCCCGGGAGCTGGGCCCCCAGAGTGGCTGGAGAGGGCCTGTGCACAACCCTGGGGGTGGCTGCCTCCCTGGGCCCAGCCTCTCCAGAGGGGAACAGCCAGGCCCCCGGGTGCCCCCGACCACACCTCAGGGGTGTGGGAGGGGTGGGTCTTTCGGAAAGCACGCCTGTCAGACCCCAACACTGCCTGCTGGACCACAGCGGGGACACTGGCAACCGCTCATGCTGCAGACACGAGTTCTCGGCTTCCCAGGGGCCGCCTGTCTGCCCACCCACCTCACACGTTCTGACAGCACCCCGGGGCCACAGGAGCCACCCTGGGGCTCTCAGCCGAGCACTGGGGGGCTGGACCCTCAGGCCGGGTAGAGGGAGGGGGACCCCGAGGAGTTCTCTCAAAGGCCAGAGCTGGGGACCCTTGGGGGGAGATCCAGGAGGTCTGTTTCCCAGTTGGCCAGCCTCCCGTTGGCCAGAGCCACGAGCCTGACGTGGGCCTCCACTGGCCACGGTGACCAGACAATCACATGCCAGGACTCCTCCCGGCCTGGAGCCCACACAGGTGTGCAGCCCCCACCTGCTGGGGGAACCCGCTCTGCCTGGCTGCAGGGAGGCCAGTGTGCAGACCTGGAGCACACGCCCAGAGTCGGTGGCGGGGGAGGGCCTGAGCACGCGTCCCTGGGGCCACAGAACCGACAGGACACTGGAGGATGAAGAACCATCTCTTTACTCGCAGTCTGGGGGTGGGTGGGGCCTGGCGCGGCTCAGCCGCAGCTCTTGGGCAGGCGGTAGACGCCGGCGGAGTAGACAAGCTGCTGGTCGCGCACCTTCCTCTGCAGGAAGCCCTGGAGCTCCTGCAGGTCGATCTCGGCCAGCGCGGGGCCGGTGACCACGAACATGCGCAGCATGCTGTAGATGCGTTCCAGCGACAGGCTCTCCAGGTTGGTCAGCATGGCCTGGATGTAAGTCCAGAAGAGCTGGGGGAACAGCCTCGGTTAGGCCGACCTGCCCCGCCCCCCCCCACCCCCCCGCTCCAGCGGGCGGGCCAGGCGCACCAGCAGCTCCTCCTCCTTCTGGTCAGCCTGCGAGGCCAGGCCCGAGTCGCTCTCGTCATCGCTGTCGACCAGCACCATGCTGTCCCGGTCCTGCGGCCGCTCCTCCTCCACCACCGAGAAGATGCCGGCCGGCTCCTCGCGCAGCACGCCCTGCTGCAGCCACACGGACAGGCGGCGCCGCAGCAGCGCGGCCGGCATCTTCACCGCCTCACTCAGCTCCTCCAGGCCCCAGCTGGCTGCGGACAGGCGGCGTGGTGTGGGTAGGCGGGCTCGACTGTGCCCCTCGGCCTCACGGGCCCAGCTTGGCGGGACGGGCAGGGCCTCCTCCGGAGGCGGGGCGTGGCCGAGGGATGGGGGTGTGGCAGGGCTGGGGAGCTCACCTTGGTCCTGGAAATACAGCAAGACAACAGCCTGCACGGGGGTTACGGCAACGGACAGGGTGCGGTCAGCCAGCTCCACATCCATCGTCACCAAGCCCAGCGTGTGCTTCCAGCTGAGCGTGCGCATGGCCTGCGGAGGGCGGGGTCAGCGCAGGTCGTTTGGCGGGTCCGGGAGCAGGCGGGGAAGGGCTCCAGTCCCCACCCGGCAGGTGGCAGCTGCACTGGCGGCCAGACGAGCACCCGGTGGGGGTCCAGTTCCCTCCCCTCTGCCAGCAGCACCCAACAGCCACGCCACCTTGTCCCCATGAGACATGCCCACGTCTTGATCCCAGGACCTCAGAATGTGACCTGACCTGCGGATGTCAGTAGGGAAGACGAGGTCTGGGAGCGACGCGGCACCTAACCTAATAGACCGCTGTACCTGTCAGAGGGAGGGTGGTACGCAGACACGGGAAGCAGAGTGGAGGTGGAAGATGGGGGAGGGACTCCCCTGCAGCCGCGCCCCGCCCTCCATCGTAGACCGGGCCTGTGGGGCCAGGAGCAGGTCCTACAGCTCTGCCACCTGGCAAGCAGGCTTTGTCACGGCCCCACAGGACGGCAGTGGACTTCAGCGCGGGCGGAGGGTGCCACTGGAGCAAACACCTTCCCCAGAAACACGGCTGTGGTTGTGGTGCTGGAGGAGGGGAGGACTTGGAACGTTCTGAGCTGCGTGCTTGTGAAAGCTGGGTTTGCCCCGGGGAGACTACCGGGAGAAACACGACCAAATAGGCCCTTCCAGTGAGGCCTGTTGCAGTGCCACTGGAAACGACTGCAAGGCGACCGCTGAAAGAGCGGCAGAGACGAGCTCTGCTGGGGCGAGCAGGGCTGGAGGGAGACACGGAACGCTGGGCTGAGAGTTCCAAGAGAAGTGTGAGAGGTGCAGCCTGCGGCTTCCTCACTGCTTGTGTGAATCGAGGGAGAGACTGAGGAGGACCGGCAAGCCCAGAGGAGCACACCACGCCACGCCCTCTGCGGGCCACGGGCCCGAGAGGTGAGCTGTGTCAAGGCCACGCCCTCTGCGGGCCACGGGGCCCGAGAGGTGAGCTGTGTCAAGGCCACGCCCTCTGTGGGCCACGGGGCCCGAGAGGTGAGCTGTGTCAAGGCCACATCAGCCCATGGTGTCCCGGAGCCAGCACAGGGGCCCAGGAGAGGCGTGGGCGCCCCGGTCCGGGCGCTGGATGCAGACACCTGCATGGACACCCACAGGCTGAGGCCTCAGCAGCAGGCCAGGGACGCCAGCCTGGGTCCCTAAAGGCAGCTCGCTAAGGAGCGGTCACACGGAATGGGGCCTGGGGTCCTCGGAGGAAGAGGGAACTCTGCACACAGACACTGGGGAGAGGCCGGGGGACAGAAGCCGGGCTCAGAGTGACACACCCACAGCCAGGAGCACCTGGCGCTCGGCCACCGCGAGGCCAGAGGATCCTCTCTCGGAGCCTGTGGAGGGGGCGCGGCCCTGCTAACACCCTGACTCGAGTTTCTGCTGGCATCACAGATGCCCTCGACAGATGCCACCACTGAGGAAGCAGGTCTCCGTCATGTTTAAGGCACCTGTCTGTGGGCTCTGTCGCGGCTGCCACCGGGGACACCGGTGGGGTGACTGGGCCAAGCGCTGCCTACAGCCCCCACGGCTCTGAAGGGGGCATGACGCTGAAGCTCTCCACGGTCGGCAGCTAGCCAGGTCCTAACCAGGCGCTGCGGCTCCAAACCGTACCTTTTCAACTCCAGCTAGGGTCTGCGCGGAGCAGCTGTGTGGCCAGCAGCAGAGGGCACAGCACCCCCACACGTGCGGCACCTCAGGCAGGAGACCCGCTGGGGTGAGCAGAGGCCCCGTGGCATCGCCCCAGCTCCCCTCAGGCGCTCCAGCATCCAGCTGCAGGGCAGCCGTCTCATCAGGCGCACCAGCCTGAGCAGGGGCCGTGTCCGAGTCCGCCTTCAGAGCCAGGGGGACGCCCTGGAGGAAGCCGGCGGGGCCTCCCCTGACAGGTGGGTTGGGGCACAGAGGGAGGCTGGGGAGGGCCCCTCAGACGTCTTCAGCCAGGCAGGGGTGTGCGGGGCTGAGGTGGGGCGCGCAGGCGGGCTCCCCTGGCTCTGGAAGGAAGCCCCTGGGATCAGCTCTCCAGCGCTGAGCCTGTCCCCACTCAGGACCTCGGGTCCTCAGCCTCAGCAGCTGCACCCAGCCCTCCTTGGCGCCAGCTCGCAGCAAACCTGGAGGAGCCACCAAACACCCCAAGAGAAGCCAGGAGACTCCCTGGAGACACCCACGGAGGGGACTCGGCGGGTGTCCTGGGCTGAGCATGGCCGCCAGCCCCGGGTTCTGAGAACAAGCGGGTGGATGCTGCAGAGGCAGCGCAGGGTCGAGCCTTGCGCTAGCGTCAGGCACGGCAGAGCGCAGAGCGCGCACACAGACGGGCAGGCACACACGGAGAGGCGCGCGCACGCACATGCGGGTCCCGGGAGAGAGCAGAGGGCATGGGTCCCAGAGCACAGACAGGACTCCCAGCGGCGCGGCCCTACCTTCAGCTTCTCGTACTTCCGGCAATAGACCTCCAGGGCCTCCCTGATGTCCTCGGGGACCTCCAGCTTCTCGTCCTTGAAGGGCGGCCAGAACTCACTGGACAGGATGACAGCGTAGACTCCGAAGGGCGGCTGCTCCTCGGCGGGCCGCTTCTCGTCCTCCTCCCGGATGTTGGCATTGATGCGGCGCGAGTCCGCCATGTCCTGGGGAGACGGGCCTCCTGAGGGTCTGGGCGGGGGTGGGGACCAGGTGGCTGCGTGGAGCCCGGGCGCCCACCTTGAGCATGACCTCACAGAAGTGCATCGGGGCCTCGCCAAAGCGCAGCTTCAGCAGCTCCACGTTACGGATCTCCCTGCAAGGATGCATCTCTGAGGGGCGCAGCACCTCTGCCCCAGCCAGCCCCTGCAGGTAACACCCGCTGCCCTGCAACCCCGTCCCCTGAGCAGGGAGGTCCCCAGCCCAGGAGGCCAGGCGGGAGCCCCAGGAGCGGCCACTCCACGTTCCTGGGCGGTCCCCAGGCACCCGGGGCAGTGGTCGAGCACAAGCTGGTCCCTGCCAGGCCTGGGGACCGTGACAGAGGACAACTGTCTGGAGACAGGGCCACGCCTCCCTCGGACGCTGGTCACCCCCCACAGGCCTCACCGCTCGGGGCTGAAGCTGAACTGGTGCAGCAGGCGGTCGGCCAGCAGCGAGCGGTACTCGTTGATGAAGAGGTCCTTGCTGCCATAGATGCTGACCAGCAGGCTGATGATGTCCGAGGAGCGCCGCTTGGAGCTGGACTTCCCTGGAGGCCGGGCACACGGGCACCTCAGACACGGAGGCGGCACCATCTGCACCACTGCACCCCCATGTGAAGCCTGGCTCTGGGTCCCTGGTGCAGATATGCAGAAACCCACCCCTCCTTCAGCGGAAGCAGCAGGGCCGGGGCGGGGGGGTGTGGGGTGTGGCGTGGCAGGCAGGGCAAGCCCTAGGGCTCTGATGGGGGCACCGCCCACGTGGGCCCAGCTGGCCAGGGGAAACCCCTGGGGAACCAGGCCAGGTCGGGCACGGACCAAGGACCTCCTCAAGCTCAAGATATGCAACGACAACCTGGAGGCCAGAGCTCCAACCCGACTGGGTCCCCCAATGACCCCGGGGTTCGCAGGGCTGCCCGCCGCTGACCTGGATCTGCGTCCACGGGGTCAGGGACCCAGTCCTCCGGCTCGCCAGAGTCATCCTCGCTGTCCTGCCCGGTCTCCAGGCTCGCAGGGTCCGTCTTGGACAGCTCAACAGCCAAGTCCCCCGTCCCATCCGAGTCCCCAGTCAGCCCCGCCACGATTTGCCGCACCGTGTCCTCCCGCGTCCTGGTGGACACGAGCCCTCGCTGCCTGCTCCAGCTAACCCCGTGACCCCACCAACCCCCGCAGGCAGCACCCAACAGTCACGTGTTAAAGGCAAGACCATCATTCCATTGCCAACCCCAAAATTAAAAGGCCACTGTTTCCTGCATCTGGGGCTGAGACGACAGGACAGACCCGGGCCAGGCCACGCAGGGCCAGGGGGCGGCAGGCTCGTCTCTACTGCCCCCCAGGGGCTCCTGGCTGGCTGCGCTCCCTGGCCAACAGTCAAGAGGCTCTGTTCCTCGGGTTGAAAAGGCCAACACAAGACTGATCCTTCCTGTCAGCCCTGGGCCAGCTTGAAACTAGGGAAAGTTGAGCCTGTGTGTCTGTCTGTGCTGACCTGGCCCTGGGCCTGCATACGGTGTGGTGACCCTAAGCTGCAGGCCCAGAGCCAGCAATGGCAAAAGGAAGGTGCCCAACTTGGGCTGCCCGGCCCGGGAGGGCACCTGGCGCCCAGAGGACCACGTCCTCTCGCTCCACCAAGGCCTGCAGGGGGCTCAGCTGCACAAGTGGGGTTCCCTCAGCTGCCCCGCGCTCACCGCAGGTACCGGCGAATGGGCTCACAGGCCACCTCCAGGACAACCATGGACGGGTCCAGCACGCGCAGTGCCTTGATGGCGGAGATGTATAGGGTGATGATGTCACACGTGTTCACGCCTGCAGTCGGGATGGGAGACCCCGAGCAACACAATGACGCGGAGGTAGACACCCCAGTCAGGTGACGCGCAGGTCCCGGGTCTGGGCCCTGAGGGCGAAGGTGGGTGGGCCTGCTGCAGCACCTGGGTGGAGCAGCCGCGTCTCCAGGGCAGCCCTGAGGGACACAAGCAGCTGCGGCCTCTGGTCAGTCCTCTCCAGGCAGTACTTGAGGTCTTCCACAGCAGGCCTCGAGTCCGGGAAGTCTGTGGGCAAGAGCTGGTCCTGGTATGTGCACATGTGGTGTGCCCAGAGACAGCTGGATGGAGGTCTGGAGGGTGAGCGGCCACACCTCCACAGGCCACAGAGAGAGGCCCGGCGGGGGGCCTGGTGTGGCCCTGTGCCCTCAGGGACCCACACACTTGAGCACAGCCACCCCGAGGGGCAGAGGGGCGGAGCAGAGCCCAAGGGCCAGTGCAGAGTGAGGGGGCAGACACAGCGCCTCTCCTGCCCGATGCGGACGCTGTGCGGGGCCCGTGTGTCCCTGACCCCCAGCCCAGGCTGAGGGTGGAGGCGAGGGAAGGGGCTCCCGGCGGGCGGGCCAACCTCGGATGATGCTGAAGAGCTCCTCGATGCGCAGGCCAGCATAGATGCGGTAGAAGAACCTCTGCACGTGGCAGCGCCATCGGCGCAGCGTGGGGCCCGGCTCTGGGGATGCAGGCCTGCTGGGGCCGTCCTGCAGGAACACCCTGCCCAGCCAGCCGACCACTCTCTCGATCCACTGTCGGGAGAGCACAGGGGTGGGGCTCCAGGGGCCAAGCCCAGGGCAGAGGTACAGCTGCCCGCCGCGGGCTGGGCCTTGGGAACCCCAGGCCACCCGTCCGAGACCAAGAGCACAGTGACATCAGCAGCTGGGGGCCTAAAGGGGCCTCCCAGGGCCTCCCCCAACACACACCCAGGCCCCCCATGCACACTAGCAGGCTCATCTCCGGCCGCAGTACCTCTCACAGAGCGCTCTCAGCCGCGTCTGAGTGGATGGACGGCGCACCCAGCCACCGGCAAGATGGCCTGGACAGTCTGCCGCCCAGAACAGCACAGCTATCCTGGGGCCTCCAGGCGTGCGCTACACCCCACTGCAGGGACCCTCACACTGAACACCACCCCCACCCTCAGCATCGCAGTGCACCTGCGTCCTCAGGAGACAGGCGACAGGACACAGCAGAGTGGGGCGGGTGGCAAGCAGGGCAGGCTCAGAGCCCCACGGTTGGGCCCAGCTCTCCCACCAAGCTGTGCAGCCCAGGGCAGCCCCCAGGCCACGCCCCAACAGCATGGACACCCCAAAGCCCCTCGCTGGGACATCCCAGACCTTGGGGCTGCCTCTGGCCATGTGACCCTGCACAGATCTCACGAAGCACGTCACAGGTTCTTTCTTGCTGGTGCCAGGGTGGGCCCAGGATGACCAACCTCCACCCAGCACCAAGACAGCTTCAATCACCAGCAGCGTCCTGATTCACCCAGGTCACCACACTGCGCCCGCTTCTGAAGCAGAGGCGTCTGGTCGGCTGCGCCAGCAGCCCCTCCGCTCGCCCGCGGGCAGCGGGGCCTCACCTTGTGGAACTCACGCAGGAAGGAGCGTTCGTACTCGCCCCGACAGCGGTCCTCCATCCGCTCCCGAGTCACCTGGTGCAGGGTGCTGGTCACAGCCTCGGCGCTGACCCGCTCCAGCAGACTGAGCCTGTGCCTGGAGGAGAGGCCTGCCAGTGGAGTGCACAGCGCACGCACCCGCCCCGCACCCTCAGCACACGCCTCCTGCAGCCCTCCCGCTGGAGCAAAACTGCACCGGGGAATTCAAGGCAAAGCCGCTGAGATGACAAAGCACCGATAAGGCACCTCCCACTCTCCCCAAGGGGTCAGCATCTCTGGCTACTGAGGCCAAGGCCTCGTTCATCTCCTAACAACGGCCCTCAAACAACAGCTAAAGACGTCACTACTCCAGCCACGTGGACACAGATGTAGCAGTCTCTGCTTCTCAGTGCTGATCTTGACCTGTGATGGCAGAAAATCCCGAGAACAAAGCTTCTGTGGACATGCCCCACCCTCAGTCCCGGCAGAAGACTGACAGTTGCGCGGCTGCCACTTCACTCAAATTGACAAAATCATCATAAGGGGCCACGGGATGTCCCGATTGGTCCAGGGGTTAAGAATCCTCCCAATGCAGAAGATACAGGTTCAATTCCTGGTCAGGGAATTAAAATCCCATATGTCATGGGGCAACTAAGCTCCCATGTCGCAACTACTGAACCCCCATGCCACAACTAGAGAGAAGTCCATGCATCACAACAAAAGATCCCATGTGCTGCAGCCAAGACCCAACACAGCCAGATAAATAAAAGGAAAATAGATATCTTACAAAAGTAAGCACCCACGGAGAAATCAGGGACCCCCTACGACAGGATCTGGGTCTGACAATAGAATCCTTCCCTCCTCAGAAGGCTAGAAGGGCCAGCAGTTTGCCCAGCACACTGGTCTAATCTCTGACTTGCTCTACAGAGCAGAAACAGCAAGCGTACTTTTCTCAATTCCAAAACAAACATCATTCCACTTCTGAGAGCCTGCAGTAGGCACAGCAGAATTCTGCACAGTCCGGAAAACTTAGAATCATGGAATCTTAGCGTAAGCAAAGTACAAAATCCTGAGCCAGGGTGAATGACAGATCCACCTATGGCAAGGACAAGAGGTATAAACTCAGAGCACACACATCCTGAGAACTGGCGACCAAGGCGAGTGGCAGAGACCACCCCCAGCCAGCTCACCAGCTCTTTGCAGGGACCGGCTGGACTCAGAGGGGCAAGCAGGAGCCAGGAGGGACAGGGACACAGGACACGCAGGCCAAGTACTCACAGGACCTGGCTGAGCTGGTGGAACTGCTCCAGCGCTTGGCGGCACCAGCACTGCTGCTTGTCACTGCCGCACCCTGCGCACAGAGGGCTCTGCAGAAGGCGGTAGTACCGGCGGCGGGCATACCTGCTGTCCAATTCCCCCTCCAGTTCGGGGTCTGTGCCTCCTTCCCCCTTTCTCTTACTCTGCATGTAAACTCTCAAAAAGCGCCCATAGAGGCGCTGGATCATCTCCTGAAAAGCTCTGGGAGTGGAAAAGAACAGGACGCCCCGCAACGTGGTGTGGACCTTTTCCCGAAGCCCCTGAGCACCGGTGCCCATCAGCAAGCCCAGGCGAGTCCATTTCTCCAGGAGCTCTAGACTACGCAAGTAGGGATCCAGGCGGCTCTCCAGCAGACCGAAAGCATCGAGCAGCAACAGAAGGCACTGGGGTTCGTCCGCACAGTTCTCGCGCTGAGAGATGGCATTCCAGAACTCGAGGGAGATGTTGGCCTGCAGATCGTTCTGCAGCACCTCTACGAACCACTCCTCCAGGACCGAGTGCAGACCGTGGCCCCTGAGCACCTCCACCGCCGCCCGGAGCTCCTCCTCTTTTGGAGGGACGGCACCACTAGTCCGGGAGGACGCCTGCAGTACAGAAAACCGTGAGGAGAAGAGGACGCAGCGCAGAGGCGGAGAGGGTGGAGACAGGTGAGAACAAGCGGGAAAGGGACAGCGCGGATGGAAGGCCACGGGAACCCCGCCGCCATTGGTCGCAGGGACGCAGGCCCACGTGAGGGAAGGGCTGTGGAACACAGAGGGAAGCCAGGACGGGCGCCGGCGGGCTCGGGGCCCCAGGCACCCCGCGCCGGCCCGTCGCCCTCTACTCGGGCCTCACCAGTCCCAGCGCGGCCGGAGGCACCAGGCCGGTGCTCACGGTGTTCCAGGCCGCCAGCAGCTCCTGCGCAGGCCCCGCGTCACTGCCCGCCTCCTCCTCCGCCGCCGCCGCCGCCGCCGCCATCTGCGCCCACCAGCCTTCAGAGCAGCTCGCTGAGGCGCGCCGCGATGACGCCAGGCTGAGCGCGCGCGCGCGACGATGACGCACACGGTGCGCGGCGAGAGGCGCAGGGTCGGTGACGCGACTCGGGGGCGGGGCGAGCGGAGGTCGTGCGCAGGGGCCCAGGGGGGCGGCAGCGGCGGTTGGAGCGGCGGGGTCTGGCGGCTAACATGACCCAGCAGGGCGCGGCGCTGCAGAATTACAACAACGAGCTGGTCAAGTGTGAGTGGCCGCGCGGCGAGGCCGGCGGGCGGGCTGGGAGGGCGGCAGGGTCGCCGGCCTGTGGGCCCGGGCCGGCGCTGGCCCGCCGCGCGCGGCTGTTCCGGCCGAAGCTGCTCGGACGCTGGGCGGAGCCGCGGAGTGGCCGCCCCGAGAGCCGGCGTCTGTGGCGCGAGCAGGGTGCGTGGGCCTGGGCGCTCTCGGCCCCTCAGACTGTACTGGGGCTCGCGCGGGGCCTTCTGAGACGCCAGACGCCTCGGGACGCCGGACGCCGGCCTGGTCTGGGCGCCCGGGCCTACGCTGGCCGCTCGCCTCGCGCGCCGGGGCCGGCACTCCCGTTCCCGCCTCGGCCCCCGGCGCCCACTGCGCCCACTGCCCGCCCGCCCCAGGCATCGAGGAGCTGTGCCAGAAGCGGGAGGAGCTGTGCCGGCAGATCCAGCAGGAGGAGGACGAGAAGCAGAGGCTGCAGAACGAGGTGAGGCAGCTGACGGAGAAGCTGGCCCGAGTCAACGAGAACCTGGCGCGCAAGATCGCCTCTCGGAACGAATTTGATCGGACCATCGCGGAGACAGAAGCCGCCTACCTCAAGGTGGGGCTCGGGGTCCGGGTGCTGCCCCGGGGGCGCCTGGACAGGCCGTAGGCCCCCGTGGAGCGACAGCGCGGCCTGGGTCCTACTGTGGGCGCCTTGTCACCGTGTCGCTGGCTCCAGACTGAGCAACAGCAGGACCGGAGCCTACCTGGGCCTGGCTTCCCAGGGTGTGAGCAGTGGGCTTTGGGCTATACTCAGAGGGGAGCAGGGCGCCAGGCCATGGCAACTTTCTGATGAAAGGAAGAGTGTTAACTGGCTGATGTCTCTGTTCGCAGATCCTGGAGAGCTCGCAGACTCTGCTTAGTGTCCTGAAGCGAGAAGCGGGGAACCTGACAAAGGCCACAGCCTCAGAGCAGAAGAGCAGCGGAGGCAAAGAGAGCTGATGAGGCCCCAGGTGGGCGTCCTGCCTGTGGTTCGCACCCCCAGCAAGCCCATCTTCAAAGCATCTTTGTTCTTCAGGGAAGCAGCTTTCTCCGTTTGTTGTGTTTGGTGCCAAGAGAGGCAACTGCCAAGCTCCAGTGGCTCTGGGTGACAGGATGGCCCTGGGTGTGGCCCACCAGGTGGGGGTCTTAGTCCTGCACTCACGCAGGCTCTGGGGAGGGTAGCTCTGTGCAGGGCCCCCACACCCCCTGGGGCTGCAGGGAAGGCCCCGAGTCTAAACTCAGCACCGCGGGAATCCCGACTTCCTCCCTCAGCTGGTAGGTGCCCAGGCAGGTGGGGGAGGGGCTGGGGCCCTTCTTCACCTCAGAGCTTGCCCTGGAGGCCTGTGACTGTCAATAAAGTTTGTTTTTGTAAAGATGCATGCCACACTGCTGCCTGTGTAGAGTGTAGGGCTGCCAGATGCAAACTGCACCCCTTGCTCAAGTCAGAACACAAACCCTTCCCAGCTGTCATATGGCTCCTTTGAAGGAGAGAAGAGGGCCTGGGGTGACTTTCCCTCTGTCCAGGGTTTTGGCTTTAGGGACAGAGGTAAGGGTGCCCCTGAGCATTTCCTGTGACCCTCTGCCACACCCTTCCCCTGAGCCTATCATACAGGCCACACTTCAGTGAAGGTGCTGCTGGTCTTGGCGTCTAGCATAAGGCCGGGCCCAGGGGACTTGCTTGGCCTTAGAGCCCCCGGGAAGAGCTGCTTTCCAGCCCAGTGACTCCGAGTGCTGCCGGGCAGCACCTGTGCTTCCCAGTCCGGTCACGAGCGACCTCCGTGCAGCCTGGGGCCCAGCCCTCCATCCTGAGTCCTCTCCGGGCCCATCTCCTTGGCCTGTCAGCCCACTGGGGTCCCCACAACTGCTGTCTCTTAGGGCCGGGCCGATTGGGAAGCACGTGTCAGTTGAAAAGGTCTACAGAAGCCTGGGCCCCCTCCTCCAGGAAAACACCTTCCTCCTTCCCAAGCCTAGCCAGGTGGCATTTCTCTTGGGCTTTAACACTCCAAGAGGAAAAGACACGCCTTCGACTGCTGGATTGAGTGGCCTGGCTTCACAGGCAGCCAGTCCAGCCAGGAGCCGCTCCCGTTCCTTGTCACCTCTTGTCAGTTTTCCCTGCGGGCAGGACCCCAAGCGAGTGGTCAGCTTGCCACGGCCTTCCTGGTGGGTCCGAGAACCTTCCAGTCTAAACAAGCAGCAACGCTGCCTGCCCGGCCCCTCTCTGTGCACCCCCAGCCCTTGGCCCTTCAGGAAAACCTTCAGAACCGACAGCCGTAGTGCTCCCGCTCCCAGGCCCATGGAGTTCCAGCCCCCAGAAAGCTCGCCTGGCGTCCCGCCTCCCACCACAGCTCTCACTGAGCTGCTTCTAGGGGGCAGGGGAGCCCTAGAGCCCGGGGGTACTCACAGGGCAGGCACAGGGAAGACCCTTGCCCAGCCAAAGGGTGGCTGGGAGAGGAAGCGGGGCGCCAAGGGCCACAGGTGGGGAGGAGCCTGGGCCACACTACGCGGTGTGGGGTGTCACTCAAGGCCACCTCCCTGGGCACATGAGTCCATGCTGCTCCTCCATCCGAGCCCGGATGGGTGGCCTCGCCCATGCTGCCTCGATGCAGCCTTGCAGACCGCACCCCTGCGCCCCCTCTCCCCAGCCCAGGACCATGTAGGAAGGTAGAGGCGGCTCATCCAGTGTTGTTTATTGAGTCCGTCGTCAGAGGCGGGGAGAGACTTGCTGATCATCAGAAACAGTGGCTGACGTGGGGGTGTGGGCTGGGGAAACCCAAGTCCCGTCGGCCTCCACCCGGACATACCTGACAGGACCTACCCCTCCCCACAGGCAGTGGCCGCAAACCAGAGTCAGGAGTCCCGGGTGCCCCCCAGCTCAGGCCCTGAGCACCGGCCTCCTTGTGAGGCCCCAGGCAGCGCGTGCGGCACGTGGGTGGGCACAGCCTGGCAGGCTGGAGGGCGTCAGCCTTGGCCGTGCTGGTCGGGGGGCGGGAGGTCAGAAGTAGAGGGCTGGCTCACTTCGGAAGTCCGATAGGTCGTTCTGACCGGCAGGGGTGAGCTGAGAGCGGTGTGGAGGCAATCAAGGGCGCGTCCAGGCGTTAAATTCCCCCATCTCTCCCACCTTCCCTGGGTGCCCATCCACCACCCGGCCCTGCTCACCATGACCTCCTTGGGCGGGGCCTCCTCCACGCTTGGAGTCCGCTCCAGCACCTGCTCCGGCCACTTGCTGAAAGCCACGGAGTGCTTCGGCGTGTAGCTGGACAGGCCTGCAGGCCAAACGGGTGGACATGTGGCTGTAGTCCGACGACCTGGGCAGCCCCACCCCCCCGCCCGCCCGCCCTGACAGGCACTCACTGGAGCT
The DNA here is from genome assembly GCF_023699985.2 of Odocoileus virginianus. NCBI lineage: Eukaryota > Metazoa > Chordata > Mammalia > Artiodactyla > Cervidae > Odocoileus > Odocoileus virginianus. Next base: position 101,263,204 of record NC_069675.1, read on the forward strand.
GCCGTCTGGCAGCCGTGGGCTCTCGGGCCCCACGCTGCTCACGAATGTGGCCCGGGGCAGGAAGAGCATGAGGTGCTTCTCCGGCACGCCGTCGGGGCCGGAGGCCTCCGCATCCTCCTCCACGTCCCCCTCCTCCTCCTCCTCCGCCTCCTCTTGCAGGGAGCTCTCGGGGGGGTACTCAAACGTGGTCTGCAGGCTCTTGTCATTGAAGGAGATCTTCATCTGGGGGCAGGGGGCGCATCAGCGAAGGCCCCACTGCGGGCCTTGGGGGTCCTCCAGCTGGATGGAGCTGGGTGCAGGGGTCCCCCAGGGTACAGTGGGATGTCAGACCAGAGCAGGAGCCCAGCACTCCATCGGCCCCGCGGTGGGGGCTGCTCCTCATCAGAGAAGACCCTCCACTTGGACCCTCAGTCCGAGGGTGTCGCTTGCAGCCTGAGCCCCGCCCAGCCCTTCCCACGCCCCAGGGTCCCCTCACTCCTAGTGACCACCGCTTCCAGGGCCCAGACCCCAGCTGCACCAGGAGCCCTAAGCCAGGGGGTCTCCAGACAACTCCAAGGCAGTTCCCAGGGTCGCAGGTCTGCCTCCCGAGGGAGGCAGGGCACCAGCCACATCTCCCAGCTTGAGATTCCCAGCAGGAGCAGGTCCAGCTGAGGCTACACCTGGAGCCCACCTCTGTGCTTCCAGCAGCCCCTCCTGTCGTCTGGGGCCTTCCTCCAGGCCTGAGTTCATGTCCCAGCTTGCCAGGCACCGGGATGATCCTGCCTGCCCTGCTCAGCACAGACCACCGCTGCTGGGCCAGGCCCCCAAGGGCCCAAGTGAAGTCAGGCAACTGCCCTGTGCCAGGCCCGGGAAGGGGGCACCGAGTGCCGTCACCATTTTGCAGACAGAGGCAGCCAGAGGCTGCGCGGAGTGGGGGTCAGCGGCCCTCTTCTCTCACTAGGACTGCCCACACGGTCTTCGCCCACCCTGTCCACGCAGCAGGCCCCAGGAGTCCACGCCCAAGCAAGTCCTATCCTTTCCGCCCACAGGCCTCCGAGCCCAGTCTGTGCTGTGGGCGGGGAGGGGCCGTGGGGTCCGGACCCTCCCTCTCTGGGGCCCAGGGCCAGGCTCCCACCGCCTGCTCGTGGGGCTCGGCCGGCCAGGCAGGGTGGTAATGAATACGGGAGCCGCCTGCCTGCGGCAGATGCGAGCAGCCCTACTGGAACTCGAAATATTAAACTCCAGGGCACAGGACACCACAGTCAGCTCAAGTTCCTCCTCTTCCCCTGGAAGGAGCCAAGGAGGCAGCCAGGCCCCCGGGTGAAGAACACAGGGCCTGGGGACAGCAGGAGGGGAAGGGGTCTCAGAGGGTCGGGCCTGTGATCCTGGGCAGCAGAGGGTCCGGCCTCGGGGGACATGCGCGGGGCTGCCCAGGAGCAGCCGGCACTGCCCTGCTGAGCCAGGGTCCGGAAAAAGGGGTGGGGCTCTTGCCATCGCCTGTGGGCACACACAGCTGTGGGCAGCCTTGCCTGCCTCTGCCTGGCCCGCAGACACCAACTGGGCAGGTCCTGAGTCCAGGAGCCGCTGCCCTCGCCACAGCCGTCCATACAGATAAGCGGTCAGGGAAACGGGCAGACCACCACCAGGGCCGGGTAAAAGCAGGATCAAGGTGTTCTGTCCCCAGACGGGCCCCACCTGGACCTTCAGCTGCCCCCCTCCAGCCTGGGAGGCCAAACGGAACAGAGAGCTGGCACAAGGGTGGTTGCCAGAGTCCACAAGTGCCCACCCACTGCCGGGGACACTGGCGCAAACCTGGAGCCTCCTCCACTCAGCTTCCCCACTGACAGGGGTCTGCCCTGGTTGGGGGCTGCCCATGACTCGGAGCGTCCCACCTGGACAACTGTGTGCGGTGATTCCGTGGCCCCTGTGGGGATGGAGTCAACTGGCCACCCCTCCTCCACCACCCCCCTGAGACCTGGGGCCAAAGACCCCAGGAGGAGTCCAAAGCAGGAAGGGGCTTCTGGCACAGGGGCTGCCCGGCCCAGGCCCACAGGGAGCGTGCCCCTGGACACACCGTCCCCGAGGACCCGGGGCCCTCTGCGCCCATCCCCCCTCGCTGGGGACAGGGAAGGGCCCACTGCCAGGGCCCGGTGGATTAGCATGCTCTCATTAGTCCGCGTGACCAGCTGCCAGCGGGACACCGAGGGGGCTGGGCGCAAGCAGGCCTCGAGCCTGGCACGGCCTGGCCAGGCAAGGGCCGGACGGGAGGGGTGGGCCCACAGGCCTGGCTCAGACAGCTGGGGTGTGCCGCAGGGCACGTCCCACCCCCCTTCAGTCTCCAGGCTCCGCGTGAGCTCAGGTCTGTGGGTCACAGGACACCCTGGGGGGACCTTGTCTCCAGACCCCAGGCGGACAGAACAGGCAGGGGCTGCAGCCAGAGGCACCCGCACAAGCCCGGTCAGCTGACCGGCGAGGACTTTGCCCCGGATCGCCAGCGGGTGGGCCCTGGCTCCGCCTACATCACCCTCGCCACACCCAGTCCGGCACGCCCAGCTGGTTACTGGACGGTGTCCACCCTGCACTGTCTGGGCTGGGAGCTGGGCTCCAGCAGTCCCAGCCGGGGGTGAGCACCCACCGCACCCCACACCCCTGCACCCACCGTCTCCCACTCAGCCCAAGCTCCAGGGGCCCACAGGACCACCCCGCACGGCCCCAGAGGAGTTCCCACGATGGCTCAGGAGAGACCCCCGAGTCAAGGGCAGCCTCCCCCGCGACCGCCATCAGAGGAGGGTCCAGGCCTGCTCCAGCAGTCCCAGGCTCTAGAAAGACCACACGGAAGAGTGGGGGGTGGGGGGCAGTGGGGGAGCAGTGCCCCAGGGCAGTGGCACCTGGGGCCTGAGAACCAGAGGGGTGGGTGGTTGGAGGCTTGGGCCTGGACACGGAGGCTGAGGCCCTGGGGGCATCATGCTGGGCTGGGCAGGCAATGGGCAAGTGAGGAGGTCAGAGGGGAGGGGAGAGGCCCGCAGTGCCAACCCCAGGAGGCTGCCCCACCCAGGGAGCCTGGGCTGGGGCAGGGGTGAGAAGGGCGTGGCTGCCCCTCCCCCAGCAGCCAGCGGGCCCTGGGCCAGAGGTAGGCCTCTGTGCCTCTGCCCAGAGGCAGCTAACTGGGGGCCGTGTGCGCCCCCCGGGCACGGCTCCGGGTGCACGGCTGGCTGGGCGCCAACAGCCCAGGGCAGGGCTGCACCCTCCACGGACGTGTCACCGGCAGCCTCTGTCCCCTGGAAGAGGTGGCGATCTAGCCCCCACCCCGCCCGGGAGGCCCCCGGCATCTTACCGGCCTCCGGACCCCCACGTCCCTAGACTGCGGGGTTGGGGGGCGGGACAACGATGAAGTCCCTGCTGGCTGGAGCGTGCGAGCTGAAGCCAGGGCGCAGGGGCAGCAGGCGGGCGGGGCCACGGGGGCGGCCACGGCTGGGGTGGCCCAGCTCACTCTGAGGGGCTGGGCGGCCCCACGCCTCCGTCCCAACCGACGGGCGTTCCGCTCTTCCTGGAAAGGGCAGCTGGTGCTTGCCCAGGCAGAAACCGCCCGCAGCAGCGCATGCTGCTCTGACAGGGCCCAAGCCAGACTGCTCAGCCATGCGAAGCACCATCCATCTGGACCCCCAACCCCTGAGGCTGGCACCGGGGCAGGGACCAGGCTGGTCCGAGGGCCAGGCCAGGCCGGGGCCTGCTTCCTCCCATAAATCCTCCCATCCTCCTCACCCCAACTCAACCACCGACGACCCCCACAGCCCTGCCGCAGGCTTTGGGCTGCAGCCCTCCGGACCCAGGAAGCAGCAGGCAGGCTCCCAGTGTGAGGGCCGTGGGGCTGGGACGGGGGCTCACCAGAGAGCTCTGTGGCCTCCACTGGCCTCAGGCCCACCCTCTGCATGGCAGGGCGGGAGCTACTGCCTCCACCGCCTGAGGCCAGCCGGGGAAAAGAGCCTCCAGCAGCAGTTGGGGCCAAGGGTCAGGACAAAGGAGCAGGAGCAGACGGGGGAGAGGACAGGCATGGGGGTGGGGCTGTGACCGTGGCTGCCGGAGGGCCCGGACAGAGGGTGAGGCCAGGTCAGGCGGGCAGGACAGGGCAGGCGTGGGGGGCGCCGGAAGCGCGGCGGGGGACGGGCGCGGATGCCTGACAGGCAGATGGAGCGGCAGGAGAGGGTGATGCAGGGAGCAAGGGCAGTGCCAAGGCCGACCCTGAGGCAGGAAGTGGAAAGAAAGCAGGCAGGCGAGGAGCCACGTCTAATGAGACAGCACCATCAGGACAGCGGGCAAGGGGGCTCCGGTGACACCGCGTCAGCGCCCCCCATGGAAGACACTGAGGCGAAGGGCAGAGGCGGCCTCAGGACGAGCAGAGAAGGAGAGGCCGACCCGGGGAGAGTGCATCTGCCCGCAGCACCTGCGGACCACAGTCCTGTGGAGCTGGCCTTGGAATCCGCCCCAGGGTAACACACTGCTGCTGGAATGACTGGGAAGAATATGAGGATCATCTCCCTGTGCCCAGAGGGTGCCAGGCCACCAAGAAGCCGGGGCAGTGAGGCTCAAAGAAGGCTCCTGGCCCTGCACCTGGCCTCTCCTCCCCAGTGAGGGCAGCCTTTTCATTGCTCCCCAGCAGCTCAGCCCAGGCTCAGACCAGCCTGCCACATAGCAAGGGCTCAGTCAACCCTCACTCAAAGCCAAGTCCTGCTAAGCGCGAAGCCGATATGCTCTCTGGGGAGCTGAGAGTAGGAGTCCCACCCCATCCAAATCAAAGGGCTTCCTGCCCCTTCCCACTTCCACCCTGGCCCCTGCTACCTGCATAGGCCAGGACACAGGCCAGGACCCGAAGAACATGCCAGGCTACTCCTCGAAGCCAGGGCCCACCTGGGACAGGACTGCCCAGCCAACTCCAGAGAAAAGCCACGAGAGTCAACAGGAAGACACGGCCCTGGCTAGACCCACCGTCCCCACCAGCCTCTCAGTGTACAGAGCCCCTGGGTCCCTAGGATCCCACTGGAACCCGTGCCAGCGACTCCCCCAGCCCAGACTCTCCTGGAGTGCACACAGCCACCAGACCCCTCTGGTCCACGTAGACGCCATCCCACACCCAGCCCAGGTGTCCTGGAAGCAGGCCACGTGCTACACCCACAGATCTGTGACCTGCCACCTCTCCCCCTCCCTCTGTGGACTCTGCCCCCCACCACTCACCTTCTTTCTTGAGGAGCCGGCCTTGGTGAGACAAGACTTTTGCAGGGCCAGGTAGCCGCCGATCACCTCGATCTCATGCACAGTGGGGTAGCGCTTCTTCAGTGAGGTCCCTGCAGCAGCAGGGGGCTCCGAAACTCTGCCTGGCCCCTCTCCCTCAGCCTCCCTTGGCCCGGCCTCGCCGCTGGCCGGCACGGCCCCTGGCCTCCTCATAGGCACCACTGTGAAGGTGTTACCGCCCCGATGCTGGAGCTCTGACAGGTGCCCAGGCCTGGTCGGATGCGGGCGGTGCTGGGGAGGCGCACCAGCCCCGGAGCAGGGCAGTTTGGCTTCTTGGGGGGCCTCGTCCTCCGAGTCCACCTCATCAATGAAAGTGACGGGCAGCCCTGGCCGCCTAGGCTCCTTGCCGCTCTTGGCCAAGCCAGGAGTCTGGAAGCCCTGGGCGGGCTCAGCTTCAGCGGCGGCCCGTGGAGACGGGGGTGGTGAGGGCGGCCCCTGCCACCTGACAGCAGGGTCCACAAGGGCAGCGGCTGGAGCAGGGATGCCCCCCTCTACGATTCTGGGGGGGCTCCTCCCACCTGCAAACACACCATCCACTCCAGGTACCTGCTGGGCTTCATGCTCTGGGTGCTGGGAGGCCCAGCCAACTTCTTCCTCTGGAGGCGCCACGGACTGCCTCCCTTCCCCAGGAGGAGCCCCAGATGTCTTGCGCTTGGGGATGACTACGAAGGAGTTTCGAGAGTTCACTCGAAGGCTAGCCAGAGCCCGGGCCTGGAGGTTCTCGGCAGGGATTCTGCCCATGTCTGGCTTTGAGGCCGGCCGTATCTCGAAGGAGTCATTGGCGCTGGTGGCCGCGGAGACCCACTGGCGCTGGCTGGGAGTGGCACTGGAAGAGCTGAGCGTGGGCAAGGCCGGAGCCGCGGCTGGAGTGGCACTGGGGGTCCCCGGGCTGAGGGACTGGTGGGCGGGGGCCTCCCCCGACTCCACCTTTGGCTTCCACTCGCCTGGCTCAGGCGCGGAGCCCTCAAAGCCGTTGGCGGCGCCGGCCCGGGACTCCGGGGCCAGGGGCCCGTTGGGGAGTGGGCGAGTGCCCGCACTATGGCGCAGGCCCCGCGGGTGGACAGTGAAGGAGTTGCTGCTAGTCTTGTGCAAGAAGCCGCTGCGCCGGGGCCCGGGGCCAAGGCCTGAGCCGCAGCGCTCCGGATCGGACTGGAAGCAGGCGGCGCGCTCGCCCACGCGCGGAAAGGCCGGGCCCGGAGAGGGTGGCGGCGCGGGGCGGACGCGCTCCGGGCTCCCACGGCGGTGCGGCGCGGCCGGCGGGTCGAACTTCTGGAGCAGGCGGCTGACGCGGCCGGGCGTCGGCGGTGCCTCGTACACAAGCACCTCCGCGGCGCGGATACGGGCCGTCCCTCCGGGACCGAGGCCCGGGCTGGGCGCGGGCGCGGGCGGAAAGCCGGGCTCTGACTCGATGATGAGGATGTTGTCGGCGCGGATGGTGCGCACGCCGGGCACGCGGCAGTACAGCTCCAGCAGCTGCTCCGCGGGCCGCGCTCCGGGCCCCGCCGCGCCCGCGCCCCCGGCGCGCCGCGCCCCGTGCCGCCGCTCCGACTCAAGCCGCATGAATGGATTTTCGCGCAGCGGGCCCAGGCTCTCGGCCAGCACCAGCGGCTCGGTCACCGGCCCAGCGGTCTCCGTCGCGCCCGCCCCAGCGACCGGCGCCGCGCCCCCGCCCAAGGCCGCCAGCTTAGCCCGCTTTCGCTCGAGGATCTCTCGCTTCCAGGCAGGCATCGCGGCGCGGGGCGCTGGGCCCGGCCGTCCCAAGCCGGCCATGCTGCGGAGTGGCCGCCGGATCCAGCGCGCGCCGGGGACTGCGGCCGCCGCCCGCCGCCGGCCTTCGCGCAGCTGCCACACCCCCGGGCCACCGCCCATTGGGGGAGAGGCCCGCTCAGGCCCGCCCCAGCCCCGAGGCCCCACCTATGGCAGGGAGGCTAGCCGGCCACGCTGATTGGAGAGCGTTCTCCTCGACCCCGCCCTCCCGCTGACCTCAGTGGACATGGCCCAGCCCCGGAGTGGGTCCCTATTGGGGAGTCCCTTGGACACGCCCGTGACGCCTCATGCCCCTCCAGGGAGGCCCACACTTCCGCCTCTGCTCCCTGGGCTCGCCGCGCCCGGAAGGCGGAGCCACGAGGGGGCGGGTTCTGCCCCGCAGGCTGGCAGGCCAGCCGGACCCCTGGGCCCCGCGTCGCGGTTGACCTTGGCTGCTCTTGGTCTGTCCTCCTGTTATCCCAGGGAAAGCGCAGTGGAAGAAGCGCCAACCCAAGACTGGAAGGCTGTCCCGCTCCGTGAGCGGTACGCCGGTTGTACGCCAGCCTCCCTCTTCCTGGCCCAGGTGCCTATGGGTCTAAGGACTGCCCACCTGCGGTCCTGGGTCTCCCGCGGGACTTAGCGGAGATACCAACGGCTGAAGCCCCACCCAGTGCGGAGTAATCGGTTTCTCAGGAATTTCTGGTTTTTGCTGTCCCCTAGAATCCACTCTTGTTGCCCAGACAAGTAGTGGAAACTATTCACCCTTGGTCATCCAGGGCCCACCAAACACGAATGGGAGTGTGGAAGCCCGTAAGGCACATGAGCAGGCCCACAGCGCTCCAAGGCAGACAGGGCAACAATAGCCGGGACACATTCCATTCCCCTGATGAACCACCCCCATCCCAACGCTGCCCTTGAGGGCACACCTTCTCTGTGTACTTGCCATGAGGAAGTTCACCGCCCCTGGAGAGCTGCACAGAGTTCTTTCAGGCCTGCTGGAGCCAAGGAGAGGAGGGCAAATTGGGGGCATGGGCAAGGACAACCGTCCCCTGCCTTTCCATCACCTGCCTACATCAACAGATGTTCACAAATGACACCACTGCCTCCCGCTACACTCACTTTTCAGAGACCAGGCTCCAAGAGCACCTGGGCCTCTGCAAAGACCCAGGGCAGGTTTCAACTCTGAGGCCCTTCTCCACTTCTGTGCCCCGTGGCAGTCTGCAGCTATCACTGCAATAACAGTACTTGGAACAGCCCAGTCTATCCAGCTGGAGAAAAGAAACTGGATTTCAGCCTTCCAGGGCTCAAGTGTTCCGTCAGGACTCTCCTCAAATCACCTTCCCAGAAGGAAGCTGAACATTCTTGCGCTCATCCCTTGTATGCTGACAGGATTACCTAAACTACCAGAATTCAACAGGGCAGTGATAAAATACACAAACTAAAAATAACATTAAAAGGAATCCCAACCCCAAGGGTCAGTTTGTATCTGGTTTTGACACAGGTTATGCCGATGCTGGGTAGGAGACATTTCTGCAGCTGTGGCACAAACTAGACCAGCCTCCAACTCAAGCATCTCAGTGGTTCAGGCCATGAGGCATCCGTCCTAGAACAAGAGTCCAGAAAACATGGGCAAGACAGGGGGTAATTTAGTCCAGTGGTTCTTACTAGGAACAGCTTTGTCCTCCAGGAGATTTGGGAATGTCTGGAAACACTGGGCTGTCACGTGTGAGGGGCGCTTCTGGCATCTGGTAAGTGGGGATCGGGGGTGCCATTGAACACTCTATGATGCCCAGGACAGCCTCTCCCTGCACACACACACAACCAAGAGTGATCTGACCCAAAGGCCAACCGTGCCAAGATTGAAAGGCCCTGTACACTGCAGGGCACATTCATTTCTGTCATATTGCTTTTACAACCCTTTGAAAATATGTTATTTTTAGCTTAAGGGCAGTATAAAAACAGGCCCCGGGTCACAGTCTGCTGACTCCTGCTCTGCAGATCAGCGAGGCCTACAGAGACTCTGATATCACACAAGCTGCCTGTTAAGTCCTCAACATGGGTCCACACCCGGGGGGTTGTCTTCACTCTGGCTCCCCAGGGAGGAAGCAGGGATTCTCCAAGGGAACTACCCTCCCATTCACCCAGAAGGCTCGAGCCAACTTCCGGCCCTCTCTTACAACCTCAGCTCTGTAACCATGTACACCACACAGTAGGAAGCATCTCAGCATTAACCCTCAAAAGGTCAGGCAACCACTGTGTGTTTCAGCAAAACATTCTCTTATTTTATTTTCATCTCAGCAAAATGTTCTCATTTGGCACCTAACTGGCATCAAACCAAAGCCCTCAGAGTGACAAGTGTGGGCTGAGACCAACTGCAAACTTCCCACGTGTAGGTCTCAATGCCTATTCACATCAGAACACCTGTTCCTCTCTCTGGTCCCTTAGTGGCCTAAATGTCTCAGGTGCACTAACACTGCCGGCCACAAGGTGGTGGAAAAGCTGGGGACAGGAAGCCAAGCAGTGCCTTGAAAGCAAGTTCTTTTCTCAGGCGACAGATCTCTGGATAGGGTCCCGTCACGCTTATTCAACATCCTCCTGTCTGCCTGGACTGGAATGAAGAAAAAGCCATCCTCCCCAGTGCCACTGGGGAGAAAACACAAGCTGGTTTACACTTTTTAGAGCTCAAGCATCTAAGAAAGTCTTGTCTGGGGAGACAGGGACAGCAAGCACGCAGGTCAGCACTGCTGGCCAGGGCAAACCCCGGGGCCGGCTTTGCAGCCTTTGCACGCGGCGTACTTTGCCAGGATCCATGAAAATTCTCAAGAACCCATCAGGATATTTTACTTATATGCAGTTTCTGTCAGGAGTTCAGGATTGTCTGGCCTTCTCAGGATCCTTCTAGGGATCTCAGTTCAAGATTAGCTATTCAAAGCATGAAATAAGAGAGAATACGCTTTAAGAATCAAGGCTGCTCTTTTTAGCCCAGCTGAGGGAACAACTTCAGACATGACTGATCGAAAACCAGGCACGCAGCAGGGCACAAGCAGGCTCTCAGACTCAGATTTCTCCTCTGGTGCGGTAGACATGGGGACTCGGCGTGGGTCCCAGCATTCCAGCCTATCTTCTGCGAGGCTAGTTGACCCGGCAGGCACGGATCATGAGCAGCTGCAGGAGAATGAAGACCGGAGACGTGATCAAGCCGAACCAGAGCTCTCGCGTTTGCTCCACCAGCTTCTGGCACAACAACATCTCGAAGACGAACTTGAGGCTGAGAACTGTGAGGACCCAGAAAAGGCGGAGCACGGCCAGCCGCTTCTCTCCATCCTGGAAGAGTCGCACGGAGACGATGGTGGTGAAGTAGGTGCTGAGCCCGTCAGCAGCAAAGAAGGGCACGAAGACGTTCCACCAGGAGAGGCCAGGAGCCAGGCCGTCCACACGCAGGGCCAGCAGCACGGAGAACACCAACAGGGCCAGCAGGTGCACGAAGATCTCGAAGGTGGCGAAGCCCAGCCACTGCACCAGCTCCCGGAGCGAGAAGAGCATCGCGCCGGTTGGGCGCGGGCCGGGGCCCGGCCGAGCGTCCCAGCTGCCGGGCTACGCGGCCGCGCCCTCCTAGCCTCGCTGGCGCTCGCCGCCGCCGCGGCCAACGAGAGGCAGCAAGCGGCCCCACCTGCCCCGGCCCTCGGCCCCGTCGCTCGGCCGATCCCCCGGCCCCGACCTGGGACCCCTCACAGACCACCCGCTGACGCCCGCCGCGCTCGGACGCCATGCCCCGCCGGGCGCGGCCCTAGGGCGTCACTTCCGGCTAATGCCGGAAGTCGGAAGTCGGAGCCGGTCGCAGCGGCCACGGGCTGGCGGCGAGTGCTGTGGGTCACGTCAGGAGTTTGGGGTTCCCCGGGATCAGCCCATGCCGAGCGCACGGCTCCTGGTGCTCTTCGGCAGCCAAACGGGCACAGCCCAGGATGTGTCGGAGAGGCTGGGCCGCGAGGCCCGGCGCCGGCAGCTCAGCTGCCGGGTGCAAGCCCTGGACTCCTACCCGGTGGTGAGGGCTCCTCGGACCTCGGCGGGGACACCCGGCGGGCTTGGGGCGCCGACACCCAAAGCGCTCGACCCCAGGGGGCTGCGTTTCGTCTGAGAGCGGGCACTTCCGTTACGGCAGATTTAGGGGCCGGGAACGCTTGGGAGCAGCGGCCAGTTTAACGCATGGAGACGGGAGCGGTAGGAGGGGAGCCTGAAAGAGAAGGCAGGCCGGCCGCTCGCGAGCGCTGAGTCCCTTTGCCCCATTCCTCTGAGAGAAGGAGGGGAGCCAGGCTGCTGGGAGGATGCCTGGCCATTACAGCCCGAGGCCTTACGTGTGTGTCTTTTTGTTGAGGTGAACCTGATTAATGAGCCCCTGGTGATATTTGTTTGTGCAACTACAGGCCAAGGAGACCCCCCGGACAACATGAAGGTAAGGCTGACCTGAAGTGTGCTCAGGGGCTCAGATCCTCTCATTGCCTGGAAAGACTTGAGAAGCACAGTGAATAATTGTTCTCCTCTGGATTTTGGAGGAGATCTTTGGGTGGAGCAGGGGGTTCTGGGTATCCTTCCTAATAAACTCTGCACCACTTTAACTTTTCATGTTTTTTCCAGGGCTGTATGTAAATATGGTATGGGTCTCGTGTGTATTTCAAATCTCACTTCAGGGAACATTCTGCCATTCTTTGACCATCTTTTGAGCACATATTGTATTTCAAGCATAATCTAGTGCTGGGAATCCAGCTATGAACCCAGTAGTCACATTTCTACCCTCGTGAAACGCAAAACATAGCAAAAGTAAGAGTTTAATGGGCAGCTACAATGCCAGAAAAATGCATGCTGCAAGAGAAAGTGCTTGATGACAATGGGAGCATTAGTTAGGGCTGCCTTCCTCAATCTGGAGGTTCAGAGAGAGCTTTCTGGAACAAAAGAGGCTAGGCTAAGTCTTGAAAGATAATCAGGGCCAGCCAGGCACCAGGCAAGAGGGAGCAACCTCTGCAGAGAAGAGCCCAGCCGTGGAAGAGTGGAAAGCGGTTCAGGATGGTCGAACCAAGGAATGAGTCAGGCTTGGAGGGAAAAAAGAGGAGCAGGCAGCCAGGTTGGATCCCAAAGAGGTCAGCAGCCACAGGGAGGCAGGAGGATTTGAAATGAAGGGCCATGGAACCCATGGGGTGATGCAGTCACATGTGTATTCTAGCAAAACCAGCCCTTGTCTGCCGGGGGAGCAGGCTGCAGGAGAGCAGGCACCAGGGTGGTGGTGGTGGGAGGTGGGCACAACGCAGCCAAGAGCTTGAGGCAGGATGGTGGCAGAGCAGAGTGGAGCAGACGCCCTCCAGAGATGTTAAGAAGGTAGAGTTGATTGAACATGGAATTGTGGGATCGAATCTCAAAGATGAGAAAGAAGGTAGAATTAAGACAAGGATTTAGGCCTAGGTACTAGGATGGATGGTGCTTCCACACACAGAAGTAAGAGAATCAGGAGGGTAAGGTGCCCAGACGTTGTCCAGGTGGAGACGCGCAGTCAGCCTGGAGCTCCAGTGAGGATCCTTAGTGGACGCACATGTCGCAGTGGCCAAAATATGGAGGTGAGAGGAAGGAAGTGCCTCCCTCCCCCAGGACAGGCTGCCCTTAAACACAAAGGCGTGGAAGGTGGAGAAAAGCTGGTGAGGGGCAGGAAAGTGGCCCCAGCAGCGAGAAGAAGGAGTGGACCATCTCCAAGGTCGAGGGCAGAGGGGACTGTCTCCAGAGGATGGTCTCTGGCGCTCAAAGCTGCAAGGAAATGAAGTAAGGTCAGCAAAGGGACGGCTGGCAACCTTGAGCAGGGAAGCATTTAAGGACGTCTGCACATGAAACAATTGAAAAACGCTTAGGCTGTGAGTGGGGTTAAGGGGTTAAAAAGAATAGTTGTGAGATGGAGAAACCCAGGCGTGTTTAAATGCTGGTAGGTGCAAAAGGCAGAAGATTGAAGAATAGGCTTGGAGTGGGCATGCCAGCACAGGAGGAGGTGCAGGAGAAGAGGCAGTTCTGGGGAGATCAAGGCAGGAGGCACGTGGTGGGTGCCAGACCAGGGTGTGGGAGGGGCGGGGGATAAAGACCTCCATCAGGTCAGCTGGCAGAGGTCCTGACTTTACAGTGGAAGCTAACAGCATCAACGTGGTGATAGTCACACTGGAACGAGGGTGGTTACAGGAGGGCCGGATGCCAGGATGAATACCACTGAGGGAGTCAGGATGGGGCCCTCCCAACCCAGCACAGAACAGGACTAGGAGACCCCAGCCTCCTTGTCACCATCCTGGAGGACACTGGCTGGGCAAGCCCCTCCAGGCAGCCGAGCCTCGCCCCCTCTCTTGGCCAAGAAACCCACTGGTGACAGGCCCGAACTTGGGGTTTTCTGTCATCTTCTGAAGCACAGATAGACCATGAAGAATGACCACGTGCTTGAGGAAAGACCGCTGTGAAGGACGGGGACCACGAGAAGCACATGCAGAACCAGAGGAACAGGCAGAGCAGAGCTCCATCTGTGAGGGGTGGGCGAGCCTGGTGCCCTGGTGCCAGAAACGCAAAGCCTGGGCAGGGCAGGAGCTGAGGAGACCACCTTAAAATGATACCAGGTTAGAAGATAATGTTGAGAAAATCTCCCAGGAAACATAACAAAGTTAGGGAACAAGAAAGATGACATCAGGAGCCCAAGATTTTCCCAGCAGCCCTGCGACAGGAACGAGAGTGGTGAGGAAATCACCACGGAAAGTGTCAACAGGACTGAAGGCTGGGTCTCCAGCCCACACACCCGCCATGTGCCCAGGAAGGGCTGGCAGGGTGGAAACCGGGCTCCCGCTGACAGCCAACTCATGTGGGTTTCAGCTGTTGAAAGTGCAGAGTGCCCAGGTGTCTGGGGACAGGGCAGGGCACCGAGGGACACTGGCTTCCCAGCAGCGCCCACCCAGCTGGACCAGCTCAGAGCAAAACTTCAGGGGCCTGAAGAGGATAGTGTCAGCCTGAAGTGTGCCCCACTGTCTGCCAGCAGTGCAAGGGGAAGCCCAACATTTTCACACCTAAGCCATGAGAAGCTCATCGTCCCTGGACCCTTTCTCAGGAAGTACCTTGAGGCTTTCCACAGCCTTCAGGAGATAAGGTCTAAGCAGGAGATCTCAGAAACACCTCTGGGCCTGCAGGAAGACCAGGCCAAGGCGTGGAATGGGCGGTGCTCCCGCACAGGCTGCCCAGTGGTGACCCTATGGTCAGGGAAGGAGAGGGACTCGGGCGCCGACCTGGGGGCCAACCTGGGATGAGTGGCTGCATGGAGGTGAGGGTGCCCTGGGGGAGGGGGCAGTGTGGGACCTAGGCTGGCCCTGTGAGGGCAGGGCGTGGGCACAGAGCAGCCTGATGGCCGGCAGCTCCAGGCCCAGAAGGGAAGATTCCCCTGAGGGGGAGAGCCAGACCCAAGAGGGGCCTGGGGGTCTGCTGTGAGGCCCGAGGCGGGGCTGAGAGCTGCCCGGCCGTGCTGCCCGCACGCTGGGCAGTGGGGGGCAGGCCAGCAGCTGTCCCGCTGGTGACAGCCCTGCCAGGCTCCCCCAGCCCTCTGTGGGCAGCACTGGAGCCCAGCTCTGGCACTGGTGCCAGGGTAGCATTCTTCTGCTTTACCATTTTCTGCCTTTCCCCAACTTTTTCACTACTACAGTAGAACAAGAAGAAGCAGTCTTGTTGTAATAACAAAAGCATTAGGTAGGAGAGCAGAGCCCTGGGGAAGCCTGGGCCCTGTTGGCCAGGAGAGGCCTTGAGCTCCCCTCTCCCGCTGCAGAGTTTCTGGAGGTTCATCTTCCGGAGGAGCCTGCCGTCCACTGCCCTCTGTCAGATGGACTTTGCTGTCCTGGGTCTCGGGGACTCGTCTTACACCAAGTGAGTAAGGGAGGGTGGGCCTGACCCCGCATCCACACGGTGTCCTGGCGGAACGGTGCGTGACCCAGCCCCCAGGGCGCTCCCTCGAGGCCGTGGCCCTGGCCACACGTCCTGGCCCCACAGATGCTCCTTGGTGGCACCTTCTTCATGGCCTGAAGCCCTGGGCTTGAAAGACAGGCTGGTTCATGCAGAAAGTGGGCAGGGCAGCCGGTGTGGGGGCGGGGGGAGCCTGGCTGGGGCCACGCCCGAGACAAGGTCCAAGCAGGACCAGAGCCGGACCCCAGGGCCTGAGCCAGCATCCTCTGTCAATACATGATGTAGGGCAACGGGACCCTGGCTCACCCTGCCTTCATAAGCGGCCTTTGAGGAGGGATTCGAGCTTACCACAAGCACAGAGAACAGGGAGATGTGAGCAGGCAGGGCGCAAAAGAGCCCGGCTGCTGGGAGCCATTCCGTGGCCACCTCTGCTTTGCTTCCTTTCACCATTGTTGTGGCACGCCTGTGTCCTGAGCAGAGTGCTGTCGCTTTGCACTATTCCCAGGGAAGTACTGAGGGCTTTGTGTTCAAGGGTACACATAGCGTGGGGTTCCTGAAACATGAAAACCCCTAAGTCTACAGCTCAGAGCTGAGGGAGGGGTTGCTGGGTACAGATGCCTCCAGAACCAGACGCAGCCTGAGGCCTGCAGTTGTCCGGGTGGAAAGGACGGAAAGCGGGTGGCCTTGTGACCCTCGTCTGGGGAGGGTCTGGGGGTTTTGTTCAGTGCATAACGTAGACGTCTGTTCCCACTGCCGGGCACACCCATGGGGCGGGTGAGAGACGCTTCTGCTCCTCCCAGGGAGGCGCTGTCCTTCAGGGAGCCAGCGAAGGAACCTGCGGAGCCTTGGGAGCCTCCACCCTGTGCAGTCCTCTGGGCGTGTGCCTCCCGTCCCTGCGGGCCCGGGGCCAGCACCAGCTCTGTCTTCTCTGTAGGTTCAACTTCGTGGCCAAGAAGCTGCACCGCCGGCTGCTGCAGCTCGGGGGCAGCGCCCTCCTGCCCGTGTGCCTGGGCGATGACCAGCACGAGCTGGGGTGAGTGGGTCGTGGGGTGGGGGTGCCCTCCTGTGGGCCCGGACGGGAGCAGGGTCCCCAGAGGGGTGTGCACCTGCTCTCTGCAGGCCCGACGCCGCCATCGACCCCTGGCTGCAGGATCTGTGGGAGAAGGTGCTGGGGCCGCACTCTGTGCCTCTGAACCTCGACCTGAGCCCTCCTGGAGTCCCGTAAGTGTAGCCTTGGGGTGGCGCCCACCGGCACAGCCGACCTGGCCAGCGGTCTGATGAGTGTCCGCCCCTTCACAGTTGGCCCTCCAGGTTCACCCTGCAGTTCCTCACGGACACCCCCAGCTCGGGCCCCGAGGAGCTGTGTGTGGCCGGAACAGACCCTCAGGGACCCCCTTCAGAGCTCCAGCCGTTCCTGGCACCCATGGTCAGCAATCAGAGGGTCACGGGGCCCTCGCACTTCCAGGATGTGCGGCTGATTGAGTTCGACATCTCGGGCTCTGGGATCAGGTGCGGGCCGGCCCCAGGGGCCCGTGGAGTCAGGGCTGCACGAAGGAGCCACGGTCCAGAGTTGAGCCGCTCCTCTCCCAACGCGGGTGCATGTCGGGCTGAGAGCAGAGATGACAGCTGGGGGGCGGGACCCACCCGTCCAGGGGCCCCCTGGCCCCCCTGGTCCCCCGCCTCCTTCCTCTGCGGTTTCCCAGAGCCCCCAGCGTCCTCCCCACGCAGGCGGGCCCCTCCCCAGGCCCTGGGTGTCCCTCCTTCACAGCTTTTCAGCCGGAGACGTGGTGCTGATCCAGCCCGAGAACACAGCCAGCCACGTCCAGCAGTTCTGCCAGGCGCTGGGCCTGGACCCCGAGCAGCACTTCACGCTGCAGCCCCGGGAGCCGGGTGAGCCTCGGAGGCCGCGGTGCTCGCACACTGCACTCCCCACTGCGCTCCCCCATGCCCCCCCCCCCCCCCCCGCGCCCTGTCCCCGCGTCCCCGCCCCACAGCGTCCCATCCCCTGCAGGTGTCGCCTGCCCAGCACGGCTGCCACAGCCCTGCTCCATGCATTGCCTGGTGTCCCAGTACCTGGACATCGCCAGTGTCCCCCGCCGCTCCTTCTTTGAACTCCTGGCCTGTCTCTCCCCCCACGAGCTGGAGCGGGAGAAGCTGCGTGAGTTTGGCTCTGCACGGGGCCAGGAGGAGCTGTGCGAGTACTGCACCCGACCCCGCAGGACGGCCCTGGAGGTGGGCAGGAGCTGGGGGAGTGCCTGGGCCTGGGCCAGGGCCCGGGGGAGCTCCTGGGGCCCACAGGACAGCCCCCGGGGAGGCCCTGGAGGTGGGCAGGGGCCAGGGGAGGATCTGGATCTGGGGCCAGGGGCCAGGGGAGCGCCTGGGGCCCGCAGGACAGCCCCGGGGAGGGCGTCAGCTGGCGAGCGGGCTGGGACCCCCGCTGCAGCCACGGCTCCCTGCTGCTGTCCCCCCAGGTGTTGTGCGACTTCCCCCACACGGCTGCTGCCGTCCCCCCAGACTACCTGCTGGACCTGGTGCCCCTGATCCGGCCCCGGGCCTTCTCCATCGCCTCCTCTCTGCGGGTGAGAGAGGAAGGGCCAGCCTCGCGGGGGCGGGGGGACCCCCAGGGCCGGGCACCCACTCTCCGCTCCCCCAGGCCCACCCCTCGCGGCTGCAGATCCTGGTGGCCGTGGTGCAGTACCAGACCCGCCTCCGGGAGCCCCGCCGTGGCCTCTGCTCCAGCTGGCTGGCGTCCCTGGACCCTGCACAAGGTGACCCTGGCTCTTTGGGGTAGGGGGTTGGGCCCTGGCCCTGCGAGCCTCTTCAAGCCGCCTCCCTCATGCCATAGGACCTGTCCGGGTGCCCCTGTGGGTGCGGTCTGGGGGCCTGACATTCCCAAAGACGCCAGGCGTGCCCGTGATCATGGTGGGGCCCGGCACCGGTGTAGCCCCCTTCCGAGCGGCCATCCAGGAGCGAGTGGCCCAGGGCGAGACCGGTGAGCGGAGTCGGGCAGGGAGTGGCCGGCCGAGCCCCGCGAGGGCAGCTCCAGGCTCAGGCCCTTCTCCCCGCCTCCCCCCCAGAAAACGTGCTGTTCTTCGGCTGCCGCCGGCAGGACCAGGACTTCTTCTGGGAGGCCGAGTGGAAGCAGCTGCAGGCAAGGGGCTGCCTGACTCTGGTTACGGCCTTCTCCCGAGAGCAGGTGTGTGCCAGGCGGGGGCGGAGCGGGACGCCCAGGGCGCAGACTCAGACCCGCCCCCGCCCTGCAGGAGCAGAAGGTGTACGTGCAGCACCGGCTCCGCGCGTTTGGGCCGCTGGTGTGGGAGCTGCTGGAGGGCCGGGGCGCCCACTTCTACCTGGCAGGGTGAGCCTGGGCTGCGGGTGGTTGGAGGGACAGCCCCCTGGGGACGCCACCTGCGCTGAGCGCTGTCCCTCCTGCTCCTCCAGCAACGCCAAGTACATGCCGGCCGATGTGTCCAACACCCTGCTGTCCATCTTCCGGGAGGAGGGCGGGCTCTCTGGCCCCGATGCGGCCACCTACCTCGCCCAGCTGCAGCGGACACTGCGTTTCCAGACTGAGACGTGGGCCTGAAGGGCCATCCTGCTGTTGGTCGCAGCCACCCTGCCCGACGCTCTCTGGGGGCTATTGTTGGCTCTCGCCCTGTCTGCTCCCAGCTGGGAGGGTGGTCAGCTCGCCTGCACAGACTTCAGCAGTAGGAGGTGGCCCTGGGCAGCACACACCTGCCCTCCCAGTTCCAGGAAAGCCTCAGCAATAAACGCCGGGCTCTTGGTGGCTGCTTCCTACCTGCTCTTTGTGCAAAAGTGGGCCTCGGGTGGTGGGTGTTCCAGAGAGGGTCTGGATGGAACAGCCAGCCCCTCTGGGCACGGGCACCGTGGCTCAGCCCACACTTTGGTGCCTGAGTCTGATGATGAGGGTGCCGGCCGTTTGCCCACCTTGTGCAGACTCTGCCCTTGCCCTCAGGGCCAAGCAGGAAAGGCACCCGGCCAGGCTGCTGTTGACCATCCCTTACCAGCTCAGGGAACAGCTGCCCAGAACCCCCAGGAGGGAGGGAGGGGGCGTGGCCTGGGTTGGAGAGAAGGGGTGTGGCTCAGACTGGTAGGGAGGGAGGTGTGAGTGGAGTCCCCACCCCTGGGAGGGGAATTCCTGTTGGAGGAGTTGGACTGGCCTGCCCACACGGCCACCGCCTGGAATCCAGCTGGCCGTCCCTGGCTAACACAGGGACCGCCGTGCCTGTGGCCGGGCTTGGGCAGATCCTGTCGGAGACGGCACGCTGGGCCTGTGAGCCTCCGGGGCACGGGGGCCCCAGTGAAGTTTCTAGTGGGGCCCGCAGCCAGAAGGAGGCGGCAGTTGCTGCAAGGTCAGTGCCAGAGCCTGCCCCAGCCGCGGAGGGCCACACTGACCTTCAAGGCCCCAGCCACCCCGCCGCCACCCTGGGGTCCCCACCCACCCATCCCGGCCTCTGCCCTGGAGGCACCACCCCTGAACTGTGCCCTGGGGTCCCCACTGGTGGCCCTGCTGACCTCAGCTCTGGGCTCACCTGTCTGCCTCCGGGCCCTGAGCACTTGGACCCACCACACCAAGTGCTGGGAGAGGATGGGTCGGGCAGCGGGGCCCTGGGGAAGCCCCAGGGTGCCAGGACTCCGGACAGTGAGCCCCTGCTGGGGGCCACAGCCGCGGCCCCACCCTGGGCCAGGCACACAGAGGACGAGCAAGCGCAGCAGGAGGTGGAGGAGTGCCCCATCTGCATGGAGCCCTGCGGGCCTGCCCACCGCCTGGCCCTGCTGAACTGCGGCCACGGCCTGTGCACGGGCTGTCTGCACCGGCTGCTGGCCACCGCTCCCGGCGACCTGGGCCGCGTGTGCTGCCCGCTGTGTCGCCAGAAAACCCCCATGCTCGAGTGGGAGATCTGCCAGCTGCAGGAGGAGCTGCTGCGGGCCGACAGGCCCCCGCGCCCCCCGCCCCCCACCCCGCCTCTGCCTGCCCGCCGCGGCCGTGGGCCCTGGGCCTCCCTGGAGCACCGCTACCAGCTGCGCTTCCTGCCAGGGGCCGTGGGAGGCCGAGGCTGCCTGCCCTTCCTGCCCTGCCCGCCCTGCCTGGGCGCCTGGCTCTGGGCCCTGCGGGGACGCGGGCCCTGCGCCCGCCGCCTGGCGCTGCTGAGCCTGCTGGCGCTCGAGCTGCTCGGCCTGCTGCTCGTCTTCACCCCGCTGCTGCTGCTGGGGCTGCTCTTCGTGCTGCTGGATGGCTCCCGCCGCTGACGGCCACACGCCTGCCGCCGGCACGGCCTGGGCCTGGGCCAGCCTGAGTGCCGGGGCCCCGGGAGCATCCTGCCCTGAGGCCCGATGACCAGGACTGAAGAACCCAGGGCTGACCAGGACGCTAGCCGTCATCCTGGGGCCTGGACAGGGCTGCCCTGCAGCCTGCGTTCAGACTCTGACCCAGCCCAAGACGTCTACTGTCCAGACACGAACTGCCGGCGCCCAGCACAGCACTGGAGGAGGTCCGTGGCCAGGGCTTCAAGAGCCCCTCGATGGACAGGCCCCACCCCACTGCTGGGTCTCCTGCCCGGCTGGTCTGCAGGGGGGGGCGCCGTGGACCCAAGTGTTCCCTGAAGGTCAGGCAGCCTGTGGGGCCCCTGCTGCACAGGTCCAGGCCACAAAGGGCCCCCTCACCTGGGCTGTCGGGAGCCCAGCGGACCCGAGCAGCCTGGGTGTCAGCACATGCCCCTCCACTTCGAGGGCCCAGGGCCCCGCCGGGTCCTGCAGCCAGAGACTGCCAACCGTGCCCCAGCTCTCCCAACCCCACCGGAGCGCCCCTCCCTGAGCCTGCAGCCTGCGCCTGATGGACACTATCACAGCCCCACCTCATGGGCTGGTCGGTACTAGGGGCGGCTCTCAATAAACAGGGACTGCGACCAATGCTGTCGTTTCTGCATCGCCCTCCCCTCTCCCCTGCCTTCACCAGCCGGGCGATGGTTCCTTCTCCAGATGCAGTCGTCCAGTGCCAGCCAGGAGGCCCTGTACCCCACTGTAGCTGTGGCCAGCCTTTGTCCCAGCCCCAGCTCAGACAGGCCCCAGGGCTGTGCCCACAGGGAGTCAGGCGGGCTCTGGGGCCCAGGTGGGCTGCCTCGTGCCCCCGGCTGCACTCACTCCCAGTGGCCAGTGCAGAGAAGGTGCCCTCCCTTTGTCCAGCTGGCCCTGCTCTGCCCAGCCGCTCCCACAGTCCTGCCCGGAGCACATAGGTGGCTCACGCACATGCACACATGTGCACACACAGGTCCTGCCTCGCCCACAGTGAGCAGAGCAGGCTGACCCCAAGTACTGGGCCTCCCTCTGGCTGCTCAGCCTGGGCCCCACTGGGGCTGCCGCTCTGGGTGCCCATTCCCCCCGGCCCGGGCCTGTGAGCAGGCCTCGGCTTCAGTGCAGGGCACGAGGTGCAGGCTTTGGCAAAGAGTTTTAATGGCAGAGTTGGCTGCAGCGACAAAGCCACGCGGGTGGGGCCAGAAGCTGTGGTGGGCACGGGGTTAGCGGGCAACAGGGCAGGGCCAGACCTCTGAAGCAGCGGCGAGCAAGGACTGGCGGGCGGTGGCAGGCAGGCTGGTGGGCGCTACATGATGGAGCAGGCAGACAGCGGGTTCCGCACGTGGCAGGTGCACGCGGCCCCACAGTACTGCCGGAAGGTCTGGTAGCAGCTGCCCTCGGGCTCACCACCCCACTGGCCACCCGACGGGGCGGTCAGCGCCTCAGGCGGCAGGCGGCTCAGGATGGATGTGTTGATGGCCAGCGCGGCCAGGCCGTAGTCAGTGAAGAGCACAGTCTCGCGGCGGCACGTGGGGCAGGAGATGAACTTATACTTGGGGCAGGACTCGTAGAGAATCTGCAGGCACTGCTCACACACGGAGTGCAGGCAGGACAGCACGCGGGGCCGCCTCTGCGTGGCATTGTACGTGTGCCCACACGTCGGGCACTCCAGAGGCTCCCCTGCAGCCGCGGCCACCGCCGCCGCAGGGGCCCCCGGGGCCGCAGGGCCAGGCCGGATCACGTACTGGTTCACGATGACCTCGTCCGCTGGCGCCACCCGGGGGAAGCCTAGCTCGGCGCTGCCCTTGCGGGGCCGCCGTGGCAGAGGCGGGGTGCAGGGCGCCCCTTCCAGGGCGGGCATGTCCCCCCCACAGGCCTGGTTGACGATGATCTCTGTGTCTGAGGGCCAGGCTCGCTTGGGTGCCAGAGCCGGGGCGGGCCGGGGCGCAGGTGGGAAGCAGGGGGCGGCCGCCTGCAGCTCGGGGAACTTCTCAGGGTGGACCATCTTCATGGCCTCCATCTTGAGGATGACATGGGGGCCCTTCAGGCAGGACATGAGGAAGCCTGGCCAGCCACCGCCCGCCTCGGGCCCCGGGTCAGCCGGCATCCGGCTGTCTCCAGTCAGGCTGGGTGCTCGGGTGGGGGGGGGAGTTGGGTGGGGCCGGGGGGGTGGCGAGGGGACAGCATCCTGGCTGCCCTGTGGACTCCTGGGGGAGGCGGGCAAAAGCTTGGGGGGAAGGGCCCCCCCCAGCGGCCACAGTGGCTTCTCAGGTCCGGTCCTCGGAGGAGGAGGAAGGGGCGGGGGAGGAGGAGAGGGGCAGGGGCAGGGGGGTGTGGGCAGCTGCCCTGGGCCTGAGGTCGGGCCCAGGGGCTCACCCAGGGTCTCTGGCCTCTGAGGCTGGCCAGGGGGCGTTGCAGGAGATCCCCCTGCAGCCGAGATCAGCCGTCCCGGGGCCCGGACATCCGGGCAGGCAGAGGCTAGGTGGGCCCCATGGCTCCAGGACAGGGCGCCCAGGGAAGGCAGCTAGCCTGAGCGCGGGCCGCCAAAGGACCCGGGCGGCAAGCTTGGGGTTGGCAGCGGAATCGCAGGAGAGGCCGGGGCTGGGCCGGAGCTGCAGGTGAGAGACGGCGTGAGGTCAGCGCCCGGGCCCACCCCTACCCTGTACAAAAGACGGGGCGCCCGACCTCTGACCCCGACCCTCGCCAGACTCGGAACCCAGCCCCTTCCGCAGCCCCCCGCGCCCGAGGCCCGACCTCTGCCCAGGAGTGGGGGCAGGCGAGCGGCGACCCCGCGCTGTCCCGCCCCGCCCGCACTCACCTGCCCCAGCCTGGCGTCCCCGGGCCGGGCCGCGCGCCGCCGCCTCCGCAGAGGTTGTCTCAAAGGCAGGCCTGGATGCGGCGCCCGAGCCTTGGCCCGGCGGCTCCGGAGGCTCCGGCGGCGACCTCGGGCGATGGCCGGGCCTCGGCGGCTCGCAGGGGCGTGGGGCGCGGGCGCGGGGCTCGGCGCGGCGGCGGCAGCGGCGGCGGCAGGTGCGTGCGGAGCGTGGCGCGCTCTGCGGCGGAGGCGCGGGGACCGCAGTGCGCGCGGCGCCCGCAGCGCCACCCCCCGTCTGGGGACCCGCGCGGGGTCCGCGGGGCGGGGCCAGTCTCTCTGCCGCCCCTCGATCCGCCGCGGGCCTGGCGCCCGCTCTGGGGGTCGCCCTCCCTTCCCCCCGCGGACCCCGTGGGGGTCGGGATCCCTACGGCAGGCCCCCTCCCGTCTCCCCCACCTACGGCCCCGCCTGCTGACCCTGGGTCCTGGTCAAGCCCCCTGCCCCGATTCTGGAAGGGAAGGAGTGCTCTGAGATCTCACAATACCAGAGGGAGGAAGTGGAGAGGGAGCCCTGGGGTGGTCCCAGGAAAGCCGGCCCCCAGCCCCCATCGTGAGACCATCATGTGTCCTCTGCAGAGGCAGGGTCTCTGCCAGTCCTTCCCCTCGGCCCCCAGAGAATGCCTCCGGGCTGTTCCGGCTCACAGGTGCCCAGCTCAGGTCGGCTGAGGGCAGAAGAGGGTGAGCAGGAGTGGGCAAGCGCACATTGGAGGAGTGGATGGAGGAACGATGGCTGGGAGAGTGCTCCAAGGACAGGACAGTGGAGCAGAATGGGTGGTGTAAGGGGCGCGCAGAAGGTCAGACCGACGACAGGACAGGCCCCATGGGGCAGCTCATGGAGGACACGCACCTACACAGACGGGCGGGGTGGCCTTTCGGGCACCCTAGCAGGTCAGCAGGTGCCCCGTCGTCACACAGCTGTGTGCTAACCTGACCCCACCCAGCAAGGTCCCATTCCTTTCTGCTTCTTCCTGGGGCCATACTTCCCTGCCCCCCAGGATACACCCTCTGCCTGTGAGGAGCTGTCAGGTGAGGGGGAGGGCAGGGAACTGGGGTGGCCTGGGCCTGCGGAGTGCCTTTCCCTAGCCTGCTGTGGCCACTACGTGGCTTGCTGGCATTCCTTTGACCAGCACTGGGCCCTGCTTCTGACCCTGGACAGACCCAGCTCCTCTGGCCACAGAGGCTCTGCTCTGTTACAGGCTAGGGTGCCCCTGGCTATAGACCTAAGCCCGGCTCCTGCAGGGCAGCAGAGTCCAGCGCGGTCGGCATTCCTTATGAAGGGCCCCCCGTGGGCAGGAGCCTGGAAAGGCGTTCTGCGCCCACAGGCCTGACTTTGCTGTCTCTGAGACCTCAGTTTAGTGCCTGCCCTTCAGTGTCACCCACCACTCGGGTGTGAGAGCTGTTCACGTGAGCAGGTGCCCAAGGGAGGGGCAGCGAGGGGCCCTGGCCTCCGGAAACTGAGGCAGCCTCGTCCAGGCGAGGGCTGGGGGCCTAACCTGGGCAGCCGCTCTGCTCAGGCCCCTCCTGCCCCAACTCGAGGCCCCGCCCCAACTCGAGGCCCCGCCCCTGGGCTGAGGCCCCGCCCCGCCCGGGCCCGGAAGCGCAGCCCCCGGGCGGCCCAAGCCCGGTTCTGGCGGGAAGAGGCCCGCTGACCCCGAGCCTGGTCTTTGGCAAAACCTTCGAGCGCGGAGGCTTCTGGGGACTACAGTCCGCACCAGCCGCCCGCTTCCTTCCAGGCCAGGTTTGCGCACGCGCCTGCCCCCGCCCCTCCGCCGAGGCGGACGCAGTGGGGCGGCGGGCGGGGCCCGCGGAGCCTGCGCGGTGGGCCCTGCGCGGTGGGCCCGGCCCTGCGCGGTGAGCCCTGACCTGCAGGTTGGGCCGTGCGCGGTGGGCCCGCGCCATCGGCCCCCCGATTCCGGCTCTGGCCCGGTTATCCCCCGCATTCGGTGCCGCATCGGTAGAGCTTGTGCCCAGACCGGTCTGACTGGCCCCACACCGGCCGCGCGGGTCAGCTGGCCTCTGGGCCACGTCTGATTGGACCCCGCCCTTCCCGGAGGCGCTCCCTCAGCCACCCCCCCATCCCCCCACCCAGAGCGCGAAGGACGAGGGGTGCGGGCCTGGCCGCCCCAGGCGGAGCTCGGCAGTGCCAGGGCCGAAAGCGCACCTCCACTGTGACCCCGCACACAGCGGCCCCAGGGCATGGCAGGCGCCAGGCGCCACCTCAGACATGAAGCTGGGGGAGGTGGGAGGGCCGAGGATGGGGGCCCTGAGAGACGGGGGGCTGCCCACAGGCCCCCGGACCAGAGCGAAACTGTAGTTTCAAAAATGAGCCTAAAATGTCACTTGTGTATGAAACTCATGTTGCCAATAGTGAAATAAGTTTTATCGGTAAAGGTATGCATACCAAACATTTTTTATCAGTTAAAAATACAGTAAACCTCCGGGCAGAGCGGCGTGCTCACTAATACCCTGGTCTCTGCCTGCGGGGAAGAGGCTCAGGTCACCGTGCAGGCCTCTCCCTCCGCTTCAAAGCAGTGGCTTTGAGACTGTGGGTGACGGCCAGGCTCCAGACCATCTGCGGCCCTGACCCAGGCTCCTGTCCTGCATTCTGGTGACCTGCTGGCTCCCCGAGGGCCAGGACATGCCCCAGATGGGTCAAGGCTGAATCAGCCAGGCTGGCAGGGTCCCTGGGAGCCCAGACCTGGCCACCGCCCATCCAGGAAAGGAAGGGTGGGTGGCCGCTATGCTGCAGGACCTGGGGCCTCCTGGCATCTTGGGAACCCCGGCTTTGAGCCCCGCCCGAGGCCCCGCCCCTCCCCAGGAGGAAAAAGGCAGCTACCAGAGGCTCAGCTCACACGCGCGGGGACCGGGACAGGAGGACAGCTCGCCGCCATCTCCGCTCCAGGTGGGTCCTGGGCTAAGGAACTTCCCCACCCTCAGTCGGACCGGCTTAGCTGCGTCTCCCAGCCCCCCCACCCTGCTTCCAGCTCCATCACAGGGCCCTGCCACTCAGGGAGGGCGAAGGATACCTGGGGACAGCTGAGAGATGCTGGCCCTCACGGTCCCTACACTGCAATCTTGCACACACACACACAGGCCTTGCACTCTCAGGCACTTCCATGACCTGGCTTATCTTGGGATGCAGCTGTTGCCCTCCATGGAGCTGACTTTGTCTCCTTTGCTCACCCTTGCCAGGCAGGGCCATGGACCCCCATGAGATGCTCGTCAAGAACCCATATGCCCACATAAGCATCCCGAGGGCTCACCTGCGGCCTGAGCTGGGGCAGCAGCTGAAGGCGAGCCCCTCCTCTGCAGAGTCGCAGCCTCTGCCCGTGCGGTCCTGCACCCTGGAGCCTCCAGAGGAAGCCCCGGGGCCCAAGGGCGCCAAGGGGGCTGCCTCCATTTGGGGCCAGCCGGCCTGTGAGCAGCCCTGCAAGCCCTGTGGCAGCGGGCAGCGCCCAGCAGGACTGGCCTACGCCGGCCCGCCGCCCATCGGGCGCGGCGACGACATTGCCCATCACTGCTGCTGCTGCCCCTGCTGCTCCTGCTGCCACTGCCCCCGCTTCTGCCGCTGCCACAGCTGCTGCTGTGTTGTCTCCTAGCCCGGCCCCCACTGGCCCCGAGGCCCGGCGCTGCCAGTGGGCCTCTGCTCAGGCGGCCACGCAAGTGCCTGGACAGTTGGGACCACCACTGTGATGTTGTCATGGGCACTGGCCGCTCCCCTCCCTAGACAGCTGCACCTCACCCACTGGGAAGGCTAACAGGTCAGCCCAGGCCCCTGGAACGGAGCCCTGGGCACTGCCTGTGCTGGGGACACCCTTGACTATCTCTTCGAGGCCCAGGCCCAAGCAATAAAGCCATGCGAGCTCTGTCCTGGACCCTTCTTTCTTGCCACCGTCCCCTTTGGGAGGGTCCCAGGCTAAATGCCAGCCGAGACCACCAGCCTCTGTGGGACAGTCAGGGGCAGGGCAGCCTCAGGGCATCCTGACCGGCCTCAGGTTGGCCCACGGGCTGGACAGGAAGGCCAGTCAGGGGCAAGTCAGACGGCAGGAGGATGCTGTGCGTGGAACCGGGCCCCGAGCCCGAGACAAGCCTCCCGGAGGAGGGCCCGGGTGGCAGCACCGTGGTGGGTGGAACCAGCACGGGCAGGTTTCTGGGGGTGGGAGCCCGGGGCCTAGCGCGTGGCCAGCCCACATGTGAGTCAGCGCCCTGCCTCGGCCGCTGTGTCTTCCTGCTTTCCCACAGAACACCCCGGTCCCTGACGTCTGCTGTGTGCTGCTCCCCACTGCTCTGCCTCTGGGTCCCGGGCTTTGTGGAGGTGGGCAGACGGTGCCGGGCCAGACCCATCTCCCAGCTGTCTGAGCAGCTCGGCACACCTGCGTGGGGGGCCTGGGGTGAGGCAGGGAAGCGCATGTGCAGGGGGAGCATCCAGGCCAGCACCAGGCACCTTGACACTCTCGGGACAGGGCAGAGAGCTGGAGGAGGCAAGCTGGCCTCGCAGGACGGACGGGTCCTGGTGACAGCCCTCCCCTGACCCCTGGTGACTGGCCGCGTGGCAGGACCGGTCTCTGGGTGTGGGCAGACATGTCATTGACCTGACTACACGGGGACTCAGACATGCCAGGTTCCCAGCCCCTGCCCCCTGGCTGGCCTCCACAGGAAGGTAACCCCACCCGGGGCAGCCACAGAAACCCGTCCAACCAGCCCAGGAGGCCGAGGATGCCAGGCTGGTGGGACTAAGGAGGGGCCCTCTGGCCCTTGGTCTCCTCCAGCGGGGGAGGTTCTGGGGTCTGACCCCCTCCCAATCCTCCCTGACACACCCCATCCTGCTATGCCACCGGGCTGGCCCCGGGGCCTCGGCCAGGTGTATACCGGGGGGTGTTGGCCTCTGAAGGGGCGTTTGGGGCTTTCCACAGCGCCCTGCGCCTGGGAGTTTCTGGGTGGTCTGTCCACTCCTGTGCTCACGGGCCTCCTCGTGGGGCTGGCTTGTGATGGGAACACCGAGGGGATGAAAAGGCTCTGCGGCAATTCAGCACGGACTCACGCACAGTGCCCGAGCCATGGGGTGGCGGGGCCTTCGGGGCTCTGAGCTGGTGGGGGTCCTGGCAGGGTTCCTGGAGGAGGTGACGTCTGACCTGAGTGCTGAAGAGCAGGCAGCACCCAGGCAGAAGCCAGGAAGCTTTCCCGTCGTGAGTGGCGGTCGAGTATGAATGGGCGCAGGTCCAGGTCGCGAGGCAGGAGACCGGGCTGTGCTGCCGGCGTGGGGGGGAGCTGGGCAGGCGGAGCAGGGGCGCCCCGGCTCCAGCCCCGTTGGCGGTGCTGGTGGATCCAGTTGCAAGCGCTTTGTGGCTGAAAGGGGAGCCCACGCGGCCCGCAGCTACCACCTGCCTCCCCGCTGACTGGTCCACGTTCAGCCAGTAACGTGAGCCCCAGGCGCCCCGGGTCCCCCCACCCAGTCCCCGGTCACCCTCGGTGTGGACACGGCCGCCCGGCAGAGCAGATGCAGGTAAGACAGACCTGGGGCTGGAGCAGGCTGGGGGTGGGGGGTGGGGGGCACGAGCCTGGGACGGTGCCCCAGGGCCACCGAGACCGGACCACAGGCCAGGCCACTGCCTGACCGGCAGTCACAAGGACTGAGCCTGCGCCCAGGCCCTGGTGCTGGCCAGCCCCACCGGCCACCGCCCACCTCCGAGGTCTGCAGAGGCCTGGGCTCCCGTCCTCTGGGGCCGGGGGAGCACTTCCTGTGCTGAGCCCAAACCTGGGGGACGCTTGCAGAGGCTGTACCGCCCCCCATCCCTCCCCAGGATGCTGCTGCCGGAGGGGCCCCCAGCCTCTGAAGAGGCCACGGCTGCTGGGCCCCAGCGCGGCGACTGCATCGTCTGCTACTCGGCCTATGACCTCACCGGGCACCTGCCCCGCCGTCTCTACTGCGGCCACACCTTCTGCCAGGCGTGTGTGCGGCGGCTGGCCACGCCAGCCCCCGAGCAGTGCTGGGTCCCCTGCCCGCAGTGCCGCCAGAGCACGCCCGTGCCCCGCGGAGGGGTGGCCATGCTGGACCTCGATCTGGCCGCCTTCCTGGCCGTCAGGGCCGGGCGGGGGCTGTCTCGCCTGGAGCTGCAGCCCCCGGGGCCCCACAAGGGCAGCCCCACCATCACCCAGCAGCCGGCCAGGCTCCTCCCCATGTCGAGCCCCCCGCCCCACTTCCCCCAGCCCGGAGGCTGCTGCCCAGCATGCCGTAGCCTCTGCTGGGATCCCCCAGGCAGTCCCCAGCTCTGAGCTCTGCTGGGCGCCGCCCCTTGGAGGGGAGCCTTGGCCTGCAGCACAAGGCACGGCCTTCCAGAAACAGCCCGGCGGCGGGGTGCCCCAGTTGCCGCCCCGCGTGTTCGCTGAGGGGCCACCATCTAAGGTCGTGAGCTATGCCCACAGCGCAGTGCGCCCCTGCAGGAGCTGGAATCTGGGCCAGGACCCCCAGGCCCCACGGTGGTCTGTGTGCACTGCCGGGGCACTGCTGTCAGTCGCCTGCGAGCCCAGCCCAGGTCTGGACGTGGCTCAGAGGCGGCTCCTGAAAGGGTCTGGGGGCCAGTGTCTGGGCCTGGGCTGCAGGCTGGGGGAGGCAGGCAGGGCCCGCAGAGGCTGCTCCTGGCCCTGTTGGAGCAGGCCCCCTCCTCATAGAGCCCTGAGCCCGGCGGGAGGTGGCTGCCTGCACCCTGACCTGCAAGGTGGCTCTGTGAGGCCCACCCGCTCACTGCCCCAGGCCTCCGCTGCATCAGGCACTGTTTGGGAAGGGTCCCTGCAAACACGGTGGCTGCTACTGCAGTAGGTGTGCAAGGAAGTCCAGGCCGGGGGGTGACTGCTGAGGGGCGCTCAGGACAGCTGCCCCCTCCCCGGGCCCATGGCAGCCTCTGCCTCCTGGGGGTGGCCACACAGACCCTCAGAGGGACTGGAGACAGACCCCACCGGTCAGACTGCTGCACGCCCACCCCCGCGCGGGAAGAAGGGGCTGTCACTCAGGACCCCTGGAAGGGCGAGGGGCCCGCCCCAGCCGTGGGGGGCAGGATGGGAGGGACGGGCCAAAGAATGTGCTGAGAGGACACGAGGAAGCTTCCTCCTTCCCAGGGACAAAGTCCCCCCGGCACCGGCGGTTGGTGGACAACAGGCAGGGGCTCGAGACACCAGCTAGCCGGGGCGGGGCTGGCCCCCGCGGGACCGCTCACCCTCCCTGCATCCCTGGAGTGGGAAGGGGCCTGACTCCAGAAAGAGGCGCCCGTGAGCGAGGGGGCCGGACTCAGCTGGGGAGAGAGCCGGGTGGGCTCGGGCGCCGCGCTGAGCAGCAGTGTGGCCTGGGGTGAGCCCTCCCACCCCCTCCCACTTGCAGAAGTCAATGACACCTGTGACTGTGACCGTTGCTGGTCACCTCTGGGGCTGCGCCACTTGGGATCTCTGCCAAGCCCTGAACTGGATGATCTCGGGGGTTGCTGCCCTCCCCGCCCACCTGGCACAAAGAGCTTCCTTCTGGCCATGTGACCGTGGCAGGACAGGCACGAGAAGGCCTGCAGAGATGAGGGCAGACTTCCTGAGGGGTCTCCAGGCCAGCCGGCCAGCATGCCA
Source organism: Odocoileus virginianus (assembly GCF_023699985.2). Taxonomy (NCBI): domain Eukaryota; kingdom Metazoa; phylum Chordata; class Mammalia; order Artiodactyla; family Cervidae; genus Odocoileus; species Odocoileus virginianus. Next base: position 101,293,955 of record NC_069675.1, read on the forward strand.
GCATCCTGCCTGCTGCAGGCAGCCAGCATGCAGCATCCTGTCATGTCTCTCAGACGTCCACGTGCGGGAGCCCAGCTCTGGGGGCCAGCTGCCCAGCCCCACTCACTGCCGGGTAATGGTGGGGCCTGGAAGAGGCAGGCACCCAGGGCTGCGACAGTACCCCTGGGGGGCCCTGGCTCCTGGGTAAACATTAATGGGCTCAGTACACAGCAGGTCATGTGTGCACCCAGCCGATCTTTGACCTGCAGCTGCTCTCAGCCCGTGTCTCCTCCCCGAAGGTGCCCCTCACTGCCCACACAGGTAGGAGCTTCTAGGACCAGGTGGGGGCCCAGGACACTGGGGTCAGGGCTGGGTGACCTCCAGGCCCAGTGAGGCCCACCTCACTCTCCAGCAGCTGAGGTTGAGAGACCAGCTTGGGGGCAGCCAGAGGGAGAGGTTACGGCAGGCTCCCCAGGACCCGGGCCCTGGGGGCTCCAGGCCCAGCAGGCTGAGGAAGGAGCCTTGAGGCGGGGTGGGGTATCAAGCCCCTTGTCCCGCTCCCCATCACTGGGAGTGGGCCCTTATCAAGTTGCTGTTTGGTACCAAATGCCAAAGTCTAAGCTGTGACCGTCTGCAGTGGTCTCTATGACACCCGATAGGAGACGCCCCGGAGTCCTGACCACTTCCGGCTACACCCTAGCACCAGGGTCACCCACCAGCCCTCCTTCCAGCCAGAATCAGCGGCGAGCCAGGGCTCCCTCCACCCTGTCCCCTTAAACTGGACTGCGCTCACCTGACAGCCACCTGGGGTCACTTTAGCCATCCCCCTGCGGACGGAGGAAGGGGGAGACCACCGAGGCCAACAGCAGGTGGGAAGGGGGGCCGGTGGGAAGGTCTCGGGCCAGGGCACCCCAAGAGCTGGCAGGCAGGGGCGACGTTGAACTGCCCTTCTCCCTGGCAGATCTGGGTTTGGGCCTGGGTCTGTTCCTGCCTGAAATCCATGCCGCATCCCCTCACTGGTGGCCCGGCCCCTCCTGCCCCTCTGGACACAGTTGGCCTGGTGGACCAGAGGCTGGGAAATGCAGGTACCAGAAACTCAGGTTCCCAACCTCCACTGGCATCCCTGCCCACCCACCTGGTCCCTGACCCATCGCTCTGGGGAAGCTGGGAGAGGGGTACCAGCCGGTCCCCAGGAGAGCCCACAGGCCAGATCCCTCCTTCCCACTCCCGTCCCTCACCCCAAGCCCTGTGCTGCGCCCCCCCACACACACACACTTGAAGGTGTCCAGGAAACAGCTAGGTCCCTGGCCCTAGCTGACCCCGACCCCTACAGGGATCTCTGGTTCTGCCTCCATCCTGGAAGACAGAGACATGGACCCCTGGGCCCTCCCTCAGCTGAAAGACACCAGCCAGTCCTGGAAAGGTATGTTCGGAGGCACCGGGCAGCTAGTCCAATGTGGCTCCACCTCGCCGGGTGTGTCTGGAGAGGGTTCTTGGGGAGAGAGCGAGGAGGGGCTTTGCTCCAAGAGGCCACATGGAGACGCGCTGCAGACCCCAACCAGGGTGCCCGGGCCTTCAGCGGGACTGCTGCCCGCCACACTGGCACTCCTCCTCCGTCCTGTGGGCAGTTAGGCTCCCAGGAGACCCCAGAGGGCTGTCGGCCTGAGCATTGTGCCAAGGGACAGAGAAGGGGCGTTGGGGCTCTGCCTGGGAAGGGGGAGAAAAGGGGCCTGGGAGGGGTGCACGGGAGGGCGGGGCCCGCCAAGGACCGCCCTGCCCTGTCCTCAGAGCTCAGCGCGGCTGGCAGGGCGCTGCGGGTGCTGGTCGGCTTCCTCAAGGCCTGCGGGCTCCTGGGCGGACTCTACCTCTTCATCTGCTCCCTGGACATCCTCAGCTCCGCCTTCCAGCTGCTAAGCAGTGAGTGACCCACCAGGTGGCTGCTGGCTGGTGGCCAGCCCGCCCTCCCCACCCTTAGGATACCTATCTCCTGGGCGCAGGCAAAGTAACCGGAGACATCTTCAAGGACAACATGGTGCTGTCCAACCCCCTGGCTGGACTGGTCATTGGTGTGCTGGTCACAGTCCTGGTGCAGAGCTCCAGCACGTCCTCCTCCATCGTGGTCAGCATGGTGGCCTCCAAGCGTGAGTGCCCCTCCCCTCCCGGGATGGTGGGGGGGTGGGGGCAGCTGGCTGACGCGGCGCCCCCACAGTGCTGACCGTCCGGGCCTCTGTACCCATCATCATGGGTGTCAACGTGGGCACATCCTTCACCAGCACCCTGGTCTCGATGGCACAGTCGGGCGACCGGGACGAGTTTCGGAGGTGAGCGGGGTAAGGAGTGGGCAGGGGCCGGGGTGGCAGTACGGGTGGTGGCCGAGACCAGCACCCAGCTGCCTCTGTGTGACCCCAGGGCCTTCGGCGGCTCAGCCGTGCATGGCATCTTCAACTGGCTCACGGCGCTGGTCCTGCTGCCGCTGGAGAGTGCCGCAGCGCCCCTGGAGAGGCTCAGTGTGCTGATCCTGGGCGCCGCCAGCCCGCAGCCCGGGCGGCATGCACCCGACATCCTCAAGGTGCTGACCCGGCCGCTCACACACCTCATCGTGCAGGTGAGGCTGCTGGCTCCTTTCCGGCAGGACCCGCAGGCCAGGGCCTGGCTGGGAGGGCTTTGCTGGGGAGACGGGTCTGGGCCCGGGGTCGGGCGGGGCAAGAGAGGGGTCCAGCACGGTGGACTGGCTGCAGTCCTCTGAGCCCCAGGCCAGTCCTGAAGGACCGACGCCAGACCCGGATCCTCTGTCCCCAGCTGGACGCTGATGTCCTTACGGGCAGCGCCACGGGCAACACCACCAACCGGAGCCTTATCAAGCGATGGTGTGGCACCAGGGAGCAGACGGTGAGGGGCCGCTGACCCCTGAACCCCACCCCGCCTACTCTGAGCCCGTTCTGAGCCCCACCGCCTTGCCTTCCCAGACCGCGGCGAACAGCAGCCACTGCGGAGGGGTGGCAGGGGGCCCCTGCCCTGGGAAGAGCGGCTCTGCGTCTGACGAACCCTTGCCCTGTGAGGCCCGGTCCCGCGCGCCCCCTCCCGCCCTGCGCGCCCCCGCCACCCCCCGCTGGCCGCGGCTCATCTGCCCCTGCCCTGCCCCAGGCGGCCACCTGTTCGCAGGCACGGCGCTCACGGACCTGGCCGTGGGCCTCATCCTGCTGGCCGCCTCCCTGCTCCTGCTCTGCTCCTGCCTCGTCCTCATCGTCAAGCTGCTCAACTCCACTCTGCGGGGCCGCGTCGCCCAGGCCGTGAGGACCGTCATCAACGCCGGTGCGGCGGGAGGCGGGGCGCCGCGGGGGTGGGGGCAGGGAAGCCGGGCTCGGGGTCACTGGCTCTTGCTCCGCAGACTTCCCCCGCCCGTTTGGCTGGCTCAGCGGCTACCTGGCCATCCTCGTGGGCGCCGGCCTGACCTTCGTGCTCCAGAGCAGCAGCGTCTTCACCTCGGCCATCGTGCCACTCATAGGTGAGCGGGACCCTCAGCACCTGGAGGGTGGGCTCAGGGCCCGTGACGGCCCCCGGCTCCCCCAGGGGTCGGGGTGGCCAGCCTGGAGCCAGCGTACCCTCTCTTCCCGGGCGGTGGGGTGGGTGGGCTCAGGGCCCATGACGACCCCCGGCTCCCCCAGGGGTCGGGGTGGCCAGTCTGGAGCTGGCGTACCCCTCCCCGGCTCCCCCAGGGGTCGGGGTGGCCAGTCTGGAGCCAGCGTACCCTCTCTTCCCGGGCGGTGGGGTGGGTGGGCTCAGGGCCCGTGATGACCCCCGGCTCCCCCAGGGGTCGGGGTGATCAGCCTGGAGCGAGTGTACCCTCTCTTCCCGGGTCGGTGGGCTCAGGGCCCGTGATGACCCCCGGCTCCCCCAGGGGTCGGGGTGATCAGCCTGGAGCGAGCGTACCCTCTCTTCCTGGGCTCCAACACTGGCACCACCACCACGGCCCTGCTGGCGGCTCTGGCCAGCCCCTCGGACAGGCTGCTCAGTGCCGTCCAGGTACCGCCCTCTCGCACCCTCCCGGGCCTGCAGGCCTCTCCACTCCCAACGTGGGCCTGGGGCTTCCACTCTGGGTCAGTCCCCCTCCTGTCCGGTCTTGTAGGCTGGCGGTGGGATGTGTATCCTGGGGCCTCAGGCCCCGGTTCTCCTGGACTCCACCTCTGGCTGCCCACTCAAGCCCACAGTCTCGCCTCCTGGACCCCAAGGGCCCTGTGGGACTTCCCCTCTTCCCCTGCAACCTCGTCATTTCCAGGACCCTGTAGCCCCAGGCGTTCCTCCCAATTCCAGCTGGCAGCTCTCCTGAGAGACCGCTGTGGCCTCAAGCCCCTGCATCTCATCACCTCTGGGATGCCCCCCACACCCAGTGGCCTAAATGGCACAGGTCCCCACTTGGACGACGCCCCATCTCCCTCCGCACACCCCTACCCAGTCCCAATTCTGCCTCCAGGACGCCTCCTGCCAGCCCCCCAGCTCTGAGCCTGACTCCCAGTCCCATTCAGTCTCCCTGATTCTCTTCAGATTGCCCCTTGGGCCCCACTGCCTCCATCCCAGCACCCTGATAGGTGCAGCTCTGGAAAGCCTGGGTCTCACTGGACTGCTGCCCCCGAGAAGAGATGAACCCCAGCGCTCCCAACGCCCACCTGCTCTCTTGCCTCGGCTCTGTCTCTGTCCATTTAGAACCTCCCAGTGCAGGGTCCTGACCCCTTCCTCCAGGAAGCCCTCCGGACTGTACCCACCACAGCGACTCCTCGACTTCTCCAGGAAGGCCCTGGAGAGAATTGTGTTCCCTCCACGTGTAGCCCTGCAACTCCTCCTCGCAGGAGCCAGGCCAGAACCTGGGGCTGGGTGGCTAAGCCCACTGAGGGATGAGCATGAGTGGGGTTGCTGTGGATGAGGCATCGGCAAGCGAAGCCAGCTCAGGGGAAGGTGGGACCCACGGGGCGACAGACACGTAGTTACCGCGTGGCGATGCCACGCTAGGCTCCTGACCCGCAGGGCGCTGTGGGGTGTGGGGAGAGCGTGCCCACCACAGCTGGCCAGAATCTGCCCTCCCAGGTGGCCATCTCAGACAGACCTGGACGCCTCGCCTTTCTGTCAGGACGGGGAGGGGTGAGCCTTGCATGGAGCCCAGGCTCCCGAGTCCTGCCCGCCCTCCTGCCCTCCCTCCAGGTCGCGCTCATCCACTTTTTCTTCAACCTGGTGGGCATCCTGCTGTGGTACGTCGTGCCCATCCTCCGGCTGCCCATTCCGCTGGCCAAGCACTTTGGAAACCTGACCGCCAGCTACCGCTGGGTGGCCATCGCCTACCTGCTGCTCTGCTTCCTGCTGCTGCCGCTGGCCGCCTTCGGGCTCTCCCTGGCGGGGGTCGCAGTGCTGGCTGCGGTCGGCGGGCCCCTGGTAGCGCTGGTGCTCCTTGTCGCCCTGGTCACCGTCCTGCAGCGGCACCGGCCGGCCTGGCTGCCCCGCCGCCTGCGCTCCTGGGCCTGGCTGCCCCCCTGGCTCCGCTCTCTGGAGCCCTGGGACCGCCTGGTGAGATGCTGCTGCCCCTGCCAGGCTTGCAGCCCCTCTCAGGCTGCATCCAAGGAGGCCCACTGCTATGAGAACCCCCAGGTTCTGGCCTCCCAGCAGTTGTGAAGGGTGGACGCCCCCCCCATCCACCACCACCACCACCCCCCCCCCCCCCACCCCCGCCCCATTGACCTCTGGCGGCCCTGGGGGGTCCCAGTAGCTTCAGGCTTCTGAGTCACCTGGGGCGCCTTCTTTGCAAATAAAAAAAGCCTGTACCCAGGTGTGGGCGGTCTTCTCTCCCCAATCGCAGGCAGCATGGGGAGGGCCCCCCTCGACCCCCAACTTCCCCCCACCCCGCCTCTGCCCGGTAGGGAGTGGGGGTGGGGCAGTGCCTTTGCCGCCATCCAGCGGACACTCGGGGGCTAGCGCCGAGCCCGAATAGGAGCTGGAAGTTCCCGGAGGTATGGCCAAACAGCGGACCCCGAAGCTCGAGCTCTGACTCTCTCCGCGGCCGCTGGCGGCAGAAGGCCCTGAGTGCGGCCTATCCAGAGCGTGGAGACTCCCCGTAGCAAGAAGCTCGGGGTCCAGGGAGGCTGGACACGGCCGAGGCCTTCTCTGTCGGTGCAGGGAGGGAGGGCGGACGCGCGCGCAGCTCGGGCGCCCTCCAGCCCCTGTCGGCGGTCGGCCTGGAGGGCGTCACGTGGCCGCTGCGGGGCCCCGAATTCCGCAGGTGCGTCGCAGAGTGGGGACCCAGTGAGGACCGGGTGGCCCCAAGACGCCCCGCTCCCCCGCGTCCCCGCTCTCCCGCGGCGCGGCACGGGGCTGCGGGGGTGGGGGCGCGGGGTCGGCGCGGGGCCGGCGGACCAGTGCGCGGTTACCCATGTCCGCCGGCCTGCACCGGGGCGGCCAGCGGCGCCACCCCGCCGACCTGGGAAGAGCAGGTGCTCAGCGCCCCCACCCCGGGGAGTGGGTCCTGCCCGCCACGCCCGGCGCCGCTCGCCCCTGGAGGCCGCGCCTACGTGAAACATCTCTGGGCCAGGTGCCCACCCGGCGGTGGCTCCCCTCCCCCTCCCCCTGCCCCTCCTGGCTGCGCCGTGGGTTTTCACATAGGAAGGCTTTTGTCTGGAGCCCGGCGCTGGTAACCGGACACCCCTCCGGTTCAGGGCTGCCCCCAACACCGGCCGGACCCTGTGCCTCCGCAGCCCTGGGAGGAGAGCGTTGGTGGATGCAGCCTCTCCCCCAGAATCCTGGCACCTTGGGGCGCCCTGTGCAGACCGCTGGGCAGCGCGGACCTGGGGAGGGCTTGGGGCAGGGTGTGTTGCCTGCTTTCTTGGTTTGTAGCTGCAACCGGTGACCGCCTTTTGATCCAGGAATGGGGGCCACATTCCTTTCTCGCTCCCCAGGTGTGCCTAGCCAAACCCGGTTGGGGGACAGGTGTGAATGGCCAGGAAGATGAGACGGGGACCCCAGAACCAATTACCGTCCACAGTGGCGGCCTGTCATTCATGCTCGGGTTCTCACGGACTCCTCTTCCCGTGTCCCCCAGCCCCTCTCAGCTCCCCATGTCTCCTGTGCTCCCAACAAGCTCCTAGATCTCCCGGGGCTGGGGCTCACCTTGGCCTCCAAAGGAGCTAGCCACCTGCTCTGAGACCCACAAAGGGCCTCGTGGGAACAAGACCCCTGAGGCAGGTCCATGTACCCGTCCTTGGCTTCCCCCACTTTTGTGACTCCAGGACACACCTGCCCTTCTGACGTCAGCCTGACTCCCATGGAAGTCCCTCAGTAGGGGCTGGGCCTGGCTGTTTCCCAAGGGACAGGGGGGCTCCCCTCCCCGTGGTGGGAAGGCAGTGAGAGGGGAAGCAAGTATCTCTCCTTCCGGGGGCGGGTGAGGCCGCCCACAAAGGCTGACTGCTGGGTCCTTTGAGGCCGTGAACCCCTGTCTGCCTGCTGCTCCCGCCTGGCGGTAATGCAGCCTCCCACTGGGACCATGGCCACCAGTAAACAGAGCGGTCGTTGAGGACGCCTTCGACAGCTGCAGGCTCAGGCGGGAGGGCCAGGCGCCCGGCACTCCCACAGCCCCGCCCACTCTGCCCTGTGTCCCGCTGGGCCACAGATCCCCCCTGGGCCTGGACCTCCCGCCAGCCCGGACCTGGTGGCTCGCTGAGCCCACCTCCAGCCTGCGGCAGGAACACCCTTGGTTAAGGGTGGGGACCTGCAGGGCCGCCCCCGCCACCGGCCCTGTGCACCAGTGCCGACGGTGGCCCTTGGCTGAGGGCCACGGGGAGGCCTGCTGCCTGTTCCCAGCCAGTGTCCACTTTGGAAGGGCAAGGGGGACAACCTGGTGCCACGAGGGCCCCTGGGCTCTCGCCTGGGTGGGTGACACAACCGTTTTGTTACCTGCAAAGTAGGGGTGCCACGCTGAACTCCCGGCCCTGTGGACACTGGTCACAGGAAGCAGAGACTTCTGCCAGTGAGGATCTCAGCCCAGGGTGGGGGGCAAGGACGGAAGGCTCTGACAAACATTTCAAAGTGCCCCAACTCACTGGCTCACTTGGAGCAAAGTCTGAACTTTTCCCTTTCTTGCTGATTTGTGCGCCAAGACCCTGCACATTTCAAAGTGCCCCAACTCACTGGCTCACTTGGAGCAAAGTCTGAACTTTTCCCTTTCTTGCTGAGCAGTGCTGCAAGACCCTGGAGCCTCCCTGCTGCAGTGCCAGGGCCTCGCAGGCCTGCTTGGGCAGCTAAGCTACTTTGCGGGGCCTATGAGAACCCTAGATACCAGGCAGGGACCCTGCACACCTGACACGCCACTGCCTGTGGCCAGCACCAGCTGGGCCCACCTTCCTGGTGTTGGCGAAGGGGCTGGTCCCCTAGGCTCTTCCGGGACCATTACTTTGACATGCTGACTCACCCTCCAGGTAAGGTTCAGGACTGCAGCAGCAGGCCACTCAGGGTATGGAAAGACTCATCCCTATGCCAGTGTGCTGCTTCCCAACAATTTCATCCCCAGATTAAGCATACTGTGAAGTGCCCTAACGCTGCAGCACGCCAGGAAACAGCGGTGTCATGAAGCACACGGTGAACAGCAAGCACAATCTCTCTAGGTAGAAATGACCAGGTATTGCCCAGATGTTGTGGGCTGGGGAGCAGAGGAGGGTAAGAACATCGCTGAGAAAACCAGAATCTAGAGAGGGCCCGTGGCCACAGCGAGAGAGACTGTCCATGGCGGACATTAAGAAAATAGAAGGCAATGGTACTGTTTTTAAAGTGATTAAGTGTGACTACATGCAAGTTAACTGTTCTTTTTTAATAAATTTTTTTTTCTCCAAACAAAATTCAAGGAAAAGCACAAGCATTGTTCAGCCAGGTGTACCGATCTGTGGTTGCCCAGAGGCCTGGGCGCGGCCCTCGTGTCTCCACGCAGCTCTGTGCGCTCCTGGGGCCAAGGCACCAAGGCAACGGGCGCCAGGCCAGCGCGGTCTCCACAACAAGCTGCTGCCGGGCAGGGCCGCGTTCTGCCCCGTCCGCCCCGCGCCCACCTCTCCCCGGCCGGGCGCCGCGGCCCCACGCGCTCGCCCACCTGCCCACGACCCGTGCGGGCCTGAGGAACGAAGAGGGGGGCAGGCGGCCCCAAGGCCTCCAAAGCTCAGGGGGCAGGCCCGGCGCCGCCGCTCCTCGGCCCCGTGTCCCCTCGGGCGTTCGTGTGAACGGCTCTGCGCCCCTCCCCCGCTCCAAGACCCCGCAAGATGAGCCCGGCCGCCCTCGAAAAGGTGCAAGGCGAGGCCCGGGCTCGCGAGAGGGCCACGGGGCGCGCCCCGCCCGCCTGCCCCGGGCTCGGCCGGCCCCCGCAGCGCCCCGCCCGCGCCGGTCCCCGCGGCACTGCGGCGGTTACCAGGACGCCGGCCCCGCCAGCCAATAGCGGTAGGCTGTTGGCGTGCTCTGCGGAGCCGGCCAATGGAAGCACAAATCAATCATTTGAAACAGCCAATGGTCAGAACACCGCAGAGCGAGGGGGGGGGACTTGGATAGGGAGCGCAGAGGCCGCGACGGACCAATAAATGGCGAGCGGCGTCGGGAAGGCGGGCGCTGGGCGGCTCGATTGATGGGGCTACAGCCAATCAAACGAGGCCGCCTGCCAGCCTCGCTCCGGACGCCCAATAAGAGGCTGGCGGGGGCGGGCGCGGCGGGTATATAAGCGCCAGCGCAGCGTCGGTTGTAGCACTCTGCGCGCCCGCACTTCGGCTTTCGCTCAGGTCTTTCCTCCGCAGCCGCTCCTGCTGCCGCCGCCGCCGCCGCCGCCGCCATGAGGGAGATCGTACACCTGCAGGCCGGCCAGTGCGGCAACCAGATCGGCGCCAAGGTGAGCGGGGACGTCTGGGCCGGCGCGGGTCCTCCGGGCGGGGCGAGCTGGCGGCGGGAAAGATGGCGGCATCCGGCGGGCGGCGCCCCCGCATTGCGGCCCCTCGCGGCGCCGGAACCGGGGTCGAGGCAGCTGGCAGCGACTGGGGCCCGTGGGGACGGCCGGGCGGCGGGGGAAGGGAGGGCCGCGCCGCGCCGTCCGGGGCGGGGCCGGCTCCGGGCAGCTCCGGCGTGACTCAGCCCCGGACCGGCCCGCCCGCGTCTCCCGCAGTTTTGGGAGGTGATCAGCGACGAGCATGGCATCGATCCTACTGGCACCTACCACGGGGACAGCGACTTGCAGCTGGAGCGAATCAACGTGTACTACAACGAGGCCACCGGTGAGACCCCGCGCCCCTTCCCCACCCCCGTGCCGCCCCACGGCCCTACCCTCGCTGACGCCCTCCCGCCCCCCAGGTGGCAAGTATGTGCCCCGCGCCGTGCTCGTGGACCTGGAGCCGGGCACCATGGACTCTGTGCGCTCGGGGCCCTTCGGGCAGATCTTCAGGCCGGACAACTTCGTCTTCGGTGAGCCGCGGATCGGGGTGGGTGGCGGCTGATAGCCAGCACGGCGCAAAGGTCGGGGGGGGGGGGGGGGGCCAAGGTCGCCATCTTCAGGATTCGCAGAGCCGACGTTCTGATCCACTCTGTATTCTCAGTAGAAGCTGGGTTCCAGGACGCCCTCCTCCCCTCTAGAGTCACTCAATCCCCTCACCTTAAGCGGCTTTGCCGAGAAGGCCCAGCTGTCTGCCGGGAAGGAGCAGGCAGATGTAATCTCCACGCCGGGAAGGCTGAGCTGGAGGCAGTGGCAGCTCTTCTGCTCTTGGGGAGTTGGCAGAGGCTGCCCGTGGGAGGGGCTGGTTTGTTGTTTAACTATGTTAGCTTACCATCTTGGTGTTTCGTCGGGTAGCTCTATCTTATCAGTTTGGGGGCCCGTCTGCTGTACCCGCAGGGTGGGTTTTGGGTGTTAACCTCCCGCTGTGTCGTTTGGCCTTTGTGGCACCAGTGACCAGTGGTGACCACATGCCTGGCTGAAGAGCACCCGGCTGCCCTCTCTCTTGCAGGTCAGAGTGGCGCCGGGAACAACTGGGCCAAGGGGCACTACACGGAAGGCGCGGAGCTTGTTGACTCAGTGCTGGACGTCGTGAGGAAGGAGGCGGAGAGCTGTGACTGCCTGCAGGGCTTCCAGCTGACCCACTCCTTGGGTGGGGGGACTGGGTCTGGGATGGGCACCCTCCTCATCAGCAAGATCCGGGAGGAGTATCCAGACAGGATCATGAACACCTTCAGCGTGGTGCCGTCGCCCAAGGTGTCGGACACTGTCGTGGAGCCCTACAACGCCACCCTCTCCGTCCACCAGCTTGTAGAGAACACGGATGAGACCTACTGCATCGACAACGAGGCGCTGTACGACATCTGCTTCCGCACCCTGAAGCTGACCACCCCCACCTACGGGGACCTCAACCACCTGGTGTCGGCCACCATGAGTGGGGTCACCACCTGCCTGCGCTTCCCAGGCCAGCTCAATGCTGACCTGCGGAAGTTGGCTGTCAACATGGTCCCCTTCCCCCGCCTGCACTTTTTCATGCCCGGTTTCGCCCCGCTGACCAGCCGGGGCAGCCAGCAGTACCGGGCGCTGACGGTGCCCGAGCTGACCCAGCAGATGTTTGATGCCAAGAACATGATGGCCGCCTGCGACCCGCGCCACGGCCGCTACCTGACCGTGGCTGCTGTCTTCCGGGGCCGCATGTCCATGAAGGAGGTGGACGAGCAGATGCTTAATGTGCAGAACAAGAACAGCAGCTACTTTGTCGAGTGGATCCCCAACAACGTGAAGACGGCCGTGTGCGACATCCCGCCCCGCGGCCTGAAGATGTCTGCCACCTTCATTGGCAACAGCACGGCCATCCAGGAGCTGTTCAAGCGCATCTCGGAGCAGTTCACGGCCATGTTCCGGCGCAAGGCCTTCCTGCACTGGTACACGGGCGAGGGCATGGACGAGATGGAGTTCACCGAGGCCGAGAGCAACATGAACGACCTGGTGTCCGAGTACCAGCAGTACCAGGACGCCACGGCCGAGGAGGAGGGCGAGTTTGAGGAGGAGGCCGAGGAGGAGGTGGCCTAGAGCCGCCAGAGCCGGGAGGCCGAGGCCGTGGGAACTCTTTATTCACTCACAGCCGCTCTGGTAGTCTGTCTCACTGTGTGTGTGCTTTCCTGTCCCGACATCACGTTCTGTACAGCCGCCACCATTAAAGCGTTTTCATAGTGTCTGGCTGCGCCTCTCCAGTTCCTTCCCATAGGCCTTGCGGGTGCTGTTGCCGAAGGTCAGTGCGTAGTTGTCCTGCATGGCTGAGGGGCAACGCTGCTGCTGAGCCCCTGGGCTCACTGCACGCATGGGGCACACGGGGCTGCTGCGGGGGCAGCGGCCTGCGAACATGCAGGCTTGGGAGCTGCGGGCTGCCTCCCGGAGGTGGGCCCAGCCTGTGCACCGCAAACCCCCAGGAGGCCAGCGAGGTGTGGAGGCACTGGGCCTCTTGGCTCTTAATCAGGGCTGTCGGGCGAGCCCCTTCCACACTGGGGACGGGGGCACTGAGGGAACCTTGGCTGAGAGAGCCCCACCCCCGGCCCCGCACAATGGTGGCCTGTCGCCGCGACGTCTTGTAAGAGGAGCCCGCGTCACTCACATGGTATGAAGCCCATGTAGAAAGGTATCAGGCCCTGGCTTCTGTAGATAGTGTTGCTGGGCCAGTGTGTTCGGGGCAGCCTCTCACCCAGGGCACAGATGGGATTTCTGAGCAGAAACTGAGGAAACAGGCAGGTTGGTGCTGCCATATCCTGCCTCTCTCAGCTGGAAACCACTGAGCAGAATGGCCCGGGGGAGGGGGGGGGGTTAAGGCTGGCATTTTGGGAAGTGAGTGGTTCAGGGGTCTTCCCTCCCCATGACACTCCAGACCTGGGAGCCAAGACCTAGTCAGAAGGATATGGCTGGGGGCAGGAAGGGGATAGCCTCTTTGGGCTGGCAGAGCTTCCTCCAGGGAAGCCAGAGGGTGGAGACAGCCTTGCTCACCCAGGGGGGGTGGTCACACACCTGGCTCTTGTCGAACTCGTCCATAGCCTGTGTGACCCCATCGCGATAATTCATCCCCATCACCCAGGCAAACCGAGGGACAAAGCCTGCGTAACCTGGGGAGGGAGGAGGTCAGGGTCCCCCTGCAGGTCCCCACTTGCCCCCAGGGGTGTCAGGGCAGTGTGTGTGGGCTCCAACCCCTTCCGGAAGAGGAGTGGGCCCTCAGTGCGCCCACCCTTGGGAAGGGCCCACGGGCAGCCTCCTCACTTGCTCTCCCCCCGGGCCCTTGGTGGGGAGGGCACGCACCTGAGATGGCCTTGCGCTGGATCAGGTTGGGGTGGTCCAGCTGGGGCAGCCTGTGGAACCTGCCCACGTCGAGTGTCTCCTGCCAGTGGGCAAGGGGTGGGGACCGGTCCCTCCTGCAGTGGTACAGCTGAAGTGGGGAGGCGCAGGTCACTGCCCAGCCCCTGCCCAGGTCTGGCTGGGGTGGGGCCTGGGGCCCATGTTCCCAGGGTGTCCCTCAGTTACCTGGTACTGCCCGGGGGCCTCGCAGGCAGGGGTGGTGCTCTTCCAGGCCTCTTCCCCGAGTGCCAGCCGCAGCCCCGGGTGTCCAAGGTCCCTGGAGTCCCCCTTCCTGCCCGGAGGGCAGGGGGCATAGGGGGGATAGGGCATGAAGCCTGCAGGCAGTGATTCTTGCCTGGATACATTCTCACCCCCCAGGGACCCCTGGGCATCCGCCTCCTGGGGTGGGAATCGGCCCAGCATCTCAAAGTTCTTGTAGGGCTTCAGACCTGTGTAGACAGGGCAGACTTGAGCCACAGCAGGCAAGAGGGCATCCTGGGGCGTGGTAAGGCCAGGGTTGGGGGGGCAGGTGGCTTACCAGTGTAGTGGGGTATGTAGGGCTCGATCAGGTCACGGCAGGGCACAAAAGGTGGCTTGGGCTTGCTGAAGTCCTCGATGAACTTGGGCTTGGCGATGGGGGCCAGCACGGAGCAGGGGCTCTTGTGCACACTGGGGTCTGTGAGCAGCTGTGCCGTGGTGCGCCCATAGGTGCTGCCCACCTGGTAGCGCAGCTGCGGGTAGAAGCCAGCGTAACTGCAGGCGAGAGGGTGAGGCAGGGCCCCACGAGCAGGTGTGGGTCCGGTCTGCTGGCTGCAGACGGGCGGGGCTCTGGGCAACTCAGGCCAAGCGCTGAGAGCAGGCCTGGCCCGTGGCAGGGGAGCTGCGTCGTCTTCCCCACCGTCCGAGTGCCATCCGCCAGCCATTTTCCAACAAGGGGCTGAAAGATGAGAGAACGGGGAGCTCTGCCTCCCGAAGCATCGCAGGGAGGAGACGGGCTGGGCCTTGGGCAGAGGCACAGGAGAGCCGGCAGGATACTGGGAGGCTGTGGGGGACGCTGCTGGTGGGGTAGGTTCAGGCCTGTGGGGAAGTGGCGTGGGCGCCACGGCTAAGCCCCGAGCCGTGGCCTGTGTCACAGCAAGGAGTGTGCGCTGTTTTCTTTTTAAAACCTGCCTGGTGGTACAGTGCAAGGGAGACGGGCTCAATCCCTGGTCTGGGAAGATTCCACATGCCACAAAGCAACCAAGGCCGTTGTAGTAGCACCCACAACCACTGAGCCTGCCTGCTGCAACTCCTGAAGCCTCTGCCCCTCGAGCCTGTGCTCCGCCAGACGCCACTGCACTAGAGGCCGAGCACCGCCGTGAGGGGCAGCCTCTGCTCGCCACAGCTAGGGAGAGCCCGTGCACAAAGACCCAGTGCAGCCGGGGTCATGCAAAATAAAATCTATTAAAAAACTGCTCAAGTGAATGCAGGTTTGTTAGTCAACCAGCTGAGTGAGGCTGAGGCTGAAGGTCAGGGACTCTTCAGTGTCACCAGAGTTGGTTCTGCTCTAACTAGCCTTTTTTTGCACGTGGTCTGAGTGTGTGTCAGTGTGCACACACGCTGTTGAGGCCCATTTCTGTTCATTTTTGGTCACGCTGCGTGGCAGGCAGGATCCTCGTTCCCCAACCAGGGATTGAACCTGTGCCGCCTGCATAGTGTCTTAACCGTTAGACCCCCAGAGAAGTGCCCATTTCTGTTTTTGACATGGGGACACCTAGCAAGGTGGCCTGAAGGCCATGCCCGTCGGTTCACTCTCATCTTGTCTCTATTTTTTCATTTTACTTTTTCATGTTTTGGGGGCACAAGTCACGCAAGGTCTTAGTCTCCGGGGCCAGGGACCGAATCCTTGCTCCCTGCGGTGGAAGCAGACAGTCTAATCCCTGTCCCAGCTCAGCTCTTCTTTAAAGCGGGACGCACACTGGAGGGAGAGGCCAGCGCCCCCCACTGTCGCACTGTCCCTGGTCTCTGCTCCCGCAGACATGCGGGCCACATGGCAGGGCTGCACCAGCAGGGTGGGCCAGCCAGGCCCCTGCAAACCTGCCCCTGCCCTCCTGACCGGCCCGTGGCCTCACCCCGCTCCCCAGGCACCCTGGTTCCCGACTCCTGCCCAAGAGCCCCTGCTCTGGCCTCAGCTTCCTGGAGACCCAGCTCTGGGGTCCCCTCACCCCTCAAGGCCCCGGCCATGCTCCACCGCCCCCGGGGACCCCAGGCCTGCCCCAGGGCTGTGATGCTTACCCAGGAATGTAGTGAGGTTCTGGTGAGAAAAGGTTGTGCTTCTGAGTGGCTGTCATTGCACCTCAGTTCTGTGGGGCTGCCTCCAGCCCCGTGCCTGCGCCTGCCTCCTTCCCAGAAAGGAGCCCTGTTGCCTGGCAACCATTGTGAGGAGGCCTGACTGCTGGGCAGCCCTGCCCACACCTGTGAGCACTCCCGCCTCAAGGCGGGGCCACAGGCTGGGGGCATCACACTGGGGACCTAGCACTTGGAGAACAGGAACCCCAGAGGCAGCCCCGCTGGGCAGTGAGGAGCAGGCCTGGGCCAGGGCGCTTGCAACGCATGGGAGGCCGGGAACCCAGTGAAAAGCAGCCGCTAGGGGTAAGGCTAAGGGAGCCCCCCCACCCCAAGCCCCCTCCTCAGACACGAGGCGCAGGCCACTCTGAAGGCACGAGGTTCAGCAAGTGAGCCTCCTGAGGCCCGGAGCCTCTGGGACTCTGTCCTCGAGGGTCACTGCCTGGAGCTGGCATTGCTGTCTTAAGTCACTAAGTCACGTCTAAATCTCTGCGACCCCACGGACTGGAGCCCAGAGGCGCCCTGTCCATGCAATTCCCCAGGCAAGAAGATTGGAATGGGTTGCCATTTCCTTCTCCAAGGGGTCTTCCCGACCCAGGGGTCGAACCCACGTCTCTTATCTGTCACTATTTTCCATTTAAAACAAATCCTGATTTTTTTTTTTTTTTTTTTGGCGTAGGGAGGATTTTCTAAGCATAAAAACGAAGAAAGGTAGCATAAAGGGGACAGTTAGCAGGTTCGAGAACATGTCAAAAACCAGTACAATCAATACCAAGAGACCAATGCCAGACTGGGGGAAGCGTCTGCACCAAGTGTCGCGTGCAGATAGGATATCAGCAGAAACAAGCTCATGAAGCAAACCTAGGAGAAGGTGACAACCAGCAGAAAAGCACATGAAACGCGCCCAGAGTCAGCGAGGGCCGAGCCTCGGTTAAACCAGGAGGGCGCTGGCGGCCCGACGTGCCTCCCCAGCACGGAGACCGCCTCTCACGTGGGGACACAGGTGGCCGGGCCTTGACCTGTGGCTTCCACTCGGCACGTCGGTCCCGAGCAGACGGCCCACAGAGCGCAGCTGTGCGTGTCATCTGCTGTGGCAGGGTTCATCCCGGGGAACCCGAGCTGCTCCCCGGGGAGCGACCCAGGAGCAGGCGGGGAGCCCCTTGCCCTGATGAAAGGTGCATTTCCTCAAGCGAGTCGCTACCGACAGGAGCTCCAGGCAGGCCCGGCGGTGCCGGATGGGAGGGCCTTGGAGAGGGAGAGACGGGCGGGCGAGCGTGGGGGACAGGACATCCTTGGCTGTGCTGCCCAGGTGAGGCCAAGGCCAGGGCCGGGGCTGGTCGGCTCCAGAAGGCACTGCGGGGGCCTGGCGCCCACCTGGACTCCCGTTCACCCAGCCTCATCGCGCCTTCGTGTTTCAGCCTCAGCAGCCCCTGTGTCTGTGATGACGTCCACAGCTGCGCGCCCCAGAGGACAGTGCCCCAGCCTCGCCTGAGCCGCCAGGCCTGCCTCCCCGTGTCTCCTTCAGCTGGCCCTGCAGGCTCAGCAGCCCACAGCCCCTGCTCCCTTCTGCACCCTCTGTCAGGGCCTTAGTCCTTCCTCAACGCTACTAGAGTGGACCCTAGGGCCCTGGGAGACCCAGAAGTCCAGGAGATCGGAAGGACTGGGACAAGAAAGGGGAGCAGGGAGGAAGGGCAGCGGGGAGTCAAGAGTCACGGGGGCCTCCCGGGGGCCTGCTGGGCGCGGCTGATCCCAGGGCAACCCACCTCGCGGGCCAGGGGAGGGGCGCTTCAGGGCTGGACAGTGCTTCCCAGGGAGTCCCTGGCAATGGGGGGACCCATGTCCAGTCAGTGAGGTCACAGAGCCCTGTGATGTCCCTAGGGGAGGGGAGCCAGAGACCCTGATAATGAATTTTGACCAGAAGGCAGTGAAATTCCTGGCAAATTTTCACATCAATGGAGGCAGACACTGGACCCATGGCTCCCTGAAGCAGAAGCCACCTGTGACTTCCCAGTAACTGCCCGCGCGGTGGGCTGACTGGGGGGCAGCGGCCTGGGGTGGTCCCCCGGCTGCGTGGATGGTGACTGCTCGTGTCTCTCGCAGGCTCAATGCTACTGTGCTGTTGTCAGGCCTGGAACCAGGGCTGGGGGCCTCCAGGGGGGAGATGTGGCCCCCAGCGGTGCAGGAGCTCCAGGTGGGGCTCAGGACGCAAACCAGCCCCCTCCAGGAGCCCCTTACTCGGAACCTGAGGGAGCTGTGTGAGTGAGGGCTCGGGCTCCCCAACCCCAGGCCGGTCAGGGGAGCAGGCAGGGGTGGGCGGGGGCTGCTGGGAGGACCCAGGCCCAGGGCTTGTTCCACCAGTGCTGGAGCAACGCCCTCCCATCGTGACGGACCTGCATGTTCCTGGCCCCACCAAGTACCAGGTGCCAGACGCGTCAGTGCGAGAGTCCTCCCCACACCCCCACTTCAGCATCGGCCGCAGGCACCCCACCCACGGTGCGTGCCCCTCCCCGCACCCCCACCGCCCGCCCTCTCACCTGGAGAGGGACCCTGGCCAACGGCACCCCTGTGACCCTGTCCCCACTGCAGAGGGTGGTGGCCGCAGGGCGTGGCAGACTGCGTGGTTCCAGAGTGAAAGCCCCTTCACTCAGAAAGCTGACTTCAGTCGAGAGCAGAAGGTGGGGGCCGGCCTGGCAGGTCCTGGGCAGGGTGGGCCACCCTGAGGGGCGGGCCTGCAGCAGCCACGTCTCCCCACAGTGGCCATCGCCTGCGGACTACCAGCTGCCCAGCCCGCCTGCGTGCCCGGCCTTCAGCTTCAGGGGCCGCCCTACCTCCAGGCCGCCTGAGGTCCGAGCCCGCCAGGGGGTGCTGCAGGCCTGGGGCACGGGGCCCCAGGGCCAGCCCCTCCTGCAGGCCCCTCCGCCCACAGGGGACAAGACGGGCCCTGGCCCCAGCACCTACAACATCCTTCCCGGCTGCCGACTGAAGGGCCCGTGCCCACCTGCCTTCTCCATGGGCCGCTCGCCCCTGCTGGCGTCCTGGGTGGGCTCCTGTAAGGGGGTGGAGGCGGGGGACGGGAGGGGTGGGCCTGGGCGGCACAGGTGGGCACAGTGACTGGACCTGCCTCCCCTCTGCAGCCTGCACCCCAGGCCCGGCCGCCTACAACGTGGAGGACTGCTACAGGTCACGGCTCCCCTCGGCACCCGGGGTGGTCATCCAAGGTGTGCGGAGGCCCAAGCGCCACGACACTGGCCCATTCTGTGCGCTCTAGAGCCCGCGAGGTGCGCCCAGCCTCCGGGTTGGCACATGAAATCCTGCCCCGCTGGGGGCCTTGTGGAGCCTCCCTCTGTAACTCAGCGCCCCCCGGCCTGGCCTTCCGCCTCTGAGCCCCTCTGACCCACCCTCCCGACCAGCCAACCCCTCTGAGCTGCGGACGAGGCGGGCCCACCCCCTCGCTACATACCGAGGTGCTGCTGGTTCGTCCGAGTTCTGTGTGCTTGCTGACCGCTGGCCCTCCCCCCGAGGCGTCCTGCAGATGTGGCCTGCGGCTGACCCGTCACGTCTGCTGTGCCCTGGCCAGGCTCTCTTCTCTAGGGTGGCGGGGGTGGCAGCCTGAGCCTGCCTGGCCTGGGGCGGGGGGGGGGGGGGGGGTGGGGCCCTGTGGGCTGTGCAAACGCCCCCACCTAGCTGTGCCAGCCAGTGGAGGGGTCCAGCTGCCGGACTCTCCAAGGGTCGGGCTGCTTGCTGAGCTGAGGAGTCAGCTGCTGGGGTGGAGATGGGGAACAGTCAGCTGCCATCCTGAGTGGGGGGTCAGCGTGCTCCCTGGCCAGGTAAAGCCCAGAGGACCCGCTCGTTAGGGCCTGGCTCCACATCTCCCTGCAGCTGCCCAAAGACCCTGTGAGCTCAGCCAGAGTCATGAAGGCCAGGCTGCGGTCAACAGACGCCCTGGGCTTCACCGTGAGGCCCTGCCTTGCCCACAGTTGCAGCCTGGCATGGGCTCCTCATTGCCAGCCATCAACCCGCCCTCCTGCACAGGGGTTGGCCCCAAGACTGCCTCCCTGCAGGGGCCTCCTGCAGCTTGCGGTGACTCCTGTCACTGCACCAGTTCCTCCAGGGGCCCTCCCCGTGTCCCCCAAGCCCTCGGCCAGACCCCCTCCTCTGTTTCTTCTGTCCAAGCTCAACCCTTTCAACAGGTACCACGAGAGCTACTCCCACTGTGCTGGCATCATCCCTTTCCGCAGGGAGGCCAAGGACAAGGGAGGGTGAGTGCTGTGCACTGGACCCTCCTCCAGGGCTGAGCCAGCTGGCGGCCAAGCCTCAGCACCCCAGGACTCAGAACAGTGGGACAGCAGGCCACGGGCACTGGGCCCTGGGCTGGCCAGAGCTATGGAGCCCTGACCTTTCGAGTCTGGCCCGAGGTCAGGGCACTAGGAGCCCTGTATGGGCTTCTTGTGTTGCAAGGTGGGCTGTTGAGTGGGGCGGGACCTCAGCCTGAGGGCCTGGCACTTTGGGTGCGTCAGGGGATTAGACGCTCAAGGCAGTGAGAGGACAGCCATCTTTGTCACACTGCCACTGCGTGCCCGGGTCTCTGCTAGGGACTTCCTACTTTGAGGCACTTCCCATTAGAGTCGGGTCTTTGCGACAGTTCTGTGGCGTGAGCTTCTTCGGGTTGGACAGGGAGGAAAGCAAGTTCCAGGATGAGAGGGTCCTGCAGCTGGTGGGCGCTGAGGTCAGCAAAAGGATTTTTCACGATTATTAAAACGCAGATCCCGCGAGCCGCAAAGACCCGGCACAGCCAAATAAATATTACAAAAATAAATGCACTTGGCGGTACAGTGATTAAGACTCCACACTTCCACTGCAGGGCGATGCGGGTTCAATTCCCCGGCGCGCGGCCAAAAATTTCTTAAGTCAAACGCACTCGGCTAAAGCATCAGTTCTGAATCTCCTGAAGCAGGCCAACCCACCGGCGGCACCGACCCCCGGTGTTCCAGCCCAGTTCTGGTGTTCGCTTCCCAGGGGCCCGCCCCTGAACCGCGTTTTACTCAGCGAGGGGAAGCTGGCCCCGGGAGGTTGGGCGGGGCCGCGCAGGAGGGCCGGGCGGGACCGGTGGGCGGGGCTTCGGCGGCGACCCATGCGTCATCCGGGAACCGCCTTCGCGCTCTGTCTCTGCTGGGCGCGGGGCGCGGCGTTCCTCCCGGGAACCCCTGCGCGACGGCGGCGGCGTTTCCGGGGAGCCCGTTGGCGGGCGGACCTGGCTGCGAGGAGCGGAAGTGGGCGGTTGCGGGGAGAGCGGAGCGGCGCTGCGGGAGGGACCTGGCCGAACTGGAGGGCGCCGGGGAGCGGAGCGCGGGCGGCCCCCGAGGCCCGGGCGAGAGGACCGCTGCAGGGCCCGTGGCGAGCGCGGCAGCGCCGGGGGAGCGCGGCGGGGATGGGGCGCCGGGCCGGGTGGGGACCGGGGCCTCGGCCCTGTTTGCGGGGCTGCAGGATCTGGGTGTGGCCAACGGGGAGGACCTGAAGGAGACGCTGACCAACTGCACGGAGCCGCTCAAGGCCATCGAGCAGTTCCAGGTGAGGCTGCGCGAGGGGCCGGGCGCGGGCGCGCGTGTGAAGTGGGCGTATCCGTCTGCTCCGCGACTCGCCGAGCTCGGGCCGCTTCGGCCGGCGGGCGGCTCCCAGCATCGGCTGCTACAGCCGGCGCGGCGCGGACGCCCTTCTGCCTGCCTCCTCGCGCGCTCGGGGCAGCCGGGGTGCCTGACCACGAGTGGGTGCGGCTGAGGTCTCTATTGCGGCCCCGAGGAAGCAACGCCGACCTCTGCTTCCTTAGACAGAGAACGGCGTGCTCCTGCCTTCCCTGCAGTCCGCCTTGCCTTTCTTGGACCTGCACGGGACGCCGCGGCTGGAGTTCCACCAGTCGGTTTTTGATGAGCTTCGGGACAAGCTGCTGGAGCGTGTGTCCGCCATCGCTTCAGAGGGGAAGGCCGAGGAAAGGTCAGTGAGACAGGCAGCCCCCTCCCCAGCCAGGAACCCCCAGTCAGCAGCGCTCACCTCCCCGTGGCTACACATCCTTCCTGAAAAGGGGGCCGCCCGTGACACCACCGGTCTGGGGACCCGCAGGTGGCTGCTTCCTCAGCAATGTGAGTTTTCCCAGGTATAAGAAACTGGAGGACCTCCTGGAGAAGAGCTTTTCTCTGGTGAAGATGCCGTCTCTGCAGCCAGTGGTGATGTGCGTGATGAAGCACTTGCCCAAGGTAACGGCTGCCTGGCCGGCTCCCTCTGGGCAGCGTTCCTGAGCTGCCTGCCCGCGAAGGGTGGCTTCGGAGCACGGTTCCCTGTGCTGGCTCTTCCCTGAGCCGAGCAGACACTGGAGCTTGGTGTGAGCTCCGGGGCGTGGAGCCCCTTCTGGGAAAAAACCTGTCTGTGGTTGCTGCCTGTGCCACAGCCTGGGGGCCCGGTCCCAGCTGTCCCTGTCAGTTGGGCTGGGCTGGATGTGGTCTCTCCCGTGGGGGGGCTGAGGCCTGCTAGTTGTCTTGAGGGAGACCGCTGGGGCAGGGTGCTGCTGACGGTGGCTTGTGGGTTATGTAGGTTCCTGAGAAGAAGCTGAAGCTGGTGATGGCTGACAAGGAGCTGTACCGGGCTTGCGCGGTGGAGGTGAAGCGGCAGATCTGGCAGGACAACCAGGCGCTCTTCGGTGACGAGGTCTCCCCGCTGCTGAAGCAGTACATCGTGGAGAAGGAGAGCGCGCTCTTCAGCACGGAGCTCTCTGTCCTGCACAACTTCTTCAGCCCTTCCCCCAAAACCAGGCGCCAGGGCGAGGTGAGGTGGGGCGGGGCTGTGTGCAGGCCTCCCTGGCCAGCCCCTTCCCGCCCCCGTGAACGCCGGCCTGTCTGCTCTTGGAGGCCTGGGCCCATCTGCGGGGCTGGCCAGGGGCATCTCAGCACCGTCCCTACGTGTGGATCTCGTTGGCCTTTTCTGAGCGCTTCGTGCTGGGTGACTTGGCTGGCCTTTTTGGCCACCTCTGTCTGCTCGCAGCCCTGGGGTCTCCCCCTGTCTGGCTCTGATTTGTTTCTTGTGCAACCAGTGTTTTTTGGATACTGACTCACTGCCACGGGTGCCTGGACCCTTTAGTGACCCCAGGGATCAGGGCACCTCCTGGGGTACTCAGGCTCCCAAGGGGTGGACCCCACACGTTAGATGTCACATGTCAGTCACAGAGAGAAGGTGGGAGCGGGGTGGCCACAGCAGGCCCAACCGATGTGCAGTCTGGGGCCAAGGCTGACACCCTCAGAGGAACCTTGGGGCCTGATGGTTCACCGTCCTCCAAACCAGAGACGTTGCCCCCAGTGTGAGCCGTTGTTCTGTGAAAGAGGAGCCCAGCCCAACGGGTCGGGGGCGCGGGGCCAGGGGGCGGGCGGGGTGCGAGGCCTGGCGTCCCGGCAGGTGGTGCAGAGGCTGACACGGATGGTGGGGCGCAACGTGAAGCTCTACGACATGGTCCTGCAGTTCCTGCGCACGCTCTTCCTGCGCACCCGCAACGTGCACTACTGCACGCTCCGCGCCGAGCTGCTCATGTCCCTGCACGACCTGGACGTGGGCGACATCTGCTCCGTGGACCCCTGCCACAAGGTGGGGCCCCTGCGGCGCTGTGGTCCCGCCTGCCCTCAGCGGGGGGGGGCCCAGTGTCGGACCCCTGACCCCGAGCCCGCCGCCCTGCTCTCCCCGGGCTCTGTCTCCCCCGCTCCAGAGCCCTCCTGGTGAGCTCCGTGTTGTGGAACAGGGCTTTCCGCACTGCCCCGTCCTGACGTGGACGCGGTGTGACCCCCCCCCACGGCGTCCCTAGGGGCTTCGTGGCGTTACACTCTGAGCCGGCACTGCCCACCGTGCAGTGGGAACCACGGGAAGGCCCGTTTCAGAACAAAACACAGTGACCTCTCTTGCGCCGCCGGGTCTATGGGGTGTGGGTCCTTGGGCCTGTTTGCTTTGTGCGGTCCTGTTCCTCGCACCAAGCGGGGCCCTGGTGACACGAGGTGGGGATCCTGGTGCCCACCCCAGGCTTGGATGCTCAGGCAACGGGGAAAGCTGCCTGGAGGCGCGGTCTCTGGCCGAGTCCTGACCCTGCCTTCTCCCCGCAGTTCACCTGGTGCCTGGACGCTTGCATCCGAGAGCGGTTCGTGGACAGCAAGAGGGCCCGCGAGCTACAGGGCTTCCTTGACGGAGTGAAGAAGGGGCAGGAGCAAGTCCTAGGGTGAGGGTCCGCTTGGTGTGGGCGCCTGTCCGAGCCTGCCGTCGGGAGTGGTGTTTCCCCCTGTGCGTTTTTAGGGGGACCACTTGGTGCCCGTGCCCGCAACAGAGGCTCGGCTGCCGGGGTGAGGCTGTGGCGTCTCGGCCGCGCTGGGCACCTGGACTGGGCCTGCCCGTGAACAGACAGGCCTGTTGCGTCCAGAGGTGGCGGTCTGGCTACAGGCAAGGTGCTGTCTGGGTGGACCCTGTCCCAGCTTCTGTCTGGGATTGGGCTTGAGGGGACCTGAATGAATTTATAGAGTCTGGGTCAGAATCTCGACCAAAATGGGACCTTAACTTTTAAAAAACCTGTGGTTTTTCAGTTTATCGGGTATGTTAAGGGAAAGTTGTGAACCATGAGGTTTTAGAAAATGGGCCACAGTGGGGCAGCTTGGTCAGCAGGAAGGGCTGGCTCCCAGGCTAGTGGCTCCGCGGGCCGGGAGTCTCCCTCACTGAGGCTGTGGGTGTGTCGTCACAGGGACCTGTCCATGATCCTGTGTGACCCCTTCGCCATCAACACCCTGTCTCTGAGCACCGTCAGGCACCTGCAGGAGCTGGTGGGCCAGGAGGTGCTACCCAGGGTGAGTGTGCCCGGCCAGCCGCCCGCGGCAGTCGGGCGTGACCCTGGGGTGAGCCCATGCTCCCTCCAGGCAGAGGGCATATGCGGTCAGGGCAGAACACTGGGCGAGCCCACTGAGGCCTGCGTTTCCCTGCAGGACAGCCCGGACCTCCTCTTGCTGCTCCGGCTGCTGGCGCTGGGCCAGGGCGCGTGGGACATGATCGACAGCCAGGTCTTCAAGGAGCCCAAGATGGTAACAGGGTTAGGCGGGCTCCTTCACGAGCGGCTTGGGGGTGCCGGGCCCACGACTGGGGGTGGCCAGAGGACGGGTTGGGGGTCGGCACGGTGTGCAACAGCTCTTGGGCCTGCACCCCAGGAGGTGGAGCTGGTCACCAGGTTCCTGCCCACGCTCATGTCCTTCGTGGTGGAGGACCACACCTTCAACGTGGATCAGAAGCTCCCAGCCGAGGAGAAGGCCCCGGTCACGTATCCAAACACACTGCCGGAGAGCTTCACCAAGTAGGGCTGCGGGCGGGGTGGGGGCGGGCCCTGGCTGGCGGGCTCCTGCGGGGCTGACGGCACTGGGGCGCAGGTTCCTGCAGGAGCAGCGCATGGCCTGCGAGGTGGGGCTGTACTACGTGCTGCACATCACCAAGCAGAGGAACAAGAACGCGCTGCTGCGCCTGCTGCCGGGGCTCGGTGAGTGTGCGGGTGGCAGGACACAGCCTGCCCTCCCCAGACGCCCTCTGCCCTCGCCACAACCCATGTTCCCGAAGAGCCAGTGTCATCTTTCCCTAACGGGCAAGGGGCCCGGAGCCTCCCAACTCCTCAGACCAGGGCGAGCGAGCTCCCCACCAAGGTAACAGAGAGGCCAGTTCCCCCGGCAACCTTGCTCTGCACGCTGGAGGGACCCTGCAAGCCAGGAAGACCGGGGGGCATCCGGGGGTCCCTTCAAGAGCCAGCTGCAGGCTGAGTCGGGGCGTGGGTGCCAGTCGGGGGCACCCAGCCTGCCCACCCCACAGCAGGCCCAGGGCCTCTGCCGGCTCAGTCCCGTCGGGGCGTTGCGGCTTTGTGGAGAGGGTGTGACGCTGCTCACTCAGCCTGCACGTGGGTCATTGATGGGTCTGATGATGGTGCCAGTTGTTTCCAGGCTTTTCTTTATGGAGGAGGCTGCCTGTTGGGGGTATTAGTTTCTATATAGCCACCACCTCACTGGTGAACAGGAACTTAGTTAACTCTTAGGCTTCTGGGAGCCGGATGCCTACAGTGGGTCTCTCAAGGCTAAAGCAGGTATGGGTGGGGCTTGCTCCTCTTGGAGGCCCCGGGAAAGACCCTTCTTGTCCCCTCCAGCTCCCAGAAACCCCGTCCTTGGCTCCGGCCCCGTCACAGTTCATCTGCCCAGCTTCTCCCGTTCCGTGTCTTTGGCTCTGACCCGGCACTCGCACCAGCCACCTCCCTCTCCTGAGGGGCCCGCCGGACCATCTCCCCTCGGGCCCCATACCACGGTGGTGGGGGGCGAGTTCCCTGGCTCTAGTATCAGCATGTGGACTTCTCTGTGGGGGGAGTTCTCTGCTGGGGGGCTTCTAGGAGCATAGTTCTAGAAACTTGGGTTAACCGCGTTCTTCCTGCTCACTTGGGAACTTTTGTGTCTGTCTGGTTGAGTCACGTGTGTAGACTTGGGTGTCCTGGAGGCGGGAGTGTCAACATTGCCCACCTGGTGGGCCGGGTGCAGGTCTAATCCCACCCACTGGGCGGGTCTCTAATCACGTTCTGGAGAGGAAGCTGCTTTGTTGTCACTGCAAGGTTCTAGTAAAGATGCGTATCGGTTTTAAAAAGTTCTCTTTGCTTTTAAATGTTTTTTTGGTGGGAGTTTTTTATGAACTCAAGTGCAGGTTAGTGAAGCCCAGGGCCCACTGCCCACTTGCAGGGGGCTGTGTGTGGCTTCCGTCCCCTCAGTGATGGGCTGGACACGGCCCGGGCCCAGCAGACCAGGTCGGAACAGCCCAGCAGGTGTCTTGATGGGAGGTGGAGTCTTAAAGCCGTGACTGCAGCGCGTTTAGTCAGGGTCCAGGCTCTGACAGTTTGCCCCATTGTGTAATGTTTTCGTGCAGGTGATCTGTTCAGGTCAGGAGTCAGACAGGGGTCTTCCCTCAGCTCACTTCTCCTGCTGCCCCTCAGGTCTTGGGGTCTGCAGGGCTACATGGGGCTTGTCGGTGGAACCAGGGCACCTGTTCCCCTGCTGGGGCTTGGCTGGCCGTGTCCCTTGGCACACTGACCGCGCGCCTGCCTCAGGGCCGCGTGAGCCGGGCGAGGCTGCGGAGACCTCCGTCAGTTGTGGCGGGTGTGGTGGGGGCTCTGTGCCTCCGCAGTGCCCGCGTTTCCGAGGTCACAGCTCCCAGTGACGGGGTGACTTGGTGGTAGTTAGCTTCACCGTCTGTCTCCCGGGGTTTGATGAGGCCCGTTTGCTCCGTTCCCTCCCCTCGAGTGCCGCAGTCTGGTGGGCTCTAGGGGCTGCCCGCCTTGGCACTTGTGTGTGTGCTGGAGTCCACTTCACCCCGATCCCCTTGGCTGCTGGGCAGAACCCCACGACAGGATCTTGTCCCCTCCCCACCTTGCCCTGGGACCCGCCCCCAGTTAGGCCCAGGGCCCCCAGGCCCCCCAGCACTTGCCTGCCTGCCCCGGTCAGTTCCGTCTCAGGCCCGGCCCGGGAGGTGGGGGGCAGCTGGGGGACGCCTGCTGTGCTTGCAGTGGAGACCTTCGGTGACCTGGCGTTTGGGGACATTTTCCTGCACCTGCTCACGGGCAGCCTGGCCCTGCTGGCCGATGAGTTCGCCCTGGAAGACTTCTGCAGCAGCCTCTTCGACGGCTTCCTCCTCACCGCCTCCCCGAGGTGCCTTCCTCTCTCCTGGGGAGAGGGGTGGGGTGGGGGCGGGGCGGGGCCTCTGGGTCGGAGTTGGAGGGTGGGGGCGGGGGTGGAGGGCGGGGGCGGGGCCTCTGGGTCGGAGTTGGAGGGTGGGGGCGGGGCATCTGGGTCGGGGGTGGAGGGCGGGGGCGGGGCCTCTGGGTCGGAGTTGGAGGGTGGGGGCGGGGCATCTGGGTCGGGGGTGGAGGGCGGGGGCGGGGCCTCTGGGTCGGAGTTGGAGGGCGGGGCGGGGCCTCTGGGTCGGGGGTGGAGGGCGGGGGCGGGGCCTCTGGGTCGGGGGTGGAGGGCGGGGGCGGGGCCTCGGCTAGGCACACAGCTGGGTGGGGGCGGGGGCTCTGGGCCGCCTGCAGCCCTCCGGCTCCTCCCCCAGGAAGGAGAGTGTGCAGCGGCACGTCCTGCGGCTCCTGCTGCACCTGCACCACCGGGTGGCCCCGTCCAAGCTGGAGGCGCTGCAGAAGGCGCTGGAGCCCACGGGCCAGGTGCGCCCCCCACACCCGCCTGCGCCCTTGGGCCGCGCTGCCTGTGCTGGCCTGACCCTGTGCATGGGTGTGTGTATCCCCCGCGCTGGTCTGTGTGTGTGTGCGTGTGTCCCTGTGCCGGCCTGCCCGTGTGTGTGGGGGTGTGTGCGTGGGCAGGCACGCACACGTGCCCTGGGCCTCCCCCACAGAGTGGAGAGGCGGTGAAGGAGCTGTACTCCCAACTTGGAGAGAAGCTGGAGCAGCTGGACCACCGGAAGCCCAGCCCAGCCCAGGCCCCCGAGACGCCAGCCCTGGAGCTGCCCCTGCCGGCGGTGCCTGCCCCGGCTGTGCTCTGAGGCTCTGCTTGGGGCCGCTCAGGGCGGGCAGGGCCCCTGCCGGGGGCGTGGCCCTGGTCGGCCTGGAAAGGAGGCTCTGCGTTCCTGCCCCACAGACCCTCTCCTGGAGGTGGCCGTTGCTGAGGCCTCCTGTGGGCAGGGCACCCTGTCTTGCACTCAGCGCCCTGAGCTGGGTCCCGGGAGGCGCTCACCTCCTGTGTGAGGGGCCCATGCCCCTGCTGCTCCCAGGCCCCTGGCCAGCTCCGTGGAGCCCCGGCCTTGCTCCAGGCCTCGCTGCCCCCTCCCACTCCCACACCGTGGAAAGCTGCCTGCTTGTTCCTCCTGGAGTCAGGGGTTTCCACTGCTGTCGGGCAGACAGACGGGCAGTCACCTGGGACTGAGAAAGAGTCACCTGTTTTCCCAGGGGTGGGGTGGGGCCTGAGGCCCACGGGGAAGTGGGCAGGCCAGGATGGTTGTCACAGATTGGCAGAATCACACAATTTGCTGGCAGGGGTGTCTGCAGACGGAGCCTAGTTCTCTCTAAGGAGCTCCTGCCACTGCCTACAGCCCCGTGGAGCAGGTGTTAGGGAGGAAAACCCAGCCCCGCCCCCACTGCCTCAATTTACCCTTGGAGCACATGGCCAGGCGAGGGTCAGCTGTTGCTCATAGTTGCGACTTCACTTTTGTAAATAAAAGGTGTTTTGGTAAATCCAGTAGCTGAGCGGTTTCTGTGCGCACCCAGGCTTGGCAGTGCAGGCCAGTAAGAGCTTTCCTGGCGTGTTTCTGTCTCCGTGGGGATACGCCTGGCCCCTTGGGGACAGTGGCCGTGGATGGCGGGGCCTGGGCCTGGCGGTGCTGGGTGCTGGGGGGACCCAGTTGCCGAGGGTCAGGCTGTGTGGAGGTCACTGTGATGTTGACAGGTGCACTCTGCGGGCCGGAGAGGCTCTGGTCCAGATGGTGACGGGGAGGTGAGGCCTGGGGGCCTGGGCATCGGCGGTCAGGAGGAGCCTGGGTGTCTAATGCGTGAACAGGGGAAGGGGCATTGGAGGGATGGGCTGGGGTGCCAGGCACCGCCCCTCATCAGCACAGGGTTCTCAAGGAGGAGGCAGGTCTGGGCTGCTGCTTTTCCTCCAGGAAGCAGGGAGTGAGGTCCTGGGCAGGAAATCAGGATGGGGTGGGGCTGAGGAGGGAGGGGAAGGAACTGGGCCTGGGGAGGGGCGAGTGCCCCGGCAGGGCCCACGTGACCCACCTGAGGCTCTCGGGCAGTGTGGACAGAGGTCAGCAGACAGACAGGTCAGCGGGGCCAGGCTCCTGCCTGGACAGAGGGACCAGGGGCCAGACAAGAGTGTGGGTGGGGGCTTGGCTGGTAGAGGGCACAAGCTGCAAGGATGGGTGTGGGTGGGCGGCTGCAGGAAGGAGGAGGCCCAAGTGGGCGGGTGGGAGGGCACATCTGAGTTCAGGGACCCTCAGGGCCGTGAGGGAGGCGGGGGTCCTGAGGCTGGACCAAGCAGGGCAGTGGGAGGCCGGGGGCTGGGAGGTCTGGTTTGAGGAAGGGAGCGTCCATGCGGGAACTCAGGGAGGAGAGGAGCACGTGATAGGTGGGGGCTCTGCCCACCTCCAGGCCAGCAGTTTGGGAACCTCAGCGCCCCACTGAACTGGCAGAGGGGTCGCGGTGGGCAGCAAGGTGAGGGGTCTGCAGAGACCAGGTTAAAGACAGGGACCTGAATTCTGGGTTGGTGGGGCATGGGCTGGAGGGAGGGTGGGGTGGGGTGAGGGGTGAAGGGGAGATGTCCCCCTAGAGGTGGGGGAGAGTACAGGGGGAAGAGGCCTTAGCCCAGGGCTCAGGTTCACTCTTGACACGGCCGAGGTGGGCCCTCCGAGGCCTGACTTGTCTTGACTCCTGCCACACCCCGTATCCCCTCCTCACCCCCGTGGGGACCCCAGACGGTTTGGCAGACCAGCATTTGGCAGAAGCAGCTGCTGACCGGTTGAGAACAGGCCTGGCCACGCTCCTCGCTACTCCCCAATCTTTTTCTGCATCTGCCCTTCAAGGCCCCTGCCCTCCCCTCAGGCAGAAGTGTGGAAACTGCAGAAAGCCTGAAGATCCCGAAGGACCCCAGCCCAGGAGAGGCCTGAACAGATAACACCCTTCTGTTCTGTCCTCCTGAGTGAGGGCCACATGGGGGATGCTGTAGGGGTGCCTCGGCCCCTGGCTCAGCGCAGAGGCAGGTCCAAGGCGGGGGGGGGGGGGGGGGGGGGGGCAGCAGCCGTGGCTTCTCAGGCTGCCTGAGGGCACAGACACGCAGACAGGCAGGGGTCCCATCTTCTGGGGACAACAGAACCCCCAGCCCATGACCAATACTTCCCTGAATGCAGGTCTTGCAAGGAGGTGGAGGGAAGCTAGGGAGAGGGGAGGAGTGGTACACTGGGCAGAGGGACCTGTGTGGAGGAGGAAAGACAGGGAGGATGAGGGGCCGTGGGCAGGACAGGATCGGGGGGCTCAGGACCTCCGGCGCCCATGGGACACAGCTGGGCTCAGAGCCAGTGTGGTTTTGGGAGCACTCCTGGTTAGCAGAGCCGCCTGCAGACGCAAGCTCCGGAGCCGGGGGCGCCCCAGGCTGGCCAGCCTGCTCGGGTGGGGCCGCGTGACACTGGTGGCTGGGGAAGGACCCAGTCTTCACCTGCCAACTCTTGGTCCAAGTTCTTGCTGAATCTGCTCTCCCGCTAGGGCTGGAGCCAGTGTGGGGCTTTCTCCCCAGTTCTAGGGCTTCTGTCCCAGCGTGAGCTGCCCTGTATGGGGGGGCTCTAGGCTGGGGTACAGGGGATGAAGGCAGAGATGGGTGGGGGCAATGAGGCCCGGGTCCTGGCAGAAGAGGGGGAGGAAAAAGAAATGAGCCCTATTTTGCGGGGCCCCCAGATTGGGTTTGGGGGAGCAGAAGGGGGATAGGACCCCCCACCCCCTCCGCTCCTGCGAACAGGCAGCCTGGACACACCCACCTCACCACCGGCCCTGGGGCATCAGGTGCAGGGGCCGTCCCTGAGGTTGGGGCCCATGGCCCCAGGGGAGGGGAGGTGCACCCTGGGGGTGTCCTGGGCTGGGCTGGGCCACAAGGTCTGGGAGGGCTGCAGGGCTGAGGAGGGTAGATGGCCCACCGGCCGGGGACCTGGGCAAGCCCGCCAGGCCTCCCCTCCAGCGCCGCCGCCTCAGTCCAGCCGAAGTCCCGCCCGCGCCGCACCCCTGACTCACTTCCTTTGCAAAGAAGCGGAAACCTCCCCAGGGCTTTCTCCAGTCCGGACGCTCCCAGGGTACCCGCAGGTGTCGCTGACCCGGTGAGGCCCCTCACCCCGCCCTGAACCACGCAGAGAAGCCCGCGCTGTCGGCTTCCTGAGTGGCAGGCCCCAGCCTCGGGCGTGGGCAGGCGTGTGGGTCTGGGGGCCAGTAGGAGCCTGACTTGACGCAGCTGCAGGTACCGGGGTGGGCCGGGGCATCACCCCACCTTTCTCCAGCTGTCTCCTCAGGGACTATCCCTCCTTCTCCGAGTATTGTCTTTCTGTCCATCTTTTCACTCCCCCCCCACCCCAACCCGTCTCTAGGGGCTCCCCGCACCCCCTCCATTCGTGTGTCCACCGGAGGGGTGTTGGGAGGATCCTCGTTTGGGGCTGGGAGGCCTGGGCTCAGCTCAGGAACGGGGCTGGAGCCCAATCTGGAGAGAAGTCCCCCCGCAACCCCCAGCCCAGGGTTCGTGTGTGGGACACCTCCGAGCTCCGGGGTGCTCGGACCTCTGCTCGCCTTGGCCCCCTCTAGGCGCCCGGCAGGCGAGCTGCGGCAGGGGCGGGGCCGGCCTTGACCCTGCTTTACCCCTAGTTGGCGCCTGGCCGGCCCGAACCCCTCCTCCAGGAAGCCCGGGCGGTCTGCCGGCCGATAAACTACGCCCCCCACCCCCACCCCGCGCAGTCACTTCCTCAAGGCCTGAGGCTGTTTATGCTAGGACCCAAGAGATTTGCATTGGGGCCCCGCGGGGAGGCGCTTCCTGGGCAGAGGCTGGTCCCGGTCTCCGGGCAGCGGGCCGCCCTCCGGGGGCCTCGCCGGGGGGGCGGGGGGGGGGGGGTGAGATCCCGAGGGAGGGTCCCAGTCGGGCGGGCGGAAGTCTGCAGACCATCCCCGCCTTCCTGTTGCAGGGAGGGCGACCTGCATGCCAAGCACCGCCCCTGCGCCATGGACCGCGGCCAGTCCAGCCCGGAGCCCGCGGCCCCGGTCGCCCCCAGCCCGAGCGTGATCGCTCCGGTGCGCGCCGTCGTCCGCCTGCGCCACCAAGTGCGCCTCCTGCGCAAGCGGCGGCCACCCCCGTCGGCCGTGGAGCCGGACCCCGGGGCTGCGGCGCCGCGCGTCCTCCGGGAGCAGCCGCAGTTCTTCACCTTCGACGGGCCGGCCGAGCTGGCCTCGAGACCCGCGCGGAAGCGGCGCCGGCGCAGCCGCCTGGTGCTCTACCCCGAGACCTCGCGCAAGTTCGGGCCGCGCGCCGAGCGCCAGAGCCGCGCCCAGCGCTGCCTGCTGTTGCTCGTGGCCATCGTGGGCTTCCAGGTGCTCAACGCCATCGAGAACCTGGACGACAACGCGCTGCGCTATGACCTCGACGGGCTGGAGAAGACGCTGCAGCGCGCCGTGTTCGGGCAGCCGGCGGCCGTGGGCCGCCTCGTGGCTCTGCTGCGGGACTACCTGGCCACGCACGTGCACAGCCGCCCGCTGCTCCTGGCGCTGCACGGGCCCAGCGGCGTGGGCAAGAGCCACGTGGGCCGCCTGCTGGCGCGCCACTTCCGCGCGGTGCTGGAGGACGGCGCGCTCGTGTTACAGTACCACGCGCGCCACCACTGCCCCGCGCCGCGCGCCGCCGCCGGCTGCCGCGCGGAGCTGGCGCGGCGCGTGGCCGACGTGCTGGCGCGGGCCGAGGCGGAGGAGAAGACCCCGCTGCTGCTGCTGGACGACGCGGAGCTGCTGCCGCCGCTGCTGCTGGACGAGCTGCACGGCCTCCTGCAGCCGCAGCGGCCGCCGCGCTTCCACAACGCCGTCTACGTGCTGCTCAGCGGCGCGGGCGGCGCCGAGGTCACGCGCTTCGTGCTGCAGAACGCGTCCCGCCCGGGGCGCGCCGACGGGCCAGAGGAGCTGCGCGCCGCCGAGGAGGGGCTGCGCGCCCGCCTGCGCGCGCTGCTGACCCGCCAGCATCCGCTGTGGGAGGCCGCAGCCATCGTGCCCTTCCTGCTGCTGGACAAGCGGGACGTGGTCAGCTGCTTCCGGGATGAGATGGCCGGGGAGGGCTTCTTCCCGGAGCAGGCCCGCGCCGAGCTGCTGGCCGCGCAGCTCAGCTACTACCGCGTGGCCGGCCGTGAGTTCGCTGTCACTGGTTGCAAGCAGGTGGTAGCCACGGTCAACCTCTTGTAGCGCAGGTGCGCCTGGACGCGGCGGCACGCCGCGGCACCACGGGATATCGCTGTGGCCGTAGCCGTTGGAGGGGGGGAACTGCGGGTTTGCTGCGGCCTGTGAGGCCCGAATAAATCTGTCCGCGGCCTGCCGCCGGCTCACGCTGGGACCTGGAGTGGGAGGGCCAGGCTGGGTCAGTTCTGACCTCTTCTGCCAGTGCCAAGTCCCGCAGCCCCCGTCTGCCACCTCCTGGTCCGTGACTCAGCCGGCATCTCCAATGCCAGTGTGTCCCCCAGGGCCCACACCCTAGGAGTGGGCCGTCTGTCCCTGTGGTCTAGCAGTCGGATGGTCACAGAGGGCGAGCAGCCCCCAAGGGTCGCACAGTGGTCCCCGCGGAGCTGGATATGAGCACGACTTCAAAGCACCCGCAGCAGCCATACCGACCCCCCACCCCACCCCGCAGTCCTGGCCGCTTCTCCTCTGGCAGAACCGCCTGGGCCGGCCTGGACTCGTGGCCTCTCGGGCCCAGGGGGCTCCCCGAGAGGAAGAGGGCTGGGTGGGCGCTCCACCCAATGAGCTGATCCAGGGGAGCCCTCTGAATGCTCCAGAAAGGGCCCTCTCAGGGTGACCCGAGTAGGCAGTGGGCCCATGTGGGAGTTCCTGCCCGCCCCCCACCCCCACCCCACCGGCTCCAGGGTGCTGAACTCCCGGGAAGCCTCTAATAGGGCTCCCTCAGACTCCCTGGCCCACAGTGCGTCCCAGGCCTGGGGCCGGGCCTCACCCCGGCCAGCCCGGCTCCTGCCAGCCCGGCTCCTCCCCAGGCCCTCCAGGCTCCGGCCTCCTGAAGCAGGACTGCAGGAGCCTCAGTGGCTCCTAGGGAAGGGGGCGGTGAGCGCTGAACTCTGGGGCGGCCCCTATGGGGGGCTCCCAAGGGGTCCAGGTGTGGTGGTTTCAGTGCCGTTCCTTGGTGGGCACAGGGTCAGCCTGGACCAGCCCACTGGGAGGAGGACGCAGCCTGCGGGGTAGGGGGCCTGGAACACAACTGGCGAGCAGCAGCGTCCCAAGAAGGGGGCCGAGGGGGCGGCTGGTGGGGGTGCTGCCAGCGGGAAGTGGGCTGTACCAGGGGCTTCAGACCCCACCTCTGCACTCAGCCTGACACCTGCCCTCCGGAGACCTTAAGGCCCACGGGCTGATGTCTCTAGAGCCCCTGACAGGCCCCTCCCTGAGGGTCCCCCAGGGTAAGAGCCCTTCCCTTCATCCACCCTTTTCGTGGTGGTCGGCTGCAGACTGTGAGCCGTCTGTCCAGGAGGGAATTGGGTCCCTCACGGCAGAGGGAAGTGGCCGGCCTGTCCACCCAGCATGCAGACCCTGGGCCCCAGCAGGAAGGGATGGGGAGGGGGCACGTCCTGTCCCGAAAGGCCATACTCCTCCCAGCTCCGGGGCTCCCAGGGACTCCCAGTCTGCAAGCTGGTTCTAAACCGGGAGCTGGACCTGCAGGCATCCAGTTGGACTACACCCGGAAGAGTGGGCTGCCAGGTGATACTGCTGTAGCCAATGTGCTTGCTCAGTAAATAGTGATCACAGGCACGTGTTTATCCAGAACCACTGTGGCCGATGGGTTAAGTGACCGTGGCTGAGCTGAGACTGCCTTGGAGTCGGCTAGTCCTAGCTTCTGGGAGGAATTCCTGATCACATGTTTGTTGGTGCTCATTCCTGTCCATGGGAGGAAGGATCTCCCTACAGAAGGAAACTGAAACTGAAGTTGCTCAGTCGTGTCCAACTCTGCGACCCCATGAATCGCAGCACGCCAGGCCTCCCTGTCCGTCACCAACTCCCGGAGCCCACCAAAACCCATGACCACTGAGTCGGTGATGCCATCCAACCATCTCGTCCTCTGTCCTCCCCTTCTCCTCCTGCCCTCAACCTTTCCCAGCATCAGGGTCTTTTCCAGTGAGTCAGCTCTTCTCATCAGGTGGCCAAAGTATTGGAGTTTCAGCTTCAACATCAGTCCTTCTAGTGAACACCCAGGACTGATCTCCTTTAGGGTGGATGAGTTGGATCTCCTTGCAGTCCTTAGGCCTCGTGCAAATTCTTGAGGCAGTTACAGAGGTTTAATGGGATGGATGCATGTGAGGCTTCTCTTCAGTCATGCGGGGAGAGCAGGACAGTGAACACAGAGGGCGCACCGTGCCATTTTCCAGCCTCGAGACAGGAGGCTGCCAGAGCATAGTGGCTCTCCCCCAAACTTCCACACAAGAAGGTGCACGCAAGGAGCGCATGCACACAAAGCTTCACCAAGCGTGATGGAACCTGGGATTCCTTCACCAGTCCGAGGCACTGACATCGCTTCTCCGAGGCTCAGAGATGTGGTTACACACCAGGAAGTTACTTAGATATGCCGATGTGTCAGCAAGTCTATAGGTGACTCAGCTTGCATAGGCAGCTCCCTAGAACTTTCCATGCAGGTATTCAGAAGATCTTGTTTTCCCATTCCAGAGTCTGGTCACATTGAAACAAGGAATACATTTAGGTGGGCTCAGTTTCCTAGCTGTGCCACACGGGCCCAAGGAGCAGTCTGGACAGACAGCAGCGTCTAGAGCCCCAGTGAAATTACCGAGAGAGGGAACCAAAGGGTCCTTGCTTCGCTGGGTGGGCTGAGGCTTCCAATGGCAAATCGGGCAATCAAAGAGGTAGCCCCCTTCTCCAGAAAGTGAAAGTGTTAGTCACTCAGTCATGTCCAGCTCTTTGCCACCCCATGGACTGTAGCCCACAAGGCTCCTCTGTCCATGGGATTCTCCAGGCAGGAATACTGGAGTGAGTAGCCATTCCCTTCCCTGGGGGGCCTTCCCAACCCAGGGATCGAACTCAGGTCTCCTGCATTGCAGACGGATTCTTTACTGTCTGGGCCGCCAGGGAAGCCCCCTTTCTCCAGGGATTGGGAAGTACGAATGAGGGAGTTGTCCTTCCTTGGAAGGAGGGAGGGGGATGAGGTGAGGGGCTGTGTTGAAATGAATGTGCACAGGTCGGGTCCGGACATCGTGGGGAAGCTTCTGTCCTCCGCTTCAGGTCCTGATGGACGTTTATCCTCAGGTCTGCAGACAGTGTGCAGGTCCAGCTGGGGTTTGGTGCTTTCTTTAGACGTGACACTGGGCCTGGAGCCTCGTCCCTGGAGTTGGGTGGCTCAGTGATTAGTCACCAGGACCTGGCGGTGCCCTTCAAGTGAGGCTGGAGGGGGTCCTTTAAGGGTGCCTTTTCCAGGACCTCCAGCCTCTGGGGCATGGTGTGGGGGTCTTGCTCTTCTGGGAGTGCACAGCAAAAGGGGCGGTCTGCCAGAGCCCAGTGATTTTTTTTAAGTTTTTTTAAAAAGTTAATTGATGTATGATTGATTTACAATATATGTTAGTTTCAGGTGTATAGCAAAGTGATTCAGTAACACTTATGTTCTTTTTCAGATTCTTTTCCCTTATAGGTTATTACAAAATACTGAGAATGGTTCTCTGTGCTACAGAGTAGGTCCTTATTGGTTATCTATTTTCTGTACAGTAGTGCGTATATGTTAATTCCAACTGATTATCTTCTTAAACTTCTAATTTTTTTGGCCACACCACACAGCATGTGGGATCTTAGTTCCCCAGCCAGGGATCAAACCCAGGCCCTTGGCAGTGAGAATGGGGAGTTCTAACCACTGGGATACCGGGGAATTCCCCCGCTGGTTATTTTCAATAGAAGCAGTGAAGAAACATTTCTCCCTTTCTCAGCTGTGGATCAGAGAGGCAGGAGCCACGTGCACTGGGTATTCTGATCCAGGGAGAACAGACCCCATCAAACCTGTGCAAGTATGTCCACTGTCATGAAAAACTAATATTCAATAACAGTTTCAGAACTCTTGAGGGACCAGGTAGGGAGAAAAAGGTGAATGTCAAAGATACACTTTGCCAACTCATGAGGCATAGACTGCTGAGGGCTTCCCAGGCGGCACTAGCGGTAAAGAGCCCGTCCGCCAAATGCAGGAGACATAGGAGACTGGGGCTCCACCCCTGCGTCGGGAAGAGCCCCGGGAGAAGGGCATGGTGGCCCACTCCGGTGTTCCTGCCTGGAGATCCCATGGACAGAAGAGCCAGGCAGGCTGCAGTCCACGGGATCACAGGGAGTGGGGCACGACTGAAGCGACTTAGCACACGTGCACACACAGACAGCTTAAAGAGAGGAGAAGAGGGGATCCATTGTGTCTGGAAAACAAAACATTAAAGCAACTGGTTTTCCGTGAGAGTTTAACAAATGCTTATACAGTTCAGTCATATGAATTCAGTTCAGTTCAGTCACTCAGTCGTGTCCGACTCTTTGCAACCCCATGGATTGCAGCACAGTAGGCCTTCTTGTCCGTCACCATCTCCCCGAGTTTACTCAAACTCATGTCCATTGAGTCGGTGATGCCATCCAACCATCTCATCCTCTGTCAGCCCTTCTCCTCCTGCCCTCAATCTTTCCCAGCATCAGGGTCTTTTCAAATGAGTCAGCTCTTCGAACCAGGTGACCAAAGTATTGGAGTTTCAGCTTCAGCATCAGTCCTTCCAATGAACACCCAGGACTGATCTCCTTTAGTATGGACTGGTTGGATCTCCTTGCAGTCCAAGGGACTCTCAAGAGTCTTCTCCAACACCACAGTTCAAAAGCGTCAATTCTTCAGTGCTCAGCTTTCTTTATAGTCCAACTCTCACATCCACACACACCTACTGGAAAAACCATAGCTTTGACTAGACAGACCTTTGTTGGCAAAGTAATGTCTCTGCTTTTTAATATGCTGTCCAGGTTAGTTATAACTTTCCTTCCAAGGAGTAAGTGTCTTTTAATTTCATGGGTGCAATCACCATCTGCAGTGATTTTGGAGCCCTCAAAGATAAAGTCTATCACTGTTTCCACTGTTTCCCCATCTATGTGCCATGAAGTGATGGGACTGGATGCCGTGATCTTAGTTTTCTGAATGTTGAATTTTAAGCCAACTTTTTCACTCTCCTCTTTCACTTTCATCAAGAGGCTCTTCTTCGATTTCTGCCATAAGGGTGGTGTCATCTACATATCTCAGGTTATTGATATTTCTCCCGGCAACTTTGATTCCAGCTTGTGCTTCATCCAGCCCGGTATTCTGCATGATGTGCTCTGCATGTAAGTTAAACAAGCATGGTGACAATATACAGCCTTGACAACTCCTGTCCCAATTTGGAACCAGTCTGTGGTTCCATGTCCAGTTCTAACTGTTGCTTCTTGACCTACATACAGATTTCTCAAGAGGCAGGTCAAGTGGTCTGGTATTGCCATCTCTTGAAGAACTGTCCACAGTTTGTTGTGATCCACACAGTCAAAGGCTTTGGCATAGTCAATAAAGCAGAAGTAGATGTTTTTCTGGAACTCTCTTGCTTTTTTGATGATCCAGCAGATGTTGGCATTTTGATCTCTGGCTCCTCTGCCTTTTCGAAATCCAACTTGAACATCTGGAAGTTCTTAGTTCACATACTCTTGAAGCCTGGCCTGGAGAATTTTGAGCATTACTTTGCTAGTGTCTGAGATGAGTGCAATTGTGCGGTAGTTTGAGCATTCTTTGGCATTACCTTTTTTGGGATTGGAATGAAAACTGACCTTTTCCAGTCCTGTGGCCACTGCTGAGTTTTCCAAATTTGCTGGCATATTGAGTGCAGCACTTTCACAGCATCATCTTTTAGGATTTGAAGTAGCTCACCTGGAATTCCATCACCTCCAACTAGCTTTGTTCATAGTGATGCTTCCTAAGGCCCACTTGACTTCGCATTCCAGGATGTCTGGCTCTAGGTGAGTGATCACACCATCGTGGTTATCTGGGTCATGAAGATCTTTTTTGTATGGTTTTTCTATGTATTCCTGCCACCTCTTCTTAATATCTTCTGCTTCTGTTAGGTGCGTAGCATTTCTGTCCTTTCTTGTGCTGTTCTTTGCATGAAATGTTCCCTTAGTATCTCTAATTTTCTTGAAGCAGTCTCTAGTCTTTCCCATACTACTGTTTTCCTCTATTTCTTTGCATTGATCACTGAGGAAGGCTTTCTTTTTTTTTTCTTTTGGTAAGAAGTGCATTTATTCAGGCACAGAGAAAAGCACCCTCCACAGAGTGGGCCACTGCGGAGGGTGAGTGCAGCGGCCTGAGGAAGGCTTCCTTATCTCTCCGTCCACTGTTCTTCAGGCACTCTGTCCCTCAGGGCTAATCCCTTGAATCTATTTCTCACTTCCACTGTATAATCATAAGGGATTTGATTTAGGTCATACCTGAATGGTCTAGTGGTTTTCCCCACTTTCTTCAATTTCAGTCTGAATTTGGCAATAAGGAGTTCATGATCTGAGCCACAGTCAGCTCCCCGTCTTGTTTTTGCTGACTGCATAGAGCTTCTCCATCTTTGGCTGCAAAGACCATAATCAGTCTGATTTCGGTGTCTGACCACCTGGTGACGTCCATCAGGGCGTTTGGAATCCTCCATTTTAACGGCGCCTCTTAAGGTGGACTAACTTAAAACAAAATTCCCCTTTACAAACATAGTGTGTGACTTACCAAGATTTCAGAAAGAAAGTGTTCTCCTAGGAGTTTTGGAGTATATTTGTATATTACAAAAAATTGAGGGCATTTGCTATTTTAATGTTTCTTTCTAGTTATTTATTTGCTCCATAGTTAGGGGTTTAGCAGTAGGATCCTAAGAAGATTGATTTTGAAGGGGCAGGTTTCCATAGCGGAGGGGAGGGGACAAAACTGGGGGGGTGGGTCAAGTACAAAGGGGTGGAGTCTGAGACAAAGAGGGTGGGGTCTGAGACAAAGAGGGTGGAGTCTGAGACAAAGAGGGTGGAGTCTGAGACAAAGAGGGTGGAGTCTGAGAAGAAGGAAGTGGAGAAGACACAAGAGGGTGCCAGAGACAAACCCGCTGGGGGAGGGGGAATCAAGGAGCCTGAGGCTTCAGAAACTGTTTTGTTCTTTTCAAGCTTTTCAGTTGTTTTGGCAGTTTAGAAATGTTATCTTGCAAACAAGCAATTAAGACTTTTGCACACATTTGGAAGTTTCCAGGTACCAATGAAAATAGATATCCCATTCTTTTTAATTTTAGAACCACAGTCCTCCAAGTAAATCTTAAGAAAAGTGAGTTTGGGACGATCAAAAGTTCCCTGTAATGGCCATCTTAATTCTGGATTACTTTTAGTTTGTTGGGCCCACTTTATAAAAAATGAACACGTTGTGGGGGGAGGGCCTGTCAGGGTCCAGGCTTTTAAACACGGACCTGCCAGAGTCCCTGAGGGAGGGCCGCTCTCAGAGCCTTTGGATGCCCAGGATCCCTTTTCCCTAAGTTCTCCTGGAAGCCCAAGAAAGTTGCTGGAGTCCTAGACCAGATTCCAAAAGGAATAAAACAACTCACTGGATTCCACTTAGCTCATCCCCCAAATAATGTCATTACTGCACTCTCCAGAAAACAACCGAGTCCTCACCAAGGATGAAGCCTTGACCAAGAAAGGATGAAGCCTCCCTGTGAGAGGGCAAAGCCGATCCAGATCCCAGACAAGTCAGAGCTCAAGACGCAGAAAGAGTGGAGTGTGGAGTCCAAGACGAGACCCAGGAAAGTGATGAGCATGAGGGGCTCGCTCAGCTCCAGGGTCCATAGTCTGTTGGGGCTCACCTCCTTCAGATC
Source organism: Odocoileus virginianus (assembly GCF_023699985.2). NCBI lineage: Eukaryota > Metazoa > Chordata > Mammalia > Artiodactyla > Cervidae > Odocoileus > Odocoileus virginianus. The sequence continues at coordinate 101,335,257 of NC_069675.1, forward strand.
CCACTTCTGACACCATATAGATTAACCTTGATAAGTGGTAGCTAGTTATTTTACTAGCAAAGGCAAGTTTATTCGAAAATAGCAGAGGAGTTGCAATTCAGGGTATTAGAAGTGTGATAGACCAAAGGCAAATCCAGAGAACAAGAAGGGGAACTTGCTTTTATGGGGAGCAGGGCAGGTTGGCAGGGGCCATGAAAACCAGAGCCCATCTGGAGGAGTGGCAAAGTGACTTCCCTGACCAGGGACAAAACCTGTGCCCTCTGCATTACAGAGCCTCACAAGAGGAGAGAGCACAGCCTTCACCGCTGCACCTTCAGGGAAGTCCTTGTCAGATTCTTTGAAAAGCCTTTTAGGATTTGATTGGAATCGCACTGACTCTACAGATCAATTTGGGGAATAACTATCCCTTCACGCTATTTTACACTTACTAAGACCTGATTGAATGTCTTTCAGTAGAGCCTGTAATTTGCTGAAGACAGGTTTTGCTCATTTTTATTTGACGTATTCTCAGAAACAATACATTTTTGATTGGTATTGTTGTGTAATATACATCAAGAAATGTGTATAAAACAAAATATCGTGCCATTGATTATTGAGGCGATTCTGATCTGAGCCCAGAAGAAAAAAAAGAAAAAAAAACATGTTTAATGGGCAGTCCGGTGGTTACAACGCAGTGCTTTGACTGCCGTGGCCCAGGTTCAGTCATTGGTGGGGACACTAAGATCCTGCAAAACCATACAGTGTGGCCAACAATGAAATAAAGCTTTACTGCCAAGCAAACACACGTGTGCTCATTATCCAGGCCAAGAAATAGGACACAGTCAGTCTCCTGGATCCGCTGGCCTCCTCTCTACTCACTGACACCCCCACGCCTGCCCCACACCCTTTCCCCACCCTACTCTATAACACCTGACTTTCAAGATAATTACCATCTCGTTTTCTTCATATTTTAGCCACCTAAATTTATAACCCTAATCAGTCTGGTTGAGCTTGTATTTTATGTTCTAGTTTTCTTGTCTGCTTATTTTTTAAAAAACAGTTTGAATGAGGTATCATTTCCATACCACAAAATTTACCCATTTTAAGTGGACAATTAATTGATTTTTAACAATAGAATGGGCAAGACTAGAGATCTCTTCAAGAAAATTAGAGATACCAAGGGAATATTTCATGCCAAGATGGGTAAAATAAAGGACAGAAACGGTACGGACCTAACAGAAGCAGAAGATGTTAAAGAAGAGGTGGCAGGGATACATGGAAGAACTGTACAAAAAAGATCTTCATGACCCTGATAACCACAATGGTGTGATCACTCACCTAGAGCCAGACATCTTGGAGTGTGAAGTCAAATGGGCCTTAGGAAGCATCACTATAAACAAAGCTAGTGGAGGTGATGGAATTCCAGCTGAGCTATTTCAAATCCTGAAAGATGATACTGTTAAAATGTTGCACTCAATATGCCAGCAAATTTGGAAAACTCAGCAGTGGCCACAGGAATGGAAAAGGTCAGTTTTCATTCCAATCCCAAAGAAAGGCAGTGCCAAAGAATGCTCAAACTACTGCACAATTGCACTTATCTCACACGCTAGTAAAGTAATGCTCAAAATTCTCCAAGCCAGGCTTCAAAAGTACATGAACTGAGAACTTCCAGGTATTCAAACTGGATTTAGAAAGGCAGAGGATCCAGAGATCAAATTGCCAACATCCATTGCATCATAGAAAAAGCAAGAGAGTTCCAGAAAATCATCAACTTCTGCTTCATTGACTACGCTAAAGCCTTCGACTGTATGGATCACAACAAGCTGGAAAATTCTTAAAGAGATGGGAACACCAGAGCACCTGACCTTCCTCCTGAGAAACCTCTATGCAGGTCAAGAAGCAACAGTTGGAACTGGACATGGAACAACAGACTGGTTCCAAATCAGAAAAGGAGTACATCAAGGCTGTGTATTGTCATCTTGCTTCTTTAACTTGTGTGCAGAGTACATCATGAGAAATGCTGGGCTGGATGAAGATTGGAATCAAGATTGCCAGGAGAAATATCAACTACCTGTGATATGCAGATAACACCACCCTTATGGCAGAAGGTGAAGAGCAACTAAAGAACCTCTTGATGAAGGTGAAACAGGAGAGTGAAAAAGCTGGCTTAAAACTCAACATTCAAAAAACTAAGATCATAGCATCCAGACCCATTTTCATGGCAAATAGATGGGGAAGCAATGGAAACAGTGACAGATTTTATTATCTTGGGCTCCAAAATCACTGCAGATCGTGACTGCAGCCCTGAAATTAAAAGATGCTTGCTCCTTGGAAGAAAAATTATGACTAACCTAAACAGCATATTAGAAGGCAGAGACATTACTTTGCCAACAAAGGTCCGTCTAGTCAAAGCTATGGTTTTTCCAGTAGTCGTGTATGGATGTGAGAGTTGGACCATAAAGAAAGCTGAGTACCGAAGAATTGATGCTTTCAAACTGTGGTGTTGGAGAAGACTTGAGAGTCCCTTGGACTGCAAGGAGATCAAGCCAGTCAGTTCTAAAGGAGATCAGTCCTGGGTATTCATTGGAAGGACTGATGCTGAAGCTGAAGCTGCAATACTTTGGCCACTTGATGTGAAGAACTGACTCATAGAAAAGATCCTGATACTGGGAAAGACTGAAGGCAAGAGGAGAAGGCAGGGACAGAGGATGAGATAAGGTTGGTTGGCAGCACCAACTCGATGGACATGCGTTTGAACAAGCTCTGGGAGATGGTGGAGGACAGGGAAGCCTGGCGTGCTGCAGTCAGTGGTATCAAAGAGTCAGACATGACTTAGCGACTGAACAGCAACAATTGATTTTTAGTAAGTTTGCAGAATTGTGCAGGTATCACCAGAGTTCAGGTTTAGAATATTTCCATCATCCAGAAAGATCCATGCTGCCCATTTTCCGTGAGTCCCTGTTGCCACCTGTTTCTCTGAAAACCACTAATCCTCTTTCTGTCTCTATAGGTTGCCCTTTTGAAAATGCATTTCATGCAAATGGAATCTTCTGTTGTTTTTTGTGTCTGATTTCTTTCACTTAACACGTTTTTGAGGTTCACCCGTGCCCTAGGACACATTGGCAGATGGTGTCTTTCTTTCTATTGCTAAACAGGATTCCATTAAATGGATCAAAGGCACTTCCTTTACTCACTCACCAATTAATGGACATTGGCACTGTTTCCATTTTTTGGCTTTTATGCATAAATGGTGCAAGGAACATTAGTCAAAATTTTTTTTGTGTGGGCATGTGTTTTTATTTATCTTGAACGAATATCAGGGAGTGGAATTGCTGAGTCATATAAATTTTTGTGTGTGTAATTTTTGAAGAAACTTCCAACCTGCTTTTTAAAGTGACTGCCGTTTTTCATTCCACCAGCAGTGTGTGAGGGTGACAGTTTCTTTGAATCCTTGCCAAAACTTGGTACTGACAGTCTTTTTTATTACAGTGATACTAGTGTGTGGTTTCAGTTTGCATTCCCCTAATCACTAATGGTGCTGAGCATTTCTCCATGTGCTTATCAGCCATTTCTATTATGAGTTTGTCTCATTATTGAGTTGCAAGAGGTCTTTATATAGTTTAGCTGTAAGTCTCTTTACCAGCTACATAATTTAAAAATACTTTGTTTTTAGATTTTTATTGAAATATAGTTGATTTACAATGTTGTATTCGTTTCAGATGGACAGCAAAGTGATTCAATATATGTATATTCTTTTTAAAATTCTCTTCCATTAAAGGTTATTACAAGATGCTGGGTAGTGCCCTTAAAAATGTCTTTTGGAGTACAGAAGTTTTTAACTTTTATGCAGTGATATTTATTGATTTGTTTCTATGTTGGATCATGCCTTTGATGTTATAGCTAAGTCTTTGCTTAATCCAGGATCATAAAGATTTACTATGTTTTATTCCATGTGACTTTATTTTTTATTTATTTTTTATTCCATGTGACTTTATGGTTTTAGCTCTTACATTTAGGTCTGTGAATCAATTCTGTACTAATTTTTGTATATACGGTGAGATGAGTAATCCAAGTCTATGCCCGAACCAGTAATGCTGAAGAAGCTGAAACTGAACAGTTCTATGAAGACCTACAAGACCTTCTAGAACTAACACTCCAGAAAGATGTCCTTTTCATTATAGGGGACTGGAATGCCAAAGTAGGAAGTCAAGAGATACCGAGAGTAACAGGCAAATTTGACCTTGGAGTAAAGAATGAAGCAGGGAAAAAGCTAATAGAGTTTTGCCAGGAGAACACACTGGTCACAGCAAACACCCTCTTCCAACAACACAAGAGAAGACTCTATACATGGACATCACCAGGTGGCCAACACCGAAATCAGATTGATTATATTCTTTGCAGCCAAAGATGGAGAGGCTCTATACAGTCAGCAAAAGCAAGACCGGGAGCTGACTGTGGCTCAGATCACGAACTCCTTATTGCCAAATTCAGACTTAAATTGAAGAAAGTAGGGAAAATCACTAGGCCACTCAGGTATGACCTAAATCAAATCCCTTATGATTATACATGGAAGTGAAAAATAGATTCAAGGGATTGGATCTGACAGACAGAGAGCCTGAAGAACTGTGGATGGAGGTTAGTGATGTACAGGAGGCATTTTATCGAGACCATCCCCAAGAAAAGAAATCCAAAAAAGCAAAGTGGTTGAGGAGGCCTTTACAAAGAGCTGAGAAAAGAAGAGAAGTGAAAGGCAAAGGAGAAAAGGAAAGCTCTACCCATTTGAATGCAGAGTTCCAAACAATAGCAAGGAGAGGTAAGAAAGCCTTCCTCAGCAATCAATGCAAAGAAATAGAGGGAAACAATAGAATGGGAAAGACTAGAGATCTCTTTAAAAAAAAATTGGAGATACCAAGGGAACGTTTCATGCAAAGATGGGCACAAGAAAGGACAGAAATGGTACGGACCTAACAGAAGCAGAAGATATTAAGAAGAGGTGGCAAGAATACACAGAAGAACCATACAAAAAAGATCTTCATGACCCAGATCACCACGATGGTGTGACCACTCACCTAGAGCCAGACATCCTGAAGTGTGAAGTCAAGTGGGCCTTAGGAGTCTTCCTAAGCTAGTGGAGGTGAGGGAATTCCAGCTGAGTTATTTCAGATCCTTAAAGATGATGTTGTGAAAGTGCTGCACTCAATATGCCAGCAAATTTGGAAAACTCAGCAGTGGCCACAGGAATGGAAAAGGTCAGTTTTCATTCCAATCCCAAAGAAAGGTAGTGCCAAAGAATGCTCAAACTACCGCACAATTGTACTCATCTCACACACTAGTAAAGTAATGCTCAAAATTCTCCAAGCCAGGCTTCAACAGAATGTGAACTGAGAACTTCCAAATGTTCAAGCTGGAATTAGAAAAGGCAGAGGAATCAGAGATCAAATTGCCAACATCCATTGGATCATCAAAAAGCAAGAGAGTTCCAGAAAATCATCTACTTCTGCTTTATTGACTACACCAAAACCTTTGACTGTGTGGATCACAATAAACTGTGGAAAATTCTTCAAAAGATGGGAATACCAGATCACTTGACCTGCTTTTTGAGAAGTCTGTATGCAGGTCAGGACGCAACAGTTAGAACTGGACATGGAACAACAGACTGGTACCAAAAAGGAAAAGGAGTACGTCAAGGCTGTATGTTGTCACCCTGCTTGTTTAACTTGTATACAGAGTACATTACAAGAAACGCTGAGCTGGATGAAGCACAAGCTGGAATCAAGATTGCCATTAGAAATATCAATAACCTCAGATATGCAGATGACACCACCCTTATGGCAGAAGGTGAAGAGGAACTAAAGAGCCTCTTGATGAAAGTGAAAGAGGAGAGTAAAAAAGTTGGCTTAAAACTCAGCATTCAGAAAACTAACATCATGGCATCTGGTCCCATCACTTCATGGCAAACAGATGGGGAAACAGTGGAAATAGTGACAGACTTTATTTTTTTGGGCTCCAAAATCATTGTAGATGGTGACTTCAGCCATAAAATTAAAAGACACTTACTCCTTGGAAGGAAAGTTATGACCAACCTTAGACAGCATATTAAAAAACAGAGACATTACTTTGCCAACAAAGGTCCGTCTAGTCAAAGCTATGGTTTTTCCAGTGGTCATGTATGGATGTGAGAGTTGGACCATAAAGAAAGCTGAGCACTGAAGAATTGATGCTTTTGAACTGTGGTGCTGGAGAAGAGTCTTGAGAGTCCGTTGGACTGTGAGGAGATCCAACCAGTCCATCCTAAAGGAAATCAGTCCTGAATATTCATTGGAAGGACTGATGCTGAAGCTGAAACTCCAATACTTTGGCCACCTGGTTCGAATAGCTGACTCATTTGAAAAGACCCTGATGCTGGGAAAGACTGAAGGTGGGAGGAAAAGGGGATGACAGAGGATGAAATGGTTGGATGGCATCACTGATTCTATGGACATGAGTTTGAGTAAGCTCCGGGAGTTGGTGATGGACAGGGAGGCCTGGCGTGCTGCAGTCCATGGGGTCGCAAAGAGTCGGACATGACTGAGCAACTGAACTGAACTGAACTGTGAGGTGAGAGTCTAAATTAATCTTTTTCCCTGTTGATATCCAGTTTTCCCAGCACCATTCTTTGAAAAGACTATGCTTTCTTCATTGATTTCTCTTGACACCTGTGTCACTTAGGGTTCAACCAGAGAAAAAGAATCAGTAGGGGATATGTATTAAGGAATTTGTTTCTAGGAATCGGCTACGATGGCTAACTAGGCAAGCTAAAAAAAAACTTAGAGCAGGTGTTGGAAATGGCAGGCTGAACCTCTGGCATGAGTTATCCATGGATAGAATTTCTTATTCTTCAGGGAAGCCTCAGCTGTTCTCTTTGGGGCTTTTAAAGAACTGAATTGGACCCATTCCAACCCACTGCAGTATTCTTGCCTGGGAAATCCCATGGACCACAGATGGGGTACAGTCCATGGAGGTCGCAGGTGAGTCAGACACGACTGAGCGACTAAACAATAACAGGCCATGGAGGATCCTTTGCTTTACCGAGAATCAAATGATTATGGACTTCGTCTACAAGTTACCTTCACAGCAACACCTAGATTAGGTTTTGATTGAATAACTGGGAGCTGTAGCCCACCCAAGAGGACACAAAACTGTCCCTCCCGGGACACCTGCTGGTCTAGTGGTTAAGACTGCACCCCCCCCCCCACCCCCTGCCAGGGGCGTGGGCTGGATCCCTGCTCTGGGAAGTAGGATCCAGCATGCCATGCAGTGTGGCGCCCTCCCACCTAAAAAATAAACAGAAACAAAAACCAAACTGTCATGATACTTCTGTAAAAAATGAATTGGCTGTGAATGTACAGATTTGGTTTTGGAATTTCAGTTCTTTTCCATTGATCTGCATGTCTGACCTTATGCCAGAAGAGCATTTGTTTGATTCTTTAAGTTTGTGGCCGATTTTCCAATTGGGAAGTGTGCGTCCTCCCACTGTGTTCTTCTTTTTCAAGATTTCTGTTGTTGTTGTTCTGGGTCCTTTGCCTTTCTATATAATTTTAAGGTTGTGTGTGTTAAGTCACTTCAGTCATGTCTGACTCTTCGCAAGCCCATGGACTATAACCTGCCAGGCTCCTCTGTCCATGGGATCCTCCAGGCAAGAATACTGGAGTGGGCTGCCACACTGTCCTCCAGGGGACCTTCCCAACCCAGGGATCAAACCCAGGTCTCTTATGTCTCCTGCACTGGCAGGCGGGTTCTTTACCACTAGCACCACCTAGAGAGCCCAATTTTAAGGTCAGCTTGTCAATTTCTGGGCTTCTCGAGTGGCTCAGCTGGTCAAGAATCCCCCTGCAATGCGGGAGACCTGGGTTTGATCCCTGGGTTGGGAAGATCCCGGCTGCCCACTGCAGCGCCCTGGCCTGGAGAGCGCCGTGGGCTGTATGCAGTCCGTGGGGTCGCAGAGTCAGACACGCTGAATGGCTTTCATTCCGTTTGTCAGCTTCTGGGGAAATAAAAAAGGCTTCTAGGTCTTGATGGAAATCGCATTGAGCCTAGAGATCAGGTTGGGGGTAACAGCCATCTTGTGTATTTCCTTTTCTGGGGCCGCTTTGGGTCTTAGTTGTGGCGTGGTGTTCTGTAGGGTCTTCCATCCTGGCACACGGGTCCTCTAGCTGTAGCAGACGGGCTGTGGAATCCTCCCCAGCCGGGAACTGGGCTTGTGTCCTGTGCATTGGCACGCGGATTCTTAATCACTGGACCACAAAGGACGAGCCTCTTGGTATGTTTTGGATAGCAGGGGTTTTTTTTTTATAGCAGTTCTTTATCAGGTAAGTCTTTTGTTGATATCCTTTCAGTCTGTGACTTGTCTTTTTATTATCTGGATAGTGTTTTTTCCAGAACAGAAGGTTTTAATTTTAATGAAGTAACGAGTTTATCAATTCTTTCTTTCATGGATTGTGCCTTTGGTTTTGTATATCAAAAGTCATCGCCCAACCAAAGGTCATCTAGATTTCCTCCTGTGTTATCTGGAATAAGTTTTGTAGTTTTGCATTTTACATTGAAGTCTGATCCATTATCAATTAATTTTTATGAAAGGTGCAAGTTTTGTGTCTAGATTAACTTTTTTTTTTCATGTGGATGTCCAGTTTCTGTCCAGTTGTTCTTGACAGAATCTTGTGGATTTTTTGTTTCAGTTGTCTTTTATCTCCAGATTTTCCATATGCTTACTTTTTTGTGTCTTTGAATCACTTATTACAAAGAAATATTATTTTCAGTCTTGAAAGTTTTAGAACCAAAGCATCTTCTCTTACTGAAGAATTGAAATGTTTGCAAGCAGTGAAAAGTGATGGAAGTCTACAAAAGCATTTTGAAGATCCAGGGAAGAAGCCTCAGACTTGCTCTGGAAGCGTCAGTGGCTGAGATGAAGGCTCACAGAGCAACGTTTTCTTTAGAATGTCAAGCTGGGAGTCAGCTCTTGCGGCACAAGGATCAGTCAAGGCCAAACGATGGAGACTGCAGTGGAGCCTGCGGACACAGCTGGGTCCTTCGGGTGTGAAGCTCTGCACACGAACTCTGACTGCCAGGGAAGACGCGGGCGGGCGGGAGGGCGGGGGCGCGGGAGCCCCGACAGGTGAACTGCGCCCTCGGCGGCAGCCGCAGTACTCCGTGCTTCCAGAAGGGGGCGGTGCAGCTCGGGGGAGGAGCGCCCTCAGCCCGCTTCCCACGCGCCCACAGCCGAAGCCGCGCAGCCCCGGCGCGCGCGTCCGCGGCCTTCGGCAGCGTTTCCGCTACACGCTGTGCCAGAGGACAGGGAGGGAGGCTTGCCCAGCGCCCGGCGACTGTCCGGGCGTCTGAGCTGGGGGTCTCCTCCCTCTCGCTTCGGGACGCTACTGGGTGGCTACAGGGTTTCTTAATTTTTTTTTCTTTCCTAGAGTTGACGGGATTATGCGCCCAAAAGAGCATTGTATGGATACCTTTTCCAGGAAGGTACGAAATGCGCGGAGCTTTTCTCGGAATGAGCTTCTCCTTTGGCGAGTTTTGAAATCGTTCAGTCACTGAGGGCAAGCCCAGCGACACAGGTGGGCTTCAGGTTGTGGAGCTCTGGGGCTGCCGTCGGGGTGGGTCCCGAAGTGGTTCTAGGTCGAGGACTTTGGCCTCACTGCGGTATGCACGAGAGGTGAGACGGTGGGAGCGCCGTCTGCTCCGTGCCCTGGCCTCCACTGCGTGCCGTAGCCTTTTAAAAATTATTATTGATTCTATTTCTGGCTGAATTGCATGTCGTGTGATATCTTAGGTCCCTGACCGGGGGATAAACCTGCATCCCCCACATTGGAATCGCGGTGTCTTAACCACGGGGCCACAGGAAGTCCCGTGTGTGCCGTCGCTTTTAATCCCACGTCGACATCCCGAGTCTTAGACCCGAGGCAGGAAGGGACCAGGCGCCCTTTTTAGCTCTTCTTTGTGTTTGTTAATGATCTGCAGTACATGTTGTTGTTCTGCTTTAGCTGCTAAATCGTGTCTCTTTGCGACCTCATCGACTGTAGCCTGTCAGGCTCCCCTGTCCATGGATTCTCCAGGCAAGAATACTGGAGTGGGTTTCCATTTCCTCCTCCAAGAGATCTTCCTGACCCAGAGATCAAACCTGAGTCTCCTGTGTCTTCTGCGTTCCAGGCAGGTTCCTTACTTGCTGAACCATCAGGGAAGCACACGCACGCTCAGAAACATAAATATAATTCTTCTGTCATCGTTTACGGTTTTGAAAATATTTAAAATACCTGCTTTGAAGTCCCTTTGTGCTCAGTCCAACATCTAGACTCTGTCAGAAACAGTTTTGGGTTTTTTTTTTTTTAGTTTTCTTTTTTTTGGCCAAGTCACATGGCTTGCAGGATCTTAGTTCTCTGACTAGGGAGAGAACTCTCTGGGCCATGACAGTGAAAGCCCAGAATCCTTAACCACTGGGCCACAGGGGAACTCCCTCAGAGACAGTTTTTCATGACTGCTCCCCCCTTGTGTATGCATTATACTTTCTTGTTTGCGTGTCTCCTGACTTTGATGTTATCACAGCCACTCTGGCTGGTAATAGATCTTCTCGGGTTACTCCCTGGGAAGTCAGCCCCAGCAGTGGGGCAGCCAGGCCTGGTGGTGTCCTGTCCTGCTGCCTCTCCTGTGTGAGGACAGTTGCTGGGGGGAGGTGACAGGACCGCCCTGGCAAAACTGCCATAGGTCCCCATGGGCACCCTCTGAGCTCCCACCGTCTTTCTTGAATAAGCATTCCCAATGCCCTTGATCAGTTCCCAAGGTCCTGAAGTTTCTGCTTGTATTCTAGCTTTCTCGGGAAAGGCTTTCTGGGCTCTTTAGTCCTCTGCTCTGGATGCCTCTCCATCTCTGCTTCAGTCGCCTGTGGGCAGAACTTCGCACCTGTGGAGCCACGCCGTGTGTTTATTTTGTGTCTGGTCTCGGATCAGCACAGTGTTTGTGAAATGCACCCCTGTTGCAACGTGCAGTCTGGTTTCCAGTTTCCTCACTGCAAACATTTTGTTTTAGGAATCTACCGCGTCTTCTTTATCCATCACACCGCCGGTGCTTGACATTTGCATTATTTTTGCTGTTGTGAGTAACAACCCTAAGTACTTGTGCAGACATCTCTGCACACAGGGCGTGCACAGCAGTCTGGGTTCTTCGGCCTTGAACTGTGTCCCTTCCTGGAATTAATATGTTGGGTATTAATCCAGCACCTCAGAATATCACCTTATTTGGAGAAAAGTTCTTTCCAGAGATAATCAAATTACGTTGAGGACTCTGAGGTGGGCCCTCATCCAAAGTGACTGGTGTCCTTATACAAAGGGGAAGTTTAGACCCAGGCAGACATGCACAGAGGGAGCACTCAGAGTGCCCTGATCTCTGCGACCCCCTGGCCTGCAGCCCGCCAAGCTCCTCTGTCCATGGGATTCTCCAGGCAGGAATACTAGAGTGGGTGGCCACTGCCCCCTCCAGGGGATCTTCCCGACCCAGGGGCTGAACCCCTGTCTGTTGTGTCTCCTGCATTGGCAGGCGGATTCTTCACCACCTGGGAAGACTGTGCAGAGAAGGGAGGCCCAGGGGGAAGCTGGCCACCCACGGCGGAGTCCAGGCTCCTGGCCTCCAGGACTGAGTGGTAACACACTTGTGTTGTTTAAGTCATGCAGACTGGGGGGCTGTCAGGGCAGCCCTAGGGAGGAGGACTGTGTGTATACCTTGGGGTGGAATTTGGGGTCTCAGCCACTAAGCTGCACTGTCCCCAGAGACGCACCCTCACCGCAGCACCCGGGGAGTCCCTCTCAACCACAGACTCACGGATAGTCGGTGTTGTCAGAGGCGTCTCCTGGAGGTTTTAGCTTGCACTTCCTGGATGACTTTTATCAAGTGCCTATTCAAGTCTTTTAAACATTTTGAAGTGGATTGTCTTCTTCTTTTGTCTTAAAAATTTTTTTGTTAAAATCTTGTTGATTTACAAAGTAGTGTTGGTGTCAGGTGGACGGCAAACTGTATATGGACAGATATTCTTTCCCCAAAGCAGTCTCTCCCACTATAGGTTATTGCAAGATACTGAGTATGGTTCCCTGTACTATACAGTAGATTGTCTTTTTCTTCCTGTTTTGTGAGTGCCTCATGGATTCAGGGGGGCTTCCCTGGTGGCCTGGACAGTAGAGAATCCGCCTGCAATGCCGGAGATCCAGGTTCAATCCCTGGGTCAGGAAGATCCCCTGGAGGAGGAAATGGCAGCCCACTCCAGCGTTCTTGCCTGGAGAATCCCATGGACAGAGGAGCCTGGTGGGCCACAGTCCACGGGGTCGCAGAGAGTCAGACACGAATGGGCGGGGAGCACTCTCACTTCTCACACTTTCATGGGTTCTGAAGACAAGCCTGTTGCTGATGGTATGTGTGGAGATGGTATGTTCCTCCCTGTCTTCTCCTGGTAGCTGATGAACAGATGTTCCCAGTTTTAATGTTTTCTTGTATATCTTTTTTTGGCTTTTTGTGTCCTTTTTAAGAAATCCTTTCTTACCCCTGGAGGCAGGAAGGCAGGCACCCATATTATGCCCAAGAATGAGAATTGTTTGGCCTGCAAATCTCTCCTGACCAAATTGAGTTTTGTGTGTGATGTGACCTGAGATTGAATTTTGTTTTCGTTTCAAATGTGTTCCTCAGCGTGCCCCGAGCCACGGCGGCTTCTGGCATCAGCCGGGTCTCGCGGACCCCTGGGCCACCTCTTGGACCCACCACGGGCAGCGCTGAGTCTGGGGTCTCAGGCAGCACCTACTCCCACCAGTCCCCACCTGTTCTCCGTCCTTTGGATTTTTCACAACAGTTTTAGAGTCAGCCTGACAAGTTTCTCCTGAACCCTGAGGATTCTCATTAGGGTTTCATGGAACCTATGAATCATTGTAATATTTAATCTTCTCACCTCTGAGCTTGGCTTAGCTTCTGTGAGTCTATGTTTTTAAAATACTCCTCGGCAATGATTTTTTGCTTCAGATGTAGAGAGCTTACACAGAGGGGTTTTTTTTTTTCCAAGCTTTATTTCTGAGGGCACGGAGCGCAGGCGCAGCCGAGTCCGCGCTTTTGTGGCGTGCCCGAGGACTGGGGCTGCACTCAGCGCAGGGCCCGCTCCACGTGGAGCAGCCGGGAGCCTGGGCAGTGTAGACGGGGAGAGCGCTGACACCCGTGAGCGGGGCAAACCCAGCGTGGCCGGAACACGGTGAGCGCTATCCACACAGAGCGGTATCTGTCTGCAGCGCCCCGCCCTCCCCGTAGCAGGACTGAACTGAACTAGAGAACCTAAATAAGAGACCACCTCCGCCCGCCTGTGTCAGGGCGGAAATTAGACACCGAAGAGACAGCAAACAGAAGCCAAATAAACAAAGGGAACCGCTTCAGAAAGGACCGGTGCAACAGATTAAAATCCCTGAAGGTAACACCGACTACACGGGAAGGGGCCTACAGATATCGAGAAGTGTAAGCTGGAAAGAGGAGCTATCTGAAATTGAACTGAACCTACGCTGACCGCAACAACTCCAGAGAAATTCCTAGATATATATGTTTATATTTTTTTTTAATTTAAAAAAAAAATTTTTTTTTCTTTCCTTTTTTAAATTTTTTATTTTTTCTCTTTTATTTTCTTTTAAAATTCCCTATTACTTCCCTATTACTCCCCCATTACTCCTCAACTTTCATTTTCATATATTTTTACGATTTTTTTAATTAGGGAAAAAAAAATCTTTTTTTCTTTTTTTTTCTTTTTCTTGTTTTTCTCTCCTATTTCCTTTTAAAGTCCTCTAATACTCCTCTATTATTCCTTAATTTTCATTTTCATTTCACTATAACCTTGCCAAAAAAAAAAAAAAGAGAGAGAGAGAAACCCTATTTTTAAACCGAACTTCATATACATTTCTAAATTTTTTGTGTGTTTTTGTTTTTGTTTTTAAATATTGTATTTCAAAGAGTCTAACCTCTACACTAGATTTTTAATCTTTGTTTTTCAGTATGTGATATAAATTTTGGACATTTAAGAATCCAATGTTCAGTTCCCATTTCTATTCAGGAGTGTGGTGATTACTCTCCCACTTTTGACTCTCTGTTTTCTACCTCAGAACACCTCTATTTCCTCCTTTTCCCTTCTCTTCCCAATCCAATTCGGTGAATCTTTGTGGGTGTCTGGGCTACGGAGAACACTTTGGGAACAGATAACTGTGTAGAACTGTCTCTCTCCTCTTGAGTCCCCCTTTTCTCCTCCTGCTCACCTCTATCTCCTTCCTCCCTCTCCTATTCTTCATGTAACTCTGTGAACCTCGCTGGTTGTTTCTCACGGTGGAGAATCTTTTCACCATTAACCTAGAAGTTTTATTATCAGTGCTGTATAGTTGGAGAAGTCTTGAGACTATTGGAAGAATAAAACTGAAATCCAGAGGCAGGAGACTTAAGCCCAAAACCTGAGAAAACCAGAAAACTCCTGACTACACGGAACATTAAGGAATAAGAGACCATCCAAAAGCCTCCATAACTACACCAAAACCAACCACCACCCAAGAGCCAATAAGCTCCAGTACAAGACATACCACGCAAATTCTTTAGCAATGCAGGAACATAGACCTGACTGTCAACATACAGGCTGTCCAAAGTCACACCTAACACATACCCATCGCAAAACTCATTACTGGACACTCCATTGCACTCCAGAGAGAAGAAATCCAATTCCACGCACCAGAACGCTGACACAAGCTTCCCTAACCAGGAAACCTTGACAAACCAATCGTCCAACCCCACCCACTGGGTGAAACCTCCACAATAAAAAGGAACCTCAGACCACAAGAATACAGAAAGCCCACTCCAGACACAGCAATCTAAACTTGATGAAAAGGCAGAGAAATACCCAACAGGTAAAGGAATACGAAAAAAGCCCACCAAGTCAAACAAAAGAGGAGGAAATAGGGAATCTACCTGAAAAAGAATTTAGAATAATGATAATAAAAATGATCCAAAATCTTGAAAGCAAAATGGAGTTACAAATAAATAGCCTGGAGACAAAGATTGAGAAGATGCAAGAAATGTTTAACAAGGACCTAGAAGAAATAAAAAAAAGTCAATTAAAAATTCATAATGAAATAAATGAGATCAAAAACACTCTGGAGGGAACCATGAGTAGAATAACAGAGGCAGAAGATAGGATAAGTGAGGTAGAAGATAAAATGGTGGAAATAAATGAAGCAGAGAGGAAAAAAGAAAAAAGAATCAAAAGAAATGAGGACAACCTCAGGGACCTCTGGGACAATGTGAAACGCCCCAACATTTGAATCATAGGAGTCCCAGAAGAAGAAGACAAAAAGAAAGGCCATGAGAAGTTACTCGAGGAGATAATAGCTGAAAACTTCCCTAAAATGGGGAAGGAAATAGCCACACAAGTCCAAGAAACCCAGAGAGTCCCAAACAGGATAAACCCAAGGCAAAACACCCCAAGACACATATTAATCAAATTAACAAAGATCAAACACAAAGAACAAATATTAAAAGCAGCAAGGGAGAAACAACAAATAACACACAAAGGGATTCCCATAAGGATAACAGCTGATCTATCAATAGAAACCCTTCAGGCCAGAAGGGAATGGCAGGACATACTTAGAGTAATGAAAGAGAATAACCTACAACCTAGATTACTCTACCCAGCAAGGATCTCATTCAGATATGAAGGAGAACTCAAAAGCTTTACAGACAAGCAAAAGCTGACAGAATTCTGCACCACCAAACCAGCTCCTCAACAAATGCTAAAAGATCTTCTCTAGACAGGAAACACAGAAAGGTGGTATAAACGTGAACCCCAAACAACAAAATAAATGGCAACGAGACCATACCTATCAATAATTACCTTAAATGTAAATGGGTTGAATGCCCCAACCAAAAGACAAAGGCTGGCTGAATGGATACAAAAGCAAGACCCCTATATATGCTGTCTACAAGAGACCCACCTCAAAACAAGGGACACATACAGACTAAAAGTGAAGGGCTGGAAAAAAATATTCCACGCAAACAGAGACCAAAAGAAAGCAGGAGTCGCAATACTCATATCAGATAAAATAGACTTTCAAATTAAGTCTGTGAAAAGAGACAAAGATGGACACTACATAATGATCAAAGGATCAATCCAAGAAGAAGATATAACAATTATAAATATATATGCACCCAACATAGGAGCACCGCAATATGTAAGGCAAATGCTAATGAGTATGAAAGAGGAAATTAATAGTAACACAATAATAGTAGGAGACTTTAATACCCCACTCACAACTATGGATAGATCAACTAAACAGAAAATGAACAAGGAAACACAAACTTTAAAGGACACAATGGACCAGCTAGACCTAATTGACATCTATAGGACGTTTCACCCCAAAACAATCAACTTCACATTTTTCTCAAGTGCACACGGAACCTTCTCCAGAATAGATCACATCCTGGGCCATAAATCTAGTCTTGGTAAATTCAAAAAAATTGAAATCATTCCAGTCATCTTTTCTGATCACAGTGCAGTAAGATTAGATCTCAATTACAGGAAAAAAATTATTAAAAATTCAAACATATGGAGGCTAAACAACACGCTTCTGAATAACCAACAAATCATAGAAGAAATCAAAATATGCATAGAAATGAATGAAAATGAAAACACAGCAACCCAAAACCTATGGGACACTGTAAAAGCAGTGCTAAGGGGAAGATTCATAGCATTATAGGCCTACCTCAAGAAACAAGAAAAAAGTCAAATAAATAACCTAACTCTACACCTAAAGCAACTAGAGAAGGAAGAAATGAAGAACCCCAGGGTTAGTAGAAGGAAAGAAATCTTAAAAATTAGGGCAGAAATAAATGCAAAAGAAACTAAGGAGACCATAGCAAAAATCAACAAAGCTAAAAGCTGGTTTTTTGAAAAAATAAACAAAATTGACAAACCATTAGCAAGACTCATTAAGAAACAAAGGGAGAAGAACCAAATTAACAAAATTAGAAACGAAAATGGAGAGATCACAACAGACAACACTGAAATACAAAGGATCATAAGAGACTACTACCAGCAGCTCTATGCCAATAAAATGGACAACTTGGAAGAAACGGACAAGTTCTTAGAGAAGTATAACTTTCCAAAACTGAACCAGGAAGAAATAGAAGATCTTAGCAAACCCATCACAAGCAAGGAAATCGAAACTGTAATCAGAAATCTTCCAGCAAACAAAAGCCCAGGACCAGATGGCTTCACAGCTGAATTCTACCAAAAATTTAGAGAAGAGCTAACACCTATCTTACTCAAACTCTTCCCGAAAATTCCAGAAGAAGGTAAACTTCCAAACTCATTCTATGAGGCCACCATCACCCTAATTCCAAAACCAGACAAAGATGCCACAAAAAAAGAGAACTACAGGCCAATATCACTGATGAACATAGATGCAAAAATCCTTAACAAAATTCTAGCAAACAGAATCCAACAACATATTAAAAAAATCATACACCATGACCAAGTGGGCTTTATCCCAGGAATGCAAGGATTCTTTAATATGTGCAAATCAATCAATGTAATACACCACATTAACAAATTGAAAGATAAAAACCATATGATTATCTCAATAGATGCAGAAAAGGCCTTTGACAAAATTCAACATCCATTTATGATTAAAACTCTCCAGAAAGCAGGAATAGAAGGAACATACCTCAACATAATAAAAGCTATATATGACAAACCCACAGCAAGCATCACCCTCAATGGTGAAAAATTGAAAGCATTTCCCCTGAAATCAGGAACAAGACAAGGGTGCCCACTCTCACCACTACTATTCAACATAGTTTTGGAAGTGTTGGCCACAGCAATCAGGGCAGAAAAAGAAGTAAAAGGAATCCATATAGGAAAAGAGGAAGTGAAACTCTCTCTGTTTGCAGATGACATGATCCTCTACATAGAAAACCCTAAAGACTCTACCAGAAAATTACTAGAGCTAATCAACGAATACAGTCAAGTTGCAGGATATAAAATTAACACACAGAAATCTCTTGCATTCCTATACACTAACAATGAGAAAACAGAAAGAGAAATTAAGGAAACAATACCATTCACCACTGCAACAAAAGGAATAAAATACTTAGGAGTATATCTACCTAAAGAAACAAAAGACCTATACATAGAAAACTATAAAACACTGATGAAAGAAATCAAAGAGGACACAAACAGATGGAGAAATATACCGTATTCATGGATTGGAAGAATCAATATTGTCAAAATGGCTATACTACCCAAAGCAATCTATAGATTCAATGCAATCCCCATCAAACTACCAACGGTATTTCTCACAGAACTAGGACAAATAATTTCACAATTTGTATGGAAATACAAAAAGCCTCGAATAGCCAAAGTAACCTTGAGAAAGAAGAATGGAACTGGAGGAATCAACCTGCCTGACTTCAGACTATACTACAAAGCCACAGTCATCAAGACAGTATGGTACTGGCACAAAGACAGAAATATAGATCAATGGAACAGAATAGAAAGCCCAGAGATAAATCCACGAACCTATGGTCACCTTATCTTCGACAAAGGAGGCAAGGATATACAATGGAAAAAAGACAACCTCTTTAACAAGTGGTGCTGGGAAAACTGGTCAACCACCTGTCAAAGAATGAAACTAGAACACTTTCTAACACCATACACAAAAATAAACTCAAAATGGATTAAAGATCTAAATGTAAGACCAGAAACTATAAAACTCCTAGAGGAGAACATAGGCAAAACACTCTCCGACATAAATCACAGCAGGATCCTCTGTGACCCACATCCCAGAATTTTAGAAACAAAAGCAAAAATAAACAAATGAGACCTAATGAAACGTAAAAGCTTTTGCACAGCAAAGGAAACTATAAGCAAGGTGAAAAGACAGCCCTCAGATTGGGAGAAAATAATAGCAAATGAAGCAACAGACAAAGGATTAATCTCAAAAATATACAAGCAACTCCTCCAGCTCAACTCCAGAAAAATAAATGACCCAATCAAAAAATGGGCCGAAGAACTAAACAGACATTTCTCCAAGGAAGACATACAGATGGCTAACAAACACATGAAAAGATGCTCAACATCACTCATTATCAGAGAAATGCAAATCAAAACCACAATGAGGTACCATTATACGCCAGTCAGGATGGCTGCTATCCAAAAGTCTACAAGCAATAAATGCTGGAGAGGGTGTGGAGAAAAGGGAACCCTCTTGCACTGTTGGTGGGAATGCAAATTAGTACAACCACTATGGAGAACAGTGTGGAGATTTCTTAAAAAGCTGGAAATAGAACTGCCATATGACCCAGCAATCCCACTTCTGGGCATACACACCGAGGAAACCAGATATGAAAGAGACACGTGCACACCAATGTTCATCACAGCACTGTTTATAATAGCCAGGACATGGAAGCAACCTAGATGCCCATCAGCAGACGAATGGATGAGGAAGCTGTGGTACATATACACCATGGAATATTACTCAGCCATTAAAAAGAATTCATTTGAATCAGTTCTAATGAGATTGGATGAAACTGGAGCCCATTATACAGAGCGAAGTAAGCCAGAAAGATAAAGACCATTACAGTATACTAACACATATATATGGAATTTAGAAAGATGGTAACGATAACCCTATATGCAAAACAGAAAAAGACTCAGATGTATAGAACAGACTTGTGGACTCTGTGGGAGAAGGCGAGGGTGGGATGTTTCAAGAGAACAGCATCGAAACATGTATATTATCTAGGGTGAAACAGATCACCAGCCCAGGTTGGATGCATGAGACAAGTGCTCGGGGCTGGTTCACTGGGAAGACCCAGAGGGATCGTGTGGAGAGGGAGGTGGGAGGGGGGACCGGGATGGGGAATACATGTAAATCCATGGCTAATTCATTTCAATGTATGAAAAAAAAAAAAAAAAAAAATAAATATATATATATATATATATATATATCCTATGTGAAATAAGCCAAGCACAAAAAGCAAATAAATAAATAAATAAATAAAAATAAAAAGACTTTCGGGTCACTCAAAAAAAAAAGATTTATTTTTAAATCATTTATATGATAGTCTTTTTTTTTTTTTTTTTACATTTTGGTGTATATTTTCCAGTGTAAAAGCAAACAAATGTATACCCATATGTACACAGCATGACTGCTGTTGTTACTTAAACTTGATAATCATTGTTTTTTCATATGTTTAAATATTTCAAGAATATTATGGACTGTAACAGCAAGAGTGCACATCAACATTTTAGGGATCAGTGAACTAAGATGGACTGGAGTCAGATGGCCCTTATCTCTACTACTGTGGGCAAGAGTCCCTTAGAAGAAATGGAGTAGCCCTCATAGTCAACAATATAGTCTGAAATGCAGTACTTGGGTGCAATCTCAAATACCACAGAATGGTCTCCGTTTGTTTCCAAGGCAAACCATTCACTATCACAGTAATCCAAGTCTATGCTCCAACCAGTAACGCTGAAGAAGCTGAAGTTGAACGGTTCTATGACGACCTACAAGACCTTCTAGAACTAACACCCTGAAAAAAGATGTCCTTTTCATCATAGGGGACTGGAATGCAAAAGTAGGAAGTCAAGAGATACCAGGAGTAACAGGCAAACTTGGCCTTGGAGTACAAAATGAAGCAGGGCAAAGGCTAACAGAGTTTTGCCAAGAGAACACACTGATCATAGCAAACACGCTCTTCCAAAAACACAAGAGAAGACTCTACACATGGACATCACCAGATGGTCAATACCAAAATCAGATTGATTGTACTCTTTGCAGTCAAAGATGGAGAAGCTCTGTACAGTCAGCAAAAACAGACTGGGCTGTACAGATGGCGGAGGACTAGGGGGACGTGGAGTGCATCTCTCTCCATGGATACATCAGGAATACACCTTCAGACACAGAAGTGCATGCAGAACACCAGCTGAGAGCAGGCAGGAGTACTTGACCAGCAGAAAAGAATACATAGAACCTCGCAAAACTCAGCAGGGTGAAGGAACTAGGGGGAAAACAGGAGTGTTACTAGGACTGTTCCTGCCCTTGGCAGGCGGGTGGGGGAACTGAAGCAGGGGTCCAGTCCCCACACTGGGGCAGTTGTCTGAGTCAGAGGAGAAACATTTAAGGCTGAGAGTGAAACAGCTGATCTGTGGCAGCCTGAATGGAATGAGGATCGGACAGTCCTTGCCGCAGCCCTGCGTATCCGGACAGGTTTGCAGGTCCCCTGGAAGGCGCAGCGGCTGGGAGCTGGAGCTCGGGGACTGTGGAGCAACCCCAGTGCGACGGCTGCTGCTGACTGTGGAGAGGTGAACTGAGGGGAGGGGAGGGAGGAGGCTGCGGTGGGAAATGCCTGTGGAGGAAAGCCAGGCTGCTTTGGAAGCAAGGCGATACCGCTGAGTCACGCGTAGGGGGTGGAGCCATCACCATAGCCTCTCTCCCCGCAGCCAGCTTCTGCAGCTGAACAATAGAGAGGCTGGCCCATCAAAGGCCTGACGCACAGAATACAGAGTAGGACCCCACCCAGGGGGGCGCCTCTATGTGCCTGACACGCCAGACAAGCGAGAAAGACCCCGGGCAAGGGAGCCCTCTAAGTGCCTTGACAGGCGGAGCTACGGAGAAAGACTGGCGGAAGAGGCCTTCTGATCGCCAGCTACAAGAGGCTCGAAAAAAGACTCTGATAGGCAGATAACTCCTGCGGCCGAGGCAGTCCGTATCCCCGCACACTTGGCATCGCCAGGGTCCCCGCAAGCCAAGCAGCTGCGCCACCTTCACGTTCAACCCTCACTGGGGCAGAGCTGCCACCGGCAAAAGAAGTCTTGCGTGTATTCACACGGGGTAGCTTCAGCTGTGTCCAACTCCTTGCGACCCTGTGGACTGTGACATGCCAGGCTTCCTATCAGGGGAGCTCTCGAGGCAAGGATACTGGAGCTTGTTGGCCGATACTGGTTGCCATACCCTTCTAGAGCACTCTACTTCCTGCTGCCCTCGCCGCCACCCCCCTGAGTACCTGGTGCTGCCAGAAGCCCTGTGACCCAGGCAGCTGCCCCACCCCACAGCTGGCCCTCACGGGGCAATCCCAGGTCCTCCAGGGCAGCCTCAGGAGCAAACCCCAGTGGATGACCCACATGCAGAGGTGGAAATAAAACCACGATTGAAACCCAGGGGCAGTGTGGCTAAGGAAGAAGACCCAAAACCTTCCCACCAGCTGCACAAGCTGCAGATTAAACCCACAGGATCAACTAGGCAGACTCTGTGTCTGTGGAGTATATGAAAGGCCACTGAGAGCGCCCACAGAAGAAAAGACACCAGTTCTGATGGTGTTCTGTGGACACTGGAGGCCAGAACACAGGAGTGGGAGCAGATTAGGGTCTGAGCTGCCCCACGGCAGGCCCAGAGACCGGCGCAGTGCTGGAGCGCGTCCCGGGGAGGCGAGGGGGACTGTGCTCCCAGCGAGGGGAAGGGCTCCGACAGCGGTGACTCAAGAGAAACATCTATTATTCTTATGTTTTGACTTGTTCTGTAGTTTCTTTTGGATTTTTTTTCTTTTTCTTTCCTTTTTTCTTTTTATCCCCCTCTTGTAATTGTTGATTTTATTGGCACTATGAAATCTAATTAAGTTTTAGTTTCTTTTCTTCTTTTCAATCACACTTTTTATTGACGTTATAAATCTCTGCCTCTACATTAGGGTTTTGCAGCTCTGTGGAGTTTTCCTTTTTTTTTCCTTACCTCTTCCTCTTTTTAAAAATTTTTTCAAGCCTATTATTATTTTTTCTATGTTTATTCCCTTGTTTGCTTTTCCTACTATTCTTTTCCCCTTGAAGCTAATCTTTAATGTATATAAACCTTATCTACCTCTATTTAACTTTGCATATCTATTCTTTCTTTTCTCTCAGCATATTTGTTAGTTTTTGTTTTCATTGCTTTATTCCCCCCTTGGCACCTTGTTGTAGTTTTATTTTCCAGTTTGTGCTTTAGTTAGTTTTGTTCTTAACTGGTAGATATAATTTTTGGCTTTCTTTGTTCTCCAGGTCAATCTATTGTACTTTATTTTTGTTGGATTCTTGATTTTGCGTATAGGTGTATGTGTATATGTGTATATTCCATTATTTTAATTTTTATTTGCCTGATTTTGTAACTGCCATTTGTCTGGGGTTTATCTTTGGTTTCTTGGTTTTGGGTATTTGTTTTAATCTCACTTAAAGCCATAACAAACCACTTGTGGAATCTTTTTTTCTGACCAGAGATCAAGCCCTGAGCCTTTGGAGCGGGAACACTGACTCTAAGACCCTAGACTACCAGAGGACTAACCCTGGGGAGCATCAAATAGTGAGAACTCACACAAAGGAGACCACTGGCATACAAGACCCAGCATCACCCAACCACCAGTAGCACCCTGTGCAGGACGCCCCATCCAAACAACACAAAAATACAAACCCAGTCATCCGCAGACAGGAGGACTGCCTCGCTCAGCCCTGCCCGTCAGAGGAAGAAGCCCAGCTCAGGTCTCAGTCTTGAGAAGCCTGCACAAACCACTGCACCAACCTTTCTTCCGAAAGGAAGAAGGAACTCAACCTTGAAGCCTGGGAAAAGGAGACCTCAAACCAATCAGTTTAAAAAAGTAATGAAAAGGCAGAGAAATACTGCACAAATGAAGTAACAAACTAGAAACAGAAGTCCAAATAAATGAAGAGGAAGTAGGCAAACTATTTGAAAAAGAATTCAGAATAATGATAGTAAAGATGATCAAAAAGCTTCAAAACAGAATGGATAAAATGCAAGAATCAATTAACAAAGACCTGAAAGAAATAAGAATAAACATACAGAGACAAACAGCACAATCACTTAAATTGAATGCACTCTAGAAGGAATCAATAGCAGAATATCTGAAGCAGGAGAAGAATCAGTGAGCTGGAAGAGAAAACGGTGAAATACCTTCTGCAGATCAGAATAAAGTGAGAAGAATGAACAGAACTGAGAATAGCCTCCGAGACCTCTGGGACAATATCAAACACACCAACATTTGTATTATAGGGGTCCCAGAATAAGAAGAGAAAATGAAAGGATATGAGAAAATATTTGAAGAGATTATAGTTAAAATTTCCCCAACATGGAAAAGGAAATAGTCAATCAAGTCCAAGAGGCACAAAGAGCCCGATACAGGATAAACCCAATGAGAAACATGCTAAGACACACTAATCAAACTAACAAAGATTAAACACAAAGAAAGAATATTAAAAGCATCAACAGAAAACCAACAAGTAACATACAAGGGAAACCCACGTGTTTAACAGCTGATCTTTCAGCAGAAACTCGCGGGCCAGAAGGGAACGGCAGGATATATTTAAAGTACTGAAAGGGAAAATTCTACAACCAAGATTACTCTACCCGGCACGGATCTCACTCAAAATTGATGGAGAAATCAAAAGCTTTTCAGACAAGCAAAAGTTGAGAGAATTCAGTACCACCAAACCAGCTTTACAACAAAGGTTAAAGGGACTTCCGCAGTCAAGAAATCCAAGAGAAGTAAAAGAGCTGCAAAATCAAACCCCAAACAACTAAGCAAATGATAATAGGAACATATATATCAATAATAACTTTAAATGTAAATGGATTAAATGCTCCAACCAAAAGACACAGACTGGCTGAATGGATACAAAACAAGACCTACATATATGCTGACTACAAGAAACCCACTTCAGACCTAAAGACACATATAAAGTGAAACTTAGAGGATGGAAAAATATCTTCCATGCAAAAGGAAAGCGAAAGAAAGCTGGAGTAGCAATCCATACATCAGACAAAATAAACCTTAAAATAAAGAATATTACAAGAAATAAGGAAGGACACTATATAATGATCAAGGGATCAATCCAGGAGGAAGACATAGCGATTGTAAATATCTGTGCATCCAACTAGTGGATGTGATGGAATTCCAGTTGAGCTATTTCAAATCCTGAAAGATGATGCTGTGAAAGTGCTGCATTCAATATGCCAGCAAATTTGGAAAACTCAGCAGTGGCCACAGGAATGGAAAAGGTCAGTTTTCATTCCAATCCCAAAGAAAGGCAGTGCCAAAGAATGCTCAAACTACCGCACAATTGCACTCATCTCACACGCTAATAAAGTAATGCTCAAAATTCTCCAAGCCAGGCTTCAGCAATATGTGAACTGTGAACTTCCAGATGTTCAAGCTGGTTTTAGAAAAGTCAGAGGAACCAGAGATCAAATTGCCAATATCCACTGGATCACTGAAAAAGTAAGAGAGTTCCAGAAAAACATCTATTTCTGCTTTATTGACTATGCAAAAGCCTTCGACTGTGTGGATCACAGTAAACTGTGGAAAATTCTGAAAGAGATGGGAATATCAGACCACCTGACCTGCCTCTTGAGAAACCTGTATGCAGGTCAGGAAGCAACAGTTAGAACTGGACATGGAACAACAGACTGATTCCCAATAGGAAAAGGAGTACGTCAAGGCTGTATATTGTCACCCTGCTTGTTTAATTTATATGCAGAGTACATCATGAGAAACACTGGGCTGGAAGAAACACAAGCTGGAATCAAGATTGCCATTAGAAATATCAATAGCCTCAGATATGCAGATGACACCACCCTTATGGCAGAAAGTGAAGAGGAACTAAAAAGCCTCTTGATGAAAGTGAAAGAGAGTGAAAAAATTGGCTTAAAGCTTAACATTCAGAAAACTAAGATCATGGTCCCCCCCCAAAAAAAAAATCATGGTCCCATCACCTCATGGGAAATAGATGTGGAGACAGTGGAAACAGTGTCAGACTTTAATTTTTTGGGCTCCAAAATCATTGCATATGCTGACTGCAGCCATGAAATTAAAAGACGCTTACTCCTTGGAAGGAAAGTTATGACCAACCTAGACAGCATATTAAAAAGCAGGGACATTACTTTGCCAACAAAGGTCCGTCTGGTCAAGGCTATGGTTTTTCCAGCAGTCATGTATGGATGTGAGAGTTGGACTGTGAAGAAAGCTGAGTGCCGAAAAATTGATGCTTTTGAACTGTGGTGTTGGAGAAGACTCTTGAGAGTCCCTTCGACTGCAAGGGATCCAACCAGTCCATCCTAAAGGAGATCAGTCCTGGGTGTTCATTGGAAGGACTGATGCTGAAGCTGAAACTCCAATACTTTAGCCACCTGATGCAAAGAGTTGACTCATTGGAAAAGACCCTGATGCTGGGAGGGGTTGGGGGCAGGAGGAGAAGGGGACGACAGAGGTTGAGATGACTGGATGGCATCACTGACTCGATGGACATGAGTTTGAGTAAACTCTGGAAGTTTGTGATGGACAGAGAGGCCTGGCGTGCTGCGATTCATGGGGTCGCAAAGAGTCGGACACAACTGAGCAACTGAACTTAACTGAACTAATGCATCCAACATAGGAGCACCTCAATACATAAGACAAACACTAACAGACATAAAAGGAGAAATTGACAGTAACACAATAATAGCAGGAGACTTTAACACTCCACTCACACCAATGGACAGATCATCAAAACAAAATTAATAAGGAAACAAGTCTTAAATGGTACATTAGATGAGGTGGATCTCATTGATATCTTCGGGACATTCCATCCAAATGCAGAACATATCTTCTTCTCAAGTGCACATGAAACATTCTCAAGGATAGACCACATCTTGGGTCACAAATCAAACCTCAGTAAATTTAAGAAAATTGAAGTCGTATGAAGCATCTTTTCCAACCACAACGCTATGAGACTAGGTATCAGTTACAAGAAAAGTACAAACACAAACATGAAGATTAAACAATACATTTCTAAATAAACAACAGGTTACTGAAGAAATCAAAGGGAAATAAATTTCTAGAAATGATAATGAAGACATGACAACTCAAAACCTAAGGGATGCCGCAAAAGCTGTTCTAAGAGGGAAGTTGATAGCAATGCAATCCTACCTCAAGAAACAAGAAAAGCATCGAATAGACAACCTAACTTTACACCTAAAACAACTGGAAAAAGAAGAACAACCCCCCCCCCCCAAATAGCAGAAGGAAGGAAATCATAAAAAACAGAGCAGAAACAAATGAAAAAAGAAATGAAAGAAATAATAGTAAAGATTAGTAAAACTAAAAGCGGGTTCTTTGAGAAGATAACCAAAATTGACAAACTTTTAGCCAGACTTATCAAGAAAAAAAGAGAGAAGAATCAAATCAACAAAATTAGAAATGAAAAAGGAGATGTTACAACAGAGAATGCAGAAATACCAAGGATTATAAGAGACTATTATGAACAACTATATGGCAATAAAATGGATAACCTGGAAGAAATGGACAGATTCTTAGAAAAGTTCAGTCTTTCAAGAATGAACCAGGAAGAAATAGAAATTATGAACAATCCAATTACAAGCACTGAAATTGAAGCTGTGATTAAAAAAAAAAAATCTCCCCAAAAACAAAAGTCCAGGACCAGATGGCTTCACAGGAGAATTCTGTCAAACATTTAGAGAAGAGCTAAAGCCTATCCCTCCAAAACTCTTCCAAAAAATTGCAGAGGATGGAACACTTTCAAACTCATTCTGCGAGGGCACCATCACCCTGATACCAAAACCAGGTGAAGACAACACTAAAAAGAAAACTGCAGGCCACTATGTTCATCACTGATGAACACAGATGCAAAAATCTGTAACAAAATTCTAGAAAACAGAATTCAGCAACAGATTAAAAAGCTCATAAACCATGATCAAGTTAGGTTTATTCCAGGGATGCAAGGATTCTTAAATATATGCAAGTCATGTGATACACCATGCGAATGGTGTGATACACATGCAAATCAATGTGATACACCATATTAACAAATTGAAGGGTAAAAACCATATGATAATCTCAATAGATGCAGAAAAAGCCTTTGACAAAATTCAGCACCCATTTATGATTAAAACTCTTCAAAAACTGGGCATAGAAGGAACCTACCTCAACATAGTAAAAGCCATATATGATAAGCCCACAGCTAACATTATTCTCAATGGTGAAAAACTGAAAACATTCCCTCTAAGATCAGGAACAAGACAAGGATGTCCACCTTCACCACTGTTATTCAACATAGTTTTGGAAGTCCTAGCTACAGCAATCAGAGAAGAAAAGAAATTAAAGGAATCCAGATTGGGAAAGAAGAAGTAAACTCTCACTGCTTGTAGATGACATGATACTATACATAGGAAACTCTAAAGATACTATCAGAAAATTACTAGAGCTAATCAGTGAATTTAGCAAAGTCACAGGATACAAAATCAATACACGTAAATCACTTGCATTTCTATATGCTAACAATGAAAAATCAGAGAAATTAAGGAATCAATCCTATTTTTCATTGCAACAAAAAGAGTAAAATATCTAGGAATAAACTTACCTAAGGAGACAAAAGGACTGTACACCAAAAACTATAAGACACTCATGAAAGAAATCAAAGATGACATGAACAGATGGAGAGATATTCCATGATCCTGGGGAAATGACTCTACTACCAAATGCAATCTACAGATTCAATGTGATCCCTACCAAATTACCAATAGCATTTTTCACAGAACTAGAACAAAAAATTTCACAAGTCATATGGAAACACAAAAGACCCCAAATAGCCAAACCAATCTTGAGAAAGAAGAATGAAGCTGGAGGAATCAACCTTCCTGACTTCAGATTATACTACAGAGCTACAGTCATGAAGACAGTATGGTACTGGCACAAAAACAGAAATATAGACCAATGCCATAAGACCGAAAGCCCAGAAATAAACCCATGCACTTGTGGGTAACTTATTTTTGACAAAGAAAGCAAGAATATACAATGGGGCAAAGACAGCCTCTTCAGTAAACGGTGCTGGGAAAACTGGACAGCTACATGTAAAAGGAATGAAATTAGAACACTTCCTAACACCATACACAAAGATAAACTTGAAATGGATTAAAGACCTAAATGTAAGACCAGAAACTATAAAACTCTTAGAGGAAAACATAGGCAGAACACTTGATGACATAAAGCGTTATCTTCTATGACCCACCTCCTAGACCCATAGACCCATTACTCCTAGAGTAATGAAAATAAAGTAAAAAAATAAATTAGTGGGACCTAATTAAACTTAAGAGCTTTTGCATAGCAAAGGAAACTATAAGCAAGGTGAAAAGACAATCCTCAGAATGGGAGAAAATAATAGCAAATGAAACAACTGACAAAGGATTAATTTCCAAAATATACAAGCAGATCATACAACTCAATACCAGAGAAACAAACAATCCAATCAAAAAGTGGGAAAAAGATAAACAGACATTTCTCCAAAGAAGACATTCAGATGGCTAACAAACACATGAAAAGATGTTCAGCATTGCTCATTATTAGAGAAATGCAAATCAAAACTACAACGAGATATCACGTCACACTGGTCAGAATGGCCATCATCAAAAAGTCTACAAACAATAAATGCTGGAGAGGGTGTGGAGAAAAGGGAATGCTCTTGCACTGTTGGTGGGAATGTAAATTGATGCAGCCACTATGGAAGATGGTATGGAGATTCCTTAAAAAACTAGGAATAAAACCACCATACGACCCAGTAATCCCATACCCAGAGGAAACCAAAATTGAAAAAGACACATCTATCCCATTGTTCATTGCCGCACTATTTACAATAGCTAGAACACAGAAGACACCTAGGTATCCACTGACAGATGAATGGATAAAGAAGTTGTGGTATGTATACACAATGGAGTATTACTCAGTCATAAAAAGGAACACATTTGAATCAGTTCTAATGAGGTGGTTGAACCTAGAGCCTATCATACAGAGTGAAGTAAGTCAGAAAGAGAAAGAGAAATATCATATACTATTGCATATATAGGAATCTAGAAAAATGGTACTGAAGAATTTATTTGCAGGGCAGCAATGGAGAAACAGACATAGAGAATAGACTTATGGACATGGGGAGAGGGGAGGAGAGGGTGAGGTGTATGGAGAGTAATATGGAAACTTACATTACCATTTTTAAAATAGAGAGCCAACAGGAATTTGCTGTGTGGCAAAGAGGGGCTCTGTATCGACCTAGAGGGGTGGGATGGGGCGGGGATGGGAGGGAGGCTCAGAAGGGAGGGGACAGATGTACACCTACGGCTGATTCATGTTGAGGGTTGACAGAAGACAGAAAAGTTCTGTAAAGCAATTATCCTTATCAATTAAAAAATAATTAAAAAGAACAAGACTGGGAGCTGACTGTAGCTCAGATCATGAAATCCTTATTGTCAAATTTAGACTTAAATTGAAGAAAGTAGAGAAAACCACTAGACCATTCAGGTATGACCTAAATCAAATCCCTTATGATTATACACTGGCAGTGACAAATAGATTCAAGGGATTAGATTTCATAGATAAAGTGCCTGAAGAACTATGGATGGAGGTTCGTGACATTGTACAGGAGACAGTGATCAAGACCATTCCCAAGAAAAAAGAAATGCAAAGAGGCAAAATGGTTGAGGAGACCTTACAAATAGCTGAGAAAAGAAGAGAAGCTAAAAGCAAAGGAGACAGATGGCTAACAAACACATGAAAAGATGCTCAACATCACTCATTATCAGAGAAATGCAAATCAAAACCTCAATGAGGTACCATTACATGCCAGTCAGGATGGCTGCCATCCAAAAGTCTACAAGCAATAAATGCTGGAGAGGGTGTGGAGAAAAGGGAACCCTCTTACATTGTTGGTGGGAATGCAAACTAGTACAGCCGCTATGGAGAACAGTGCAGAGATTCCTTAAAAAGCTGGAAATAGAACTGCCATGTGACCCAGCAATCCCACTCCTGGGCATACACACCGAGGAAACCAGATATGAAAGAGACACATGCACCCCAATGTTCATTGCAGCACTGTTTATAATAGCCAGGACATGGAAGCAACCCAGATGCCCATCAGCAGACGAATGGACAAGGAAGCTGTGGTACATATACACCATGGAATATTACTCAGCCATTAGAAAGAATTCATTTGAATCAGTTCTAATGAGATGGATGAAACTGGAGCCCATTATACAGAGTGAAGTAAGCCAGAAAGATAAAGACCAATACAGTATGGTAACGCATATATATGGAATTTAGAAAGATGGTAACGATAACCCTATATGCAAAACAGAAAAACAGACACAGATGTACAGAACAGACTTGTGGACTCTGTGGGAGAAGGCGAGGGTGGGATGTTTAAAGAGAACAGCATCGAAACTTGTATATTATTTAGGGTGAAACAGATCACCAGCCCAGGCTGGATGCATGAGACAAGTGCTCGGGGCTGGTTCACTGGGAAGACCCAGAGGGATCGGGCAGAGAGGGAGGTGGGAGGGGGGACTGGGATGGGGAATACATGTAAATCCATGGCTGATTCATGTCAATGTATGGCAAAAACCACTACAATATTGTAAAGTAATTAGCCTCCAACTAATAAAAATAAATGGAAAAAAATAAATGATAGATCCAGAGGGGAAAAAAAAGGCAAAGGAGAAAAGGAAAGATATATCCATCTGAATTCAGAGTTTCAAAGAATAGAAGGAGATAAGAAAGCCTTCCTCAGTTATCAATGCAAAGAAATAGAGGAAAACAATAGAATAGGAAAGACTAGAGATCTCTTCAAGAAAATTAGAGATACCAAGGGAATATTTCGTGCAAAGATGGGCTCAATAAAGGACAGAAGTGGTATGGATCTAACAGAAGCTGCTGCTGCTGCTAAGTCACTTCATTTGTGTCAGACACTGTGCAACCCCATAGACAGCAGCCTATCAGGCTCCTCCGTCCCTGGGATTCTCCCGGCAAGAACACTGGAGTGGGTTGCCATTTCCTTCTCTAGTGCGTGAAAGTGAAAACTCAAAGCGAAGTCGCACAGTTGTGTCCGACTCCTAGCGACCCCATGGACTGCAGCCTACCAGGCAAGAGTACTGGAGTGGGTTGCCATTGCCTTCTCTGTCTAACAGAAGCAGAAGATATTAAGAAGAGGTGGCAAGAAGACAGAAGAACTGTACAAAAAAGATCTTAATGACTCAGATAACTACGATGATGTGATCACTCATCTAGAGCCAGACATCCTGGAATGCAAAGTCAAGTGGGCCTAGGAAGCATCACTATGAAACAAAGTTAGTGGAGGTGATGGAATTCCAGTTGAGCTATTTCAAATCCTAAAAGATGACGCTGTGAAAGTGTTGCACTCAATATGTCAGCAAATTTGGAAAACTCAGCAGTGGCCACAGGACTGGGAAAGGTCAGTTTTCATTCCAATCCCAAAGAAAGGCAATGCCAAAGAACATTCAAACTACTGCACAATTGCACTCAGCTCACACACTAGCAAAGTAATGCTCAAAATTCTCCAAGTTAGGCTTCAACAGCATGTGAACTGAGAACTTCCAGATGTTCAAGCTGGATTTAGAAAAGTCAGAGGAACCAGAGATCAAATTGCCAACATCTGTTGGATCATCAAAAAGCAAGAGAGTTCCCAGAAAATCATCTACTTCTGCTTTATTGACTACCCAAGGCCTTGACTGTTTGGATCACAACAAACTGTGGACACTTCTTAAAAAGATGGGAATACCAGACCACTTGACCTGCCTCCTGAGAAGTCTGTATGCAGGTCAAGAAGCAACAGTTAGAACCAGACATGGAACAACAGACTGGTTCCAAATTGGGACAGGAGTCTGTCAAGTTTGTATATTGTCACCATGCTTATTTAACTTATATGCAGAGTACATCATGAGAAATGCTGGGCTGGATGAAGTACAAGGTGCAATCAAGATTGCCAGGAGAAATATCAATAACCTCAGATATGCAGATGACACCACCCTCATGGCAGAAAGTGAAGAAGAACTAAAGAGCCTCTTGATGAAAGTGAAAGAGGAGAGTGAAGAATTTGGCTTAAAAACTAAGCCAACATTAAAAAAACTAAGATCATGGCATGCGGTCTCATCACTTCACAGAAAATAGATGGGGAAACAGTGCAAACAGTGTCAGACTTTATTTTTTGGGGCTCCAAAATCACTGCAGATGATGATTGCAGCCTTGAAATTAAAAGATGCTTGCTCCTTAAAGGAAAAGCTATGACCAACCTAGATATCATCTTAAGAAGCAGACATTACTTTGCTGACAAAGGTCCATCTAGTCAAAGCTATAGTTTTTCCAGTAGTCATATATGGATGTGAGAGTTGGACTATAAAGAAAGCTGAGCGCTGAAGAATTGATGCTTTTGAACTGTGGTGCTGGAGAAGACTCTTGAGAGTCTGTTGGACTGTAAGGAGATCCAACCAGTCCATCCTAAAGGACATCAGTCCTGGGTGTTCATTGGAAGGACTGATGCTGAAGCTGAAGCCCCAATACTTTGGCCACCTGATGCGAAGAACTGATTCATTGGTAAAGACCCTGATGCTGAGAAAGATTGAAGGCAGGAGGAGGAGGTGACAGAGGAGGAGATGGTTGGATGGCATCACCGACTTGATGGACATAAGTTTGGGTAAACTCTGGGAGATGGTGATGGACAGGTAAGCCTGGTGTGTTGCAGTCCATGGGGTCCCAAAGAGTCGGACACAACTGAGTGACTGAACTGAACTAACAGCACTTTATTATGTGGGTTCACCACATTCTGGTGTTTTTATTTAAACTGAGGGGTAATAGAGACAGTGAGATGCCAGTGTGCACACACCTGTGACAAATTCATGTATCTGGGACCCACGTCACTCTTATAATAGAGAACATTCTTGTCACCTTGGAAGGATCCTGAGCCTTCATCACCCACCCCACACCAGGGAAGCTACTTTCCACCGGAGAGTGGTTTTATCTGTTATAAAACCTCTAGAACTTGGTAGAAATGGAATTATATGAAGTCATCATCGATGTCCAACTTCCCACTGCTAAGCCATGGTCCTTTATAGGAATGTCTCACAATTTTTAAAATGACAATTTGACAGATGTTTGGGGTGCTAAGGAATATAGCGTCTATGAAGATTCTTGAATGTATTTTGTGTTCTTATGTTTTATTTCTTTGGGGTCAAAGGGTAGGTGAATCCTTGCCTCTGTGAGAACTGCCAGGCGGGTTTGCGCGGCGACGTCTCCGTTTGGCACACCCAGGTGCTGCGGGCGTGGCAGCCGGCGGACTCAGCCCGCAGCGTTGCTGGGTGTTCTTGGGCCTTTCCATTCTAGTCGGCCTAGACTTGGGGTGTTTGGTTGCTGTTTCGATATATGTCGCCCTGCTGACTGATCACGCGAGCACGTTTTCACACGCTTGTTGAACGTTGGTGTTAGTGTGTGTTTATGAGGGCTTCCCAGGGGCTCAATGGTGAAAACTCTGCCTGCAATGCAGGAGCCGCAGGTTCCATTCCTGGGCCGGGAAGATTCCCCTGGAGGAGAGCATGGCAACCCACTTCAGTGTTCTTGCCCACAGAATCCCATGGACACATGAGCCTGCCGGACTACAGTCCATACAGGCACAAAGAGTCAGACACGACTGAAATGACTTAGCTTGTATGCACGGGTGTATATGAAGTGTCTGTTCCGGGCTTACCCATTTAAAAAATTGGGGGGTTTGTCTTTTTAATTTAGTTTTGTTAAAAAATCTTTTTATTGGAGTATAGTTGATTTACAATGTTGTGTTAGTTTCAGGTATATGGCAAGGTGAATCAGTTACACATGTATCAATAGCCACTGTGTTTTTTTTTTAAAGATTCTTTTCCCAAATAGACCATTAGAGTATTGAGTAGAATTCCCTGTTGTATATAGCAGGTTCTTATTAGTTGTCCAATTTATGCATAGTAGTTTGTAGGGGTTTGTCTTGTTTAAAAAATAATTACTCTTTATTGAAGTATAGTTGATCATCTTCTGGTTTTTTTTTTTTAATTAAGTAATGATTTATTTGGCTGTGTCAGATCTTAGTTGCTGCATGGGAACTTCTATTTGTGGCATAAGGATTTAGTTCTCTGACTCAGGGATCGAACCCCATCCTCTGGAATTGGGAGCCCAGAGTCTTAGCCGCTGGACCACAAGGGAAGTCCTAAGGTCATTTTCTATGTTTGTGAGTCTCATAGAGGAACTATACAAAAAAAGATCTTAATGATTCAGATAATCACGATGGTGTGATCACTCACCTAGAGCCAGACATCCAGGAGTGTGAAGTCAAGTGGGCCTTAGGAAGCATTACTGCAAACAAAACTAGGGGAGGTGATGGAATTCCAGTTGAGCTATTTCAAATCCTGAAAGATGATGCTGTGAAAGTGCTGCACTCAATATGTCTGCAAGCTTGGAAAACTCAGCAGTGGCCACAGGACTGGAAAAGGTCAGTTTTCAGTCCAGTCCCAAAGGGCAATGCCAAAGAATGCTCAAACTACCGCACAATTGCACTCATCTCACATGCTAGCAAACTAATGCTCAAAATTCTCCAAGCCAGGCTTCAACAGTACGTGAGCCGAGAACTTCCAGATATTCAAGCTAGATTTAGAAAAGGCAGAGGAACAAGAGATCAAATTGCCAACATCCACTGGATCACAGAAAAAGCAAGAGAGTTCCAGAAAAATATCTACTTCTGCTTCATTGACTATGCCAAAGCCTTTGACTGTGTGGATCACAACAAACTGTGGACAGTTCTTAAAGAGATGGGAATACCAGACCACCTGACCTGCTTCCTGAGAAACCTATATGTAGGTCAGGAAGCAACAGTTAGAACTGGACATGGAATAACAGACTGGTTTCAAAGTGGGAAAGGAGTACGTCAAGGCTGTATATTGTCACCCTGCTTATTTAACTTATATGCGGAGTACATCATGAGAAACGCTGGGCTGGATGAAGCACAAGCTGGAATCAAGATTGCCAGGAGAAACATCAATAACCTCAAATATGCAGATGACACCACCCTTATGGCATAAAATGAAGAAGAACTAAATAGCCTCTTGATGAAAGTGAAAGAGGAGAGTGAAAAAGCTGGCTTAAAGCTTAACATTCAAAAAACTAAGATCATCATATCTGGTCTCATCGCTTCATGGCAAATAGATGGGGAAACAATGGAAACAGTGAGAGACTTTAATTTTCTTGGGCTCCAAAAATCACTGCATATGGTGACTGCAGCCATGAAATTAAAAGACACTTGCTCCTTGGAAGACAAACTATGACAAACCTTACCAGTGTATTACAAAGCAATTTTGCCAACAAAAGTCAGTCTAGTCAAAGCTATGGCTTTTCCAGTAGTTATGTATGGACGTGAGAGTTGGACCGTGAAGAAAGCTGAGCGCTGAAGAACCGATGCTTTTGAACTGTGGTGTTGGAGAAGGCTCTTGAGCGTCCCTTGGACAGTTTTGGTTATTGTAAATAATAGTGGTGCTGTGAACACTGGGTGCATGTATCTTTTTGAAGTGGAGTTTTCACCTTTTCTGGATAAATGCCCAGGGTAATGTTTTATTTTCTAAGCGTTAACTTGGTAAGATGATTGTCTAGAAGCACCCTGGGGTCGGAGCCCCAGGCCTTAGGGATCAGCGCCTGAGAGACGGGAGTGGGGTCTCTGGGAAATGGGGGGCTTGTGCCCGCCCGCCCCGGGGCCCCCCGAGGTGGCCCTGTGCTGCCTGGACCTTTATTTAGGACAGTTCTGTTCACAGGAATCCTACCAGTGAAAACTATCCTGTGTTTTGTGTGGCAGCAGCCAGATTTTTCTAGTGGAAAAAATAAAGTAAAAAAGACCTACCCACCTCTCCAGAGTTACTGCCACAACTTGGGTGAGTGTGGTAGAGGGAGTCAGAAATCCAGGAGGTGCACACACCAGCCCTGTTGTAGGTGATCCTGTGACCCGTGGGGAGAGCTAAGGCGATCCTGCGCTGGGGCAGAGGAGCCAGCCGGGAGAAATGTGGGGGCCGATGGGAGTGCTTTGTATTTGGGCTGTGTTGATTATCTGGGTGCACAGATCTGTCAGGACTTATCACGCTCTAAATGGCTGCATTTTATTGTATGTAGATTACACCACAGTAAAGTTGAATTTTAGGAATGTGAATGATAAACTTAACGATTTTCTTTCAACCTTGATTAAAATGAAAAGAAGCCATGCCCCAAAAGACGTCTTGGGACACTTGAGAAGGAGAACTTTATTGACAAAATAACCTTGAGAGCTCCAAGTCCTGGGTTACTCATTACTTTGCCCTGAGATAAGGGAGTGGGAGGCTGGGGAACCGGGAACAGGGAGCAGGGTGCAAAGGCTGACCCTCCTCTGTGCCCAGGCCGGCCCTGGGCACTCAGGAGCAGGGCGTCCTGAGTGTGGCCTGGCCTTCCACCTCCCGATGGCCACACGGCAGCACCTTGTTCACCTGACCTGCAGCGTCAGGGCTCTGGGGAAGAAGGGGACGAGGTCCCCCTGCTTCGGGGTTCTCCTGGGGCGGTGCAAGGGTAATCAGTCAGGCCCCGGAGGTGTAAGCCCCAGTGCACATGAGGCTGACTTTCGTCCACACCCAGGAGTGCTTCCGCTTTTCATCTGATCAGTCCGTTGTTGGACAGTTTTAATTCTTAGAAAGTTCTTCAGCACAAACCTCTCGTTGGGCAAGAACAAGGCAGAGCACAAGATACAGCCCAGCCTGCCTGATGACCTGGCCTGGATGCTGCTGTCAGAGTAGAGACAGGGCATCCCAAGGCTGCAGCGCTTCCTCCTCTGGCCCTGCTTTAAGCTGGGCACATCACTGAATAAAGACTGCCCTTCCTTGCAGTGAGGTTGGTCATGTGACTATGTTCTAGCCAATGGGATATGAGGAGATTTGGCAAAAGAGGCTTCTAGGAAGTGTCCTGGAAGAAGGCCCAGGCGCTAGTTCACCTCTCCCCCTCCCCGCCCCTCCTCCTCCTCCTCCTCACAGTTGGCTGGAATGCAGTCTTGATGGCTGGATAGGGCTGCCGTTTTGAGCCATGTGAATGGAAGTCCAGCCAGCAGAACAGCAGCCTGTATCCTAATGCCACATACCAGCCCAATACCACCTACTCTAACTTCATGATGAGAAATACATTCTGTCTTGTTTACATACTATCATATTCCTTTGGAAAGTTTGTGAGACAGTTTGGGCTTGGCTCCCTTGGGGGTTCTTGTCCACAGGGTACCAATGAGGGTCCCCCAGACATGAAGAGGCAGATTTTACCCACCAGGGATAAACCTGGTCTCTAGGCCCCCACTTCTGAGCCGGGCAAGAGTTCGGACAGAGAGAGAAGTCTTGTCCTTGGTCACGCCCAGCACAGACACTTTCTGTGGAATGGGGGATGGGGCGGGGAGACGGCCGGCGGATTGCGGTCCCAGGGCCAGCCTCATCTGGCCGCCGGAGTCGTGCCCACCACTGAGCTCCTCTGCGGATGTGCCACCAGCGCCCACGACTGGACCTGGTGGTTCTGACGGATGCAGTCTGTGTCTTGAAGTGAGTCACGTGGTGGCCATGTCCACAGGGCTTGGGCTCATCCTATGTCCTGCTGACTGTCCACTCTTTGTGGCCCGGGGCCCTGGAATGTCCTTCCTTCCCCTTTTGACCAAATAGGAGAACAGCACACTACAGCCAGTCACTCCACGAGGGCCGTGATGGGCTCACTTCCCCCGGCCCTGGTCTGGGTCTCTTTCTGGGGCCTGTAGAAGCCACGATGGATTGTACAAAGATCAAGTCATCAGCCACTGCAGTCACTGACCTACAGTGCACCCTGAACAGAATTCGGGATGAAAGACGGGATGAGGCACTTTGTGCTTTGGGAAAACAGGCCCCTTAGAGAGTTAGATATATTTCAGGAAAACTTGTGGCGTCTTTCCATACATAGAAAAACAAAATCATCAATGCTCCCAGCTACCTTCTACTGAAATGTGTGCTTGGCTGCAGCATGACGGGTGTTCACCCCCCCCCACCCCTGGGGGGCTCCCCCCACCCCCCAGGCCAGGCCACAAGGATACTGGCTCCTCCCCCACTGTTAGGGAGCAGCCCGTCACTCAGAGCGATGGGAAGCTGTCTCCTGGGCTATAGTGCCCCCTAAGATCCTGAATAAAACTCAGCTCAGGACACTGAAAACTGTGCATTTTCAATGTCCGTCAATAGGGTCAACACAGCTGCCCCTTCCTTGGACTGCCGACCTGCTCCAGCGCCCTACCCGCCGGGCAGCGGACCTCCGCGGTCGCCCCTCCACAAGGTGCCCCCGGGCCTGGCCGGTGCTGTCACCGCAGCGGCGACCGACCGGGGCCTGCAGGGCGCTGTCCCCCGCGGGCACCCGAGCCAGGCCTGCGAGCAGCCCGACCGCCTTCGGCTCGAACCCTGACCGTAGGGTCCCGGCCCTCAGCCGCCCCGGGCTCCTCGGAGAAGACGAGGTCGCGGGCGCCGGGCCCGCGAGGGTGGTGCGCGGAGGACCCCTGGGCCGGGATCCGCAGCAGGCGGGGGTCGTGCGGCCCGGGAGCCCCCGCCCCTGGCGCAGTGTCAGCGGCGGCCGCGGGGCGGCAGCACAGCCCGCGCCGCCGGCCTCCCCGCCCGGGTCCGAGCCGGGCCTTGGGCGCTGCTCGCTGTCTGCGCTCGAGGGCGCCCCGCCGGCGGACCGAGAGCCGGGTGCAGAAGACACTCGCTTTCAGAAGTCGTCGCCCCTCGGACGCCGCGTGTCCTTTCCAGCCGTCTCGCCCCACCCCCTTTCGCCGCGACCGGGCCCCCCCCCCGGGCACCGCCTCGGGGGGCCAGTATCCAACCTCCCGGGCCGGGGGGCAGCGGGGCCTTTCGGCCCCGCGTCTCGGCCCAGTCCCCCGCCTGCAGGGGACGCACCGGTGGGCGCGGGGGCGGGAGCCTCCAGAACCAGCCGGCCAACCCCAGGCCGCGACCCCAGAGCAAGGTGACAGCTGGTCTCTACCCCGCACACCCCTCGGGCGGCGAGTGGGTGTGCGGGGCGGGGGCCCCCGCGGGTTCTGAACGCAGAGATCCGGCCTCTGGGAGCGCCCGCCCCCCGTCACCCCGCCCCCCGGCCGGGCCCCATTGCCCCGCCGCCCCCACTGCCGAGCCCCCGGCCTCGCCACGCCGACTCCCCCCGCCGGGGCCCGCGCCCCGCTCCCCGCAGCCTCGCCGCCCCCGCCCGCCGATCCCTGCCGCCCCCAGCCCCGTCCTCATTAGCATAGCAGCTGCTCGCCGAGCGGACCCGCGCGCAGGAAAGGGCAGAGGCCTCGGGAATGAATGGGGCCCGCGGCTTTGGAGGGGGCGCGAGAAGAAAGATCGACAGACGGACGCGAGCCGCGGCGACCCGACGGACAGCCAAGCAGAAGAATGCGCCGGGCAGAGAGGAGGGGAGCCCGGGCTGGCCGCGGCGGGGCGGTGGGGGAGGGGCTTCCCCAAACCCAGGAGCCCCGGGAGGGGGTGCCCAGGAGGCCTCGGGAGGCGCCCTCAGCGGTTCCCAGACCTCCCGGGGCCGCGCGGGCAGACTCTGGCCTCGGGCTTTGTTTCCCAGTTGCCCCCAGAGCCTGGCAAGCCGGCCTCCTCCCGCAGGCTCCACGCGGCCCGAGGAGGCGCTTGCCTCTCGCAGCTCTGACCTGCGTGCCGCGGCCCTTGCCCGTGTGCACGCGGCTGAGCGGCCTGTGCTGACCGCAGGGCCTTTGCGGGGCAGAGCCTGAGGGCCGCCGGCCCCCTCGCCCTCCTCACCCGCCGCCCCCGCTCTCAGCTCTGGCCGGCTCTGTCCTGGCTCCCACGCCTGCTGGCTTTGGAGATCACTCTTTCTGGCTGACCATTTCCCTGCATTTCCTGGTCTCTCTGGCATCCCTTTCAACAGTAAACACTTCCTGAGTTCCGCCGGGCTTAGGTCAGAGAGCCTGACAGTGGCCAGGAGCTGCCAGCAATCCTGGCCGGGAGAAGGGCTCCCGCCCTGCCCTTGGTCGCTGGTCTGTCTGCCTCCTCCACGGCAGCCACTCCGGGGCTTCCCAGAGGCCCAAGGGCTGCCTGCCAGACCGCTCCCCCCTGGGTGCCCTGGCCCGGAGGCCTGCCCTCCTCACACACACCGTGGGATCCTGGAGGCCAGGTCAGGAGGTCACTGCACCTCTTTGTCACCCAGGCCACCAAGAGGCTTGAAGAGCTGTTCCCGCATCTGAAGCTTGAGGTGGGGTGGTGGGGACCCCAGGTGAAGCGCTGGCCAGCTCACCGCTGTGAGCGCCCGGCCCTGACCGCTCAGCTGGGGGCCTGCGGCAGGAGCCTGCACCCTCCCTTCATTTGTTGATAGCTTTGACTTTCTCCCCTGAGGTGTCAACATGGGAAGTGGAGACTGTGGTCCGGCCACTTGGGTGGCCAGGTAGTACCCAGGCCAGATACCCCAACGGTGTCCAAATTCTTGCAGCACCTTTTCCTTTGGGGCCAGGCACCCCTCCCCCCGGGGCAGACCTTCTCACTTGACCTGAGTGGCCAGGTGCACACCACCTCCCCTGGGGGCTCATTTGCGTCAAATATTCGGTTCATCTCTGCGGTGTTTTAGGAGGGAGCCGGCCCATCGGGTGGGCCAGCTGGGGGTCCGTGAATGTCTGTTTAACCAACTGAAAATTCCCTTGGAAAATCCTCAGGGCAGAACAGAGCTGGAGACGCAAAGTAGGAACCGGGAAATGACAATGCGTCTTTGTGTCTTGGGTACATAATGTATCGGTAACCCTCCTGAGGGGAAGCCGACACCCTCGTGCTTCTGGAAGGGGTGTCTGAAAGAACAAGTTAAAACTCTGAGGCCTGGCTCTCCCAGTCCCCTCTGGGCAGGTGGCTCTTGCAGGGGAAGGAAGGCTGGGGGAGCAGGGGGTGGTTGTCTGTGCCCTGCACCCCCTCCTATGCCAGCCCCAGGGGTGGACCAGAGTGGCCTGCAGGGTCTGTGCCCTGGGGCAGTGGCTGCTTGGGGCATGCTGGCCTTGACTCTCAGGAGCCACTAGGGGCCAGAGGGGAAGGGGGGGACTTACAGTCATCAGAAGCCCCCCGACATTTGGAGGGTACCCTTTCTGTGCAGCAGGTGGTCCAGCAGAAACCCCTAGTAGCTGGGGGCCAGGAGACAAGAGGGGCCCTGGCAGGCTGGCTTTGGGGGGGCGGGGGCGGGTCGTTTCAAGCAGAACTCCCATGGGGAGGCCTTGGCTGCTTTGCCAGGAGCAGAGGAAGTGGCTCTGGGCACCCTGGGGTGCCGCCCTCCTGCAGCTGGAAGAAGATGGGCAGGCGGGGTCCTCACAAGCCCTTTGCGTGGCCACTGCGGTGCCTCTGAGCTGAGCCCAGAGCCAGCTTCCCAGGCTCTGTCTTGCAGTGGAGACAAGCCAAGCACTGCGTGGTTGTCACTGCAAACAGCACGTTGCAGCCTGACTCTCATCCCATGCCAAGCCCAAGAAGAACCAACAGACTTTTTTTTTTAATAAAAAAGATCAATGAAAAATTTATTTATAAATTTTCCACGCTGGGCTACAAGTCTATATCGTACACTCAGGAATGTGCTGCGACTTCATCCAGTTAGAAGTGATCACACGGGGACCCACACACAGCTTCCACATAAGCCTAGAGTCTTAACATTAATTAACATAATTAAAAAGGTATTTGCATCTAGAAAAAAATATACAGAAAAACTCCTCTTGGAGTAATCTGTGCCTCAGTTTCAATGTCTGCTTTTCACTGACATTATCAATATATTCTTCTCACACAAGGTTTTATAAAAAGCCACAGATGACTGCCCAAATCTGACCAGCCACGCACAAAGGGCCTCCACCCACCTGTGTCCTCAAGTGCTCCCCATTTTTGCACGAAGGGTCAG
This sequence comes from Odocoileus virginianus, assembly GCF_023699985.2. Lineage (NCBI taxonomy): Eukaryota > Metazoa > Chordata > Mammalia > Artiodactyla > Cervidae > Odocoileus > Odocoileus virginianus. Next base: position 101,378,073 of record NC_069675.1, read on the forward strand.
CAGCACTTCTACCCTAGGGAAGCCTCATTTAAATTTGAATAATTCAGCCTCCCTTTTATTTCTCAGGATCAAAACAACAAGGGGTGTGGGGTTGCATAGAAAATTGGAATCTCGGAGACCAGGAAGGGCGCCTTTCGGGACTAAGAGTGACGCAGAGGGAAGGCCTCCGGCCTGGGTCCTCGCGCGGCCCCTCCCGCCTGGCTGGGCTTTCGGATTCGAATCGGGTCCTGGAAGCTCTGGGAGGCTGAAGAGGGGTAAAGGGGCCCTTCAGCTCACTCGGCAAGTAGCACAAGAGATTCACAGTCTTATAGGCATTTTATAAAAATATAAATATGGGTACAGTTGCCTTCACAACGCTGGATACAACGCCCTTTAAAATTGGGTCTATAACCAAGATTCAAAAAATACACCTAAAACTTGGCTTAAAATATGTTAATATTTTATATTGTCATAAATGTTATGACATTTAATTGTGGCAAATCCATTTACTTTTTTTAAAAAAGTGTGCAATCGACTGTTAACTATAATAGAACTAACTAGAAAGGCTGATCCCTACCTCCGTCACCGCCACACCCGAGCACCCAGGCTCCCACGGAAGCTCTGCAAACCGGCAGGCTTGGCGGATGGCGACCTCTCACCGGAGAAGGGGGAGGGGGACCCGGGGCTTCCAAAACTCACGCGGAATCGTGTGTGTGAGAGGGGAAGGCGGGGCGGGCGGAGGAGGGGAGGTGAGGGGGAGAAGCCGGAGGGGACGGAGCAGCGCGGGGGAACCATCAGGCCGGCGGTATTTTCAGTGCAACCAAGAAATGACAAGACTCAAGTTTTTAGTTTTAAGACTAAAAAAAAAAAAAAAAAGTACATCTCCCAGCTCACCCCCCGCTTAAACACATTGACCACGCACAATATTTTCCAAACACGAAATTCAGGCGCACATACATCACCCACAAATATGCACACACGTGATAAATAGTTTAGAGCCCCGGGAACGGCAGAGCGTCTCCTCCGTCGCGCGTCTGCCACGGGTCCTTCCACCTTCGGGAGAAAACATTTCGAGCAGGAGGATCCGGTATCTCGGGATTCCGAACTCGGTGGTGGCGAGACTCAAATTTCAAAGGGGCTGGGGCTCGCGCTCCTCCCCCACCCGCGCGGCGGCGGGCGGGGCCGTGGGAAGCGCCCCGGCCGGTCCCCGGTGGCCGCGGGGGGAGGCGGCCCCGGCCCCCGGTCTCGGGCGTGCGCGGTCCCCGGTGGGCACGGACGTGCGCGCCGGACTCGTGGTGGCCGCGGGCGCCGAGGGCCGGGCGCACACCGAGGTAGTTGGCGGGAAGGTACAGCAGGGAGGACGCGCGCGGGGCCAGCGTGCGGGCCGGGGTCTGGACCGGCATCACCGGCCGCCGCCGGAGTACTTGGCCTTGGTGATGAGATAGAGCACGATGTCCTGGTGGCCGCCGAACGCGGCGATGTGTAGCGCGCTCCAGCCGTCGCGGTTTGCCAGGCGGATGTCCGCGCCAAACTTGACCAGCAGTTTCACTAGCTCCAGGTTGCCGTCGATGACCGACTGGTGCAACGCAGTCTGACCCTCCGGCCCGAACGAGTTCACGTTGAACTCGCAGTTGGTCATGTTTTGCAGCAGCGACTGCAGCTCCTGCGTGTTGCCCTTGCGCACGGCCTCCTGGAAGATGCGCTGCGTCTGCGGCGCCGAGCAGGTGGACAGCTCGGCTTGGCTCATGCTTCTGCCAGGCGCGGGCCGCGGCTCAGCGCGGGCGGCGGCTTCGGCGCGGGCCCCCGGCTGCCTCGGGGCGCGCCTCGGCGCATGGAAGTCGCGGCGCCCCCGGGCCCTGCACGCCACCCCTGGGCGCTCCGGGCGCTGGGGGCCGGGGGCCGCCGCCTCGGGACCCCCGCCACATCCAGCCGCGCCCGGCGGGCGGGCGACGGGGGCGGGCGCTGCGTCTGCGGGGCCGGCCGGGCCGGGGCGGCGGCGCCGCGTTCCCGGTCCCTGCGCTCTCGGGCTGAGGCTCCACGCGCCTCCCCAGGCGCCGCTGCACTCGCCCGCCCGCCGCGCCAGGACGCCTTTTACCTCCTTTATATTTGCATGACAATAGGCGCCCGTGACGCGCGCGCCCGCCGCCCGCCCATTGGGCAGCGCTCGCGCGGGGCGGGGCCGCGAGGGGCGTGTCCGGTTGGACGGCCGCGCGGCAGGGGGCGCTGGCCGCCAGCGGCGCGGGGCTGGGAGCCAGGTGGCCGCGGGTGGGCGGGGGTCCGAGTCTCCGCCGCCGCCCCTCCCACGCTCCCTCTAGACACCCGGGGAATTCCAAGCTCCGTGCGCGGACAGAGCAGGTCCAGCCCAGGGCCTAGCGCGGCCCCGAGGGGCGCGAGGGCCGCCTCCTCTGGTTGGGTCTTTGCTGGCATCTCAGACTGGGGGGGGGCGGGGCTCGGGTAGAGACCCCCAGTCTCGCTCCCCGCTCCTGGAGTGCTGGTCGCGGGCACTCCACGTCCCCAGCACCTCAGGCGCTCGCAGGGACGAGGCTCGCCCAGCCCGGCCCGTGGGACACATTTCCCCCAGAGCGACAACTCTAGGACATCTCGGGCCTGTGACCTCAGCCACGCGGGGCCTTTCCGCTGGAGAACCGCTCCCCCGGGGGCCTCGGTCACCCCGTTAGCTCCCTAACTTGACTGGCAAGAGGAGCCAGGCCCTGAGGTTTTCTCAGCACTGCCCCAGCAGAATCGAGTCTGTGGCCGTGGGGCTGGGGTTGGCCTGGCAGTCAGCCACTCCGCCCTGGAGGGGCCTGCCTCCTCTCCTGGGCCGACCCCATCAGCAGGAACTGGGCCAGGTGAGGCCTGGCCAGGTGAGCGGCCCCAGGTGAGGTGCCAATGCTATGCTGAAAGGGAACTCTGAAATGACTCACTTCTAAACAGTAAACCTGCTTTTTATTGACACTCTAACACTGCCGCCAAATTTCCTCATTAGAATTTCACAGTTTATAGCTCTGCTGTGGTCGTTGGAAATTAAGGAGGAATGAACCTCAGAGCAGTCGGCCCGGGGCGACTGCAGCCACTGGAATTCCTTCAGAGGCCGCTGGGAATTCCCAGGAGGCAGCTGGGGAGACCACCCTGTTAGGCCCTGTTTGGTGATGAACTGGGTGGGTGTCTGTCCCATGTCCCCTAGGCCTGGAGACCCACGTGGGTGAAGCGCCCGCCCCTGCTCTGTGACCTGGGAGGAGTCACAGCCAAACCGCAGAACGAACTAGGCAAGACCTCAGACTCTGGCTGCCCCACCTTGGGGTCCTTCCGGTGGCCAGGGCCACCCAGGCCCCTGCCCTGTTCTTCCTGAGGCTGGCGGTCCAGCCCCCTGCTCAGCTCTGCTCCCCAGTACGCAGGTGGTTATGCCCTGAGCTGAGCACAGACCCGGCCCAGGCCCTGTGCTCAGCCTGGCCCTGGCGTGACTGGGGTGCTGCTGCTTTGGGGAGCCCCTCCTTTGCCCACTTATCCTGCAAAGATACGTCCCCTGGGCCCAGTAAGGGGGTCTGGGGTCAGTGGCTGCTGAGCTGACCACCTTGAGAGTGGGGATCCCTGCCCACCTCCAGCCGCCCTCCCCACCAGCCCGAGACGAGCTGTGGTTGGGAGAGAGGCCCATGTCTGCCTCCAGAGTGGGAAGGGGTGGCCCTGCGCAGTGCCGAGACCTGCGGGGCCCCAGCCACCCCGCACCCGCTCCCTGGAGTGGCACAGAGGGGCCGGCACTCTGAGGGCGGGTCTGCGTCTGTGCTTTTTGTGTATCTGCTGGGCCCGGCTGCGCCCAGGCCCATCCCCAGAAGGTGGTGGGTTCACAGAGCGAGGCCCCACCCAGGTGGGGGGCTCAGGCCCCCCTGGCCTGGAGAAGAGCGTCTGGAGACCCCGCTGGGCCCGGGAGCAGAGCCTGGGAGAAAAGTCCCATTGACACCGCAGCGGGCGGCAGACAAAGGGGCCCTGTGAACTCAGTGTGGGAACGCGAGGCCACCACCTCGGGGCATGAAATTGTCAGCTCGGTGCCCCCGGGCAGGGACGGTGTGCCCAGAGAGGCCACAGGAGCCCAGCCTGAGGTCACTGCCACGCCCCCCGACCCCACCCCCAGCCTCAGAGTGCGGGTCAGACAGGTGTAGCCCTGCAGTCACCCAGCCCCCAGCCCTTTGCTCATTTGTGGGGCCAGGGTGATGGCCACCCTGTCCGCGAGGAGCCCATGGCTCCTGCTCCTCTGTGGCTGAGGGGAACTGTGCTCGGGGTGGCTGTGGTCCACACACCGTGAGCCCAGAGCTGCCCGTCCAAGGACAGGACCAGAGAGGGGCGTGGGGGGCGCTGGCTCCAGGAAGCACTTCCTGATGTTTGCTGAAGGACATGTCCAAAAGGAGGACATTTGTTCCAAATGATGTGCTGGGCGGGGAGGCGGGGGTTGGGGACCCTGCCAGACCCTGTCCTGGGGCTTGGAGAAGCTCCTGATGTCTGTGGCATTGGTGATGTCATTTCCACAAATAGACAAGGGGCTCACTGGCTGGGAAGGAGAAGCCCTCAACCTCGGATCTGGGGTGACAGGCCCAACGCTGACTACAAGGCTAAACCGACGTCCTCCTGGGAGCTGGCCCAGGGGTGCGACCCCAGGAGGAGTCCAGGGTTGGAGGACAGCCTCCTCCCCCGGGGGACCCCTTTCCTTTAGAGGCTCAGAGCAGTGGGTGACAGGAAGCCCCCCCCCTCAACCCGGGCTGGGGAGGGCTGGGTGGGGCGGCGGGGAGGACAGCGCGGGAGGGGCACTGGCCGGAGCCAGGAGGCCGCGGCCACCTTAACGTGCTCGGCAGGGGAGGGAGGCTGAGCAGGCTGCGGGCCGCGGGGCGGGGCTTCTAGCTAATTCATTAAAATGTGTCGGGGAGCGTGGGAAAGAGGAGAGCGTTTCTTCCCAGCAGCCCAGACACCTGGTAGAAGGGCGCGAGGATAGAGATCAAATAACAAACACCAGCCCCGGGCCAGCGGCCGCGGAGGAAGGAGCCCGGGGCAGGAACTGCGGCAGACAGTCCCCGAGGCCTGGCACCCGGGCGCAGCCCACCCTGCCGGCCCAGCGTCTGACCCCTAGCCCAGAGCGGGCACGGAGGGTGCTTCCCGCAGGCCGAGGGCCAGGGAGGGGGCCGGGGCCTGGACGGGCTAGCAGTGAGCCTGTGAGTCTGGGAGTCCCCGGACGAATGGACGGACGGACGCAGGCAGCCGGCCTGGCAGCAGAGGGCGGGGGCGGGAGGCAGGCCCGGCGGGGCTGCGAGGCCTGAGGACCGGGTCCTGCTCAGCTGGCCTCTCCTCTCCGTGGAGTGCTGGGCGGGGCTGGGGTGGACCCGCATGGCAGCCTGAAAGGACATGGCTCGGCCCCCCGAGCCTGTGGCCCTGGCCTCTGTCTGTCTGGGGCCGCGGGTCAGGGCAGAGTCCCCAGGACGCAGCTGGCTGGGACCCCCCCCACCCTGCTTCCTCTTAACCCTGCGGGGGAGGAGTGGTCGGGGCTGCTGTCCCAGGACAGGACGTGGGGCCGGAGGTCCTGCTCCTGGAGGCGGGACCCTAGCTGCAGGGGGTCCCCGCCCCCGTGGGGACCCAGTCACCCTGGCACCCCTGCTCAGCCCAGGCCCAGTGACCTCAGGGGAGAGGGGAGCCAGTGGGCAGAGCGGCCCCAGCACACCGCCCTCAACCCCAGGGGGTGACCCATCTGTGGATTGTGCCCCGGCCCGTGAGGCCCAGTGTTGCTGGGGGCTGAGTGGGTCCGCGCCCAACACACGGCGGGGGCTACACCCCGGGGGGCTCAGAGGCCACGGCCGTCCCTGGTGTGGTCAGGAACACGGGGGCGGGGCAGAGGGTGCAGACGCCCGGCCCCGCGGCCAAATCTCTGCTGGTTTCCGCTCTGGGCAGGAAGGACAGGAAAGGGATGTGGGCCAGGGTGGGTGCGCATTCCTGGGGCTGAGCCAGGGGGAGGCAGGCGAGGGCAGGCCGTGGTCTGGGCCCAGGCCCGCTGCTCACATGAGCCCCCCTGGGGTCAGCGCGGGGTCTGAGCCTGTGTCTCCCTGGGCGAGAGGGCAGCTACCTCCTTCCTTGTGACGAGGCTCCAACGCACGTGTATTCAGGGCCTTCTACATGGCGAAGACCTGAGCGGGGGCCGCCCAGCCTGATGGCTGAGGCCACGCGGGGTCATGGCCTGGCTGGGCAGGGGCTTGTCTGTCCCCCAGGACCACCTCCTGTGCTCGCTGGAGTCTGACGTCCCAGGGGAGTCCCATGGCTGGCTTCGCTGGGGGAAAGCAGGGAAGACCCTGTCCCAGGGGCCTGGGGCCCTGGCCCTCGTCCTGGGGGGTGCCTGGTGGAGGAGGCGATGGGAGTGGCCACAGCACAGTGGGGGGACCCCGACCTCCCACCCACTGAGCTCCAGCAGGTTTGGGGGGCCACCTGAGTCCGGCCCTGAGGCTGCGAGGGGATGGCGAGCGCGGGGCGTGGCGTGAGCGGAGACCGGAGGAAGGAGCCACAGCCGCCACCTGTGCGGCTTCTGCACCTCTACCCCAGGCAGCCTGGGCCCCTCTCTCAGGAGGGGCCGCCGGCCGGGCAGGGGGCGCCCTCCAGGACCTCTTGGAAGTTGCTGGTGACTCGGGCCAGGTGGGAGCCTTCCCAGAAGACTTTGCCGCAGCCGGTGCAGCAGTAGAAATGCTGCAGCCCGGGCCGCCGCAGCACGCCCGCTGGGACGCCCGCCAGCTGCAGCTGGGTGCCGTTCGCCAGCGTGGCCGGCACGCGGGTCTGCAGGTCTGTGTCCTCCAGCCAACGGCAAGGGGGGTCGTAGGTGCAGCCCTCGGGGGCCTCCTCCAGGGCTGAACCTGGACATGGAAGCGGCCACCCTGAGCCCCTCCCTCAGGCAGGCTGCCCCCATCCCACACTGTTCGGCGGCTCCTCCCTCAGCCCCCAGCTGCCCGCCCCCGGCCTCTCCTACCAGGGACCCTGTGGGTCACAGGGGACTGGCCTCTTTCTTCCTGGCCTTCCCTGGCACTGCCTTCCCCATGGAGCACAGGGCCATTCCCTCTCCCCCATCCTGGGGTTCCAGATGCCGGGGCTCCTTGTGTCCCTGGTGGGCGGCCCCAGGGCTCACCTGTCTCCTGCTCACCATCGCTGTGGGGGGCCTCACTGCCTGTCAATCAAGGACATCAGGGTCAGTCCCAGGGAAGGGCGGGTGGCCCCAGCACCCACGAGACACCTCCGAGTGCCCAGCCCCCAGTGCCTGCAGGGAGAGGGCAAAGGGCAGGGGGCCAAGACTCTCTGTGCCAGCCCAGTTCCCTCCCATGGGAACTCACACCTTGGGACATTCTTGGGGCTCAAAGGTCCTTGGGAAACAAGTTCTGGGCACAAGATCGGCTGATTAGGGCACTTGGGGGCCTGAGAACCGTGGGCCGGGAGGGGCGGGGGCGGCCCATCCGTGGCGATGAGCAGATAAGCCCACTGCCAAGCAGTGAGTTTCGCAACCAGCCAGCACAGGGCGGGGTGGAGCGGGCAGGGGCCCAGGGGACCGCGGGGCCTCGGGGTGCAGGAGAGACCCCGCGAGAGGCCCACCCCCGCGGAGGGCCCTGCCAGCAGGTGGGAGAACAGGCCCCAGGCCTGCTGACCCTGGTAATTTGCTCGGCAAACATCTCCCTGCAGCTGGCTCCAGATTAACTGCAGCCGGAGTCTGAATGGAGGCGGCCCCCCCACCCAGTCCTGCTGCCTCTGTGGAGCCCAGCAAGGCCACAACCTTAGGCCTCACCTGACAGCCCGAGGGTTGCTGCCCAGGGCCAGGCCGAGCCTCTGGTTGGGGTGTCGGGGGCCCCCTATGGCGGCCACTGCTCATGCCCCGCCCCTCCCCCCCTCACCTCAAGCAAGTCGCAGCCACACTCTGGAGAGCAGAGAGCTGCCCAGCGCTGGACACTGGTCATCACTAGCGCTCACCCACCATGTGTGGCCCCGAACCTTTGAGGGATGCGGGCAGGATAGGAGCGGCCAGCAGAGAAGACGGCACCCGGGCACCGATGGTGCAGAGGCGCCCGGGGCACCCTGGGCTCAGGCTCCCCCTTGGCGGTCCCAAGAGGCCCTTCTTCCATTCCCGCCCACCCGCCACGCAGGGAAGCTGAGGCTGGGCTCCTGATCTGGATGCCCGGGGCTCACCCACCTTCCCGGGCACCCAGGTTCCCCAACGTTCAGATTGCTGCTTGGCAAGGCCTGTGATGCAAGGGCCAGCAGGTGAACATGTGTGTGCACATGGCTGAGCATGCACAGGCAGGCGTGTGAGCATGCACGTGCTGCTGAGCATGTGTCTTTGCCTGCAAGGTGCACGTGTGTGTGTCTGCGTGTACACTCCACGCGTGGGGCAGGGTGACTGAGCAGGGCCCACTGGGGAGAAAGCAGGGGCCATGACCCCAGGGGCCCCGAGGGCCTGGGGTCCCAGCCCCCTTGCTGGCCCCAGGCACTGGCTCCCCTGCCTGTGGGCACTGCCCTGGCAGCCTGAGTACGCCGGCCCCCGGAGCACCCAGCGGTGGGGCCACCTCCCACAGACCCCTAGGAGCCCCACTCACCGGCACCACCGGAGCCTCCTGGGTGGACGCTGAGCTGCACCAGCTGCTTCATCACGTCCTTGGAGACCCTCAGGTACTGGTCACAGTTGCAGGCCTGGGGAGCAGAGGGGGTGCTGGGGCCGCGGGGCGTTCTCGAAGCCCCCCGCCCCCAGCCCTGTGCTCCCTGTGGTTCCGGCCCGGCCCAGGGGGTTTCACAGACACATGACGTTTCCCTTCCTCTCGCCGCAGGACACGGGGCACACCACCTCCGGGGAGCCCTCCCGCACTGCATGGGCTCCAAGCTGGCCCTGGGCGGCCTCTTCCAACTCCTGAGCCCTGGCAGGACTCTACCACCACCCAGCAGTCCTCCCCAACCCCAGAGCCAAGCCTGGTCCCCTGAGGGCTCAACACCGGTGGGGGACGGAGGCCCAGCATTAGAAAGCCGAGGGGGCGGCCCAACAGCTGCTCTGCCTCCTCAGCCCATCTTGGAGCCAGCCAGGCCCATTCCGGAGTCCACGCTTCTCAGCGACACCTGTCCCCACCGGCCCCCGGGGCCTGGCACCGTCTGGAGCCTGCTGGCACCGAGTGTGTGCGGGCAGGAGCCCAGACACGCAGGATCCTGGTCTAGCAGTGAGCTCCCGTGAAGACCTCGGCTCAGCCCCGCCAACCTCACCATCCCAGGGGTGGGATGGGCCTCCCGATGCAGCCACCCCATCACTTCATGATGGCCACTGCCTGGCAGGGGCCTAGACACAGGATTCCCAGGGGCAGGCAAGGTGGGCCAAGCAGGATGGCAGGGTGAGGGCGGGGGGCTGACCGGCTCCCAGATGGGCACACAAGGCTTCCTGTCAGGGGGTGAGCCGGTCCACGGGAGGAGGATGCCTGTTTGGTGATCCTGGCACCCCCCTCACCTGGTGAGCCCCATCAGTCCCTGGAGGGGGAGTGCCTGGGGCAGGCAGCGGCGGGGGACCCTGGAGCCACTGTGGGGGGCTCCTGCATCACCCACACACACCCTCTTTCCTCCCAAAGCCTTTCATCATGGAGCTCGGCCTCCAGCATCACGGCCAGGGGTGCCACAGCAGGTGGCACAGTAGGTGCCAGACGGCAGGGCCACCTCTGGGGGGCGAGGCCGATTCCCCAGAGCCCCCTGGAGGGCCTCCTCTCCCCCGGCAAGACTCCAGCGCAGGGAGACACCTGGGTGCTTCTGCCTTCTCATCGCAGATACCAGGGCCGAGCGGGCAGGAGCGTGGGCAGGGCCCGGCTGCATGTCAGGCTGGCGGTCACCCCAGGCCCAGCCAGGGAGGAGCTGCAAAGAGGCGGGCCAGCTGGCCTCCCGGCTGGGCTGCCTGCCCAGGGCCGGGCTCTCCCTGCCCAGGCCCCCCGAGGGTCAGCACCAGCAGGTGCGGGAGCCCGGTGGGGTGGGGTCCGCTGATGGGGTCTGCGGCCTTCCCAGCACCCAGTGGCGCGCGCTGGGGCGGGGCGCCAGCTCACGCTGAGTCACGCGCAGACAAACGCTCAGTGCCCTTCGAGGCCCGCCCCACCCTCGGGAAGCGATGGTGCCGGTTTTCCCACGGCCGCTGCCCACGGCCGGGCCCGGCGGTCACCCCTGCCCCCACCGCCACGCCCGGCTGGAAGAGCCGGTTCTGAGCCGCCCGCCCGCCCGCCAGCCCCGTCGTGCGGCCCCCATCTGTAGGAGGCATCCCTGTCCAGCACAGGGTCCAGCCGCCCTTGCCCGGTGCCCCGAGCAGAGCCGGGGGCGCAGCGCACACCCAGTCAGAGGCTGAGAGCCCGTCCCCCTGCCCCACAGGGGAGGATGGAGCCGCCGACCCTGTTCTCAAGGAGCTTCCCAGGGGCTGAGGAACCTGCTCACGGTCACCCATCTGCTGGCCGGGCACCCCTGCCTGGCAGGGGCCTCACCCCGCTGTGCGGGTGTAGGCAGGTGGTGTCTGAGCCAGGCCCACTCCCTGCAGGGGCTGTGCAGACCCCAGGCTCAGACGTCAGCGAATCTGGGCAGATACCAGCAGGGGGCTGTGGGTGCCCTGAACAGTGTGGTCTCCTGGGTCCCTCGAGGTCTCTGGGACCCCATCCAGGCTGGGGGCCTGAGGGCAGGGTGGGCCTCCACCCCCAGAGCCTGGCCGGGTGGGTGAGTGGGGGCAGGAGGGATGGGCAGGCTCCTGGCTCCCCCATCTTGGGGTCCGCCTGGGCCTGGCTCCCACGGCGCCCAGGCTGTCTGGAGCTCATGCCCGCTGAGCCGCCCAACTCGGCAGGTGTGAGGACCTCCTAGGCAGGGGCTGGAGCCCACTGTCAGGGAGGCTGCCTCCCGGGGGTGAGGACACCAGCAGGGACCGGCCCAGGGGGCTGGTGGTGGCCCAGGACCCAAAGCCAGGCCGGCATGGCCGGGCAGCCCACCCTCCACAGCCCTAGGAGGGCGGCGAGGGGCTGCTCCGGCCACTTACTTCCCTGGGAGGCACCCCAGCCCTCGATGGGCCTGGTGGGTCTGTGAGCCTCTGAGACAGAGCTGGGGGGGGACAGCTGAAGAGGCACTGGGAGCCTGTCCGCGAGCAGGCCTGCTCTCAGCTCTGAGCCCAGGGACCCCGGCTGCATCCAGCAGCGCCTGCCGAGAGGGAGGTCACGGGTCTGTCCCGAGTTGTGTGTCTCCAGGCACGCCTGCTCCCACCAGCCCTGGGCGCACACACGGTGGGGGCGGCTGGTGCACTGGTGTCAGGGGCCAGGGAGGGCTGTCACCATGGGCCTGGCCAGGCCACAGAAGCCAGCGGGAAGGCCAGGCCTGCGTGCCAGGGGCCTTACCCTTACCCATGCTCCTGCCCACGGGCTGCTGCAAACTGCCTGTGAACAACCTTAGGCTTCCACCAGTCCTGGGCCAAGTCGGGGGCTGGTGGGGGGGCGTTGGGCCACACCGGGGGCCGCCGGGGCACAGGGCATGATAGAAGCAGCTCTCCTGAGGGGGCAGGGCCGCAGGCTGGGAGCCTAGTGGAGGGAGCCACTTCCGAGGACCTGGGCAAGGCTCCCTGCCCTGCCAGCAACAGGCCGGGACTGTGCTCCCAGTAGGCTGGCGCCCTGGGGACCCCCACAGGCCCTGTGCCCACCCCCAGCGGGAGCTAGGCCCTCCAGGATGAGAGATGCGGTCAGCCTGGTACCCAGGCCCAGGAGGCCCCACAGGCAGGGAAGATGGGGGGTTGGGCTGAGAAGCTATGACATGCTCTAGAATAATGCCTCTTAGTGCTCATTTAGAGCAAATTTACAGCAAAGCATAACAAAGTAGAAAAAAATAAACATCACTTTCACACAAGCACATGTGGGCGGGGCTCACAGATGCCTCCCACTCTGCGTGGGGCGGGGGTCAGAGACGCCTCCCACTCTGTGTGGGGCGGGGGATCGCAGACGCCTCCCACTCTGCGTGGGGCGGGGGTCACAGACGCCTCTCACTCTGCGTGGGGTGGGGGGGGTCGCAGACGCCTCCCACTCTGCCTGGGGCGGGGGTCGCAGATGCCCCCACGCTCTGTGTGGGGCGGGGGTCGCAGACACCTCCCACTCTGAGTGGGGCGGGGGTCACAGGCACCCCCACACTCTGCGTGGGGCGGGGGGTCGCAGACGCCCCCACACTGCATGGGGCGGGGGGTCGCAGACGCCTCCCACTCTGCATGGGGCGGGGCTCGAGGATGCCCCCACACTCTGCGTGGGGCGGGGGGCGCAGACGCCTCCCACTCTGCACTTGGCAAGCGTCTCCCACTCGTGTCAGAGGCCTGGGGGGCACAGCAGTTCTCCGTTGCAGGATACCAGTGTGTTCCCAGGCCCTTGGCCCCATTTGGTGCCTGCCAGGCGCCACCCGCCCCGCCATCCTTGCCTGAGGTCCTGAGACCGCTGGGTCCAGAGGCCTCCCTGGGCCAGTTTGTGCACCATGACCCCCCAGAGCCGCCCCGACAAATGGTGATGGGCGCAGGGACAAAGGGCTGCTATGAAAGGCCCCTGGGGGGCGGGGCGGGCCCGACACCCGTGCGTGGACAGGCGGCTGCGGAGGAAGCGATTAGGCGCTGCCTGGGTCTGCCCTCCACCTCGCTCTCCCACGCTGTCCGGTGGCTCTGGAGGGGCCCTGGGTCATCTGTCAACTCGGAGGGCCCAGGCAGGGCTGCGAGCCTCCTGCCAGACCTGCGGCGGCCCCCGCAGGGGGTTGGAAGCCCTGCTGCCCCTCCCCCACCCGGCTGAGCCCTCAGGCGCTGGGGGGCGAGCCCCCTCCCCTCCGGCACACGTCGGGGCAACAGGGCCCCGCCCAGGCCTCGGAGGAGGTGTGGGGCTGGGGTGGGGCCTGCTCGGGGAGGTCGGAAACCCCAGCCAGGGCTTTCCTGACCCGTGAAGCAGGCTCCAGTCTCCCCCATCCTCCTGCTGGAGACACAGGCCAGCAGCCCTGCGGGGCCGCTCGGTGCTAGCCCCGCCCCCCGGCCCAGGGAGGTCAGTTCCCACAGGCCCGGCCCCTCTGTGGGGCCTCCGGCGCTGTCGGCACCCTGGGGGGCAGGGCCGGGTTAGGGGCCGGAGACCCCGACGGGGCAGGTCTGGGCCGGTGAGTGGACCCCTCTCTGCACGAGGGTGCCTTGGAAGCACCTAGGTCCTCCAGGGAAAAAGCACCCGCCTCAGGGCGGCTGTGTGTGTCCGTGTGTGTCCCTGTGTGCGTGTGTGCACATGTGTCTGTGCGTGTGTCCCTGTGTGCGTGTGTGCACATGTGTCTGTGCGTGTGTCCCTGTGTGCGTGTGTGCACATGTGTCTGTGCATGTGTCCCTGTGTGCACATGTGTCTGTGCGTGTGTCCCTGTGTGCGTGTGTGCACATGTGTCTGTGCATGTGTCCCTGTGTGCACATGTGTCTGTGCATGTGTCCCTGTGTGCACATGTGTCTGTGCATGTGTCCCTGTGTGCGTGTGTGCACGTGTCTGTGCATGTGTCCCTGTGTGCACATGTGTCTGTGCGTGTGTCCCTGTGTGCGTGTGTGCACATGTGTCTGCGTGTGTCCCTGTGTGCACATGTGTCTGTGCATGTCCCTGTGTGCACATGTGTGTGCGTGTGTCCCTGTGTGCGTGTGTGCACATGTGTCTGTGCATGTGTCCCTGTGTGCACATGTGTGTGCGTGTGTCTGTGTGCGTGTGTGCACATGTGTCTGTGCATGTGTCCCTGTGTGCACATGTGTCTGTGCGTGTGTCCCTGTGTGCGTGTGTGCACGTGTGTCTGTGCATGTGTCCCTGTGTGCACATGTGTCTGTGCGTGTGTCCCTGTGTGCGTGTGTGCACATGTGTCTGTGCATGTGTCCCTGTGTGCACATGTGTCTGTGCGTGTGTCCGCGTGCGCATGTCGGTCCGTGTGTGCACGTGTGTCCGTGTGTGCACATGTGTGTCCCTGTGTGCGTGTGTGCACGTGTGTGCGCGCATGTGTCTGTGTATCAGGTGTCAGGTGAGGACATGCGTCTGCAGGAGTGGAGGGGCCCTCCTGTGCACGCACACACTCGGGCTGCAGAGGTGTGTCCCGGCCTCCACTGTGGGGCGGGAGGAGCCGTGATGGGAGCGCTGCCCCTGCAGGCGGATGGGGAGGGGACCGGCACTGGGGACAGTGAGAGGAAAGCAGGTCTGGTGCCAAGGAAGATCAGCACGGGTCCGAGAAGCAGCCTGGACGACAGGGGCCTGACTGAGGGGCAGCCCAGCCAGCGTAGCCCAGCCCACCCCCGGCTGGGGTGTGTCTGAGCCCCGACCTCAGGCTCCGGGCCGCAGGCTGTGCTTCGGTCGGGGTCCCTCCTTGTCCCCCTAGTGTCTTGATCCTCTCAAGCCGTCCCCTGCTCTCCCAGCCGCAGTCCCAGCCCAGCACCACTGTGTGGGGACAGCGGGCTGACAGCTCAGGCCGCCAGGATAAGACCCCACGTCGGCTCACCTGGATGCTGATGCCCACCCAGGCAGGCCGAGGGCTGTGAGCATGGCCCAGACGAGTGGCGAAGTCCACCCCCCTGGACCATCACAGTGGGCAGTCACAGCCCCTGAGGGGGGGTGCAGGGGCTGACATGTGGGTCTCAGACCGCTGGTGGGAGTGTGCTGGACGCTCCCGTCCACAGGCTCTGTCCTTGCCTTTGCCAAGTCCAGCGACCGGCCGCCCGGGCCCTTAGGAGGAGCAGAGGCGGTAACGGCTGCCCCGGGACCTGCTCCCAATCGGGCGGCCCCAACGCTGGGAGGGGGCATCGCAGAGCTCGCTGTTCCCAGGGGACAGGCAGGCATGGCCAGGACCCCCCGTGTCTCTGTGAGGCCAGGGCGGGTGGGCAGCTACAGGCCCCAGGTTGACTCAAATAGAATCTGGGTCAGAGAATGCAGTGGGACTCTGGCCCTGGGGCGGTTCCCCACCCCCTGGGGCCCCCTCATTCTCCCCTGGGCAGCAGGTCCCTGGGCCCCCACCCGATCAACGCCCGAGGCAGCACACAGCCCCTCCCGCGGTTCCCGGTTACCCCACCGGGCAGTATGTACCCCTAGGACCCCCAGGACCCCACTGGGAGCACACAAGACCCTTCCCTCAGCAACCCCCTAGGCGGCACCCAGCCCTCCCAGCGGTCCCCCCGGGTGGCCGTGCCCTTCCGCCGTCCCCAGGAGCCCGGGTGGCACCCCTTTCCCGGGGCTCCCCGGCACCCCCGGCGCAGCAGGCGCGGGCAGTTCCCAGACGGGGGAGGGGCGCGGCCGTGAGAACCGCCGGCGGCGGGCGCGTGGGAAAGCGGGCGGAGGGGCGGCGCGGGGGGCGGGGCGCGCCTGGGAACGGCCCCCACCCCCGCTGGCCTTTGAAAGGGCCACTCAGGGCGCCCGGCCCGGATTCAAAAGCAAACGGCCGCCTGCCCGCCCGCCTGCCTTCCCGCGCCGGCGGGGCCGAGGGGGGCGGGGGACCCCAGACGCCCAGGGCCGTGTGGGAGGGGACGGGCGCCAGCCGGCGAGGAGAGGGGTGCGGGCTGGGGACGCCGGGGAGGGGCCGCCCCCATGTGCCCCTGCCACAGGCAAGTGGGGCCTGGCCCTCAGACAGCGGGGGGCCTGTCACCCACAGACGGCCAGCCCAAGGAGGGCGCGCCCTGGAGTCCTCCTCCAAAGGATGGTGGGACTCCACAAATTGGGCTGGGGGCCTGGAAGACTTCCTGGAGAAGGTGACATCTGAACTGGGGCTTGGCAGGCCTGGTGGGCAGAACGCCTGCTCACGTGCTGCCAGGGCTGGGGAGATGTGTGGGATCCAGTGAGGTCAGCAAGGCTGGCAGGAGCCAGGCAGCTGAGGGCCCCCGGCCCTTCCCCGTCCTGCCCCTCCCAGGGCTGCTGAGTCAGGCCACGCCGGAGAGGACCCCATTCTACCACTCACCGCCCTGCCCAGCCCAGCTCCTCCACTTCTCGGAGGGACCCCAACAGTGCACCCTCCCCGCCCAGTGCCCACCTTCTCCTGAGGCCCCCCCACCCCGTCCAGGCTGGCTGTGGGCTCACCAAGGCCCCCACTCGCCCGGGTCAAGGCCCCACCAGCCACCCTGGCTCCCTTGGAGAGCTTTGGGTCCACCCTTGCCCCAGATGTGCCTCCGATGACTGGCCCTGCTCAGGGCAGTGGGTCGGCGGAGGGGCTGCCTGGGAGGGGGTGGGAAGGGGGTCCCCTCCCCCCAACTACTCAGCGGCCAGGGAGGGAAAGGTGGCCAGGTGGGGGTGGGATGACGCGTGCCTTTCCTGGAGCCTGCCCACCCATGGGCACCCCCTGCACAGGCCCCACTCTGTCATCCCGAGGACCCTCCCACACCCAACCAGGGCTGCCCACCAAGGCCCTGAGCCTGTCCTGCCTGCTCCATCCAGGGCTGAGGGGGACAGTGGGCCAGGGCCCTGGGTCCGTCTGGTCCTCTCTGGTACTGGCCCCAGCAGCAGGAGCAGCTGTGGGCAGCGTGCGACACGCAGGGCTGCTGGCAATGAACCTTCCCCTGCAGCCCCCGAGGCCTGCACTCACAGGCTCCGGCTCCTGGGCTGGGAAGTCTGACCTCTGGGGGAGGTTGTCTCCTGCCCTTCAGCCAGCCCGGCAGCGGGGGACCCTGGCAGTGAGATGGGCCCTCTCCACCCGCCCTGCTGCCCCGGCTGGGCCCTGAGGCAGGCAGGCCCTCAGCGCCCTGCCCTCCCTGTCCCTCCCGGGCTCACTGGGCAGTGGGTTTAGAGCTGGCCTTCGACGTGTCTGGGCTTCCCTGGTGGCTCAGGCGGTAAACAATCTGCCTGAAACGCAGGAGACCTGGGTTCGACCCCTGGGTGCGGAAGATCCCCTGGAGAAAGGCATGGTAACCCACTCCAGTATTCTTGCCTGGAGAACTCCACGGATAGAGGAGCCTGGCGGGCTGCCGTCCACAGGTCACAGAGAGTCAGTCACGACTGGACCGACACTTTGACACGCCCGGCCAGTGGCTCCTGCTGGCTCCGTGGCTGGCTCAGGCGCTGGTGTGGGCTAGGGGGGGACGTGGAGGAACAGGAGTCCCCGGACCCTCGGGTGCCCTGTTGCTGCCCAAGGTGCCGCACTGAGCCCGGGCTGAAGGGCGGAGCTGAGGGCACCAGGCTGCCCCCAGAGGCCGGTCCTCCCCCGCCCCCACCGGCTCCCCTCAGGCCCACGCCACCCTGGCCTGGCAGGGGCAGCGTCCTGGTCGTGGCTGTGGACCACGTCCACCGCACGGGCCTGTGCACCGGGGGCCGGGCATCCCAGGCTGCATCCCAGGCTGCATCCCAGTCACTGGGCCGCATACCTGTCCTCTGTGAGGTGAGTCTGTACCCTCGGAGTTCCTATTTTAAGCAGGTTGGCCCTCTTAAACAGTGAGCCTCTGGGGGCTTCCCTGGTGGTCCAGCGGCTAAGAATCTGCCTCGCAAAGCGAGGGAAATGAAAGTGTTAGTTGCTCAGTCGCGTCCAATTCTTTGCGACCCCGTGGACTGCAGACTGCCAGGTTCCTCTATCTGTGGAGTCCTCAAGGCAAGACGCTGGAGAGGGCAGCCACTCCCTTTTCTAAGGGTTCTTCCCAACCCAAGGATTGAACATGTGTCTCCTGCACTGCAGGTGGATTCTTTACCATCTGGGCCTCCAGGGAAGCCCCAGATGTTCACTTTCGAAAAGGGCTGACCCACTTAGAGTCAGAAGTCCGAGGGCACAGATGCACACCGACCCAGGCCCTGGTCCAGGAAGACCCCGCAGGCCTCGAGCAGCAGAGCCCACACGCCGCAGCCACTGAAGCCTGCACCCCAAGATGCTGCGGCCCCAACGGGGGAAGCCCGCGGACCGCAGCTTGAGAGCAGGCCCTGCGCACGGCGGCGGAGACCCAGCGCGACAACAGCATGCTTGTTTAAAGTGAGCATCTGTCAATGTCAAGGAGGTACATCCTGGGGGGACCCCAGACAGGGGGTAGGAGCCCCTCTCAGGACACATGGTCAGGACGAAGGTCCAGAGAGGAGTGACCCTAGGACAGACAGAGCCAGGAGGGGGGGCTTGCTGGGCACCTGCAGTCAGCTGGGCCAGGGACCTCCCTGGGCACTGAGCCGGGCCCCCGCCCCGGCCACTCCAGAGGCCTCCTCACACATCTCGGACAACACGGGCCCCTGGGAGCCCTGCAGGAGCATGTGAGGTCCACGTGGGGCCGGTACGCTGACAGACTGCCGGCTGGCTGGCACCTGGAGCACCCTCTTCAGTGTGAGGGTGTGGGCACCGCTGTCATGCCAGCCACGGGGCCCTCCTAAAGAAGGGGGCCACCAGGAGTGGGGCCCCGGGCCGGGGGGGTCCAGGTCCCCAGGTCCCCCAAGAGTCAAGTGCGGGGACCCGGGTTGGGCTCCGGTGGACCCGGGGTGTTCCTGGAAGGGAAGGAGTGCGTCGGGAGGGCGGCCCTGTGGGCTGTGGGGAGGCCTGGGGTGATCTGCAGGGCCCATCCGAGTGTTGACCCAGGGTGCTGTGCTGAGCTTGCCGATGGCCCTGCACCCTGGCTGGCATCCCGAGTCTGGGGGCATGCTGGGCCCCCATAGCCACCCCCCCCACCCCGCCCTGGAGGCCTGTGACAGGCCCCTCCTGCGGCCTCGGGAGCCAGTGGCCCCAGGTTCCTGCCTGCACAGGGTGGGGCCCCTCCTCCCGCAGCCTTTGTGCCTGCATGACCCCGGGGGCACCGAGTGTGGGAACGGGGCTGGGGGCCCGCGGAGCACAAAGGCCGGGGAGGGGCGGGGTCAGGGCCGCCGCCTCTTCCTGTCTGTCCCCACGTCTGCTGCTGCCCCTCAGGACACAGGGAGGGTCTCCACGCCTGGGGACGGGCTGGGCACCGGCGACCCGCTGGCCCCTGCGTCCGGACTCCGGGCCCCTGCCACTGCGGGCCTCCCAGGTGTGGTGCAGGCGCCGGGGGCCCCTGGCCCAGGGTGCCCTGGCATGCTCAGGCCCTGAGAGCCCTCGCTCCACCAGCTCTCCACCAGACATCAGCCCAGGCAGCATCCTCCTCCCTCCCACGGCCTCTGCCCAGCACCTGGCTCTGGGGGGGCATGAACCCGCCTCTTAGGCCCTGCCCCCGGCTGCAGGCTCCTCCCCCAGCACAGCTCCCAAGGGGACCCCCTGCTGAGAGCCCCCCCCCACCCGAGATGGGGTGACTGTCCTCCTGGAGGCCACTTCCAGGGGCCGACGTCACTGACCCCCAGGACACCCCTCCCTGGGGCTTAGCCCGCTCCCCACCACAGAAGAGGAGCCTCAGGGACGGTAAAATAGACGTTATGCCCGACTGTGCCTGGGTTTCTGCACTGGGACTTTTTTAAGCTTAAATTTCTTTGATAAGATCCTTTCCCAGGGTGGACGGCACTGGGAATGTCCTCCTGGCGGACGTTCCCGATGGACGGTCCCAGGCCCCAGTCACCAGCTCCGGGGGTCACGACCCTGCCCTGCTGGAGGGATCCAGTGCTCCTCGCCCTCTGGGCCCTGGGGTGGGTGGGCTGCCTCCCTACTGTCAGGGTCCATCTCTGCGTGGCGGGGCCCACCAGCCCCCCCAGCCTCCCTTGCTCCCGCCGCATACCCCGATGTGGATCCCCAAGAGCGGCCGGCGGGCTCTGGGAACGCTTCGTGTGTCCAGTGGGTTTTCCCTCTGGGAACAGCACCAAAATAGCAGAAGGAAGGAAAAGAAAATGGAAACTCAGCCTGGCGGCGGGAGCTCTCCAGGGAGGCGGCCAGCTCTGGCCTGGGCAGGGGCGGTGGTGGCTCTGAGCCAGCGTCCAGGGAGCTCGGGCCCTGGGGGCACAGGATGGGACCCTGTTGGCCGAGAACGGCTCGGAGGTGCTCCCTCGGTCAGTCCTATGTTGCGGCGCTCTGCTGGCCAGTGGCCAGTGCCCTCTGATGTCCACACGGGCTCAGGGGCCACGCGGGCCTGGGCCGTGGCCTCAGGCAGGGCAGGGTCTGCAGTCACATGGAGCCACTCGTCACCGTGCCTTGGGCCATCCACTCGGGGCATCTGCACAGGCCCTTCCTGGGCTTCCCTATCCACGTGTGGGAGGCCCTGAGACCAGCCGGCTCACGCACCGGACAGGAAGTGGGGTGGCCCATGCGCTGGACCGGGAAGGTAAGCCATTCCCAGCCACTGTGCTGGGCTGAGCTCCTGGGTGAGGCTGGGAGCATCGTGGCTGGGGGACTCCAGGCAGGGGAGGCGGGGTGTGTGGCCTGAGGTGCCCCACCCTGGGGCAGGGACTGCCCGTCAGCAGGGAGCGTCCTCCACTCACAGGGACCAGGCCCATGGCTGAGGACCACGGTGGGAGCCACCGCCCAACGCCTGCATGCTGAGAGGCTGCGCGTGGGTTCAAGCACCCTAAGCTCTTAGGGACCCCTCTCTGCCTGTGGCTGTGCCTGCCTCCTGGGGTCCCGGCGCACAGCTGCAGGCGCCCCAGGACAGTGGTCTGCCAGCTGGGGGGGCCTGCCCTGGGGTGCACCCAGCCCACCTTCTTCAGCAGCTGAGTCCTGCTGGAGGCCGCTGGACAGCCCTGGGCCTGAGGCTCTGCAGGGGACCCCTCCTGACAAAGACCCACGGGGTGCCAAAACCCCGCCTCCCTCCTGGGCTGTGGCCACAAACTGCACATGGTCTCTGCCTGGCGCTCGCCCCCTCCCAGCAGCCCCGTGTCCGCTGCTGTGGCTGCCTTCCACTTCCAGTCCTGGGGCCAGGGACCTCACCTCTCATCACCCGCTGACCACGTGTGGGATGCACATCTACCACACAGGGACGCCGCTGGCAGGAAGCCCCTTTCCTGCCACCCCCACGCCCACTCGGAGAGCTCGGGGCACCTGGCCCACCCCCTAGACCAGCCGCCTGAGAGCCCAGACCCAGGACCTGCCCTGTCGACGACCTGGGTCTCAGCCCGAAACCTGGGATCCTGGCCCCACCGTGAGGCATGTCCTGGACCCCCTGCGCCCCACTTTCGCCCCCCGGCTGCCACCATCACTCACCTGGGCAGATACACCATGGACTGCAGGTCTCCCGCCTCCCCACGGCAGCCAGGTCAGAGCCAGCGCCTCCCTGGGCCCCGCTGCCCCCAGGACTGTCTCCTGTCCCGGGGACACTTGCTGCTCCCCCCCACCAGGGTGCAGCTCTGACCCCAGCCTTTGAACTGGCCCCACGCCACCCCTGGGGGTGTCCTGCAGCCTGGCCCCTCCACGGGGTCCCCGCTGGGGCAGGGGAACGGTGCTGGGATGCAGCCCGGATTCTTCCTGCAAAGGGCAGCGGCCACCCTCATGGGTCTGAAGGCTCCACGGTTCCCCGGGGTGCCAGTGGGGTGTCCTCCCAGCTCCCCAACTCCGTTTTCTCAAGATGAGGCACCAGCAAAGGTCCTGAAAAGCTGGTAAAAGTGCCCGCAGGCTCCCCCGATGCCCTGGGGTCTTCACCACATGTGCACCTTCCCTCCTCCTGAGGAAGGGGTTGGCAGGAAACGCACAGATCGGGCTACTGCTCCGTGGAGCAGAAAACCTAGGCCCAGCCACATGACGGGGCCTTGCCAGTCACAGAGCCTGGGCCGCACACACTGGCCCCTCGCCCAGCCTGGGGCACGCGGCACCCACCTGGCAGCGGCTGAAGATGTCCGCGGGGGTGACACGCACGTTGAAATGCCTGATGACGGCCTTTGCCTGCTGCTGGGCCTTGAGGGAGCAGTCCACTGCCAGGCAGCGCCCAGCCCCAACCTGGGCCCGGAGCTGCGGACAGAAGCAGCTTTCATGTGGGGCCGGAAGCCAAGCCCCACCCCCCTAGCTTAGGTGAGCCGGGAGCCTCCAGTCTGCCCACAGGGGAGGGCGGGAGGCAGCCTGGGCCGTGGGTCCTCACCTTGTGGTATGGCAGCCCTGAGGTCAGGATGACCCTCCCCTCCTGCCTGGCAACCTGCGCAGGAGGAGAAATCAGCAGGTGAGGCTGCAGGCCCACTCCCAGGGCCAGCCACCCCCTTCCCCTCCCCCCACCCCCAGCCCACTCCCCCATCACTGCCTCCCCTGCATCTGAAAGTAAAGGAAAGTGAAAGTGTTAGTGGCTCAATTACGATCCGCTGTCTGGGACCCCATGGACTGCAGCCCACTGGGCTCCTCTGTCCCTGGAGTTCTGGTCCAGGCAAGAATACTGGAGTGGTTCCTTCTCCAGGGGATCCTCCCGACCTGGGGATCGGATCCAGGTCTCCTGCGTTGCCAGCAGGTTCTTTACCATCTGAGCCAGCAGGTTCCTGCAGCCTGAGGCTGGGCATTGCAGGCTGCAATAGATTTGGCCTTAGAATCATGCAAACATTTCACAGAATTGCTAACTAAAATTTAAAAAGCCATCTCTGTAAACCCAAAGAAGATGAAACAAATGAACTACAAATAGGGAAATATTCCAAATGACATGAAGCCACAGTGAACTGACCACGTGACTCTCAGGCTACAGACCAAAATGAAGAACACCCTGCAGTAACACGACTGCTGGTGACGGCAACGCAGTTATTCTGAAACGTTCGGGAGGGCAAGGTCAACGCGGTTATTCTGAAACGTTGAGGGACGGCAATGTCAACGTGGTTATTCTGAAATGTTTGTGTGTGAATTCTGACATAAGACAGATGTGTAATGCTGGTGTGGTGTTAGGATTTTTCAGCTCAGAAAGAGAAAGATTTGGTAGAAAATTAAGGAGGTCACACAATAAACCCTAGATCTGAATGGAAAACTTCGGATGGGTGTCATATATATTTGATGGATGTTGTGTTAGTTGCTCAGTCATGTCTGACTCTTTACAACGCCATGGACTGTAGCCCGCCAGGCTCCTCTGTCCATGGGATTCTCCAGGCAAGAATACTGGACTGGGTTGCCATTTCCTTCTCCAGGGGATCTTCTTGACTCCCTTGATGGGTGTTATATATATTTAGAGGTACTTAATCACTCTGCCCGCCGCAAAGGCCTAGAAATGAGAACCAACCCTGCAGCTGTGAGCACCCTCATGCAGGCTGATTTCTAGACAGGGTTCGTGCTAAAAGGAACCAGGGAGCTTCGGAGGAACGGCTGACTCTAGGTCTGAGGAGCCGGCGCACCTCTTTAGATGGGACAGCAGAGAAGTTATCAAAGTCTACAAGGATCCCATCGGAAGGGCTAGGACCCACTGGGCCCACCCTGTGTGCCACAGGGGCTTGGTGTGCATCAGTGCGGCGGCGGCTGTGATGTGTCCAGTTTGGTTCCTTCTCGTGTGTTATCTCTGGAGAGTGCGAGGGGCCAGCTCACTAGCGTGAGAGCTGAACACTGCAACTCTGGGAAGGAAACACCAGGGATAGTCATGACGTTGTATTTGGCAACAATTTCTTGGCTGTGGCACCAAAAGCAAAGACAACACAATTAAAAATAAATTGGACTTGGTGAGAGTTAAAAAAGTTTTGTACATCACAGGACACTGCCAAGAAAGTGAAAAAACAACCCACAGAATGGGGAAAAATATTTGCAAATCATATATCTGATCAGGGATTAACATATAGATTATATAAAGAACTCCCACAACTCAATGGCAGGAAAAGCAGATAAATCAGTTAATACGTGGGCAAGGGACCTTGACCTTCTTCTTCTCTGGAGAAAATACATTTCTCCAGAGAAGTCACACAAATGACCAATATGCACATGTAAGGATGCTCAACATGAGTCATCAGGGGAACGTGATACACTCGGCATCACTTCACATCTGTTAGGACGGCTTTTCTTTTTAAAAAGGAAAATAAATGCTGACGAGAATGTACAGAAATCTGGAACACTTAGGCATTGTTGATGGGAATGTAAAGTGGTGTCGCTGACATGCACAACAGTGCTACAGTTTCTCAAAAGATTAAACACAGAATTACTGTATGATCTAGCAATTCCACTGCCAGGTCAGATTCAAAACAACTGAAAGCAGAAACGTGAACAGCTACTTGTACATCATGGTATATAGTAGGAGCACTGTTCACAACAGCCAAATGGAACAACCCAAGTGTCCATCAGCAGATGACAAACACACACACACACACACACACACACATATATGTACAATGGAACTTATTCAGATTTTAAAAGGAAGGAAAATCTGATACAGCTATAGCATGGATGGACTTCGAAGACATTACGCTCAGTGAAATAAGCCAGACACAAAAGGATAAATTTTATATGATTCCACTAATGTGAAGTCCCTGCTACTGCTGCTGCTAAGTCGCTTCAGTCGTGTCCGACTCTGTGCGACCCCATGGACTGCAGCCCACCAGGCTCCTCCATCCACGGGATTTTCCAGGCAAGAGCACTGGAGTGGGGTGCCATTGCCTTCTCCTGTGAGGCCCCCAGAGGGGTTAAATTCATAGAGACAGGAAGTAAAGCAGTAGTGACCAGGGTAAGTGGAGAATGACTATTTAATGCAAATAGAGGTTTTGTGTGAGTCGATGGAAAGTTGTGGAAATGGTGGCAGTGGTTACGCACGCTGTGAACACACTTAACCTCGCTGAGCTGCACACTTAAATATGGTTATGATGGTCAATTTCCCATTATGTCCATTTTACCACAATAAAAGAAGAAAAGCAATAAAGCAAGTGGTTACTTTGTAGTGGAAACAAATATACATCTATGTGACGAATAAGAACAGAATTAAAAATAAACACACATAATTGAGGTAAATGTGAAGAAAGATCCAGACAACAGAGCAGTCAAGAATAAAGCCAGGAGTGACAGGACAGAGGCAGCTGTCCAACAGCAATGACAAGAGCAGAGGACCCTTCTCAGAGTCCTGTCAGGCCAGTCACAAACCCAGCAACATGCTCTTTCAGGAGAGAGAGGAAACAGAATTTTCAAGGAAAAATGGCCCCAGTGAAAGGTCATAGCAAAGGAAATCCTTTTAGTAAAAAAGGCTGCCTTTTCTCAGAGTGCCTATGCATGTCCATACATCATAAACTCTAAGAGTCACTGAATATATAAAAGAAATGTGATGTCTACTTTGCAAAACTAAGGAAAACCACAATGTGTTAAAAATACTGGAAATAACAGTAAGACGGAAAGCAGGTGAGAAAGCTAACACGATCTGAAGTCTTTGGATTAATTCTAACTTCAGACATTGTTAACTCAAACATGCAGGCTAACCCCTAAAAGAAGAGAAATAAGAGTTATGACTTTCAAATTAATAGGGGGAAAAATAGAAACAAGGGTGAAAAAAGAGAAAAGAATATAAGAAACAAAGGAGAAAAAAGAACAGAAAAAGTAGGAGAGATAGAACAAATTAGTATATTACAACTGAACACAAATTATATGAGTAATTACAATAAATGTAAATGGATGAAACTAACAGGTTGAAAAACAAGACTGTCAGACAGATTTTTTAAAAAACAGCTAGAAACAATTTATAACAAGAGCAAAGGAAGGTTGAAATCAAAACGATGAGAAAATGATACACAAATACGAGCCAAAAAATGCTGGAGTAATGGTATTAATATTAGCTCAAACAGACCTCATGGCAAAGAGTGTTAGTAGAGCCAGAGGTTCATCTCATAATTATAAAGTATTTCACTTAACAGGAAGATATGAGAATTCTAAAAGTTGTGTGCCTATGCAACTAATAACAACTTTAAAACAGGTAAAGCAAATACTGACATAACCACAAGGAGAACTTGAAAAACCCAGTGTCCACAGGAGACTTCGCACAGCTCTCTTGGTTATCGATAGAAGTGGGCAGAAAAATAACAAAACAAGATAAGATGATTTGAGGAAATATTGAGTAAGCTTGACCTACTGAATGTGCGAAAGCAAGAGAGGGGAGTGGACGTGACTGGAAGAGGCTGTGGCCTTTTAAAGTCCACGTGGAACCATCGTCTGGCTTGGCTACAAAGCTAGTCCTCACAAACGTCTAAATCAGCAGTTCATAGACTACAGTTCACTTAGGTTAAAGCTCCCAAACCCCAAGCTTTCTGAAACTGAAAAACAGCCTTTCAAATAAATAATCTGGACTCAAAATTCAAAACTCAAAAATTATTAGAACTAAAAAGTAATGAAAATACTACATATCAAAATGGACGGAACTCAGTGAAAATATTACTTCAAGAAAATTTACTGTCCTGTATGTTTACATCATAAGATTTAAGAGGCTGAAAATTAAAGAGTTAAGCACTCCTCTTAGCTCTTGGGGAAATAACCCCAAGTACGCAAAAGGAAGGAAACTATAAAGATAAAAAGAGAAATTAATGAGATTAAAAAACACAAAAATGCAACAGAAAGGATCAGCAAAGCCAAACACCAGTTATTTGCAGGGATTCATTCAAGTGACAACCCTCTGAAAGGTCAGGAAAAAGGTGAAGCACAACTGAACAACAGCCAGAGTGAACCTGGTCACCGCAAGGCCCCGCGGAGTCTCACGGGCAGTGGGCCCTGCACGGCAAAAGGAGCACATTCCAGAGAAAGGCACGGCGAGCGACTCAGATGACGCAGTCGCCTAAGTAGTCCTAAAAGTGTTAAACGAAAAGAATCCGAAGTTCCTAGATTCCTCCCCCAAAAACACGAGGCTAAGGCAGCCTTGAAGAAACTCAGCCAGTGTTTGAGAGGAAAATCCAAATATTACTCAAAGTGGCAGAAAGCAGGAGGGTAAACTCCCCAGCTTGTTTATGAAACAGAAGAGACGATGGTGAACAGGAGAAGTCCTGTGTCAGAATGGTCCTGAAGACAGGTCCAGCCATGTGACACGCTGGCCAGGCTGGGTGCAACTGGAATGCAAGGCTGGCTCCAAACTGAAAAGGCTCATCACAGGCACAGACCACAGGGACGATCTCAACGGCTGCAGACGCAGCATTAGAATCCAGCTTCTTTGGTGACAAGATGTGCAGCAGACATGGAGCCGGAATCCTGGCGTGGGGGCCTGGAAACCACCACACGCCACGGAGAAACAGCCCGTTGAGTCAGAACCGAGACAGCCGGCCACAGCTCCATCTGTTCGACCCCACCACGGAGGCCTCGACTGCTGTGAGAGGATATGGGACAGGAACGAGACCCATAAGGACTGGAGGGGGAGGAATGAAACTGTCCCTGTCTACAGACAGTTTGTCCGCAAAGGAGACCCAAGAATCGACAGCCAACTCAGTAGAATTGAGGAGACTTCTGCGAGGTTTCCAGAGGTAAGATCGATTCTCAGGCAACTAAGTACTAAAGGTCCATGCAGTTCTGTGTATCAGCAGAAAATAAAGCAGCATCACGAGTTGCAGACCAACTGTGCCAGCCCAGTGGGCCTTCCGAGGCCAGGGTCAGACCTGCAGCTTTCCGCCCGGGGCCCTTTGCAGGGGCACAGGCTGCAAGCAAGCACAAGAGAGGATGCTTGGCTTCACCGATACTTGGAGAAAGATGAGCGAAAGTGCTGCGAGACGTGCCTGCCTGCTGCCAAGACTGGTGAAAAGGACAGTGAAGCGGCGGCTGTGGCGGGTGCCATCTAGCTGCTCATGGGATGGAGCCCTGGGCACAGTACCCAGCCCACCGGCCAGCCCCGCGGGCTCTCCTGCAGGACCTCCACGGGGAAGCCCACAGCCACATTCTGAGGAGCAAGGCCACAGCAGGTTAGGGACACTGGTGACCCCTTTACCCGTGGAGACAGGTCCTCGGTGCCCTAAGTCTACCAGGTTAGTGGCCCAGGCACACACACCGCAGCCGTTGAGATGAGTCTGTCCTGGTGCCTGTGTCCCCGAGGCCCCTGGGGCAGCAGAGCCAGAGGCGTGCTGAGGTTTGCTGCAAGGAGCTGACTGCAGACAGTGGGGGAAGGTGGGGTCATCAGGGCCCTGAGCGGGGCGGCGGCCGCCCAGGTGGACCTGCTCCCACTCTGGCTCCTGCCGGGCGGGCAGCTGCTCAGCTCATGCCACACCGGGGGAAGCCATCAATCACTGAACTTTGGCCTCTTCCTGCATCTCCACGGGCTGCAAACCTCCCCAGCTGTCACGCCTGGTTCCTCTCTGCGGGACGGATGGCTCTCTGCTCGGTGGACTCTACGGCCTCACTCACACTTAACCCCAAGCAGCAGGAGGACTGGGAGGCGCCTTAGCACAGCCTGGCCGATCCTTGGCCGGTACCCCAGCTCATCCTTGAAAGGTCTGCTCCCTGCAAGTGCGGACACAGCCCCCGAGCTTCTGCTGCGGGGGCGGGAGCTCCTCCCTTCTCTCGCCAGTGGTCCTGTCTTTCTTTAAAGGCATGTTGATAAGTGTTAACAGAGCTCATCATAGACAATAAAACCCACAGGGTAACCCTGATGTACAGCGCAGCCAGGTCACCTCCTCGGGAGTCTGTTCAGGAAACACACGGCTGGGAAAAAGCCACAGAAGAGAAGATGACAACGGGACATGGTGGGTCCCCTGGCTAGAGAGTCTCTCCAGAAAAGGCCAGAGGGCTCCACCCACGCCAGAGAGCATCGCAGGTGTGAGAGAGGCGGGCACATGGCCCTGCTGAGCAGAACACGTCATGAGTGACACACACAGGTGACAGTATTCCCCCCCCACCCCCACAGCAGGGCAGGCACGAGGACAGACCCTGGGAGCCCCAAGCACAAGGCAAGAGGACGAGTGGGCAGAGTCAGTCCATAACCACGGGGCGGAGCTACAGCCGTGCTCCCAGTGGGCAGAGTCAGTCCATAACCACGGGGCGGAGCTACAGCCGTGTTCCCAGTGGGCAGAGTCAGTCCATAACCACGGGGGCGGAGCTACAGCCGTGTTCCCAGTGGGCAGAGTCAGTCCATAACCACGGGGGCGGAGCTACAGCCGTGCTCCCAGTGGGCAGAGTCAGTCCATAACCACGGGGGCGGAGCTACAGCCGTGCTCCCAGTGGGCAGAGTCAGTCCATAACCACGGGGGCGGAGCTACAGCCGTGTTCCCAGTGGGCAGAGTCAGTCCATAACCACGGGGCGGAGCTACAGCCGTGTTCCCAGTGGGCAGAGTCAGTCCATAACCACGGGGGCGGAGCTACAGCCGTGTTCCCAGTGGGCAGAGTCAGTCCATAACCACGGGGCGGAGCTACAGCCGTGCTCCCAGTGGGCAGAGTCAGTCCATAACCACGGGGCGGAGCTACAGCCGTGTTCCCAGTGGGCAGAGTCAGTCCATAACCACGGGGGCGGAGCTACAGCCGTGTTCCCAGTGGGCAGAGTCAGTCCATAACCACGGGGCGGAGCTACAGCCGTGCTCCCAGTGGGCAGAGTCAGTCCATAACCACGGGGCGGAGCTACAGCCGTGTTCCCAGTGGGCAGAGTCAGTCCATAACCACGGGGGCGGAGCTACAGCCGTGTTCCCAGTGGGCAGAGTCAGTCCATAACCACGGGGGCGGAGCTACAGCCGTGTTCCCAGGAAGAAGCAGCTCTCCTGCTACGCCCCCCGGGAGGGCACTGGGCCTGGGGCCTCAAGACTGCCATGTTCCAGGTTCTGAGGTCCAACCCCCTGGCTCTAGTCCAGGTTCTGCTGGGCCTCAGCGCCTGCTCCGTCTGGGCCATCCTGACCCCGTCAGGTCCCAGGCTCCCTCTGCCCCTCCTGCGGCCCTGCTTTTTCTGAGGTGCCTGTTACGGCAGCACAGACTCCTGGCTCCCGGACCCGCTGGTCTGCCTCTGTGGCTGCAGCCGCTGAAGCGTGAGCTCAAACCGCGTTCTGAGGGGTGCGAGTGGCCAGGCTCTGGAACTCAAACCGCGTCCTGAGGGGTGCGAGTGGCCAGGCTCTGGAACTCAAACCGCGTTCTGAGGGGTGCGAGTGGCCAGGCTCTGGGGGGCCCTGTGCTCCTCGGCCCCTGTGACTGCAGACACCTTGTCTGGGGTCCTCAGGAAGCCAGGCTAGCCTTTTCGTCTCAGCCTCTGTAAGCTAGAAACATGCCCAGGGGGAGGACCAAGGGATTTCCGACAGGGACGGCGGCCAGAGCCACTCTTGACACGATCACGCCTCCTTCCCTGGAGCCGGGACCAGGCCTCCGGAAGAGCTGGCTGTGAGGGGCCAGGGCTGAGGAAGGTGGACACCCTCTCCTGGATCTGGGGGCTGGCTCGGGAGGCAGACGGCTCCCTCGTGGCTCAGCCCTACCTCTGCAGCCCTGGGCAGAGAGCCCCTCTGTCCTTCCGGCCCCAGCTTCCTTGTTAGCAGGTGTGGGAAGGCTGCTGAAACATCCAGCGGGCTGTGCAGTGTCCGGGGAAGGGTCGCCTGCCAAGCTCAGACCCCACTCCGCCCCCACCCCGCCCTGTGCCCCAGCCACCTGCTTGCCGAGCCTGGGGACCCAGAAGGTGTCCAAACGCATAAAAGAAACCACACATGATGACATCATTATGACCTGGCCACCTCTGTGCTCTTTCGTGGCTGCACAAGTCACAACAGCCTGGGTGCCCATCAGCAGCCAGTGGATGGATCCGCTGTGGCCCATCTGATGGAATGTTATTTGGTTGTAAAAAGGAGTGAAACGCTGACAGATGCCACAGCGCAGATGAGCCTGGGAAACACCACACTGGTAAAAGAAGCCAGGACCGAGAGGCCACCTGAGCAGGTCCACGGGCATGCAGCATCCAGAGCAGCCAGAAATCAGGCTGCCAGGGCCAGGGGCGGGGCTTTGCCTGGATGGGGTGGGGGCCGGGAGGGGCGGCTTCACGGGGGATGAACACAGTCTAGAATCTACCGTGGGGACAGCTGTGCGAAGCACGCCGTGAATCGTGGGGAGAGGGAGCCGCCTCTCAGTGAAGCTGTAAAGAATGTTTACCGGTCACGTCCTCACTCCTGAATTCTGAGACCCCTGCTTGTGTTCGGCAGGGCCCCGGGGCTTGTGTTTCCCGCCCCCCCCCCCCCCCGGGGTGAGTGAGCACCAGCTTCTCAGAGAGAAAGGGCCCAAGGGCATGTGGCGGCGTTTCTAGGGGCCGAGAGCACCCAGGGTCTGCCCGCACCAGGCCCAGCACGCAAAGGAGCCTGCAGACCACAGGTGCTGGGCAGCAACAAATGTCTCCACCCCGGCAACCCGGGGAGCCTTGCCCCAGCTCGGGGTGGGGGATCACGCAGCTGGGGCACTGCTGCTGCCCCGACACTCCCCCAGCCCCGTGGCTGTGCAGGGACGCGGGGGCCCAGGCCCGCTCACCTCGGCGGCCTGCCGGTGGTCCTCGCCTGAGTGCAGCACCCGCACGTCGACGCCCAGACAGCGGAGTGTCCGCGCCAGCCCCCCCAGCATATTGTCACACACCACGCGGAAGGCCCGGGCTGGGACCTCGGGGGTTGCGTCCTCAGGTGAGCACACCTGCAACACAGCCTGGCTGAGCAGCCGCGGCCCACCCCGACGGGCAGGGGGCAGGGGGCAGGGGGCAGGGGGGGAGGGAGGGCCCCCAGGGTGCTCAGTTCCTGTAAGCGATGTGTGCTCAGTGCAGAAAAGAGCAGGGAAGCAGGGAACACAGCCGAGCCCACCCAGGACCCCAGGGGCTGGCACGCGGCTCCTGGGGGTGGGGTGAACACTGGAGCCTCCAGGGTCTCGGGGGCACACGGGGACAGCCCGAGGCCGCCCGGGTGTCGGCGGGGGCCGTGCCGGGCTGGGGGCCCCTCCTCATGTAGGATGCTCGCCCCCCGAGCCTGCTCTCCTTCCTTCCGGGCAGAGGCTCTCCCCACCCCCACTCCAGGTCTCCAACCCTGTGAGGCCCCAGTCTTAAGGAGAGTGGTTCTTCCCATGAGAACCCTGATAAGGGCCTGGGGGGCTTCACCTACTTGCCGGGGGGAGGCCGAGGCCTTCTGTGGGGGCGGCTCCCAAGTTCCGCGTCTCTTGCTTCGTCCCAGCCCCAGGCTCCAGGGCAGGGCCCCCGGCAGGTGGAAGCGGGCAGGCTCTCTGCACAGCGCCCAGTACACCTCCAGCAGGCAGTAGGCATCCGCAGCTAGGGTAGGCAAGGTCAGCCTCGGGCTCCAGTGTGGAGGGTGTGGGGGCGCGGGACAGGAGGGGGGCACCCACCTGCATAGGCCAGCTGCTCCTCGCCCAGCGGCCGCCGGTCCCAGTTGGAGAGCTGCTGCGTCTTGTCCAGGGGCTTGCCCAGCACCTGCTGCACCAGGAGGCTAAGCCCTCGCGGCCCTGCGGCCCTGTCCACAGCTGGGGCTGGCCTGTCCGCCACCTGCATCTGCAAGACAGCACCCCCGGGGGTGAGGCGCCTGCCCTGGAGGGCGGACAGCGTCGCACATAGCCGACTGCCCCACGGGGGTCCCTGGAGCAGGCCCTTTGCCCTCCATGACGGACAGCGTCCCAAGAGAGGGTGCCAGCGGCCCAGGAAGGCTGTCTCAGGGTCTCAGGGCCGGGGTCACCCGCTCACCGGTCAGCTCTGGGGCCCACATCTTTACCCCCAGGGGAGTGCTGAGAATCCTGGGGGCAGGGGCAGAGCCAGGCTGGCCCTGGGGAGTGTGGGGATGTGTGGCGATACTCTCTCCTGGGGGACCCTGTGTCTGGGTCCCTGGTGACCTGTGGCCAGGGATTGGGGCTGGGGCCAGGAGGGGGACAAGTCCTCAGTGAGACAGTTGCCCGGGCGCTGCCGTGCGGGCAGCTCCGGGGAGCAGGGAGCCCCCAGCCCGCCCCCAGCACTGACCTGTCTGTGTGCCTGCAGCAGGTCCAGGCCGCCCTGTAGCTTCTGCACGGCCTGCGCCAGGGCTGGGTAGGATGCACCCAGGCTCCGCAGGTCCCCCGCCATCCCATAACCTGCAGTTGGGGGGCGCCGCTGTGACGGGGGCCAAGGAAGAGGCCGGTCGCACACCCTTCCCCAGGTCCCGCAGGGCTGGGGCAAGGGCGGGTGCTACTTACCCAGCTTGGTGATGGAGGGGTCTGAGAGCAGCCGGGACACCAGCTGGGAGAAGGCCTGGGGCGCCTGCCCTCCTGTGGGACTCGAGAGCCGGGGCAGGTCCAGCAGGAACACACGGCCCGCCACAGCCACCTGCATGAGTGACACCCGGGGCCGGCCGCCCACACCGAAAGACGGTCTCCACTCCAGGTCCACACCGACCACCTGGCCCGGCTGCAGACAGAGGAGCTGGTTGGAGCGGCGAGGCGAGCGCTGCGGTCCAGGGAAGGCGGCCTCTGTGGGGAAGGCTGGCCCAGCCCTGGGCGTGCCAGTGTGGCCAGAGCCCCCAGAGGCCGTGGTGAGCAGCGCCGGGTGCCAGCCGTCCAGGGAAGCCGGGCACACACCTGCAGGAGCACGTCCTCATGCCTGGCCAGGTCCTCCCAAGAGGCCAGGAAGTGGATGTCCTCCCTGGGGATGGGCAGCTGGTAGCAGTCATCTCGCCTGTGCTCTGAGGGCGCCTTGGCCGTCCTGGGGGGAGCAGAGCTGCAGAGCCTCTGACTCTGCAGGGCTGGAGAGCCCTCGAGGCTGGCATGTGCCCAGGGCCTTCGGGGCCTGCTTCCCACGCCTCTGTCCTCGCACACTGGGCCCTCTCCGGGGGGCACGTGGCCCGGCCGAGGCACTGGCTGCTGGTCCTTGCCAGAACCCGAGGAGGGCCAGGACGTGCCCGCGTGTCTGCACGCCGCTCATGTGCCTGGCGCCCCTCCTGGCCCTCCCTGCTTCTAGCCCCCAGCCCCCAGCCACCAAGGACATGTCCTCCTTCTGGTCCCCCTCCCCCGGAGCCTGGCAGATGCTCACCTCTCCTGGAGCCTGAGTTGGCTCATTTCTGCCACTACTGTGGCTGGGAGTCGCTCCTCAGGCAACAAGAGGTCCAGGGCACACTGGGCGACCGTGGCCACGTCGTCCTGAGAGGCCAGCAACTGTAGCAGCTGCTCCCGCAGCCACTCATCCTGCCCCACCAGGCCCTGGGGGATGGGATGTGGGCTGCTCCACAGGGTCGGCCCCAAGGGGGTGGGCCCATGCTGTCAGCCCCCAGACCAAGACCACCCCTCACTCTGGCCCCAGCCTCCCCTCACACCTGGCCCCCACCTCCCTTCTCAGGCCCTGAAGCCCTTCACAAGGAGGAGGCTGTCCTCTGGACACCAGCAGTCCCCATGACAGGCTCCACGGTGACCGAGCTGGCGTGGACCAGGGCCGCCTCCCAGGGTGTCCTCTCCCGGGCCCTCCTCTCCGCCTGCATCTCCCCGCGGCACTGCCGTGCTGGGGGAGGGGGAGTCCGGGGGGTCTGCAGGGCTTCCACCTGCCCTCGGGGAGGCAGGGGCCATGGGGGCTCACGAGGCCACGTCTCCTGTCTGTCTGTCCATCTGTATGAAGGCCCACACGGCCTATAGAGGTCCTGGTGGGGGTGGGGGCTCCATCCGAGACTGCCCGCGTCCTTGGGGCCACATGCCGCAGTGGACCCCACCCCTGAGGGGTCCCTGCCGGCCGGCAGGCGGGGCCGCTTCCCCACGCGGCTCTGTCCCCGGCAGCCTCGGGGCCGCTTCCCGCAGGCTGCAGGTTCCCACGTGGACGACAATATGTGGAAACCCCTCCGCATTCTTCAGGATGTCCGCTGCCCTTCCGCCGGCTCGGCCTTGGCACCCGGGGGGACCGGCCTTCCGGGCCTTGCCTGGGGGTCCGCGTTCCTCTCTGATGACTCACCAGCCCTGGCAGGTCACTCGGGTTGGGGGGAGGGCAGGTGCGGGGTGGCGCAGCACTGCCCCCCACTGGCAGACCCCCGCGTGGGCGCTCCGTGGGGAGGGCCCTGGTTCCCCACCACTGCAGACTGCCCTGCACACGGCCCCCGGTCCCCGGAGAGCCCACCTTCCTTCCAGGCCACTTTGCCTGGAGCTGGGGATGGTTCTGCACCGTGATGACCCCCGCCTCCAGCTCAGGACTGGGGACAAAGGCTGCAGGCCAGTGTCCTAAGGGGATGACAGACCGCAGCCTGGGACTGGACCTTCAGTCCGACCCTCTGTGTCCCCGTATCACCCCAAGGGGCAGCTGACTCCTTCTCGTGGTCTGTGGGCACCCCAGGCCTCAGATCACAGAGCCATGGCAAGCAGGGCGCCTGAGGACAGTCTAGAATTTTCTCTTGGTGAACCTCTCCGCACCCAGCACCTGGGAGCTCTGTCCACGGGGAGGGGAAGGAGGATCCTGGACCCTCGGTCATTCTGACTGTGTCCCACCCTGCCCCACGGGGGGTCATCATGTGCCGGGGCCTCCGAGCTCACCTGCACCAGCTCAGCCCAGCTCTCCTGGGACATGCTTCTCTGCAAAAGTGGACACCAGTGTGAGCTTTCCTTTTAGCAACTCCGGGAGCAGAGAGCAGGCCTCGCTCAGAGCTCCCTCTGAGCACCCCGCCCCGGTCCACGCACCTCCACCAGCCGCTTGTAGCACAGGTACCGCAGGGCAGCCAGGCGCTGCTGGGTGAGCACGCTGGGACACAGGGCTGAAAGAGAGGGTGTGCTCCAGCCGGGCTGGGTGGACAAGCGAGTGTGGGCCGGGCGTGGGGGCTCCCGCTGTCTTCCTGCCCTCCTACCCGGCACACTCCTCGCGAGCGGCCTTCACTCTGGCTGTAAAGGAGGGTGCCCCGCCCTGGGCCAGGCACCGGAGCCCCCGGCCTGCCCTCCCTTGGGGTCTCCTGGATCGCCACCTCTCGGGGCTTTCCTGCATTTTTTCCAGGCCACTTTTGTTTCTCCCCATGCCCCAACACGAGTTTCTAGAAAAAGGGGCCCATCTTGCTCTGTGTTTACAAGTTATGCTGACCTGTCAGCTACACCTTCACATTCTGTTCAGAGTCCCAGGAGGCCCAGGAAGGGTTCCCACTGTCCACTCACCCCCGTCCTCCTGCCAGCTGCTGCTCCCTCCGCCCCCCCCGGGGCTAGCTGTCCTCAAGGCCTGGTAGTCTGGGGGGGCTGCTGACCACAGAGCCTGCCTACCTGCAGGCCTCCACCAGACCCTGACCAGGACCCCCTGTTCTAGACGGGTGTGGCTGCCCCAGCCACAGGGGCATGCCCTCAGGGAGCACCTCACTGCTGTCCGAGAGTGCAGAGGTCAGGGTTGCCTGGGGCCAGGGCCTGTCCACCACCCTGCAGCCTTCCCTCCCCTTTCCAGCCGAGGCAGGAACGCAGGACATCGAGGGACCATGTGCCCTATAGGCTGCTAGGGACAAGACTGCAGGAGGAAGGGATGGATGAATGAAGTGCTCAGCAGGAGGGGATGGTCAGGAAGGGGAAAAAGGCAGCCAGAACTGTTACAGAATTAAGTCTCCTTCTAGTGGAGACAGAAACCAGCTTTCCCAAAGTTTCTACAATGTTACACATCATTTTGCCAATAAGATACTTTGTCAAAAGCCTATGCATACAGTATCACCCTCAGGCCTCCTTTGCACTGCCTGGTTCATCTAAGCCCACACACCCCTCTGGGAAGCAGATCTTTTAAAGGAAAAGGTGGCAAATGAGCCAGACTCAGCCACCCACCTCGGGAGGGTCCTGCTGACTCTGCCAGATGCCTGGGGGCTCCATTGGGATCCAGGCCCAGGTAGAGGGCTGGGTGCACTCAGGGCAGGGGGGCGAGCAGTCCTCACCCTGCATCACGTCTGACTGCTCTCCCACTGAGAGCGCAGGGTCTGCCCACTCAGAGGCCCACGCCAGGAGGGCAGCTGCACAGCAAAAACAGCGTGGACTCAACATATGTGCAGAGTCCTGGGAAGAGACCAGAGCAAGGAAGGGGGAACAGGCGATCTCCAAAAGAAATAATGGCCGAAAACTCCCAGGACGGATTGAAGACACCCATCCATAGATCCCCAAGTCCCATAAATCCCAAGCAAAAACAAGAAAGAGAAACCTCTAATGAGTCTCCTCACAGCGAAACTGCAGAACACCAAAGACAAAGGGAAGAGACTAAAAGTGGCCAGAAGACGAGAGGCTGCTTCCAAAGGTGAGAAGCTAGATTTCTTCTCAACAACACATTCCAACCCAATCAGAGGGCTGACATCACAGAAGTATGGCCTCTAATCACTGTGAGATGAAGAGAGAACCAAAAACGTCACAGCTTGGAAATTACAAACACACTGCTAGTTCCTCTATAGGCAAAAGAAAAAAATTATAATGGAAATTAAAAACGTCTTGAGCTGAACAATAATAAAAGTAATATATTTTTGAAACTTGGGGTATATATTCAAGATGAAAGGCCTAAGATTCAGTTAGTGGGTTGAGCAGGGCATACAACTGCCAAGATCAAAAACATGAAAATCAGGGCAACAAAATCAGTAGCAACAAAATGAAAGGAAATATCTGGAGTGGGAGAAAATATTTGCAAACTATGTAAAGATAAGAGGTTAATAGTCAAACTATGTAAAGAACTCATAGAACTTAGTAGCAAAAAAAAAACCCCAAATAATCTTAATTTAAAAAACAGGCAGAGGAACTAAAGAGACATTTTCCCAAGATACAGAGATGGCCAACAGGCCAAGAAAATATGTTCAACATCCCTAATCTCCAGGGGAGCACAAGTCAAAACACAAAGAGGCACCACCTCACACCTGTCAGAACTGCCACATCAAAACCAACAAATAACAAATGCTGGCAAGGATGTGGGGAAAGGGAAGCCCTTGTGCTCTTCTTTTTTGGCTGCTCAGCCTACAGGATAATAGTTCTTCTACCAGGGATCAAACCTGTGCCTTCTGTGGTGGAAGTGCAGAGCCTTAACCACTGCACCGCCAGGGAAGCGCCCTTGTGCGCTGTTGATGGGAATGCAAATCATTGCAGCTACTATGGAAAATGCTGTGGAGGTTCCTCAAAAAAAAAATAAAACATGGAACTACCATACGATCCAGCTATTCCACTTCTGGGTGTTTATTCAAAGGCTGTGGAGTCACAACCTCAAAGAGATATCCGCGCCCCTAGCAGCTTCACCCACAACAGCAGAGGCCTGGAAGCCACCTGAGCGTCTGTCCACAGACGGGTGAGCAAAGAAGCCGCGTTATAAACACACGGTGGAGCAGTGCTCGGCCGTAAGGGAGAAAGGGTATTAGGGACACCTTATGGCAGTACATTTGGAACCGTAAGTGAAACAAAGTCCTTGAAAAGATCCACAGCTGAGTCAAGAGTCCTGTTTCCATAAGGAAAGGCAATCTAGATTCACAGGTCATTTCCACAAAACTTCTCAGGAAGAAAGAATTCCAACTTTTACAAACACCCTCCGTGAAAAGAAAGGACATCCACTGTTTTCAGAGGCCAGTGTCACCTTGTACACGAAGTTGGAAACAGACATCTCAGGGAGATGAAGTCTGAGTCCAGCTTCAGCTATGAACACAGACGCAAAGTCCTTTAATTTAAAGCAAGGTTGGCAAGCCAGACCTGGTAGTGTAGATGGCAATGCAACTTGGTGGAGACTCAGCCATGGCAGACACATGAGGATCACTTAGCGTTATGCAATCAGTCAATGCAACCCATCACATTAACAGACCAAAAGGGGAAACGCACGGCATCCTCCCAAGAGGTGCAAAAAGAGGATCTGACACAATTCCACCTCCGTTTCTGATGAACACTCACAGACCGGAAGTGAGAAGAACTTCCATGATCTCATGAAGTGAGGCTAAAGACACTGTCAGGAAGACTGCTCCCCTGAGATGCAGGACGAGGGCGCTGTGCTCGCCGCGGGGAGGGGCGGAAGTGTCGTGTAGGCTCGGTGGTCCTCACCCATGGGGCCCAGACTCCCCAGGGGCACCCCCAGAAGGGCAGAGAGGCTGCTAAGGGTAGCAAGGAGACCGGAACGGACACCGACCAGACCGAACACTGGGAGGCGGTGGGCGCTGGCCCCCAGCAGCGCCTGCCCAGCTCCCGCCCCCGAGCAGCACGTGGAGGGCTCACTCACCGGGGTCCAGGCTGAACTGCTCCAGCAGCCGCAGCACCTGCCGACCCAGGGCCCTGGGGCTCAGCCTCTCCAGCCGCAGGGGCGCCTGCGGGTACTGCCTGTGGGAGAGATGCAGCTCTGGTCAGCACTGCTTTCTCTTGGCCAACGCACTTCAAGGTCTTAATTTTCATCAGCATCATACATGTGCACAGTTCAGAAGCCAAGTTTTCCTCAAGGCTCAGAGGAAGGCAGCCCATCACAGCCCCCTGCTCAACAATTCTGGGATGGCTTAGGTCTGTCCCGTGTTTCCAGGAACTGCTTGGCACGGTGGCCTCTGGAGGATTCAGCTCTAGGTGTTCTCCACGGAGGCCTCAGCATGGAAGGCTCCCCTCCCCAGACAACGGCATCCTTGGTCCAGTTCATTGGGCACCAGCTGCTTTCACAGAATTATAGCCATCCAAGTATGACTGGTGGTGGGTTAATCCTTGCTGGTCTGATTGCTGCCTTAGCCACCTGTCATGAGGACGGAGTCACTCCCCTCCCCACCGCAAAGGGGACAGCCCCTCCCTGTCCAGGGCGCCCTGCACCTCTCCTGCCTCCAGACTGCAGCCAAGTGACTCTGCGGGTAGCTCCCTGGGGCCAGGAATCGACCTGGGTACGGTGCCCTTCAACTCACACTGCACTGGCCATTTGCTGCTCCAGGAACCCGGAGCCCGACTCCTGCTCTTTTTGAGGGTTCAAGTCCTGGTCCTTGGTGTGGGTCTCTCTCCATCCACTCAGGACTGTGTCTGGAGTGAATTCCTCCACATTTCCCTCTTTCTTTATGGAATCCCCATTATTTGGATGCTGGGTGTTCTTGACAAAATCTGTTGGCTTTTTTTTTTTTTTTAAATCTTTCCTCTCTGATTTTCCTTCTTTGGAAAGGCTAGGAAGAATCTTCAGGTTTATCTTCCAAACCTTTTACTGAGAGTTCCAGTCCCATCCTGCCATCACGTTTCTATGGAAGTCTGTTCTGAGTCCCGAAGGCACTCTTTGCACAGTTGTGGGGTTTATTCTGGACACGGAATCTCTCTGAAGATCTCAGTTACAGCTTTCGTACTCATCAAATGCTCTTCCACTTCCTCTGGGCTCCAGGCAGACTGGCCGGAGGTCCCCGAGCCCTGACTGGGGCCTCTGCACAGGGAGCTTTTTTGGGTAGTAACTGACAAACTGATTCCAAAATCCACATACAAATGCAGAGGGTCCAGGATAAGACAAGAGCAATTTTGACAGAGAAGAAAAGTATGGGAGGCTCACCTGTCTGACTCAGGGCTGCTACAAGACCACAGTGGTCAAACAGGTGGTACAGACAGAACAGTGGAACAGGCCAGAGACCCACACATGTGTGCACACCCGACAGAGGCACACGTGTGCACACCTGAGACCCCAGCCCCAGCCCCAAGCCACAATCCCTAATCCTTTAATTGTGTCTGCATTTTGGCCCCTTTTCCAGAATGTCATGCAGCAGGAATCTCCTTTCACTTTGTAATCTTCATCTAAGTTTCCCAAGTATCTTTTCATGACTTAACAGCACGTGTCCTTCTAGCTCTGAATAGTATTCAGCTGTGTTGATTGACCACAGTTTACTTATCCCTCCAGCTACTGGGGGTTTCTTAGGTGGTGCTAGTGGTAAAGAACCTGCCTGCCAATGCAGGAGACATAAGAGATGCGGGTTTGATCCCTGGGTTGGATAGATCCCCTGGAGGAGGGCATTGCAACCCACTCCAGTATTCTTGCCTGGAGAATCCCATGGACAGGGGAGTCTGGTGGGCTACAGTCTGTAGGGTTGCAAAGAGTCAGACATGACTGAAGTGACTTAGCATGCCCACATGTCAGCTACTGGAGAACATCTTGGTTCCCTCCAGGCTTTGACAACTATGAATAGTGTTTCTATGAGCACTCAAATACAGGTTTTTGTGTGGACAGGGCTTTTCAGTGCCTTTGGGTAGATACCAAGGAACATGATGGGTTGTCATAACATGAGAATGTGCTTAGTTTTGTAAGAAACCACCAAACTGTCCTGCAATGTGGCTGCACCATTTTGCATTCCCACCTGCAGTGATGATGGTTTCTGTTGCTCCACATCGTCACCAACACTTGGTGATGTCAGCTTCTGTCCATGCTAGCAGGCATGCGTGGTGTGAGCTTCTGTCCATGCTAGCAGGGGTGCGTGGTGTCAGCTTCTGTCCCTTCTAACAGGGGTGCGTGGTGTGACCTTCTGTCCATGCTAGCAGGGGTGCGTGGTATGAGCTTCTGTCCATGCTAGCAGGGGTGCGTGGTGTGAGCTTCTGTCCCTTCTAGCAGGGGTGCGTGGTGTGAGCTTCTGTCCCTTCTAGCAGGGGTGCGTGGTGTGAGCTTCTGTCCCTTCTAGCAGGGGTGTGTGGTGTGAGCTTCTGTCCATGCTAGCAGGGGTGCATGGTGTGAGCTTCTGTCCATGCTAGCAGGGGTGCGTGGTGTGAGCTTCTGTCCCTTCTAGCAGGGGTGCGTGGTGTGAGCTTCTGTCCCTTCTAGCAGGGGTGCGTGGTGTGAGCTTCTGTCCCTTCTAGCAGGGGTGCATGGTGTGAGCTTCTGTCCATGCTAGCAGGGGTGCATGGTGTCAGCTTCTGTCCCTTCTAGCAGGGGTGTGTGGTGTGAGCTTCTATCCATGCTAGCAGGGGTGCATGGTGTCAGCTTCTGTCCATTCCAGTAGGGGTGCGTGGTGTGAGCTTCTGTCCATGCTAGCAGGGGTGCATGGTGTCAGCTTCTGTCCCTTCTAGCAGGGGTGCGTGGTGTCAGCTTCTGTCCCTTCTAGCAGGGGTGTGTGGTGTGAGCTTCTATCCATGCTAGCAGGGGTGCATGGTGTCAGCTTCTGTCCATTCCAGTAGGGGTGCGTGGTGTGAGCTTCTGTCCATGCTAGCAGGGGTGCATGGTGTCAGCTTCTGTCCATTCCAGTAGGGGTGCGTGGTGTGAGCTTCTATCCATGCTAGCAGGGGTGCATGGTGTCAGCTTCTGTCCATTCCAGTAGGGGTGCGTGGTGTGAGCTTCTATCCATGCTAGCAGGGGTGTGTGGTGTCAGCTTCTGTCCCTTCTAGCAGGGGTGCGTGGTGTCAGCTTCTGTCCCTTCTAGCAGGGGTGCGTGGTGTGAGCTTCTGTCCATGCTAGCAGGGGTGCGTGGTGTGAGCTTCTATCCATGCTAGCAGGGGTGCGTGGTGTGAGCTTCTGTCCATGCTAGCAGGGGTGCATGGTGTCAGCTTCTGTCCATTCCAGTAGGGGTGCGTGGTGTGAGCTTCTGTCCATGCTAGCAGGGGTGCATGGTATCAGCTTCTGTCCATTCCAGTAGGAGTGCGTGGTGTGAGCTTCTGTCCGTTCTAGCAGGGGTGCGTGGTGTGAGCTTCTGTCCATGCTAGCAGGGGTGCGTGGTGTGAGCTTCTGTCCATGCTAGCAGGGGTGCGTGGTGTGAGCTTCTGTCCATGTTAGCAGGGGTGCGTGGTGTGAGCTTCTGTCCATTCTAGTAAGGGTGCGTGGTATGAGCTTCTGTCCATTCTAGTAAGGGTGCGTGGTGTGAGCTTCTGTCCATGCTAGCAGGGGTGCTGTGGTGTCAGCTTCTGTCCATGTTAATAGGGGTGCGTGGTGTCAGCTTCTGTCCATGTTAATAGGGGTGCGTGCTCATGATTCAATTTGCATTTCCCTGATGACATATGATGTACAGCATCTTTTCATGGGCTTATGCATCATCTGTGTATCTTCTCTGGTGAGGCGTCTATTTGGGTCTTTGGTCCACCTTTTAAATCAGGTTGTTTGTTTTCTTACTGCTGAATTTTAAGAGAACTTTCTGTATTTTTGGATAACAGTCCTTTATCAGATGTGAATTTGCTAATATTGTCTCACACTCTGAGTTTGTATATTCATTTTTCTTGATTAACACTTTAACATGTCAATTGATTTGATTGATAATTTTTTTTTTTAGTATTTTTGCATCTGTGCTCATGAGATGCACTGGAGTGCAACTTTTCTTTCTCATAATGTCCTTTTCAAGTTTTACTACCAAGGTTTAAACTAGCTGATAAATCATGCTGGGATGTGCTCTTTCTTTTTATAGTTTCTGAAAAAAAATTTTTGTAAGATTGATATGCTCTCTTTCTTAAATGTTTGAAGGAATTCACTCGTGAAGCCATCTTAGCCTAAAGTTTTTTTGTGGTGAAGTTTTAAACTACAGATTCAATTTATTTAATTGAATGGTGAAGGACAGGAAGCCTGGCGTGCTGCAGTCCATGGGGTTGCAAAGAGTTGGGCATGACTGAGTGACTGAACAACAACAAAGGACTACTCAAATTTTCTATTTTTTGGTTTTGCCAACTATGCTTTGCAAGAATTTGGTCTATTACATCTAAGCTGTCAAATATACTTGCATTGT
Organism: Odocoileus virginianus; assembly: GCF_023699985.2. Taxonomy (NCBI): domain Eukaryota; kingdom Metazoa; phylum Chordata; class Mammalia; order Artiodactyla; family Cervidae; genus Odocoileus; species Odocoileus virginianus. Next base: position 101,421,239 of record NC_069675.1, read on the forward strand.
TGTAAACATTTATTATCATTTACTGTCTCTAGAGTCTGTAGTGATGTTATCCTTTTCTGGGAGATCTGTATCTGTATTTGTATCTTCCTTTCTTAGCATCTCTTTATCATCTGTGCCTAAATCAATTATCTTACTGGGAGTTACAAGATGGCGATTCCGAACTTGCTTGTTCCTTTCCATGTATTAGCTGGCACAACAGTGTAAAGGAGAGCTTTCCTCCCCATCTTTTTGCATAAAACATGGTGGGATGTGCTCTTTCTTTTTATAGTCTCTGAAAGGACTTTTGTAAGACTGGTACTGTTTTTCCTTAAATGTCTGAAGGAATTCACCAGTGAAGCCATCTGAGCCTAAAGACTCCTGCGTGTTCACGAGTCCAAGGTGCTGCGCTCTGCTGCCGTCTTTTACTTGATTACTGATCCCATTCTTAGTCTACTCCCCACAGAGCCTGTGTTTCTTTTAGTGGAGAATGTTCCCTAGGAGCCAAGATCTCGTTGCTGGATGTGCTCCTTCCTACAGGGTGACACTGCCTCTGAACCCTTTCAGGGCATAGAATGAGAACATCTTTTAAAAAATCATTAATTTAAGACAATATCTGCAGTTAAATCTAACCCTGAGGATCCTCCCACTTCTTGCCTGTGTCTCCCTTCGTCCCCATCTGCACACACTTATTGCTCCAGCTGTTTCCCTCCCGTTTCTGACACATAATGAGAGCAATGGCAGCCATGTGCCGCGTGCCTGGCCTGCTGCTTTGTCCTGCCCATAGGAGCTGAAGTCACAGCGGCCCCTAAAGACAGAATCAGCCCCATTGTATGGATGAGAAAACTCCCAGAAATGGGAGTGACTTGCCCATGGCTCCAGGGCAGGAAGGGCCCCGGGAGACCTGCCACTAGAGCCCAAGGCCTGACTCTCAAGTGAGACGGTCAGGGCTGTGTGGTGCCAGGATGGGGCACCCAGACGTGGGACCAATGCTGCCGCCTGCTGACGGACAGGTGCCCAGGGAGCCTGGGCAGCCTCAGAGCCACTTCCCCTCACCCACCCCCAGGGAGGCAGAAGGAAGCCCTTCTTCTAGATGCCCATGCGCAGGTGACACCCTGGTGTCACACACACACAGGCACATGCACATGCAGGCGCACACATGCATACACGTGCGTGCACGCACACACACACACACATGCACACACACGCACACCCGTGGGCTCCCTGCTGTCATGCTGCCTTTTCTCTGTAACTGTCAGCACTCCATACAGATTAAGTAGACGAAGGAAGGAACAGAGGGGTCAGTGCCTGGATGAGAGGTGCGACCTCGGGGCTGTGTAAGGAAGGGGCCCCGGGAGAACTATTTCTGTTTGATTCAGAGCAGTCAGGTCTCTCTGAGCGTGGCTGCCGGAGTCAGGCCCGTGGCTCCAGAAGCAGCCCCCTTGCTGACTGGCTGGGACGCAGGGCGGTGAGGGCGGGCGGGGCGGGATGTGTGGCGGCTCCCCCACAGGCCTGCTGCCCATCGAGCCCCACCCCCACCCTGGGCCCCGAGGAGCTCACCTGGCGACGGCCCTGATGTCAAAGCCGGGCTGGCACCAGGAGTCCATGAGGGTCAGCAGTCTCCGCTGGAGGTGGGGCAGGCTGTCCACGTAGCGCTCTACGAGGTCCACCTTGTCCTGCAGGAGCAGGGGCACACACACCTGTGGGGAGACCCCCTCAGGCCGTGGCTCCAGCACAGCTGAGACCCAGACTCACCCCCAGCCCAGCACAGCGAGTGGCCAGGGTGTCGGTGCCAAAGGGCCCAGAGGCTGGTCTGTGCAACTCGCCTCCCCTGGGAGGCTCAGGGGCCCCGCCGCCGTCTGAAGGTCCACCCGCTGCGCCTAGCCGGGCCCCTGCACACACACGCACACACATCCATTTGTGTGTGCACACACCGCCCAGTGCATGCACACACACACATCTACGTGTATTCACACACCCGTGCACACACACATATCCATGTGTGTGCACACACACGCACACACACATCCATGTGTATTCACACACAGCCCATTGCACGCGCACACACACATTCACGTGTACACACCCCAGTGCACACACACGCACACACACCCCGAGTGCACACACACACATCCATGTGTGCACACCCACCCCAGTGCACACACACGTGCACACACACATCCATGTGTGCACACACACCCCAGTGCACACACATATCCACGTGTACACACCCCAGTGCACACACACACACATCCACGTGTACACACCCCAGTGCACACACACATGCACACACCCCCCAGTGCACACACACATGTACACACATCCATGTGTGCACACACACCCCAGTGCACACACACGCGCACACACCCCCCAGTGCACACACACATGTACACACACCCATGTGTGCACACACACCCCAGTGCACACACATGCGCACACACATCCATGTGTATTCACACACAGCCCAGTGCATGCACACACACCCATGTGTGTACACTCCCCAATGTGTGCGCACACACATGTGCACACACATACCCATCCACGTGTGCAGACATCCATGTGCACACAGATACCTATGCACAGACATCCATGCTCACACACACATCCATATGTGCGCACACACCCATGTGCACACACAGACGCCCATGTACACACACAGACACCCATGTACGTACACACACACCCATGCTCACACACACACATGCACACACAGGCTCTGCTGCTCCTTAGGCCATCGCTGGGGGGCTCTGTGGTCACCCTCATCTCCACTGTGAAGGATTGGAGGCTCAAACAGGCCTGGGGGCTCCTGGGGGGGCTCTGTTGTCCCTGAGCCAGTGGGAGGGGGCTGTGGGCTGGGGAGGAGGAGCAGGGTGGAGATCAACCACCGGCCGCAGCCCTGGTGGCCCAGAAATGCTGGTTGTGTCAAGATGGCTCCAGCACGTGCCCTGGTGCATGCTTGCAAGACCCCCTAAGCTGCCCAAGCCCCTGGGGAGCCCCAAGGGAGCCCCTGGCCATGGTATTGGGCCTTGGAAGATACTGGCCACTCCCCTTGAAAGAACCAGACCTTAAAAGGTCCCCTCCCAGTGGCTCCCACATAAGTCTCCTCACCTGCTCTCCCCTCCCCCATGTGGTCACATAGGTCAGACCGTGTGGAGACCAGACGGGACATGGGCCCATCTGCCAGGCCAGGGCTCTAGGTGCGCGGTCCTCATGGGAGCTCCCACTCCTGAGAACCCTTCAGGCCACCCCAGAGCTTGGTACGCCCCTAGTGACTGGCCGCTTTTTGAGCATGCTATACCAGCGTCCGCTGATGGCTCACAGGCACTCACTGGCCCCTCCCTGGCCCTCCTCACATAATCAGGTGGTCACGTATGACCCCTGCCCTCCAGCACCTCAGCTCCACCTGTGGGAACAAAGCCCACAGCTCGTGGTGGGGACCCTCCCTAAACCATGCTTCTGGAGGCCTGGACATGATCTGATCTACATGAGAAAGACTCACACCTTCTCCACGTCGAGATCTGCCTGCAGCTGCAGCTTCGTGCCCAGCACGATGGCCTGGGAAACACCAAGGGCCGGGATTACACGGGGCCATGGGACGGGCAGTGCCCCGGGGTGAGGAGTGCACCTGAGGGGCTCCCGCCCTTGCCCGCCGCCCTCAGGTGCCTCCAGGCACTGTAGGGCAGCCACGGCCGGTTCAGTTCCGCCACGTGGCCTCAGGCCGAGGGGCCTGGAACCAGGAAGCACCCCAGTCCACAGGCCCCTGTGCCGAGCCAGGCTCCATGTGTGCCGTGGGGTGGCTGGGACGACCCCTGTGTCCCCCTCACCCAGCTAGGGTTCAACGTAGACGGGGCCTCGAGGTGCTTGCTGGGCAGGGGGCCTGGGTCAGGGGTTGCTGATGAGAAGGCGGACGGAGGGAGGGGCAGGGCCTCCATCACCCAGCCACGGAGCCTGGCGGGGTGTGGACTGCTGCCCCCACTCCTCCCAGGGGCGCCCCCGGCTCGGGAATGTGCCCGGCGCAGTTTTTCACGGCGCCCCCGAGGGGCCGGAGGGGCTCTGTGCGCTCTGGAAGCCTGACGGACTGCAGCCCTGACCTGCCGGGCTCCTCCGGACCTCCCAGCGCTTTCCACAAGGCACAGCGTGCGCCCCAAAGCGACTCAGAGTCTGTCTGATGGAGCGCGCTGACCCCAGGCCCAGGGCAGCAGGCCGGGTGGTCGGTGCATCGGGGGCATGCAGAGAGCTGCCCTGGGATCCATAGAGTAAGCGGCTCTGAAGCCACAGGCTCGCAGGCAGCCCCTCAGATGGGGCAGGGTGCACGCTGCGCGGTCTGCCCTGTCCTGGGCGCGCGACTGTCCCCGGACTCTGCAAAGAAGACGGGGCGGCCCTGAGCGCCCGCACGTAGCGCAGGCCGCGCTGCTATTAATAATTTCCATACATCGCACTCCCATAATGAGCAAAAATAACTGGCCAGGCGGCCCGGCCCCGCCCCCCGCAGCTCAGAGAAAGGCCCAAAATAGCGGCCTGGGAAAGGAGCTCCGGCAGAGGCCGGGATCGCGGGGCGGGAGAGCGGGGCTGGGGGCCTCTCCCTGCGCGGCGCTGACCCGGCGCCCCGCGGCCTGGCCGGAGTCCAGGAGCTCAGCCTCGGCCAGGCCCCGGGGGGCCCAGGGCCAGGGGAGAGGGGTGCAGGGCTTGGGGGAGGGGGAAAGGCAAAAATGGGGGAGGTGGTGGGCCAGGGAAGGGGACGAAGGCCTGGGGGCGGGGCTTGGGCGGGCCTGGTGGAGGAGCGGGTGCAGGGCTGGGGGCGGGGCCAGGTGTCCCTGCAGCCTCACTGGATGCTCTGACCTCTTCTGGGTAGGAGACCCTCAGGAAGTTGAGGGGGCTCTGAAAGCCGCCCCGAAAGCTGGAGTGCACACACTAGGCACACCACGTTCAGACCTCCTTAGAGCCCCGCCACCAGCGTCCTGGCTTCCAGGCTCCCGCAGGGCCAGCATCTGGACCCAGGCTCCGACAGGCCAGGCCGGGTTGGAGAAGGGGCATGGGTGGGAGGACTGGGGGCCTGGAGCCCTCTGCGCTCCAGGCCAGGCCCCAGGCAGTGGCCCCGGAGAGGACGGCAGAGGGAGCAAGGGGAGCCCCTGACTCCTCACCACTCTCCAGGGCAGCTGGCCTCCATCACCCGAGGGTCTGGCTCCTCAGCAGGCCACCCCCATCCAAGAACTCCGAGCCCCAGAACCAGCCTCAGACTGGAGGGGCAGCCTGGGGTGATGGCCCAGGTCTTGGTCCGGTGGGGGCAAGGGCGGGCCAGGCACTGCCCCTCAGAGCAGCGGGAGGACAGCCTGCAGAGTCCGCCCGCCCCAGGCCCTTCTCTGTCGGCCACACCCCCTCCCTCCCTCTCTTCTCTGCTTCCATCCTTCCCCTCTCCCTCCCCCTCCCAGGAGACAGCAAGGCCCAGGGGCCCGCTGTGCCGACCAGGCCTGGGTGGCTCACACACTGGCCTACAGTCAGGGCCCTGGTCCGGGTGTCCACTGGCAGGGCAGAGTGTGGGGCCGCGGAGCGGGGCAGGCAGTGCTCAGAGTCTGGCCCCGCCCACCCAGGTGTGTGGTCAGAGCCGCCTGTGAGGGATGCACACCCCTGGGCACAGGGTGACGCCACCAGAGGGTCTGGGCGCCCTTCTCTCCTGCCTGCTTCCTCCACGGCAGCCAGCCCCTGACCAGGCCCGCCAGAGCTGTCTGTACAACCAGGCTGCCCTCTTTCGGCCAGGCGACCTGCGTGGGCACAAGGGTGTGGCCGGAGCACCGGGGCTGGAAGGCCAAGGACTCCCCTGGGAGTCTTCTCTGGCTGAGAAGGGTCCTTTCTGCCCCCTAGCCCTGAGGGTCTGTGGCCTGGAGGCTGTGGGTGGCAGCAGAACCATCTCCTCCAGGAAGTCCCACCTTGGTTCTGTTGGGTCACGCAGGCCCTGAGGGTGGGGGAATCGCCTGCTGAGCCAGGGGCCTGGGACCGGCCCCAGGCCAGGCTGGGGAGCCACAGTGGGAGGAGGGTAGGGGACGAGACCAGGGCTGGGCCACCTGGCACCTTGCTGGCATCGCTGACCTCTGCCCAGGAGGCCAAGAGTGGGCCGCTGAGAAGAGGGCTGCCCTGGGCTGGGTCAGGGTGGGGCAGTGGGAACCAGCTCAGGCCCCAGAACTGTGGCTTTGGTGAAAAGTAACTAAGACCAGAGGGGCTGGGGCGGTGACAGCGGGAAGGGCAGGCACGCAGGACCCCGACCGGCCAGCAGGGCCCGGGGCAGGTGCCCAGACCCCAGGACTGACCTGCCTCCCACCCCCACTGCTCACCATGGGCCTGCCGCCAAGGGGCCTTTTCTTTTTATTTTCTTTTTTAAGCAAAGCTATCTTTTTACCTTGATAAGCTGTTTAAAAAACGTAAATAAAATAACTCGGCAGACAAAAGCGGGCATTCACGCAGCCGGAGCCGCCACCGCCCTCGACATGAAATATCGCAGCACATGAAGCCGTGAGTCCCCGCTAATCCGAGCGGACAGGCCTGAAGGCGGCCCCTCGGCGGCGCGGCGCGGGCACTGGAGCGTGCACCGCCTGCCGGGCCCGCCTGCCCGGGACAATGGCCTTTCTTCGCACGAGGGGCCTGCGCTGGACAAGAGCGCTCTTTGTGTGCCAGTCCTGCCTCGGAGTGCGAGGGAGGCGCATTCAGCCGTCCAGACGCTCTTTGAAAGGCCCGAGTGTAACAGGAGACGCGACACACCAGCCTGCCTCTTCCCCCGCGGCCCGGCCGCCCCGCACCGTCGCGTTGTGACTGCGCGTCCTCCGCCTGCCCGCCCGCCCGGCGCGCGCCTCCGTTCCAAGGAGCCTCCTCTTCGGGGAGGGGGAGCGCGGGGTGGACCTGGGACCTCCTGGGCGCCGGCAGCACCGTCCCCCGGTGTGTGGGCTCGGCTTCGGGCCCCACGAGGCAGCGGCGGAGGCGAGTCCTGGGCGGCCTCTGGACCCCTGGAGGCTGGACTCATCCCCCGGGGAGACGGCCCCTCTGAGCGGGGCGCCCACACCTCAGGTGCAGCAGCCGCTAGGATCTCAGCCGGGTGCCCGGCCTCCCAACCCCTCGCCGCTCATCCCGCCGCCGCCCCGCCCACCAACCCCAGGGGGAGTCATCGCCAGAGCACCTGCCAGGCCCAGGGACACCGAGAGCACGACTTCAGTGCTCCCTCTTCATGTCGGAACCTTCTGGGCTTAAATGAGAACCAGCTCTGCTCACAGAGGAATCAGCAAAACCACCAAGCTTCCAAAAGCCCGCGGAGTCCCACCAGAGGCCAGCACTCCTAAGCCCACACGCCCCCCTGAGTCAGCCCTACCTCCTACAAGGGAGCCAAACACCGCCCCTCTGCCCTCCCTGCCCCAGCCACACGCATCACACACACTGGGAGCTCCTGAGCGGCGGACGCAGCTGAGAGCCTGGACCCCACACTGGCGTGACACCCCGCACCCAATCTTCTGAAAAGGACGCATGTTGTGCCAGGCCTGGTCCCTGGTGGGGGCTGGGGGGCGGGGCTGGCACGATGGTGACAGCGGGGATCTGGTAGGGCCTGGGGGAGTCTGTCCCTCATAGGGTCCCCACCACTGACCCGACCCAGTCCAGAGTGGCCCAGCAAACAGGCACGGGTGGGCCCCACCCAGAAAGAGTGCAGGCCCCTGGCTCCAAGGCAGACACCCTATAGATAGCTGGACACCCAGGCCCAGAGGCAAAGCGGCCAGTCCTCCAGCCTGTCGTGGCCGCGACCTGTGGCTTTAGGGAGGGCCTGTCTTCAAGCAGAGGGTTCTTGGCTCCTGCCCACGGGCTCCATGCATCCAGGCTGTGCCAACAGGGGCTGGGTGAGCAGGGGTGAATCGGCAGGGGCAGGAGGAGAAAGCAGGTCCAGGGTCTGGCCTGGGCCCCGGGTGGCCTGGGTGGGCAGAGACTGTGGCAAGCTTCTCCCATCCTCACGCCCCCTCCCCACCCACACCGGGAATTAACAAAGGAGTGTGGGCCGCAGTCGTGTGGGTTTCTGGGCCAGAGCCTGGCATCCCCACACTGCTGACCAAGCGTGACAGGCTGGTGGGCACCTGGGAAGAAAGGACCCTGGCACGTGCTGTAGACCAGGCTGGATGTGGGGGCTGTGCCTAGACCTTTCAGCGGGTCAGTGTGGGGGCGCCCAGGACCCCCACACCAGGCATGGACCTGGGCTGGTCCTGGGGGGCTGGTCCCCTGCACCCCAGACCTGCGGCCTCTGCACAGCCCCCAGGGTAGAGGGGACACTTCCAGAGTGGGCGTCTCGCCCCCAGCCTGGCTCTTACCCACGCCACTGACCCACGTGGAGGCCCGGCCCGTGAGAGAGGCCCAGAGCCACAGGGAAGGGCTCACTCACCTCTTTGAACTTGCCCTCCTGGTGCAGCCGGTGAATGTGAGCCAGCACAGCGCTCCGGTCTGCATCCTGCAGCTGGAAGATGCTGACCAGCGGCTCCACTAGGCTGAGGGGGCCCTCAGTGAGGAGCCGGACTGCACGGACCTGCAGCGGCTTCAGTGCTGGGTCGCCCTGGAGACCCCAGACCTGACCTCAGTGGAGGCAGCAGCTGTGGCCAGGGTCTTGAGACCTGATGTGGGCAGGGGGCATGGTGCCTGGGTGGGCCTGGTGTGGGGCGGCCAGCGCCTGCAGCCTCAGGCTGGTGGGTGGACGTTGTGGGTGGGCAGGGGCACAGACAAGGGAGCCGAGGCTACCTGGCACATGGCTGTTAGAGGCCTACCCACTGTTGGTGACCCCTGTGGGCTGCCGGGGCCAGGTCAGGTGGGCGTGGGGCCTCGTGTGGAGGGCTGGACGGGGTGAGAAGGGAACAGGCCACGGGCCGAGGGTGGGGCTCACCTGGGCGGGCCCTGGGCGCGGCTGTGCCTGCAGCCAGCGCTCTAGCTCGCGGGCCACCCATGCTTCCAGTGAGGGGCCCCGCCCCCCGCAGCCCCGGCTGGCGTCCAGCATGTCCAGGAGAGTGGCGAGCGGGTCATTCAGGGTGGCGAACCCCTTCCAGGCTTCCTCCCGGAGCTGTGGAGACACAAGGCCCCACTGTGGTGAGCCCTTACCGCCAGCCCTCCCACCAGAGTGGAGCTGCCCACCTTCCCTGCCAGCTGCACTGTCCAGGCGGATGGCCCCGCAAAGGCCAGGCTTGATCCCTGGGCCAGAAGCTGGGTGGCACCCTCTGCACCCTGACCACCTGTGTGGCATGCATGGGACGTGGCAGTGGGCCTAACATATGACTGGAAACAGAGAAAAGGAAGGAGAAACCCAAACTGAAACCTGCCTTCTGTTTATCTTCCTAGAGACACGTAAGAGCTGAACGACTGAGACAAACACGTGTGTCTCCGCCACCCACGTCCAGGGGAGCGGCGAGCATCACGGCGTCCTTCACGTGGCCAGAGGGGCCCCTGAGCGCAGCCAGCCCCTCAGCTCCAGCCCCACAGAGGGTGTGCAGGTCGCCAAGGGCCAGGGCAGGGGCTGGAGGAAGAGACCCACCCCCCACCCCACTCAAGGCCACAAAGAAGAAAAGCTTTTCCCAGGAAGCCCCTGTCCTGGGACCGGGGTGTCACGGCGCTGAGTGCAGAGCATTGCCAGGAGGAAGGCTGCCTCGACGACCCTGTGAGCCCATGGAGCCCCCCCACGGAGACGGGCAGAGCACAGGGCTAGCTCTTCCCTCTGAGGTATCCAGTCTGCCCCCGGACGGACTCTCCCGTGCCGACCCACAGAGGCCTGGGCAGGGCACGGGAGGCGGCGCGTCCTCCGGAGGTCAGGCCCTGCTCCCTGGCCGGCCCGAGGCTCTGCCCTCAACAACCGGGGGTCGGCTCGCTCACCCTCTCCCGAGACGCCCTGCAGAGCAGCAGCTTCCAGAGCCCTGTCCTGCTACTTCCAGACACAGGGCCCTCGACCGAAAGTACTCAGAGGAAAGGGGTCGGGGGGAGAGACACTGCCTCACAACCAGAGTAGAAACGGCCGGCACCTTCCCCAAGACCACAAGGAGCAGGCAGTCCCCCTCACCTTTCCTGAGACCTCCGAGGAGCGGGCAGCCCCCCCACCTTCCCCGAGACCCCCGAGGAGCGGGCAGTCCCCCCCACCTTCCCCGAGACCCCCGAGGAGCAGGCAGTCCCCCCCACCTTCTCCGAGACCCCCGAGGAGCGGGCAGTCCCCCCCACCTTCTCCGAGACCCCCGAGGAGCGGGCAGTCCCCCCACCTTCCCCGAGACCCCCGAGGAGCGGGCAGCCCCCCCAACTTCCCCGAGACCCCCGAGGAGCGGGCAGTCCCCCCACCTTCCCCGAGACCCCCGAGGAGCGGGCAGTCCCCCCACCTTCCCCGAGACCCCCGAGGAGCGGGCAGTCCCCCCACCTTCCCCGAGACCCCCGAGGAGCGGGCAGCCCCCCCACCTTCTCCGAGACCCCCGAGGAGCGGGCAGTCCCCCCACCTTCTCCGAGACCCCCGAGGAGCGGGCAGTCCCCCCACCTTCCCCGAGACCCCCGAGGAGCGATCAGTCCCCCCCACCTTCTCCGAGACCCCCGAGGAGCGGGCAGCCCCCCCACCTTCTCCGAGACCCCCGAGGAGCGGGCAGCCCCCCCACCTTCTCCGAGACCCCCGAGGAGCGGGCAGCCCCCCCACCTTCTCCGAGACCCCCGAGGAGCGGGCAGTCCCCCCACCTTCTCCGAGACCCTCGAGGAGCGGGCAGCCCCCCCACCTTCCCCGAGACCCTTGAGGAGCGGGCAGCCCCCCCACCTTCTCCGAGACCCCCGAGGAGCGGGCAGCCCCCCCACCTTCTCCGAGACCCCCGAGGAGCAGGCAGTCCCCCCACCCTCCCTGAGACCATCGTGGACATGGCCGTCGCCTGGCCAGGTGCCGAGACAGGAGCTGCGCCCAGGGGTCTGCAGGTCCGGCTCCCACCATGCAATTGTGGGGGGCCCAGGGACGCCTGGACCTGCTCTGGTGTCGCCCAGACAGTGCAGACCTCCCCGCAGTCCCAAGACCTCCCCAGGGCCTTGCTGACAAAGCCCGTGTCTCAGCCCTCCCGCCACAAGACTGAGCGGTGGAGATGCAGTCATCAGTGAGGCCAGGGGCCCTCTACCCTCCCAGGCCCTCACCTGGGCCCCGCCGCCCTCTGAGGCCCTCACCTGGGCCCCGCCGCCCTCTGACGCCCTCACCCGGGCCCCGCCGCCCTCTGACGCCCTCACCTGGGCCCCGCCGCCCTCTGATCCCCTCACCTGGGCCCCGCCGCCCTCTGACGCCCTCACCTGGGCCCCGCCGCCCTCTGACGCCCTCACCCTGGGCCCCGCCGCCCTCTGACGCCCTCACCTGGGCCCCGCCGCCCTCTGATCCCCTCACCTGGGCCCCGCCGCCCTCTGATCCCCTCACCTGGGCCCCGCCGCCCTCTGACGCCCTCACCTGGGCCCCGCCGCCCTCTGACGCCCTCACCCGGGCCCCGCCGCCCTCTGACGCCCTCACCTGGGCCCCGCCGCCCTCTGACCCCCTCACCTGGGCCCCGCCGCCCTCTGACCCCCTCACCTGGGCCCCGCCGCCCTCTGACGCCCTCACCTGGGCCCCGCCGCCCTCCGAGGCCCTCACCTGGGCCCCGCCGCCCTCTGACGCCCTCACCTGGGCCCCGCCGCCCTCTGACGCCCTCACCCGGGCCCCGCCGCCCTCTGACGCCCTCACCTGGGCCCCGCCGCCCTCTGACCCCCTCACCTGGGCCCCGCCGCCCTCTGACCCCCTCACCTGGGCCCCGCCGCCCTCTGACGCCCTCACCTGGGCCCCGCCGCCCTCTGACCCCCTCACCTGGGCCCCGCCGCCCTCCGAGGCCCTCACCTGGGCCCCGCCGCCCTCTGAGGCCCTCACCTGGGCCCCGCCGCCCTCTGACGCCCTCACCTGGGCCCCGCCGCCCTCTGACGCCCTCACCTGGGCCCCGCCGCCCTCTGACGCCCTCACCTGGGCCCTCTACCCTCCGACGCCCTCACCTGGGCCCCGCCGCCCTCTGACGCCCTCACCTGGGCCCCGCCGCCCTCCGAGGCCCTCACCTGGGCCCCGCCGCCCTCTGACGCCCTCACCTGGGCCCCGCCGCCCTCTGACGCCCTCACCTGGGCCCCGCCGCCCTCTGACGCCCTCACCCGGGCCCCGCCGCCCTCCGACGCCCTCACCTGGGCCCCGCCGCCCTCCGAGGCCCTCACCTGGGCCCCGCCGCCCTCCGACGCCCTCACCTGGGCCCCGCCGCCCTCCGAGGCCCTCACCTGGGCCCCGCCGCCCTCTGACGCCCTCACCTGGGCCCCGCCGCCCTCTGACGCCCTCACCTGGGCCCTCTACCCTCCGAGGCCCTCACCTGGGCCCCGCCGCCCTCTGAACGCCCTCACCTGGGCCCCGCCGCCCTCTGACGCCCTCACCTGGGCCCTCTACCCTCCGAGGCCCTCACCTGGGCCCCGCCGCCCTCTGACGCCCTCACCTGGGCCCCGCCGCCCTCTGACGCCCTCACCTGGGCCCCGCCGCCCTCCGACGCCCTCACCTGGGCCCTCTACCCTCTGACGCCCTCACCTGGGCCCCGCCGCCCTCCGAGGCCCTCACCTGGGCCCTCTACCCTCTGACGCCCTCACCTGGGCCCCGCCGCCCTCCGAGGCCCTCACCTGGGCCCCGCCGCCCTCCGAGGCCCTCACCTGGGCCCCGCCGCCCTCTGACGCCCTCACCTGGGCCCCTCTACCCTCCGAGGCCCTCACCTGGGCCCCGCCGCCCTCTGACGCCCTCACCTGGGCCCCGCCGCCCTCTGACGCCCTCACCTGGGCCCCTCTACCCTCCGAGGCCCTCACCTGGGCCCCGCCGCCCTCTGACGCCCTCACCTGGGCCCCGCCGCCCTCTGACGCCCTCACCTGGGCCCCTCTACCCTCCGAGGCCCTCACCTGGGCCCCGCCGCCCTCTGACGCCCTCACCTGGGCCCCGCCGCCCTCTGACGCCCTCACCTGGGCCCCTCTACCCTCCGAGGCCCTCACCTGGGCCCCGCCGCCCTCTGACGCCCTCACCTGGGCCCCGCCGCCCTCTGACGCCCTCACCTGGGCCCTCTACCCTCCGAGGCCCTCACCTGGGCCCCGCCGCCCTCTGACGCCCTCACCTGGGCCCCGCCGCCCTCTGACGCCCTCACCTGGGCCCCGCCGCCCTCTGACGCCCTCACCTGGGCCCCGCCGCCCTCCGAGGCCCTCACCTGGGCCCTCTACCCTCTGACGCCCTCACCTGGGCCCCGCCGCCCTCCGAGGCCCTCACCTGGGCCCTCTACCCTCTGACGCCCTCACCTGGGCCCCGCCGCCCTCCGAGGCCCTCACCTGGGCCCCGCCGCCCTCTGACGCCCTCACCTGGGCCCTCTACCCTCCGAGGCCCTCACCTGGGCCCCGCCGCCCTCCGAGGCCCTCACCTGGGCCCCGCCGCCCTCTGACGCCCTCACCTGGGCCCCGCCGCCCTCTGACGCCCTCACCTGGGCCCCGCCGCCCTCTGACGCCCTCACCTGGGCCCCGCCGCCCTCTGACGCCCTCACCTGGGCCCCGCCGCCCTCCGAGGCCCTCACCTGGGCCCCGCCGCCCTCTGACGCCCTCACCTGGGCCCCGCCGCCCTCTGACGCCCTCACCTGGGCCCCGCCGCCCTCTGACGCCCTCACCTGGGCCCCGCCGCCCTCCGAGGCCCTCACCTGGGCCCCGCCGCCCTCCGACGCCCTCACCTGGGCCCCGCCGCCCTCCGACGCCCTCACCTGGGCCCCGCCGCCCTCCGACGCCCTCACCTGGGCCCCGCCGCCCTCTGACGCCCTCACCTGGGCCCCGCCGCCCTCTGACGCCCTCACCTGGGCCCTCTACCCTCCGAGGCCCTCACCTGGGCCCCGCCGCCCTCTGACGCCCTCACCTGGGCCCCGCCGCCCTCTGACGCCCTCACCTGGGCCCTCTACCCTCCGAGGCCCTCACCTGGGCCCCGCCGCCCTCTGACGCCCTCACCTGGGCCCCGCCGCCCTCTGACGCCCTCACCTGGGCCCCGCCACCCTCTGACGCCCTCACCTGGGAAAGCGTTCTTTAGGCCCGAGGCCCCCGGCATCACCCCTTTCTTGCCTGTGTGAGCCTTTCCCCCACAAACACCTCTGCCGTGCTCAGCCTGGGGCTCAGGGGCCACTGCTGGGTGGCAGGTCTCAGCATGGGCATGGCCGTGGCCCCACCCTGGGCGGGCTCCCCAGGACACTCCTGGAGCGACATCCACTCACGTCCTTGTGACTTGAAACCCGCTGTTCTCTGGCCACTGGGCAGGGCTCGCGAGGACAAAACGCGGACTCCCCCTCGAGCACCGGGTGGACGCTGTCTGTGAAGACCCTGGGCCACCAGGCACAGTGAGCACAGGGGAGACCCCAGGCTGCCTTGGGGCGCCGACGCAGGGCCGGGGCCCCCGGGGTGTTTGCGGGTGTGCTCAGGGGCTCAGTCCTGGGGGCGCCTCTGGGCCTGGCCCTTGGCCACCAGAAAGGATGGGCTGCACTGAGATGAGCTCCTGTGAAAACTGCAGGCCTGGCGGGGAACACCCATGGGAGTGACGACCACCACGGGGCGATCAAAGCTCCAAGGGTAAACGATGACAAGATACCAGCTTGGGAGCGAAGACAGAAAAGAAACACGTCTGAAATTACGAGAGAGAAGAGCTATCAGCCCTAAGTGAAGGATAAGACACGCTGGCCCTAAGCAGACACCGCGGCCGTGGGGGGATTGCCCACACCAGGTCCGGCGTCCCCGGCCACGTGGCCCCTCACCCTGCTCCTGGGCATGCTGGGTGCAGCGTCCACGCTGACGGCCCTTCAGGCCCAGCCCTGAGGCCCCCCGGCTGACCCCTCCCTGCCTCCTTCCCACCTTCTGGGCCCCTCCCGCTCCTAACCCCCACCCAGCTGGGACCTGGGCACAGCCCCTCCTTCCTACTCACATTCAGGGGTGAAGGCACAGCCCCCCGACTGCAGTGGGCTTGGGCCAGGGCCCCAGAGGGCCTGTTAGCACTGCTGGGCTCCGGCCCCGTGGGGCTGCGCTGCGCCCAGGAGTGAGCGTTCCCAGCAGTCTCCAGGGTGCAGGCCTGGGCCCCCCATGGGGAGCACTGCCCCCCACCCACCCCCACCCTCACCCATTTCCCCTGGGGGCTCTCAGGCCCCCCCCCCGGCCCCCTCCCACCCTCAGGCCTCAGCGCTGTGCCTGCTTAGCCTGTTCCTCCAGTCCCTGCTGACCACCTTACAGGCTCGACCACGGACCCCGCGGCCTCCCAGTTCTTTCCCCACAGGGCCAAGCTCCCAGGAGTTCTGCAGGCTCGTCCTGAGGCCCCTGCCCTGGGCTGCGCTGGCCTCCAGGGCCCGCTGCTCATCTGACCCCCAGGGACTCGGCCACCACACCTCCTGCCGCCGCCCTGGAGGCCGGGGCAGGGAGGGGGCAGTGGGCACCTTCCGCCCCACCCCTCGAGGCCCCCCAGGTACCCTGCCCCCCGCTTGTGGCTGGGCCTCAGGCCTCACGCGCGTCTGATGACACTGGGCAGCGTGGGTGAGCTCTGGAGTGTGAACACGCGTTCTCTCCTGGCGGGACACCAGCCAAACGGGGAACTCGGAGCATTTACACAAACGACCACAGTACAAGCCTGGCCCGCACAGAAGCCAGAGCACGGATCAGGTGCCTTCCCGGCCAGGAAGACGGCCGACGGGCATTAAGACACAGCCCCGCGTCTCTTTGGAAATGAAGAACATGCTGGTCAAGGGGAGACAGTGAAAATCAGACAGCAGGAAGGACGACGGAATCCGAGGTGGAATCCAAGACATCAAACGAGGACGACAGACTCGGGTGGAGGAGAGGAAGGAGAAGAGGGCGGCATCGGCAACAGAGACGCCTGGGCCCACCACTTGCGGGTCCAGCGCCTGAGGCGGTCAGCCCTGGGGGGCGGGGGCAGGCAGGGGCTGCGCTGCCCTCGGGGTCACGGGACCGGAGGGACCTTGGCCCAAACCGTGCTGACGCACAGGAAGCGGGCACTCCCCTGGGAAATAGGTCCGGAAGTGGAAACTCTCAGGGAGACCTGGGTTTCACAGGTACGTTCCCAGCCCCCAGCCCGGCTCAGAGCCCCGCGGCGCCCGGCGGCAAGGGAACAGACAGGCGGTTCTTCCCGGCTGCTTCAGCTCGACCCAACAGGAAACGCAGTCTCCCCTGCAGCAGGCAGGCACGTCTAGGCGGGAAAGCCTCACAGCTCCGTGGCCCAGCTTCCTGAGTCTCCCTCAAAGCCACAGGGCACGGAATCGGGAAATCAAGAAGCTTCTGGTTTTTGCAGAAGCACTGGATTTCTCCAGCTAACAACCAGAGCCAGCTGTTGACAGGCCTACACGAGTCGGGGGAGGCCGCGCAGCTTGGACCCGCAGGGGCTTGTCCAGACAGAAGGCTGCCTCGTGCCCTGGGAAGCCCCGTGAGCCTCTCCGGCTCACAGACAGGCCTCCCCTGCAGGCCCATGGCCTTCCTGGAGCTCACCGGCCCTGGGGTCATGGGGTCGGTGGGGGGTGGGGGTAGGGAGGCCAGGCTGGCCCGAGAGGATGCCCCCCCCCGAGTCACGCGTGGCTCCTGCAGCCCGCGCCCCCCGGGGACCAGGGCCGCCTCACTCCTCAGTGCCTCAAGGGAGCTCAGTGCAGGGAGCAGCAGCCGAGGGCCAGTACTGGTGCCAGCTGGGGGCTGACGCAGAGCTGCCGTCCTGCAGGGCCCCCATGGGACCCGCTGTGCGGGGCCCAGTGGCCGTGGAAGATCCTGACTGTCTGCCGGCCAGACCACACACACGGCTGTCCTCCAGGCCTTCCGGCAGAGGAGGCAGACAGCAAAGCCCAGCAGGCGCCCCCGCTGCCCGCAGGCTGGTGGTGGCACTGCCCTCTCCTCCTGCTCCGTGCATCCAGCAGGCCTTGTCTCCCAGCCACAAGCCCACATGACCCCCAGAACATTCACCGAGGCAGCTCACCTGTCGCAGCTCCCGAGTGGACCACAGCGTCTGCAAGGTCTGCAGGAACAGGTGCAGGTCCCGGCCTGGGGGGACAGGGCAGGGCTGTGGAGAGGCTGTGTGCGGCGGGGAGCGCCTCCCTAGGCCTGGCCTGCTGCTCAGGCAGTGGGGCTTCCTGCAGTGCCTGCTGGGGGGCTTCCAGCTCAGCTCAGGGAGCCCAGACTCGCATTCCCGCCGCAGTGGGCCCCTGGTCCGTGTGAGCGGGGAGGCCTGCGGTACTGACCCGGCCCGAAGGCACCCCCCGATCCACGGCCCACTGTCCGGCCTCTGGCCCCTGCTGAGGCCCAACGTGGTCCTGGCCTCTGCCCCCCTGTCCTCCCTCTGCCCTGTCCTGCTCCTGGCGAGTCCCACCCAGGCCCAAGTCCCTAAGCTTCTCCGCTCCCTGTTGCAGGGCAGGGCATGGGGTCCCGGAGTGGGCGCCTGCTCAGCCCAGTGCTGCCCAGGGCGGCAGGGGTCCAGGTCACCCTCAAGCTGGAAGAGTCGGTGCCGTCAGGCCAGGTCCCAGGTTAGGGCCAAGGAGGGCCGGCTGTCCGAGAAAAGACACGGCTGCCTGCTCTGGGTGTGGGAAAGGAAGCCACTTCTGAGGCCGGGGCTGGGGACCAGCTCTGAGCTGCCCGTGGCCACCAGCGCCCGCTGGCTCTCTGCCTGCTGGGCCTCACCCTCTGTGCCCTGAAGTCAGGGTTCCCGCTCCCCACGCCCTCTCCCTCACCGCAGCCCACCAGCCTCCGCAGCACCTCCCCCCCCAACCCACCCCACCTCCATCCCCCTGCCCCAGCCTAGCCTGCAGGCCTAGGCCATCTTGCCTTGCCAGTTCTGCTAGAGGGGTCTGGGGGCCATCACCTGTCCAGCCCCCAAGAGAAGCTGCAGACGAACCTGGTTCTTTTGCTTCAGGGGCCGTGGCCCAGGGCCTGGGGAGGGTGGGCGTGAGACCCGCCAACAGGGACGGGGCTGTGGGGGCCCCCGCCCATTCCAGGTGGGAGGAGCACCCGGCCCTCAGCCAGGACCTCGGGGTCAGACTCAGGACCGCGGTCCACACCCAGGGGAGCAGGACCCCAGGTGGCCACACCTGTGAGGCCACTCGAGAGTCAAGGGGCAAAGGGCAGCAGCTGCTCCGCAGGGAGCCGGACGGACAGACTGAAAGATGGGAGACCCGAGCCAAGGGCCCCGAGGACGCGGGCTCGCAGAGAAGACGGTGACTGTGGGGAACCCCAGAGGTCACAGGAGAGTCTGCCCCAGAAAGCAAGGCCGGCTGACAACGCAGGCGCGTCTGCCCCGCTCACACTGCAATACGGGAGGAAAGTCACCTGAGCCTGTCACTGGACACACAAGTGTCTCATGTAAACGCGATAGCTTGTGAAGAGTGATTCTAGTTACAACTGAAAATATAACCCAGCAAACTAGGACGAGAAGGGATGTCCTAAACCAGAGAAAAGGTGTCTGTAAAAACCCTCTGCAAATGGAGGCCTCAGTGATGAAAGCTTCCCCTGAAGCGGACACACGAGGAGGAGCCGCCGACCACTTGACGTGGCCCTGGGGCAGTGCCAGGGCAGAACAGACAGGAGGAGACTGAACGGCCACAGAGCGGAGCGCAAGCGAACTGCAACAGCGGCTCTCGGGAAACACACTCTGCTCCCCGCAGAAAATGAAACACACAGCACAGAGGACGAGGGCTCTCAAGCTACCAGAAACAGAGGAAACCGGAAGCGAATTACTGACAGACCTCTGTACACAGCACGATTCTAACACTACGAGGTGTTCTACCTGCCGGGGGACTGTGTGACGGGGGACTGTGTGTGACGGGGGACTGTGTGTGACGGGGGGACTGTGTGTGACGGGGGGACTGTGTGTGACGGGGGACTGTGTGTGACGGGGCGACTGTGTGTGACGGGGCGACTGTGTGTGACGGGGGGACTGTGTGTGATGATAGACTGTGTGACGGGGGGCTGGGTGTGATGATAGACTGTGTGACGGGGGGACTGTGTGTGACGGGGGACTGTGTGTGACGGGGGGACTGTGTGTGATGATAGACTGTGTGACGGGGGGACTGTGTGTGATGATAGACTGTGTGACGGGGGGCTGTGTGTGACGGGGGGACTGTGTGTGACGGGGGGACTGTGTGTGATGATAGACTGTGTGACGGGGGGCTGTGTGTGACGGGGGGACTGTGTGTGACGGGGGGACTGTGTGTGATGATAGACTGTGTGACGGGGGGCTGTGTGTGACGGGGGGACTGTGTGTGACGGGGGGACTGTGTGTGATGATAGACTGTGTGACGGGGGGCTGTGTGTGACGGGGGGACTGTGTGTGACGGGGGGACTGTGTGTGATGATAGACTGTGTGACGGGGGGCTGTGTGTGACGGGGGGACTGTGTGTGACGGGGGGACTGTGTGTGATGATAGACTGTGTGACGGGGGGCTGTGTGTGACGGGGGGACTGTGTGTGACGGGGGGACTGTGTGTGATGATAGACTGTGTGACGGGGGGCTGTGTGTGACGGGGGGACTGTGTGTGACGGGGGGACTGTGTGTGATGATAGACTGTGTGACGGGGGGCTGTGTGTGACGGGGGGACTGTGTGTGACGGGGGGACTGTGTGTGATGATAGACTGTGTGACGGGGGGCTGTGTGTGACGGGGGGACTCTGTGTGACGGGGGGACTGTGTGTGATGATGGACTGTGTGTGACGGGGGGCTGTGTGTGACGGGGGGGACTGTGTGTGACGGGGGGACTGTGTGTGACGGGGGGCTGTGTGTGACGGGGGGACTGTGTGTGATGATAGACTGTGTGTGACGGGGGGACTGTGTGTGATGATGGACTGTGTGTGACGGGGGACTGTGTGTGACGGGGGGACTGTGCGTGACGGGGGGCTGTGTGTGAGGATGGACTGTGTGTGACGGGGGGCTGTGTGTGACGGGGGGACTGTGTGTGACGGGGGGACTGTGTGTGACGGGGAGAATGTGTGTGACGGGGGGACTGTGTGTGATGATAGACTGTGTGTGACGGGGGGCCTGTGTGTGATGATGGACTGTGTGTGACGGGGGACTGTGTGTGACGGGGGACTGTGTGTGACGGGAGACTGTGTGTGACGGGGGGACTGTGTGTGATGATAGACTGTGTGTGATGATAGACTGTGTGTCACAGGGGGACTGTGTGTGATGATGGACTGTGTGTGACGGGGGGCTGTGTGTGATGATAGACTGTGTGTGACGGGGGACTGTGTGTGACAGGGGGACTGTGTGTGACGGGGTGACTGTGTGTGATGATGGACTGTGTGTGACGGGGCGACTGTGTGTGACGGGGGACTGTGTGTGATGATAGACTGTGTGTGACGGGGAGACTGTGTGTGATGATAGACTGTGTGACGGGGGACTGTGTGTGACGGGGGACTGTGTGTGATGATTGACTGTGTGTGACGGGGGGCTGTGTGTGATGATGGACTGTGTGTGACGGGGAACTGTGTGTGACGGGGGACAGTGTGTGACGGGGGGACTGTGTGTGACAGGGGGACTGTGCGTGACGGGGGGACTGTGTGTGATGATAGACTGTGTGTAATGATAGACTGTGTGTGACGGGGGGACTGTGTGTGACGGGGGGCTGTTTGTGACGGGGGACTGTGTGTGATGATAGACTCTGTGTGACGGGGGGCTGTTTGTGACGATAGACTGTGTGTCACGGGGGACTGTGTGTGATGATAGACTGTGTGTGACGGGGGGACTGTGTGTGACGGGGGGACTGTGTGTGACGGGGGGCTGTGTGTGACGGGGGACTGTGTGTGATGGGGGGACTGTGTGTGACGGGGGGACTGTGTGTGATGATAGACTGTGTGTCACAGGGGGGCTGTGTGTGACGGGGGGACTGTGTGTGATGGGGTGACTGTGTGTGATGATACACTGTGTGTGACGGGGGGACTGTGTGTGACGGGGAGACTGTGTGTGACGGGGGGCTGTGTGTGATGATAGACTGTGTGTGACGGGGGACTGTGTGTGATGATAGACTGTGTGTGACGGGGGACTGTGTGTGATGATGGACTGTGTGTGACGGGGGACTGTGTGTGACGGGGTACTGTGCGTGATGATAGACTGTGTGTGACGGGGGACTGTGTGTGACGGGGGACTGTGTGTGATGATAGACTGTGTGTGACAGGGGGACTGTGTGTGATGATGGACTGTGTGTGACGGGGGACTGTGTGTGACGGGGGACTGTGTGTGATGATGGACTGTGTGTGACGGGGGGCTGTGTGTGACGGGGGACTGTGTGTGATGATGGACTGTGTGTGACGGGGAACTGTGTGTGACGGGGGGACTGTGTGTGACGGGGGGACTGTGTGTGACGGGGGGACTGTGTGTGACGGGGGGACTGTGTGTGATGATAGACTGTGTGTGATGATAGACTGTGTGTGACGGGGGGACTGTGTGTGACGGGGGGCTGTGTGTGACGGGGGGCTGTGTGTAATGATAGACTGTGTGTGACGGGGGGACTGTGTGTGACGATAGACTGTGTGTGACAGGGGACTGTGTGTGATGATAGACTGTGTGTGACGGGGGACTGTGTGTGACGGGGGACTGTGTGTGACGGGGGGCTGTGTGTAATGATAGACTGTGTGTGACGGGGGGACTGTGTGTGACGATAGACTGTGTGTGACAGGGGACTGTGTGTGATGATAGACTGTGTGTGACGGGGGGACTGTGTGTGACGGGGGGACTGTGTGTGACGGGGGGCTGTGTGTGACGGGGGACTGTGTGTGATGGGGGGACTGTGTGTGACGGGGGGACTGTGTGTGATGATAGACTGTGTGTCACGGGGGGGCTGTGTGTGACGGGGGGACTGTGTGTGATGGGGTGACTGTGTGTGACGGGGGGACTGTGTGTGATGATAGACTGTGTGTCACGGGGGGACTGTGTGTGACGGGGGGACTGTGTGTGATGGGGGGACTGTGTGTGACGGGGGGACTGTGTGTGACGGGGGGCTGTGTGTGACGGGGGGACTGTGTGTGACGGGGAGACTGTGTGTGACGGGGGGACTGTGTGTGACGGGGGGCTGTGTGTGACGGGGGGACTGTGTGTGATGATAGACTGTGTGTGACGGGGGGACTGTGTGTCACGGGGGGCTGTGTGTGACGGGGGGACTGTGTGTGACGGGGGGCCTGTGTGTGATGACAGACTGTGCGTGACGGGGGAATGTGAGTGACGGGGCGACTGTGTGTGACGGGGGACTGTGTGTGACGGGGGACTGTGTGTGACGGGGGACTGTGTGTGACGGGGGGACTGTGTGTGATGATAGACTGTGTGTGACGGGGAGACTGTGTGTGACGATAGACTGTGTGTGACGGGGGACTGTGTCGGGGGACTGTGTGTGACGGGGGGACTGTGTGTGATGATGGACTGTGTGTGACGGGGAGACTGTGTGTGACGGGGAGACTGTGTGTGACGGGGGACTGTGTGTGACGGGGGACTGTGTGTGACGGGGAGACTGTGTGTGACGGGGGGACTGTGTGTGATGATAGATTGTGTGTAATGATAGACTGTGTGTGACGGGGGGACTGTGTGTGACTGGGGGACTGTGTGCGATGATAGATTGTGTGTAATGATAGACTGTGTGTGACGGGGGGACTGTGTGTGACGGGGGACTGTGTGTGACGGGGGGCTGTGTGTGACGGGGGACTCTGTGTGACGGGGGACTGTGTGTGACG
Source organism: Odocoileus virginianus (assembly GCF_023699985.2). Taxonomy (NCBI): domain Eukaryota; kingdom Metazoa; phylum Chordata; class Mammalia; order Artiodactyla; family Cervidae; genus Odocoileus; species Odocoileus virginianus. Next base: position 101,443,956 of record NC_069675.1, read on the forward strand.
GGGGACTCTGTGTGATGGGGGACTGTGTGTGACGGGGGAACTGTGCGTGACGGGGGGACTGTGTGTGACGGGGGACTGTGTGTGATCATAGACTGTGTGTGACGGGGGGACTGTGTGTGACGGCGGACTTTGTGTGATGATGGACTGTGTGTGACGGGGTACTGTGCGTGATGATAGACTGTGTGTAATGATAGACTGTGTGTGACGGGGGGACTGTGTGTGACGGGGGACTGTGTGTGACGGGGGGACTGTGTGTAATGATAGACTGTGTGTGACGGGGGGACTGTGTGTGACGGATAGACTGTGTGTGACGGGGGACTGTGTGTGATGAGAGACTGTGTGTGACGGGCGACTGTGTGTGACGGGAGACTGTGTGTGACGGGGGGCTGTGTGTGACGGGGGACTGTGTGTGATGGGGGGACTGTGTGTGACGGGGGGACTGTGTGTGATGATAGACTGTGTGTCACGGGGGGGCTGTGTGTGACGGGGGGACTGTGTGTGATGGGGGGACTGTGTGTGACGGGGGGACTGTGTGTGATGATAGACTGTGTGTGACGGGGGGACTGTGTGTGACGGGGGGACTGTGTGTGACGGGGGGCTGTGTGTGAAGGGGGGACTGTGTGTGATGATAGACTGTGTGTGACGGTGGGACTGTGTGTCACGGGGGGCTGTGTGTGACGGGGGGCTGTGTGTGAAGGGGGGACTGTGTGTGATGATAGACTGTGGGTGACGGTGGGACTGTGTGTCACGGGGGGCTGTGTGTGACGGGGGGACTGTGTGTGACGGGGAGACTGTGTGTGACGGGGGGACTGTGTGTGATTGGGGGACTGTGTGTGATGATAGACTGTGTGTGACGGGGGGCTGTGCGTGACGGGGGACTGTGCATGACGGGGGGACTGTGTGTGACGGGGGGACTGTGCGTGACGGGGGGCTGTGTGTGATGACAGACTGTGCGTGACGGGGGACTGTGCATGACGGGGGGACTGTGTGTGACGGGGGGACTGTGTGTGACGGGGGGACTGTGTGTGATGATAGACTGTGTGTGACGGGGGGCTGTGTGTGACGGGGGACTGTGTGTGACGGGGAGACTGTGTGTGACGGGGGGACTGTGTGTGACGGGAGACTGTGTGTGACGGGGGACTGTGTGTGACGGGGGGACTGTGTGTGACGGGGGACTGTGTGTGACGGGGGGACTGTGTGTGATGATAGACTGTGTGTGACGGGGGACTGTGTGTGACGGGGAGACTGTGTGTGACGGGGGACTGTGTGTGACGGGGGGACTGTGTGGGATGATAGACTGTGTGTGACGGGGGGACTGTGTGTGCCGGGGGGCTGTGTGTGACGGGGGACTGTGTGTGACAGGGGGACTGTGTGTGATGAAAGACTGTGTGTGACGGGGGGACTGTGTGTGATCATAGACTGTGTGTGATGGGGGGCTGTGTGTGACGGGGGGACTGTGTGGGATGATAGACTGTGTGTGACGGGGGGCTGTTTGTGACGGGGGACTGTGTGTGATGAAAGACTGTGTGTGACGGGGGACTGTGTGTGACGGGGGGACTGTGTGTGACGGGGGGACTGTGTGTGATGATAGACTGTGTGTGACGGGGAGACTGTGTGTGACGGGGGACTGTGTGTGACGGGGGACTCTCTGTGACGGGGGGACTGTGTGTGACGGGGAGACTGTGTGTGACGGGGGGACTGTGTGTGACGGGGGACTGTGTGTGACGGGGGGACTGTGTGTGATGATAGACTGTGTGTGACGGGGGACTGTGTGTGACGGGGGGACTGTGTGTGACGGGGGGACTGTGTGTGACGGGGGGCTGTGTGTGACGGGGGACTGGGTGTGCCGGGGGGCTGTGTGTGAGGCTCGCCGGGGTGTGCCGGGGGGACTGTGTGTGACAGGGGGACTGTGTGTGATGAAAGACTGTGTGTGACGGGGGGACTGTGTGTGATCATAGACTGTGTGTGATGGGGGGCTGTGTGTGACGGGGGGACTGTGTGTGATGAAAGACTGTGTGTGACGGGGCGACTGTGTGTGATCATAGACTGTGTGTGACGGGGGGCTGTGTGTGACGGGGGACTGTGTGTGACGGGGGGACTGTGTGTGATCATAGACTGTGTGTGACGGGGGACTGTGTGTGACGGGGGGACTGTGTGTGACGGGGGACTGTGTGTGACGGGGGGACTGTGTGTGACGGGGGACTGTGTGTGATGATAGACTGTGTGTGACGGGGGACTGCGTGTGACGGCGGACTTTGTGTGATGATGGACTGTGTGTGACGGGGGGCTGTGTGTGACGGGGGGCTGTGTGTGACGGGGGACTGTGTGTGACAGGGGGGCTGTGTGTGATGAAAGACTGTGTGTGACGGGGGACTGTGTGTGATCATAGACTGTGTGTGACGGGGGGCTGTGTGTGATCATAGACTGTGTGTGACGGGGGAATGTGTGTGATGGGGCACTGTGTGTGACGGGGGGCTGTGTGTGATCATAGACTGTGTGTGCTGTGGGGCTCTCTGTGATGGGGTGACTGTGTGTGATTGGGGACTGTGTAATGGGGGGACTGTGCCAGATGGGGGAGTGTGCATGATGGGGGACTGTGTCTGATGGTGGGAACTGTGTCTGATGGGGGGCTGTGTCTGATCCCCTTTCCCAATAGGGTGGCCTTTAAGGCCCAATGACTTGACATAATATGGACCTCTGGGGAACAGCTTGGAGTTCATGTTGAGGACACTGGGGCAGCAATGGTGTGCAGTTTTTAGGTTTAGTGTAAAGGCATCTGCCATCACCCCCTTGGAGAGTCTGCTAGAGCAGGACATGTATCTCAGAGGACCCCAGGGAGATGCCCAGGATCCTGGGTTGTGGGCTCAGAGGCTGGACCAGACCTCCATCCACACCACCTGCAGAAGGTGCTGCCCTTTTGCTTACATGCTGGGGGCCCTCCTTCCCACTAGTGTGCCCACTGGGGGACCCAGCCCAGCACAGAGCCAGCCCCTCAGGGTGCTCAGGGTAGCAGGAAGGGACCACTCTCCAACTGGACGCAGGGTCTTGGCCTGGAAGGAGCCCCTGCTTCTCCAGCCTCGGTCTCCTCTTTCATGTCACGATCTGTCTTTCTTGGGGGGACTTCATATCAGACTTCATGTGGCCCTGTGTCTGCCCCACCCACATCACCAAACATAGCAGATGCGCAGAAAGCAAGCCCGGCAGAGCCCACAGATGCCGCCCAAGAGGAGTTCGGGGTTTCTGGAGGAGAGTCCAGAGCCGACAGCCTCGGGTGTCTTGGGTCTGGGGGTCACATGGGGGCCACGTAGGGGCTCCTGCTCTTCAGACATCTCTCTTGGGGCTGGGGCCCCGTGGGGGCTCCTGCTCTTCAGACACCTGTCAGCCCCCTGCTCCCGCCTTCTTGGCCGGACGGATGAGAGGCCTTGTGTCCATACTTGGTGTGGGGCGCAGTGAGGGCTCCAGAGAAAACCACCTGCGCACCCAGCTCTACCCACACCTCAGCGTGGGCTCCGTCCTTCTCCCAGAACTGTCTGTCCAGTCACGGCCCTTCAGAGTCAGTCACCAGGCACGCGGCCAGCAGGCAGGCCACCATGGGGCCACAGGGTCATGCTTCCCAGGCAGCAGGAGGTGCGCCCGTGGCCCCGGGACAGGAGGCCGTGCCGGCGGCCTGCCCCCGCCCACACCTGAGGCCGCTCTCCGTGCCCCAGGCCGGCGCTGCCCCGACACCTCCGACCCGGTGTCCCTGCCCCGTGCACACCCACATGCCTACCCCATGGCCCGCCCTGCACTGCCCGCTGGACCTGGGGCCGTGAGGGGCACAGGCTCACCCACGGGACTCACCACCAGTGGTGTCAGCGGCGGGGTCAGCAGCAGCAGACCTTTCCTCGGGGTCTCCAGGGTCCATTCTCAGGGAAAATGCAGGAGCTGCTGGAGGCCAGTGGAGACGGGCAGTCAGGCTGCAGGCTCCATACAAAGGGGGAGACCTCGCAGGGCCCGCTTCGTGGTTGGGGAGCGGGGCCTGGGAGCCTCAGCCTTCCGACAGGAGCCTGCCCCACAGGCGCAGTCAGCTCTAAATCACCCAGGCCGACAACAAAGCACTGCCGTCCCCAGGTGGCCAACAGGCTCCTGCCAACATGCATTTTGCTTTTCCACATTTAGGGAAAGGGGCCAGTTTGACCTCATTTGCTGTGTGGTTTGTATCACAGGATTGTTGCAGCACCTCTGTTTAGACCCAGGTCCTGACACAGGCCTGGATTGGAGGGTCCCCCACCCACCCCCTGTGCCGTCTGCTCCCCAACCCACTCCGCCACTCCCACGAGCTTTGGACGTTTACCGTTGAACTTCTCTCTAACAGGCTGATACGGCTGTTTCCTGACTCTCCAGTCTTACACTGACGGACCAAGTTCAAGGTGAGAATCCACCCCCACCCCACCGACCTGGACACAGCTCTCTGAGGGTTTCCACTGAGTCTTCAAGGGAACCAGGGCCATGGGGCCAGAACTGCAGGAGCTGGAGGGGCCACGGGGGCCAGAACTGCACCTGCTGGAGGGGCCGTGGGGGCCAGAACTGCAGGAGCTGGAGGGGCCGTGGGGGCCAGAACTGCAGGAGCTGGAGGGGCCACGGGGCCAGAACTGCAGGAGCTGGAGGGGCCGCGGGGCCAGAACTGCACCTGCTGGAGGGGCCGCGGGGCCAAAACTGCAGGAGCTGGAGGGGCCGCGGGGCCAGAACTGCAGGAGCTGGAGGGGCCGCGGGGCCAGAACTGCAGGAGCTGGAGGGGCCGCGGGGCCAGAACTGCAGGAGCTGGAGGGGCCACGGGGCCAGAACTGCACCTGCTGGAGGGGCCGCGGGGCCAGAACTGCAGGAGCTGGAGGGGCCACGGGGCCAGAACTGCACCTGCTGGAGGGGCCGCGGGGCCAGAACTGCAGGAGCTGGAGGGGCCACGGGGCCAGAACTGCAGGAGCTGGAGGGGCCACGGGGCCAGAACTGCAGGAGCTGGAGGGGCCGCGGGGCCAGAACTGCAGGAGCTGGAGGGGCCGCGGGGCCAGAACTGCAGGAGCTGGAGGGGCCGCGGGGCCAGAGCTGCAGGAGCTGGAGGGGCCGCGGGGCCAGAACTGCACCTGCTGGAGGGGCCGCGGGGCCAAAACTGCAGGAGCTGGAGGGGCCACGGGGCCAGAACTGCAGGAGCTGGAGGGGCCACGGGGCCAGAACTGCAGGAGCTGGAGGGGCCGTGGGGCCAGAACTGCAGGAGCTGGAGGGGCCACGGGGCCAGAACTGCAGGAGCTGGAGGGGCCGCGGGGCCAGAACTGCACCTGCTGGAGGGGCCGCGGGGCCAAAACTGCAGGAGCTGGAGGGGCCACGGGGCCAGAACTGCAGGAGCTGGAGGGGCCGCGGGGCCAGAACTGCAGGAGCTGGAGGGGCCACGGGGCCAGAACTGCAGGAGCTGGAGGGGCCACGGGGCCAGAACTGCAGGAGCTGGAGGGGCCGCGGGGCCAGAACTGCAGGAGCTGGAGGGGCCGCGGGGCCAGAACTGCAGGAGCTGGAGGGGCCGCGGGGCCAGAACTGCAGGAGCTGGAGGGGCCGCGGGGCCAGAGCTGCAGGGAAGAGTGCAGGACCCCCAGAGCTCCCAGAGGCAACTGTCCCTGGGCCAAGAGTTCATCAGAGACATGCGTGGTCAAGTGGTGCCACTCACTCAGGGATCCATCTCAGTGACCACAGTGAGAGAGACCCACTGTAGACCCACTCTGCCAACCCCACCAGTGTAACCAGGCCCCTAAGCCCCAGAAAATCCATGGGACACTTTGTAGGGTGAACCTCTCCAAGATGAAGATCCACCCTAACAAAGGTCCGTCTAGTTAAGGCTATGTTTTTTCCAGTGGTCATGTATGGATGTGAGAGTTGAACCATAAAGAAAGCTGAGTGCTGAAGAACTGATGCTTTTGAACTGTGGTGTTGGAGAAGACTCTTGAGAGTCCCTGGGACTGCAAGGAGATTCAACCAGTCCATCCTAGAGGAGATCAGTCCTGGGTGTTCATTGGAAGGACTGATGCTGAAGCTGAAACTCCAATACTTTGGCCACCTGATGTGAAGAGCTGACTCACTGGAAAAGACCCTGATGCTGGGAAAGATTGAAGGCAGGAGGAGAAGGGGACGACAAAGGATGAGGTGGTTGGATGGCATCACTGACTCAATGGACAACAGCCTGAGCAAGCTGCAGGAGTTGGAGATGGACAGGGAAGCCTAGTGTGCTGCAGTCCATGGGGTGACAGAGTCAGACATGACTGAGTGACTGAACTGAACCGACTGAATGAAATGCCAAGCTATGCCCCCCTCACCAGCTCAAGGTAATCAGAAACTGCCTGCTCACTAGAACACCACCCAGCATTCTTCAAACGGAGGCAACAGAATAGAGTCCCTATCATTCACAGTGTTCAGTAGATAATATAAAAATCACAAAGGAAATACAACCCATAGGTAAGGGGGAAGAATGTAGAAAAGCACATGCAGAAAGCAACCTGAAGGAGGTTCAGAGGCTGCCTTTAGCAAAGACTTTAACACTGAACTATTCTGTGTTCAAAGAATGAATGAAAAACATGTTCAAAAAGTTAAAGAATAATACGATCTTCATGAAACAGAGAGGTAGAAATGGAAATCACATGAAACACATAAGAGAATGGGAACCCCGATGGCTCAGCAGTAAAGAATCCAACCTGCCAATGCAGGAGATGTGAGTTCGATCCCTGGATCAGGAAGATCCCTAGAAAAGAAAGCGGCAACCCACTCTTGCCTGGGAAACCCCATGGACAGAGGAGAAGAGCAGGCTGCTGTCCATGGGGTTGCGCAAGAGTTGGACTAAACCACAACACAGAATAACTACATGGCAACTCTCTAATAAAAAGTATAAAAGTATAATAACTAAAATGGAAAATCCACTGACTGGGCTTGACAGCAGATTGGAGAGTCAGTGAATTTAAAGACAGATCGATAGAAGCTAGGGTCTCCCTGGTGGCTCACATGGTAAAGAAATCTGCCTGCAATGCAGGAGACTCGGGTTTGATCCCTGGTCAGGAAGATCTCCTGCAGAAGGGAGTGGCAACCCACTCCAGTATTCTTTCCTGGAGATTCCCATGGACAGAGGAGCCTGGTGAGCTACCGTTCATGGGGTTGCAAAGAGTCGGACACAACTTAGCAACTAAGCATGCAGTAGAAATTATCCTATCTAAAGAGGGGGGAAGAGTAAAGAAAAAAAAAAGTGATACCATTTCTTCCCTGTTGGATTCCTTACAAAGCCATCATGAACTGGACTGAGCACCACAACCCTCCCCAGGATGTTCAGACAAGCCAGAGCAGTGCTGCCTGTTCCCAGGGACATCCCTGCTCAAGCCTCTGCCCTCCTGTCTTGGTGCAGACGGCTGCTGTCCAGCCCAGTGGCGCAGGATGAGCCCGGCGCCCAGGGCCTCCCCGCCCCACTTCTCTCCAGTGCTCCTGCATCCCTGACCGTGAAGCCTTCATCTTCTCAGTTTCCCCCTGACTCTAGAGGAGCACATTCTCCATGAGCTTCCTGAGAATAGCTGCAAGGAGGGATGTTCCACTGCTTTCGGCTCTCTGGGAGTGTCTTCATAGGCTCCAGGCCTCGACTAGAAGCCTGGCTGGGCCTGGCTGTGGGTGAGAAGCCATTCCCAGGGGTGACGGTGATGGTCCTTCCCGTTGGTACTGAGAGCTCTGAACCACCTGACTCCTGACTGCAGTGGGACTCTGCTTCCCTCCTGGGGGACCACCCCTGCCAGCATGCAGGTGCCAGAAGGAGGGACGGACGGGGCAAGGTCCTCTAGGTACCCCTGGATTCTCTCCTCTTGGGGCTACTCTGACTCAGATGCTGGGCTTCCTGGAGGAACCTCTAATTACCTTATGTCTCCTCTTTTCTGCCTTTGGAGGAGATTTCTTGAGATTTATCTTGCCACCCTTTCATTAATTACTCATTCCCACTACCAGAATTTTAATAACATCCAAGAGTTCCATCTCCCTTCACCCCCCGAGGACCGGTAGCTTCCACGCGCTTTGCTGGTCTGTATGGACACCCTCCCTCCTGTTCACAGCCCCTTCCCTCGAAGTCGCTTTCCTCAAGTCTGAGGGCTGCAGCCTACCCCGCAGGCCCTGAACAGCTGCTTGGGAATGGGGGGTGGGCACTCCTGGGAAGAGCCTGCCTGGGCGTACGGCGCCTGGAGCAGACGTCTCTGTCGGGAAGGAACCCTCCCGCCCCACCTGGGGTCTCGGGTGCCCACCCCGCGCAGATGTCCCTGAGGCCCTGTCCCCAGCCCCGGGCCTCCCGGGGCTGCAGTGGCCGTGGCCAGTCCTCAGCTTGTGACAGGCCTCTTCCCGCTCTGTCCCCAGCGTTTGCTTTCCTTCTGCCTATGGTCACCTGAATGGACCCGGAGTGAGGCCGGCAGCCCGGCCCGTCTGCCTAGGCACCCACCTCCCGCTCCAAGTCTGGCCCAAGCCTGGGAGGACTGCACTCCTGGCGGCTGGGGTCTCTAACACAGGGGCCCATCCCCACAGCACCCCCTCTCTGAGGGGCCGGGGTGCCGGCTCGCCCAGCTGCCACACCCTCAGGGCACCCACGGAGGGGGCGCAGGCAGGTGTTCGCACCAGGAGAAGGAGGGCAGTGCTGCCTGGCCGGGCAAGACCAGAGCCGGGCTCCGGGCCCCTCTGCAAGCAGTGCCGTCCCGGGGTCCTGCCCACACTGGGGCCCAGCCAGGCAGCGGGACGAGCGCGTCCTGCATGTGGGGAGGTGCCGCTCACACCCCTCACCCTCCTGTCTGGCGTGTCCACTGTCTGTCCGTCCCCTGGGCCCCGGGGCAGCGCTGGCCACGAGGGCTGGTCCAGCTCCACAGCCTGCTGTGCCTCTGTGACCCCACCATGACCCCACCACCTCTGGGACCTGTCTGGCCTGGGGTGGGGGGTGACCCTGGGGCCAGCCAGAGGGTCCCCAACAGGAGGTGCTGGAGATGGTGTAGGGCTGCTCCCTGGGAGCCCAGCCTGGCTCTTCCTCTCCATCACCCCAACAGCCAGGCCCCACCAGAGCCGAGTGTGCGTCTGGCCAGGCAGGCTCCATGTGATCAACACCGTTGTTGGCTGTTTCTGGAGCCCCTGACGCATCACAGCACATGGCCACATCCACCCACCAACCCAGCCAATGAGCCCTGAGGCAGTGAGCTCCTGGTGGGGGTGGGGCTGGGGCCCTGGGGGTGCAGCCAGTCAAGCCCGTGCGGGGCTGAGAGCAATCGGCTGCTTTAAGTAAACCCCAAACAGGCCTCCTCTCCTGGCCTCCAGTCCTGCTGCAGGCAGGGCCCATGGGAGCCGTGGGGGCTTCTGAGAGGGTCTCCAGCCCATAGCCCCCTCCTTCTTCCCTGCACAGTCCAGCCCCCAGGCCACTCCACCCTTGTGTGACCCCAGGGACATTTCCTCTGTGAAAAGATGGAGGTTTTATCTTAGTAGTAAAGACCAGAAGCCTGAAAGATCCCATAAAGAGAGGAGCCTGGCGAGCTACAGTCCAAAGGGCTACAGAGTCGGACACAGCTGAACACGCACATGGAGGGTACACATGTAAAGACGAGCCGCAGAGAAGGCCCTGTCTGCCCAAGCCCTGCCCTGCAGGGGAACCCGGGCCCAGCAGGGCCGCACCCCTCGTGCTCGGGCTCTCTCCACGTGAGCCGGTTGGAGTTTGTCCAAGTGCGAGGCCTCGATGGCCTTTCCACGGCAGCCATCCACTTTGCTGGTCAGACATGCAGATGATACCAGTGTAATGGCAGAAGGTGAAGAGGAATTAAAGAGCCTTGATGAAGGTGAAAGAGGAGAGTGAAAAAGCTGGCTTAAAACTCCACACTCAAAACACTAAAATTATGGCATCCGGTCCCATCACCTCTTGGCAAATAGATGGGGAAGAAATGAAAACAGTGAGAGACTTTTGGGTTCCAGAATCACTGTGGATGGTGGCTGCAGCCACAGAGTTAAAAGACGCTTGCTCTTTGAAAGAGAAGCTACGGCAAACCTAGACAGCATATTAAAAGGCAGAGACATTGCTTTGTTGACAAAGGTCCCTCTAGTCAAAGCTTTGGTTTTTCCAATAGTCACGTACAGATGTGAGAGTTGGACCATAAAGAAGGCAAGTGATAAAGAACTGATGTTTTCAAACTGTGGTGTTGGAGAAGACCCTTGAGAGTCCCATTGGACTGCGAGGAGATCTAACCAGTCAATCCTAAAGGAAATCAACCCTGAATATTCATTGGAAAGACTGATGCTGAAGCTCCAATACTTTGGCCCCCTGACGCGAAGAGGCACCTCATTAGACTCTGATGCTGGCAAAGACTGAGAGCAGGTGAAGGCGGCGACAGGATGAGAAGGTTGGATGGCAGCATCGACTCAACGGACATGAGTCTGAGCAAACCCTGGGAGGTAGTGAAGGGTAGGGAAGCGAGACGTGCTGCAGTCCATGGGTCACAAAGAGTCGGACATGATTGAGCGACAACGTCAACAACCGGGAAGGGGTCAGCTGGCCCGTGGCTCTGCTGTGGGAGGGCGTTTTTCCTGATCTTCTCAACTAGGGCTAACCTCTACAATTCCAAGGTTTCGCTGTGGTTATATTTCCACCTCCCTCTGTGGGGCCACTTTCCCGCTTTCTCTCAGGGGCACGATGCCAATGCCTGGCCATGCAAGGCAGGTGACGGGCTCTGTTCTCAGGCCAGCCCCAGGTCAGGTGGACAGACCCAGACTTTCCTTGGCCAGCAAAGCTCAGCTCCGGTCTGTTCCCGAGCCCCGGAATCTGAAATCAGCAACTACGTGCTTCTGAGATTGAAAACAGCTGGCAGCTACCAAGTTCAAGTTCACCCCACTGCAGCCCTTATAAACTGACCTCATTTTAAAATGAAACAAACTGCAATGGTGGTGCTGGGTTTGCAGCGCGTACCAGGCAAACAGCCGTCCCAGGGTCGGGAGCCCCAGGTGAGTACCACCTCCAGTTTTTGAACTTCCTCTAAATCAAAGTCACCAAATACAACTCATTCAGGATTGTGATTCTGCTGAAAGGGGGCTGCTGCTGCTACTGCTGCTAAGTCGCTTAAGTCGTGTCCGACTCTGTGCGACCCCATAGATGGCAGTCCACCAGGCTCCACTGTCTCTGGGATTCTCCAGGCAAGAAGACTGGAGTGGGTTGCCATTTCCTTCTCCGATGCATGGAAGTGAAAAGTGGAAATGAAGTCGCTCAGTCATGTCCGACTCACAGCGACCCCATGGACTGCAGCCTACCAGGCTCCTCCGTCCATGGGATTTTCCAGGCAAGAGTACTGGAGTGCGGTGCCATTGCCTTCTCTGGAAAGGGGGCTAGGCTGAGCCAGGTCCCTGCAGGGAGCCCTGGCATGTGACCGGACGTCCCCCTCAAAGACCCCTAGCTCACCCCAGAGGCTCCTGCTTCTCAGCTCCACCCCACACCTGGGCGGGGAGCCCCTGCCCAACAAACCCACTGAGAAATGGACTCAAGCCCGAGGAGGGGGCAGGGGGTTTCCGGAGAGAAGCCCTGCAGGCAGACTGCCTGCTCCTGAGAGGCGGCTGGATCATCTACCCAGGAGCCTCCCAGGCTGCCTCAGATTCCAGGCAACCAGGGCCCCCAGCTATGCCTTCCCCGCTGCCTCCACCCTCCTGCTTGGCACGCTGACCGGGCTGGCCCCTCAGGCAGGCGCGTCCTGAACTCTGCCCTCAGTCAGGCCCAAGGAGACCCAGCGGAGGAAGAGGGCACCAGCAGGCCGATCCTCGGGGATCCCCAGCCCCCCCGTGTGAAGCAGCAGGGGGCTCAGAGCAGGTGTTGTGGGCGCGTCCCTTCCTGCTCCCCCCTCCCCGGCCCTTGGACCCCTCACGTCCAAAGGAGGCCACGCCAGGCGGGGGCGCGTCCTTCGGGCCTATCGTCCCCCTCAAAGAGCTTTGTGAACGGGTGGTGCCCCAGCCTCGAAGCCTGAGACCCTGTGGGAGCCCAGAGGGCGTGGAGGACATGGCCTGGCTCGGGGGGCACAGCAAGGAGTGGAGGGTCTGTGTTCCTGACCCTCTGGGTGGCAGTTCCTGCCCCCTGCCTGTCCTGACTGAGGCTGGTCATAGCTTTTCTTCCAAGGAGCAAGCAAACCCCAGTCTCCTGTGTTGCAGGCAGATTCTTTGCCACTGAGACACCTGGGAAGCACCTTGAAAATCACATTTACTCTGAATATTTAATGTCAGGGGACAAAGCCTCCCCGCGTGGCACGGAGCTGTGGCCACCGCAGCCGCCTGGGAGCAAAGGCCCGAGGGCCTCTACCCACTGGGCACTGGGGGCGCCCACCAGTCCTGTGGGTTTTCTCATTTACTTCTTCATCTTCTAAATGCCACACAACGAACCCACTCCACTTCACATTCATGAAAAAATAATCAAACCACAAAAGTTACTTTGGAAAGTCAAACTACGATGGACTCTTAGCTCTAGAGAGGATGCTGGCCACCCACCTGGGCGCTCAGAAGTCTGAGCCTCAAGGCGGGCCTTTCTTGTCGCCGGCTGTCCACGCCGCTAGGCACACCTGCTGTCTCGAGAGGTGGTGGTCCTGCCTCAGGGTGACCAGGGCTGCAGCCAGGGCTGGGGGCTGGGACCCTAGGCCCAGACGGCGAGAATTTCTGAGCCTGGCTGGTCTTCGCCCACTGCCTACTCCAAACCCCGTTCCCCCAGGCCTGTTCTCACAGGAGGCCCTGATTTCCAAGGAGGCTCCCGCATTTATTACTGTAACATCAGGGCTCAGTGTATATCCTGTTTACATGTGTGGTTCTCACCTTTTGTGAGTGTTCAGAATTTTTTTCACTTTTGTTTTCCCTTAATTAGTCTTAGCAAAAGGTAACAACATTGTTCTTTTCAGAGAACTAGTTTTGGGGGACTTCCCTGGTGATCCAGTGATTAGGACTTGGTGCTGTCACTGCTGTGGCCTGGGTTCAATTCCTGGTTGGGAAACCAAGATCTCTCAAGCTGTACCAGTTCAGTTCAGTCACTCAGTCGTGTCTAACTCTTTGTGACCCCATGGACTGCAGCATTCCAGGCTTCCCTGTCCATCACCAACTCCAGGAGCTTGCTCAAACTCATGTCCATCGAGTCGGTGATGCTATCCAACCACCTCATCCTCTGTCATCCCCTTCTTCTCCTGCCTTCAATTTTTCTAGCATCAGGGTCTTTTCCAATGAGTCAGTTCTTTGTATCAGGTGGCTAAAGTATTGGAGCTTCAGCTTCAACATCAGTCCTTCCAATGAATATTCAGGACTGATTTCATTTAGGATTGACTAGTTTGATCTCCTTGCAGTCGAAGGGACTCTCAAGACTCTTCTACACTGCAGTTCAAAAGCATCAATTCTTCGGCGCTCAGATTTCTTTATAATCCAACTCTCACATCTATACATGACTACTGGAAAAACCATAGCTTTGACTAGATGGACCTTTGTTGGCAAAGTAATGTCTTTGCTTTTTAATATGCTGTCTAGGTTGGTCATAGCTTTTCTTCCAAGGACCAAGCGTCTTTTAATTTCATGACTGCAGTCACTATCTGCAGTGATTTTGGAGCCCTAAAAAATAAAATCGGTCACTGTTTCCATTGTTTCCCCATCTATTTGCCATGAAGTGATGGGCCTGGATGCCATTTTTTGAATGTTGAGCTTTAAGCCAACTTTGTCACTCTTCTCTTTCACTTTCATCAAGAGGCTCTTTAGTTCTTCACTTTCTGCCACAAGGGTGGTATCATCTGCATATCTGAGGTTATTGATATTTCTCCCAGCAATCTTGATTCCAGCTTGTGATTCATCCAGCCTGGCATTTCACATGATATACTCTGCATAGAAGTTAAGTAAGCAGGGTGACAATATACAGCCTGACATACTCCTTTCCCAATTTGGAACCAGTCCACTATTCCATATCCAGTTCTAACTGTTGCTTCTTGACTTGGATACAGGTTTCTCAGGAGGCAGGTAAAGTGGTCTGGTATTCCCATCTCTTTAAGAATTTTCTCACAGTTTGTTCTGATCCACACAGTCAAAGGCTTTAGTGTCATCAAGGAAGCAGAAGTAGATGTTTTTCTGGAATTCTCTTGCTTTTTCTGTGATCCAGCAGATGTTGGTAATTTGATTTCTGGTTCCTCTGCCTTTTCTAAATCCAGCTTGAACATCTGGAAATTCTCCGTCCATGTACTATTGAAGCCTAGCTTAGAGAATTTTGAGCATTACTTTGCTGGCATGTGAGATGAGTGCAATTGTGCTGTAGTTTGAACACTCTTTGGCATTGCCTTTCTTTGGGACTCACGCTGCATGACATGGCCAAAAATTTAAAAAGAACTAGCTTCTGGTTTTACTAATTTTATACCTCCTGATTTAAGTATTTAATGAACTTTTCTCTTTTTTTCCTTCAGTTATATATATTTTCAGATTCTTTTCCAATATAGGTTATTACAAGATATTGAATATAGTTCTCTGTGCCGTACAGTAAACAGTCCTTGTTGTTTATCTATTTATACAGAGCTGTGTGTACCTGTTAATTCAGACCCTAATTTATAACCCCCTTTCCCCTTGGGGAAACCACAAGTCTGTCGTCTACGACTGTGAGTCTGTTTCTGTTTCATTGATAAGTTCATTCGTGTCACATTTTAGATTCCACACGTGAGAGATGTCATGTGCTGCCATCTTGGACCTGCTTTACTTAGTGTGATGACGTCTAGGTCCATCCATGGTGCTGCGAACAGCATCATTTCATTCTAGGTTTTTCTCTGTATTAATTCCACCTGCTCCCTTCCGTGTCTTCTGTTTATTTTTGACTTGGGGCGGGGGTGGCACCTGGATTGCTTCCCCACCAGAGATGAATACTTTCTGGTTAAACGCAGGCTTCTTGGATTTGCCTTTTGTCTTAACAGCCCTGACGGTCCTCTTCCCTCTGGCTGGCCTCCTCCTCCCTGGCAGTCCCCAGGCTGGCCCTTCCCTCTGGACTGCAGAAGCCGCACCTGCCGGCTCGGGCCGTGCTCACTCGCTCGCTCCTCCGTTCGTTCCATGTGACACACGCTTCTGCTCACAGGCTCTTTCTGGTTCCAGGTCCACGCTGCCAGTTCGCGTCGTTTCCTCCCCCTTCCTCACGTCCTGGCTTCTCCCGGAGATGGGGGCGCAACCTGGGGGTGGGCCCCGGCTGCAGAGCTGCCTCAGGCAGGGTGCCACATGGCTGTGCAGGGGGTCTGCAGTGGGAGCTGGCTCAGGGAGCAGCAGCAGGCGGCCTCTGGTTTCAAACCGCACGAGGGGCTCCATCTGAGAGCAGAGACAGGTGAGGAGCCGCCTGCAGGTTCGGGGCACCCAATGCCCGGCTCCCTGGAGACGCAGCCCTTCCCCACGCATCCTGCAGGACCGAACTACACGTTCCCCTGTTTATAGTCTCCTTTTGGCTCCGAACCTCCAGGAGACGAACCCTGAGCCACCTGCGTGCGTGGCCGCCCTGGCGTGCAGACTGCCGGGCGGGGGAGCCCTGCTCGCGTCTAAACGCGCCCTCCCGTCGTGCTGCCTCTCCCCCCCGCCCCCCGTAAGGCTTCCTGGGGGGCGGGATGGGTCCCAGTACATGGGTTCATGGTCGGCAGTCCGTGAGCAGCTGAAGCGGTGGGTGCGCTGAGCCCCTGGGAGACGTGGTCATCCAGCGCTGGGTCAAGAGGCTCTCCACGGACTCGTGTGACGGACACAGCCCGGGGCCCAGGCTCCACATGGTGACTTTGGACACCAAGTGCCTCTGGCACAAGTGAGCCTACATCTATCTTCTGAGAGAATAATCTTATGTGGCTTTTGGCTTTATTCTTGGATGTGCCCACTGTTTAAAAAGGGAAAACAAAAAACCCAACCTTTTGTCTTGGGCTAAAATCAATTCCCAAATATCCAAAACTCCTGTACATTTGATTGACCTGTGAGCTCCAGAATTAACCAGCTATTAAGTTTCTTTGGAAGCAAGCTTCAGCGCTAAGCTGGCCTCTGAGCTGAGTGCTTACCTCAGGAAGCGGCTCCCTCTCCCGGGCTCCCTCTGGTGTGTGTTTGCTCACACACTCACGTGTGAGCTGTGTGCTGCAAATGGCCTCAGCAGCACTGCTGACAGGAGCGGCCGGAGGCGCAACAGGGTCCTGGCAGAAGCTGCTCCCAACGCGTCCACCAATACTGGGGAGTAGATTTCAACTCAGACACAACGAAGTGTTTCTGAACCACCTTCTTCAGAGCTGGAAGAACTTTAGAGGTCATTGAATCACTCCAACTTTCAGGGTATCTGTAAAACAGAAAAACATGTAATTGAAACCTTCTAGAGGATTTTTTTTAATTAAACATTTTGAGATAACTATAGATATGTGTGTACTTGTCAGAAATAATAAAGAGACGTCCCATCTACCTTTCACCCCAAATCACAGCAGGACATGGTGTGGATCAGAGGAGAGCCAGGGCACGGCAGTGCCACGAGGCCCTCGCCCCAAGGCCCTGATCTGCGAGTGAGCCTGGCGACACTGGTCACGTCTCCATCCACATCGTCTGTCATTTCAGGAACGCTGCACGGCTGGAGCCACAGTCTGACCCCCACGAGGTGCCGTGTGTGCCGAGTGCCCAGCCTGTTTGTGGAGTGGGCTCCTGTGGCATGGACACAGAGGCTGCTTGGCCAGCACGCCCGAGGGGCTTCGACGCTGCTTCCAGCTCTGGGCCATCGTGGGGCAGAGCTGCAGTACCGCAGGGGCAGGCGCAGCGGTGCTACTTCTTTCATCTTTATTTCTGGGGGTCGGGCATGTGGGATTTTAGCTCCCCGACCAGGGATTGAACCTGTGCTTCCTGCGTTGGATGCATGAAGTCTTAACCACTGGACTGCCAGGGAGGTCCCTTTTCTCATCCTTTTATTGTGAAAATAGAAAAACACAAGAGTAGTGGGCACAGACGACAGCCAGAGGGTAATTCAAGGGACCTGGGGGAGCCAGAGGAGAAGCACCAGGACAGAACCCAGAGGAGGTGGAAGGGGCGGGGAACACAGGAGACCCAAAGAACATGTTTCCCAGAGGCCAGGCACCAAGTGGGGACAAGTCACAGGAGGCCGCCAGAAACCCCAACAGGCATTTGGGTGGCACCCCGGCAGGATCAAGAATAAGAAGCATTCACTTCAGTCACTCAGTCATGTCCGACTCCTTGTGAGCCCATGAACCGCAGCACACCAGGCCTCCCTGTCCATCACCAACTCCCGGAGTTTACCCAAACCCATGTCCATTGAGTCAGTGATGCCATTCAACCATCTGATTCTCTGTCGTCCCCTTCTCCTCCCGCCTTCAATCCTTCCCAGCATCAGGGTCTTTTCCAATGAGTCAGCTCTTCGCATCAGCCGGCCAAAATATTGCAGTTTCAGTTTCAACATCAGTCCTTCCAATGAGCACCCAGGACTGATTTCCTTTAGGGTGGATCGTTGGATCTCCTTGCAGTCCAAGGGACCCTCAAGAGTCTTCTCCAACACCACAGTTCAAAAGCATCAATTCTTCGGCGCTCAGCTTTCTTTATAGTTCAACTCTCACATCCATACATGACTACTGGAAAAACCATAGCCTTGACTAGATGGACCTTTGTTGACAAACTAATGTCTGCTTTTTAATATGCTGTCTAGGTTGGTCATAACTTTCCTTCCAAGGAGTAAGCGTCTGTTAATTTCATGGCTGCAACCACCATCTGCAGTGATTTTGGAATCCAGAAAAATAAAGTCAGCCACTGTTTCCCCATCTATTTGCCATGAAGGGATGGGACTGGATGCCATGGTCTTAGTTTTATGAATGTTGAGCTTTAAGCCAACTTTTTCACTCTCCTCTTTCACTTTCATCAAGAGGCTTTTTAGTTCCTCTTTACTTTCTGCCATAAGGGTGGTGTCATCTGCATATCTGAGGTTATTGATATTTCTCCCAGCAATCTTGATTCCAGCTTGTGCTTCTTCCAGTCCAGCTTTTCTCATGATGTACTCTGCATAGAAGTTAAATAAGCAGGGTGACAATATACAGCCTTGACATACTCCTTTTCCTATTTGGATCCAGTCCGTTGTTCCATGTCCAGTTCTAACTCTTGCTTCCTGGCCTGCATACAGTTTTCTCAAGAGGCAGGTCAGGTGGTCTGGTAATCCCATCTCTTTCAGAATTTTCCACAGTTTATTGTGTCCACACAGTCAAAGGCTTTGGCATAGTCAATAAAGCAGAAATAGATGTTTTTCTGGAACTCTCTTGCTTTTTCAATGATCCAGTGGATGTTGGCAATTTGATCTCTGGTTCCTCTGCCTTTTCTAAATCCAGCTTGAACATCTGGAAGTTCACGGTTCACGTATTGCTGAAGCCTGGCTTGGAGAATTTTAAGCATTAGTTTACTTGTGTGTGAGATGAGTGCAATTGTGTGGTAGTTTGAGCATTCTTTGGCATTAGATTTTTTGGGGATTGGAATGAAAACTGACCTTTCCCAGTCTTGTGGCCACTGCTGAGTTTTCCAAATTTGCTGACATATTGAGTGCAGCACTTTCACAGCATTATCTTTTAGGATTCAAAATAGCTCAACTGGAATTCCATCACCTCCACTGGCTTTGTCCGCAGTGATACTTCCTAAGGCCCACTTGCATTCCACGATGTCTGGCTCTAGGTGAGTGACCACACCTTCATGATTATCTGGGTCGTGAAGATTTTTTTTGTATAATTCTTCTGTGTATTCTTGCCACCTCTTCTTAATATCTTCTGCTTCTGTTAGGTCCATACGATTTCTGTCCTTTATTGTGCCCATCTTTGCATGAAATGTTCCCTTGGTAGCTCTAATTTTCTTGAAGAGATCTCTAGTCGTTCCTATTCTTTTCATCAGTTTCTTTGCATCGATCGCTGAGGAAGGCTTTCTTATCTCTCCTTGCTAGTCTTTGGAACTCTGCATTCAGATGGGTATATCTTTCCTTTTCTCTTTTGCTTTTTGCTTCTCTTTTCACAGCTATCTGTAAGGCCTCCTCAGACAGCCATTTTGCTTTTTTGCATTTCTTTCTCTTGGGGATGGTCTTGATCCCTGTCTCCTGTACTATGTCATGAACCTCCATCCATAGTTCATCAGGCTGTCTATCAGATCTAGTCCCTTAAATCTATTTCTCACTTTCACTGTATAATCATAAGGGATTTGATTTAGGTCATACCTGAATGGTCTAGTGGTTTTCCCCACTTTCATCAATTTAAGTCTGAATCTGGCAATAAGGAGTTTATGATCTGAGCCACAGTCAGCTCTCAGTCTTGTTTTTGCTGACTGTATAGAGCTTCTCCATCTTTGGCTGCAAAGAATATAATCAATCTGATTTCAGTATTGACCATCTGGTGATGTCCATGTGTAGAGTCTTCTTCTGTGTTGTTGGAAGAGGGTGTTTGCTATTACCAGTGTGTTCTCTTGGCAAAACTCTAAAAGCATTATGGACAGTCAAAGAGTTACACCAAGTGACCACCTGACCCAGCAACGCCACTCCTGGGTGTGCACCCAGGAGAACAGAGAACACAATGCCACAGAAACACCTGCACACAAGTGTGACTCACAAGAGCCAGACAGTGGGAGCCCTGGACTGCCCCTGGGTGTCTGTTTGATCAACAAAATGGGTGCATCCACACAACGGCTGTAACAGCCTGAAAAGGAAACAAGCGCTGGCCCTCCTACAATGCACACGAACCTCAAGGACATGATGCCGAGGGAGAGGCGCCAGATAGAAATCTATTCGTTTTACGATTCCATTTACACGAATTGTCCCGAAAGGGTGAAAGCAGACACGGGATGCCTGGCTGCCTGGGGCAGGGATGACGGGGGGCTGCAGTGGGGGCATTAGGGGCGACGGTGGCACAGCTCTGCGAATGGGACAGAAATACGGAACTGTACATTTAAAAGTGAGCTTTATGATTTGTGAAGCACATCTCAGTAACTAAAAGACACCCGGCAGAGGAAACGGAGATGCTGAATCCTGCCAATTCTTCAAAGGAGTCTGGCTGTAAAAGAGCAAGGAGACAGGTGGGCTGAGGGTGGCGGCTTTCTGTCCAAGGTGGGAAGAAACACAGGACGTCTGCATAGAGAGGGGAAATAACACCGGGGGGGAGCACTCCAGCGAGACACGCTGGGGACGGGGCACTGCTCCGAGGGAGGAGGCAGATCTGGGGTGTAGGCACCAGGGATCCCTTCCAGCTGGGAGGCAGGATGGGTGGAGGTGAGGCCAAGGAAGGAAGGGAAGGGACTGGGCCAGGGGAGGGGTGAGCTCCCCGGGCAGGACCCACATGACCCACCTGAGGCTGTGGCCAATGTGGACAGACACAGGTCAGCAGGCTGAGACAGGTGAGTGGGACCAGGCTCCTGCCCGGACAGAGGGACCAGGGACCGGACAAGAGTGTGGGTGGTGCTCCTTGGAAGAAAAGTTGTGACCAACCTAGACAGCATATTACTTTGCCAACAGAGACATTACTTTGCCAACAAAGGTCTGTCTAGTCAAAGCTATGGTTTTTCCACTAGTCATGTATAAATGTGAGAGTTGGACCAAAAAGAAAGCTGAGCGTGATGCTTTTGAACTGTGGTGTTGGAGAAGACTTTTGAGAATCCCTTGGACTGCAAGGAGATCCAACCAGTCAATTCTAAAGGAGATCAGTCCTGGGTGTTCATTGGAAGGACTGATGCTGAAGCTGGAACTCCAATACTTTGGCCACCTGATATGAAGAGCTGACTCATTGGAAAAGACCCTGATGCTGGGAAAGATTGAAGGCAGGAGGAGAAGGGGATGACAGAGGATTAGGTGGTTGGATGGCATCACTGACTCAATGGACATGGGTTTGAATAAACTCCGGGAGTTGGTGATGGACAGGGAAGCCTGGCGTGCTGCAGCCCATGGGGCTGTAGAGAGTCGGACACAATGAGCGACTGAAGTGAACTGAACTGGTGGGTGGGGGCTTGGCGGGTAGAGGGCATGAGCTGCAAGGACAGGTGTGGGTGGGCGGCTGCAGGAAGGAGGAGGCCCAAGTGGGCAGGCGGGAGGGCGCAGCTGAGCTCAGGGACCCTCAGGGCTGTGAGGGAGGCGGGGGTCCTGAGGCTGGACCGGGCAGGGCTGTGGGAGGCTGGTGGGTGGGAGGTCTGGTCTGAGGAAGGGAGCGTCCACGCGGGAACTCGGGGAAGAGAGGAGCACATGAGAGGTGGGGGCTCTGCCCACCTCCCGGCTGGCAGTTTGGGAACCTCAGCGCCCCACTGGTGAGAGAGCAGCCTCCTCGGGGGCACACGGCCCAGGAGGCCTTCCCACTTGACAAGCATCGTCTCACAGCCCTGCTGGCTTGTCCTCAGCGACTCTGGTCCTCAGGGAAGGAAGCAGAGTCTCAGCCCCAACTGAGCAGGGAGGGTGGCCAGAGTCGGAGGCAGGTGGCTCTCTGCCAGCCGCCCAGGACACACGCCTCCCCGGACCCTGGAGGATGCTCAGGCACAAGGGCGCAGCCTGTGTCCAGGAGCGTCTCCAGGGTTCATGCGGTGATGGTAACGTTTCTGCGCCAGCATTCAAAGGCCACAGTGCCTAGGTGTTTGGTCAAAGAGTCACATGTTACGGTGAAAGCATTTTTCAGATGAGATTAACATTTAAAACAGTAGACAAAGCAATAGAAAGCAGACCCTCCGTGACACGGGTGAACCTCATCCCGTCAGCTGAAGGCGGAAAGAGCGAAGACAGGTCCCCCGAGGGGAGACGGTGCGGCTCTCCCAGCCTGTGGGCTCCTCAGACAGATGCAGCCTCCGCAGCTGCAGGAGCGCGTCCTCCTCGTCGGCCACCCTCTGTGAAGGCCCTGGGGCACCGCGGGGCTAAGAGTGAGACGCGTGAGACGCAGAGGGAGCCCCGCGGGACACGAGCGGGGCCGGGGGCCCGGCACCCAGAGGGGCCCCCGCCTCCCCCTGGACAGAGCCCCAGCGCCCCGAGGGCGGCCCGCGTCACCCCGGGGGCGGGCGCACAGCCCTGGAGGCTTCCGCTTTCTCCGTGGAGAGGAAGGGGAATTCCAGTGTTCACGGTATGACACCGAAACAGGGAGCCCCGCCGAAACGGGCCGGGCAGGCTCGGGGCTCTCACACGTCCCCGTCGGCGGGCCGAGCCCGGCGGGCTGAGGGCCTGACGGACGCCCCCACAGGGTCACCGGCCCGGGGCCACGGCCAACTTCCGCACCGAGCCCCCAGCCGCCCCTCCGGCGGCGACCCGGGGCCCACGGATGACCCGCCCCCGGCCCCTCCCAGCGGCACCCGCGTCCAGCGCCGGACCGCGAGGCCCCAGGATCGCTTAACGGCCCGGCCCTGGGGCCTCTTACCTGAGACGGAAGGGTCCGCCCGGAACCTTGGCGCGGCCGCAGCAGCGGCGCCAGAGGCGGGCCCGGATGGTTTTTCCCAGCGCACCGAGGCCGACTCCGAGCTTTCAGCGGCGGGCGGGGAAGCGCCCGCGCGCGAGCTCTGGGAGGAAGTCCAGAGGGGCGGGGCCGACTGGGGCGGGGGCGGGGCCTCTGGTGGGGCGTGGTCAGGAGGGCGGGGCTTGTGGGCCTTCCTGGAGCACCTGACGCACCTGGCGCCCCTGCGCACCTGACGCACCCGGCGCTCCGCGCTCCGTCCCTCCCGCACCTAGTACCTGGCTCCGGAGCAAGTCCTCGCCCCTTCTGTCCGCCTCGGAGGGATCCCGCGGCCCGCGCTGGTCGCCGGATTCCCGGGCCCCGGCCCCGCGGTCCTCTGACCCCAGCACCCCCGGGCAGGACCCTCACGGCGGCCCGCTGCGCCCGCCGCGATCCGGCCGGGAAGGGCCGACTTCCGCGTGGTGCCAGGCGGGGTCCACTCCGCCATGCCCTCGCTCGGGGACCTGCTGCGCGACTGGCACCAGGGCGCGCAGGCCGTGGCGCGCGGGGACTGGGACTGCGCCCTGCACCTCTTCTCGAGCGTCTCGGAGCCGCCCGCCAGGGTGAGCTTCAACGTGGGCTGCGTGCACCTGCTGGCCGGGGACCCGGAGGCCGCGCTGCGGGTGAGCCAGGAGGCCCCCAGGCTTGGTTGCAGATACCCCACCTCGCGGGATGCAGCTCTCTGCTCCTGGTGGCCGGGGCTGGGGGGTGGGGCGGCAACGCGCGGTGCCATAGCTGCAGGGGTGAGCCCAGGGCTCCCACCCTGCTTCCCTGAGGGCCACCTGGGCACTCCCCCCACCCCAGCGTTCTGCCTCAGCGAACACCTAAGCATGTGGGACCTGTGTGTGTCCAGGGGGGACCCTGTTGAGCTGCGTCAGGGCCAGGATGGGGTTGCAAGGCTCCAGCACAGCCTCCACTTGTGGGGACCATTTGTCCCGCTCTGCGGTCCTGCAGAAAGACCGAGTGAGTGCTGGTTCCGGTGCTCTTGGTGGAGGTGCTAATGTACCTGCAGAGGCTCAAGGCTGGATGAGGCTGGGAGGGTTGCCTGGGTGTAGGCTTTGGGTCAGGTCTGCAGCAGACACCTGTGGCGATGGCCAGGAGAGAGTGTCTGCCTGGTGCCTAAACCCCAGATCTGTTTCCCCTAAAGCACACACCACACCCCAAAGCAGAACCAAGAGCTGGATGTGTGCACGGGCACACACACCTGCCTCTGCAGAGGGCCCACCAGGACCATCCCTGCCCTTCAAGCCCCCAGGTTCATCACCGTGGTGCACATCCCGTGGGCGATGACAAGAAGCAGTAGCACCCTGCACACTGCTCCGGTCCCCGAGGGCCCTGCATTGCTCAGGCCAACGGCGACAGCTACCGAAAACATGTCCAAGGGGCCTGCCCTGTCGTTCCTCACATATGTGTTCGAATCTGCAGTTATCTCAGCAGCAGTGTCAGTGTTAGAATGTTATCCAACAATGGGGATGTCATCACTGGACACCAAGGGGTCAGTGGCGTGAGGCCAGTCCAGTCACTACCTCCTCTAAACCTCAATTTAATCAGAGAGAGGGGACAGAGGTTCCGGTCCAAGGGTGTGCACATTAAATTCTCCTCCACTCTAATCGGAAATGGAATAGCAGAGGCATGTTTGTTGGAAAATTTTAAAAAGCAGATGGAATGGCTACAATCAATAAAGCTGACTTGGACAGGGTGAGGGGAGCTGGGGCTCCGTGTCTGGCAGGCGCCCTCCGGAAGCTCTGACCCAGCCGCTCAGTGTGACAGGATAAAAGGGTTTCCCTTGTGCTGAGCGGCCACATCAGTGCCCGACTGCTGACCTTCAACCTCTGTCAGATTCAGCTCAACAAGCCCCACTCAGCCAGGTTTGTTAGAGTGGGACCATGTCACCCCTCCAGTTACCTGCATTTAACTGATGGCTGCTGTCCTTAAGAATAGACGACATCATTTCTGAGTTCAGTTTCAGGAAGAGCTGGGCTTCACACACATATTAAGACTTTCGTCTTGTTGTTCTTTCTGATTCTAATAGATGAGACGTGTGTTTTTGGGTGAACTACCAAAACTAGGGCTTGAAAAAGACAACAGTTTTAACCTAAGTCCTCCAGTGGAGGTAACTATTATCAGCGTGCTGGAGCGTTTCCTTGTCCTCATGGTTAACAAGTTGATCTGTGCCGCCACCTAACTACCCCCGAGCAGTCACCAGAAAACACCTGGGGAGTCCAGGCAGGTTTGCATTGAGGCCGTGACGCCTGCGCCCCTTGGACTCAGAGGCCCCTGGGCAGGCAAAGGAAACTTTCTCCTGCAGGTGACTGTCATGTGGCCGACGGGCTTCCTTGACCCACTGCTGGGCATCCCCATCTGTGACACGGGGGTGACGTGGTTACAGGCCTGAGCAGTCCACAGACATTTCTGTCCGCAGGCATTTGACCAGGCAGTGACCAAGGACACCTGCTTGGCTGTCGGCTTCCTCCAGCGCGGAGTGGCCAACTTCCAGCTGGAGAGGTGAGCACGGACAGGCCCTCTTCCTTCTCTGACAGCCCTTCATCTCTACAGAGTCCTTCCTGTGCTCCTGTCTGCCTACGGTCACCTCCTCTGGCCAGGTCCTCCCTCTGCTCCGCGAAGCCCGGGGAGAGGATGGTGTCACGTGGGCGCGTGTCTCTCTGTCCCCATGCCGGGCTGCACAGTCACCCTGGGCTCTGTGTGGAAGAGGGTCACAGAACGCCTCTGCCGGCTGCCCTCCTCCATTCCTACACCCTGGACTGGGGGACGACGGCGTGATTCTGCCCATTCTGCCTTCAGGAAACCCAGGGCAGGGCTGGAGGAATGGCGCATCCCAGGACTCGGCGGGTGGTAGGGGGTTCCTCTGCCTGCCCGGCTCTCTGCAGCAGGCCCTTCCCAGAGAAGGAATCAGAGCTGCAGGGCAGGCCCGGAGCTCACAGACGGCCTTACACAGGGGGGGCGGGCTCTCGGGTAACCTCCTTCTCATCAGCCCAGAAGCCTCCCCAGCGGCGATGAGGATCCTGGTCGGGGCTGGGGCTTCCAGCCGGGCTCTGGGTGGAGAGGCCTGTGGGACGGAGGCCCCAGAAGCAGGCAGGACATGCCCAGGGCACGCTGTACTCTGAGGTTCGGGAGAGGGCTGGGGTGCAGGCGGAGGAGCCCACATGCCGCATAGCCCGTCTGTGTGGCCCCCGTGTGCTGAGGCCTGCCAACCACTGCTGCCCCCGCCCTGCAGGAGGGGCTGGGGCGGGGGCGGGTCTGGGCCGAGGAGGAGCCCGTGCCCTGGGGCCGCCCGGGGCCTGCACGCCAGGCTGCCCTGCTGCCCCCAGGTTCCAGGAGGCCCTGTCGGACTTCCAGCGCACCCTGGCCCAGCTGAGGGACAACACCACCATCGACTACACCCAGCTGGGCCTGCGGTTCAAGCTGCAAGCCTGGGAGGTGAGCATGCGGGGAGCAGGCCGCCAGGAGGCGGGGTGGCTGGGCCCTGGGGGCTGTCTGTGGGTGGGCAGCCCGGGGCCCCTTCCAGGACCCCGGTCCTGCAGGCCCCGCCCTCTGGGCCCTGTCGTCTTGTGACTGGCAAGTGGGCCCGAGTTAACTGAGGTGCTCCGTCTGGCCAGAGGAGCCCCAGAATCCCAGCAGAGAGCAGTGTCGGAGGTCAGCGAGAGGTGGCGGGGTGGGCAGGGCGGGAGCTGGCCTGGCAGAGGGCCCTGGCGTCCCTGCCCTAGGCTTGGCGCTTGGCTCGGTTCCTGGACTCCTGGGAAGTGCCTGGCACTGACAGAAAGCTTGGGAGGCTCCCCCCAACCCTGTGCTCCCACCACTCCCAGAAACATGCCACCTCGCAGCCCCTGGGAGCCGCAGTGTCCCGGTGGGTCAGCCGTGGGGGAAGTCCCACCAGGCTGGGCCCGGCCCCAGCCCTGGCCTGCAGGGCGGGGTGTGGGCTTGGCGTCCGTGGCCCGGGCAGCCCCGCGGCAGCAGCTCTAGGAGTGCATGGGCCCTGCAGAGCACGGGGACAGAGGTTGCCCCAGGCGGTGCCCCGTCCTCCTGGCAGCACTGAACGACTTGGCTGCTATCGCCCAGCACGGGGGAGCGGAGCGGACAAGAGGCGCCGCTCAGACAGCGCCCCAAGCTCTTGGAGGTTCAGGGAACAGGGCAGCACAGGCAGGAGGGGGTCAAGCCAAACGCAGGACGGGTGTGAAGGCTGAGCAGGTGCTTCCAGAGATGGAGATGGCTGACGTTCAGAGCAGAGGAGAAGCAGGGAGGGCTGGTGGGCTCTGGCTGGGGGGTCCGGAGAGAAACCAGCAGGCAGAGCCCACCCCAGGGTGGGAGCCAGGGGGTACCTGGAAGAGCCCCGGGCCACTGTGTCTGGGCAGCTCAGGGGCTGGACCAGTGCAGGGCCAGGGGTGTGGCCAGGTGGTGGCCCTGTAGGGGAGGGGAGCGCTGGGCCCCCCGTCACCCCGCCCCCCACCCTCAGGTGCTGTTCAATGTGGCTGCAGTGCAGAGCCAGCTGGGGCTCTGGGCAAAGGCCGCCTGCATCCTGGGAGACGCCCTCTCCAAGGGGCCAGAAGGGGCCCGCAACGACCTGGACGTCGCCCTGGGCCAAGTGCAGGTAAGGGACAGGCGAGGGGAGCCAGGCTCCCGAGCTGACTCGGGGCGCTTGCCAGGCCCACAGCCTGCACTTTTGGGGCTCACATCCATCCAGCCCCCCAAGACCAACCATATGAGATAAAGAGATGTCTGGAGGTGGGGGGCCTGCTGTGCCCTGGAGGGATGGGCCTCCCACAGGCCATGGGGGTTGGGGGGCGGGCCGTCCTGCTCTGAGGCCCCAGTGGCTCCTGGTGCTCAGGGCTGCCCTGTCCGGTCCCCTCCAGAAACAGGTCCCCCTGCAGCCTCGGCAGGTCCCCAGGGGTGAGGTCTTCCGGCCTCATAGGCTGCACCTGGAGCACCTGGAGCCTGTGGATTTCCTGGGCAAGGCCAAGGTAAAGGGAGGTGGCTTCTTGCTGCTTGGGCCCAAGGCTTGGGGCCAGCGGCGCCAGCAGGCTGCAGGGTGGACGGCCAGGCCCTGCTGAGCTCACACTGTCCTGAGTGCTGGGGTCATCGAGGCCTTGGGTGGGAGGGGGCGTGAGGCTCCCAGGGGCGGTAGCGCCTCTAGATGGGCTCACGGATGGGTCCTGGGACCTGGGGGCGGAGCCACTGGAAGCTGCTGCAGACCCCCAGCCAGCATGGCCCTGCCTGCCCCAGCCTCACTCTCCTGGCTTCAACCTTGCCCTGCGTTTCGGCCTCAGGGGGCAGGACCCTGGAGGCAAAGGGCGGTCTGGCCAAGCCACCTCTGCCCAGCCTGGGGTCTGGGCAGGTGGCACCAGCAAAATCGCTGGCTGATGGGGTGCAGCTCGCCCCAGGGTGGGCTAGTGTGTGGGGAAAGAGGGCTCCCTGTGCACAAAGGAAGGCTCACTCTGGTCTCCAGCTGTGGCCCAGGGCCCCTGATGCCCTGGTCACCCAGGGCCAGGCACGAGGGCTGCCTGGAGCAGGCACTTCTGAGCTGCATTAATCCACCCACTTGGAGCCCTTACCACAGGAGGCGACTATTTCTGTGAAATAAGAACTTTTTTTTTTTTTGAAATAAGAACATTTTAAAAGCGGTATTGAAAATAAGTCACACGGATGAGCCAGGCTCCGGCAGCCCCCACCAGGCAGGTGGGGGACTTGGGGGCACGGGTGGGCAGCGGGCCCTGGGCACCCCTCAGGCGGCCGCCCCTGCTGTTGCTCACAGGTGCTGGCCTCCACCCTCCCCGCCGACTCACAGAGGGTCGCCCCGCCGCAGCCACAGGTAGGCGAGCTGCCTCCCGCCCTCCCCCCTCCTCCACCGCACGTCTCTTCTGGGGTTTGCAGGTCAGGGCCTCCCAGATTCTTTACCCTTAAGGGTGCCTGAACCCTCTCCGGGGCTCCCTGTGTCCCTGCAATCTAAACTTAGGGGGCGGCCCATCCTGGTGAGAGCCGGTGAAAACCCTGCGGCCTTGCCCCCCAGTCCCCGGGGCTCCTGGGGGTCTGCGTCCTGAGGAGGCATCGTCTGTGCCCACAGGCTCTGGACGCGTGTGCTGAAGCCAGGCCCGGGGCCGCTGCATGGTAGGAAGGGGTCAGCGCCCACTTCTCTTGTCAGCAGGGGCTCCGCGAGGCCTGCCTCCTGGCCTGACGCTGGAGCTCCTGGGCAGACCTGCTGCGGCCAGCGTGACCTGCCCCCTTTCCAGACTGTCCGGGGTCCTGGTGTGGTGGGGGGCACCCCGCCTCGCTCAGCCCTCCCATTTGTCCCGAGCCCATTCTGACCCCAGGGGGAGAGCCCGCCCCCGCTCAGGCCGGGGGTGGGGGTGGGGGGACACCAAAGGCACCGGTGGGTGCAGCTGGCCACAGGCTGCAGGGAAAGCCCACCAGACACCGTCTTGCCGGCAGCCCTCCAGGCGGGGTGCTCCTCTCCAGCTCGGGGCTCTGCAGGCCCACCTTCCACGAGGCCTTGCCCGTGGGTGAGGCCTGGGGACGAGGGTCCCTCCTCTCCAGGGCCTGTGAGACTGCCCCTGGCAGAGCTGGCACCCCCTGCAGCCCCAGGACACCTGCTGACGCGGAGATGGAGGTCAGCTCCAGCCAGGCTGGGCAGCACCACCACGGCACGCTGGTCACTCACGAGGTGGGTGAGCCCCGGGCAGGCAGGTAGGGGCCACAGCATTTGCAAGACCCCCACCCCAGGCTGGGCTTGGGGACCAGCCCCAGCAGGGCCCAGCAAGGGTCTCAGGCCGGGCAGCTTGCCTCATTGCCTGCTGGGGACAGGGCTTCGGCTTCCTTAGGCAGGCCAGGGGCTGGGTGGGAGCCAGCCACAGCGACCAGATGCCAGGAGTTGGGGACACACGGAAGTTCACAGGTGCTCAGAGGGGAGCTGGGGGTGCTCCCCACCCCGGGCCGGGGAGGGGCTGCAGTGCATGCATCAGAGTCGTGAGGGTTCTGCCCCTCAGGTGGGCCACCTAGCCTTCCTTGCTGGACACGGGACTTCCTGAGATGCCCCAGGGGCTATGTGCAGCTGAGGAGGGGTTTGCCTGGGTTTCTCAGGGCAGGTGTGCCTCGAGGGGTGGGGCTCCAGGAGCCTCGAGGCCGCCGTGAGGAAGTTAGAGTTAACCACAGAGAAAAGTGGTTACCTTGCACATTCACTTTATCAAGGGGCTCGAGTGAGAATGAGGCAGTCCTTCCTCCTCCTCGTCCACTGAGGTCCAGTCCACTCGGTGGGCTGACCAGTGCTCTTGAAAGCCGTCGGTTCATCACCGCTGTGCTGAGTGCTAGGTCTTCCGGACAGAACAGCGGCAGCTCCCTGACTGCTTTTAGCAGCTGGCAAATCTGATAAAAATCCAAACGCTTCATGTGCAAACTCAGCCCACTTAGTCCACCCTGAAGTCGGGGTCTCCTTCCCAGGTCAGCGAGGCCTGGGCTGGGGGCTCTGTGTTGTCCCGCCCGCAGCACACCCGCGGCTTGCGGTCCCCGCACAGAGTTAGGTCCAGCGCGTCCCTGGCTTCACCCCCAGCCTCCTGGGGCAGCCAGGAACCCTCAGCTTCAGCCGCCACCTCCTGGCGGGCCAGGGGAAGACAGGTCCGTGCCCACAGGCATGGTGGCCTGTCTGTCATCTCCGGTCCATACGGACCTGGTTCATGCTCCAGATTCACCCGTGACAGGGATGGACTGGTGGCCTCCTGCCTGGCCGGGCCATCTTGCAGGCCGTGCCCCTCACCCCCAGGTCTGCCAGGCCCAGCAGAGCCCCCGCCCCCACCCCCTGCCCCGACCTGAGGCCCAGCAGAGCCCCAGCTTGTGGCTTTCCTTGCAGAGTGCCCACGGGGAGCATGCTGGCCAGCAGGTTCCTCCAGGTGAGGCCCTGAGCGGTGGGGGCGGGGTGCTCTCAGGGCCCTGTGGGGGGTGGGGTTCGAGGACCCAGGCTGGAGTCTCGGGGGCGTACTCAGAGCAGCTGCTGTGTCCTCCACAGAGGAAGCTGGCGGCCTTGCGGTTCCTGGGGATGGGGTGTCAGCAGCCCCTACTCTGATGTGCTCCCCTCGGGGGGGGCGGCAGTCACCTGACTCCCTGGCCCCCCTCCTTTCTCCCTGCAGGGCTGCTGGCAGCCGGAGGGCCTGGCCCTGGCCCCTCCGAGGAACCCGCCGGCGCTGGAGTAAGAGCCAGCAGCTCTCACGTCCCCCTACTCCCCAGAGATGTGGGGGCCCCAGGCCAGGCCCCCCTCCCATCCAGCCGAGGAAGCCTCCCAAGTCCGTGGCCCCCGAGCCCCCACCTCTCTGCCCCTGCCCTGCCCCCGGGGCCGGAAGCCCACTCCGGCTGGTCCTGGGGCCTTGGGGCCCAACTGCCATTCTGCCTGCACCCAGGGCGTGACATCGGGGGACTCTGAGTCCTTGGTGACCGTCACTGTGCAGTGTGCCCTCACCCTGACCCTGACGGCCCCGAGAGGAGCTGACTTGTCCAGCCTACGGGCCCTGATGAGCCAGGCCCTGCCCCGCCACGCCCAGCATGCCCAGCTCAGGTGGGCCAGGACGACGTGGCAGGGCAGGGAGGGGGCTCCGGGCTGGGTACCTCTCGGCCGCGCCCTGCAGGAGGGCCAGGCCCGTCAGAGGCTTTCGAGGTCAGAGGTTAGCACCCTCCGAAGCCGCTCGCCCACGCAGCCCCCTCTGAGAAGTCTCTTTGCAGCTACCGAGACCCCAGCGAGGACGGGCGCTGGATGCCCCTCTCTGGGGAGGAGGTGCTGCGGAGGGCCTGGCGGGACGCGGCCGGCCCCGGGGGTCTGCAGCTGCAGTGCCGGGTGAGTGGGGTGGGCGCGGGGGTGGCCGGCCCCTCTCCTAGGGCTGAGCTCACCCGCCAGTCCTCACCCTGCCGCAGGGAGTGGGCGGCCGGCCTGTCCTTTACCAAGTGGTGGCCCAGCATGTCTACTCCGCCCAGAGGCCCGAGGATCTGGCCTTGCAGCCGGGAGACACAGTGGACGTCCTGTGTGAAGGTAGAGCCCGCGCTGCCCGGGCCGGGGGTGCCCGATGGGGAGTCTGCGCACAGACGCAGTGACACGCTGACGCCCGCAGTGGACCAGGCGTGGCTGGAGGGCCACTGTGATGGCCGCGTCGGCATCTTCCCCAAGAGCTTCGCCGGCCCGGCTGCGCAGCACGCCTGAGGAGCTCGGCGGAGGAGGCCAGGGCGGGGAGGGTTCAATAAAGGCCTCTGCCTCCCACGTGTGACCTGTCTCTGGGCTTGACCGCTGAGAGGGCCTGACCAGGCTTCCAGGGGTGTGGGTGGGCTGCTCAGGAGAACCCCGTGGAACTGGACACCAGCTCTTCTGGAGACCCCACGGCCCACGGCCAACCCTTCCCAAACAGCCGGCCCACCAGGCCCGAGCCGGCCCTACACACGTCAGTCTGCTGTCAACAGTCCAGGGGCCGCATGGGTCCTGACAGCCTGGCTTCTGTGCAGAGGCTCCCGGGAGATAGGCCGGGGTGCTGGGAGCCAGCGGCTGTGGTCGGGACCTCCGCAGCCTCCAGGGCCAGGGCGACCCCAGGGGCAGAAGGAGGTCGTCTGACGGCTGG
This sequence comes from Odocoileus virginianus, assembly GCF_023699985.2. Classification (NCBI taxonomy): domain Eukaryota; kingdom Metazoa; phylum Chordata; class Mammalia; order Artiodactyla; family Cervidae; genus Odocoileus; species Odocoileus virginianus. The sequence goes on from NC_069675.1 coordinate 101,475,997, forward strand.
CCGGAGCTCCCAGGATGAGGGCCGAGGCTCCTGATGGGGACAGGCCGGCCCAGGTGGCCAGGCTGGGCGCTGGGTCTCGGCGGCCGGCATCAGGGGCCGCTGGCCTAGTCCTGGAGCCAGAAGACGTGCACCGCCACGGCCCCCAGCGTGGCCACAAGTGTCAGCACCACGAAGACGACCCCGGCTGTCCAGATGCTGAAGCTCTGCGCCCACCCCTGCGCGGGCGCCTCGGCTGGGATCAGGTTGGTCAGGTTCAGCATGTAGCCCAGCGTCCAGCCAATGTCGGTGCCGCCAGCCTGCAGGCCACATCCCGGCCAGGGCTCCGGTCAGGGCCAAGGGCTTTGGCCCCAGAGCCCCACCCCTCCCTGGCCCCCCAGGCCCCCCAGCTGTCACCTGCTGGCGGAACTCGAGGCCGGCCCAGGTCTCCTCGCTGAACCCGTAGCCCTCGACCAGGAGTGTGAGGATGTACAGGCCCGAGGCACAGTAGTCCCGCAACCAGCGGTCCTGGCCCGGGGGCGCGCTCGCCTCCACCTGGGGGCCAGGAGCCCAGTGAGCCCCTCTCCCAGCACACATACACGCACCCCCCCACCGCCCCGGGCAGGTCCCGCTCAGAGGCGCCTCCGCCACCCTTGGTGAGCCCGGGGCCCAGGCTGGGGAAGGCAGCCCAGGCCCACCCACCAGCTTCCAGGGCTGCAGGCAGAACTCCCAGACAGTGGCGTTGGCCTCGCTCAGTGTTGGCCTGGAGGTGAGGTTCAGGTAGTGGAAGGTGTAGTAGAAGTTGGAGAAAGCCTGTAGGGAGCGGCGATGTGCCCCTGTGGGTGGTGCCCAGGGGCAGGGGCCCAGGGGCCCAGGGCAAGCCGGGCTCAGCCCTAAACCTCCCCACCTGGGGCCCCAGGCTCCCCAAGGGCGCCGGGAGTCGGGACCCTCAGCCTCTGGGAGGAAGCTGGGCCCCGAGGGCAGACAGGGGTGGGGGGCTCACGTAGAACTGGCCCTGCACGGGGGGCTGGTAGACCCCGGCGAAGGCACAGTCTGCTCGGCCGTCACAGCTGGAGAAGTTGAAGAGCTTCCGCAGGGCCTCGATGCAGGCCCCGGGGCTCCCCGTGCCCTCCACGGTGAGGTTCTGGCTGAGGTCCAGGGGCGCTGCTGCCGGGATGCAGGGCGAGTCGTACAGGGGTGCCAGGGCCAGTGTGTCCCGGTAGCCGCTGTGGTAGCAGGGGTGGCGGACCAGGAGGCCTGGGCTGGCCTGCAGGAGGACGGATCCACTCGGAACCTGGCCTGGCCAGCCCCTGCCCTCCCCCCAGGATGCAAGCCCACCTGCACCAGCTCGACCAGGAGCCTGCTCAGCGCCTGGTCGCGCCCGAAGCAGAGGTAGCTGTGGGTGTAGACAGTGTGGTCGGTGCCGTAGAGGCGGAAGGTGGCCTGGGTGGTCTTGTCCAGGATGGGACCTCCGGGTACAAAGGTAATCTGGGTGGAGGCCCCACCCATGTCCAGGGCGCCCACCAGCGTCTCCTCCAGGGGCTGGATCCATTCTCCAGAGAAGGAGTACTGGGCACAAACAGGGGGCCCTGAGTCCCGGGCGCAGCCGCAGGGCCCACCCCTCCTCCCCACGCACCTACCCCCCTCCCCCCCCCGCCCTGGGGCCGCCTGTGGCACCTTCAGCAGCAGGCCCAGGACATAGTTGACGGTGATCCAACCAAAGGCGCCTTCGTCCTGCCCCGTCAGGAGCTCCGCGCCCCGGAAGTCCGCCGGGGACTGGCTCAGGGCCCGGCTGACCGCGGCGAAGACGTCCTCTGCCTGCGAGCGATTCTTGTGGCTGCACAGGGAGGGTGGGGCGGAGTTGGCGGGAGCCGCCCCTGTTCACTGAGTCGGGTGGCGCCTCAGCCCCAGGGGCGCGTGGACCCCACTCCAGCCCCTCACCTGAGCAGCCGCATGCCGGCAGTGGCCCCCAGGAACATGGGTGTCTCATGATGCTTGGCCTTTGGGATCAGTGCTAGCGCCTCCTCCAGGCAGCCCTGCAGGCTCTCGCCGACCCGCGCAGGGTCGGAGGCGTAGGAAGAGATTCCAGGCCCTGGAACACAGCACCCGGGGTGAGGCCCCAGGCTGAGCAGGCCTGAGGGAGGTGGACAAGTCGTGTGCACAGACGAGGCCCCGTCCTCACCCTCGGAGTCTGCAAAGGGGACTATGTGTGCGAAAAGGTCTCTGCAGGTGTCATTAGTTAGGGGTCTGAAGACGAAGACCTGGCTTCCCTGGGTGGGCCCTGACCCCGAGGAACAGCGTCCTTACAAGAGACGGAGGAGGGGGACTGGAGGCACACGGGGAGAGGCTCGGGAAGGCCCACGCCGGAGCCCTGGCCCAGCACCCACTGACCAACTGGGCCTCTTGGGTGACTCCCTGGAGCTCTCTGAGCCCTTTTCCTTCAGGTCGATTTGCTGCTGCCTGGCTCCAGCCTGCACCACCGCTGCCCAAAGCCCCGTCCCGCTGAGAGCCCAGTCGGCAGCGGCCGGCAGCTCCCAGCCCCGCCCACTGCTGGCAGACTGTCCACTGACCTTCCGCCTGGCAGGCCAGGGCCTGGCTGACCACACCCGTGTCGTTCTCCTTGTTGGCCGGCCACTGATACACAAAGAGGGATGTGTGGGAGGACCCGGCGTCGAACACGATCCCGAACTGGGGGTGACACTGGGGTCAGGAGGGCGTGGGGCAGGCACAGCCCATCCCAGCTTCCCCGGGAGGGCCCAGGGGCGCACCTTGGTGTCTGGGGGCAGGAGGACGTTGATGGTCCCCACCAGGATGAGAAGGAGCGCGGTGAGGCCTGAGACCGCTGCAGCACCCAGCAGAGCCGTGAAGACCCGCTGCTTCCAGGTCAGCCCCATGGTGGGGGCGGGACTGGCACCTGTGGGGCTGCGGAGGGCACCCCGACTCCGCCGGCTGGAGCGCCCCTCGTCCTCCCTGGGGCTCAGGCGGCCCACTCCTTCTGGTCAACAGGCAGGGCCAAGGACCAAGCTGCAGAGCCGGGGTGCCCCCCAACCCCGTGCGTGGCATCAGACAGGCTGCAGGGGCCAGGCGCGAGGATGCCCGGTCTGGTAAGCTAGCTGGCCACATACAGCGCGGGGGGCGCTGGGGTCACACTGGGGGCCGGAGAGCCACCCCCATCCCTCCACCGCCAGGATCCCGGCCCCTCCCATCCCCGACCGGGCAGGACTCCCAGTTCCACACTGAATTCCCAGGACCCCACTTCTCCCACCCACCGGGCTCCTCCCTGCGGCCCCACCCCAGGCCTCTCCCAGGGTGTCTTCTGAAAGCCCTGGGGTCAGGCCTGAACCCGGTGGGGACAGGACACTGCCTGGCCATCATGTTGCCAAGCTGCCCGCGTGGAGCCAGGTGAACGAGATCAGGAAGGTCCCGGGAAGCGCGGTGTCTCTCCCGAAGGGCCGAGGAGCTCTGAACTGAGGCGCCTGGTTTCTGTTTAAAAGCCCAGCCTCGTGCCTCTCTGATCTGATTCTGACATTTTTCCGCGGCCCTGCGACTGACCCTCAGCCGCGGGCCCAGGCTCACCCAGCAGTGAGGGCCGCTCGGGGTGTCCGAGGCCTCACCAGCCTCACCCCTAACCCTGAGCGGGGCCCGGGCACAGGAGTCCCCAGGAGCCCTGGGCCGGCGGCCGCCCTGCCAGAGGAAGTGGTCGGGTCACTAGGACCCTGAGTTCGCGGACTTTGTGTCTCGGGTGCTCCCGAGGCTTCCGGCTGGGAGTGGGGCCTCCGAGCGAGGTCATGATCCCATTTTCAGGGGGGAGACCAAGGCTCAGAGAGGGCGGGTGACCTGCCTCTGTCCCCAAGCTGCAGGCCACGTCAGGGACGGGCAGGAGCCAGGGACACCAGGACCCCACCCCACCCCACCTCCAGGGCGTGCAGTGCTCCGAGCCCCGGGGGTGGGCAGAGCGGGCGGAAGCCCCCAGGGCCACAGCGCCCCTCACCTGGGCTGTCGATGAGCATCAGGAGGCCGCAAGGAGGGAGCTGGACCGTCTGCCAGCTCTCGGCACCTGCCCGGCGACGTCTGCCCGCCGCCTCCCCACCCTGCCTGCCCCCAGCCTGCTGACCGCTGGGCCCTGCCCTCACCCAGGGTCACCACCCCGCCCCGCCCAGAGGGGTCCCTCCTGGGAGCTGCTCAGACTTTGCCCTCTGACCCCGCCCTTCCCCAGCACTGGATGGCGCCAGGACTGGGCGAAGGGCAGGTCGGAGTCAGGTGACTGCAAAGGGCTGAGGCCCAGGACTCAACCCCAGCAAAGGCCGGAAGGCAGGAGGGGAGGGTCAGGCTGTTCCCGCGCGGGAGAGTTGCCCCTTTTCTGAGCACACCTGTCAGTTTGTGTAACCACAGCCGCCCGGCCCTGCCCCCACCTCTCGGCTCCCCTGGCCGATGTTTTGTCCTTGCGAGGGAGTCAGAGACAACCGAGGCTGGCTTCTTCCCTCAGCTCCCCGGGGCCTGCGAGGAGGCTGCCCTGAGAGCTGAATCCCCGGCGCTGGAGGCCACGGTCTCCCGCTCCCCAGCTGCGAGGCGCGGCCGTGGACAAGCACACGCAGGCTGCACTGCACGCCTGGAAACTGACTGCTCGGCTCCCCTCAGAACTGCCCACGGGCCCCAGGGGACGTGGGTTTGATCCCTGGTCAGGGAACTGAGGTTCCACACGCCACCGGGCAGCTAAGTCCACGAGCCGCAAATAGAGTCTGTGCGCCGAAACTGAAGATCCCGCGAGTGGCAACAGAGACCCAACGCAGCCGAACAAACGAACAAAACCAGATTTTAAAGTCCTGCCCAGATGCTCTCTAGCGTGAGAGCTCGTTTCTCTGCGCCCTTCTAGCGTCCGTGTCACAGCTTTTCCTCTCAGCCGGTCTGATGTGTACTCAGGCCTCCTGCGGCTTCCGTTCACACGGGGGCTGGGGACCCCACATCCGCATCTGCACACGTGACCCTCTCTGGCGAAGTGTCACGTCTTTTAACTGGACCATTTGATTTCTTCCTGTTGAGTTTAGGGAATTCTTTATATATTCTAGGTGCAGCTCCTTCTGTACGAGGTTTGCAAATACCTTCTCTCAGTCTGTAATTTGTCTTAGCTGTGTACTTCACAGAGCAATTTTTAACTTCTTGATGCAGTCAAATTTATCAGTGCGTTCTTTTGTGGATGGTCTTTTGTGTTGTTACCAAGAACTCTTCGCCTAACCCCGGTCATGAAGATTTCTTTCTCCTTAAGTCTCCTAGTCTCATGATGTGACTTGATCTATGAGCCATTCTGAATTATTCTCTGTAAGAGGTGTGACTTCATCACGTCCACCTCTTCTGCACGTGGATGACAGAGGCCCTGGCACCATCCTTTCCAAAGAAGATGTGGTACATCCATGCATTTATATACCCAATAGAGTAGTACTCAGCATCCAAAAAGAATGAATGATGCCACCTGCAGCACCATGGATGGACCTAAAGGCAAAGGCAAACACCGTACGCTGCCACTTACATGTGGAACCTAAAATACGATACAAGTCAACCTGTGGGACAGAAACAAACCTGTGGGTGCCACGCGGGGAGGGAGAGTAGGGAGGGGAGGGCCGGGGGTTTGGGGTCAGTAGACGCAGACTCTTGTCTGCAGGACGGAGAAACAACAAGGTCCCCCTGTGCACCCCAGGGAGCTATATTCAGCATCCCGTGATAAGCCAGATGGAAAAGAATGTGAACAAGATTGTACATGTGTTTTCCTGAGTCACGCGCTGAGTTACAAAATGTAAACAACAGTGAGTGAAGTGAAAGTCGCTCAGTCGTGTCTGACTCTTTGCGACCCCAGGGACTGTAGAGTCCATGGAATTCTCCAGGCCAGAATACTGGAGTGTGTGGCCTATCCCTTCTCCAGGGGATCTTCCTGACCCAGGAATTGAACCGGGGTCTCCTGCATTGCAGGCGGATTCTTTACCAACTGAGCTATCAGGGTAAACATAACATAGAGTAGTACTCAGCATCAGAAACAATGAAACACCATAAACAACAATACTTCAATAAAATTTAGGAAAACCATCCTTTCTCTGTGAGCCCCTCTGCACCTCCGTATAAACAGCCGTGTGGCGAGGGCCCGTTTCCCCACTGTCTCTTGTCCCTGGTGCTGTCTCGATTACACAGCCACAGAGTTAATACTGTGCGGGGTATGAGTCCTCCAACTTCAATCTTCTTTTTCAAAATTGTTTTAGCTATCCTAGTTCCTGCATGCTTACTTGCTCAGCTGTGTGCGACTCTTCGAAACCCTAGGGACTGTAGCTCGCCGAGATCCTCTGTCCATGGGATTTTTCAGGCAGGAACACTCGAGTGGGCTGCCGTCTCCTCCTCCAAGGTATCGTCCCAACCCAAGGATCGCACCCTCATCTCCTGGGCTTCCTGCATTCCAGCGGTATTTTTACCTGCTGAGCTATCAGGGAAGCCCCTCTTTTGGAGGTAGGAGGATGGAAATAAACATTCTACATGCTTGAAAGAAGAAATATGTAGTTCCTATGCCCTTCCATGTAAATTTTATAGTCAGCCCTTCATTAAGCACAAAAAAATCTGAAAGTTTTATTGGTGGTATGTAAAAAATCTATGATCACTTTGTGGAAAATTGGTATCTTTACAATTTTGGGCCTCCCAATCCTCGAGCACAATTTATCTTCTCTCTATTTAGGGTTTAGGTCTTAAAATTCCTTCTCATCAGCATTTTTCTAGTGTTCAGAATACCAATCCAGCATACATTTTGTTGCATCTACACCAAAGTGTTCCATCTTTGTGGGGAACCTTTGTAAACGGTACCTTTTAAAATTCAGTTTTGAATTGTTTATCAGCGGTAGGTAGACGCAGTTGGTTTTGCGGTCCACCTCGCATCCGCCACCTTGCCAAGCCCACCTCCTCGTCACAGGAGTCTGTAGCTCCCTGGGACAGGGCAGTCATGGAAATAGGCCAGTGGCGCCCCCTCCTCTGTGCGCGTCTCTTCCTGCCCTTGCTCGCCTGGGCGCTGGCCAAGACGCCGCTGTGTGGAGGGGGGAGCCTCGTTCCCAGCCTGAAGCGCCTGAGGCTGGCGTTAGTTGCAGGTGTCTCCTTGGCTAGTTTTCGTCGCGAATGAGTTCTGTGTTTCATCATGTGCTTGTCTTCATCCATTAGTACACTTGTGTGATTTTTCTTCATTGAACATGGTGTGGTGGGTTGCGTTGCTTCTCTTGAATACTGACCAGGATAAACTTCACTTGATTGCAGTGCACTATTTTCTTTCCATATTACTGGATTTTGTTTGCTAATACAGTCAGGTCTTGTTATTTGTGGATTTTGTACTTGCAATTTTGCCTACCAGCCTCAAAACTGCTTTTGTAATCCCCTTAGTGGGCATTTGTGGGCATGAGTGGAGCAGCAAATCCATGAGTGAGTTGACCCGCCCGTCCTCAGCCGAGGTTCAACAAGGCGACACTGCCTTCTTGTTTCAGCTTGCGCTGCAAACAAGTGTCCTTTCACGCTCAGCTTGAAGCCATCTGTCTGTACTTGTGTGCTTTCGGGAATCTGAGCCTGTATTTCCCCCGGGAGCCGTGGTTCGGTGTCGGCTGACTTGGGGCTTGCAGTGACTCCACAGAAAAGAAGGATAAAAGCATCTGGAGAATTTCTGCGGCTGTGTTCACAGTGCTGGGCTGATGCTGGATGGGTTGGGAAGTTTCCTTCCCCCGTCACCTCCTGGAAGGGATTTCTAGTCTTCCTTCTTTAAATGTTTTGTGTAATTGCCAGTGAAACCATCTGAGACTTGCTTTTTCAGAAGATATTTAATTGCAGACTCAATTTCTTTAGTGGTGATAAGGCTATTCAAGCTATCCAGTTCATGCTGAGTGAGTTTTGGTAGTTTGTGGCTTTTGAGGACTTGGTCCATGTCGCTCCAGTTATTGACTTTGTGTCAACAAAATTACCCAGAGCCTCCCTCTCCTATCTGCTTGTCATGTTTGTAGTGACAGACCTCTTTCATTCCTGATGCTGTCTTTGGGCCTGCAATTTTTTTTTTTTTTTTTTTTGCTGTTGCTGTTGCTAGAGGTCTATCGATTTTTTTGTTTCACAATTTTTTTCTTTTTCTGGTTTCCAAATATTTTTTGATTTCTGCTCTTACACATGCTAGTAAGATTATGCTCAAAATCCTTCAAGCTAGGCTTTAGCAGTATGTGAAATGAGAACTCCCTGATGAACAAGCTGGGTTTAGAAAAGGCAGAAGAACCAGAGATCAAATTGCCAACATTCTTTGGATCATGGAGAAAGCAAGGGAGTTCCAAAAAACCATCTACTTCTGCTTCATTAGCTATGCTAAAGCCTTTGTGTACATCACAACAAACTGGAAAATTCTTTAAAATACTGGAGTACCAGACCATCTTACCTGTCTCCTGAGAAACCTGTATTTGGGTCAAAAAGTAACAGAACTAGACATGAAACAACAGACTGGTTCGCAATTGGGAAAGGAGTGCTTCAAGGTTGTATTATTCTCACCCTGATTATTTAACTTGTGTGCAGAGTACCTCATGCAAAATGCTGAACTGGATGAATCACAGGCTGGAATCAAGATTGCCGAGAGAAATATCAACAACCTCAGATATGCAGATGAATGCAGAGGAACTAAAAAGCCTCTTGATGAGGGTGAAAAAGGAGAGTGAAAAAGCCAGGTTGAAATTCAACATTCAAAAAACTAAGATCATGGCCCCTGGTCCCATCATTCATGGCAAATAGATGGGGAAAAAGTAGAAACTGGAAGACTTTATTTTTGGGGGGCTCCAAAACCACTTTGTGCAGTGACAGCAGCCATGAAATTAAAAGACGCTCCTTAGAAGGAAAGCTATGACAAATTAGACAGTGTATTAAAAAACAGAGACATCACTTTGCCCACAAAGGCCTGTACAGTCAAAGATATGGTTTTTCCAGTAGTCGTGTACAGACAGATGTGAGAGCTGGACCAGAAAGAAGGCTCAGTGCTGAAGAATGGATGCTTTTTGAATTGTGATGCCAGAGAAGACCCTTGAGAGTCCTTTGGACTACAAGGAGACCAAACCAGTCAATCCTAAAAGAAATTAACCCTGAACATTCACTAGAGTTGTTGACAGAAGTTGAAGCTCCAATACTTTGGCCACCCAGAGAAAGGACCTTAATGCTGGGAAAGATTGAGGGCAGGAGGAGAAAGGAGTGACAGAGGGTGAAATCGTTAGATAGCATCGCCAACTCAGTGGATGTGAACTTGAGCAAACTCCAGGAGACAATGGGAGACAGAGGAGCCTGGTGTGCTGTAGTCCATGGTTTCGCAAAAAGTAGGACACAACTCAGCAACTGAGCGATAAAAACAACATTTATTTCCTCTTTTTTGCATGATTTGGGTTTATATTTCTCTTTCTTTTCTAATTTAAGGTGGAAGCTTAGATTACTGATTTGAGACTTCTTTTCTAATGTAAGCATTTGTACTAGAAATTTCCCTCTAAGCACTGTTTCAGCTGCATCTCTTAATTTTCTTACATGCTGCATTTTAATTGCATTCAGTTAAAAATATTTTAAGTTCCCCTTTCGATTTTTTGATCCATGGATTATTTAGGATTTTGGTGTTTAATTCCCAACTGATTGAAGAGTTTTCTGCCATCTTCCTCTTACTGATTTTCATTCTATCACAGTCATTCTATTATACATGCTTTGTACGTTTTGATACCTTAATTTGCTCAGGTTTTAATCAGGATATGCTTTGTTTTGAGGGATGCCCCTTGTGTGCTTGAGAAGGACATACATTCTGCTGCTGTTGTGTGCATCGTGCTATAAATGACACTATGTCCAGTTGGTTGATGGCATTGTTCACTTATTTTATATCCGTGCTGATCTTCTGTCTATAAGCTTAATCTGTTACTGAGAGGGAAGCACTGCTGTGTGTGTGGGACCCCCTGGACTGTAGCCCGCCAGGCTCCTCTGTCCATGGGATTCTCCTGGCAAGAATACTGGAGTGGGTTGCTAAGCCTCCTTCCAGGGGATCTTCCCGACCCAGGGACTGAACCCACTTGTCCTGAGTCTCCTGCATCGCAGGCAGATTCTTTACGATTGAGACCCTGAGGAAGCCTAAAGTACTGCAGACTCCAACTATAATTGAGAGTTTGTCTATTTCCTTTTCTTTTTCACTTCTTGGCCACACTTCACAGCATGTGGGATTTTATTTCCCTGAACAGGCATCAAACCCACACCTCTTGCAGTAGAAGCTCAGAGTCTCAACTGCTGGACCATGAGGGAAGTCTCAGAGTTGTCTCTTTCTACTTTCTTTTTTAACATTTAAAAAAACATTTATTTCTTTGGCTGTATTGGGTCTTAGTTGCAGCACGTGGGACCTTTGATCTTCCTTGCGACATGCGGAATCTTTACTTGTGGCACACAAACTCACTTGGAGCATGTGGGATCCAGCTCCCTGGCCAAGGATCAACCTCAGGCCCTCTGCACTGGGGGCTCAGAGCCTTAGCCAGGGACACCAGGGAGTCCCTATTTCTACTTTTAGTACCGTCCATTTTTGCTTCAAAAAGTTTTTTCTATTAAAGCTCTCTTTTTAGGTGCATGCTTTTAGAATTGTTATGGCTTCTTGAAGAATTGTCAGTTGTATCACTATATGATGCCCCTCTTTCTCCTTGGTAACGCTCTTTGTTCCAAAGTCTCCACTATGTGTCAGTAACAAAACCACTCGCTCCTATCTTCTCCTGATTAGTATTTGCATGGCATGTCATCTTTCACCCTTTTACTTTAATCTATGTATCATCATATTTGAAGTAAGATTTAGACATTGTAATTTACAATGAGAAATAAATATTTGGTCTTCATTTGTCTCTGGTTCTCAGTCCCTAAAACCCTGCACTTTCCTAGGCTATGAGAGAAATCCATTTACACCCGCTGTAATTATGGGTAATTTTAATTTGATAAGTCAATTGAAAGGGAAAGAAAGTGAAAGTCATTCAGTCACGTCTGACTCTCTGTGACCCCCGTGGACTATACAGTCCATAGAATTCTCCAGGCTAGAATACTGGAGTGGGTAGCTTTCCCTTCTCCAGGGGATCTTCCCAACCCAGGGATTGAACCCAGGTCTCCTGCATTGCAGGGGGATTCTTTACCAGCTGAGCTATCAGGTAAGTCAATTGGTATTTGGTAATTCAATTCAAAATGGTAATTTGAATTTAGGTCTAGCATTTTATTATTTTGGTGGGGTTCTTTTTCAGTTCCCCCTTTCCCCTTTCTTGCCTTCTTTTGGGTTATTTGGAACATTTCTTAAGTATGCCTTTAAATTTTCCTATTATGATTTTGACTATATCTGTTTTGTATAATATTTTAACTGCTTTACCGATCACCTTCCATGCTATAGTTGTCTTGCACATCACACTGACATTGAAACTAACCTCCTGAACAATGCTGTAACTTTTCCTTTTATTGTCCAACATATTTGAAAGAACCTGAGAGGAGAACATCACTTCTGTTGCTCTTCCTTAATCCCAGTGTTCCAAGTTTCCTTCTTGGAACATTGGTTTTTCTAGTACTCAAGTATGGATGTGAGAGTTGGACCATAAAGAAATCTGAGTGCCAAAGAATTGATGCCTTTGAACTGTGGTGTTGGGGAAGACTCTTGAGAGTCCTTGGCCTGCAAGGAGATCAAACCAATCAATCCTAAAGGAAATGAATCCTGAACATTCATTGGAAGGACTGATGCTGAAGCTGAAAGTCCAATACTTTGGCCACCTGATGCAAAGAACTGACTCTTTGGAAAAGACCCTGATGCTGGGCAAGATTGAAGGCAGGAGGAGAAGGGGACGACAGAGGATGAGATGGTTGGATGGCATCACTGACACAATGGACATGAGTTTGAGCAAGCTCCGGGAGTTGGTGATGGACAGGGAGGCCTGGCATGCTGCAGTCCATGGGGTCACAAAGAGGCACGACTGAGTGATTGAACTGATTGATTTATGTCTGAAGAATCTCCCTTTATTGTCTTTTTAGTCCAGGTCTGCTGCCTTCAAATCCTTTTAGTTTTCCTTCATCTGAGACTGTCTTTACTTCACCCTCTTCCCACTTCCAACTTCCAGCTTCCTGCAACAGATTCTTTGCTTTAAACAGTCCCTCCCAACCCCCCTTCTCTGTAAAAGATAGTCCCTCTCCTTTGTTCTCTGGGCTGACCTGTGGTTCACCATAGAATGTATACCCTGAATTGTAACTCTTTGCTATTCCCAAATAAACTAGTTTTACTTGTAAAATAACTGGCTGTTTGACTGTTTTAGGTCAACATTACTTGGTGTCAGAAGTGGGATCCAGAAAGGACCCCTGATAATACCAACGTAGTGAGCAAACAGGTGTGAACTCCCGGAGCCCAGGGAGCTCACTGCTTTCTTGCTGACCCTAGAGTTTAAGGTAAGTTTTCTCCTGGACTCAAGTTCCACTCTTTCTGTGTTTTGGGGCTCTCCAGGTGTTATTTGAGATATACCGTTTTTGAAGACTTCATCCTGTATTTAAAAGGTTCATCTTTTCTTAGAGCATTTGTCTGGTGCTGTGGCCTATCTCCTGAAACCAGGCTGTTCCCACTGAAACTGCGATGCTGAGTCTTTGTCCAATTCCTTTGAAGCTGAGCTGTTCCTATTGGAACTGTGTTATTTAGAAATTTTGTTCCTTTGCTGTAGAGAAAAATCTCTAAGAAAAGGGATTACAGTCATATAAATGTTTTGATGGTGCCCCCTCCGCTCCCTTCAGACAGCTTTATGTTTAAAAATTGTGGTTCCTCCTCAGGCACACTTCTAATTAAATGGACTGACTTTACCAAAAGTAATTTAGAACACTAACAGTCATGAGGGGGAACTCTTAAATTTCCCACGCTTACTTTTCTTAAAGATAAATTGGACAGCCATGCTCTAAAAATTTCAACTATACGGAATTCCTATCATTATTGGTACTTTGAGGCTTCTAAGTGTTCTCAGGATTATAAAATTGCCTCTTAGCAAAATACAATTTTTAAATTAACTGAGGCAAACAGATAACTGAAGAAATGCAAAATGGCTCCTGAGGCCTCTCCCCTCCCAGCTCCTCCGCCTCACGAAGCAGCCCGGTGCCCGGCAGCCTCCCCCCACCTTCTTCGGCCCCTCCTGCTCCGCGTGCACCTCCTCCCTGCCCTCTGCTGCTTTTTCCTGGTTCTCTCACTGAGCTGCCTTTTTACCTAAGCCTCTCCCCCTCCTCCCGCTCTGAGCCCGTCAGAACCTGCCCATGTATCTGACTTCCGTTTTATGCTGAGCCGCAGTTGATTAACGATGCTGTGTTAGGTTCAGCTGTGCAGCGAGGTGATTCGGGTATACACACACACGTGTCCATTCTTTTTCAAATTCTTTTCTCATTTAGTCTATTACAGAATACTGAGCAGCATTCTCTGTGCTGCAAGTAGGTCCTTGGTCATCTGTTTTAAATATAGCAGTGTGCACATGTCAATTCTAAATGCCTAATTTATCCTTCCACTCCTTCCTCCCTTGTAACCATAAATTCAGAACATGCTCATTTAAAGTTAAGTTTTCTGAGGATCCAAACAAATTCCAAGTTGACGTTCCCTGGTCTAAGGCCAAACTGTGAGCCCTAAAGAGGCTCCTAAAGTCACTGAGGAACCCCACAGGTTTGCTCAAGAATTTAACATTATTAACCAAACCTAACAGCCTGGTTTCCCAGATCTATGTGCTTGTAGAAAGGAAGAAAGAAAGTGAAGTTGCTCAGTCATGTCCAACTCTTTGCGACCCCATGGACCGTAGCCCGACCAGGCTCCTCTGTCCATGGGGATTCTCCAGGCAAGAACACTGGAGTGGCATATGTGTGTGGGCAGGCGCAAGCTAAACACTGGATGAAATTGCCTGACAGGAACATCCTGAAAGGGGTTTAGAGAAGCAATCCCCAACTTTTGGCAAGAGGCCAGAACACTTACTACAGGACTCCACCAAGCAACGACAGTAGCCTTCCCTTAACCAAATGATGGGATCAACAGTCAGGCTTGCACCCCTATTCATTCATTAGGCTGAGATGTCTTACAAAATATCATGCTGGAATTTCTTTTTCCCAAAAGGGGAAGTAATTCTAGGATGTCATAGTAACAATCAAAATACTCACCCAAGTGAACTAAATGACCCTTCACCGCCGTTGCTTTCCTTTGCCCCTCAGTCCTGGAGCTGCTTCTGGAGACACTGACCATTTGTCCCTATTGAATCAGCAACCACCCTCCCTTGTGGGCAACAACTCCAACAGATATTGGCAAAACCCACAGCTCTTTCAGTCAAGACTCAAACAGGGCCCTTGGAACCTCTCCCCAGAACGAACCAACACCCTAAAGTAGAGAAGCCCCTCCAGGTTTGAAGCCCGTGACAGGGTTCCAGGGCTCAGGGCATAGAGCCTGTAACACGGCTAAGCGGAACTCATGAGGAAGCCCTGGGGCTGAGGGTGGAGGTCTGTCCAGGACCTGCAGGCCATAATCAACGCTGCTGCCCCTCAACACCCAGTTGTTCTTAACCCCCACCCTCTGCAAGCACTCACTCCTGCTGAAAGCAAAATCTCACCACAACCGACCTATGCAGCGCACGCTCCAGCATTCCAGCTGATACACACGCCAGTGCCTTCCTGCCTCCACCCAGGAAGGATGAGAGCCCACCTGGACAGTGATGCCCCAGGTGTCACCAAAAAACCCTCTTTTCTCCATAAATCTTAAAAGCTGACTTGGATGACACAGTGTTTTTTGAACACTTGACTTTGCTATGATACACAGTGGACCTCTGAACAACATGGGTTTGAACTGTGTAGGTCCTTTTATATGCATTTTTTCCAATAAACATACAGTACTACTGCACCAGACAACGGCAGTTGACTGGCTCTCATGGAAATGCAGATGCCGAGGGCTGACCGCAGAGCTGTGTTCAGTTCCTCTGTCGCGTCCAACTCTGTGCGACCCCGTGGACTGTAGCCCACCAGGCTCCTCTGTCCATGGGATTTCCCAGGCAAGCATACGGGAGGAGGTTGCCATTTCCTTCTCCAGGGGATCTTCCTGACCCAGGGATCAAACCTGGGTCTCTTGCATCCGAATTTTCAACTGCACAGGGGGTGGGTGCCCCAAACCCCACACTGTTCAAGAGCCAATTACATAGGAAATCTGCTTCTCTGCTCTCCTCAAACCTCTTCACAGGAAGCCATCATCCCCCTGTGAAAACTTTTTGTCATAAAGGGACATAAAGTCTTCAAGGAAAAACTGAGGTTCCTCAAACTCAGGATAGATATTTAGGGAACCTGATCTTGAAACAAGGATAACACTTGGATCCAGGTACACTTTGCGGCATCCTGAACTTCCCCAAGCCAAAAACTAAGCCCCAATTATGAGGTTTTACTTGGGTTGGCTGGATACTCTTGAAACTGAATTCCAAATATCTCTCTTATGGCCAGCCTCTATGTGCTCTATGAAAGAACAAACCTGACTTTGTTATTTGGGAAGATCAAGGTGACACAGTCTTCGAGAGTTTGAAGAGAAGTTTAACAGGCTACCGGCCCTTGACACCCTAGTGATCAGCTTCCCTTGTCCCTCTCTGTATGTGAGAAGAGAGCGTCCTTGGGGACTCGGGGACTGTCGCTGACCCATTGACAGCGGGCCCTGTGGCTCGGGGACAGCCCCTTGTCTCAGCCACTACCGCTGCTGTCCTTCGGGTCACAGCCACCAGAGAAACAGTCATGGGACCCCTTTAACCGTCGTTGCACTCCAGGCAGCAGAAGCCCCCGAACAGGCACACACGCCACACTTGTCGGTCCGTCAGCCCAGCTCCGGGGAGACCTGCTGCCCGCAGCGCCCCACGCAGCTCCTTCACGTTGTCGCAACCCTCAGCCCGCGCTCCGCTCCCCTCCTCCTCTGGCCAAGCGCCTCAGGCCTGTGCGGCCCCGCCAGTCACTGCTGGCTCCCCAGGGCTCCACGGGGGCCCCTGGACGCAGGGCAGGCTCGCCCGGCTCGCGGGCAGCTCCCCTTTGAGATGACACAGTGACCGCTGTGCTGGCTGTGCGGCCGTGCCTCCGCTTCTCCCGAGGTAGCGCCTTCCGTTGCGGCTCCTCGGGCCCAGCGGGCTGAGCTCCATGCTCTCAGTCAGGCTGTGCTGCAGCCAAGGGCAAGCCCACCATATTCACACCCATGGTCCATGTGTCTCTGGGGCAGCCAGGACCCTGGGATGCTTAGGGAAGCAATAAGCTTCCTTACCTCTAATGGGGCGACATTAAAAATGGCTCTTCTGTCTAAATCTAGTAGATGCCACACTCTCACCAGCCACCTTGGTCATCATCAAGACCCTGAGCGTGACCCATCCCAGACTTGACTCCCTGGAGGCTGAGAGAATCCACCTCACTGATATTTCCTGCTACAACACTGCTCTCAGAGGAACCACTGGCCAAACTTCTGTTGTGGTCCAAAGAGATGCTCCTCACAACGACAGTCTGAGAAGACTGACTAGAAATGCATGAAAACTGGCCTCAGAAAAAGACAAACAATATTGGAAATCTAGTGACTGTTGGTTCCATAAAAAGAACTCTAGCTTGAGCCAACTATCAATCCAGCTTCATGAGGAATTCTAAGATTTGCATTCCTTAGTACATGCACTAAACCATAGATCCACTGACAAAATGATAGCCTTCATGAACCAGCATTGGTGGGGAAGTATTAATAAGGCCTCAAAAAGTGCCTACCTGGCTTTTCCCACCTGTCCAAATACAACCCAGGGAAACTCACTCCCAGAGTCTTTGAATTGCCTCATGGACCGTCGGAGGTTTGGCAAATGCATTTCATATTGCTTCCCTCTCCTCACTGACTCAAACATGTTTGTCATGATCTGTCTTTTCTCACTGGACCAAAGTTTTGCCCTGAAGATAGGCCACTGCTTCTTCCAAGGCTAACATTTTGTTAGGAAAGATGATGCTTCCCTGGGGAACCCCTCTGAAACTTCACAGTGACCAGGGCACCCACGTTACCAGTCCAGAACTTGACTAAATGCACTGTTTGGCCGGTTTTACACTCTCACTGTCTTACATTCTCCAGTTCACAGGGCAACTCGAGTGCATTAATGGCAGTATGAAAACCCAACCGGCAAAACTTGCAGAGACTCCCCAACTACTGTGCCCAAAGCATTGCCACTTACCCCTCTCAGACCCACTCCCATTGGAACTCATAAATTCTCACCCTTTGAGACAGTCATTAGACCTCAGGTGCACCTGAGACCTGCCTCTTTTGACCCAGGGCTGATACAGGGAGATATACTTCAAAGACCTGACTGCCTCTGTTGAAAATAATTGTGCTCTGGAAGGGCCATCTTTTCACAGCTGTTCCTGGGAGATGAAGAGCTTAAGCATCATGCCTGCAACCCAGAAGGACCCCCTTCAGCCCCTCTGGAAAGGCCCCAGTCAGGCACTGCTCACCAGCCTGTGCTGCCAGGCTCCAGGGAAGAGACTCTGGATCCAGGTGACACGCCCAAAGAGAGCACCCACCCCGGAATGAGGCCGCACACCAACTGGTGACCTCAAAGAAAAAATTTCCCAGACCTGAAGCAGACCACATCTGAGCGGATGTCAGAATCAGGCTTGCTGGCTGGTTTCAAATTCACACACATCTCTCTCTTTCATCTGGACTATTAACTGACTCTGCAATCTCATCAAAATTCATGGACTGGATTTGTAACCTGCAGGCTGTATGACTGACAGTCTTTTTCAAATGAAAAATTCTCTGATAACCTAATATTGTAAATCAACTATACTTCAGTTTACATGAATAAGTCCTTGAAGTTTCCCTATTTGGGGGAAAAAGCCCATCAGCTATTGCTTCATGTTTATTGCTGGGCCGTGCCTTCTCAAGTGCTTACTTCTCTCTGTGTCTAGCGTGTCCTCGCTGCTTTCGCTGTTCTAAGACAGACTGCAGAAGGGAAATCCCTGAGAGCTCTGGCCTACCCCTCCTGTTACTGGAATGTGCCCTCCAGAGTCTTCCAATCTCTCTTCCAAGAGGGACATGATATCCAGGAAAGGTCCCCCCTGGCACTGACTGACAAAAAGCCACTGAATCCATTAAAAACGTGTTGATAAGCAAGGCTTTTAGAGAAAAATCTTCACCAAAGAGGGGAAACATGAAAATTAGTAAGCAGAAACCTTGTTTAACGCGAAGCCAGAAGGGGGCGCTCTCAGCTCTGCCGAGGGTCGGTCTCAGTCACGCCCAACCCTTGGGAGACCCCCGGACCGGCGCCCGCTCTCGGTCCGTGGACTCTCCAGGCAGGAGAACCGGGACGGGGACCTTGATCTTCCCGCCCAGGGAGCAAACCCAGGTCTCCTACACCGGAAGGCGCACTCTCTACCACCAGCGCCGCCCGGGAAGTCCCGAGGGCCTGCGGCGCAGCCTGGATCGCAGACCCCACGGGAAGGTGCCGACCTGCGCCCCAAGCAGGAGGGAGATTTTCTCCCCGCCCGGCAACAGCTCAGCCAATGAGAGGCCGTCACAGTGCGACCAATGGAAAGCCGCCACACTCCCGGCTCCCGGCTTCCTCCAGTGGGCTCTCTGTTTAGAACAGCCCTTCTCCTCTGTGACAGAGCTTTCTCTCTCTTGTTCTCTGCACTTTGTGGTTCACCTTAGTTTGCTCGTCTTACATTCCAGTTCTTTCCTGTTCCCGAATAAACCCACGTTGCCGGTAACAACTGGCTGTTTTATTATTTGAGCATCTTTACAACAGCTCTTCCAAGTCTTCGTTAGACGCTTCTCATCCTTGGCACCTGCTGGCAGCCTGTGTCTGCTGGTCAAGATCTTTATGGCTCTTCCAGTCTGTAATGTTTCGAGCACCCTCTATGAAACTGAGGTCTTGTCTCTGGACTGTGGAGAGTGCTGAGGATTCAGCCACAGTCTAAGGGTGGGTCTGGGAGTGGGCTGGGCCGCTGCTGAGGTGCTGGTTGGATCCAGTCCACACAGCCCTGCGAGCAAGGCCAGGGACTCATAAATACCTTTGCAGGTGGTTTTCCTGTACTTTACAGATCCCTGGTTCCCACCCCCACCAACAGTTCCCTTCCCAGCCCTTGAGCCCTATCTGATATACACAGCATGTCTAGTCCACGTGACTGTCTTCCTGGTTCTCAGACAGACCTGGCCCAGTCTAGTGACCACTGCAAGGGCTGGGACCAACAGAGGGTGCTTCCCACCGTGGCTTTGATGATTGCCTTCCTAATCCTGATCTCTGACTCCTCCCTGGGAATTCATGTGAGACTCTGGACACAAACCTACTAAAGGAGCTGTTGGCACAGCATGTCCTTTCTGGGAGCAGGGCAGATGGTGGGTCTGAGTTTCATCCTGATGGTGATGGAAGGTTCTAAACGAGGCAGATGAGCTGTGGCTCTGTCCCCTGGGGCACACATCCAGAGCAGGGCATCAGGCAGGCGGGGGGTGCGGTGTGGGGGTGTGGGGGTGAGCGTGGCCATGTAGGCTGGGGTGTGCACACTGCAAGGCTTGGAGAGAGCAGCGCAGGGAGAGAGGGCAGGCCAGGGCCACCTCCACCCATGCTGTCCCAGGAGGTGAGGACTGGACAGCAGGCCTGCCCGGGTAATTAAGAAGGGGCACGTGTCCCAGGAGGTGAGAGGAACACACCCCATCTGTGTGAGCTTGACCTCTTCAGTTTAAACGGAAAACGTTCAGGCCTCTTGCAAGCCCAGCCATGCCTCTCCCTCAACACACCACTTCGGAATGATGTGCTTCTTCTGGGACGGCCGTCCACGTGACCTGGCTGGCCCCCGTTAACAGCATGAGCTGTGGCACATGGACACCATGCTGGAGGCCCCAGTGGGAGGTGCTGGCTCCATGTTTACCAATTACATTTTAAGAGCTATTGTCAGATTGCTTTCCAAGAAGTCTACAGCAATTAACATGATCTCTTCTCCACACAGTCACCAGCACAGGGTGACTCAGACCCTTTAAAATGTTTGCAAAACCAACAGGCAGGACACACCTCTTTCCCTTCACTGGCTTTTTATAAGGCCATTTGATTTCTTTCTCTGTGAGTTGTCAATTCAGCCCTCCACTCACTTTTCCTGTTGGCTTGTGTCTCTTTCTTGTTAATATATAAAAAACCCTTTGTATGGGAAGGCCCTTCATCTCTCATGTGCATGTACACTCAGTTGCTCACCCGTGTTCAACTCTGCAATCCACAGACTGTATAGCCTGTCAGGCTCCTCTGTCCATGGAATTTTCCAGGCAAGAAGGCTGGAGTGGGTTGCCATTTCCTACTCCGGGGATCTTCCCAACCCAGGGATCAAACCCACGTCTCCTGGCAGGCAGACTCTTTCCCACCGCGCCCCCAGGGGAGCCCTTACCTCTCCCACTAGGTGCCAGCACGTCTCCCCAGCGCCCCCTGGCGGCGGCTGCTCCCAGCTGAGGTGGGTGCGCAAAGGCTGCAGACCTGCGGTTGCTTCGCACCCCTCCACCCAGCCTGCCTCCAAGGCTGCCACCCCCTCCCTCCGTTTTTTCCCCACAATGCTTTCTGTGTTTACACCGCTTTGCTCCTGGGTACCTTCTGGATTTGATGCCCCCTCCGCATCACGCTTCTGGTGGTTCTGTGCGAGAGGGAGGGAAGCTCGTGGACCAGATGTAAGACCTCAAGTCTTCCGAGGGCAGACCCTGCCAGCCTTGATCCACCAGGCTGACCCTGAAGACTGTGGGACAAGCCTACTTGCTGAAGCAGCCCAGATCGACTCCAGCATCCCCCGTGGGAGGCCGGGAGAGGGGCAGGGGCATGTGACAAAGCTTCTGGCAGCCCTGGGTCAGGTCTGCAGGCGACACAGCCATCGTGCCTCCTAAGCCCAGGGTGAGGTGGGCGGGTCTCACTGGAGGGCTATCCGCCTGGCCCCTCGCCCAGACTTTCATCTACAGTGAGTTCTCCTGGCAACATCACCCCCTTCCAGGCTGCCAGCCTCCAGGTCCCCGGGACCTCCGGCCTCCCAGCCCTCACTTGAGCCACCATGGGCAACCTCCCACCCTCCCCAGCCCTTGGTAGCCCAGATGAACCCACCTGGCACCTGCTGATCTGCCCACAGGAAACTGGACAAGGAGCCTCCAGGGAAGCCAGGCCTGGCTGGACCCAACCACATCCTGGCCCTGGGTGCAGGGGGCACGGGGCACACATGGGGGTGGCCGGCCAGCCCTGTGGTCACTTCCTGGCCTCCCGTTGTGGACGCACTGCTGACCACATGGCCCTCAGCTCTGTGCGCAGGGGTGGGGCAGAGGCTGTGGGGCACAGTGTCTCTGCCCTCATCTGCAGACCACCCGCCCGCCGGCAGCCCCTCCAGGACCTCCTCTTTCCCACAGCCTTTCTCAGAGCCCTGGGAGCCTCCTCCCCAGACCTCTTGCGGAGTGTGCCCTTGGTAGGCAGGCCTAGCAGTCCCTGCTCCTCAGTCCAGGGTGCATAGGTGGCCACCACAGCAACAAGCTCAGACCAGCAGGCCCGGAATCTTCTGGGTCCAGGGAGGCAGAGGACGGCGCTGAGAGAGGAGACCCACGCAGTGGCCACGGCGGAGGGTCAGATTTAATGGTCACTCTATGGGGTGTCGTACATTGTTCAGAGCCCGGCACGAGCCCCCACTCCCCTCGACTGGGGACACAGCCGGTGTCTCAGACCAGACTCTGCACAGGGGGGCCAGCCCCCGAGCGCCAGCTATGTACAAGGGCCCGCCCGCTGGGCAACGGCAGGCTGCGCGCACAGCCCAGCGGCTGCCCCGCCCTCGCTTGGGCCAGGCTGCGGGGGCCAGGCCACCATGGAGCAGGCGGCAGGGGTCTCACCTGCCAGGACCCAGCCCCGGCAGGCCCCGCCAAGACCCCGGGCCCCTGCACCGGGAGAGGCCTGCAGAGCTCGGCCGCCAAAAGCTGAGCTGGACAGCAGCAGGGAGCCGGGTGGATACAGGGGGCCGGGGAGCAGGCAGGGCCTGGCTCGACCCAGGGCACCCTCCAAGTGAAAGGAAGGCATGTCCCCGCCGCCCCCGGGCACCCCCGCAGGACGGCGCCGAGGTCAGGGAGGCAGGGGCGAGGGCAGCGCAAGCACAGACCATCAGGGACTCCTCCGGGGACAGAGCCAGGCTGGGCAGACGGGCCGCCCTGGTGCTGGTGATCGGATACGGCAGGGCTGGGGAGCTGAGGCAGAGGGTCCTGGACACACATTGAGCCGGGTGATCTACGCCATGACTAGTAACGTAGCACTTAACTAGTTAACTAGTAACGCTGCTTCCCTTTGAATTGTCTCAGGGGTTGTAGAAAATTGCACTTATTTCTATGAACCTGCAGAGGCGCCGCCCCAGCACTGAGCCTCCAGGCGAGGCCCGGGCAGCATCCGCCAGCCGCGGGGGGCTCCTCCGGGGCGCGGGGGCGGTGGCCACTGAGACCCGCGGTGCCGTGAGGACCGGAGCCCTGGGAGGGAACCTGAGCGACGTCTGAGATGCCCTGAAGTGGCCGTGAAGACCGGGACCCACGCAGCACCGGGCAGCCCGGCGCCGGTCTGAGGGAGCGGCCGGGCGGCGGTCCCGCCCCTCACAGAACGTCCTCAAAGTCCAGCAGCTTCGAGTGCTGGCGGCTCTTCCAAAGGCGGTACAGCCGGAAGTCAAAGTAGGTCTCAATCATCTGCTTCCCTGAGGCAGGAGGGGCGAGGGCGCGCTCAGCCCCGCCTCCGGGACACACCCCCCCCGCCCCGCCCCCGCAGGGACGCCACCGGCGGCGGGCCAGCCCAGCTCACCTTGAGCCGACAGCTCCAGGGGCGACTCGAAGATTACCCTGTAAGGAGTCATGAGGGTCCTGAGGTTCTGGAAGAGCTGAAAGGAGGGAGTGGACTCTGAGTGCAGGGCAGAGCAAGAGAGCGGAGGGCAGAAGGCAGGCTGGGGAGCAGGAAGCCCCAGCTGGTGAGGCCAGGCACTGGGATCTCTCTGGGAGGGCTGAGAGGAAAAGGGAGTCTGCAGAGAAGCGGGGTGCTGTACCTTCTCCCCATTGGGGTTCCCCAGGACATAGCAGCCCATGACGTGGATGATATTCGGCTCAGGGTTCACTTTGCTCATCAAGCGGCTCAACCGCTTCCAGAAGCTGGTGGGGAAGGGGTGGTCACAGGCGGCCTCCAGCCTGACCCCCAAGTAAGAGGGGACATGGCCCCGCGGCAGACACCGCCCTCCGCACCCCAGCCCCCGGGCCACCCCCTGCTCACTGGATCATGTCCTCTTCCTTCTCCACTTTGGCAAAGGTGGCCACCTTGTTTTTGAGCAGGTACAAGTGTCCTGGGCCACCCTGTGAGAGTCTGCGGTTAGCGGGATGGGACTGCACGCTGGGGGGTGTCCAACCACTGTTCCCCCAACACATGCAGACGCAAACGTGCACGTCCCTGGAGGTGGCATCCTCCACCCCTGCCCCACTCCCGAGCAGGAAGGGCTGAGCCCTACCTGGCAGAAAATCAGCATCTTCCAGATTTTGGCCCCCTTGTGGTAGATATTCAGCTTCTTCTCTATCTCCTCTGGGGAGGGAGGGGTGTGAGTGCTGCCCCCACCATCTGTGTGCTCCCCCCACTCCAGCCCCGAGACCAGAAGGCAAAGGGGTCAGAGGGCACATACCCAGAATGTCCTCGAAGGTCGCATGCTCGTGGTCCTGGGGGAGACAAGACCCCAGGTCAGAGCCCCTCTCGGGCAGTACCCCCCACCCGACCAGAGATGGGGCTGGGAGCACTCATAGAGAGGATGGGGATAGCACCCCCACCTGACCCCGAGATGGGAGATAGGAGCACTCACAGAGGATGGGGATAGCACCCCCCACCCAACCCCGAGATGGAGCTGGGAGCACTCACAGAGGATGGGGATAGCACCCGCCACCCGACCCGGGATGGGGCTGGGAGCACTCATAGAGAGGATGGGGATAGCACCCCCACCCAACCCCGAGATGGAGCTGGGAGCACTCACAGAGGATGGGGATAGCACCCGCCACCCGACCCGAGATGGGGCTGGGAGCACTCATAGAGAGGATGGGGATAGCACCCCCACCCAACCCTGAGATGGGAGCACTCATAGAGAGGATGGGGATAGCACCCCCACCTGACCCCGAGATGGAGCTGGGAGCACTCACAGAGGATGGGATAGCACCCCCACCCAACCCCGAGATGGAGCTGGGAGCACTCACAGAGGATGGGATAGCACCCCCACCCAACCCCGAGATGGAGCTGGGAGCACTCACAGAGGATGGGATAGCACCCCCACCTGACCCCGAGATGGAGCTGGGAGCACTCACAGAGGATGGGATAGCACCCCCACCCGACCCCGAGATGGAGCTGGGAGCACTCACAGAGGATGGGATAGCACCCCCACCCGACCCCGAGATGGAGCTGGGAGCACTCACAGAGGATGGGGATAGCACCCCCACCTGACCCCGAGATGGAGCTGGGAGCACTCACAGAGGATGGGATAGCACCCCCACCCAACCCCGAGATGGAGCTGGGAGCACTCACAGAGGATGGGGATAGCACCCCCACCTGACCGTGAGATGGGAGATGGGAGCACTCACAGAGGATGGGGATAGCACCCCCACCTGACCGCGAGATGGAGCTGGGAGCACTCACAGAGGATGGGGATAGCACCCGCCACCCAACCAGAGATGGGGCTGGGAGCACTCATAGAGAGGATGGGGATAGCACCCCCACCAGACCCGAGATGGGAGCACTCAGAGAGAGGATGGGGATAGCACCCCCACCCGACCCCTGAGATGGGGCTTGGAGCACTCACGTAGAGGATGGGGATGATGGCGGGGTCGTCCCTGCGGATGATGGTGGGGATGTACTCGGCTTTGGGCACTTTGGAGGAGATGAGCTGCAGACAACAGGGGAGGCGCTCAGGGCCCTGGCCATCCTAGAGCCCCTCCACCCCGCCCCCACCGCGGAGCAGTAGCTGCACCGGGCCTCACCATGACCTTGGGTGGCACGAAGCCCTCAGTGTCGCAGGCTACAGCCTCCAGGCCCTTCTCAGTCTCCCAGTCCAGGTCCTCGAAAGGCTCGCCCAGGGTGCAATGGGAGCTCTGCAAGTCACTACCTGGAGGGCAGGACATGCCACCAGGCTGAGGATCATCTGCAGTACCCGCCCTGGCTGCAACCCCAGAGACGGGCAGGGGACAGAGCCAGCAAGCCATGTCCCAGAGGGTCCTCCAGGCCAGCAAGAAAACCAGGGCGGTTAAGAGAGCCAAGCTGAGGGCAAGCCGGGCTGCTGCCACCAGCTGGAGGCCACCTGGCGGGGAAGGCCATGGGCCCTAGGGCAAGGCCAGTGGGAGCCGGGGTGCAAGTATCAGTTCCAGCCCAGCGTGCCCGGGGTCTGGGCCAAGGAGAAATCAGGTACTGCAGGTCTCCGGCGTGAGGGGCACCGGGCAGGGTAGACAGCAAGCCCTGGCCCTTAGTTACCCCTACCCAGAAGACTGGAGGTGTCAGAGCGCCCCCCTCAGTCTGATAAACCGAGGTCCAGCGGAAGCGCAGAAGCCTAGCCATCCGGCTGCTGGAAGCCTGGGGCTGGGGGCCTAGGGGAGCCTCTGGGGAAGGTGGGCCGGCCTGCGGCGCCTGGCACCTACTGTCTCGGGAGTCGTGAGAGGTGTCGGCTTTCATGGGGGTGGGGTCGCTCCAGGACCGGCTGAAGCTCCGCTCGCGCCGCTCGGCGAACGCTGCAGTGAGAGCAGAACCCGTTAGGGACGCGGCCTGCAGCCACGGGAGGTGGCTGGGACTGGGGGCCGAGCAGGACGCAGGTCAGTGGGGTCTGGAGGGTGCAGGATGCCGCTGCAACGGGACGGGTGGGAGAGGGGCAAAAGGCGGACCGGGCAGGGCCGGGGGTCATGGGCGGAGTCTGCGTGAAGGGGCAGGGCCCTGTCCTTGGGCGGACCCTCGGTGTGTGAAGGTGCCCGCTGGGGACACCCGCCTTGGGGGCGCAGAGAGCAGCACGCCAAGCCCCAGTCAGCCAAAAGCTGCGCCCCCCACCCGTCCGCCTTACTCTGGGCCTTACTCTGGGCCTTCACCCGCCGGCTGCCGACCATGCGCAGGTGTTTGCGGAAGTTCCTAGGGGTGGAAGCACGGGGGTGCTGGTGAGGGCTGCCAGGAGGGGTGAGCAGCCCATTCCCAACTCCGCCCCTTTCCGTCAGGGGTGCCCTCCCGGCGCCCCCAGCTCTCTCACAGGCCAACCCCACCCGGTCCCTCCCCTCCCCGAGCCCTCCCGCCCGCTGGCTGCTGGGACACTGGCAAGGTCATCAAGCTTCCTGTCGCCCCCCCACCCTCCTCCCAGGACAGCGCCCTCGGTGACCCTGTGCACTTGGTCTCCTATCCCTGCCGCCCACCCTTCCCTCCGTGCACCCAGGCACACTCTGACCACCTCCAACCTCCTTCCCAAGTGGTCAAGGGTTCCTGCTTCCCGCGCACGATGGCCAGGGCAGCACAGAGGGCCCCACCGCAAGGCGGGCTTGGGGCCAGCAGATGCCCCCACCCCTGATGTTGTGTCCCTAGGCCGCCTCAGAGGCAGGTCTCTTGAACCCCAAACTTTGTGTCCTGCCAAGGCCCCACTTGCAAGACGGACAGTCAAGCTTCCTGGACACATCTGAGGTGGGGGCTGGGAGGGTAAGCCTGCCTGCTGATCCCACAGCTCTGGGCTTCGAGGGCCCGAGAAAGGCACGGGTGGGCCTGCTGGCTGCAGTTCAGCTCTCAGCCTGGGAGCTCAGGCCACATGATCCCTCCTGCCTGCCGCGTCCCCAGAGCAGGGCCAGGCCAGTGGTCGCCACCGCCCTTCCCCCATCAGGTCCGCTGGACTGGGGGGGCCCAGGCTAGACCAGAACAGACAAGAGACAGACCCTGGTGGCGAGTGGCTGGCAGGCCCTACCTCTGGATTACAGACGCGGAATCATTCTCCCGTTTCCGGCGCTTCCTCTCCGCGTAGCCCCTGAACACCCTGGGAAACCGCCACGAGTCAGCACTGCCCTTGGCCACAGGCGGGAGGGACAGAGACGTGGGGACGGAGGCACCCAGGGCCCTGGGCCAGACAGAGGGCCCCGGCCTGCCTCGCCCTGTCCTCAGCACAGCTCCCAGCAGGCCCTGGGGAAGCTCAGTGCTCACTGGGACCCAGCACGCCCTCCTGGCCAAGGCCCAGGTCCCTGGCCTGCCCCGACCTACTTGGGGGGTGGGAGAGTTCCCCAGGGACCACCACCATGCCCTCAGGCTCAAGGTCCTCATGGTACTTACGAGATGCTGGAGTTGCAGCAGGAAACGGCAGCATGAGAGAGAAGACACAGTGAACAGAGACCCTCAGACCTGACCCCACTGGGGTTAGTTCCCTTCTTGTCACTGACTCGAAGGGTCCCTCACAGGCACCCCAGGGTGCCAGCTATGCCACGGGCCAGTCTTTGAAAGGGCAGCAGATGCTGAGGTCACGGTGACCCAGGCCACCAGGTGCTGGTCAGGCTGCTCAGAGGCCTGTGTGCCCTGCCCCTGCTGGGACCCGCAGCAGAGTGGCCCCCGTCCAGCCTGAGGGTGGCAGCGCACGCCCCAAGGTCATTTGCAGGGAGCGTCTTCAGAGTGGGGGACACAGCAGCAGAGTGCCTCCCTGGAGGGAACCCTCGACAGAATACCCAGCCGCATGATGGTCAAGAGCACGCCCCCCAGGGGACTAAGCTGTGATCACTCGCGGTGTGTGCAAAGGCAAGGAGGCCACTGTTTGGAGCGTGCACCAGGGCAGAGCCGGGCGGCAGCCCGGGAGAAGCACCCCTGCTGGTGACTACATCAGCTGCAGCCCCCGACCGCTCCCCATGAGACGGGACGGATAGACTGCAGGCACCGCACGGGACAGGGCAGTGGGGACAGGACGGGGTGGGGGTGGGCTGGGGTGCGAGCAGCTGGGCCCGCCTTCCTGCAGGCCGGCACTCAGGCAGAATAGGCGGAACGGGGGGCCGTAGCTCCTGAACAGCAGGACGAGGCCCCCGGCCTGGACCCCGTGCACAGCCGACACAACTCACGCTTGCATAGTTGTGGTTGCCGTCTGGAAACTGAAGAGGTTTTCCTTGGGGAACCAGGTACGGATGGGGACGTCATCTGGAAGAGGCCAAGGGGACAGTGACTAGGGTGGCTTAGGGGTTCCTGAGCCCTTCCCCACCTGCCCGGGGTGGGGGATGTTCCTGAGCACAGGGTTCCCTAGACCCATCCCAGGTGGGGGGCCCGGCGCCGGGCCAGCAAGTTCTGAGGCCCGCTCAGCTGTTCAAGCTGCGACAGCTCAGCGGCTTCGTGACGCTCGTCTTCGCTTGGCTCTCCCCCTGCTGCCCACAGCAGACACATGTTCCCCAGAAGGCACAGCCGGCCTCCAGGGCGCCCAGGAAAAGCACTGACTTGTAGCCTTCAAGCCGGAGGGGCGGGGCAGGGACCGTGGCTGCAGGCTCTCCTGGGGCTCCAGGGCCTTCTCTGCCACCCAGACATTCTGGGGTCCACTTGGTTGGCCCTCACCTCTCCCAGACCTTCCTGGTGGAGGCCCTCACCAGGCAGGGAGATTGACCCTTCCCAGGGGCCCTATAGCCCCCAGACAGGGTGGGCTAAGGTCACTCTACTCTCTTCTCTGACCCTGTCCCAGAACCTGGCCTGTGTTCCTCAGAGGAGCATGAGGGCCTGGAGATGCCCACACCCCTGGCCTGTGCCCTGATGCCCCGCTGGGTTGCTGATTTGGAGGCTCAAGAAGTGCCCAGAGAGCACATGGCGGGTCTGCCAGGTAGAATTCTGCTCTTCCGGAAATGACGGGCTTAGAGCCCAGAAGCATGGGGCCACCTGAATGTCCCAGGCAGCCCCTTCCTGACAGCAGGTCTCCAGGACTCCTCAGCCATGAGCATTGCTCGACAATCTTGGTGGGGGGGGCTCTACTAGCTGGCCAGGCCCCCAACAACTATGTGCCTCCCTTGGTGAGCAGGAGTCCCACTGGGTGGGTGCCAGGGAAGGGACTGTCCCCCAGGACTCCCGGTAGGCAGCCCCACCTTTCCATTCAACTAGCCTTGCTGCCTGTTCCGCCCTTAAGACTCTCCCGGCCCCCTCGGCCCCCTCGCTGGGGAAGCACGCCTGGCATGACTTGGTGCCGGCAAGCCTGAAGCCAGCCATGAAGCCTGACTGGCATGGGGTGTGGCAGCAGGACGCCACCTACGGGTGGTGCCTGAAGCGCCCTGCACTGTCCGGGCCTCCCGGCGCTTGCTGCTGCAGAGGAGGCTGCCCGGGCCCCCAACCAGCCCCTCACCAGACACTCGGTCGACGCTGTACATCCTCTCCAGCTTCTTGCGGCGGCCGGGAGCCTCAGGCAGAGGCGGCTGGTCCACCCCAAAGGCCTGAGGGGAGGGACTGGGGGCGAGCTGGGCGCATCCGGGACACTCCTTGGAGCCCTGGCGGCTGCCCGCCCAGCTCTGGCAGGGCCTGCTGACGTCCTCGTGACTGCCGCCCGGGCTGGCGCGCAGGGGCTGGCTGTGGTGGTGGGGGTGCCGCTCCCCCTGCCGCCGCCCCTTCACCACAGCCAGCTCGATGGCCTCGGCCTCCGGGCCGGGCAGCAGGGCCGGCTCCCCTGAGATGGTGTACACGCGGGGCTGGGGGCCCTCACAGGCCGGCTTCCCGCTGGCAGCCTCCTCCGGAAGGCTGCCCTCATAGCGGCCGTTGGAGATGAGGGAGAGGCGGCGCTTGTTCTGAGGAGCCGGCTGCATCTCAGGGGACCCGTCGTGGCCAGAGTAGGCGTCAGCCAGCAGGTGGTCTGGGGGAGAGGCACCAGGTGAGCTTGCAGCCTGCTGGTCCTGCCCTCCCATCTCCTGGTGCTCTGGAGGCAGGGAATGAACACCCAGCGGGTGCCTGGTCCGTTGACCAAACCCTGGGCCCTAACAACTTCACAAAAGGGCTTTCTGAGCTGTGCCATGCCCCAGAGGTTCATACTTCACTTCCATCGGGGCCCCAAGCCCCTCTTCTGTGCGTGTGGGTGATGGGGGGCAGGGACAGGCAGGCCACCTCCCAGCCTGCCACCGCACCCGTGTGCCCAGTGCCAACTTCTCCCCTCCCCCCCACCAGCTGGCCCCCAGAGACAGTGGTGCCAGCCCTGGGGGGTGCCAGGAGGCCTGTTGCCATGCCAACGGCCCAGGCTGGGTGGGTGCCATGGTGATGAGTGACTCGCAGCTCCTCCTGGGGCTCTGGGCCAGGGAGGGCAGGGGGCGTGAGGAAGCCAGCCCAGCAGGGCGGCAGCTGCCTGCTCACACCACACAGTGTGCAAGGGCTGTGTCTGCCTGGACAGGGGACAACACACCCTCCCCTAGATTAGGAGCTATGGGTGGACCGGGTCCTGGCACCGCCTCACGTGCCCCTACCTGCACCGTTCCGGTTTTCGGGGTGACTCTGGGACAGGTACTCGCCAAACGCTCGGGCTGCTCTGAGGGGGTGGACAGCGGGGTGCGCCGTCAGGGCACACCACCCACTCTGGCGCCCCCACCCCCCACCCACACCCTCTGCACCCGCAAGGGAGGGCTCAGGGGTCATCCCCAGCAAGCACTCCCATCCCACCTCAGACCGCCCAGGGCTGGCAGGTCGCAGCTCCGGGGACCTTGGTGCCCCGCGCATCTTGGCCGGACCTGCAGGCGGGGCCAGGGTCTGCCTTCCCTCCAGCCCCGGCCGCCCAGTGCGTGTGGGGGTCGTGAGGTCGGGCACCTCGCCCACCGCAACCTCAGGGAGGGGAGCTGAACAGAGGTGGGGGCGGGCGCCGGCTACGCGCATGCTGCAGGGGCCGGGACGGGGCGGGGGCGGCGCTGGCCCCGGCGGGTGGCCCGCCGCACTCACCGCACTTTGGCCGCCACCGAGGACATGGCCTCGCTTCTTAGCGCCCTCCTCCGGGAGGCGACGGCGCCCATGGTCGAGGCGGCGGCGCATCCCCAGGCCTCAGAGCGCGCCCCGCGCCCGCCGCCTCCGTCGAGGTTGCCGCGCCGCGCCGAGGACTGGGGTCAGGCTCGGGCTCGGGCTTGGGCTCGGGCTCGGACTCGGGACCCGCATGGCAGCTCCGGGGCCCTCCGCGCGCCCCGCCGCACCGGACAGAACGGCCAGGCCCGGGGGTGGCGCTCCGCCCACCGCGACGTCAGGGAGCTGGAAGCCCCGCCCACCTTGCGTCAGAGCGGGGCGGGGCTCAGTGAAGCCCCGCCCACCCCACAGGCAGTGGGCGGGGCCGCGGACCCAAGGCGCGGGGCGGGACCAACCAGCTCTGCCCTCTAGGCGCTGCCGAGGCCTGCAGTCCCCTGGCCACAGGGTCCCAGGCCTGGTCAAGGGGCTCCCTGCGCTCGCAGACCCACGTGCCCCACTCAGAGACCTGCAGGGACCGTGGACCCCAAAGTCAAAGGCCTGACAGATCTCTTTTTTGTACAACAGGACTCCCTGGCGCTGTTTAATGATCTGAAAAGCCAAGTGCCCAGTTCATCTTAGGGAAGAATCTTGTGTGCAAAGTGGGAACAACTCCTGAGAGCTCCAGGGGCCTTCATGCTTGGTTGGGAGGATACCAGCAGCATCCCGACCTTGGGTGCCGTGCCTGCCTGGCTTGGGGTCCTGGGGTCCCACGTGGTGACCTCACAGGCAGGCAGGCAACACTATACCCTGCAGGGTCAGGACTGTGAGCTGCTCATCTTGGTGGGGCCTCTGGCCCAGGGACCTCGGCACAGGGACCACATGTCCCACATAATCAGATCTACCTTTATTGACAGGCAAAGCAGAAACACAAGGGCTCCAACATGAGAGGCCACAGAGGCTGACACAGCCCCGAAGACTGCTGCAAGTGCAGGGGATGTCAGGGCCAGTGGCCCCAGAGAGACACTCCACCCTGGGCCCCAGTGGGTCTCCCTGGCAGGCTGGAAGAGCTGCAGGAGCTAGGCACTCTGAGATGGAGCCATGGGAGGTGCTGGCTTCAGGATGCTTCAGGGTGGAAACTTCTACCCATCTTGGTCAGAGAGCTGGGGTGCTGAGGAGTCCTTGGGTGGTTTGGGGGAAGCCAGACCTCAGTGCTGATGCCGAAGCGAGGGCTCATCCTCCTGTTATTAAACAGCACATGGTCAAGGTCAAGGTGGGGGCAACCCTGGAGGGCAGCAGGGAGGCAGCAGCTGGCCTTGCTTTGGAGCCCTCAGAGCGCATGGCTCAGCCAAGGAGCACAGGGTGTCCAGGCAGCTCACCGAGTCGGAGCCCTGGTCGGCTGGGGCACTCTGGAAGTCAACGTACGCGTCCTTGGGGCCTCCCAGCAACACCTCCTCGTACTCAGTCTGGTAGTCAGACTCATCTGGGCAGAGAGCAGGGCCGTGTGGGTCACCTCCTGAGAGCAGGGGCGGGCCACACACAGGCAGGGGTCCCACTGTGCGCCAACCAGGTCTAGGGGCTGCTGGAGGGAGCCTGGTGCCCAGGGCAGCTTATTCAGAGTGAGGGTCAGGAGGGGACGTTGCCACCACCACCCCCAGCTGTTGGG
Source organism: Odocoileus virginianus (assembly GCF_023699985.2). NCBI lineage: Eukaryota > Metazoa > Chordata > Mammalia > Artiodactyla > Cervidae > Odocoileus > Odocoileus virginianus. The sequence goes on from NC_069675.1 coordinate 101,508,529, forward strand.
CATGTCTGTCTCAGGGTCCAACTCACCGTCCCCTGCAGCCACCTTGGCAGGCTCGATACGTGATACAATCTCAGCAAGGTCCGTGAAGGAGGCGTTGGGGCAGGTGAGGACCTGGGGGCAGAGGCGAAGAAGACATCTGACCTGCTCCTGACTGCACCCTGCCCTCTCTGTGACCCTCCGTGGTCCCAGCCTCCGAGTCGGAGGGGGGCATGGATGACGGACAGAGTCCTGAGCAGCCCCCACCCAGAGCACCAGCCTCGCCCGATGAGCACTTCCCAGGTGGAGAGTCAGAAGAGGCCCCTGCCTTCTGGCCCCTGGGAGGGGCAGGGGCCCCCTGCCCTCCTAAGTGGCTGAGCGGAGGTGCCGAGGTGCCGCAGGGCGAGGACCAGAGGAGGGGTCAAGGTGGGGAGGAGCCGCCTGCTCAGGCACTCACGTCCCACGCCTTCATCTTGCTTGTCCCCTGCCGGTCCTGCAGCATCTTCTCCAGCACACCGCTGCGACCCCAGATGTCAAACACTGTCCGGCCATGCTGGTACCCCACCTCCTGCACACACAGGGGAACCCCATGATGGGGATGGGAGGGCAGGGGGGCCCGGGGTGCAGCCGGCCTGGACACTCACGCAGATCTCATCAAACTTGCTGAACTCCAGGGTGCCATAGCTGTCAATTGGGGGGCGCAGGTACTCGCAGTAGTCACTGCTCTTCACCATCTCCAGCTGCCGGACACAGCACACATAGGCCAGGCGCGTCTGGATCTCAGCCATGTTCAGCACCTGCCAGGCGGCAGCACTAAGTGTGGCTGTCCTGTCCCCGCGTGGCTCCCGGCCTCTGTCTGGGCAGAGCCACTGTTTCTTCCCTGGCCCCTCCATCCCCTCCCCTCCCCCATGGGGAGACTATTTCTGCTGGACCTGTGGAGGGGGCCAGGCATCCACCAGGGGGTCTGGAGCCTTTACACATGTCCCCCTCCCCATAGCTGGTCCCAGGCAGGCAGGGACAACCCCCTACTGGACCCAGAGCCTGGAAGGCACTATTCCCTCCCTGCCTGTTTCAGGGTCTCAGGGTCGTGGGCACCAGGGCGTGGGGAGGAGCGGCCATGGCAGGCGGGGTTGGGCCCACCTTGACCTTCGTGGCCAAGGGATTCCAGCGCTTCCACAAGAGCCACCATCCCGAGAGCGCGTCCCCGTAGTTGGTGAGGTCTGTCTCATCCCGGCTGCCCACATCGATGGCAATCACCACCTTTGCCCCCATTGACCTGGCCACATCCGCTGGGGAGGAGGTGGCCTGGTGACCAATGGGGACAGGTGTGCAGAGCCTTGGGTGGGAGCACAGCTGAGGGGAGGCTGGGGCAGAGCTAGGGGTGGGCGCAGAGCCTGCCTGAGAGGTGCTGGGGGAGCACGCCGGCCTGCGGGGCAGGTCTCCTCTCCACTGACACACCGAGGCCTGTGCCGGCGCTGGCGAGCGCAGAGCTGTCCAACAGGTGACCGGCGTGCCCCAGGAGGGGCCGTGCCCACAGCAGCTCCGACACCTGCAGGCTGTTAGTTCTCGCTGTGGGCACAGATGGGCCCTAATTGCACCGGCCGCCACTTGGCCTTGCTCTGAGCTCTGTGGAGCCGGCAACGGAGCCATCTGCCGGGAGCGTGTCTGCGCGCCTCCTGCACTGCCCCAGCGACGGGCACACGGAGCTGTGGGGTCAAGGCAGGCGGGCACCCCTCCCCACCCACCCAGTACCTGGGAGGTTGTTGATGTAGCCCCCGTCCATCAGCAGGTGCCCATCTTTAGGGTCACAGAGTGGGGGCATGTAGCCCGACAGGGACATGCTGGCACGCACGTACCGCCACAGCGATCCTGGAAGGGTGTGCAGAGGAGTCCGGGAGAGGAAAGCAGACTTCCGCTGCCATCAGCTCAGAGCCTCGCCCAGACAGGTCCTGAGCCCCCTGCACACCTGGCCTGGTGAAGGGCACCAGGCCGGGCAGATGACACCATTCCTGGGCACCCTCCCCCTCAGAGGGAGCTGGCAGGGCCGGACTTGCTCTGGGCCTCCCCACATCTCCCCTGGCCACGACCTTCTGCTGGCTCTGCCACCCCTCTCACTTCCAACCAGACTCATTTCAAGAGGCTCCCCAACACTCTGGCCTGGAAAAGGGCCCTCAGCTGCCCACTCATGGGTCGGCTTTCCCCGGGATCCCCATCAAGCTGTGCCAGACACTGAGTGTGATCTGTACACAGCCATGACCCTCATGCCTCACTCTGCCCCCGTCTCCACTGGGGACCCTGCAGCCTTCAGCCCCGCAGCAGAGTCATCTTGTTCAGACCTCCCCGAGTCCCTTGCCTTCTCTGGGGTGCACCCCTTTCCTGGAGCCACTCCACCCCCCCTGGGAGGAGGCACTCACCGTCCGTGTGGACCCGCATGGCAGAGGCGGAGATGTCCGTGGTGATGGTGAAGTACGGGATCCACAGGTCCTGTGAGGGGACAGGACTCAGACGGACCAACCCAGGCTACCAGCCCTTGATTCTCAGGGCCCAGGGCATCCAGACCCAGGCAGGCGGAGACTGTGAACTCTGCTGGGGCTCCCAGGGCAGTCCCTAGGTGGGGGGGGGGAGCACCTCGATCTGCCTGTCCTTGAAGACGCTGGAGATGCTGCTGTTGAAGCCAGCCCCCGAGAACATGGAAGTGATGGGGTAGGTCAGGTCCAGCATGGTCTTCACCATCGACATCATGTCCTGGGGGGGCACACAGGGCACACATGAGGCCCCTGGAGGAGAAGGGGCACACACCCCTGCCTGTAGGCACAGGCAGCAGCCAACCCAACGGGACCACCAAGAGCCTGCGTCAGGAGAAGGGAGTGGGCACACGGACACACCTGCTTCCTGCAAGCCAGAATGGGGGCCTCCAAGAAGTACCCAGGGCCTGGGGGAGCAAACACCATGGCCAGAGTGACAGGGCCTGGAGGTCCCAGGGGAGCAGCCACTGACCCCCGGCAAGCTTGACCGACTGGGCCCTTGCTGCCCGCTCAGAGGGACCAGCTGTGGGCACGCTGGGACGAGGCCATCCAGGCCCAGGGCTGGCTGCATGCCCACTGCTGCCCATGCCTGGTTGCCAGGGCAGGCGCTCCATCCCCCTGACAGAAGCAGGGCCCTGCCGAGGGCCTCATGGCTGAAGCCCCGGGACACCGGGGAACAGAGACCCACCCTCCTCAGTGAGGCCGGACAACTCGGCCTGTGAGCACAGGACCAGGAGCACCTGACCCTTCAGGGCTCGGGGTGAAGAGGAAGGGGCCTCCTCCCTCCCCAGACAGACCCGGGAGGGTCAGGGGCTGCAGGTGGAGGGGGGCACGTGCCCACGTACTCACGTGGGGACCAGGACGAGCAGGAGCACATGTGCTCTCGGAGGACAGGGACCCAGGACGGCCTGGCATCCCCTGGGTCCTCTGTGGCCAACAAGCCCCTCCCTCCTGAGGCAGCCCCTGCTTGGCACCGCCCCCCACGCCCCTCCACGGGCCCACAGGCAGGGTCGCAGGGTGACCCGTGGGTTCCCGCCCAACACCCACGCAGGGGCTGCCCAGCAGGCTCCCGTGGCCCAGCACACACTCAGGATGGCAGGATATCAGGCCCGAAGTTCCATGGCTGTTCCCACACCCCCAGACCAGCAGGGTGAAGAAGGGAGAGACCTGCCCGGCTGTCTCTGGGCCCTCACTGAGGATGGACCCTCACTGTCCCCTGGGGCCACTGCCCTCGCAGGCTGTCCTCAGGAACAGGAGCTTCGGGGACAGTGCGTTGGGCAAATAGCCTGCTCTGAGAGCTTCTGCACAGAGCTTGACCAGCTCCTTTTCTTTTAAAAATGAGAATGCCACTTCCGAGCCCTCTCACAGTCTCAGCGAGGGCTCCGTCCTGCTCCCCAAAACAGACAGAACACTTAGGAGGGCGGGTGAAGCGCCCCTCCCCCGCCGTCCCTCTGTCTGCCCAGGCCCCAGATTCTGGGCTGTCCTCTGGCACCCGTTCACTACAGGGCCCACTGTGTCAACAATGTGTACTTCTTACTCTCTGATATTTGGGGTCTCACACACCCAGGGAGAGAGACAGCCCAGGGCCCACCCAGCCCTTCCAGAGTCCACACCCAACCCCCTCTATCTACCCCACACGCCAAGCCTGAATATCTCAGGGCCAGATGCCAGACAACAGCGGACAGCCCCGAAGCCTGCAGGAATTATTGGAAGGGGCAGGCCTCAAGCTGTGCGCCCTGCCCTGCCCTGCCCTTGCCACACAGATCTCCAGCCCCAGGCCTCCTCTGCCTGCCTACCAGCACTGGTGCCCCGATGGGCATGGAAGTCCGGTGCATTGTGGTGCGCTAACCAGTGCTCAGTCACAAGACCAGGCACCAGAGCCGCCGCCCCCAGCACTGAAGTCCTCGCTGTGCCCTCCCTGCCCCCCCCAGCCACGCTGCAGAGTCACCTGCAGGGGCCGCCCGTCCCCAGGCCCCTGCCGGCCCTGCCCCCACAGGGCCTCACCTCCGCCCACTGCTTGGCCCGGATGCGGATCTGGCTATAGCTGCGTTCCTCCGAGTACAGGGCGCCCATGAAGGCCCCGATGGACGTCCCTCCGACCATGTCCACGGGGATGCCGCACTCCGTCAGGGCCCGGATGATGCCCACCTGTGCGCAGCCTCTACACCGACAGGAGCAGGAAGTCAGCGCCCGCTCTGCCCGCCAGAACCCAGGACGGCCGTCCTGTCCTGCCCACCCTCAGCGCCCACGTCCTGCACACGTCGTGGGAAGTGGGGCAAAGGTGGCAACTCGGACAGGGGCAGCGACGCTCCTGAGCGGCAGCCGGCGCTCAGCCTCCTTGTGGGGGCGCTGGGGCTGGCTCCGGGACAGGCAGAGGCTTGTCTCCCGACTTCTGCGGGGCATCCACCACACAACCAGAAACACCACTTGGGAGAAGCAGAGACCCCAGGACCGCAGCGGGGGTAGGGACGGATGGTAGGGGCAGACAGAGCAACACCCGAGAGACAGGGAGGTCGGGGAGGTCTAGAACTGACGACTGACATCAGGCCTTGGGTTCAAGAAGCATTCTAAACACAGAGCATAAATTAAAAAAGCGAACCATTCCTACACTGTGGAAAACCCAAGGTGAAGAAAACTTTAGACCAGACTGAGAACAAAAAGGCATGTTACCTCCAAGGGGCAGCACCCAGAGCTGCAGCCTGCCCACGCTGACTGGGAGGTTGCGGCCTTGCCACCCGGCCCTTCTCAGACAGCGTCTGCTGGCCCATAAGTCAGGAAAGAAACAACAGCTTAAATCGAAGAGAGCAAAATTAAGGAAATAATAAAGACCAGAAATTAATGAACCAGAAAACAAACATATAATAGAGAGAACCCTGAAAGCTACAAGTAAGTGCTTTGAAAAGACTAATTTAGTTGATAGCTCCTGGTAAGACTGATCCAGAAAAGTAAAAAGAAGGGGAGAGAGAGACGTGGGGATGGGAGGGACAGAGAAGTTGGGGGCGGAGACAGGTGGTCGTCATAACTAACCTCAGGACTGATAAGGGACATCTGTACAGATGCTCCAGTTAAGAAGTTAATGGTAACTTTGTGCCTCAAGTAGGAAAGATCAGATAAAATGAACACATTTATAACACAAGTTATGAATAACACAGCTTACCAGACCTGACACTAAAAGTAGAAAACCTGGATAGTCCTATAAACATCAAAATAAGTGGATTTTTAATTCTTGAATCCTCACGAAATTTCATGTCCAGATGAGTTTACTAGTGAATTGTACTAAACATATAAGAAAGAATAGCACAAGCCACATTAAGACCTTCCAGACAACAGAAGCAGCGGCAAACAAACCTGCCTGCATTTCAGGCGGGGACAAGCACAGCGCGCCTCCCACGGACCCGAGGGCCTGGCAGGCCTGGCAGGGCCACAGGCCGATGAGCCTGTCCCAGGGAGGGGACGCTAGGATCACTCGGTGCGATCCATCACATCAACAGAACACAGGAGTAAGTCACCGAGTCCCACAGACGCAGAAAAACAAGCCCCGGCCGGCTGAGAACAGAAGGCGCGCTCTCAGCCCTGTACAGGGCGTCTCGGAGACCAGCAGCTGTGTGGCACTCAGCCGTTAAAGGGAGTGCGGTCCTGATGCTGCAGGCCAGACCTGCGGGAGGCTCAAACCAGTGCAACAGACGAGGAAGAGAAGCAAAGGCATGTACGTACTTTGGAAAGAAAGAGGAAGTATTATCTTTATTCTTGGAAGACATAACTATATATATAAAAGATGCAAAAGAACTACAAAAAAGGAAATAGAAGAAATGAATTCACCAAGGTTGTAAGATGACATATTTACAAATATCATTTCTATTTCTACATATTGGCAACAGACAATTTAAAATGAAATTTAAAGCAAACCATTTACAATAGCAAAAACCCATAAAGTACTTGGATGATTCTAAAATTTACGTGGAGGTGCAGAGGAATGAGGACAATCAAAACAATTTCAAGGACAGGGAGGGTGAAGGAATTGCACTGCCTGATGATTTCCTACAGAGGCTCCCTGCAGAGCCAGGGCAAGGGAGACGGCGTGCGGTGCAGTCAGGGCAGCAGGCCCCAGCGCGGCCCACACCTGGGCAGGTGCTGGCCCCTGAGCCGGATGCCGTGGCAGCCCAGCAGGGAGGGAGCGATATGAGGGAGAAGACTCTCACCCACCGAGAGCACTGCCACTCAGAGGTGGCAGCTGCGGGGGGATCGCAGGCCCAGAAGCACAAGCTTTGAGAAGATAAGGTCCCGGCAAGAGCCCCCGAGCCCCAGAGGTTAAACTGTAAGAACCTGGGAAATCCCACTTCACCAGGTTAAATGATCTCATCAAAAACAGCCACTAGAAAACAAAAGTCAAAGACTGGAGACAGTATCAGTAGTAAACACATCTGGCAGAAGACTTGTATCCGGGCTACACACAACCCCTCCAACAAAACAGCAGAGGACACGCCAGCGGCAAAGGAGGCCCCGGAGCCCGAGCTCAGGGATGCAGACCAGGTCCCAGCAGCACCAGGAGTGTGGCCATGCTCGCCCTGACAAGGCCAAGGGTGACAGAAGCGTGGGCAGCCCAGGCTCTCACAGCCTCTGGGGGGTTGGATATATTCAACTACTCCAGGCAGAGGTGGTCCGCTCCTAGGTGTTATCGCACAAGGAAGATTCGTGTGCAAATGCTGACAGCCATTCTGTGCATATTAACCAAACCTAGAACACAACCCAAAGTCCGCTGACAGCAGGAGGACCAGCGCCGTGTGGAGCCCAAAGAGTCCAGGCAGCGACGCTGCAGGGGCAGCCAGGGCACAGAGACACAGACAGAGCTCATGGCCGGACAGACACAGGCCGGTACAGGGCAGGGAACTCGGCAGGCGAGCACCGACATCCTCAGAGAAACTCAGACTGCGAGGCCCAGGCACCTCATCATGTGCTCTCAGAAACACGAGAATGAAGAGCCTCGCCTGCAAGACCCAGAGGGTACAGGCCTTGGGAACAAAATGACACCGGACTTCACAGCAATCCTAGAGGCTGCATGGACAATGCAAAGAATTCCCAGGGAAACCACTTCCATTCAGAATCCCACAACCAGACTGTCCCGCAAGTGCGCACAGAACCAGCACACTCTCTGCTAAGCATGCTCCCGGCATCTGCTCTCAAGGAAATTTCTAGAGCATGAACTCTAACAGAATCAGTAATACAGCAAGAGAGAGAGGAAGACACAGTACCCAGAAATGGAGCTGGAAACAGGAGACACGGGCAGCGCCTCAGCAGTGTGCCCAGGAGGAGGCCGCTGCCCAGCACAGCGGAGCTCCGCGGGCGCAGAGCAGAGAGGGGGCGGGGCGCGCCGAGACGGGGCGGGGCCTGCAGCGGCACCGGGCGAACTGTGCTCAGGCGGCAGCCAGCGGCAGCTACATCCCCCCAGGGGAGACAGGCTCCGCCGGGACAAGCCCCACCTCATCCTAACAGTGCCAACAGTGCGCACTGGCTGACCGGGACCCTGAGCTGAGGAGGAGGCAGACAGAGGACAGATGACAGAGATGGACCGAGTCTGAGTTTGTGTATGTTTGGGCGGGCTTAGAACTCAATAATTTAGAACTGAAAAAAATGAAAAAGACAAAAACAAACAACAAAGTCCTACAGCATAGCACAAGGAACTATGCTCACTATCCTGTAATAATCCACAATGGGAAAGAATATATATGTGTGTGCATGTATAACTGAATCACTTTCCCATGAACCTGAAACTGATCCACTATTGTAAATCAACTATGCTCTGTGATGAAACAGAGAATGTAAACGAGGAAACAGCTGTGGAGCAGCTGAAATGACTGTCTGGAGGACGCTGTCTTGGGACAACTCTGGATTTGCTGACAGGCAGGATGGGCGGAAGGCACTGTGTGCTACACAAACACTGCAGGGCCTTACTGTAGTGTTTATTAGGGCCACTGTAGTGGCATTAATCACACAAATGCCACTGTGATTAAATTTTCATTAAAAATGCTGCAGGAAACCAGGTCCAAGTCTGGACCAGCTGCTCCAGGCACCTCACTGTCCCAGCCCACAGAAAGTACCTGAGTGCCCCCCCTAACCTGGCAACTCTGAGCAAATTGCCTGGTTTTCCAGGCCCACTAGCTCAGCTTTCAAGTAAAAACATGGCACTAATGATGCCTCTGAATTACCCAAGATGAACAGGCACAGTGCTCACTAGCCCCCCACCCCAGGCCAGGCCACACTGGGGGCACCAGCGTCACCACATGCCTCAGCCTGTGGGGTCCTCCCCAGCAGCCTGAGGCCCCGGTGCCAGGCGTCCCAGCCAGCCCTCGGAGCGGGGCAGCAACAGGCAGCAACATGCACTGTGAAGGAAGATGAGACCAGGGAGGAAGCTGGAGCTAGGGGCGGGGTCTCCAGGTGGACCCGCATCCGCCCGTTTCCCTTTCCGAAGGGTCTCAGGCCAGAGCTTCGAGCCTCAGCATCTCCAGTCCTAGGGAAGCGAGGAGCATGAGTCCAGTTAGACAAGCAGTTCTGAGGCTCATCTGCATTATTTCTCAGACCTCATCCAGCTATGATTTGCCGAGGAGTGGAGAAGCTGAACAGGGTGGGTGCCCACCGTGACTCTAAGGGGCGTCCGCCCTTTGGGCTCCTCTTTCCTCCAGCTCACTCCGCAAGGAGTATCCTCCAGCCAAGGGAGGTGGTGAGCCAGGCCCCTCCACTGGGCCCCAGGGACAGGCGGCCAGCACCACGAGCAGGGCCGGCGCCAGGGAAGCAGCACAAGGCGGCCAGCCCAAGGAGTGCCCTGAATGTCCACCATGCCCAGGGGCCTGGGCTCCAGGCTGCAGGGCCCCCCGGCCCTGGGACCAGCCCTCAGGGAACAGGAATCCAGTACAGGTGCTGCACTGCCCCTGCGCGCGCCATCGCTTCAGCTGGCAGCCTGGGCCTGTAGCACCCTCACCACACACCTGCCGCTCCATTTCTGCCCCGCGTGTAAATTTCACTTTAACACACATCAGGAGAAGGGCAGCAAGTGTCAGAACAACCTGGGGTTCAAGTTCTTTGGGCTCAACATCCTTAAAGGAACCCACCCACCAGCCCAAGGAGCTAAAGGCTGCTTCAGAGGGTCGTGAGCAGAGCAGATCCCTGTTTCATAAAGCAGAGAGACGCTCACCCAAAGGCCAGAGGAAAGAGGAGACGACCAGGAAGAGACACACTCTCCTGCGGCCTCTGTGGAGGGGCCACATCTGTGCGTGCGGAGCGCACGAGGACCCATGCACACACAGCCATGCACACACACATGCCCATGCACACACACCCATACCCTTGCACCTACACACACACACTGCCATGCACACACACCCATGCCCATGCACACACACACAGTCACGCACACACACACATGCCCATGCACACACAGTCATGCATACACACCCACGCCCATGCACACACAGTCATGCCCATGCACACACACACAGTCACGCACACACACACGCCCATGCACACACACACACATGCCCATGCACACACAGTCATGCATACACACCCACGCCCATGCACACACAGTCATGCCCATGCACACACACACAGTCATGCACACACACCCATGCCCATGCACACACACACACGCCCATGCACACACACCCACGCCCATGCACACACACAGTCATGCACACACACCCATGCCCATGCACACATAGTCACGCACACACACACACGCCCATGCACACACACAGTCACCCACACAACCACAGTCATGCACACACACAGATGCCCACACACAGAGCCACGTACACACACTCTTGCCCACGCTCCCACACACCCCCACACCCCCACACACCCACATGCAGGGACGGGCATGGGAAGGTGGGACTCACCTTGCGCCCCCTCCCCCAAGGACCAAGGCAATGGCGTTGCCGGTCAGCACTCTTGCCAGGCGGGAGAAGTCCGAGTGCCGGTCCGGGGGCCTCTGGCAGACCCGCTCGTACAGCTCCACCTACAAGAGAGGCCAGCAGACAGGGCCGACCTGACCCGATGCTTTCCCTGACTCACGACCCAAACCTGCCTCCAGGACAGGCCGGCGGTCCTGCGTCAGCACCTGAGTGCTGGGCTCGCCTGGGAGGGGCCCACGGCCCTGGGCCCAGCTGACACCTACCACCCTGCGTGGAGGGTGTGCAGGGCCTGGACGTCTGGGCGTTGACACCATAGTCAGTCTGTGTCCACCGCGCTGAAGGGCCCCTGCTCCCACTGTGGACCGTGCCCAGTCTCCAGGGCTGAGGACCCCGAGGAAGAGGTGCCTCAGGATTTGTGGCTTTTTCTGTCCAAAGGAGGAGGCAGGGACAACCTGAGGCCCCAGGGCTCGGTTCTGGCCCCCAGTGGGGGCTCCTCCATCAGAGGTGCCGCCACCCAATAACCAGGCTCAGGCAGAAATGAGAGCCCCATCAGCGCCGCGGGCTGGGGTCAGAGGTGGAGGGAGGGCAGGAAGCAGGCCCTGGGGCCCCGGTGTCCCAGCTCACCAGCTTGGGCAGGCTCCTCCTGGAGAAGACTCGGCGAGGGCAGCAGAGGTGCAGGTGGCCGGAGCACCAGCCCCGCATGTTGAGCCAGTCCACAGTGCGGGCTGGCGCGGGCCCGTCCTGCCGGTGCAACAGCACCAGCTGCTTCTGGGCGCGCGCGGCGGAGGTCTCCAGCATCCGCTCCAGCTGAGGGCAAGCGGAGCCATGAGTCAGCCAGCCCCGCAGAGCCCCAGCCCACGGCGGCCCCAGGCTGGACGCCGCCTCGCCCACCAGCCCACAAGGGTCGCGGCACCGGCCCAGCTGCAGTGCGCTGGGCCCTTCCTCTTTGAAGCCAGGCCCCGGGGGTTGCGGCTGCGTGCCCACCGAGCTGTGGGGGCCTGCAGGCAGGGAGGGCACCGCCCTCTACTTCTCTAACATGGCCTCATGAACACACGCTGCAACCTTCTTCGGCAAAGGGGCACCACTCCTGGCACAACTGGAACCCGCAGCAGAGATGACGAGTTTGTAGCTGACCCAGGACGGGGCGGAACGTGAGATGCGGACAGAGGACGGACACAAAGCAAAGAGACAAAGATTCCGTTTGACACCCAGGAAGCTGGCGATGTGGGACTTTGGGTGCAGGGCAACGAGCATGGAGCCCCAGGCCTTGCCCAGCAGCACAGCTGACTGCAGTGGGGTCCGGCAGCTCTGTGAACCTCAAGACACAGCCTCTGGCTCAGCAGCTTTTCTAGGTGGTGCCCTGAAGACACCCTTGCACATGCGTGTAGTAAGGAAAGTTCACAGTCCGCCGACAGAACAGACAGATGGCGGGGCGTTCACAAACAGAAACTAAACAGCCATGAGACGAGTAAAGCAATATGGATAGAGCTCAGCAGTGTGAGCGTTGAGGAAAAAAGGAGATTTCAAGATGGCATAGGCTTCAGCAGCATGTGAGCTGAGAACTTCCAGATGTACAAGCTGGATTCAGAAAAGACAGAGGGACTAGAGATCAAACTGCCAACATCCGTTGGATCATAGAACAAGCAAGGAAATTCCCGAGAATTTCTGCTTCATCTATTTCTGCTTCATTGACTACACTAAAGCCTTTAATGGTGTGGATCACAACAAGCTGTGGAAGCTTCTTAAAGATATGGGAAAACCAGACCACCTTACTTGCATCCTGAGAAACCAGTCTGTAGGTCAAAAAACAACAGTTAGAACCTTACATGGAACAACTGACTGGTTCCAAATTGGGAAAGGAATATAACAAGGCTGTGTATTGTCACGTTGCTTATTTAGTTTATATGCAGAGTGCATGTGTGCTTACTAAGTCCCTTTAGTCGTGTCTGATTCTTTGTGATCCCAAGGACTGTAGCCCACCAGGCTCCTCTGTCCATGGGATTCTCCAGGCAGGAATACCAGAGTGGGTTGCAATGCCCTTCTTCAGGGGATCTTCCCGACCTAGGGATCAAACCCGTAGCTCCTGCATTGCAGGCGAACTCTTTACCTCTGAGCCACTGGGGAAGCCCATATGCAGAGTACATCTTGCAAAATGCTGGACTGGATGAATCACAAGCTGGAATCAAGATTTCCAGGAGAAATATCAACAGCCTCAGATATGCAGATGATACCACTCTAATGGCAGAAAGTAAAGAGGAACTAAAGAGCCTCTTGATGAGGGTGAAAGAGAGTGAAAAAGTTGGCTTGAAACTCAATATTCAAAAAAGCTAAGATCATGGCATCCAGTCCCATCATTTCATGGCAAACAGAAAGGGAAAAACTAGAAGCAGTGACAGATTTTATTTTCTTAGGCTCCAAAATCACTGCAGACAGTGACTGCAGCCATGAAATTAAATGACTCTTGCTCCTTGGAAATAAAGCTATGACAAACCTAGGCAATGTATTAAAAAGCAGAGAGATCACTTTGCCAACAAAGGTCCATATAGTCAAAGTTATGGTTTTTCCAGTAGTCACATATGGATGTGAGAGCTGGACCATAAAGAAGGCTGAGTGCCGAATAACTGATGCTTTCAAATTGTGGTGCTGGAGAAGACTCTTGAGAGTTCTTTGAACTGCAAGGAGATCAAACTAATCAGTCATAGAGGAAATCAACCCTAAATATTCATTAGAAGGATAGTTGCTGAAGTTGAAGCTCCAATACTTTGGCCACCTGATGGAAAAGAGCCAACTCACTGGAAAAGACCATGATGCTGGGAAAGATTGATGGCAAAAGGACAAGGAGGTAGCGTATGGTGAGATGGTTAGATAGCATCACCGACTCAATGGACATGAAATTGAGCAAACTCTGGGAGACACCAAAGGACGGGGAAGCCTGGCATGCTGCAGTCCATGGGGTTGCAAAGGGTCTGATTCAATTTAGGGACTGAACAAAAAACTTAGTGACTGAACAACAAACCAACAAAGATAGTATAAAGTAGAACACTATTTACATAAAAAACAGTGCCACATACACACATAGTAAAATGAGACTCTGGCTTTACAAGAGAACACCTGGGGGGTGGGCTACTGGCTACTTCATGGTATCTGTCTCAGTTCAGTTCAGTTGCTCAGTCGTGTCTGACTCTTTGTGACCCCATGAACTGCAGCACGCTAAGCCTCCCTGTCCCTCAGCAATTCCCAGAGCTCATTCAAACTCATGTCCATTGGTCGGTGATCCCATCCAGCCATCTCATCCTCTGTCCTCCCCTTCTCCTCCCACCTTCAGTCTTTCTCAGCATCAAGGTCTTTTCCAATGAGTCAGTTCTTTACATCAGGTGGCCAAAGTACTGGAGTTTCGGCTTCAGCATCAGTCCTTCCAATGAATAGTAAGGACTGATTTCCTTTAGGATTGACTGGTTGATCTCCTTGCTTTCCAAGGGACTAGCAAGAGTCTTCTGCACCACAGTTCAAAAGCATCAATTCTTCGGCACTCAGCTTTCTTTATAGTCCAACTCTCACATCCATACGTGATATTGGAAAAACCAAAGATATCTGCCTGCTCCTGCTAAAACAACGCCAGAGGTAAAAACAGCAAAATGTTTTCAAAATGTGGAGCGCAAACGTCTGGGTGTTTGTTCTTACTATTCATCCCTTCCTGAGTTCTTGAAATACTCATTGAAAGGAAGAAAGACAAACCTGGTCTGAGAAAAGAGCCGGTCACGCTAGCCAGGACCTGCCCAGTCTGCTGCCGAAAGACCACGCCCACTACCCGGCCCCACCTGCCGAAGCCCCGCCCACTACCCCCGCAGCCAGCTCACCTCGCCAACAGTGGGCTCCTGCTCGCCCAGGCCCACGACGAGGATGCAGTCCGCTTGCCGGATGCAGCGCTGGGTCCAGGGCGTGAGCGTGCAGTCCGCCTGGTAGAGCACGATCCGATGGATGTCCTCCTGTTGCCCCAGCCAGCTGGACAGCCGGTACTCGTGGATACTGGAAGGCACAGACACCCTGTTGTGTTTCGTGGCCGGGCAGGGTCCCCCTGAGAGCAGGAAGCCGGGCTTGGCCAGGCTGTTCCCATGTGGAGGCCGCGTACCTGTCCAGAGCAGCAGAGCCAAGGCGCTGTTTTATGCTGTCACTGGTCAGCAGCAGGGCAGGGCCTAAAAACAACCACCAGATGCAGAAAACTGTGGGCAGCCCACCTTGGAGGATAGGCGAGGCCCTTCCTTCTGTAATCTGCTTTTCAGGAAAGCAGTACACCTCTCACAGCTCTCGAGGAAGGGCCTGTGGCCCTGAAGGAGACCCTCCGGGCAGGGGAGCCTGCGGCGTGCCACGGGAAGGGCTGTGCCAGGTGCAGGGGTGGGCAGCCTCTCTGAACCCGTCGCTTACTCTGTACGCACTGGGCTTGAATTTCTGCAGCTCTGAGACTGTGTGTGTGTTGGGGGCAGGGGAAGCACAAGCTTATAAAATGTGAGACCAGACAACTTCCCCAACCCAAGTCAGCGGCGGGCTGGATTCCAGCAGATGTGGTTTATCAGGATGGAGATGCATGCTTTCACATGCTGTGTCTCTGGGGTCAGCTTGTTCTTCCATCTACAGCGTGCCTCAGATGGTAAATAATTCACCTACAATGTGGGAGACCTGGGTTCGATCCCTGGGTTGGGAAGATCCCCTGGAGAAGGGAACAGCTACGCACTCCATTATTCTGCCCTGGAGAATTCCATGGACTGTATAGTCCATGGAGTTGCAAAGAGCTGGACACAACTGAGTGACTTTCGCTTTGGGCTTCCCTGATAGCTCAGCTAATAAAGAATCCGCATGCAATGACGGGGAGACCCCAGTTCAACTCCTGGGTCAGGAAGATCTGTTGGAGAAGGGAGCTACTATCCGCACAGACACATCTGCTCAACCAGGAGGGCTGCCAGGGGTGGGGACAAAAGCTGAGAGACAGTGGCCCTCAGGGTCAGGAAGGCTGCTGGACTGCCCCGAGGATGAAGAAGTCCTGCTGCAGCAAGAGGAGCCCAGGCTCTCCCTGCACTGGCACACGGACTTCCCCGAGGGTTCACAATAAGAAGGGGAGAGACAGGAAATTACTACCTGTGTTTAACTGGAAGTGTCTGCTTTCTTGACAGCATATAGAATAAGGACGCGTTCCACACAGTGGAATACTTGCCTAGAGCCAGACATCCTGGAGCGCGAATTCAAGTGGGCCTTAGGAAGCATCACTACAAACAAAGCTAGTGGAGGTGATAGAATTCCAGCTGAGCTATTTCAAGTCCTAAAAGGTGATGCTGTGAAAGTGCTGCACTCAATATGCCAGGAAATTTGGAAAACTCAGTAGTGGCCACAGGACTGAAAAGGGTCAGTTTTCATTTCAATCCCAAAGAAAGGCAATGCCAAAGACTGCTCAAACTACCGCACAATTGCACTCATCTCACACACTAGCAAAGAAATGCTCAAAATTCTCCAAGCCAGTACATGAACTGAGAACTTCCAGATGTTCAAGCTGGATTTAGAAAAGGCAGAGGAACCAGAGATTAAATTGCCATCATCCATTGGAATGTAGAAAAAGCAAGAGAATTACAGAAAAACACCTACTACTGCTTTAACTATGCCAAAGACTTTGACTGTGTGGATCACAACAAACTGGAACATTTTTAAAGAGATGGGAATACCAGACCACCTTACTTGCCTCCTGAGAAATCTGCATGCAGGTCAAGAAGCAATAGTTAGAACTGGACATGGAACGATAGACTGGTTCCAAATTGGGGAAGGAGTACATCAAGGCTGTATATTGTCACTTTGCTTATTTAACTTACATGCAGAGTACATCATGCAAAATGCTGGGTTGGATGAAGCACAAGCTGGAATTAAGATTGTTGGGAGAAATATCAATAACTTCAGATATGCAGATGACACCACCCTTATGGCAGAAAGTGAAGAAGAACTAAAGAGCCTCTTGATGAAAGTGAAAGAGGAGAGTGAAAAAGCTGGCTTAAAAGTCAATATTAAAAAAACTAAGATCATGGCATCCAGTTCCATCACTTCATGGCAAACAGATGGGGAAACAATGGCATCAGTGACAGATTTTATTTTCTTGGGCTCCAAAATCACTGGAGATGGTGACCGCTGTCATGAAATTAAGACACTTGCTTCTTGGAAGAAAAGTTATGACCATAAAAAGCAGAGACATCACTTTTCTGACAAAGATTCGTCTAGTCAAAGCTATGGTTTTTCTAGCAGTCATGTATGGATGTGAGAGTTGGACCATAAAGAAAGCTGAGTGCCAAAGAATTGATGCTTTTTAACTGTGGTGCTAGAGAAGACTCTTGAGTCCCTTGGACATCAAGGAGATGCAACCAGTCAATCCTAAAGGAAATCAGTCCTGACTATTCATTGGAGGGACTGATGCTGAAGCTGAAACTCCAGTACTCTGGCCACCTGATGTGAAGAACTGACTCACTAGAAAAGACCCTGATGCTGGGAAAGATTGAAGGTGGGAGGAGAAGGGGAGGTCAGAGGGCATCACCAACTCGATGGACATGAGTTTGAGCAAGCTTCAGGAGTTGGTGATGGGCAGGGAGGCCTGGCATGCTGCAGTTCACAGAGCCGCAGAGTCAGACACGACTAAGTGAGTGAATTGAACCACAGGGTGGTGCCTGTGAGGTGGCCACTGGTCTGACCTGTGGGGGAGCAGCTCTGACTCAAAGGCAGCAGCCTGTGGAAGTGGGGGAGCAACTCCTCTGGGGGTCGGGACGGACGGCGCTGGTCCCACTAAGGCTGCACTCCTGCTCTGGGGGTCGGGCACCCACAAGGGTCTGACAGAGAGGGAGCCCTCTCAGGGCCGGAGGGGCCTCAGCCTGCGAGGGCGGGCACTCCTGGGCACTGCGGTGACTAGTTTTGTTCACCTCTTGGAAGTCGAGGACGAGGCGGGACAGGCAGGCCGTGCCTGCTGCGGGAGCACGGTGGAGCCCCGCCTGAGGCCCTGGGGGCCGGGCTCTCTCTGACCCTCGGCGCACAGCTGCTCTAGGCCTCTGCCTGGACCCGAGGGTTCTGAGGAGGCCCTCGGGAAAATGTGCAGCCCCTAAGAGTGCTCTGGGCTCTCAAGGCGTTGGCTACAGCCCTAGCCAGTTAGGAATGTGGTGACCCGCTTGTGCCTGGGAGGGGTGTGCCTAAGGCCCAGGCCATGGACAGGACCAGAGTAGTGCATGGATACAGGGTGACTGCCAGGTACTCCGAGTTGGCTCTGTGGGGGCTGCCCAGGCCTGGAGAGTCACTGTCAGCCTGGCTGTTACACAGCCTCTCCTCCAAACTGCGGAAGCCAGAGGAAGTGGCTGACACCCTGAAGCTGGAAGACAAGGCCATCGGCCTGGATCCTCTCTCTACAAACACCCTTCATAGACGTGATCACCTTTTCAGCAAAGGAGCCCTCAGGGCAGGGTCCAGTGGTTCTGAGCAAGGGCTCTGGGTCAGCAGAGGAGCCTACAGAAAAATGCATCCTGACTCTATTCATTTCATAATCAAAACCAATCCCCAACTGGTTGTAAACTTGACAGGTAATACCATAACATTTTTAAAAGAACCTCTTCATGACTTGGGGATAGGATGAAATTTATTCAATAAAATGCAAAAATCAGTAATATAGGAAAAAAAGATAAATATATTGGTCCACATTAGAATTAACAACTTGCATTTGTCAAAGTCCGTGAACTAGATGTGTGCTGTCATGTCCAACTCTTTGCAACCCCACGGACGACAGCCCATCAGTCCATGGGATTCTCCAGGCAAGAACACTGGAGCAGGTTGCCATTTCCTTCTCCAGAGGATCTTCCTGACCCAGGGCTGGAATATGTGTCTCTTGTGTCTCCTGCATTGCAGGTGGATTCTTTACCACTGGTACCACCTAGGAAGATTTGTCAAAAGACATCATTAAAAGAATAAAAAAGCAAGCCACAGAGGGAAAGATATCTGCATTTTCATCTGAAAAAAGCAACTGTATCCAGACTGCCCATTGACAAGGAAAAGGTAACAGCCCCACCAAACAGTGGGCAACTTGACAGGCACTCAGAAGAAGGCATCCCAGCGGCCACAAGACAGACTTTTCAGCTGCTGGGAAATGCAGATGCAAGCTAGACGGGACACTGCCTCATAGTCACAGACGCCCAGCAGCACAGCACAGCACACGCTCCCTCTCCTCCAGAAGAGACTGTGTGCCGGGCTGCAGGTCTTCCATTGTCGTTCAGTCACTAAGTTGGGTCCAATTCTTTGCAGTTCCATGGGTTGCAGCATGTCAGGCAGGCTTCCCCATCTTTCACTCTCTCCTGGAGTTTGCTCAAACTCATGCCCATTGAGCCGGTGATTCCATCCAACCATCTCATCCTCTGTCGCCCCCTTCTCTTCCTGCCTTCAATCTTTCCCAGCATCAGGGTCTTTTCCAGTGAGTTGGCTCTTCCCATCAGGTGGTCAAAGTATTAGAGCTTCAACACCAGTCCTTCCAGTGAATAGTCAGGGCTCATTTCCTTTAGGTTTGACTGGTTTGATCTCCTTGCAGTCCAAGGGACTCTCAAGGGTCTTCTCCAGCATCACAATTTGAAAGCATCAATTCTTGGGCGTTCAGCCTTCTTCATGGTCCAACTCTCACATCCATACATGACTACTGGAAAAACCATAGCTCGGCCTAGACGAATCTTTCTCAGAAAAGTGATGTCTCTGCTTTTTAACATGCTGTCTATGTTTGTCATAGCTTTTCTTCCAAGGAGCAAGCGTCTTTCAATTTCATGGCTACAGTCACCATCTGCAGTGATTTTAGAGCCCAAGAAACTAAAGTCTGTCAGTGTTTCCACTTTTCCCCCATTTATTTGCCGTGAAGTGATGGAATCATATGCCATGATCTTAGTTTTTTGAATACTGACTTTTCAGCCAGCTTTTTCACTCTCCTCTTTCACCCTTATCAAGAGGCTCTTTAGTTCCTCTTCACTTTCTGCCATTAGAGTGGTATCATCTGCATATCTGAGTTTGTTGATATTTCTCCCAGCAATCTTGATTTCAGCTTGTGGTTCATCCAGCCTGGCATTTTGCATGATGTATTCTGCATATAAGTTAAATAAGCAGGGTGAGAATACACAGCCTTGACTCACTCCTTCCCAATTTTGAAGCAGTCAGTTGTTCCATATCCAGTTCTTCTAACTGTTGCTTCTTGAGCTGCATAGAAGTTCCTCAGGATGCAGGTAAAGACTGGATTTACATAAAGTATCTTTTTGATCACAATGGTATGAAAGTGGAAAATTCACAAATATATGGAAATTAAATGCTTAAACAACCAATGAGTCAAAGAAATCACAAAGAAATGAGGAGATATCTTGAGACAGATGAAAACAAAAGCACAACATTCCAGAATGTACAGGACACAGCGAAAGCCCTGCTAGGAGGGAAGTTTATAACTATAAATGCCTCCTCTGAGGAAGAAAGATCTCTGATCAACAGCTGGCTCTGTGCCTAAGAAACCAGAAGAATCTCACACTGACACAGACCCAGAGCGGCACTGGGGCTGTGCTCCTGGGCACAGGCTTTCTGCAGCTGCGGCAGGCAGGGCCGCGCTCTGGCTGTGGGGCACAGGCTTCCCTTGCTGTGCGGCGCGGGCTCCATGGGGATGCAGCCGGCAGCAGCTGCAGCACTGGGGTCCGAGCGCTGGGCTGGGCAGTCGTGGCGCATGGACTGGGCTGCCTTGCAGCACACGCAATCTTCCCGACCAGGGAGGACCTGTCACCCCTGCACTGGCAGGCTGATTCTGAACCAGCGGACCACCAGGGAGAATCCTCTACCAAACATTTAAAGAAAAATAAATACCAGTCCTCCTCAAAGTCTTCCAAAATACTGACTCTGAGGGAACACTTCCTGACTCATTCCATGGGGCTAGCACCAGTACCCCCTTACCAAAGTCACAGTGGGACCAAGACACCACAAGAAACTACAGACAAGCAACCCTGACAGTGCAAAATCCTCCATGAAAGAGAAGCTGACCAAACTCAGCGGGGTAGTAAAAGGATTACACACCAGACCAAGTGGGATTTATTCCTGGAGTGCAAGAATGACTCAATTCATGAATATCAATCAGTGTAATAAATCACATTAACAGAACAATTGATGCAGAAAAAGCACTGACAAAATTTAACATCTTTTTATGATATAAACTCTCAACAAATATGAAATGAAAGAAACCTTCCTAACGTATTAGAGGCCATCCATGAGAACCTGACAGCTAACACCCTACTCAAAGACAAAAGACTGAGAGCTTTTCCCCAAGACCAGGAATGAGGCAGGAGGCTGCTTCCTCCTCACATTGCTGGGACATCACTGCCACCCAACGCCACCAACTGTTCAGTCCAGTCCCTGTCATGACCCCCAGTTTCTCGCAGAAATAGAAATTCACACGGACACACGTGCAGTCCCGTGAGTGCACCGCACGGACACCAATTTCCTGGTCTGGATGCTGTGCTGTGGTTACATAACCAGGGGTGGGGGCTGGCATATGGCTCTCTCTTTACTATTTTTATAACTTGCTATGAATCTATAATTATTTCAAAATAAAAAAATTTTTTTTTAAAGGGAACAAGCTATTATTATGAATCAGCACATCTGCACTGTACCACCGCAGGTCTTTTGATGTGCCCTGGACAGTCTGACCAACCTCACTGAAAACGAATGGAGGTTTCCAGGTCCAGAACATTTGTTACGAAACAGACCAAGACTAATGGAAATTAATGCTTTCTGTGATTTAAATTTTCACTTGGAGAATAACTTTTAAATATTGAATATTTATAATAGTAGCTCAATTTTGTAAATCATTTTTGTTTGGCGTTTATTCAACACCTTCTATTACCCCTTGAAGCTATTAAAATAGCTCTGTCAAAAAAATAAATAAATAGAAATAAAATAAAATAGCCCTGTCTCAGAAAATTGACTTGTTGTCTATTACTATGATCACTCATAATTATATAAGAACATATAAGTAAAGTGTTAAGAATATGGAATGCTTTATGATTTGGAGGATTCCTAAGAATTCTCCAGAATTTCAGTTTATTCTTGAGCCCCAAAACTTCACAGCTGTCAGGAGCTCGGAAGCATGACCTAAGCTGACTGACCGTAACTGGGGGTGTTCCCACATTGTCAGCCAGCTCCCTCTGCCGCTGCAGCGTTCTCTCCAGGTGCTGGAGCAGCTGTAGGCACCCATCCTAAGATGGGCTTCTGCTGGGGGCTCAGGAGCCTCTGTGGGTTCAGCTGGGAGGAGTGCAGTGTGACTCATACCAGCTCCTGTGGTGTCGGGTCTCCCCATCAAGACTGTCCGGAGGCTCCGTCTCACTGTGATGGTCCCCTCCCCAGCACTGCACCCCCCACCCCCACCCAGGGTTATCAGCCTTGCAGGCAACGCTGAGTGCTCTTTCAGGAGAACCTGTAAGAATGAGAGGCAAGAGGAGGAGGGGGCCCAGGGGACCTCAGGGGGCCTTGGGCAGGGCTTACCGATAGCGCTGAGGGCATGCTTGAGTTCCAGGGTGAAGGCGGTGAGGGGCACGTCCTCCGACACTGGCATGACGGCCACCGTGGAGAGGTTGCTGGCGGGGTTCCCCGAGTCCCACTTGCCGCCCACAGTATGGAACCTGAACTGGTGGCCTGCAGAACACAGGGGTGTGCGCTAGCCTGAGGAGCTGGCTGCCGCTGGGACAGCCTCAGCGTCCCTGAACGTTTCCCGGTGACGGTGCGGCCCCAGCAGCCTGCCGGGGGAATGGGCACCCAGGTCTGCCCTGGCCTCCACTAGAGCCCTGGCCTTCCCTGCTGAAAGCCACCCACACCGCGGCGCCCTTGCGTCTCACACACATCAGGACTGGCCCCACTGAAGGGCACACGGGCACGGGCTGAGAAGACCGTGGGGCCCAGAGAAAATACAAAGAGGTGAAGGGTCGGCCTGGGGAGGACCCATCCTCTGACCGCACCCTGTCCTGGAGTTCTTCTGCCACCTTCTCCAGAGACGGTGAACAGCCTGAGTTTTGGAGGATGACACCTTTCTACTGTCTCGTCTGCATAGGTTTCCAGACCCAGGGGTGAGGCCACCAACCAGAGGTCAGGGCTGGGTCCCCAGGACCACAGGCTCCCCATTCTCTAGTAGTGAGGCCAGGAGGCCCCACAGCAGAAGCGATGGACCTGCAGGCATGTATGTCCACAAGGTCATTACCCTCCATCAGCGCATCCCTGGCCAAAGCTTATTTCCAATCACAAAGTCCCTTCCTGGTGTGTGGCATCTCCTGCTTTCATGGAGATGGCAGATGGGGCAGCCTCACCCTTCCTGCCGGCCACATCCCAGCCAGGCTCCAGTCTCCTGGGGCCCAGACACGCTGAGGGCTGTCTTCCTGGCTCCCCTGGCCAGCCGCGGTCATAGCCCAGCTCCCGCACAGACTTCACCAGGCAGGCCATGGCCAGGGCCATGCAGGAAGGCCCAGTTCTGTCCATTTCTGGCTCTGCTGATATTGTCCCTGGGGAGGAGGCTGGGTCCCTGCAAGGCTTGACCCAGAAGCCAGCGTGGGGGCTCAGGAGGCAGAGACAGGGCTCCCAAGAGCTAATCTGGGGCAGGGAAAGAGGAGGGAGGGCTGTGAGCCCACTGCCAGCTGCACGCAAGGCAGCGGAGGGCCTGTACCTGGCTTTGCTGAAGCTTCTCTGTGGGGAGTCCCTTCCTCTCTCTCTTTCCCACCTCTGACATCAGAACCCTACATCTGCAGTAGGCCCAGAGAGGGAATTTATCGCCAGCTCCTGATAGCTTTCGTTTAGCTTTTAAGAAAAGCTGTGAGAAGCTCTGGTTCTGGCCAAGGAGATGGAGCTGGCACATCCCACCTACCTGCGGACACCAGCTATAAGGCAGCCCTGGACGCAGCTCTCAGGAGGCCCAGAGGAGCACTGAGAGGAAGGCAAAATGGCCAAGGGCCTCAGCCCATGGGAAGACCACTCCACCAGTGCCACAGGGCTGGCAGTGTCACGCCCTGACCCATCTACCACCACATGAGACCTTTCCTCCCCCTCCCTAGCAGTGCTGCCTCCCAGGAGACTTTCCAGGGCCCTCTGCCCTAAGCACACCCTGCCTGGGCTGTAGACCCAGAGGATGGAGCCCCAGGTCTCCAAGACCAGCACTAGCAAGCAGAAGCAGCACCCTGTCCAGAGAGGAGGATATGGGGAACAGAGTCCCCTAAACCCTGGGTGAAGTCCTGGGCTCACCCCCAAGTAGCCCATGTGTGAGACTGGCCAGAACCACACAGCAGAGGCTCTGAGAACAGAAGGTGGTGGTGCACCCGATGGCCTTCACACCGGCTCTGGGGAGCACACAAGTGCAGCAGACCAGCGCAGTGAGGCAGAGGCCTCAGGAACTAGGCTAGCACTCAGATGCAGCCAGGAAGAGGGCCAGGACGTGCTCTGAATAGAAGCACACTCAGAATATGCAAAAGTAAGAGATTTAAAAGGGATCCAGATCATCATAATACCCGAAATATGGGATACAATCCAAAATGACCAGGCATACCAAAGGCCAGGAAGATCTCAACTTGAACAGGAGAAGACAATTAATGAAGACAAAAATGACAACAGGGCACAGAATCTGGAAGTCCCTGACAAGGTATTAAAACAGTGGTTCATAGCTAACCACAAACAGCCATCATGGGTAGCCTTGAAGCAAATGTAGAAATAAAATAACTGAAACTAAAACCTCTCTGGGTGGGGTTAGAAGCAGAGTCAAGAAGACAGGAAAGAGCCAAAGACCTTGAAGACAGATCAAAAGAAGCTACTTGATCTGAGCATCAGAGGAGAAAAAGTTAAAACACAAGCAATGTCCCAGAGCCTTTGGGGCTGATAACAAGAGGTTTAACATCTGTGTCTGAGTTTCCAGAAAAGAAGAAAGAGTACAGGGCCATGAGAGTATCTGAAGAAATAAAGGCTGAGACCTTCCCAAACGTTGTAAAAACATACATACATACATATATATAAAATAAACCTGCAGATTCAAGAAGATGAGCAAACCCCCAAACAAGATAAACTCAAAGGAATTCATGCCCAAACGATCCAGAATCAAATTTCTAAACACTGAAGATGAGGGAAAATCTTGAACACAGTCAGACAGAAACAATGCACGCCTACTTGAGAGCAATTCGGTCTGGATTTCTCATTAGACACAATGGAGGTCAGAGGGAAGTGGCACAAAATGTTTAAAGTGCTGAAATAAAAGGGCTGTTAAGACAGAATGGCACATCCAGCAATATGTATCCTTCAGAACAAAAGCAATTTAAAGACAGCCTTTGATGCAGAAAAACTCAGAGAATTTAAGAACCATTGTTAAAGGAACTCTTTACAC
The DNA here is from genome assembly GCF_023699985.2 of Odocoileus virginianus. Taxonomy (NCBI): domain Eukaryota; kingdom Metazoa; phylum Chordata; class Mammalia; order Artiodactyla; family Cervidae; genus Odocoileus; species Odocoileus virginianus. Next base: position 101,533,350 of record NC_069675.1, read on the forward strand.
AGAAAGGAGAGGACACCAGGAGGAAGCCTGGAACACCGTGACGAGGGAATAGTTTCAAACACCCCGTCTGACAGCTGAAAAAAAGTCCTAACTAACACTGTGTGAAGGGGCGCTTCAAGGTAAGCAGGGGCTCCAGGCGGGGTGGGCGGGGCTCCCAGGTGCCAGGCCTCGGCACGCACCTGCCGCAGCTCCCTGCTGGAGGCTGCCCAGGATCTTCTCGCCTAAGAGGCGAATCAGTCGAGTCACAACCTGGGGGCAGAGAAAGAATAGAGACCTTAACCACACACTGTAAACCATAAAACCAAGCACATTAGACCCGTGGTCTCAAAACTGCCTCGGCTGTAAACTGCTCCGGGCAGTGGATGGTGATGCGGCCACGGTCTGGTCACAGGCGGGTGGGCAGGCACATGGCCTGTGACCTTGCCCCAGCTGGCCACCCCCTGTCTTCCCCAGGCAGGAAACACAGGACAAATGGGGAAGCCACAACCCTCGAAGGCAGACCACGAGGGACTCCACAGAGCCAAGGGTCATTGTGTGGTGCTGAGTGCCGGCTCTGGCCAGACACTGGCTGGTATTACATAATGTCCAGGAAGAATTACCTTTTAAATATAATAATGCTATTTTGCTATATTAATTCTAATTTTTTTGAGTTGCAGACTCAAGTAAATAAAGTTGAAATATCAAAATATGTATAATTTACTTCTAAATGCTTTTGCATGTGGATAGAGTGAGTTGAAAGTTTTTTAATTGCTACATTTTTCAAGATGGCAGAGGAGGTACTGTGCAGGAAACCTGCTTTTCTGGTTCTTGCATGCTGTACAGAATCATTTTTGAAGAAAGGCTGTTGTCAGCTTACCCCAACCACACATATTTATTGCATTAATAGTTGATCTGCTCTAACTATGGTACTAAAAGAAATGATCCGTTTTCTGTGTTATTGTTATCAAGTTTTGGTATTAAAGTCACATTAACTTCATAAATAACCTGGGGGCTGCTTCATTTGTTCACACACGGGCTCACGGGGATGGATCAGGCCTGAGCCTTCAGAGGGGCCACTCCTGTGACTCTCCAATAGCAGCCCTGCCTCTTCCTCCAAACCGCTAAGGTGCAGGCTCTCTATTTCCCTGTCTACATTCTCATGACTCAGAAGCAGGAAAGTGACATCAGAAAACCAGAAGCAGGGCAGGCTGCCCTCATTCCGCCTCCTGGCTGACTGCCGGGCACTGCAGTCCTGCCCTGAAGCCGGTGGGGACTGCTGCCTGGGGAAACAGGGTCTGGCCCTCCTCCTGCAGCCTGCCTGACGGGAGCAGTCTTGGTCTTGACCCAGTTCTGGCACTCTGACTTCACAACTTCCCAGCCCTCACCTGCGGGTACTGGCGCTTGATGGAGTTCAGGGCTCCTTCCGGAAGCTTGGCCAGCTCTGAGTCCCGAATGGCATGCACTGTGGTCGCCCTGGCCTGGCGGGTGAGCGTCTCCACCTGGGGACAGGCGGGAGCCGGTGCTTTGGCTACAGGCTGACCCCAGGGCCCGGAGGCAGGCCTGAGAGCAGGGTCCTAGCGCCACCATTAGAGCAGGAGGAAACGGGGCTCACCCAGCACCCTGCGCTGGGGAAGGAAGCATCAGCGAGAGCTGTGGGCCTGCCACCAGCAGCCGAGATAGGGCAGGGCCTCATCCTCCCCGCGAGGGCCTCGGGGTCTCAGAGGGACCGTCCTCCCAGAGGTGGCTGCCGAGCCCACCCTAGGCCTGCTCTCCTGGGAGGCAACTCCTCGGCTCTTCTACGGGCTGTGCCTCTGCCCAGGTGGGCGCCCGAGGCGGGAAGGGAAAGGGTGTGAGGAGGTGGGCACCAGGCGCAGGGAGGGGGCAGGGAAGGGAGGGGCGGGGAGGGGCGGCGCGGGCGGGGCGGGAAGGGGGAAGGGCGGGACAGACAGGGTGGGGAGGAGGAGAGTGGGCGGGAAGGGGGCGGGGCGTGGGCGGGGCGGGGCGGGGCGGCCCTACCACGCCCACGAGGTCTCCGCGGCCGTACTCGCCAGCCAGGCGCTTCTTGCCATCGTCCTTCTGGATAACAGCGCGCAGGCGGCCGCTGAGCACGATGTAGGTGCAGTCGGACTTGTCTCCCTGCCTGCGGGACAGAGGCTGTGGGGGCGGGCGGGGCACCTGGCCGGAAGCCCTTGGCCACTAGGAGCAGCGAAACAGAAAAAGGAATCTATTCTTCTCACTACATTTATTTGTTTTGGAAAATCGTTATTTTCCATTGAAAAACATGTATACTAACATGTAAAGGGTTTATTGTGATTTTTAAATAAATGACTTTAAATAATGATTTATCTTAATTTTTTAAACCGTGAAAACTGGTAGCTCTAAGCCAGGTCTGACCCAGCAAGCGTGGACGCCTGAATTCAGCCGTTAGGACACCGGCCTGAGGCTGCCCATCTGATCCCGCACCTGGCACACACACACCTTCGTGGATGCTGTTTCCACGCAGCCCCGCTGGGCCCTGTGGAAGACTGTGCCAGTGAAGAAGGAGCGTGTCTGAGCACAGTGTGGGCACGGAAGCCAGGAGGCAGCAGCGAGGCCTCTGCCTTTGTCACCCCCAAGGCAGAGCAAAGCTGCCCTCCTCTGTGCCCACGGCCAGAAGGCGGGCCTCACCTGTATATGGCGCGCCCGGCCTCCACCTCCATCCAGTCGAGGGCGAAGTCGATCTGCCGCACGAAGGACGACACCCTCCTCACCACGGTGTGCGCCACGCTCAGGACCACAGCCGGCTGCCTCCGCATGATGCTGCCGGGCATCCCGGAGTCATTCCCTGCCCCAGCTCTCCAGCCAGTCCCGCCAGGCTCCACCCCTTCACTCCAGGCCGCACGTGCCCCCCACCCCCACTTACCATGACGCCCGCTGAGCCCAGGGCGAGGCTGGAGCACAGACCCCGGTCAGCTCCCTGCTCCCCTGCCCCCCGAGTATGCCCAGTGGCCAGCGGCCCTGGGAGGACTGCTGGAGCCCCTCCACAGTGGTCATCACCGCCCACAGTGTCCTGGTAGCACATGCCATGTGTAAGGACCCAGTCCTGGCAGTGGGTCAAAACCCCAATCCCCCAGGATGTGCCAGAAGACTAGAGCAGTGGGGATGCACAGGGGAGGGCACGGCTGAGGGTCAGTGGCAGAGACTGTGGAGGCTTGGAGCCCGGAAAGCCACTGGGTCCAGCAGAAATGTCAGCCACTGTCTCCTGATGCCAGTGTGAACCAGGCTGGGGGTGTGGAGGCCTCTGGAGGGCAGCACCGGGGGAGTGCTCAGCTCCTGGGCTGCAGTCTCCTGGCTGGACTGGGCCACAGAGAGTGCAGGGCTTGGGGGGCTTGGGACTGGGCCAACCAATGGGAAGATGAAGTCACCAGTCTCTGAGACGACTAAGGCAGGAGCAGGGGCTGGTCAGGGAAACATAAAGTTCAGCTTTGGGTGATGTATGGGAGCCCCTGAGGATCCCAGGGGATGATAAGACAGCAGCTGACATGAGCCTCACCTCCAGAGGGAAGGGACTAGAGCACAGGGTCCCTCAGGACATCAGCCAAGGCACCACTGTGAGTGCACACATGCGGACGCCTACAGGGACACACGCACACACACAAGTACACGCACACATATGTGCACGGCACAGACACAATCATAAGCAGGCCCGTGGGCCCATGTGGAGACGCGCATGCGCACTGCAGACAAGCTCAGAGGGCCACGGGGGAGCCATGCAGCAGCAGTGGCCAGCGGGGGCACTCACTCATAGAAGTGCGCCTTGGAGATGGACAGGAAGCTGCAGTCCCGGTTGGCCCTGATGGTGAAGATGAGGGGCTCGCCCGTGAGCACCGCCAGCTGGCCCACCATCTCACCGGGCCGTGCCATGAACAGGAACGTGTCCTCCTCGCTGTCAATCTTCCGTTGGTACACGTGCAGCAGCCCCGAGACCACGAAGAGGATACTCGTGTCCTGACAAAACACAGGCACTGGCAGAGCTGGCAGAGCTCCCAAGCCCGGGCCAGCAGTGGGCAGGCTGCCACCCTACCTTCACCTGCATGGTTCACGTAACCGGCCCCAGGCCCAGACTCACTGGGAATGTCCTGTCACTCATCACCACCCAGCCCTGGAGGCACCTACGCATCGAGCTGCTCCACACAAACATGCCAACAGCTCAGCACTGCGCCAAGCGGAGACACGAGCTCGCCCCGAAAGCCCGCAGTACAGCCCCGCCCCACCCCACCCTGGCACGCAGCACACACTCTCAGGGCCCAGCATTCGCAGACGTGCCTGTGAAGCCAGTCTGATGCAAGCCCTGTCAGGACCCTTCCTCATCTGCTCACCCCGCCCTGTGGGACCCCTCTCCCTGATCTGAGCAGAAAAGGGTCAGTGTCAGAAGTGGAAACAATGAAAGCAGCCTGTGCCAGGCCCCACAGGGCTCTAGGGGCTGGGGGCAGGCGGAGGCAGCCCCTGCTCCAGCGCAGCCTCTTGGGGATAGGGGTGCTGGGTGCTGTGGAAGGCCCAGGACAGGCTTTCCCACAGGGCCCAGTGGCCGGGGGCCAGAAGCCGGCTAGCAGCCCGCCTCCCCAGGAAAAGGACAGGCCTTTCCCAGAGAAAGGACGGCGGGGAGGGGAGAGGACCGGGAGGGTCCCCGCCAGGCTGACTCCCCTCGCCCCCAGCCCAGCCCCCCAGGGCTGCTGGGCGGTCTGGCTCCTCAGCGCTGGCCCGGGTGGCCGTGCTCCAGGGAAAGCCCGCACAGGAAGGGGACCCAGCTCGGCCTGCTTGCTCAGCAAGGAAGGCCCTTCTCACCACTGCTGCTCAACCAGCAGACGAAGGACTCCCGCTCCCAGCTGGTACAGGGCTGGGGAAGGTGGCCCTCACCACAGGAGGCCGGAGAGATGGTCTCTGCCGCCCAGCAGAGCAGGGCTCCAGGGATCAGAAACTACATGCATCTGTGCTCGCTCAGTCGTGTCTGACACTTTGCAGCCCAGGGGCTGTAGCCCGCCAAGCTCCTCTGTCCATAGGATTTTCCAGGCAAGAATACTGGGATGGTTGCCACTTCCTGCTCCAGGGGCTCCTCCCGACCCAGGGACTACTGAACCCAGATCTCTTGCATCTGCTGCACTGGCAGGATGAATGAATGCTGCACATTCATTTATGAGAAACAAAATTATTTTTCATCTATATTAGGTTTGAGGACTGAGCAAACACAGTGCTTCCTCCTGTACCTGACTTCCTGAGTGAGACTGGTCACAGCAACGTGCATGTGCAGGGAACACGCCCATGCTGGGCTGGACCAAGCCACCCAGGAAGAGGGCAGGCTCGCTGACTGTCAGCAGGCCTGCAGGCGGCTGCACAGGCCTGGGGGCAAGAGCCCATCTGCGCTCAGCGACCGCGGACCACACGTTGCGTGTCCACTGGGTCTAGAGGGCCACACTGAGGCTGCCTCCTCTGAGCTCCGTGCACTGCCAGTCCTGGGTGGACCACTCTCGCAGACTCTGCCTTCCCTCACCTGGTCTCCCTGCCTCAACACCACCGTGCCCCCTGCGACGTGGACAAGCGTCACCCGGCCATCTAACAGAGAAGGGTCCTAGGAACGGAAACACAGGGTCAGGACAGGGAGCAGAGAGAGAAAGCTTATGTGGAGGCTGCACATGGCCCCCCAGGCAGAGACACACAGTCACAGGTTATCGCCAGCCCTCGGAGGACCACCCGTGGAGACAGGCCTGGAGGATGCCATTGGCGAAAAGCTGGTAACATTGGCACAGGACAGACAAACTTCAGTGTGACACAGCAGAAAACAGAAGTGCACACCAGCATTATTGTGATGTCACGTAATGGAGAGACGACATCACTGTTGCGAGAAAGGTGACTTGCTGACTGCATGGTGCAGGCCTGATTGGCAAGCGTCCTGGTCGGGTGCCCTTTTCCCTACTAGCTACACTGGGAGCTCTTCACAGCATACTCCTCACAGCATACCTACGAGCACACCCAGGGTCTTGTCAGGAGAGAAACCTGGAAAGTGAGTGCCAAGGGCGTGGAAATACCAGCTGTGTTTACAGTTCACAGTGACAGTAGAACAGAAACAACAGGAAAACTCACTAGTCCCCTCTGAAGAGATGTGCGTGCATGCTACGTCGCTTCCGTCCGGTCCGACTCTTTGCAACCCTGTGGACCAGAGCCCGCCAGGCCCCTCTGTCCATGGGATTCTCCAGGCAAGAATGCTGGAGTGGGTTGCCATGCCCTCCTCCAGGGGATCTTCCCCACCCAGGGATCGAACCTGCACCTCTTGCGTCTCTTGCATTGGCAGGCGGGTTCTTCACCACCAGCGCCCCCTGGGAAGAGGACAGGAGCCTAACTCACTGGTCCTGGCCATGCACAGCCAAGGTGGCAGGGGTCTAAGCCTGGGCACTGGGCTGCCCGCCGACACCCACGGAAGAAGACGGATGCCACGCGCCTCCTGCCCAAGAGCGAGACCTGCGCCCTGGTTCCCACACCACAGGGGGCGGGGGGCAGCCCAGCTGTCAGACACAGGGACGGTGCAGTCCCCAGATAAAGGACGACAGGGGCTTTAGAAAGGAGGCCTGAGAGCACACCAGCCCCCACCACTCAGCACCTTCAGGAGCAACCTGGACAGGAAAAGATTGAAGAACTGTCCCTGCATTTGGGGGCAGGGACAGGACACTGCGTTGTGTCTAAAAGCAGCCTGTGTCTTTTAGGGAGGAATACTGAAGCCGTAGCGGGATGCTGGGCGTGGCTGCCCAGGGAGGCGCAGTGGGGGCAGACAGGCGTGTGTGAGCTCATCGGCTCTGCAGGATGGCGGGTCCCCACCTTCCTCTCCTCTGCCACCTGTCTTGTACGTTCTCATAATAAAAGTTGGTTGTTTTTTGTTTTTCAAGAGAGACTGAACAAACCAAGTGCCACCAGCAACATGTGGACTCATTCAGACCCTGACTCCACAGAACAGGAGGCCGGAGATGACGTGCTGTTTCTGGTCCAGCAAGGAGGGAGCTGGGAAGGCTCCACTAGTCCTAACAAGGGATGCTGAAAACCCTGAAATGTCAACAGCTCTCAGACCCACGAGAGAAGTGCTCACCTCTCCCCGTGGAGAGGTGGGGGTGCAGGAACGAAGCCCACAGAGGGAAACCTCCACGGCCCCAAGTGTGGAGGCTCAAGAACAAGCCTGAGACATGAAAAGTCCAAGGACAGGCCACAGGCCCTCAGCCTTGTGAGATTCTCCTCCAGGTGCTTGACCAGGTTCCCCAGAAAACAGCAGAGCAAAATCGCCTCGGGCCTCCAGTAGGGGAGGGGAAAGGAACCACTGCGAACTGCTCAACAAGGCCTGCCCTCAGGGGAAGCTGGTTAACCAGAGCCTCACCTGCCGGAGTTCCTCTGAGCCTAACTGCCAGTGTGGGGCAGAGGAACTCCACCCCAGCCTACCCCGCCACCCTGTCTGCCTGAGAGACCCAGGGGCGGGCCGCAGCCCAGAGGCGCAGACACACTGAAGACTGGGGCCCCGCTGAGGCCCGTGTGCCCTGCCTCATCACCGGAGGCCTGGGGCATCCTGTCTGCCACCAAGAAAAGGTCGCACGGCATGCTAAAAGGCGAAAACAATAACGTGAAGAGACCGAGCAAGCACCAGGATCAGACATGGCAAGGGTGTTGGAATTATCCAACTGGAATTTAAAATAACTATGGTTAATATGCTAAGGCTCTAATGGAAAACGAGACAGCATTTAAAGACAGATGGGCACTGTAAGCAGAGAGATAAAAACAGTAAGGAAGAACAAAAGGACATGCTAGAGGCAAAAACCACTGTAATAGAAATGAAGGATACTTCTTTTTTTTTCCCAAAGGATGCTTCTGATGAGCTTATTAGCAGCCTTGACACAGCCGGGAAGAATCTGAGCTCAAAGATAACATCAACAGAAAGCTCCCAACAGAAAAGGAAACAGGAAAATGACTGATAAACACAGAACAGAACATGCAAGGGCCAGGGAGCAACTATAAAAGGTACAATGTGCATAATTTGGAATACCAGAAGGAAAAGAAAGGAACAGAGGAAATATCTGAAGCAATAATGAATGAAATTAGTGTCAGGCCAAACCACAGATCCAGGAAGCTCAGAGAACACCAACCAGGATAAACGTCAAAAAATGACACTAGGCATCTCATATTCAAACTACAGAAACCAAAGATAAAAACAACCTTGGAGGAAGCCAGAGGTAGCACTTGATTTGCAGAAAAACAAAGATAAGACTCACTTCAGACTTCTCCGAAACCATGCAGGCAGGAAGGGAGCAGTAGAGTGTCGAGAGAAAAACCCACCGACATAGAAGTCTATGCCCACTCATTGCAGTGTCGCTGGCTTTCGCTGCGGCAGCAGGCAGCCAGAAAAAAAAAAAGAAGTCTATACTCTGTGAAAACTATTCTTCAAAGTGAAGGAAAAACAATGTTCTCAGAGAAACAAAAATTGAGGGAATGTGTCACCTGTAGACCTAGAAATGTTGGAAGAAGCTCCTTAGAGAGAAGTTAAATGATGTAGGTCAGAAACTCTGATCTACATAATACAGAAGGAAGAACACTGGGAGAGGAAAAGTAAGGGTAAAATAAAAACTTGAATTGTTCTTAATCTCACAGGGAAGTTTGTTTAAAATAACATTAGCAACAATGCTTTAGATTATGTGGCTTATACAAACGTGAAGTGAATGCCATCAGTGACACGTGCAACGACGGGAGGGAGAGTCTGGGGTTGTCTTGTTATCACAGGTACTCACGACGCCCAAAGCAGTACACGTCTAACAGGGAAACACTCCCTCTCGCTGCACACCGAATACCTCCGACCCCAAGACCTCCTCCAGCTCCTCAGACACCAAGTGTCCCAGACTCGACTCTGACACGACCTGGATTTGTCACCAGACCCACAGGTCACGGGCTCAGTCCCACAGGACTGCCCCCTCTTCAGACACCAACCGCAAGCAGAGGGTCCTCAGGCTGCCCACACTTCTGTCCAACCTGGCAACAAATCAGGAGTTTCCACAACTGTAATTTGCCAGAATGGCTCACATAACTCAGGAAAACACTTATCTTTACTAGTTCATTATACAGTTGACCCTGGAACAACATGGCTTTGAAAGCATAGGTCTACGTATATGTGGATTTTTCTCAATGAATACACATAATACTACATGATCTGCGGTTGGTTGAATCCTGTGGACACAGAGAAAGTGAAAGTCATTTTTCCTTCTGGCGTTCCCATTATGTATGTTGTACCTTTAATAGTTGCCCCATGGCCCTTACATGTTCTTACATGCAACTCTACTGCATGTTCTTAGCTAAGATCCCACAAGCCTCACAGTCAAAAAAGCAAAACAGAAAACAAGAAAAATATTGTAACAAATTCAATAAAGACTTTAAAAAATGGTCCACATCCAAAAAAAACTTTAAGAAAAACTAAATATTTCAAATCCTAAAAGATGATGCTGTGAAAGTGCTGCACTCAATATGCCAGGAAATTTGGAAAACTCAGCAGTGGCCACAGGACTGGAAAAGGTCAGTTTTCATTTCAATCCCAAAGAAAGGCAATGCCAAAGAAAGCTCAAACTACCGCACAACTGCACTCATCTCACATGCTAGTAAGGTAATGCTCAAAATTCTCCAAGCCAGGCTTCAACAATACGTGAACCGTGAACTTCCAGATGTTCAAGCTGGTTTTAGAAAAGGAAGAGGAACCAGAGATCAAATTGTCAACATCCACTGGATCATTGAAAATGCAAGAGAGTTCCAGAAAAACATCTTTTGACACAAAGCCAAAGCCTTCGTGTAGATCACAACAAACTGTGGAACATTCTTAAAGAGATGGGAATACCAGACCACTTGACCTGCCTCTTGAGAAATCTGTATGCAGGTCAGGAAGCAACAGTTAGAACTGGACATGGAACCACAGACTGGTTCCAAATAGGTAAAGGAGTACGTCAAGGCTGTATGTTGTCACCCTGCTTATTTAACTTACATGCCGAGTACATCATGAGAAACACTGGGCTGGATGAAGCACAAGCTGGAATCAAGATTGCTGGGAGAAATATCAATAACCTCAGATATGCAGATGACACCACCCTTATGGCAGAAAGTAAAGAAGAACTAAAGAGCCTCTTGTTGAAAGTGAAAGAGGAGAGTGAAAAAGTTGGCTTAAAACTCAACATTCAGAAAACTAAGATCACGGCAACCGGTCCCATCACTTCATCAAAAATTTATAAACAGTGGAAACAGTGACAGACTTTATTTTTTGGGGCTCCAAAATCACTGCAGATGGTGACTTCAGCCATGAAATTAAAAGACACTTGCTCCTTGGAAGAAAAACTATGAGCAATTTAGACAGCATATTAAAAAGCAGAGACATTACTCTGTCAACAAAGGTCCATTTAGTCAAAGCTATGGTTTTTCCAGTAGTCATGTATGGATGTGAGAGTTGGACTATAAAGAAAGCTGAGCACCAAAGAACTGATGCCTTTGAACTGTGGTGTTGGAGAAGACTCTTGAGAGTCCCTGGACTGCAAGGAGATCCAACCAGTCCATCCTAATGGAAATCAGTCCTGAGTGTTCACTGGAAGGACTGATGTCGAAGCTGAAATTCCAATATTTTGGCGACCTGATGCAAAGAGCTGACTGACTGGAAAAGGCCCTGATTCTGGGAAAGACTGAAGGCAGGAGGATAAGGAGATGACAGAGGATGAGATGGTTGGATGGCATCACCGACTCAATGGACATGAGTTTGAGTGAACTCCAGGTGTTGGTGGTGGACAGGGAGGCCTATCGTGCTGCAGTCCACGGGGTCACAAAGAGTCGGACATGACTGAGTGACTGAACTGAACTGAAATGGATAGGGGACACTTATCTGATGTGGACCAGTGGCTAAGACTCTGCTCCCAATGCAGGGGGCTCAGTTCCATGCCCTGGTAAGGGAACTAGATCCCACATGTCGCAACTAATAGTTCACACGCCCCAACCAAAGACACCAAGTGCCACAACGAAGATCAATGACCTTGCCACAACTAAGACCTGACACAGCCAAATACACAAATAAATTCAGAACAAAAAAAGCAGATGGGCAGGGAAAGATCCATCATGCTAACACTAATCAAAAGAAAGCAGGAGGAGCTACATTAACTTCAGACAGAGCATTCAGACTTCAGAAAAGGAATATTATGGGGGATAAAGAAGGGCATTATATCAATATAATGATAAAGGAGTCAATTCTCCAAGACGACGTAACAATCCAACGTTGTTGTTTTTGTTCAGTCGCTCAGTCGTGTCCAGCTCTTTCTGACCCCATGGACTGCAGCACGCCAGGCCTCCTTGTCCTTCACTCTCTCCCAGATTTTACTCAAATCCATGTCCATTGAGTCGGTGATGCCATCCAACCATCTCATCCTCTGTTGTCCTCTTCTCCTTCTGCCTTCGATCTTTCCCAGCATCAGAGTCTTTTCTAATGAGTCAGCTCTTCACATCAGGTTGCCCAGGTATTGGAGTTTCAGCTTCAGCATCAGTCCTTCCAATGAATATTCAAGACTGATTTCCTTTCGGATTGACTGGTTTGATCTCCTTGCAGTCCAAGGGACTCTCAAGTCTTCTCCAACACCACAGTTCAAAAGTGTCAGTCCTTCAGCACTCAGTCTTCTTTATGGTCCAACTCTCACATCCACATATGACCACTGGAAAAACCATAGCTTTGACTACACAGACCTTTGTTGACAAAGTAATGCCTCTGCTTTTTAATATGCTGTCTAGGTTTGTCATAGCTTTTCTTCCAAGGAGCAAGCATCTTTTGATTTCATGGCAGCAGTCACCATCTGCAGCGATTTTGGAGCCCAAGAAAACAAAGTCTGTCACTACCTCCACTGTGTAACGATCCAACACATACTGCATAAATGCTTAACAACAGACCGTCAAAGCACATGAGACAAAAACTGATAGAACTGTACGGAAAAACAGATGAGTCCACTATACAGCTGGAGACTTCAAAACCCTTCTATCAGAAACAGACAGATCCAGCAGACAGAAAATCTGTTAAGAATATAGTTGAACTTAACATCATCATCAGTCATCAGACTAACTCATGTGAAAACAGCAGAGTATACAGTCTTCTCAAGTTCACACGGAACATTCACCAACATAAACTACATCCTGGGCCACAAACCACCTCTTCACAAATTTAAAAGAACAGAAATCATACAATATCTGCTCCTAGGCTACAACAGAATTAAGCTAGCAATCAATTACAGAAAGATAGCTGGAAAATCCCCAATTACTTGGAAATTAAACAGCACACCTCTAAATAACACATGGGTAACAGAATAACTCTCAAGAGAAATTTAAAATATATTGAACTAAATGAAAATGAAATATAGCAAAAGTAATACTTAGAGGAAAATTTACAGCACTGACCACAAACCAGAAAAGAAGAAAGAGCTAACATCAATAATCTAAGCTTCCACCTTAGGAAACTAGAGAAAGAAAAGCAAATTAAATCTAAAGTAAGTAGGAAAAAAGAAATAATAAAAATGAGAGCAGAAATCAATGAAACTGCAAACAGGAAATCAATGGAGAAAAATCAACAAAACTGAAAGCTAGTTCTTTGAAAAGATCAATAAAATTGATAAGCCTCAGACTTCCCTGGGAGTTTGAAGCCTCAAACTTCTAGTGACTAAGACTCCGCACTTGCAATGTAGGCAGTGCGGGTTTTATCCCTGGCTGGGGAATTAAGATCCCACATGCCAAGTGGTGCAACCAAAAAAAATCGACAAACCTCTATCTCAGCTAACCAAGAAAAAAAGAGATTGGTAACAAATTGTTAACATCATAAATAAAAGAGGTGCCATCACTACAGATGCCATGGAAATTAAAAGGATAGTAAAGGAATACTATAGCAACTCTATGCCCACAAAGTTGACCACCTAGATTAAATCAGCCAATTCTTTGAAAGACACAATCTGCTAAAATTGACACGAGAGAGACAACCTGAATAGGCCTATATTTATTAGGAAATTAAGCCAATAATTAATAACCAGAAAAGCACTAGGCCCAGAATGATTCACTGGGAGCTTCTACCAAATAGTCAAGGAAGAAATCATACCAATTCTCTGCAAACTCTTTCAGAAAACAGAAGCAGAAGGAATACTACTTAACTTATTCTATGAGGCCAGCATTTTCCTCACACAAAAACCAAAGACATTACAAGAAAAGAAAACCACAGATCAGTATCTCTCATGAATATAGATTCAAAAATTCTCAGCAAAGCATTTAGCACATTGAATCTAACAACATATAGAAAGAATTATACACGACAACCGAGGATTTATCCCAGGTACACAAGGCTGGTCCAATGTCCAAAAATCAATTAACCCATCACGTCAACAGGCTAAAGAAGAAAAATCACATGATCCTATCAATAAATGCAGAAAAAGCATTTGACAAAATGGTGGCACTAGTGGTAAAGAACGCCCCTGCCAACGCAGGAGACATAAGAGACTCGGGTTCAACCTCTGGGTTGGGAAGATCCCCTGGAGGAGAGCATGGAAAACCACCCCAGTATTCTTGCCTGGAGAATCCCATGGACAGAGGAGCCTGGTGGGTTACAGTCCACAGGGTTGCACAGAGTCAGACGCGACTGAAGCGACTGAGCAAGCACACACACAATACTCATTCATGATAAGAACTCTCAGTAAACTATAAAGGAGGAGAATTTCCTCAACTTGATAAAAAATATCTACCAAAAAAAAACTACAGCTAACATCATACTCATTGGTGAGAAGATCAAAGCCTTCCCACTAAAATCAGGTATAAGGCAAGGACGTCCTCTCTCATCACTCCTTATGAACATTGTACAACATTTCTTGTAACACAAGAAAAGGAAATAAAAGGCATAAGGACTGGTGAGGAAGACATAAAATTGTTTTTCCTCATGGATGACATGATTGTCTACAGGAAAAAATTTTAAAAAGAATCAACAACAAAAAATTCTTATAACTAATAAGCAATTTTAGCAAGGTTACAGGATGCAAAGTTAACACACAAAAGTGAATTGTTTCCCTATATACTAACAATAGATAAGTGGAATTTGAGATTAAAAACACAATAACATTTGTATTAGCACACCTCAAAATGAAATAGTTAAGTATAAATCTAACAAAATATGTACAAGATCCCTATGAAAGAAAACTATAAAACTTCAATGAAAGAAGTCAAAGAATAACTAAATTATTGGAAAAATATTTTATGTTTATGGAAAAGAAGACTCAATATTATGATATCAGTTCTTCCAACTTGATCTACAGATCAATGCCATCTCAGTCAAAATCACTGCAAGTTATTCTGTTGTTGTTGTTCAGTTGCTAAGTCATGTCCGACTCCGGGACCCCATGGACTGCACCACGCCAGGCTTCCCTGTTCTTCACTGTCTCCCAGAGTTTGCTCAAACTCATGTCCATTCAGTTGGTGATGCCATCCAACCATCTCATCCTCTGTCACCTTCTTCTCTTCCTGCCCATGGACAGTAAGGAGATCAAACCAGTCAATCCTAAAGGAATCAACTGTGAATATTCATTGGAAGGACTGATGCTGAAGCTGAAGTTCCAATACGCAGACCACTTGATGCAAAGAGCCAACTCACTGGAAAAGTTATACTGTGGATATTGACAAACTGATTGTAAGGTTTAAGTGGAGAGGCAAAAGACCCAGAATAGTCAACACAATATTGAAGGAGAACAAAGTTGGAGGACTAACACTATCCAACTACAAGACTTACTATAGAGCTATAGTTATCAAGACAGTGGCGGTATTGGAGAAATACTGACAAAGAGGTCAATGGAACAAAACACAGAACCCCAAAATAGACCCCAATAAGTGAAGTCAAGTGATCTTTGATACAGGAACAAAGGCAATAGTTAAGTGGAGAAAAGAAAGCCTTGTTAACAAATGGTACTGGAACAACTGGACATCCACATGCAAAAAATTAATCCAGACACAGAACTTTTACTCTTTAAAAAAAAATTAACTCTAAATGGCTCATAGACCTAAATACAAAATGTGAAGCTATAAAAATCCTAGAAAGATGACCATAGGAGAAAATCTAAATGACCTGGGATTGTGTGATGGGCAACACATATATGACACCAAAGGCATGATCCCTGAAAGAAAGAATTCACAAGCTGGACTTCATTAAAATTAAAAACTTCTGCTTGGTGAAAGACACTGTCAAGAGAATGAAAAGAAAACCACAGACTGGGAGAAAACATTTGCAAAAGACACATCTGATAAAGGACTTTTATCTAAAAATATAAAGAATACTTAAAACTCAACAATAAGAAAACAATATGTTTTAAAAAGGGGCCAAAGACCTTAACAGACCTCTCACCAAAGAAGAATCACAAATGGCAAGTGAGCACGTGGAAAGATTCTCCCCATCATATGTCATCAGAGAGATGCAAATTCAAACAGTGAGATATCACTACATAGTTATTAGAATCGGCCAAGATTTGCAACACTGACAACACCAAAAGCCGGTGAGGATGTGGACCAGCGGGGACACTCATTCATTGCTGGCAGGAACGTAAAAATGGTACAGCCAGCTTGGAAGATGGTGTGGCCGTTTCTTACAAAACTAAATATTTAATACACTCTTACCATAAGATCCTGCCACCACATCCCCTTAGTATTTACCCAAATGAGTTTCAAACTTAGGTCTACACAGGCACACATCACAGCTTTATTCATGATTGCCTAAAGTTAGCAGGAAGCAAGATGTTCTCCAGTTGATGAATGGATAAATAACCTCTGGCCCCTCCAGACAATGGAATATTATTAAGCACAAAAAGAGACATGAACCATCAAGGTATGAAAAGACATGGAAGAAACTTGAATGCAAACTACTAAGTAAGAGAAGCTTATCTGAAAAGGTGACATACTCCACATACTCTGTACATAGTATGATTCCAACTCTATGACATTCTGGAAAAGGCCAAACTGTGGCATCAGTAAAAGGTCAGGAGTTGCCGGAGGCTGGGGAGGAGGATGAGCAGGAAAACATGGGGGACGTTAGGGCAGTGAAACTGCTCCGTATGAAGCTACAACAGCGGGCGCGCGTCGGTCCACAGTGTCCAAGCCCACAGGAGGCCCGACCCCAGAGTGAGCCCCACAGGGAGCTGTGGGCTCTGGGCGATGGCGTGTCCCGGCGGTGACTACAGAGGAAGAGGTGCGTGCTCTCCGAGGGGCAGCAGGGACACGGGAAACTTCTGCACCTTCCTCATTTTGTTGTAAACCTAAAACTGCTCTTCTCTAAAAAATAAAATCTGCTTTAAAAAAATTTTAATAGTGCAAAAAAAAATTACATGATGACAGCTGAGGAAACAGGAACACTGGCTGAGTGTATTACGTTTGAGACCTTTCCAACACTTGAGTTGTGAGAACGATACTGTGGCTCTGTTTTGAAACACGGTCCTTACCTTTAGAGAGGGATGATGTGGAATGATACAGTGTCTGAAGTTTTCCAGGTAGAAGATAACTGGAGGAGGGGTTAGGAGCAAAGTCATAAAAAGACCACTGTGAGCAGAGGATTATTGGTTGGGTGACAGGTACATGGGGGTGCGTAAGGTTATTTCCACTACCTTTTTACATGCCTAAAGCTTTATGTAATGAATAAGAACATAAAAAATAAATTCTGGATGTACTAATTATTGAACATGAAAAATAAAATAAGTTTGTTTAAAATTATTAAAATGAGACTCAAAAACTATCAACAAAAATAATCTGAAAATTTTATTGATGGATTAGATATAATAAATAAAACTTTAAGCATAACTGAGGAATTCTGAACTCCAGCTTCGGGGCATCCGGTTGGCCCAGACTTCTGGCAAAAGCAAAAAGAACTCCTTTCTGAAGGAAATAATGTCACCTTTGGTCTCATATAATTTCTACAAATAAACACCAAATATAGCACACAGTTACCAAAGAAAACCAGGTTTAGTCAGAGGTGAGACACCACAAGCCGGGGCCAAAGGAAAGAAAGGAAACAAAGTGACTCCGAGGGAGGCACTCCAAGTAAGACGCAGGCACGCAGGGAAAGCGCGAGACAGCCGGACTCCTGACAGCAGACCCAGGAAGCAGGCCTGCCAGCGTGCTAACAGGGGAGAGCCAGGTCTAACAGCAGACCTGCTTCTGTTAAAAGAATTAGTGAACTTAAATAAAAACATCAACATTTCTATTTCTTTCAAAGACTTTTGTAACGAAAATGCAGAAGAAAGGGTAAGATTCATAATGGATAAATGAGAACATACATTCACTCGAGTCTGAGGGAGAAGCGAGGAAACAGACAGAGGCAATCCTTGGAGAGAGAAGGCCGACAATTTGTCAACAATGATTGAGAGACAGACTGAAGAAGCCCAGAGTCTCGTGCCAGATGAATAAAAAGAAACCCACGCTCAGTTCTGCCAAAGTGACACTGCTCGATCCGAGAGAGCCTATCCTGACAGCAATAAGGAGACAGTTCTCAAAAGAGGGAAGATGAGCACGCCCTCCTCCGCAGACGCTCAGGCTGGAGGCAGCGTGCTGCCACTGACTTGCAACCAGGGACCCAGCCCAGGGGACGTGAGCTGTCCCTCAGGAGGCCGAGTCCACAGCAGGAAGGAGTCCGCGCGCCAGCCTCGGCCTCCCTCCGCACGCACGGCGGCTCCCCACACCCGAGAACTGGCATGTGGCAGCATCCGCACCGGTCAGGCAGAGGGGCCTGTGCACCCCAACACTGACCTGAAAGCTGACCCAGTCAGGAGGCTGTGCTGTGCACGGGTGCAGATGACAGAACCTTCACGAAAACCCCCCAGTTTCTGCCCAGGGCGGCCAGGAAAGGAGGCCCCATGACCTGAGGGGTGTGGGAGGGCCCATCTGTCCCTGTTTTCTGGGGCTCAGGGAGGGCAGTCTGGCTACAGAGCTATGCTGCCCTGCGTGGCGCCGGAAGTGAGAGAGAAACCGCAGAGGAGTCAGGCCAGATGCTGACAGAGACACCGGAGACAGAGCAGGGTTCTGAGGCAGCCAAGTGATTGTGAGGAAAGATACATCGATCCAGCCCTTCCCTGCATGTCGCACAAAAGTTAACCACGCCCGCTTTAAAACCCATGAAAGGCGCAGCGGTAAAGCTTTTAGACGACAACATATAAAAATTCTTATGAACCCAAAGCAAGGGAATGTTTCTTAGGCACAAAAAGCGCTGACCATAAAAGAAAAAAGGGATGCTTACTGCATTATAATTACAAACTTCTGTCCACCAAAAAGACCACTCAGAAGGCAAAAAAGGCAAATCCCAGAGGAGATGACTATGTGCAAGACCTACACAGGATAGGACTCTCGTTCAGAAACTGGGAAGAAACCCCAGAAGCCTAAAACACAGAGAAATGGGCAGAAGGCTCCACATGCCTCCCCCATCAGAGGCAAAGACAGTAAGATGTGAGAGATTCAGTCCCACTAGCAACCAAGGAGATTGAATTATCGCTAAAAGCCAAGACCACACCCCCACTTTTATCTAAAATGGAAAAGCCCCCAAATTCTGACTGCTAGCATGGAGCCCTCATCCACCAGCTTGGAGGCGACACAGACCCGCGTGTGCTGAGCTCAGCACTGGTGTGGACAGAGCCTCTGGCCCAGGCAGCAGCGTGGGTGCAGACTCAGAAGACACACAGGATGCTCCCTCTTACCCAGCACACATGCGGGCACTGGGCAGACGTCCCCCGGGAGGAAGAGGGATTGTGGCTGGGAGCACTAACAGTCTAGTCTGGGACAAGGTGGCTTCATGCTTTTCTGTTTAGAAGGCATGCACAACTCTTTATGTGAAGGGAAAAGATAAATAAAAAACATGTACGTGATGAAGGCACATTTTGAACCCTCTGTTAGCATCCTGAGTGGTGCCCTGTCCCCTGTGGGCACCCAGAGGGCAAGGAGCCCAGGCTGCCCTGGGAGGGGGTCTGCGGGACATCAGCATCAGGACCAGCAGGCGCCGTCCTGAGCCCTTCCCCGGGGGAAGGGGTGGCCATGGCCGCCCCTACCCTGGAACAGCTGCCTGAAGAGGCGGGACTTTTCTGAGGACAGGGTCTCCAGGCAGGCAGACGCCCCGCCCCCCCCGCCACCCCAACCCCAGCCCGAGGAGGCAGCGGGGTCACGCACATCCAGCTTCATCAGGGTGAGCAGGTCCTGTGTGGCGGCTCTGAGGATGGAATCTGTCTTCTTGCTGGCGACAGACTCGTCCAAGGTACTGTCCGAGTTGGGGAGGACAGCCGATGGGGTCTCTGCAACAACCACACTCTTCCTGGGCTGGAGAAGAACACAGGCGGCGTAATCAGAAGGGTGCAGTGGCCGGCCAGCCTGGGACTGACCCAAGACGGGCCTGCAGGGAGCTCCAGCGCAGGCGGCGGGGCGGGGAGCTGCCTACCTTGCTGGCCACAGCGCCCCCGGGGCGCTCTTCTGAGTGCGGTGGGACCCAGGCTCGGTCACACACCATCCTCAGGTCTGAGGTGGCACCTGCTGTGGCCCCTGCAAATGGAGGGGAGACTCAGGATACTATGCTGGTGCCCTGTACACAGCGGGTGTGTGCACCCACCCAGGGCAGGGCTGGCTGAGGGCACAGACGCGTAGGGGACACTAGAGACAGCAGCCTCAGGCACTCACAGAAGGCTGCAGTCACAACCGCATGACATGCAAAGGCCGGCAAAGCCCAGTCCCAGGCAAAGCGGGAGGAGCAAGGCAGGCAGCTCCCACTGGGCCGGCGGGACTCGGAAGGCGGGAAGGAGCAGCTGTGGGTCTGCCTATGGTTTGAGAGCAACTTTGCCTCAATACCGCCCTTCAGGGGGCAAATGAATGCAGTTTGTACTTGTATGAAAAAGTAAAAAATGGATTATTAACAGGAACCAGCCATTCCCTTCTCCAGGGAATCTTCCTGACCCAGGGAAAACCCAACCACACTCCCTGT
Organism: Odocoileus virginianus; assembly: GCF_023699985.2. Lineage (NCBI taxonomy): Eukaryota > Metazoa > Chordata > Mammalia > Artiodactyla > Cervidae > Odocoileus > Odocoileus virginianus. Next base: position 101,553,352 of record NC_069675.1, read on the forward strand.
GATGAACACACGCATATGTGAAAAGTCATACATTTCCACACTGACCTGCTGTTACACTCATACAATCTATAAAACTTAAGCTGTTGAGTGTAACTTGCCAGTTTATGGAACTGATCTGCAGTGGGTTAAATCCGTGGATGCGGAACCTGAGGGCCATCTGACTGCACTGCACCCTTTCCCACGAGGGACTTGGGTCCTGCAGGTTCTTGAACCGATCCCCTGTGGAAGCCAGGACGACCGAGTATATCTCAGATTTTTGCCAGAACCATGTCCTCTAAGAGAGCATTACCTGTACAGGCAAGAGGAATGTTAAGTCTGTCCCTGAATGGATGTGAACTAGATATGTTCATGGAACTGGATACTTCACACTCAGATTTTGTTATATGTGGATTGCTGTTATTTTTAGTTATCTGTTATTTATTTCATCTGAAAAAAAAATCACTAAACATGTTTTTAATATGGTGGAGCAAATGGATAACACATAAAAGAAATATATCCCAACCCTACCCACCTCAGACAAAAGATTCAATTCTAGGTGAGTATGAAAGATAAAGGGCTTCCCTCATAGCTCAGCTGGTAAAGAATCCGCCTGCAATGTGGGAGACGTGGGTTTGATCCCTGGGTTGGGAAGATCCCCTGGAGAAGGGAAAGGTTACCCACTCCAGTATTCTGGCCTGGAGAATTCCATGGGGTCGCAAAGAGTCGGACAAGAGCAACTTTCACTTTCACATGAAAGATAAAATGTCAAATCTTACAGGCAGATTTCCTAGACAGGATAAAAAATATATTAACCACAAAAGAAAAAATTTGATCAATGGGACTCTTAAAAAGATTTCTGTTCATCAAAAGACACTATTAAAAGAGTGAAAAGTGAGCAGAAAATATTTTTAATACATACATCCAACAGAGCACTCATACAGAGAATATATAAAGAACTCATATAAATCAAAAAGAAAATGAAAGGTAAACTAAGTGAAAAAGGCCAAAAGGCAGTGAAAACCCCAAGGAGATGGACGATCCTCAGGTTCACAAGGTATCAGGAAGATGCAGCGACAGCCACACAAGGCCTGGCTGCAGGGCACAGAGGGGCCAGATGAGAGAGGAAGACTTCCAGGGCGCGCTGGGGCCTCTGAGCTGCATGGTCCCCAGCGGCGTGGCCTGTGAGTGGACTCTCCGACACCCGAGGCCAATGAGCACCTGAGTGGGGCTGAGACCCAAACTGCTAGAATTTAAATACAAGCCACCACATGTGGCAGGGGGCCATGTCTTGGACTGCAGACTGGAGCAACCAGACAGTCTTGTGACACTGGTGAGGGCATAAACCGGGCGAGCACTAAGAACCCCTGGCAGCAACTCCCAAGCTAAACACAACACACATGCCCTCGTCACTCGGCAGTTCCCAACAAACAGATAACACACCTCAGACACACTGGTGCCACATGTGCTCATAGGGAGACGCCGCTGCACACCGAGGGCGGCCTGCCGCCGCGTGCGCTCACAGGGAGACGACGCTGCACACCGAGGGCGGCGTGCCGCCGTGTGCGCTCACAGGGAGACGCCGCTGCACACCGAGGGTGGCGTGCTGCCGCACAGCACTCTGAGGCCACGAGCACGGGGCTGAGCAGAAGCCAGACTCAAAGCCAGTCTCAGGGTTCAGAGGCCAGGGGAATGCAAGGGCGCAGGATGACGACCACACCACTGCTGATAGGAACTGCGGGGTCCCCAGCCGGGGTTCCTTCTGGGTGCTGGCCTCACAGCGGAGCTCGGTTTATGCAAATCCATCCAGACTTCCCGGGGGCTTGCACATTCTGTGTGCACATTACACAACCATAAACAGTTCATGACAATAAAGAATAATTTACTATCAGTGAAGAAACTGATAAATACACAAACAGATTCCTCAACAGTAGCTCCAAGTAATGAAACATCCAAGACAGGCAGATCCACAGACAAAAGCAGGTGGGCAGCAAGCAGTCAAGAGTTGGGAAGTGACAGCTGATGGGTTGGGGGTCTGTCTACCAGGTGACGAAAATGTGTTGGAAACAGGTAGTGGAGGCTGATGTTCAACTTTGTGAAAATACTAAAAACCACTGAATTGTGTACTTTAAAAGGGTAAAGTCTGAGACTTCCCTGGCATTCCAGTGGTTAGGACTCCACGCTTCCACTGCAGAGGGTACAGGTTCAGACCTCTTCAGTTCCCCTGGTTTGGAACTAAGATCCTGCAAGCCATGTGGCATGGCCAAAATAAATAATTAAAAGGGTAAATTTTACAATAAGTTAATTTTACCTCAAGAAAGCTGACTTAAAAAAAAAAAGACTATGTAGATCAGAAAGTTGATACCGAATGAAGATAGCTCTAGAAAATGCAATAGGAAAGTGAAAGACTGTTTTGTGAATGGTGCTGGGTAAATTATCCACTAGACAGAGTAAGAAAAAGCTGAATTTCCTACTTTGAATATAATGCAAGAGGGAACCACAAGAAAAGAAAGACTTCCACGTGGAAAGTGAAACTGAAAAGCCACCAGACAAGAATCCAGAAGAATGTGTTTACGTCCAATAAGAAGGAGAGGTAAGTGAGACCCAGAACACAATCACAGTGCAACAGCTGGTTTTCAAATAAGGACACCAAGGGTCTCTGTCCCAAAAACAGAGGCTGGGAGAAGGTATGTGGACATTAAAACTGATGGGAGATCTCTATCTGGAGCATATGAAAAATTTATGCAAACCAACAAAACAAATTCAGGAAACCCTGCAGAAAATGGGCAAAGAATATAAACAGACAGTTCTTAAAGAGGGAACCCAAACAGTTCTCAAACACGCCAGGAGATGATTAAACCGGCCAGCAACCCAGGAAACGCAGGTGAAGACAAGACAGAGCAATCCTCGGGGGGACACCAGCAGCATCCCGTGGCCGGGACACACCGAGGGCAACCACACGCTGCGGGTCTCACCGGCCAGCTGAGGCCGCAGCAGAGGTCCCCGTCGGGGAGGTGCCCGGGAGAGGGCAGAGAGCTGACTGCTGACCAAAGGTCACGATGAACCCTCTCTGCAACCGAGACTCAAGAAGACAGAGCAGACAGCAGAGAGGGCTGGCGCGGGCACCTCCTGGGGAGGGAAGCTGGGCGATGGCTGGGGTACCAGGGCGACAGTGCAGGCAGCAGCCTGTGAGTTCAGCCCGGCTCAGGGGCACAGGGAGGGCGGCGGTCAGCGGTTACAGCAGGGCTGCGCAAGGCCCGGCTGGGGAAACGCCCTGGACACAGAGGCCGGGGGAGGGATGCAGAGCAACTGCGGCTTCCTACGGAGGCCGGGACACAGGCGCAGGGGCCCCTGGACCCAGAGTGTGCTGGCCCTCTGGGTGGGTCAGAGGGTCCCTTACCTGCGGGAGCCGAAGAGGCCTGGATGCTGGCCTGGGCCTGGCTAAGCTCGTCCACCACCTCTTCGTGGACAGAAGGCAGCAGGACGGGGTGGCTCCTCTTGGGCAGAGGCCCACAGACTGCAGTGCGGCTGCCCCCGCGATCTGCTGGGAGGAGCCGGCATGAGGCAAGACCTCTGCTCCCAGAACGCCCAGACCACACGTCTGGAGGCCTGGGGACAGTCCCCGGCGGACCCTGCCACCTGCCCCCACAGGCCAGCTGTGTGTCACCCGCACCTGTACAGCCCATCACCTGTGCCCATCTGCTCAGGCAAGTGGCAAGTGAGCGCCAGCCCCAGCTGCCCTCCCAGGTCTGCCGCCCAGCTCTGAGCACCCCCAAAGAGCCTGGCCAGCCTGCCCCCCCCACCCAGCCCCCGCACCTCATTCATAAACGGATAGGACCCAGAGCAGTCAGTGTTTCTGTGTGTCACCATCATCCCAGAGGGGGCTCCCAGGAGACAAGCCCGGTCAACAGTTTCCTTCCCCAAACCCACGCTCCCCGAGTGCTCAGAGCAGGGCATGCAGAGGGCAAAGCTGAGGGCCCGCCCATGGCTGGTTTTCTCCTAGGAGGAGTGGGGGGCAGGATGTGTGTTGGAGGGGACAGCTGGTGACCCGAGGGCAGGAGGTCAGCCCTGAGGCGGGCAGAACCTGGGATGCAGGGCTCCTGTGGCCGAGGTGGCCTCTCCGGCCGCTCCTCCAGACTGCAGCACGTTGGCTTCTTGGCCTTCCCGGCAGTCACGCTGGCCACAGACACGAGTGGGATGGCCTGGCTCTCCTGAGACAGGGAGAAGAAGGGCTGCCTCAGGAGCGCTCCTGGGCCAGCGTCCCACGAGCGGGGAGACACCAGGCTTTGGCGACTGGAAGGGAGGCAGTGACCAACTAGGGCACCGGCGACGCAGGAAGAGGAGAGTTTAAGGCAAGAAAGACCCAACTCGCTGTTGTCTTGCCAACTCCATCATGTTTAAATAGTGGTCAAAACTGTCAGAACCTCAATACACTTCATGAAGATGAAATATAATGTAGAAAACAGAGGATACACCCTAAAGTATCAGCAAAGGAAGATGTGAGAACTGGGAGCGCACCCGAGCGTGGTGTGGAGGCTGAGTGAACAGCCGCTCAGCCTGCAGGCCCGTGGGCCCCCTGGAGTGTGGCTCACGAGGCTCTGGGCCCCCCCCAGGCCCCACATCATGCTTATCACTCACCAGAACTGAGGGGGTGAAGCGGCTTCTCCCACCTCGCAGCCATCAGCTCAATCCACTGGCCTCGACTGAGGCAGTATCGAGGGCAAGGCACACTGCCCCACGTGCCCTCAGGAGGGGCCCAGGGCAAGGGGCAGGCCGAGGGCACAGCTCCGAGGTGGGTGTTGGCTCAGCGCAGGTGGGGTGAAGAGCCAGGAGGGCAGCCACGCGCACAGAGCAGGGAGACCAGAGAGGCGGAGTTCGGCCAAACCGCAGGCCCTCCTGGAGGGGGGCCACGTGGGCGCAGGGCCCGCAGACATGCAGCACGTCCCCAGGAGGCCCCTGAGACACAGCGGGCGGGACAGGCGCAGCACTGGGCCCCAGGAGACCCCACCCCGGCCTGTCTGCTGGCCAGCGCCTTGAGGCAGAAGCGGCTGTCCCGGGGACCCATGGTGGGGTGCTGGCACACTCACAGGGTTGAAGAGCTCCGTGGTCAGGCCCAGGTAGTTGTGCAGAGCCAGAAAGGTGACCCTCTGCAGCCGTACCATGATGATCTGCAGAGAGACGGGCCAGCTGGACGGGGGGGGGCCTCCCCAAGCCAAGGGCTGAGCCCGCCGGCCTCATGGGCCGGAGAGCCCCTGGTGGAGACAACCCAACCCGCATGCCAGGTGTGGGCACGGGGCAGAAGGAAACTGCATGGCTTCTGCAAGTTTCTAAAATTACTTCAAGTCAAGACATTTAATAATAACAAGAGTTCTTCTGGGACACAGTAGGCAATTGAAGACCTCATTGAAGCTATCAATATTAATTTTTACAGCAAAATACGTATCACAAGGTTCTGAAAAAACCATCTTAGTTCCTCTGACACTCACCCTGAGCCCCATGTCGCCAGCACTCAGTCCTGCCAGTGAAGTCACTTCCACTACTGCGGACATGTCTCATGGCCCCGGGACTCAGTAAACCAATGATGAGATACTCAGGGCCTCGACCCTGGGCCCCTCCCTGAGACCACCAGGGCACCAGAGAGACTGCCTGGAAAAGTGACTCACCTGCACCACCCTCACCAGAGTTTCAGGATATCTCTCAAAAACTCCTTGAAAAGCCATAGCTGGGAGCCGGAGGATGGTGGAGGGGATGGCAGCACGGGCGGACACCGTTTTGTACGGCGCGGCGTGGCCCTGCAATGATAGCCCCGATCAGCCCGCGTCAGCCGGCCCTGAGACCGCGGAGCCTGGCTCCCCCAGCCCTCGTGCAGTCTCAAGCATCTCAGCTCTCAGCACCCCGCTCCCCGAGGCCTCTGGCAAGGCCACTTGGAGCCAGGATCACCCACGCAGCGAGCCTGCTGAGCTCTGCCTGGCCACCAGCGCAGCTCCAGGCGGCCAAGGACTGGCTGGGCACCACTTGGGCACTGGCGGGTGCTTGACAGCAAAGGTGCCTTTTTCAGCCTGTCATCACTCCCAGGCAGTGCCCTTGGCCCTCTCTGGCTCACAGTTCTGAGTCCTGCCACCACCTCTCCCCGAGTGCCGCTGCCATGCGACCACCAGCTTTTTTCTGCACTGATGTTCTCCTTTGTCAAGAGCCACATAAGCGGAATCACGCAGGGCCAGGTTCCTCCCGCTGAGATGGCACACTTGAGGGTCGCCATGCTGTTGGTGCACCCGGAGTCCGAGCTGTTTGTTGATGAGAACTAGCCTGTTTTACGGATGTATCACAGTTTCCTCATGCGCCCAGCACACGCGTGCTTGCATGCTAAGTCGCTTTAGTCATGTCTGACTCTGTGCAACTCATGGACTATAGGCCACCAGATTCTCTGTCCACAGGATTCTGCAGGGAAGAATACTGGAGTGGACTGCCATGTCCTCCTACAGGGGATCTTCCTGAACTGGGAATCAAACTCACATCTGCCTGCGCTCTTACTTTACAGGCAGATTGTTTACCCACTGAGCCACCTGGGAAGCCCTATGCATCCAGCCGGTGAAGGACATTTGGGTTGTTCCCAGTATTGGCAATTACAGATAAAACTAATATAAATATTTCCATACCGGGTTTTGTGTGAACAAAGTTTTCATTTTCCTTGCTAAATATTGTGGAATTATTTACCAAAACCTCAGCTAAAGTTGGAGTTGGTGTGGGGGCTGACCTGTAAGAGGGGCGCTCACACCTACCACCGTGTCAGTTACCACCCATGTCAGTTACCCAGAAGAGGAAGAGGCCTCTGCCTACATCTTGGATGGGAATTTGCCTCTACCTGTCCTCTGGCCATAAAGGCCGAGCACCGAAGAACTGATGCTTTCAAACCGCGGTGCTGAAATGGACTCTTGAGAGTCCCCTGGACTGCAAGGAGATCAAACCAGTCAATCCTAAAGGAAATCAACCCTGAATATTCACTGGAAGGACTGATGCTGAAGCTGAGGCTCCAATACTTTGCGACCCCATGGACTGCAGCCTGCCTGTCTTCCCTGTCCTTCGCTATCTCCTGGAGTTTGCTCAAACTCAAGTCCATTGAGTCAGTCAAGTCCATTGATGCCATTCCACCATCTCATCCTCTGTTGCCCACTTCTCCTCCTACACTCAGTCTTTCCAGCATCAGGGTCTTTTCCAATGAGTCAGCTCTTTGCATCAGGTGGCCAAAGTATTGGAGCTTCAGTTTCAGCAACAGTCCTTCCAATGAATACTCAAGGTTGATTCGCTTTAGGATTGACTAGTTTGAGCTCCTTGCTATCCAAGACACTTGCTCTCAAAAGTCTTCCCCAGTACCACAGTTCGAATGCATTGGTTCTTTAGCACTCAGCCTTCTTTATGGACCAATTCCCATATTGGTACATCAAAGTGAAAGTTGCTCAGTCGTGTCCAACTCTTTGCAACCCCAGGGACTATGTAGTCCATGGAATTCTCCACATCAGAATACTGGAGTGGATAGCTGTTCCCTTCTCCACGGAATCTTTCCGACCCAGGAATTGAACCAGGGTTTCCTACATTGCAGACAGATTCTTTACCAGCTGAGCTACCAGGGAAGCCCAGATTGGTATGTGACCCCTGGAAAAACCACAGTTTTGATTATACAGACCTTTGTTGGCAAAGTGATGTCTCTGCTTTTTAATATGCTGTCTGGATTTGTCATAGCTTTTCTTCCAAGGAGCAAGTGTCTTTTAATTTCATGACTGCAGTCATCATCCACTGTGATTTTGGAACTCAAAAAAAGAAAATATGTCACTGCTTCCACTTTCCCCCTTCTATTTGTCATAAAGTGGTGAGACTGGATGCCATGATCTTAATTTTCTGAATGTTGAGTTTTAAACCAGCTTTTTCACTCTCCCCTTTCACCCTCATCAAGAGGCTCTTTAGTTCCTCCTCACTTTCTGCCATTTGAGTGGTGTCATCTGCATATCTGAGATTGTTAGTATTTCCCCCAGCAATCTTGATTCCAGCTTGTGATTCATCCAGCCCAGCATTTCACATGATGTACTCTGAGTATAAGTTAAATAAGCAGGGTGACAACATACAGCCTTGATGTACTCCTTTCCCAATTTGGAACCAGTCTGTTGTTCCATGTCTGGTTGTAACTGTTGCTTTTGACCTGCACACAGGTTTCTCAGAAGGCAGGTAAGGTAGTCTGGTATTCCTATCTAAGAATTTTTCCAGTTTTCTGTGATCCACACAGTCAAAGCTGTAGCATAGTCGATGAAGCAGAAGTAGATGTTTTTCTGGAATTCCCTTTTTCTATGATCCAATGGATGTTGGCAATTTAATCTCTGATTCCTCTGCTTTTTCTAAATAAAGCTTGTATATCTGGAAGTTCTCGATTCATGTACTGTTGAAGCCTAGCTCAAAGGATTTTGAGCATTATCTTCCTAGAGTGTGAAATAAGCACAATTGTAGGGTAGTTTGAACATTCTTTGGTGTTGCCTTTCTTTGGGATTGGAATGAAAACTGACCTTTTCCAGTCCTTTGGTCACTGCTGTTTTCCAAATTTGCTGACATTTACTACCAATTTGCTTTATGACCCAGAATATATTAATAGTATGTATTGTGAGTGCCCCATGTCCACATGAAAGAAATGTACTTGCTATTGTTGGGATGAGTGTTCAGTAAATGTTCACTTAATTAATTAATTAAACAAGAAGGCTGATGGTGCTGTTTAGATTTTCTACATCTCTGTGGACTTTCTGTCTACCTGTCCTACTGATTACTGAACAAGTGAAGTCATCAGCTTTAACTATGGATTCATTCTCCTTTCACATCTGTAAGTTTCTGCTTCACTTTTGAAATTCCATTCTTAGGAGAATACACATTTGGGTTTGCTCTATCTTCTTGACTAGTGGTGTTCCTCACCCTGGAAACATTCTGTGGTCTGAAGTCTACTTTGTCTAACATTAATACAGCCTTTCGGTTTTGAGCTTTCATGATATAGTCTATCATATTCTTTTCTTTTCAATCTACCTAAGTCTTTATAGCTATAGTAGTTTTATGAAGCCAGCATGTAGCTGGATATTGGTATGTCTATCTAAACTGATCACCATTTAATTGATGCATTCAACATTATTACTGATGTATCTAGGATTAGGCTCCAATTTTCTGGGGAATGTTGAATTTTTTATCAAGTTATCAAGCTGACTGGGTTCAAACCCCAAGTTCTGTCTTACTCCCTGTCCCATCCCACTGTGCTGTGGGGCTGAGTGCCAGTATCTCTGATTTTTGGGTGATGCCTCAAGTGCTTGGCTCTGCCGCCCCTCGGGGGTTAGTCTGAGACCTGGGCTGAGGCTGCACCTTAGCCTGGTTCTCACAGCCCATGCCTGGCCTGTGCCATGCTGCTCTCTGTCTGCCCTGAGACTCTCAAGACCCATGCACACTCTCTCCCATACTGAGAGAGTCCATGACTGGGCTGCCCTGAGGCAGAGCACTGAGACAGAAGAGGAAACCCAGGGAACTGACCATTCTTGGGATGCTTTTCCTGTTTTTGATTCCCACCTGCGATCTACCCACTTTTATTCTCAGATTCCTGGGTAACTGCTTTGCATTCTACCCAGAGTTTCTGTTGTGATCAGCAGGAGAGAGAGGATATGGTGGCATCACTCTGCCATAGCAGAACTGGAATTCTATTTCATTTTTATTAAAAATAAAATCTCAATGTCTCTCTTCTTTGAAAGCCAGAATGAAGAAGCCTAATAAATTGCCACAGAGAACAGCTCATCTGTGTGGTGAGGCTCACTGTTGCTGCTGGTAGACAGCCCTGCTTTACTTGTATGCAAGGCCCTGCAAAAAAAGAATTCACACAAGGTAAAACCTAGTGCATGTCCAGTCTCCTGACCTGACTGTCCATGAGTGAACATGGAAAACGCCCCTTCCTCCAAACAGCCCTGCCAGTCAGGAACACTGGGCTCTGGCTCAAGGGGTCCTCGGTGTGTTCTGGGCTTAGTTACACCCCTTCTGCCTTGAAGTCCTTTCTGCCTGCTTCAGATAATTTATACAGAGAAGGATGTCCCTGTATGAATCCAGAGAAGCCAAAGCTCAAAAGGATACATGCACCCCAATGTTCACAGCATTGCTATTCACAGTAGCCAGGCCACGGGAGCACCCTGAGTGCCCACCAACAAATGAAGGGATAAAGATGTGGAGAACACACACACAACGGGATAGTGCTGCTGTTGTTTAGTCACTAGGTCATGTGCAACTCTTTGAAACCCTATGGAGTGCAGTCTGCCAAGTTCCTCTGTCCATGGGATTTCCCAGGCAAGAATACCAGAGTGAGTTGCCATTTCCTTGTCCAGAGGACTTTCGCAGACCAGGGAGTGAACCTGTGTCTCCTGCTTGGCAGGCCGATTCTTCACCAGTGAGCCACTCAGGAGGCCCGCGGTGGAACGCTACTCGGCCATGAAAAAGGAGTGGGTGCCGTGGCCACCTGCAGCAACGCGAACGGACCCAGGGGTCACCCAGCAAAGGGAGTCAAAGACACGGAATTCACCATGTGAGTACATTCCACATATATGTGGAATGAACCTGTTTACAAAACAGAAATAGACTCACGGAAAACAAACAGACATAGAAAACAAAATTACGATTACAAAAGGGAAAACAGAGGGAGGGATAAAGCAGGAGTTTGGGATTAACATGGACACACTCCTATGTATAAAATAGATAAAACAATATCTTACTGTATGGCACAGGGAACAATACTCAAAAGGTTGCAATAAAGAAAAAAAAAGGTTGCAATAACCCATAAGGAAAAGGAATCTAAAAAAGAAAAGTGATACATACATATAAGTATAACTGAATCACTTTGTTGCAAGCTAAGACTAATACAACATTGTAAATCAACTATAATTCAATTTTTAAAAACCTATAAAAACCATAAAATTTTGAGTTTAAAACAATAAGAAAAAGAGAAGATTGCTCCATAAACGATCCATGAGCACAAGAAACAGGAGCCCCAAGCAACACAGAGCAGCCACCTGCCAGGCGTCCAACACAGGACCTGGGGGCCAGCCCCGGAGGCCCCGCGAGGCAGAGGCAGGGGCCAAGCCAGGTCAGGGCTCGGCCCCTTGATGCGCATGCACCACTGGCTGCTCTGTGGGGAGCAGTCGCCCTCCTCGTGGGCTGACAGGGGTGAGGTTCTCTCTCAGACGTGACAAGGCCTGTGCTGGCAGCATGTCTCACACTCACCAGGGAGCTGAGCAGCCAGGAGACCCGGGGAGAAACAGGGGAAGGATATCCCCACAACCCCACCCCCACAAGCCCTAACAGACAGCAATTCTCATCAGTTCCAGAGTCGGGGAGAAAAGTGTATGTGTGTCTCTGTCTGCGAGTATGTCTGTGTGTTAAAGGCAGGGTGGGAAGAGAAAATGACAGCTCAACAGCTGACAGTAAAAACAGTTCAAACGGACTTGTTTACTTAGGAAAACAGTGCCCTCAACCTCAGCAAGAAACTTTAAACGCACAGGTGACACAGCTGCAGGGGTGTGCACAGGCTTGGCACACACCTACACATGCCGACAAATGTTTTCTCTGGCCTTGGCCACCACAGAAAACAGTCCCAACAACTTGTCAGTCACCAACGAGGAGATCAAAGGGTATCGAGCAGACAATGGAACTGGAACAACACGTCACCATGGAGGGATTTATGCCAGTAACCCCCACACAGCAGGGCGCTGCAGAGCCGTGCAGAGTACACCACTGAGGAGCGAGGCACAGCAACCACACCACACCTGTGCAAAGTATCCAAGGAGAGTCAGAAAAGCAGCTGCCTCCAGGAAGGGGTGAAGAGAAGCAGAATGGGACCAAGAGCTTACAGCTAGCCTGAGTTACAGGGCCATCACGCTCTCACCTGGCTAACAGCTGACAAGTCTGCTTCCTAGGCTGTGCTCTTTTGTATATGTGAAATATTTCACAACAAATTTGCAAAAATTAAAACAATGGAGTAGGTGGGATTGGAGGAAGGTGTTCAAAAGGTATAAAATTCCAGGTACAAGGCAGACGAGCACCACACGTCCACACAGCTCACGCGCACTGCCTGTGCAGCCAGGTCAGATGTGGGTCTCCCTCTCACATAACTGGACTGTTGGGAACACGGCAGGCCCAGGTCTGAGACATGGAAGCAAACAAGCAGAGACAAGAAACTCAGAAGAGCCAGAGGTGATGTAGCGAGCAAAGAAAATCTTGTCTTACATCATCCATAAAAAAAATATTCAGATAGAAAAAAAAGATCTTGAAATAAAAAACATGATGACAGGAGAAAAGGGAACCCTCCTACACTGTTGGTGGGAATGTAAATGTACAGCCACTATGGAGAACCGTATGGAGGTTCCTTAAAAAACTAAAAACAGAGCTACCATATGATCCAGCAATCCACTCTTGGCCAAATATCCGGAGATAACTCTGGTTAGCAAAGATATACACACCCAGTGTTGACAGCAGCACTATTCACAATAGCCAAGACATGGGAAACCTAAATGTCCATCAACAGATGAATGGTTAAAGAAGATATGGTGAATAGTGTATACACAGACATACACACACACACACAAATAGAATATTACTCAGTCATAAGAAAAAATAAAATAATGCCATTAGCAGCAATACAGATGAACCTAGAGATTATCAGACTAAGTGAAGAAAGTCAGAGGGGGAAAGACAAATATCATATGGTGTCACTTATATGTGAAATCTAAAAAATGATACCAATGGACTTATTTACAAACAAACAGACTCATAGACATGGAAAACAAATTTATAGTTACCAAAGGGAGAAGGGGGAGGGATTAGGAGTTTGGGATTAACATATACATACTACTATATTTAAAATACCACAGAATGATTGTTTGTTTTCAAGGCAAACCATTCAACATCACAGTAATGCAAGTCTATACCCCAACCACTGATGCCAAAGAAGCTGCAATTGACCAGTTCTATGAAGGCCTACAAGACCTTCTAGAATTAACACCAAAAAAAAAAATATTTCCTTTTCATCATAGAGGACTGGAATGCAAAAGCAGGAAGTCAAGAGATACCTGGAATAACAGGCAAGTTTGGCCTTGGAGTACAAAATGAAGCAGGGCAAAGGTTAACAAGTTTGATCAGTAGAACACACTGGTCATAACAAATCCTTTTCCAACAACCTAAGAGATGACTCTACACATGGACATCACCAGATGGTCAATACTGAAATCAGATTGATTACATTCTCTGCAGCGGAAGATGGAGAAGCTGTATACAGTCAGTCAGCAAAAACAAGACCAAACAAGACTTAAATCATGAGCTCCTTATTGCAAAATTCAGGCTTAAATTGAAAAAAGTCGAAAAATCATTAGCATTCAGGTATGATCTAAATCAAATCCCTTATGACTACACAGTGGAGGTGACGAATAGATTCAAGGAGTTAGATCTGGTAGACAGAGTGCTCGAAGAACTATGGGGAGGTTTGTGACATTATCCATCCTAAAGGAGATCAGTCTTGGGTGTTCACTGGAAGGACTGATATTGAAGTTGAAACTCCAATACTTTGGCCACCTGATGTGGAGAGCTGACTCATTTGAAAAGACCCTGATGCTGGGAAAGATTGAAGATGGGAGGAGAAGGGATCAACAGAGGGTGAGACGGTTAGATGGCATCACCAACTCAATGGACATGAGTTTGAGTAAGTTCCGGGAGTTGGTGATGGACAGGGAGGCCTGGCGTGCTGCAGTTAATGGGGTCGCAAAGAGTCGGACACGACAGTGACTGAACTGAACTGAACAGGAGGCATGACCAAAACCTTTCCAAATAAAAAGAAATGCAAGAAGGCAAAGTGGTTGTCTGAGGAAAGTATACAAATAGCTAAAAAAAGAAAAGAATCGAAAGGCAAGGGAGAAAGGCAAAGATATACCCAACTGAATACCAAGTTCCAAAGAACAAGGAGAGATAAGAAAACCTTCCTCAGTGATCAGTGCAAAGAAAGAGAGGAAAATAAAAGAATAGGAAACACTAGAGATCTCTTCAAGAAAATCAGAGATACCAAGAGAACATTTAATGCAAAGATGGGCACAATAAAGGACAGAAACAGTAAAGACCTAAAAGAAACAGAAAAGATTAAGAAAAGGTGGCAAGAATACACAGAAGAACTATATGAAAAAAAAGTCTTAATGACCCAGATAAACAGTGGTGTGGTCACTCACCTAGAGCTGGACATCATAGAGTGTGAAGTCAAGTAGGCCTTAGGCAGCAATACTACGAACAAAGCTAGTGGAGGTGATGGAATTCCAGCTGAGCTATTTCAAGTTTTAAAAGATAGTGCCGTGAAAGTGCTACACTCAATTTGCCAGCAAGTTTGGAAAACTTAACAGTGACCACAGGACTGGAAAAGGTCAGTTTTCATTTCAATCTCAAAGAATGGCAATGTCAAAAAATGTTCAAACTACCTTGCAATTGCGCTCATGTCACATGCTAACAAATTATGCTCAAAATTCTTCAAGCCAGGCTTCAGCGATATGTGAACTGAGAGCTTCTAGATGTTCAAGCTGGGTTTCGAAGGCAGAGGAACCAGAGATTGAATTGCCAACATTCGATGGATAATGGAGAAAGCAAGGAAGTTCCAGAAAAACATCTACTTCTGCTTCACTGACTATGCTAAAGCCTTCAACTGTGTGGATCACAACAAACTGTGGAAAATTCTTAGAGAGATGGTAATACCAGACCACCATACCTGCCTCCTGAGAAACCTGTATGCAGGTCAAAAAGCAACAGTCAGAACCAGATATGGAACGATGGAAGGGTTCCAAATTGGGACAGGAGTATCTCAATGCTAAATATGGTCATCCTGCTTATTTAACTTATATATAGAGTACATCATTCGAAATGCTGGACTGCAAGAACCAAAAGCTGGATTTGGGATTTCTGGGAGAAATATCAATAACCTCAGATATGCAGATGAAAGTGAATGAGGAGAGTGAAAAATCTGGCTTAAAACTCAACACTTAAAAAACTAAGATCATGGCATCTGGTCCCATCACTTCATGGTAAATAGATGGGTGAAGAAGTGGAAGCAGTGGCAGATTTTATCTTCTTGGGTCCAAAATCACTGTGGACAGTGACTACAGCCATGAAATTAAAAGACACTTGCTCCTTGAAAGAAAAGCAGAGAGACATCACTTTGCCAACAAAGGCCCATATAGTCAAAGCTATGGTTTTCCAGCAATCATGTACGGATGTGAGAGTTGAACCATAAAGAAGGCTGAGCACCAAAAAATTGATGGTTTTGAACTGTGGTGCTGGAGAAGACTCTTGAGAGTCCCTTGGACTCCAAGGAGATCAAACCAGTCAATCCTAAAGAAAATCAACCCTGAATATTCATTGGAAGGACTGATGCTGAAGCTGAAGTTCCAGTACTTTGGCCACCTGATGCAAAGAGCCAACTCACTGGAAAAGACCCTGATGCTGGGAAAGACTGAGGGCAAGAGGAGAAGGGGGAGGCAGAGGATGAGATGGTTGGATGGCATCACCGACTCAATGGACATGAATTTGAGCAAACTCCGGGAGATAGCAGAGGACAGAGGATCCTGGTGTGCTGCAGTCCATGAGGTCAACAAAGAGTCGGACGTGACTTAGCAACTGAACAACAACATATTTAAAATTGGTAACCAACAAGGACCTACTCTATAGCACAGGGAAGTACATTCAACACCCTGTAATAAACCATTATGGAAAAGAATCTGAAAAAAAAAAATATATATATATATACATATAGCTGAATCAATTTGCTGTATATGTGAAATTAAAACAACACTGTAAGTCAACTAGACTTATATAAAAAAATGATGACAGAAATTAAAATTTCAATGGAAGATCTGGAAAATAAAGTTAACAAAATCTCCTTAAAAGTACAATAGAAAGATAAAGGGAGTGCAGAATAAAGACAATTCTAGATCTGTAAGGTTTCAAAACCCAATCTCCCTGCACACTTCTCAGGAAGCAATAGAGGATCTGCTTCACCTGAACAGGCAGATCAAGAGAGGAGGTGGGAGCCCTGC
This sequence comes from Odocoileus virginianus, assembly GCF_023699985.2. Lineage (NCBI taxonomy): Eukaryota > Metazoa > Chordata > Mammalia > Artiodactyla > Cervidae > Odocoileus > Odocoileus virginianus. Next base: position 101,569,440 of record NC_069675.1, read on the forward strand.
CCAGGAAGGAAGAAAGCACCCCCGGGACAGGGGCTGGACCGTGTGGCCCAGAAGTTCACAGGGGCACAGAGCCTGGGGACCCGGAGGCCACTTCCTGACCCATGGAATACTGGGCAAGGGCAGCAGTGCATGCCATGCACAGAAAACTAAGCTGCCAAAAATGAGGCCACTGTTAACTCCCGGGAAAAGGAAAAAGAACTTCACCTCCAGGCTCCACAGGCTCAGCTGCCAACAATGCCCACAAGGTGGGATGAGAGGAGCAGGATGGTAAGGCAAGCAGGGCATTTTCTACAGCGATAAGTCAAAACAAAATTGAGACAGAAGAATCATAAAACAGCAAGAGCAGCAGTTGTACACAGGAGACTGGAAGAGCTAGAAGCGGCCTTTCTTGGGAGAGGGTGGTGGAACAGACACTTCACAAAATATCAAAAGCATTTTTAGAATTTGTTCAGGTTATTTTGATAAGAACAAATAAAAAGATTTTTAAATCACAAATACACATTTGGTGAGGCAAAAATGATGTCCTTCCAAATGATCATTTAACTCAGTTCAGACTTGTTTTTTCCAAACACCCCCCTCCCCGCTCTCGGCCCCCACACTTGAGAAAGGAAGTGTCCTGCCCGGGGGCACTGAGGACCCGAGCCGAGGTGACCGCAGCGGCTGGGAGACAGCAGGTACCTGGCCTTGCTCCAAGCACACAGCCCACAGAGCTGCCACAGATGGTGCTCAGCCCAGAAGTCACAGCAGGATCAGGACCAGCAGCAGACCAAGAGGCAAGACACGAGCCTCCACCACCGCTCTCTCTCTTATCTAGGAGCCCCTGTGTGTGACAGCCAGCCTGCCTAGACCTCCCAGGTCTACAGCACACCTCACAGACTCAGACACTCAAGCCAGAATCCCACAGAACCCCCTCCTACGGTCCAACGGGCACACCCGGGTGCCCTCTCCCAGCACAAGGTCCCAGGCAGGGGCTGACCCCAAGCAGCAAGCAGGCAGGCTTGCTCGCAGCAGGTGGTGTCCCTCTCAGCCTCGGCCAAGCATGTGCTAAAGGCAGGCCAGGTCCTGGCGGCAGACAGAGACCCGGAGTCCCATGCATACCTCCACCCCCAGCCCCCAAACAGCTCAAAGCATCTGTACTGGTCTGACAGGGGCGGGCTGAACACAGGGGACACCCCTGAAGTCTCCGTGTGGAGCCTGCCAGCCCTCGGCATGCACAACTTAGGGCTGGCTGGAGGACAGCCACCAGGGGCCCACCCACAGTCAGCGTCACACGAGCTCCTAGACTCCGGAGCCCGCACGCTTCTGCTGACTGCCCCAGAGACCCCTCTGCGCAGGGTCTGCAGAAACTGAAGGACAAGTTGCCTCAGCACACAGCTAAAAAGAAAGCAAGAGATGTAACTTCCAAGGATAAAATTAAAATCAAATACACCTTTTCAGTGACACAGGTGCATGCATGTATCAAAGCAGCTACTTACACTTAAGATTTGTTTTACTGTAAGTAGGTTTTGATCAGAAGAAAAAATTAAATACTAAATTCCAGTTAACTGGGAGGAAATGAGGTACACTGAGCGGAGCCTTTAACAGCTAGTGATAGAAATAAATTAATTTTACTATTCTACTTTTTAACATGTTTGAATATATCCCATGATAGAAGTTTAAAAGTCATAAACTAGCATGAGATGCTATTTTTTAACCTATCGGACCAGTCCTATCGGACTGGAAACAGCAAATCACCAAGAAGGCAGTGGTCAGGCCTCTCAGCCCCGGGCCTCTCGCTCACCCCATGTCCTGTAACACGGTTACGTAACAGCGAAGCCCACTGACAGCGCTGCACATGTGCGCCATGATGCGCCCACTTGGCCAGGGGCCACTTCTCTCCTGTGAACACGTATCAGCTCCACCTGAAAAGCCCTCACAGCTGCAGTGAGGCTACATTATGTCTCATCTCACTCGCTGGTAAAGTGACGCTCAAAACTCTCCACGCCAGGCTTCAGCAGTACATGAACCATGAACTTCCAGATGTTCAAGCTGGTTTGAGAAAAGGCAGAGGAACGAGAGATCAAATTGCCAACATACACTGGATCATCAAAAAAGCAAGAGAGTTCCAGAAGAGCATCTATTTCTGCTTTATTGACTATGCCAAAGTCTTTGACTGTGTGGATTACAATAAACTGTGGAAAATTCTGAAAGAGATGTAAATACCAGACCACCTGACCTGCCTCTTGAGAAATCTGTATGCAGGTCAGGAAGCAAGAGTTAGAACTGGACATTGAACAACAGACTGAATCCAAATAGGAAAAGGAGTACATCAAGGCTGTATATTGTCACCCTGCTTATTTAACTTATATGCAGAGTACATCATGAGAAACGCTGGGCTGGATGAAGCACAAGCTGGAATCAAGATTGCTGGGAGAAATATCAATAACCTCAGATATGCAGATGACACCACCCTTATGGCAGAAAGTGAAGAAAAACTAAATAGCCTCTTGTTGAAAGTGAAAGGGGAGAATGAAAAAGCTGGCTTAAAGCTCAACATTCAGAAAACTAAGATCATGGCATCCGGTCCCATCACTTCATGGCAACTTTGGGGAAACAGTGGAAACAGTGGCTGACTTTATTTTTCTGGGCTCCAAAATCACTGCAGATGGTGACTGCAGCCATGAAATTAACAGATGCTTACTCCTTGGAAGGAAAGTTATGACCAACCTAGACAGCGTATTAAAAAGCAGAGACATTACTTTGTCAACAAAGGTCCATCTAGTCAAGGCTACGGTTTTTCCAGTGGACATGTATGGATGTGAGAGTTGGAATATAAAGAGGGCTGAGCACAGAAGAACTGATACTTTTGAACTGTGGTGTTGGAGAAGACTCTTGAGAGTCCCTTGGACTGCAAGGAGATCCAACCAGTCCATTCTAAGGGAAATCAGTCCTGGGTTCATTGGAAGGACTGATGTTGAAGGTGAAACTCCAGTATTTTGGCCACCTGATGCGAAGAGCTGACTCATTTGAAAAGACCCTGATGTTGGGAAAGATTGAGGGCAGGAGGAGAAGGGAATGACAGAGGATGAGATGGTTAGATGGCAACACCGACTCAATGGACATGAGTTTGGGTAAACTCCAGGAATTGGTGATGGACAGGGAGGCCTGGCGTGCTGCAGTTCATGGGGTTGTAAAGAGTCGGACACGACTCAGTGACTGAACTGAAGTGAGCATGGCCTTGCCCACCAGAGTAAGACCCAGTTTTACCCATAACCAACCCCTCCCACCAGGAAGCTTTCACAAGCCTCTTAACCTCATCCATCAGAGATAAGACAGAATGAAAACCACAATCACAGAGGAGGTGGTGGTGATGAACACTGAGAGACCATGGGTCCCTGCTTGTCAGCAAGGCCTGGTGTACGGCAGAAAGTGACGCATGAGCAGCCTGTGGCTCGGCAGGGGCATCATCAAGGGGCCCCCAATGTGACTGAGTTCACAACGTATCAACCGTATACTCAGGCGGAGTTGGTCGACTTGGGTAAGTAGCTTTAGCAGAACCAAGGGAAACCCTAGGCAGCACACCTTTTGTGACTCTGGGACATAGGGGTGGATGGTATCATTTGTTCCAGGGGTGAAATAGAACAGTTGGCATCTATAACCCCTCACCCCTCATTGAGACAAAGATGGTAGAACATTTGAGACTGCAGGTCCCTGCTTGTGAGCAAGGCCAACCGTGCGACTGAGACTGGAACAGCAGTTTAAATGCCCCCAGCAAGAGACACAGGTGGTTCAGTTAGAAGATTATATGGCACCCAAGGGTGTTCCTTCAGATGCCCTTTTCTGCTTTGAACAGGGCTCTAATCATTGTGCCCACCCAAAGAGCCCAAGCAGGGACTGGAGGCCCCATGCAGAACTTGCAATTCACTGGTCACTAGCTAATGTACAGAGAGTAATGGCCCTGGTTGGCAGTGGTGCCGAATGCAGCCTTATTTATGGCAAGCTGGAGCAGTTTCTTGGTCCTGGTGCACACACTGATGGCCACAGTGGCCAAATGATGTATATTTAGAATACTAGACTGTAAAGGCTGTGTCCTATGCTGTAGATTTAGAACAATGCACTGTAAAGGCTGTGTCCTCAGATTTAGAAAAGTGTAATCATGAGGGGGGACTGTGAACAACACAAAAATCTCCTCCTTGGAGGGGCTGGCCTGGTGCCTGTGGGGGTTTTGCAAGTAAAGTGAGTTCCAGCTTGTATCCTGGGTGACAAGTGCTGTTTCTTGTTGCAGCCCCTACTACTGCTGCAAGATATAAATCCAAGAGTCAGTGTCATTCACCACGGCAACATTGCAGAAGATGGACTGTGCACAGACTATGAGGTGAGAGACCCTGAAGAGGTGGAATGTAAAGAAAGAGCAAATTTGCCAAGATGGCAGTGGTCAGGCTCTCTCACCCCCAGGGCCTCTCACTACCGCCCCATGTTTTGTAAATACACGGCGACAGCTGAGATCACTTACAGCACTGTGTGTGCACGTCATGGTGTGCCTCCTTGGCCGCAGGCCACTTCTGTGCTGTAAACATATCAAGCTCCACCTGAAAAGCCCTGAGGCTGCATTAAGGCCACACTACGCCCGTGTTATGGTGTCTTATGGTGCATTACGGCTGTGTCCACTGGGCCAGTCATGAGAGGAGAGAATACAGTATGTCTGCTGCTACACCCTCTATGCCAATCAAGAGAGAATCAACACGTCTGCAGTTTCTCCTCACATCTTCTTTCAGCTTCCTTGCTTGCACCTTGCCTACCCTGGGTTCAACAAACAGTGAGATACAGTGAGACAACTAGCAAACATCAGCTATGAGACAGCTCACTAGCAGGTGAGGTGCCCTCACATGCCTGGCAATTCAGTCTCTGTGGTGGGAGGCAGGTCCCTTGGATCAGTGAGTCTCCTAAGGATTTGCCCTACAGACTGGCCTTCAAACACAGGAAACAGTGTCTACACAAGGCCATTCACTGCACTGAGGAACAGCACAAAAGCTGAAGAAGTGACTGAAGGACACACGTCAGCACAGAAGATCCAGAAAGGGCCTCTCCTGGGAAGGGGCCTTGGGGCCTGAAGACAGGGGAGACCACCTTCATCCCGCATGTGACGCCTGGAGCCCGTGCGCATGCTACTCAGTCCAAAGAATGACCATTTAAGAGACACCACAACCCAAAAGCCAACACCGAGCTCCCCTCAGACACTTAGCAGAGCCACTCCCAGGCCACTCCAGGCACATCCCTCACCCACTAGGGTGACCCTCCTGTCACTGGAGAGCTGGCCTGGGCGCTGAGGGACCTGCTGTCGAGTGAGTCCGGGCAGACCCAGGGGAGAGGAGGTACTCACAGTGATGACATCCAGAATGCTGAGCAGACTGTGGATGCTGTCTCCAGCCAGAACCTCCTTGACCGTCACCTCAGTGCCATCCTGCGCTCGGGAAGCAGAGGAGAGTCACCCGTGGTGGGAGGCCAGGCCGGCCATGCAAACAACCTCCCCCCACTGGTGGGCGGGGCAGAGGCTGCACTCTGTCGACACGTGGAACGAGAACAGAAAGAGGAGGGTGACTAAGAGGAACAAGGAGGCCCAGCCTAGCCTTCAGTCTTGTGTCTTGTCAGCACCAGGAGGATCTGCCTGAGAGAGTTGGTGGGCCTAACTAAAAGTCTGTGGGAACCAAACGCACTTATTCTCAGTATAAATGATAGCATTCTGACATATTTTTTCCCCACCGGATTAAAGGAGAAAGGAAACCATGCAATGCTGGTGATTTAGGATAGGAACTTCATCTCAGGGTGACCCAGAAAAATTCCTTTGAACTTGTTCAAACCTGGCACAGGTCACAGTCCAGGAGCCCATCCATCTGGGCCAAAGGCTCTGGCCCTCTTGGGAAGGCCTGCCAGGCAGATGACATGGAGGCCCCCTGGAGGAGACTGGATGAAAGCATGTCCTTTCTGATTATCCCACCAGGTCACTCACAGACAAAGTTACACATGAGACCTGTACCCCAACAACACTGTGGTCTAGAAGCCGGAAGGACATGCAGGAGCCGTCCTGGGTCAGGTCCACCCAGGGCCCAGCAGGTGGGAAGTTCACATGGCCAGGGATGGGGGCAACCTCACGCAGTCCAGGGTTCACTGAGTGTCTATGGTGGGAAGCCTGGGACATCTACCACCAGGCAAATAAACCAAGTACCCAGGAGGCTTGGTCTAGAGATCCCCTCGCCCTCACCTGGCAACTGTGATTTAAGCACATAATTCAACAGAGGCAGGCAGCAAGGAGTTAGCTTCCAGCTGAATTAATATTTTAATTATTTTCTTACAGTTAAAATTATTTATAGCCTGAAACCTGAAAATAAGACAAGCATGCGGTTGATCACTACAGGTCAGTACCCACCCACTGAGGGGTCCTAAGGCAGTGGGAGTGATGTGAGCCACCATGCAGCCCATGTCACAGAAGCTGACATGCTGCGTCAAGGGCAGCTTTGGTCTAATGTGTCTTTTCCTCCAAAGAACTCAAACTCGAGATTTTGCATCTCCTGAAGGCCCTCAGCTTGGCCCTCCGCATTTCTCTCTGAGGTGCTCTGGCCCATGAAGCTGGTCTCACCACCCAGTGGGGAAGGCATGAAGGAATCTGTATAATACAGCTGTGCAGATGGAGCTGGAGGGGCCTTCAGTGTGCCCAGAGACACTCCTGAGAATAACCCGGATGCTCCACTGGATTTTGCACCGGAAAGCTATAAAAGGACAGAGCCAACTATAGAAAACTACCCAGAAGGGCACAGAGCAGCAGCTCTGCTTCCAGCCTGAAGACAAAAGGGGTGGCTGCCCAGCTCCACTGCAAACAGGTGCAGGGGTTTCACAAGCACCTCCAGGGCGAGCGCATGAAGCAGCAGCTTCTCACACAACACGCGACCGAAAGCCAACCGGGAAGAGCCACGTTCATGGCTGTGCTACCCCACCTTGCGCACTGCGAAACCCCGCCAGCATCCTGGCGGTCGCTGAGGAATGCTCAGCAGAAAGGCAGTGGGACGATTCGCCTGGCAAACTTTCCACTCCTAGTTGGAGTGTTTAGGGACCTGTATAAATGAGTCAACGGTTCAATTCAGTGACAACTACTACAGGATCTGACACCTCAGAATATGGAAGAAATTTTTGATGAACTCAGGACTGGCAAAATCCCAAAAGGTGGGCCAAGGAGTGGACACTTCTCATGTGAGCCAGCTGAAGGCCTTACCTCTTCGACTGAACCACCTAAAGGACCTGGTTTTCATGTGCAAGGTGGCCTTTAACTTATATTCAACTGTATATATGTTGCTGGAGAAATAAAATATGAATCTTCTATCTACATAAAATAAAATGAGTTTTGCGCTAAGTTTTCAATGGAAACGGTCAAGAGGGCAGACCACGGAGTGCCAACGCAACAGCGCCCCGCCCGGCCCGCGTGTCCTCACCGAGTCCTGGACGCGGACCTCCAGCCGCCCGTCCTGCACCACGTAGATGCTGTTGTCCAGCTCCCCCGGCCGGAAGACGTACTCCCCTTCCAGAAGCTGCACAAAGACCATGTGTTTGCAAAGTTCCAGGAACAGCGGCTTCTCAAAGTGACCCAGGACCCTACAGACATAAGAACACGCGGGCCACAGTCAGGAAGGACACTGTCCCTGCTGGCCAGGCCACAGGGAGAGCTGCCAGGGCCGCAGAGCCTGCACCACCAGCACCTGGATGCCAGCAGGGCAGGAGCCTGAGGTTTAGGAAGCCCCATCAGCTGCTGTCCCGGGAGCTCAGAGAAGTCTCAGGCTGTGACTGTGAGTTTGAGCCAGGTCTGTCACCAAGGGCAGTTAGTGAAGTGCTGGAAAGAGGAGTTGGGGCTTCCAGGGAGAGACAGGGAGCCAGACTTTCAATATTCCATCCGGCCACTCACTCTGCACCGTCCTGAAGGCAGAAACTCTGAGAAGCAGACAGACATGGGAAAGAACCAGCGAGGAGGCTCTGCTCACCACCAGGAGGGCAGTGACAGCCAGAGGAGAGGAGCTTTGCCAACTGATAAAACACATGGTGACATGTTGAGGCCCAGAGAGGTCATTCTGGCTGCTACATGTGTGAACACCCACTTTGTGCTCACCAGACAGAACATCCTATTTGCGGTTAATCAACCATACACTGTACATCTGCCTTAATTATTAAAGAGCACACTTAATGATGCTGAAGCCAAAACTCCAACACTTTGGCCACCTGATGTAAAGAACTGACTCACTGGAAAAGACCCCGATGCTGGCTAAGATTGAGGGCAAGAGAAGACGGGGACGACATAGGATGAGATGGTTGGATGGCATCACTGACTCAATGGACATGAGTTTGAGCAAGCTCCGGGAGTAGGTGATGGACAGGAAAGCCTGGCGTGCTGCAGTCCATGGGGTCACAGAGTCAGACATGACTGAGCGACTGATCTGAACACTTACCAGAAGTAAAGAACACCCATGTTAAAAATAAGGACTCAGTGCCTCTCATCCTGGGAGATCAATCCTGGTGCTCCTTCCACGATAAGACTCCCTTCCCAGGTGTCAATGCCATACTGACTCACCGTGCACATGCTGATCTGGTTTTGATTTCTTTCTGATACCCTGAAGGAATGTATCTGTGACTAGTTTAACGTTCTTCATTCAGACAAGACATAGAACTGTGCTGAAAACCACACTTCTCTGGAGAAGTTCCTCGGAACTGTCTGAGAGGCTGTCTTCTGGGTTACAGTCCTCAATTTGGCTCAAATAAAACTCTTTTCTATTCCTGTTACAGACTGTTTACTGATATTTTTTGTCGACACAACCATCGGTGGCCACAGGGAAAGGACACCTCAGAGGCCAGGCAGGCACAAAGAAAGCCTCCAGGTCCACCTCTCTCTTACCGGACATTTTTCAGCATGTACAGAACTTCTGACGGCAGGTGAGAATTCTTCACATCAAACTCTGTGAGGTCAGCCTCCAGCAGGGAGGGCGGGGGTTCCTTTGGCTGCAAGGTAGGGTATTCCTTCTTGAATCGCAGGATCCTACAAAGCAAAGAGGCACACACCTGGAGCAGAGGCCCAAAGGGGTTCAAAAGCAGATAGCAAGGAACTTCCCTGGTGGTCCAAAGGTTAAGAATCTGCCTTGCAAGGCAGGGGATGCGGGTTTGATCCCTGGCTGGGGAACTAAGATCCCACATGCCACAGAGCAACAAAGCCTGAGTGCCACAACTAAGATCTGATGTAACCAAATTAATTAACCAATTAAATGCTTTAAAAATTAAAAAATACAGCAGAGAGCATTTGGGCTGTGAGCCCCATAGCAGGGAAGCCACGGATAGCCCACTGGGGAGGGCAGCTGGGAACTGACTGGTCTGAAGGGCATTCCCAGTACCTCTTGGCCAAAGACAGCACCTTGGCCCTCTTCCTCACCCGCTGCCGGGGGGCAGCTGTGTTCTCCACAAGTGTGTGGGGAAGTGTGGTCACCTGCAGAATGAAAGGGGGCGGCTAAGTCTGGACTCTGAGACCCGTGGGATCCAGTTCCCAGTCTCAGGGTCAGTCCCAGCCCTCAGGACGTGGCCCCTACAGGCATTCCGGCCGGGCCCCACCTGCTCGCCTGCCCAGGACACAGGGCACCTCCTTGGCGCTGCTGACAGCGAGAACACAGGGCCATGTCCCTGGACAGCCTGTGCTCCGAGAGCTCCGACGTCCTCGGCCCTGTGTCCCCTCTCCTGGAAGGCCAGCGCCCTCCTCCTCACACCCGTCACGCTGGTACACAACCCCGGTGCCTGCACACCCTCCTGGCCTGGACAGCTCTCCATCCCCCTCACAGCCCAGGCCTGCTGGACCGCCACAAACAGCGCTGCCGAGTACAAAGGGCCTGGCCCCTACCCAGGGATCAGCCGGCCCCCTTGGGCAGCTCCCAAGCTGCGTCTGCCCCATGGCGCCGGCTGTGGTTGTCGGTGCGCTGTCACCATGACTCCTCCTTGCCAAGGGGTTCTGGCCCCACTGGACCACGTTCCTGTCTTCCTTAGACCAAATCCAGCTTGCCAACACACAGTCCTCAGTGGGGTCATCCATGGACAGCCCCAGATCCAACCACACACGAGTGCCTCGAGACCTGCTCGCAGGTCATTCTGTGTGGCCCCACACGACTCTGCAGCAGCCCCCACTCCACGTGCCAGGTCCGCCCCGGCAGACTCGGCAGCCTGAACCAACCTCCTGCTCACAGAACTTGACCCTGACGAGGAGAAAGAGCCACCCAGGGACACCCACATGACTCCTCGTCTGACAGTTCAAGTTTTTCTACAAAGAACACAAACTGTGTATCTAGAGAAAAGTCAATAAACACAGTATTTTTAAATATCAGCAAACGTTTCAAGCATGCCTTTGAGGCACAGTAAGCCTCTGGGAGTCTGCTGAGCCCTCTGTCCTCAGTGGGTGGGGCCCACCAACAAAGGCTGCTCATCCCCAAGATGGGTCACGACTCTGGGAAGTGAGGTCTGGGAGTTTCCACCTTGCAGGGCCCAGCCCCAAATCATGGGAGGCCCACCAATCTGTACTGGAGCCAGGACGCTCCGCCTTACACACTCGGGGATACTCCTGGGAGGGGTTTCTGCCGTCCTTCCTGGCTCATTTCCTCTCTAGGTGCTGTGCCTGCCCCAAACCTTCCCCAAGACTCGGGGCCCTGCACGGCCCCAGGCACAGGCTGAAGCCGACCCCTCTGAGGGGGGAGGGGGCCCGCAATGAGTTACCTTCCTCATGATCTTCCTGCCGTAGAACATCACCTTGTCTCTCTTCCGGAACCTGTACTGAGGACTGGGCTGCACCTGTCCTGCAAGGGGTGCCAAGGGGCAGCCTGAGCACAGCTGGGCCAGCTGCACGTGTGCACCGAGCTTGTCCTGCCCACCCTGTGTCACACAGCATCTTGTTCCTGGGCTGTGACACACCCAAGCAGAGGAAGCAGGACTTCATCTCTTCTTGGAAATGAGAGTCAAGGGAGTTCAGGACACAGTTAAACTCTATGGATCCGATGAGGGGTCGACAGGCCAGCAGTTTTCAACATAAGCCACTATGGCCTTGAGAGCTATTTGCGGGAGCTTAAAACACAAGAGAAAGTCACCCGAACCTACCACCCTCTCAAGCCCTCTTCTCCCTCCCTCACTGGAGCCACGGCCTCAAGCAAGATACTCACGGAATTGGCTAACCCTTCTGTACACAAAAATGATGGTGGTGCCGATGAGGGCCAGGGCCAGGAGGACTCCAGTGACAATCCCCAGCAGCTGGGCAAGGTCACAGACAGAGCACCCATCAGCAAGGCCCCATGACCCCCAACCCCACACACAGGCTGGACACAAAGGGCCCCGGGCGGCCAAGGGTGAAGGCGGCCACTGATTCTGGGGCCCGCCCATCACCCGGGAGCAGTGAGGTGGTTACCATGGTGGACTGGGAATGCTGCTCCATCAGCTCCAGACCCCAGGACCATAGGGTGGCCAGAGAGAAGCCCACCTAGGGAAGAAGCCTGTAGTCAGGAAGGGCCAGGATGGGCACAGCCCTGGCTTCTCAGGGAGCAAGAACAGAGCTGTGGGTCAGGGAAGAAGTCGGAAGCCCTGGAGACCTCCAAAATGAAACGGCCTTTCAGGAGGCAGAGGGCCTGAGTCCATCTGCTCCGGAGAAGGGCTACCCACCCACAGGATGGCTGGGCAGGGCCAGCAGCTGCGCCGCACTGACAACAAATGCTCCGGGCACCCTCCAGTCTCGGCTTCCCTGTTCCTCAGGATGCACATCCAGAGGAGCACACCTGGCTGGCCAGGGGCGTGCAAAGGCCACCTCTTCAGTACCTTCTCATCACAGGCAGGACCACATGCTGCTGGCCCAAGGGCGGACACAGGCCCACACAACAGCAGTGCTGAGAAACCCTAACGAGCCAACTGAATTTTGAGAACATTAAATCCAGCACATGGCAGCAAAGGGCTCCCAAGGAGGGAGTCAACAAGGCGCTTCAGAAGCCCAGACCCCAGGGAGAAAGACAGGAAGGTAAGAGAAAACAGTGAGTGTGGAACGGTGAGTGGGCAGACGGCTAGGACCTCCTATACAGGGGGAGCTGGCAGGTTCCCCGCAAAGACCAGAAACCAGTCAAACAAGTAACTACGCTCCACTCCTCCTGGTACTCACATCCTTCCAAGCAGTCAGGAACAGGATGGACTGAGGGAGGGGGCGGTGTGTGTGTGTGAATTCTGTCAAGCTTTTACACAAGTGCCAAGAACTAAAGTAGCTTGCCTGATCCTTCAGAGCCAGGATCACACACAGTACTGATGCCAGAAAACCCGAGGGAATCAATGCACTCAGAAAAGCATTTCAAAAGCAAAATGTTACATCAAGACAGAACAAGGAAGTGATCCAAAGACTCAACCCTCTGAACTTGGCTCAGAAAGCAGAGGAAGCAGTGGGAGCTTCTGCCTCAGAGTGAGGTGCCCAGGCCCTCCTGGCCCAGGATGTGTGCTTGGCTAGAGACCACCTCCACTGGGTGGCAGACAAGCACCCTCCTCGGAGTGCGTCCCCTGAGCTCAGCCACCCCTTCGGGGGAGGGGAGGGAGGAGCCAGGGGAACGGTCCTGAGAGCGACCCAGACCTATTCATAGTCTCTAGTGGTTGGCAGCTCCGACTTTTCAGCTTTTCACTGCTGTTTTAATGCATCTAATTTTCTGGTTTAGGAATAAAATTCTCTGTGATGTGGCTACAGATGTTCCACGGGAAAAAGGCCCTACCTCAAAGCAAGCAAGCTTCTTAAAGGGAAGCAGGAACTGACAAGTGTGACCTTGAGGAACAGGAGGGAGGGGTTCAGTCCTGACAGGGGAAGAGAGGCCCGCACGCCACTCCCACAGGCAACCGGCTTCAAGGAGCTGCTGCAAGGCAGCTTTCTCCTTGTCCGGAAGCGGCCACACTGGGAATTTTCAGGCTGATTCCTCACTGGACTCCTCAGGTTCCGTACCTCTGGGCCAGTGTCCTCCTCTTGCTCCATGGCTAAAAAGTGAAACAAAAGAAAGACTGGTTCCAAGGAGGGCAGAGGTTGTACCACCTCAGGCTCACGTGCAAAGCAGTGCCTCCCAGCCCTTCCCTGTGTTCCTGTCCACGTTAAGTTACATGTCTACTGACAGGAAAACTCTGATGAAACACTGTGCTCTCCACGGAGAAAACGCTTTTCACAAGCAAAGGGAGCCACTTGCCTCTCTGTAAACAGCCCTGGTGTAGCTGCCCAAGGAACCGAGAACTGCAGCCAAGCCCCGGGCTCCTCTCCCAGTCAGTCAAAGACAAGTGTGGGCAACTGGGCAAAGGCCTAGTGCAGCCGGGAGTTCCAGGACCACGGCGAGGAGGCTGAGGCTGGGTAAGGGTAGGGGGCTGTGGTCACCGCAGGCCGTGCGCCAGACCCTCCCTAGTGGGCTGGGCACAGGGTTTCCCACTCAGCGTGGTGGAGCCCTGAAGGTGGGTGTGCTGGTCCGGGCTGTGGTAAACTTGAGGAGGAGCCCTGTGCACCTGACCTCTCTGCCACGAGAAGGAGCCATGTCCAGGGCCTTCACCTTGTGGCTCCCAGGTCTCTTAGAAGGGCCACAGCAAGGGAGGGTTTGTCTCTTCCAAAATCCCACCCAAGTAAGTCAAGGAGCAGAAGGCAGGTGCAGAGTCACCTGCATTTCCTCACTGGTCCGTGCCCTGTGGGAAACTTTCTTCTCAGACGTCTTCTCAAGGACCAGGAGCGCCTTGACCCCAGCTCTACCGCCCAGCCCTGACCAGTCCCATCCCCCGATGCCCCACCAGGCTCAAGGGGGACAAAGCTCAAGCCCCCAGCACCTGCCACACGACGGAAGCGCCTTCAGCTGCTCCGCTTGCTCCACAGCATGGGGCCAGAGGAAAGGTGGTCAAGTCCAGGAGAACTGGGGGAGCCTGGGGCAGCGGGGCTGAGGGCATGGAGGTTAGGGAGGGCGTGGTTAAGGGGGCTTGGAGATTAGGGCGTAGGGTTTGGACAGTAGGGGTTAAAGGGGCCGTCCGGTTGAAGGCTCTCGGGTTGGGGGGGGGGGTGTCTGGTGTAGGGGGCACCCGGTTTAGGGGTGTCGGGCTGAGGAGCACCCGGGTTGGGGGCATCGGGTTTAGGGGTGTCGAGCTGTGGAGCGTCGGGGTTGGGGGGGCGTCGAGGTTGGGAGGCGTCGAGTTAAGCGGGGTCAAGATGACGGACGTCGGGTTGGAAGCAGTCGGGTTGGAGGCGCCGGCGGCCCTGGGGGGCAGTGTCGTCCCGGCGCGGGCTGGGGGAGATGATGCCTGCCTCTTCTCACAGACTCAGACCCCTAACCTGGCCACTTCGCGGCGCTAGACGGCGACTCACCGGCACCGCGAGCTCCCGTCCCGCCTCCCCGAAGCCCCGCCCCCAACGTCCGCGCTCCCTAAATCCACCTCCCAGCTTCCGGGCGCTGCCTCGAAGCCCCGCCCCCGACGGCCGCGCTCCTAACGTCCCGCCCGGACGCGGGATCTCCCCGCGCATTAGCTGGGTTACCGCCGGTCCCGCCCCCTCCCAGGGCCGAGGCTGCACATTCGACACGGCGCAGCCAATCGGAGCCGCCCTTCCTGCGGCGCGGGGGCCGGTGGGACCGGAAGCTGCCGAAGGCGCCGGAAGCGCTGCGCGGCGGGGCTGGTATCCGAGGCGGTTGGAGCCGGCAGCGGCGTGGTGTCGGTGTGCAGGCCTCGCCATGGGTCTCCTGAGCGGGGCGGCTCGCGCCCTGGTGCGGGGCGCCGACCGCATGAGCAAGTGGACCAGCAAGCGGGGCCCGCGCA